>NC_057866.1:71149357-72438732 GCF_019393635.1 Dromiciops gliroides
GAGGGACCTGAGGCAGGAAAACCAATTGGAAGGCCATTGCAGTAATCCCCATGAGAGATGAGGAGAATCTGTCTTGGGGCAATATCTGTGCCAGTGGAAAGAAGAAATGTATGGGGGATGCTGGGAAAGTATAAATAATATTTGGCAACAGGTTGGATATGCACAGTGAGTGGCAGTGAGGAGTTAAGGATGACCCAAGATTGCGAATCGGAATGGTTCATGGTACCTTTAAGAATAATGGGGAAATTTGGAAGAAGAGAGGGCTTCAGAGAACAGACCATGTCTTCTATTTTGGACATGTTGAACTTGAGAAGCCATTGGAACTCCCAGTTCAAGATGTCCCCAAAAGCCGGTTTTATGTGGAGAAATACTTGAGCTGTGTATATACAAATATACATATACATATATATGTTTGTGTGTGTGTATAGATACACATATATACATATATTCCAAATATAATATATGTAGACATATATAATGTATCATATATTTTTTCAATATATTATATATAATGATGTTTCTAAATACATAATATATAAATATATAAAATATAATATCTGGGAATTAGCTGCAGAGAGATGTTACCTGAGTTCATGGGAACCAATGACCTTGTCAAATGAGATAGTATAAAGGGAGTAAAAAGAGAGCTTAGGGTAGAGCTTTGGGAAATGCCCACAGTTAGTGGGAATACTCTGGATGAAGATTCAGGAAATATTACTGAGAAGGTAGGTGGAGAACCAGAATGATAGGTTTCTATCAATCAACAAGTACTTAATAAATTAAGTACTTACTATCTGTCAGACACTAGAAAGTTCACTTGGCTTCTCTAGACCTCAGATTCCCCATGTGCAAAATGTAGGATTTAGACTAGTTCATGTCCAAGGTTTCTTCTAGCTCTACATCTATGACTCTATGAACCAACTTTTGTTAGGGAGGAGCTTTATACAGGACTTGTTTTTTTGTTTTGTTTTGTTTTTGGCAAGGCAATGAGGGTTAAGTGACTTGCCTAGGGTCACACAGCTAGTAAGTGTGTCAAGTGTCTGAGGCTGGATTTGAACTCAGGTCCTCCTGAATCCAGGGCCAGTGCTTTATCCACCGCGCCACCTAGCTGCCCCCTTTTATACAGGACTTGAAGTAAGAAAGGCTTTTATTCAAATCCTGTCCCTCAGAAGATCAGCTGTGTAACCTTGGACATGTCTGGACCTTTCTGAACTTCCTTCTCTTCATCTGTCAAATGGGAATGATCATATTTATAGTACTTACTACTTCACAGGGTTATGGTGGAGTTCAAATGAAATAATGTACATAAAGTACTTTACAAGCCTTAAAGTTAGTCAGTCAACAAGTATTTTTCAAAGCATCTACTATGTGCTAGGAACTGTGCTTAGTGCTTGGGTATATAAAAAATGGCAACTCCCCTCCCCCCCCCCCCACAATGAAACCAAAAACAAACCAGCCCCTACTCTCAGGGAGCTCACAGTCTAATGGAGGAGACAAGAGGCAAACGATTATGCACAAAGAAGATATATGCGGGAAAAGTTAGAAATCATGTCAGAGTCAAGGCACTGGCTTTAAGGGGGAATTGAAAAAGGCTTCTTATAGAAAGTGAGATGTTAGCTGAGATTGAAGAAAGCAGGGGAATCAAGGAGGAAAAGGCAGGAAGAGAGTGCATTACAAGCCCGAGAGACAGCCAGGGCCAATGCAGAGTCAGGAGGTGAGGAGGTACAGTAAGGGGACTAGTGTCTTTGGATTACAGAATGTAGAAGGCAGGGAGTGAGGAGCAAGACAGTGCTGTTAGGTGTGCTAGCTGTGATCAGCACTCAACAATCATAACACACATTGCCTGCAAATATGTGCATACCTGTATGTTTGGTTTGTTCTGTTTTGTTGCTTTTTTCCCCTGTCCCTCATAGAGAATGATCCCATTTATTTTTATGACACCTGCTTGTTTGGGGGCATTCTGATCTTTGGAGTTTGAGCTGATGATTCCCTCTGGACTGGAAAGCTGGGAGGGAACAGTTAGGGAGTGTGGAAAGACTGCAAACTCAGATGTTTGCTTTGCTCAAAGCCTGGCAGTTGACGTTTGGCATTTAATGTTTGTGGGCTAAAGAACCCTTAGTTTCTTTAATATAAACAAGCCAGAGTACCTTCTAACATTGGGTAAACATGCAACCAACAGTTAGGCCCCATCTATGTCAAAATGAAAATGCAAGTTTATGGGTGAATTGCTTCAGGTCCCAGAGTCTGATATCAATAGATATGAACCCCAATAATTCTTTATGGGCAGATTCTGAGGACCAACTGACCAGGGACAAGTCATTGAATCTCTTAGAGCTTCAGTTTCCTTATCTGTAAAATTACATGAAATACCATTCCAACCTCTGAGGTTTTTTGTGAGGCTTAAATAAAAGCTTATTTTTACAAAATTCCCACCATGTAAAGGTTAGGTTTTTAAAATAAATTCTGTACTTGTGGTTTGATTAATATAAGGAAATGTGATGCTGAAACTCTCTCCAGCAATGCAGAAAGATAGACAACTCCTCTGTAACATAGACCTCTAGAGGCACTTGGAGACATTGAAAAGTTAAGTAACTGTGATTTACCCATATGCACACCTGTCAGAGGGAGGACTTAAACCCAGCCCTGCTCAATTCCAAGGTCAGCCTGTGATTCACTTCACTGTTACCAAAGATCATTTTTGTTGTGTTTTTTTCAGGCATTTCAGTTGTGTCTGACTCTTCATGTCCCTATTTGGGGTTTTCTTGGCCAAGATATTTGAGTAATTGGCCATTTCTTTCTCCAGCTCATTTTACAGAAGAGGAAACTGAGGCAAATAGGCTTAAATGACTTGCCCAGGGTCACATAGCCAGTATGTGCCTGAGGTCAGATTTGAAGTCAGGTCTTCCTAACAATAGACCTAAAGCTCTATCCACTGTGCCAGCTAGCTGCCCCACCACAGATAGTAGGATTAACATTTATTTTTTATTGTTCTTGTTCTCCTCTTAGATGGTATTCAGAGAGAAATAGTCCCGCAACAAGGTGATAACCTACTATTGTCCTTTGATGTTTTTTTTTGTGTTTTTTTTTTTTTTTTTTGCGGGGCAATGGGGGTTAAGTGACTTGCCCAGGGTCACATTGGAACTCAGGTCCTCCTGAATCCAGGACCAGTACTTTATCCACTGCACCACGTAGCCGCCCCCAATTTTTTTTTCCTGAGGCAGTTGGGGTTAAGTGACTTGCCCAAAGTCACACAGCTAGTAAGTGTCAAGTGTCTGAGGTCAGATTGAAACTCAGGTCCTCCTGAATCCAGGGCCAGTGCTTTATCCACTGTGCCACCTAGCTGCCCCTGTCCTTTGATGTTTAATGTTTGTCAGACTATAGCATGGGAGGATAAAATGATGGCTTCTCATAATTGAATAAAAATTTTGGAATGGAAGTTCACCTGTAGGATTGATGTAGGATAACTATGCTAGAAGACAGGACAATGAGGATGACATGTACCTTATCTTGTTTGTACATGGCTTTAATTTTTTTTTTCTTCTGGGTTTCTCTATTTCAAGAGCTTTTCACTTGGCAAAAATTGATGGGTATGAATATTGGGAATGACCACATCTGTTAAAAATGTAGCTCTCAAATTTTTATGGATCATTTTCATGTCTGGGTGGTTATGGGACAGAATCATTGCCTGTAATGGTGCTAAGACTCTAGTTTGGTTTATTTGTTGAATTAAAAAACACATTTTAGGTTTTGAATGTGTAGTAGGGAGATTTGGCATCTGTTAAATTGTGAGAGATAGCAGTCTTCTAGTGCACAATTCTGTCCACTTGATTATGTCTTTTTAGATATTTAGTAGGTAGCTAATGCTTGCAACCTTTAGATTATTATTATGCTACATGGCAAAAATAGAAATGCAACCAAATTAAAACACATTTATTTATGCTAGCAAAGTGACCTCAAGTAAATTAGACCATCAGGATTAGGATACATTGAAATGTGACTTCAAGAAAATGGGGTATGCCTCTTAACACTCTGGGAAATTATAAGTCCCAGCAGAACCACTTAGTAGAACAATGAATCTGAGTTGGCTCCTTCTGAATGATGCATTTCATGCAGGTTGCAAGATGAAGGGATAGAACTACAAAGAGTGGCCAACATTATGGAAAGAGAGGCTCTTTTATCAGCCCAGTTTCTATGTGGATACTTTGGAGAACAAGACTTCAGGCCATGCATTCAGCTTTTTGCAGCCACATTAGACTACACTGATAGTGGTAGCAGTAGCACAATCTTCCAATACAAAGGAGGAAGACATGTTCACTGTGGAAATGGGCAGAGGTGCGTAGGCAGGGTTTTTTTGAGTTCTGGGGTATTTTGCTGACTTTACAATAAGATGGTCTTCCTCAGATTTTAATGTGCTGTGTCAGGAGAAATTGCATAATAGATGCATGGGATTTTCTGTCTTCTGAACTGATTCTGTAACACATTTCACCCTTCTCTTCCTCAGAGAGAAGGTAATTAATGGGGTGTACAACAATTTCCATATGAAATAATCTTTAGAGGGGTGTGTGTGTATATGTGTGTGTGTGTGTGCGCATGCATGTGTGTGTGTGTTTTAGTGCATCACGGGCAGCACATGAAATGTTCTGTGCTTATTATTAAGTTTCCCAGCAGGACGAGAGAAGAAAAACGTCTAGCGAGAAAGGCAGAAACCACTCTTCATTTTAATAGAACATTTTCCCTAATGATTTTGGATTATATTTCATAATGAAACTATTGCCTCCCAGGTCATGGGCTGGCTGAGGATGAACTCACTGTCTGAAATGGTGGCAACGTCATTCGGGGGGAATGCTAGCAACTGCTCCTTTGACTACTCTCTTCTTATCCAACCATCTCAAGGTTTTCTATCTTTTTTTATTTAATGTTCCTCTCCGAAGTGAAAATTAGGCTTCTTAAGTCAAGAAAGAGGGGAAAGGTGCCAAAAAATGAACAAAAGGAACATATAATTTCATCATTCTTGTGTGCTGTTGTAAAAATGTTGTAGGGAGTATTGTACACCATAAAACAATCATTTGTCAAAAAGGTAAACTTACTGAACACCAATACTCTGCTTTTAAAAGATCCCTAGTGGGTCATGAACCATACAATGTCCATAAAAAGTTGTACTCTGGGTTTAGACAGGCTTCCTTCCTCAATTACTGAAGTTTTCTGATGTCTCTCAAGATGGGGCATTAAATGCTTATTGTTGCACTTTGTCCTCATGTGTTCATTAGCCTAGATTCTAAATTTTCAATTACTGTATCTATAAGGCAGGACAGAAGCCAGTGAGAGGGAAGGAGCACTGGGTAAAGGGAGAAACCATCCAGAGAATATGCACTGCAGTTTCAATGTGACAGCTCTGAATCCTTTTGGTTCATTCTGGAGATTGTGTGTAATTAATGATATATTTTGAATGTCCTAGTCATAAATCATTTAAGTCCATCATTTCCTTCTCAATCTCATAGGCATCTAAATATCCCCTGATTCCCCAACAGGTAGTACGATGAATAGAACACTGAGCTTAGAATCAAGAGGAGTTCAAATCAAACATAAGCTATGTGACCCTTGGGAAAGCCACTTAGCTTCTGTTTGCCTCAGTTTTATCAACTGTAAAAAGAGAATAAGCACCCACCTCCCAGAATTATTGTGAGGATTAAATGAGATAATATTTGTAATGTACTTAGCAAAATACCTGGCACATAATAGGTATTATATAAATGCTAGTTATTGCAGTTGTTACTTTCCATTTTTGATGTCTAGGTGATTTTAGATAAAAACAATTCAATCCAACAAACATTTGTGAACTACCTACTATGTACCACATAGTGTATCATAGTTGACAGAGAATTGACCTAAGAGTCAGGAAGACCTGGGTTCAGATTCTACCTCTTATATATAGAGGCTAGGTGAACCTGGACAAGTACTTTAACTTCTCTGTGCCCCAGGAAACAATCTAAGGTGACAAAGAGTAGTTTCCCACATCAATGAAATCACAGTTCTAGACATCCCTCCCCGCCACATACACCCACATATCCCTAATGTGCCAAGCACCAAGCACTGTGCTGAATGCTTGGGATACCAAGATGAAAGTGAAATAATTCCTGGGTGGGACAGCATTGGAGAGGACACAAAACACAGATAAATACATATATACTAAATAATTACTTTTTTGTCCCCATATTCCATATACTAGTAAATATGATTGTAGAGAGGAGGAAATTAATAAGTGAACTGTGGAACAGGAGAGTTAGGAAAGGTAAGAGGGGATGAAGGAGTAACATTTCTTTTTCACTCCTGGATAATTGCATACGGAGGTGCTTATCTGAGAAGGAAAGATGCTAAGGAAGAAGAATGGATGTTGGGAAACTTCCATGATATGAACCTTCAAAAGTTTCCATTCTGAAAGACTTGCATGAAGGATGTATCATCATAATTAGAATGGATTTTAAAAACTCTATCCCTAAAACACATTTTTTTTTCAGTAGATAACAAAGATACTATAGAGACTTCTCAGTAGTTTCCAACTTTATAGATAATTTTTTTTGCAGGAAAACCGATTTAACATAGGAATTTTTGGAAAAAAACAGAGTCTCTTGATGTGGGTAAAAGACCAGAATCTTTAGGAAATGCAAGAGTTTTGATTATGTTTCTGGGCAAACTTGTACTGACTTGTAAAAGACAGATTTGAAATAATTGTGTGGCTTATGTAGTAGATTTCAGATATGAAGATTAATAAAAGCATTTGAAGGCCCTTTGTTAAGATGCATGCAGTATATACCTATCAGTACACTCCCCATGCTTTCTCTTGATGGAAAATCCATCTTTTACCATAAAGGGATTGATTTTTTTTTCAGGGTCCTTTTCATACATTTCTGATTTGTATTCTGCAAACCCACCATTAATGGCAGCTTCTGTTGAAGTATAAACCACTCTGCTTTGCCTTGGGCTGTACGGTTTGTTCGAGTTACCCAGGAACAGAAATAGCTGTGGCTTTGGCAGTATCAGTCCTCTGTTCCTATAGGGAATACTCACTATTTAGAAATGAACATTTTCAAATGTAAATGACCCTCCAAATTAGGGCAGTCCTCTTTCTTAGAGCCACTACTAAGCCACCACCTGCGTGGGTTCATATTCAAAGCTGGTCTACTTAGCCCATATGCATCTCCTCCACTGTTTTATTTGACAATCTGTTTTAGCTTCGCAAGGGAGCTAGCAAATTATGTATTGCTCATTTTGTCAAAGTCATCATTGATGACAATTCCGGCATCAAGAGGCTCATTTTATTCTGCAGATGTTTTTTTCCCCCCCAAAAGGATGATAAATCATGGTTTTCCATCTTGTTTGGTAGTATGCTTCTGGGAATAACAGAGGGTGCAAATAAAAGTTTCATTAAAAGATAGATAGATAGATAGACAGACAGACAGACAGACAGATAGATAGATAGATAGATAGATAGATGAGAGAGAGAGAGAGAGAGAGAGAGAGAGAGAGAGAGAGAGAGAGAGAGAGAGAGAGATGATAGGTTGTATCACCACTACAGGTTTTTTCCTTAATTTCTGGAGCTTTTATCATTGGGGTTATAATTAGTTCCAATGGGGGAAGGGATATTAATTTGTTTATTTGAAGAGGATAGACTCATCTCATTCCCAACTGGGTAACAAGCCAAATTACACTTACCATTTTGGTCTAACACTGTGAATTTTTAGCACAGTGTCTTTCAGATCTGGATAGCATAGCATGTTCCTGAGGAAGGTAATCATGAATTTCATTGGTAGGTGGTTTGGAACAATTCCTGTGGTGTCTAGTAGGAGGGCAGGACTAGCTGGAATAAATAAATACCTAGAACCCATTTTGGAGATTTTCAGCTCTTGGTCTCTGCTGGTAGAACTCTGTAGCCATATTTCAAAAACAAACAAACAAAAACAAAAACAAAAAACAACCTACCTAACCATAGATAAATGTTGGAGTAAACAACAGTAACAGCAATTCAACATGTCCCAAGTTGGAGTCATCTATGATTCTGACTTCTCCCTGACCACTTCCACCCAAATAACTGCCAATTCCTACCGATTCTACAACCATGATATCCCTTATATCTGTTTCTTTCACTTCACTCCCCCTCCTGACACTGTATTTCAGACCCTCATAACTCCTTACCTGGACTATTGCAAAAACCCTCTCAATGATCTTCCTGCTGGTCTCCAATCAAGCCTTCATAGTTCCTAAAATCATCTTTACAGTACACAATTCTGATCACATTGTTCCCCTGCTCCAAAAAGTTTGATGGTAACTCCTCATTGACTATAGGATCAGTTATTTCTGTAGCCTGGCATTTAAGGCCCTCAACAATCATCCTTCAACCTACCTTTCTGACTTTATTTCATACTATTCCCCATCATGACTTCTATTTTTTTTTACAGCCAGACTCTACTATTATCTATTCCTAAATGTATTTCTGCGCGCTCTCTCTCTCGCTCTCTCTCTCTCTCTCTCTCTCTCTCTCTCTCTCTCTCTCTCTCTCTCTCTTTCTCTCTCTCTCTCCTTTATGTACTTGATCTAACCAATCTTAATTGCCTCATTTGGGGTGATTTAAAGAGAATATTAATAACTACAAAAGTCTGGAAAGGCTTCTTGTAGAATGTGACTCTCAAGTAAATCCTTTAACTTCCAAAAGCTGAAGGGGATCAGTGAGCATAATGCAAGCCTGGGGAAAATAAACCTATGCAAAGTCACAGAGAAAAGAGATGGATTGTCTGGTAGGTGGAATACCAAGCAGACTAGCTTGCCTGGACCAGGGAAGAGGGTGGAGGCAGGAGATATGTAATCAACCTGGAAAAAAAAACAACAGATTGGACCATGATTGTGAAAGGCTTTACCTCAAACATCTTGATATAAATTTCATCACAAGGTGATCAATTTTTTGTCCATTTGTAAAACTGGTCATTTTGCATCAGGATTGAAAAAAGAGAGAGAATGATGTTTTTGGTTGAAAGATTGTCTGGAGAGTGTCAGTTGCTTCACAAGTGACAACAGCTGTGTCTGCCCAGATCCTCCCTCCTTTGCTAGCAACAAAGATGGCAAGGGTCCCCCTTCTTCCTCTCCCAGTATTTTTGGGAGGTCAAGCTATTTTTTATCCTATCAGGTAGTGCTCTTTCCAAACTATAACCATTTTTTCCTATAAATCCTTGGAATTTATGCATGAGCACTGCAATTTACCATTTAGGGGTGAGATTCTTTCTTATTTCCCAATTGTTCTCTCATCAAGTCTGAATAAACCACAAGGTAATCAATACCTACAGTATCTGTGAAACTGGGCCATTGCAGTGGCTTTTTTTTTTTTTTGAGGACGTTTTCCCCCCATTTACCTTACTTCCATGTAATTTAGCATTAAAGGTGGAAGCAAAAAAAATTTAAAGAACAAGAAAAAGCAAATAAGATTTTAACAAGCTTTCATCAGAATGACAAAAAGATGGGGAATGAGAAACACGAAAATAATAAGCTGTGGGTCTAGCAAGAAATACAACATCCAAATGGATTCTGAATGAGAAATTTCCTTATTTATTTGCATCTTTCAGTTCAGTTCTATGTTAACTATTTCTCTCTTCCCCCACTCCCCCTTTTGAAAACCATTTGGATTTACTGCATTTCCCCAGGCTGCTTTGCATTTCTCTTTTAGTTCCTCTACATTCCATCTCCTTGCTTTAACATCTCTTTTATGCACTGATTTTTCAGGCACGGTTTACTGTTTTCTACAAATAGTAGAAATCATGGAATGAACAGTTAGAGTTATTGTTCAAGCACAAATAGGCTAAGACAGCTCGTAAAGTCCCTGGTGATCAAGGAACTATATAATGCTGACTGGCGCCAGCAATGACAGCAAAATTTTCATAAGCCAGATGTTTAGATTTCAGTAGGCTCAACCCCTCAACTCATCTTTTCCATCCTCAAACTCTTACCTCTGTTACTTCTCCACTAGGCAATGGTGTCTTCCTGACCCTAAGAGAAGTTCCGGGTATTGTTGAGTCCTCCTTCAGCCTCATTCTTCAGAAAATAAAATCATCACAGGATGGGGGTTTGGTGGGAGA
This sequence comes from Dromiciops gliroides, assembly GCF_019393635.1. Lineage (NCBI taxonomy): Eukaryota > Metazoa > Chordata > Mammalia > Microbiotheria > Microbiotheriidae > Dromiciops > Dromiciops gliroides. The sequence continues at coordinate 71,159,476 of NC_057866.1, forward strand.
GACAAGGGAGAAGGACCATATTAGCTTTCTGTTAACTCTAAACAACTACAGATTTTAAGAAAAACAAAAAATAGAGGCTGCCCAAGAGTTCTCAAAGACTGCCAGTGACTCATGTCAAAGGACCCCAGAGAGTCTGAGAAAATAAAAAACAAAAACAAAAGCAGGACTTTTGAAGAACAAGATTAGATACTTGACTGTGAAAGATACATCTTCTAATCAAATGATGATTCTTCCTGGTAATAGAAACAGGCAGTAAAGGGAATCTTCCAATTACGATTTAGTTATAATAGGATTCTTTAACAACTCACCAAACTTTTGTCTCCATAAGTCTTTCTCTGATGTTAAATTGGTTATAGTTGTAAATAATTAATTGTTATTTGAGGTTTTTATGCCTCGGCTCGCACTGGCCTGGGGCTCCACAAACCGCAGGGTGCTCCACCCACTGGTTGTAGCCATAGCCAGGGCTCTGGCACCTCACACCATCACCACGCGCTGACGCCTACATGGGCCTGGCAAAATTATAATGATTGGAAGCCTAGTAAGGGCAGTCATGTGACTGTCAGAGCGGCCATCCCATTGGCTGGGGCTGTGTGGGGTGTTTCTAGGTTTGGGGGAGGAGAATTGGGCATTCTAGGTGGAAGCTGGAAAGCGACAGGCATTCTGCTGTGTATTTTCAGGTGATTCCTGGCGGTGGTATTTTTTCAGGTATTATAATTTCCCTTTCCCCATTTTATTTCCTTTTCCTTGATCCTACTGATCCTGTTTGTGTGTGTGTTTTTTTTAAGTTCGTTCTTGTTAAAATAAATCTTGTTCTGTTTTGAGGGAAGCTGCTGGTCTCCTTCCTTGCCCCAATATTGTGGTGAGCCGTTTAGCTAGCACTCCCCAATTAAAAATTGGTCCCTGCATAGTAAAGGAAATTTTGACAAGAGACAAGGTGTTGAAATGGAGAGAGCCACCCTACTTGGAGTCCAAAGTCTTGGGATTGAATCTGGGCTCTGCCTCATATTAGTTGTGAGTCTTTGAACAAGCCATTTAACTAAACTTCTACTTACTCCTTCAATAAAACAAGTAAAAGGAGGAAATTATTCTTGTTCCACCTACCTCACAGAGTTTTTAGGAAAGGCATAAGAGCTCATGTTTGTAAAAGCACTTTGAAAATATACATGACTTTGTAAGTATAAACTACTATCACTACCTCTTTGCCCTCCTTGAAATCTGAACCTACTCTGGACTGTCTGTCTCCTTAACAACTCATCAATCATCCATTATCCCTTCCTTCCTCCTTCTTCCCTGCCACACAAACCAGACAGAGATCAGTGGTTGGATTGGTGGCTTCCTCACAATGGAAACTGGTTCCATGTGTAGATGAGGGTGAGGAGGAAAATGAAGAAAAGGAGGAAGGTAGTGACAAAGGGCCCGTATGAAAGAAAGTTGCTGAGGATAAAAATGAAATCAATCATGAGAGAGAGAGAAAGAGAGAGAATAGGACATTGGAGTAGACACCATGGGGACCTGACAGTGGGATAGGGAGGAGTAAGTGCAGCAGCCCTTAGATGGTTCTATGTTCTGGAGTTTTCTCCAGAACTGTCTCCTTCCTATTATTCTCAGCTTTCTAATATTTATAATGAGTATTGGATTTAGAATTGTTTTTGGCCTTGTTTCTCTCATTCCATTTCTCCTCAGCTTTACCCTTCTAGAGTTTAAGAGCCTGTTCTATCCTCCCTTTCCATTGTACCCCCTAGAATCCCTGTTCTATTATTAACAAACTTCATCATGCCCTTCATCATGGATCTCTTCCTTTCATATTTTTTCTATCTTCTTGTACTCATGAAAATTTGGCTCTCTACTCTGACCCCTGACGATGCTGTATTCCTCCCTAGCCACTCATTCCAATATAATGTGTAAGTTTTCTTACCCTCAACTGACACTCTGGGACAAGAGAAGATGCAAACATACATTTGCTTTTCATATATATTTCTAGATTCTTCTTTCTGCCATAATTCAGGAGCCTCCTTGTCTTTGTTCTTCACTCTATCTGTCAATATTCCTTGGTTCAGATCCTTGTGGTAGTCAGCTATCAGCTCTCACATGAATCTCTCTCCTTTGTTACCCTTCTAAATGATCTCCCTGATTCTAGTATCTCTCCTCCAGAATCCATTCTCCACAGAACCACCAAAAGGATATTCTGAAATGCAAGTCGTTTTATGTCACTTCTCCAGTTCAAAAACTTCAGTGAGTCCATTTTATCCTTTTGATAAATTATAAACTCCTCAATCTAGAATTTAACGCCCTTCATAAAATGACTACATTTTGCCTTTCCAGACTTACTTCCCATTTCTCCTCTACATACACTTTCTATTCTTGCCAAACTGGCTTACCTGAGGTTTTCTACGCTTGAAATTGTATTTCACACTTTTGTACCTTTCTACACATTGTCACTCACACTTGGAATGTATTCTCTTCTATAAGGATTCTTAGCTTAGAATTCTTAGCTAAGGTGTTAACCTCCTTCCCAAAGTCTTAAAGATCTGAGCTACTGCTTTGTTTTCTTCTCAAAGTATTTTGCCTTTGCTTATTGGTACACCCTTGAGTGGAAGTAGAATACAAATTATTTGACATATAGAAAACAAGCTCTTTTGGGGACAGAACTATTTTTTTCTTTGTATCCCCTATGCCAAGCAGAATTGTTTATATGTGGTAGGTAAATAATGTCTAACAAATAAAAGTGACTTGAAGAATTATTTAGCATTTAATAATCAAAGAACATAATTTCTTTTTTTTTTCAGGGCAATGGGGGTTAAGTGACTTGCCCAGGGTCACACAGCTAGTAAGTGTCAAGTGTCTGAGGCTGGATTTGAACTCAGGTACTCCTGAATCCAGGGCCAGTGCTTTATCTACTGCACCACACAGCTGCCCCTAAAGTGTCTTTTTTTTTTTTTTGGTGAGTCAATTGGGGTTAAGTGACTTGGCCAGGGTCACACAGCTAGTAAGTATTAAGTGTCTGAGCCCAGATTTGAACTCAGGTCCTCCTGAATCCAGGGCCGGTGTTCTATCCACTAAGCCACCTAGCTGCCCCAGAACATAATTTCTTAGGAGGAAGAACTCCCTATTTGACAAGAACATATGGGGAAATTGAAGGACAATTTGTCAGAAATTAGGTTTAGATCAATATTTTACATCTTATACCACAATAAGCCCCAAATGGATGTCACCTGAATATTATGGGTTACATCAAAAATAAAAATTTGGAAGAAAACTGGATCAGACACCTTTTCCAAATATGATTAGGGAAGAGTCCTTAACAAAATAGGGGATAGAGGTATAAAACTGATCTTTTTAATATTATTGACTTGAAAAACTCTTGAAAAAACAAAATCAATGCTACTTGGATGAGAAGAAAAGCTCTCAATTTTTTTTTTTTTTTTGCAGAGCAATGGGGGTTAAGTGACTTGCCCAGGGTCACACAGCTAGTAAGTGTCAAGTGTGTGAGGCCAGATTTGAACTCAGGTCCTCCTGAATCCAGGGCCAGTGCTTTATCCACTGCACCACCTAGCTGCCCAAAGCTCTCAATTTTAAAAAAATGTTTGCATAAAATATTTTTATAATGTCATATAACCAAAGTATATATGGAACTAACACAACTACATAAGAGCAAGAACGAAGGATATCAACAGTTTTCAACAGAATTGTGAACTATTAATAACTATATGAAAGGTTACTCTAGATCATTGAGAAATACAAACCAAAATCGTAAAAATCATTCCATAACCAACAAATTGACTAAGATGACAGGTGAGACTATTCAAATCTAAGACTGATTGTTGAATGTCAGATAAAATAATATTACTATTGGTGAAGTTATAAATTGGTTCAAACATTCTGGAAGGTAATATGGGATTATGCATAGAAAGTTACTGAAATGTGGCATGGCTCTTTCCTTTTTTAAAAATTTCTTTCTTTCTTTTTTTTTTTTTTTGTGAGGCAACTGGGGTTATGTGACTTGCCTAGGGTCACACAGCTAGTAAATGTAAAGTTCCTGAGGCCGGATTTAAACTCAATTCCTCCTGAATCCAGGGCCCTTGCTCTATCCACTGTGCCACCTAGCTGCCTCCAGAATGGATCTTTTCACTAAGAGATCTCAGTATTATTCCAAGGAGGTTCAATTTAGAAATAAACATCCCGGGGCAGCTAGATGGCGCAGTGGTTATAGCACCGGCCCTGAAGTCAGGAGTACCTGAGTTCAAATCCAGCCTCAGACACTTGACACTTACTAGCTATGTGACCCTGGGCAAGTCACTTAACCCCCATTGCCTGCAAAAATAAAATAAAATAAACATCCCATATATATATAAATAAGCTCATATAAACACTTTTTTTATTAGCAGAGAATTGGCACCAAAATAAATAGCCATCCATTGGAAAATGGCTAAACAAATTATGGTAAATTGCAATCATATAAGTAATATTGCAACCCGATCAAAATTATGAATATATTAATACAAACAAATGTGGAAACACTTAAATGTATTGGCAGAGTCAAAAAAGCAGAGCCAAGAAAACTCTCCATCCATCCAGCTATCCATCTATATATGTGTGTATGTGTATATATGCATGAACATGCACATATATAATGACCACAACACTGTAAATGGAAAGAGCAGGCACTACAAAACAAGTGAAAATTAATATTGACAAATTATATAGAACAATTAAAGCTACAGAGAAGAAATATCAGAATATACTGCCCCATGACTATTGCCTTTACAGAACTGAGAGATCCACAGTTGGAATATTGCCTATGTTTTCAGATGTTTTTTCCATGTATTTCTATGTATTGATTTTATATGTATATTTATGTATTGACTGCTTTTCATAATTTTTTTCATCCGTTTATTTTTTCTTAAAAAAGCTTTTTTTATACGGGAAGGTTCTCTGGAAAGGAGTGTGGGGCATTTAAGTGATGTAAAAACAAAATATATCAATAATATTTATTTTAAGAAAGAAATGATGAATATGAAAAATATTGAAAAACATGAAAATTTTTGTCAGGTGGGAAATTATGGATATGACACTCAATATACTAATGCTCTGGTTGTAATAGAAAGGAACTGGAAACAAAGTAGATGCCAATAGATTTGGGAAGTGATAAACAACTTGGTTTGCTGAACTGTTTAGTTTTTTTCCCTTTTTCATTCTTTCTTACAAGTGAAGACTCTCTAAGTAGGATAGGAAGAAAAATTGAGAAAATTAAAGAAAGACATCAAGAAAAATGTAAAATAATCTTAAAACAAATTAAAGAGACTTACTTTTCTCACTTTTATATCTTATCATTTTCGTGTTTTCCACAGATGCCTAAAATTGTACTGCTACCATTTTAAGGAATTATTTGGTCAGTGATTACTCTTAGTCTTTGCTCTTCTTTTCAAGTGCAGATACTCCTGGAGTTGGGAAAAAGGGATTCACATGGCTTAGATTCACATAGCAGTTTAAAGATTATGAAAATTTCTCTCAAAACAACTGTGGGAGATAGGGACTGCAAACATTATCACAACCATTTTATAGATGAACAAACTAGGGATTCAAAGAGCTAAGTCCCTTATGTCATTTTCCATCTCTGCATACCTAGCACTCCTACAGAGTGTTAGATGTGGAGTTAGGAAAATCTCTGTTCAAATATTACTTCTGACACTAGCTATGTGACCATGGGCAAGTCACAAGACCCAAAATGTGGATGGGTTCCAATTGGCTTTTCTTGGAAGAAGTTCCCACACTTACTGAATCACAACTCCTTGGTGTATTGGTATGTTCCCAGTGAAATACTCCTTGAACTTTTATATATATAATGTCTACACACATATATACTAAATAAATATATATAATATATGTGTGTGTATATATATATATATATATACATTATACATGAAATATAGGTAAGATCCATATAATAATAGCAAAAGCATTTTAAGGTCGTCTTATTTGATCATTATAACAGCTCTGTGAGGTAGGTGCTATTACTATCTTCATTTTATAGATGAGGAAATAGGTTGAGAGAAGTTAATTGAATTCCCCAGGGTCACACTGTTGAGCAAGTGTCTGCTGCAGTATTTGAACTCAGATCTTCTTGACTCCAACTTTAGGATTTCATTCACCTATCTGTATCTATAGTAATAATTAAAACATTGCTTAACTTTATATTTTCCCTCTGTCAAAGATAGGAGAGACAGACAGAGACAGAGAAACAGAGAGGGAGGAAAGAGAGAGACAGAGAGACAGAGAGAGAAACTGACTAAGTGTGAGGGATTTGTGAGGAATGGGTCTATTGGAACATTCAAAATATAATGGTTTTTAATCCTGAAGGGCTCAAGACTTGATGACTCTGAAGGCAATTTGGTGTGTGAAGTCTCTTGGAAATTAGGCCCTTGTTCCCTGGTACTTTTCATAACAAGGCAGTCAAATGAGAACATGGAACTGAATACTTGGATTTCAGGCCAAGTGCTGTTTCTAACTAGCTATGTAACTTTGGGCAAATCATTTAATTTCTCAAGGCCTCAGAAGTCTCTTCTGTGAAATGAGGGAATTGAACTAGATGACTTGTAAGTATCCTTCCAGCTGTAAATGCTATGATTTCTTCCTGTTGGTTAATGTTAATGAAGACTACAAAAGTTTAGATTGTTTTTTTCTTATCTGGCTCAGGACTGGTAGATCCTAGGTGAAATATTTGTTGATCAATTAATTGATTAAAGGCAAAACATTAGTGTTGCCAAAAGGAAGAACAACTACCTTCTAAAATAATTGATCTTTCTCCAAAATGGGAGAATCATATAAAGTGTATTATATCCAAATAATTTATTTCAAACAATAGCCAGTATCCTGCATGCTAGCAAAAATATTTGAAGTGAGGCAATTATCAGATCATTATCCAGATAACTTAAGCAAAAAATTCTCAGCATTACCGAACATCTCCAATGAAATGGTTGTGGGTTTATATGTCCCACTTCACATTGTGAGAAGAGATTTGGCCTTTAGCTACTTATCACTATGGAAGAACAAGGTGTGAGAATTCAGCCCTCTATTTATAAAGATCAATTCATCCACCCACTTCTTGAATAGGAGATGACAGTCTTTAAATAGTACTGGGCAACATGCCGGAACATTTTATGGTAGGCAGTGAAAGAGAAGAGTGTATGTATTCAGTGGTAATGGTGGAGGACATTAAAAAATATCATAATTGCTAGACTGGAAATCCTGATAGCACTTGAAAAGTGAGTCAGCCCCCAACCCACCCTGCTCATGAAAGTTAAAAAGTTTTTAAAAGAGTTCTGTCCCCTGAAACCACATTTTCTATTCTCAGTTTTCAGAGGGTTGGATGGTTGCTATATTGGCCAAATGTTTATTAAGATGAATTCTCTTGAACTTTTGAGAGTTGTCCAACACAAATTAACAACCCATTGACTTTGTACATATCCATGTTATATAACCTGGCAATATTTTATCTCTGCGCCATTAATTAAGTTTGCTCATCTACATTACATACTCCTTGACACATTTTTATTAAGTGCCCACTATCTCATGTACAGCTATGTCACAAGCATCTTAGCAATAGTTTTATTACACCATTAACTGCATATCCGCCTGCATTACACACTTCTTGGCACTCTTACCAGCCATTTTCTATTGATTGCATATTCATTCAACTTTCAACCACTGGGGTAAAAGATTTTGTTGATGTTGTGTATTCCATATCATGCATAAACAGTATTCTGAATCATGTCTCCCTTAGGCAATTACAGTTGACTTGCAACCCTTTGCCCTAATGCTGCCTAATTTGTAATGCACAAGGTCCCCTTCAAAAGAGTAACATATTCCATTTCTATTTACAAAACTAATGTCTGATATAAAACCCAATAGAAAACAGAACTGGTCTTTTATTAGTGATAATTACACCAACAGAACTGAGCAAGATATGGAATAGTTTGAGAAAAGCAAATGAACTAGCTTTAAAATTGAGCGCAGTAGATGTAATCATATAACTAAGTATAAATCTTTTAGCCTTTTCATTAAAACAACCTTATTTTCCTTGGTAAATCCTAGGACCCATTTTCATATTACTTTGCATAAATGTGCAGGCCAATTTACATGAATTTGCATGTGGTGTTCAAAAAGTCTTAATGCCAATTATGCAAAAATAAAATATAATTAGGCATTGCCAGTGTATCCCAAGCCCAATATTTGGGGCCACCAAAAGAGGTAGAGTCAGAAATGGTCTGTGGAATAATAGATTGGCATCCCCGAACCATCTGTCTCAATCTGGATATTATTGTTCTTGGGTGATAAAATTGAGTTAACTCAGTGTGGACTTTCCCCAAAATTTAGACTTTCATTAAAGTGGAAAGGAATTTCAAAATAAATAAAGATCATGCAGCCACCAATGCCAAGGTTGTTATCTGCATATAATAAATGAATTATTTTGGGTTTTGGTCCACTAGCTTGGTTAATCTTCAGTGAACTCTGTCTTTTTCTCACCCACTCTAATTTCTGTAGGAGAGGGGCAGGGAGAACATTAGATATTTCTTGAATCACCTGACACCTTTTAGTACAAGGTCAGACAAACAATCTGATCACAAGGAAGGCAAAAAATGTGTTTTCCTTTTGGAAATGCCTCTTCCTGCATGCGCCAACAATTTCCCATGCTGGACATTTTTGACTATTCTGTACTCCAGTGATGGGCAGACACCTGTTACTTTACTGTTCTCTTAAAGTGACGTGCTAATGAGAGACAGAAAAAAGCATTTAATGAGAGCATTAGTTCCTCATTTTAAAGGCTGTTTGCAGCTCATAAGATCACAAGTGTCCCATTTCCTTTTGCCAGTTGCCAGGAGTTCCTAAGATAGAACAATATTCTATGCAGCAAATGCCTATTTGGGGTTACAGTTCTGTGTCAGTGTTATCCAGAATATATCATACCTCCCTACTTTGTAGGAAGTGCTGGGAGGGCAGGGACCTTGTTTCGTATATACCTATAAACTTTGTATATACCTAACTTCATTCACAGTTCAAAGTAGGTGCTAAATAAATATTCAATGTGAATTCCATCTTACTAGAGTGTGTGGAATGCACTGAGAATTTCTTAGGAATATCACTGCCTTTCTCATTGAGCTCTAAGAATGCAATGTGGCACACAGACACTCACTGTTTTCATTTCTTCTGTATATTGCATCTCCTCCAAATGCATGCTCAGTGCCTGAGGTGAATTGAAGCAGCTGGCTTTCTAATGTCCTCCTTTTTTTGAAGTTTAGGAGGGCAAGTATATCTTTTCCATTATGACCCAATTGGACCCCAGGTTGGCTGACCTTCAAACTGCCATATGGGGTGATAAGAGCACTAGATTTGGAGTTGGAAGACCTGGGCTGAGACCCTGACTCTGCTATTTATTACATGTTAAGCCTTGAGTAAATCACTTAAGTTCCCTGGCCCTCAGTTTCCTTACCTGTAAGTTGAAAAGGTTGAACTAGGTGGCCTCTAAAATCCCTTTCATCTCTAAATCTATGAGTCAAGGCCATAAAAGTGTAAAGTATGATCTTTATATTCCCCATTCTTCTTATGGTTAATGTTTCTTGAGCACTGGTAAGATCTCCCCGGAGTGGTAGATTAACACAGCATGGGGAGAAAATGGGATCTATCCTAACATCACTTACTGATAACTTTTTTCTGATGGTTAATTGATTACCATGCACCTGGAGTCACCAGAACCAGATATTTACAGCCTAATGTCTCTGTGGTAAAATAATGGGATTTGGCAGATACTCAAAGCTAAGGACTTTGAACTCAACTCGAGACCACCTTCAAGTCCAGTGAACCAATGGATTTGGATGACACTAACCAATCAACTTGAAGCAGTGTGTAAGGACTGTCTCTGCTCCAGACCTATAAAAAGCTTCCACACTCAGTTTGAGGGAGATCGTGGTTGAAGCAGGCCCATGGCAGAGGACTTGAGGAAGAACCCGATCTGTCTGGAACTCTAGGCTAGATAGGCCTTTTCTTAACTTTCTGAATTTCACGTGAATACCTGGTAAGCTTTAATAAATGCTTAATGCCCAAAGACTCTTGCTAAAGCTTCTAATTTAAGGTGGCCACATATTAGATTTTTTAGACATCACAGTTAGATTTTAAACATCACATCCCCATACATATTATGCTTACAAATTATATGGGGGCAAGGTGAGCCAGTCAAGTTGGGTCAGGAGACTAAGAAAAACACAAAAACAAAAAACATCTGGACCTAGTTAGGCCATCCCTTTTGTGGGCTTTGCCTAGGAACAGCACTTGTTTCACCACTTAAGTGTAGCCAGAGATATAGATGTTGTTCAATTACATAAATAAAATGACTACCTTTTTATACCATTTTAAAACTTTAAATGTTACTCTGGGTCAGATCCCTACTCTATTCATTTCCCCATTGTGTGCCAGATTTAAGGGGCATGATAAGTATTTTCAGTACAATGATTTACATTAATACTCTATCAAAACCCATTTCAGGTTAAATTGATTGCTTCGAGGTGATAGCTAATACTTGTACCTTGTGACAAGCCAATGTAATGAACTGTGACAGAATACCAGTTGTCAGGTAGCTGTGTGTGTTCAGTGGTGCCTTCAGAAGTCATATCATTTTCACTACCCCACCTCTACCCCCCACCACACATTTGATTTTGAATGTTTTAAGTGTTAATGTCAGTGGTCAGAGAAAATAGGGAAGAGACAAAGGAAGGCTCAAAACCAAAATGATTCCCAGTGAAAGGTTCTTCACAGAGGAAAGATTCCCTACACTTCTAGGAAGAGAAGGTCTTACTCCCTCTCTTCCTTCCTTCCCATCCTTCCTTTGTCATTTTATAAGTTCTTCCTGTGTGCAAAACAGAAAAAAACCAAAGTATGAAAATTTTAGATTTGATTTTCTTGGATATGTTATCTCTTTTGTGTTTGAATTTGTTTCTTCCACCCTCCTTCAAGTCTAACTTGCTTTCATTTGCTAAGGACATTATTGATTCAACCAAATAGCCTTAGCCTCACTCTTTTTCCTATAGCTGCTTATCTTAATAAGGATATAGTTATACTTAGGAATATTTAGAACATAGGTTCTTAACCTGAGGTTAATTTATTAACTTGAAAAAAAAATAACCTTATTTTAATATATTGTTTTCCTTTCTGATCCTAACCATTTCATTTTATGCATTTTAAAACATTATTCTGAGTAAAGGTCCATAGGTTTCTGCAGACTGACTCAAATCCCCTGTCCTAGAAGAAATTTCAATCTTGATCTTAAACTACCAAGGGAGAATCAGCACTGGGCAGAGGTGAAGAGAGGCTGAGGAAGAGAGTCAATCATGCCTATTGGTCACTGACAAGTCATTGGTCAGGCCTTGTCTTTGAGCCCCAGAGAAAGGGAAGGTACAGTTAGTGGTGTATTTCTAGACAATGGATTCTTTCCTGGGCCATGAGATGAGAAGATGACCTTGCTGATTTTAACATAATGAATGCCAGCAATCCCATGGACCAGATCCCTGTCCACCAATCTCAAGAATGCAGAAGTGCTGAAAACTTTGCTGACTCAGTGCTCTATGGTAGCAAGAAGAGCTTTGTTAATCCTGCTGTGTGCATAGCACTTAAAAGATTACTAAGAAAGACCGTGGTTGTTATTCACTTAGAGGACAGAGGGTGTAGAAAATGAAGGGAAGAGATTTCGTAAACCTCGAAGGGGGGAAATGGAAGCAATGTGTCCAAATATCACACAAATCCAAAGCAAAGGGCATTTGTTTGTGAAGTTTTTCTTTTTCTTTTTCTTTTTCTTTTTTCTGCGTGGCATAGTAGAAAAAACAGAGGACTTGGAGTCAGGAGAGGTGGATTTGAGCACTGACTGTGTGTTTAAAGGCAAACCTCTAGACCTGTTTCCTCAGTTGTTTGTCCTTCATTCTTGAAGTGAACCATGACATCGGCTTGCAGTGAAATGGATTTAAGTGAGAGAGGGCTGTGCAAAACCACCAACCTCTCTCTCTCCTCCAGAGCCCTCTGGGTCTAGGAGCAAGATATAAATCAGGACCACTGGAGGTGGCCCCAGATGTTTAAGACTTGCCCAAGTTCACACAACTAGTAAGTGTCTGAGGTCAAATTTGAACTCAGGTCCTCCCAACTTCAGGACCAATGCTCTATTCACTGTGCCACCTAGCTGCCCAGTTTCATCAATAGTAAGCCAGGTGAGGCAGTGCCAGTTTAACCCATTGGAGAGAAAACCTTAGAATCTGTTCAAGACTTGTCTCTCACATATCCTGGCCATGTGACCCTGGCCAAGTTATTTAACCTTTCAGTGCCCCTCCCTCCACTTCTATCTTGCAGTCCTCTGAGACTAAGAATTGGTGGTGGGGCAGAGTGCTGAGCTGCCTTGGCAGAAGTTTCCACACTGAGGTCTGGTCCAAAACAAACACACAAGCAAAAAGGAAACAAAACAAAATAGAAAGACAACAACAAAACAATCAAGGATAATAGTACAACTCAGTGTTATGTAGAAAGTACTTTGTGAACCTGAAGGTTGAATATAATGGTAAACTATAAATCTTAGGCCTCAAACTGAAAGGGAAGTCAGGAATTTATCCTAATCCAATACTCTCATTAGAAGATGAGAAAACTAAGGTCTGCTGAGGCTAAGTTGCCTGAGATCACCAGGAAGCAAGTCTTCTTGCTGTTTTGAAGAAAGCTTAGTAAACTATACAGTACTATATGATCCTGGGCTCTTCTTATTGTTATTCAAAACCCAACCTTCTCCTGTTATATTATCTCACATGAATTGCTTGTAAACAGTCTTTAGAAGTTATAGAGCTTTTAACAAATCACTGAAAACCTCACTACCTGAGGACGAGTCAGCTGAGGTGTGGCCTATTTAGCCATATCTTGTGCCTGAGCCTACATTAATGGGTTTTGCTAGTGATTATCCTAACAGCACATCAATGGCCTTTGATTCAGCTCTACTTTAAAAAATGCTCCTATGGCATTTTCTAAAAACCCAGATGCAAATCTGCATTGTTCAGGGCACACTTCACCCCAGAAATGTGCATTTTTGCCTGTGGACTAGCCTTTGGCTATATGAAGCATGCATCTGAAATGAGGAAGAAACAATTTGCAGGTATTCCGGGTATTTGGAAAGATGTCTTAGGGACTATCAACTACTCTCCCCTCTAATCCCCATCAGTTCTGCCATTTTGAAATAATAATAATAATAATAATAGATTAGCAGAATCCATTAGGAAAAGGAAATGCAATGTGCTTCTAATGAACAAAATGATCAGGGACAACTCCCAGAAAGGTGACCTTGTACCTCACCCATGGCATTGCAATCAGTGCTGATTTAAAAAAAAAAAAATCCTCTTTGGCAAATTACCACTCTTTTGGATATCACATATCTCCATTCCCCTCCATCTCAATGCCGTTTTACCACATCAGTCATATTTCAAGATCAGGTGGACAGATAAACTTGTTCTCCATCACTAATATTGATTCCTTCTCCCGAAAATACAGCTTTGTGTTGACTTGGCACAGAAGGTGCTGTCCATATGCAAAATTAAAGACTGGGGGTGGGGGTGAGGTGAGAATTAACAGGTGCTCCAATCAAAGCTCTTCAGAATGTATTCAGTAACTCCACCACAATCTGTTTCCCCTCCATATGTCACAAAAGTGACCTCTGTCTAGGTGCAAATTTCCCTTCTGGGTTAAAAGAATTTATTTTCAGTCTGCCTTCTTGATGCATCAAGAATTTTATTAAATTCTCTGTGTCTTCAAAATCTTTATTTCTGCCAAGTTACTTTTTGCATTTGTGCTGACCTGAAGGGGAAAACTTTTATTTGGGGGATCCTGTTAGTTTTCCGTGCTATTTTGTTCCCAGACTGGTCTGCGAGTGTAATGTTTAAAATAGATGACCTAGAATAGCACATGTCGTAGTGTTCCATGTTAAACTCCATTAATATCTGCTCCTATCACTGAATAAGACACATTAGAGAAGCTTGCATATTAATTTTACAAATTAGCATCATATTGGCTAGGCATACGTTGTCGGAAAAGAAGCACATATTAGAATGCCAGCTTCTTTGAATAAACTTATACTTTTAGAGAATGAGTGGTGCTAAAGGGAGCAGTTTTGATAAGCCATTTAATATTAGAATAGAATACCAATATAGACTGTGGAATTTCCTTTGCAGTCCTTTAAATATAAGCAATGCTGTTATCTGTATAGGGCCATTTAAGTGTGGGCTTGGTTGAGGGACTGTGAAGGGAAGGGAGAAGAGGCAGGCTGAGAAGAGATGGAGCTGATGACCTCTCAAGGTTCCTTTCACTCTGGTGACTTTTAATAAATTAATAAAACATGCATTTAACCCACATGTAAACTCTTACAGCAGCAGGGGGATTAGTGGGAAAGTGCTCTGTAAATGTAGAGGAGAATTATTTTGATAATGTTAATCTATTGAAAGCTGTGATTATCTGGAAAAAAATCACATGTTTTTTCAATATTCTACATATGGGATGGTGCCCTTCACACTCAATAGAGAATCTCCACACAGTATTCCTATCCATGGGCTTATGGACCTTTCTACTCTGGCCACTTATGTTATAGCAGGTTATGCTTTAGAGAGATATTCTTTGCCGCTTTTCCTTTTTTGCTCCATCAAAAGTGAGAATCCCCCTACATACAATGGGTAGAAAATCTGCTTCTAGTCTCTCATTATTCACACAGTTGCCATATTCATATTTCTAAGACAGAAATCTGATCTGTCACTTCCCTACTAAAAAATCTTCCTATTGCCTCTAGGAAAAAAGAAATACAAAATCCTCATCCTGGTATTTAAAGCTCTCCACAACATGGCTCCCACCTAGCCTTCTAGTCTTATTCATATGACTCTGCTTCATACAGTAGGCATTACAGTGAAACTTATCTGCTAGTATTCCTCATAAAAATAGGTTTCATTTCGCATCTCTGTCCTTTTGCACAGGTGGTCCCTATTTTTTAAAATCTTAATAGTATTGGGAGGGGCAGCTAGGTGGCACAGTGGATAGAGCACTGGCCCTGGAGTCAGGAGTACCTGAGTTCAAATCCAGCCTCAGACACTTAACACTTACTAGCTGTGTGACCCTGGGCAAGTCACTTAACCCCAATTGCCTCACTAAAAAAAATAGTATTGGGAGCAGCTAGGTGGTACAGTGGATAAAGCACTGGCCCTGGATTCAGGAGGACCTGAGTTCAAATCTGGCCTCAGATACTTTACACTTACTTGACCCTGGGAAAGTCACTTAACCCTCATTGCCCCACAAAAAAAATCTTAATAGTATTTTTTTCCAGTTACACATAAAGATAATTTTCAACATTTGTTTTTATAAGATTTTGACTTCCAAATTTTTCTCCTTCCCTCCCTCCCTTCCCTTCCCCTTCCCCAAGATGGCAAGTGATCTGATATAGGTTATATATGTATAATCACATTAAACATATTTCCACATTAGTCATGTTGTGAAAGAAGAATCAGAACAAAAGGGGGGAAACCTCAAGAAATAAAAAAAAAAGTAAAAACAGTATGGTTTAATGTGCATTCAAATTCCACAGTTCTTTTTTCTAGATATGGAGAGCATTTGATTCTTTTGGAATTGTCTTGGATCATTGTATTTCTGAAAGGAGCTAAGTCTATCATAGCTACTGTGTACAATGTTCTCCTGGTTCTGCTCACTTCACTCAGCATCAGTTCATGTAAGTCTTTTTAGGTTTATCTCGTCTGCCTGCTCATCATTTCTTACAGCACAGTAGTATTCCATTACATTCATGTAACACAACTTGTTCAGCCATTCCCCAACTGATGTACATCCCCTCAACTTCCAGTTCTTTGGGTGGTCCCTATTTTGAATGCACTCTTTTCTTACTTCTACCTCATAGAATGGTATGGAAAGTACAGATCAGGTGTCACGAAGGCCTTTTCTGATCTCATTTGTAAGTGCTTTGTCTTTGAAATTATTTTGTATCTGTAAGTTTCCTCATAGGATAGAAAGTATGTTGCTATCTGCTTATGTGTAATAAAAGCAGGGAATGTACCTCAACAGATGAAGGATGATGATGTTGTCTCCATTGTTTTGCTTATGATTTATCTCCAATTTATTTGCCTGCAAGGCCAAAGAGGATGTTGGGAGTTTAGAAAACTAGAATGAGGAGGACAGACTGAGGCAACCCTTGTGTTTTCTTGAAAGAGCAAACTCTGAAAATCTGACATGTTGCAGAGTGGTAGTCAGACTTTAAACAGGAGTTAGAACAATTTTGTAATTCTAAATCAGTCTTGGGACATAAACCTGGCTCCCTTAACAGGAAAACTTCTTTCTTCTTCTTCTTCTTCTTCTTCTTCTTCTTCTTCTTCTTCTTCTTCTTCTTCTTCTTCTTCTTCTTCTTCTTCTTCTTCTTCTTCTTCTTCTTCTAGATTCCAGCATAGGTCTTGAAAGCAAAGACTCAACTTCTGTAAAAGAAAAAAAAAACACATAACAGTGACCATAGCAAAGCTTCTGTGAATTTCTCCTTATCAAGAGAAAAGTAAGTTAAAGTTGTTTTGTTTTGTTTTGTTTTCTCAAAAGATACTTCACATGTTGGGAGGGCCTGCCTAGTTAAAAGAAACAAAGCTTAAGCAAAGGCCCAGTATCTCTATGGAACCCTCCAACTGAATACAAAAAGCTGGAATCAGAAAGAAGCTCTGCAGCTATGTGCCCAGCACAACTCTACCCAGTAGAGAATGTATTCAAACTACTTGGAGAAAGCCCAGGAGGAGCAGCACAATAGCATTACCAAAAGACATCAGTAGCAGTGTTGGAGGCAAGAGTTGTTCTTCCATGTGTGAGCTCTGTCAGTGCATATATAATATATGTGTTTTTCTATATGTTTCCTTAATATTGTACCATTCCATACATCTTCCCTGTGTGCATCCAAACTTTCCATTGGTGATATATGTATTAATGGGAGAGTGTGTCCAAGATTTATGGCAAAAATGTCTTAAAACTATCTTTTTTTTTCTTTTTAAAAAGTTTTTTTGTCATTTTATTTTTTTATATAAGTATTTTATTATTTTCCAGTTACATTTAGAGATAGTTTTCAACATTTGCTTTTATAAGATTTCTAGTTTCAAATTTTTCTCCTTCCTTTCCCTCCCTCCCCCCTTCCCAAGACAGCAAGTAATCTGATATAGGTTATATATGCATAATCACATTAAACATATTTCTTCATTAGCTATATTTATGAGAGAAGAATTAGAGCAAAAAGGAAAAGCCTCAAAAAAGAAAAACAACAATAACAACAAAAACAATAGAAACAGTATGGTTCGATCTGCATCCAGATTCAACAGTTGTTTTTTTTTTTTTTTTTCTGTATTTGGACAGCATTTTCCATCATGAGTCCTTTAGAACTATCTTGGACCATTGTATTGCTGAGAAGAATCAAGTCTATCACCAAGTCTCACACCGTTGATCAACACACAATGTTGTTGATACTGTATACAACGTTCTCCTGGTTCTGCTCATCACACTCATCATCAGTTCATGCAAGTCCTTCCAGGTTTCTCTGAAATCTGCCTGTTCATCATTCCTCATAGCACAATAATATTCTATTATATTCATATACCATAACTTGTTCAGACATTCTCCAATTGATGGGCAACCCCTCAATTTCCAATTCCTTACCACCACAAAAAGAGCAGCTATAAATATTTTTGTACATGTGGGTCCTTTTCCCTTTTTATGATCTCTTTGGGGAAAAGACCTAATAGTCGTATAAACTATCTTTCTTATTATGCTGTTTCAGCAAATTGTATCTTCTGGCTAACGATCTTACTCGTTAAAAACATTAGTGGGGGTTCATGACCTATAATATGTGTGTATTACCTAAAATTCATTTATTTTGGGGAAGGGTTGTAACTTCTAAACTTTGTTTATGTACCCTTCTTGGTGGCACACATCTATTGGGGATTTATCTGTTTTACCCATCACTGCTTGAATGAACTGCTCACCACTTCCACTGAATTAGTTGTTGGTGTTTTGCTTGTAATAATAACTCACATACCTATACTATTCTAGCATTTATAAAGTGCATTCTTCATGACTATCTCATAAGGTACTGTAGATATATCATCATTTTCCAGTCAAGTAAACCAAGGCTTAGAGAATCATAAATTATTTTCTCAATATCTTACCCAGTTTTGAACACAAGTATTATGGTTCCAATTCTTATGCTTTTCCCAATGTATCAGGCTTCCTTTATATCTACAAAGATGTATCAATAATAATGCCATACGGGGGCAGCTTAGTGGTGCAGTGGATAAAGCACTGGCCCTGCATTCAGGAGGACCTGAGTTCAAATCTGGCTTCAGACACTTGACACTTAACTAGCTGTGTGACCTTGGGCAAGTCACTTAACCTCAATTGCCTCACCAAACAACAACAACAACAACAACAATAATGCCATACTGTGCTTTGTAGAGTTAACATAAAAACAAGACATGCATATGAGAAGAATTATGTCCTTACCCTAGCAGTCAAAAGGTTTCCTCTCTCCTGTTACTCCATTAATGAGGAACAGTGAAAAAGGAAAAAAAAAATTGGGGGTGGGCAATAGAAGAGGAAAGAAGTTTAGGTTTTATTGACTTTGGCCTGCAGATTCCACAAAGATTGATGCTTATATTCTTCCAACATTTATTTCATAAAATAGCAAATTCCATGTCCTATTAAAAAAAAAACACTGCCAATTATAGCCAGAAGTGGTTTTCTCCTCCTGTGAAATCTCATATCACTTTTGCTTTATCTACTTTATAATCTATTTTATAACATTTGTTTTTGTATGTTTTCTTCCCCCTATTCCCAGACTGTAAGATCCTTGAGCAGGGACATGTTTTATTTATCTTTGAACCTCCTCCAGTGTCTTGCATAATGCCTTGCCCATAAATAAGAAGTTAATACATATTATTTTAAAAAATAAATTAATTGCAGTAGCTGGACATCCTCCACTTAATTTTTACTCTGATTGCCCTGCCTGGAATGGCAGTCTCTGCCTTTTCAAAGTAGAACACAAACTTCAGTAGCTGCTACCAAACTGGAAAATCAGAAGATCATAGAATTTAGACCTTGGCAGGAACAAAAATCATCAGTCCAACCCCCTAATTTCATGAATTGGGAAATCAAAGCTCTAAAGAACGAAGACAACAGCTCAAGATCACACAGCAGAATCAGGACTCAAACGAAGGCCTTCAGATCCAGGATCTAGCACTCTTTCCACCACATACTATATGGCTAGTAGGTCCAGCAAGAGAGACCACATGTCATTTATGTATTAACTAAGCTTGGAAGGGGTCATCACCACAAGGTGATTTTTTTTTCTTTTTGCTACAAAACTCAATGAGGGCATTGTCAAGAGAATGGAGGAATTGTTTCACCACTTGCCTTGCTACTTATTGCCTCTGTGATCTTGGGCAAGTCACTTAACATCTTGGATGGTTGTGGGGTTTTTTTTCTACTATATACTGAGAATATTGTACTAAAGCAGGGCTTTGTGGATAGACCTCAGGAATTTGTTTTTAATTGTTTTGATAACTCTATTTTGATAAAAATCAGTTTGCTTTGTAATCCTGTATGTATTATTGTATTCATTCAAAATAATTATTCTAAGAAGGATTCCGTAATCTTCACACCAGAATGTAAAGAACTGGGGCAAGGGGGATTGGAGGGATGTTCATGATAAAAAGCCAAGATCCTTGGTCTAGAAGATTTTTAAGGTCCTTCTGAACTGAATTCATTTTACATAGGTTCCAATTAATGCAGCAATGTTCTGCTATGCCCTAGTGCTCATTCTAATGAGATATTTTATTTTTTCCGTTACATGTAAAGATAGTTCTCAACTTTTGTTTATACATGTTTTACAATTTCAGATTTTTCTCCCTCCCTCCCCTCCCTCCCCTCTCCCCTAGACAGCAGGTAATCTGATATAGGTTATATCTATATATCTCTATACATATACATATAGATATATATATATACACACACATATATATACACATAATAACATTAATCCTATTTCTGCATTAATCCTGTTACAAGAGAAAGAATCAGAGCAGTGATGCAAAACTTCAAAATAGAAAAAAAAAAAGCACCCAAAACAAAAGAAATAATATGGTTCAATCAGCATCTATACTCCACAGTTCTTTCTTTCTTTTTTTTTTTTCTTGGATTTGGAGATCCTCTTCTATCATGAGTTCCCTGGAACTCTTCTGTACCATTGCATTGGTGAGAAGAATATAGTCCATCACAGTAGGTCAACACTCAATGTTCATGATACTGTGTACAATGTTCTTCTGGTTCTGCTCATCTCACTCATCATCAGCTCACGTAAGACCCTCCAGGTTTCTCTGAACTCTTCCTGCTCATCATTTCTTACAGCACAATAGTATTCCATTGTATTCATATACCACAACTTGTCCAGCCATTCCCCAATTGATGGGCACCCCCTCAACTTCCAATTCCTTGCTACCACGTAAAGAGCAGCTATAAATATTTTTGTACATGTGGGTCCCTTTTCCCCTTCCATGATTTCTTTGGGCAAAAGACCTAAAAGTGGGATTGCTGGGTCAAAGGGTATGCACAGCTTTATCGCCCTTTGGGCATAATTCCAAATTGCTCTCCAGAATGGTTGGATCAGCTCACAGCTCCACCAACAATCCTAGTGCTCATTCTAAAGAAAGTTTAAGGTGTCTGGTGGCAGGGCAGCAACTTTGATTATCTTGGAATTGACTATATGTTGTCTAAAGAGGAGATTGGCTGTACATCTTATGGGACCTCAAGACTAGACTTGTCAACATCAACAAGTATTTATTAAGCACCTACTCTGTGACAGGCAGGTCAACTAGGTAGTTTAGTGGATAGAGTACAAGACTTGGAGCAAAGATGATCTGAATTAAAATCTAACCTCAGACATATACTAGCTTTGTGACCCTGGGCAAGTCACTTAACCCCTATTTGCTTCAGTTCCTTATATGTAAAACAGGGATGTATTAGAGTAGGAAATGGCAAACCACTCCAGTATTTTTGCCAAGAAAACAGAGTCAAACACAACTGAATGACTAAACAACAACAATAAATGTTCCAGGCACTGTGCTAAGTGCTGTGGATATAAAGAAAGGCAAAAATATGGTCCATGATCTCCAGGGTCTCACATTCTAATGGGGAAGATGACATGTAAACAACTGGTTACATAGAAAACACCAGAATGGTTTAAATTTATTCCTGTGCAGAGATAAAAATGAAAGGATCATATGTATATTTGAAAGAGACCTCAGAGATTATCTGTTGAATCTTTTCATTTTATAAATGAACACACTAAAGGCCTAGGGAAGTTAAGTCACTTGACCAAGGTCATGGAGGTGCTGAGCAGCAGTTAGGATTGGAGTTCAGATTCTGTATATCTATAATCAGCCCCTTTTCCATTGTAGCTCAAGGTGAGCTTTCATGACTGATGGCTTTTATTGTCCATGAGGCTTTAAAAAAACCCAAAACAACAAATTGTTTCTGTTCTAATGTTTCATTCAATTCTTTAGAGATCTGTGATTCCTTTATCATTTAATGGATAGTCTTCAGAAGCTGCTGTGGTTGAAAGGTTCCATAGCCAGGAATCATCCTGGTGATGAGCCTCCCGGGGCTTAGCTAGGCTAGTCACCAAGACAAATGAACACATAGTCCATCTTGGAGGAAAACTCAAAACCTTGCTCTTTAGTAGGACCTGTCAGAATTTGTGTTCTATTTCAAGAACTCAAAGACCAAACCAAAATTAAATGAGTAAAACTATACATTTTAAGTATGATCCAGGACATATTATATATATATATATATATATATATATATATATATATATACACACACACACATACATATATATGTATATATATGTGTATGTATATATATGTATATATATATATAACATTATATATAATAGCTTTGCCAAAGACAAATTTTTGTGAGACATTTTTGATGCTTCTCCTTTGATATTTACAGTATTTCAGTTCTTCAGCGACTCTTGAGGCAGCTCAATGATATAGTGGATAAAACATTGGATATAGATTCAGGAAGACCTGAGCTCAAATCCAGCCTTTGATATTTATAGGCTGTGTGATACTGAGTAAGTCATTTAACCTTTCTGTGCCCCAGTTTCCTTCTCTGTAAAATGGGGATAACAATAATACCTACCCCTCAAAGTTTTTGTAAGGATCAAATGAGATATTTGTAAAGTTCTTTACAAACCTTAAAGTGTCATATAAATTTTAGATGACAATAATAATCTCATCAATGTAGATTATTCTTCTACAAATTATGACCCATTCACACCTTTTCATTTTATGTGATCTTTGTCCATGTGTTTTCATAAATTCTCTTTAGTATAACCAGGCTTTCCTCTGGTACTTTTAATTTTTTATGGACACCCCCAGAGAGATAAAAGGAAGTAGAAAATGTCCTTTATGTACAAAAACAATATCTATAGTAGCTCTTTTTGTGGTGGCAGCTGGAAACTAAGGAGGTGTCCATACATTAGGGAGTGGGTGAACAACTTGTAGAATGTGATGGAATACTATTGTGTTGTAAGAAATAAGAAAATAGGGGGCAGCTAGGTAGCGAAGTGGATTAAGCACTGGCCCTGGATTCAGGAGGACCTGAGTTCAAATCCCGCCTCAGATACTTGACACTTACTAGCTGTTTGACCCTGGGCAAGTCACTTAACCCTCATTGCCCTGCCAAAAACAAAAGAAAAAAAAAGGAAATAAGAAAATAAAAGGTTTCAAAGAAACATGGAAAGATCATGCAGAGTGAAGCTGAACCAGTAAAACAATTTATATTAAAGCATTTATATTGTAAAAATAAAATAATTTTGAAAATTTTTTTAAAAATCTGATATCTAATTGATTCATGATTCTAGAGAACTTATAAAGAAGGAAGTTACCACATCTTGACAGAGAGATAATGGACTAACATGTATAATAATAATTCATTTTTTGATGTTAACATTGTGATAGTATATTTTGCTTGACTGTGCTTATGTGACATAGGATTTCTTCTTCCATCCCTGCCTCCCTCCCTTCCTTCCTTCCTTCTTGTCTTCTTTCTTTCTCTATTCTTACTCTCTTTTTTCTTTCTCCCTTTCTTTCATGAGAGGTGCAGAGAAAGAGAAAAACGGTAAATGCTTTTTAATTTTAAATAAAAACTTTAAATATGTACATATGTATACATATACACATACATATACACATGCACATACATGCATGCACACACATTGATATCTATATCTACATCTCTCTATCTCTATCTCTCATCTCCATCTAATCTATCTTGATCTTTATCTATCTACATCTATAGTGGCATCCATGTAGCCCTCAGGCTGTTCACCTGTTCTCCCTTGCTCTTGCTACATGACTCATCCCCACTTTTTTCTGGCATTTTTGGGAAGAAAGAAGGGATTCTTAACTTGTAAATTTATTGTTATTAACAATTATTAGGAGGCAGATTGGCAAGTCTGCCACAATTTGCAATTTTAGAGAATTGTCTTGGGAACTGAGAGATTTCCTGCTCTGCCCAGGGTTACACAACTAGTATGTGTCAGAGGCAAGACCTGACCTCAGATAACCCTGGCTCTAAGACTAATCCTCTGCCCAGTTTTGCATATTGCCTTTCCTTATGGTCAATGCATCTTGGATGACATCCCTTATACTGTTTTTTTATATAAATCATTTTTATAATTTTCCATAGCTACTTATACCCCATGTGTCTTTCCATTGCCCTTTGGGTCACCTGCAAGTACTCACAAATGATCTAATATAATACAATTCAGTACTATGACACATCCATGTAATTTGTTGGTGTTGACTATCTAACCTTCAGACAACTTTAGAGAAAAAATAATTCATCCATAACAGAGACCTTATTTTTCCATCTACAGCATTTCATTAAATGTGAGAACTACATGAAAAGGATAGAAATGTAAGGAGAAAAAAAAAACAAAATCAGAAAGACTTGCTTTTATTTAGCTAAGAGAATGCTTATGACTGTTTATACTAACCACAAGTTTCAGGGTCATTTTCTCCACTGAATGTACAGAGTGGAATGATCTTATCTAGCCATATGAGAAAAATTGAAAATCAATTGATAAAACTAAGGATTTATTGAATACCTGCCATGTGTTCAGCCCAGTTCTAGGCACTGTAGCAAGTGTGGAACAAGTATAAAATGTGGTTTCTGCCCTCACATAATTGAAAACTTAATTAGAGAGATTAAATGAACATATTTGAAATAATTAATGAACAATAACACTTCAATAGAAGTCATAGTTGTTATATTTCAAAATAATGGGAGCTCATTGATGTGAGTACTCCCTCAAATAGTGCAGATTTCAGACTATCCAGGATTTTGCATCCGGTGAAATGTTTGTCTATCTCATGCCATGAATTCTCTCAATATTACAAGGTAGTCCTTCCAGGTTATTTAATATCTCATAGGTACCAGTGAAATAAACAGGTTATCTGGTATTTCTTATTCTAAATATATGACCAACACATCTTCTTTTCTGATTATGTATTTTATGGATGATATTCCTTCTGCCACTTTTTGGGCGTGAGATCTCATTAGTGAAATGTTGCTTTCTGTCTACCCCAAACTTGCAGGGATCTACTGACTGCCTTTTTGATCCCGTACAATTTTGAATCTCCAGAGATTATAGTGTTCATAGTTAGTATATATACAGCATCACTGGGAGAATATTCATTTTATAATAATGGGTTTTGCTCCAGGCAGTAGTTTGGGATTGAAGAAAGTACTTTATGATTTGCTAAATATGATCCTCTTTTCCTTTTGGACAAGAGGTCTTGGTTTATAGTACCAGGCTGCCCCAGCTTACTAAAATTATGTTGCTTACAGCACAGATTTTTTTCTGTATATATTTGGTCTGGAACAGCTTACCACCTTCATCTTTTTGAGTGCCATGATTACTTCTTCATATGACATAGTGAGCATTGACTTAGGTGGTTAGAGTCAAAATGTGGTAGTTCTATGATCATTGATGGTGAGAATAGATTATTACAGATATGCTGAAAATTTTTTTCTACCTTTTTATTGTTCTAGATTCATCTGTAAATGTTCTTAGTATGATCTTCATTAGTTGAGTCTCATACCAACCTTGCTGAGAACTAATTTCCTTTCACTATATTTTTTTCTTTTTTTCATTTTATTATTATTATTAATTATACTTTCTTGTTTTTTAGTCATCATCATTTCTGGCTATAATCTTTACCTTATGATAAAGGAAAATAGCTAAATAAATCCAAATGACAAAGTATGCAATATTGAATAGTACATATAATATTGCATACCATAGTCACTCACCTCCCTAACAAATGGTGGATAAATATTTGTCTACCTCTTCTCCAGAGCTGAAAGAAAAAATAGTGATTATAATTACATATAATTTGCCTTTTGTATTGTTCTTCATCTTTCTTATTCCATTTGGCAAATGTTTGCTCCTTGAGTCAATGTCTAAGTTATTTGGCCTTATTGTAGTGACAACTTTATACTGGCACAATTTCAGTTGGAAATGGTGACAAAATCCAGAAGCAAAACACTTTTGAGGACAGACAGGGTGAAAGGAGACAGAGAGAAGGATAAATAGGGGGAAAATAGAATGGTGAGAAATACACAGTAATTAAAACTGTAAAAAAATACAGTTTCTCTGATAAAGAGATCATAAAAATTTGACAGTGTTTCTCTGATATATTTCATAAATATATAAAGAACTGAGTCAAATTATAAGAATAAAAGTAATTCCAAAATTGATAAATGGTCAAAGGATATGAACAGTTTTCATATCAAGAAATTAAATCTATCTATATTCATATGAAAAAAAAAACACTACATCACTATTGAATAGAGAAATGCAAATTGAAACAATTCTGAGGAACTACTTTGTATGTATCAGATTGGCTAATATAACAGAAAAGTAAAACAACAAATGTTGAAGGGGATGTGGGGAAATTGGGATACTAATGCACTGTTAGTGCAGTTGTATACTGATCCACTCATTCTGGAAAGCAATTTGGAACTATGCCCAAAAGGCTATAAAGTTGTGTATATTCTTTGACCCAACAATACCACTACTAGGACTATATTCCAAAGAGATTTTTTAAAAGGAATAGGACTTATGTGTACAAAAAAAATATTTATAGCAGATCTTTTTTCATGGTAAAGAATTGGAAATAACGAAGATGCCTATCAATTGGGGAATGGCTGAACACAATAGTGGTATATGATTGTGATGAAATACTATTGTATTATATGCACTGATAAGCAGGATGCTTTCAGAAAAACCTAGAAAGACTTACAGGAACTGATGCAAAGTGAAATGAACAAAACTAGGAGAACATTGTACTTGTACACAGTAACAACTATTTTATAATGAACAGCTGTGAACAACTTTGACATTCTTAGAGATACAATGATCTAAGACAATTCCAAAGGACTTATGATGGAAATTTGATCCATTATCAGAAAATGAATTGATGGAGTCTAAATTCAGATTGAAGCAAACTATTTTTAAACTTTGTTTTTCTTGTTTTTTTGGTGGGAGGGTTGTTTTCTTTTATTACATGACTAATACTGAAATGTGTTTTGCATGACTGCAAAAGTATAACATCAAATTGCTTGCCTTTTCAATGAGGAGGGATGGAAGAAGGGAGAGAATATGGAACTCAATTTTTTTAAATGCTAAATTATTTTCACATGTGATCAGGAAAAATATAAAAAAGAAATGGTGATGAAATCATTATGCTTTATTGTTATCCATTTCTTATTTTCAGCCTTATTTGTCTATTTCAAGTTATAATTATTATAATTGAAAGTCTTCTCATCTTTAGCACATTTTCTGTGTTATTTCCTTTGATTTTCTACCTAAATATTAAATATATATTATATATGCATACACATCTTATATGAACAGTTATTAACATATTATCTTCTCCATTAGAATGTGAGCTCCTTGAGGGCAGGTAATGTTCATGCCCATTTTTTATACCAGTGCTTAGTACAGTACCTGAAACATTTTAAGTGCTTAAATAATTTTTATTGGCTGACTAGTAAGTAGACTAACTGCACATAAACAACTCTCAACCTGTCAACTAGTCATTTCCTATCACTTAAGTTAATGTCATTTTCTGGTTTTGGTTATGCTGTTCAGTGTTCCCTAAGTCTAGCACCCTTATGTGCTCTTCTTGAAGAAATGATTCATGATATGGAAACATGAGACCCTTGAGCAATTTGTTAGTCATTAATCTTTTCATTTCTTAATCTGTAAACAGTTAACAATTTATTTCAGTGCCTTTCCCTGTGTCCATCTTCACAATGAAATCAGTAAGAATGAAAGTAAATATTGACTTGAATTGGATTTTTTTTTTGGTGAGGCAATTGGGGTTAAGTGACTTGACCAGGGTCACACAGCTAGTAAGTGTCAATCGTCTGAGGCTGGATTTGAACTCAGGTACTCCTGACTCCAGGGATGGTGCTCTATCCACTGTACCACGTAGCTGCCCCTTGAATTGGATCTTATTGAAATTTTTGTAGAATTTTTCTACTTCCTCCTCTCCAATGATATTGGCACATAAGGTTTAAGTTTCTTCCAGGTGGTTATTTTACTAGTGCTTATAAGCTCCATAAGTCAGGATGACCAAGTGTCTCATACAATCACATTCTTGTTGCTTTGGGGAACACTATGAAATTGGGTCTGCCATTCCTTTTATAGGTCTTTCAGAGGAGAACCCAAGATTAATCCTTGCATTTAGCTATAACTTCTTTATGTTTTATTTATAATGAGAATGTCAATATTGATGTGTTCAGTTATTCTAGTAGTATATCAATTAATTGGTCATTGGGAAAGAACCTCAAAGTTAAGAGAATGTCTATAATCCCCAAACTCTATGATTCTCATTATCTTTACCCACTTTTGCAGCATGGTGTCACTTTTGTAAAGAGATCTGAAGAACCATAACTGAATATCATTTTCTAATCTTCTATGTTTCATGAGTTCCCAAAGTCAAAGAGTCTGTCACTGAATGGAGGGTCACTTGGTGAAGAGCCTCTCCATTCTTAGTAAACTAGTCTTGGTCTGCAGGCCAGTATCTGTCACTGAGATGAAACTTTTCCAGAATCTTCTGGAGCTTTCATTCTTCTTCATAACCTAGAAAATAGGTGTGAGGAAATGCCTCTATTGGAGTTTTGTGCTGGAGAATGAAAAATAGAAGACTGCAAATGATTAAGTTTGGACCTAGGAGAACAATACATGTTAGTGTAGTCAGGGAAGGATTCACTTGAGCTGGATCTTGGAGAATGGGCAAGATTTTGATAGGCAAAGAGGAGAATGGAGGACATTTCAGGTAAAAGGAGAATGATTTCAGGTATGGAAGTAGGAATGACTGGATTGGTTTTCCCATGATTAAAAAGGAAAACACTGAGATTCTATTGTAATATCACATTTTCTGGTTAAACAATAGATGGAAATTCAACATGGAAGCATCTTAGAATTACTTTGGTAAAATGATGGATCTGTAACCACCTATCAGTGTAAGTGATCCCTCCAATTTCATCATGCATAATCTCCCCACACTTTCTCATCCTATGTTGCTCTTTTCCAAATTATCCCTTGAATTCTCCATAGAAAATCTATTTCCTATACAAGAGGCCTTCTTTTTGTGTTTTTCTTCTTTGTCTTTTAGTATATTGGGAATAACAATGTGCCTGACAATCTACGTTCTAGTTTCTCATTTTTGCCAAATGACCAGTCTTATGCCTTTTCCCAGTTCCAGGTAACCTCAATAATTCTTACCTCTCTGCTATTGCTTTCCTGTAAGTTGCCATTGATAATGTTTCATAGCCTATTTGGATAAGGAAGACAAATTAAAATTCATTCTCAGACTCTTACTAGCTATATGACCCTGGGCAAGTCACTTAACCTCCATTTGTCTCAGTTTTTCCAGCTGATGAGAATAATGGTAAAATGAGGAGAATAACAACACTTACCTCCTCGTATGTTAGAGGGTAAAATGAAATAATATTTATTCAGTGCTTATTATGGCACCTGGAACATAGTAGGTGTTATATAAATGTTTATTTCCTTCCTGTCTGCTACTTAACACTGACCATATGGCTTGCCACAGAGCTTTAATTACTTAGGATAGTTTTTATTGCTTTTGCGGGGTAACTTAAATATTTTCAGGTTCTATACATAAGGGATACAGTTAAGCTGATGTACTGAATTTGTGGCCTCAATCATTTTGATAAAGGAAAAAAAAAATCTTATAGAAATAATTCCAGGAATGAATGGGCAGGATGCTGACCTGACATGATAGACTATATTCTCTAGTTTTATAATAAGCTGGGTTTAATTAAAACTGGGTGCTTGAACTGACTGGAAAATAAGATCTTTCTAATGCTATTTGGTATTAGACTTCAGTGGGATTACTAATGGTGAGCTCAGCTCCATAATGAGCTCTGATGCAGGAAAAAAAAAAATCACAGATCTTGCAGTTGCTTATAAGGCACACTTTGGCTTTTGGGGCATAAGAGCTTGTATCAGGCAGAATTCCAAGCCCTTTTCATCAGCTAAAGACATAGGCCCTACTCACGTGGCTCCTGACTTCCCAACTGCCTATGATCTGATGAGCTGACACAGAAATAACTTTCATTGCTAAGCACATGGGTAATTCCTCACAAGGGCAGAATGGGTCCTGTTTCCAAAATACCAACCCTAGTGCCTTTGGAGATCTCCTGCTGAGGAGAAGATGAAGTCTGCAAGCAATAAGGGGAGTGCCTATTAGACCTCTGCCTCAAGTGTTTCCAAGCAGGCATGGGAAGGTCTGCCTTTTTTTCTGCCCCAGATCCTCCTCAGCTGTTTATCTCTCTAATCAATTTCTGATTATTATTCACAAGTGAAGTATCTGTGTGGCCAGGAAATTCAGCTAGTCTGGCCTTCTTCCCAAGGCCCTGCTTATACAGGCCACTCTCCTCTCCACGTCTGGCTGTCATATGCGCACACCTCACATCCAGGAAAGGGTGAGATGTGTCTAGCGAGGCTTGCATGACTTACTGCTGGGGTTCTTGTTTCATGGCTGCCTTGAGCAGTCTGGCAAAGACTGGGTACTTTCCCAGTAATGTTTTTAAATGCATAAAATAAAACTCATAGGATTATGAATAAAGCCAATTATATTCAAATTGTGATCAAAGTTTTTTGTTTGTTTGTTTTTTTAACGCAAAAAGTTCATGGACCCTCAGGTTAAGAGTCTCAGATTTAATATATGCTAACTAAACTATATATGCCACTTCTCCAGGGTAGTGTGTGGGAGGGGTAGGGAACTTGGTACCAAGGCCTTTCTTGTCAATGTGAAAAAAAAATATGTTTAAAAATATAGCTTTGAAAAAAATAGCTTAGCACCATCACAGAGGACTGAGAATAATAACATGCGTATGCTATTTCTCATCTTATTACTATTCTATGTTATTCTTTAGACATATTATTTTCTATTCTCTTAATTTTTTTGGTTTGATCTTGTAATATTGCTGGTATAAGGACTCAGGGTTTAAGGGACATGTCTTTGTTGGTGATACAGTACAGATACAAAGCATCAGAGGTGTGATTTGAATAAAGGAGGGTCAGTGCAGATAAATGCTTAATAACCAGTTTAGGAAAACATGCAGGATATACCTTTAAGTTTAATCTGCACCTTTAACATTTTCTTCATCAATTTCTTAAATCTAGACAATTCAAAAATGATCATTTAATCTCTGATTTGTAGTGTTTTCCCATTTCCAAGGGGTAAATGCTCACACTGGAAATTTAACAATTAACACCTGAGAGTCTGTTGGAGCTTACTCTAACACACACCTGAGTGCAGGTCCTTCTGACTCTAGGTGCAACATTCAATCCATTCTACCATAATGCCTCTGTTTATTATTATTCTATAATTATTTTATTCAAAATTTCAGTGAATTTGGGACTTTGCTGGTGTGGAAAGTCCATCTATTGATGTAGAATGTAAACCCTTTAGGCCTTCTCATATTCTATGATTCTTGTCTTTGTTGTCCCATTGATACTCTCTAACCAGCTAACATGCTAAAGGTCTTCATCTAGGAATGCTGACATATCATGGGTCCCAGTGTCACATTTGGCCTGTCTGCCTATTATTCCTGTTATTGCTACATGACTAGCCCACTTCTGTTTCTGATTACATATTTTCTAGATGAAACCTCTTATACCCGTTCTAGTGTGTGGGTAGGTAATCATTGAAAATATGCTATACATTTCAGACCTATTTTCCCAAAGTCACTGAACTGTCCATACCTTTTGACCCAGCTATTCCACTATTATGTTTATATCCTAAAGAGACGAAAGAAAGAAGAAAATGACCCACATGCACAATATATCTATGACAGCTCTTTTCACAATAGCCCTAGAACTAGAAATTAAGGGGGGTACCTGCCTATAGGTGAACGACCAAACAAATTGTTGTATAGAAGTGTAATAGAATATTGTTATACCATACAGTATATAAATATAATGCAATATTATTGCACCATATAAGGCATGAGAATACAGACAGTTTGATGAAACTGAGAAGTTCTCTATGAATTAACTGATGGAGAGTAAAGGGAGAACTAGGAGAACAATTTATATAATGACAACAAGATCATAAATTTAATGCTCCAACATGAATTTCCTCAGAGTGTAATCTGATCTAGCAATCTTTCTGATTTTGATTTCTTAAGTGTCTATTAAGCAAACAAAATGATAAATCTACTTTCTATATTAGAATGGAGATACATGAACTTCCTATCGGGACTCTGCAAGTAAATGCAATTTCAGTTCCTTATCTATTGCAAAGGACAGTCTGTAACATATCAACAAATTTATTTCAATTACATTAAAACATTAAATACTTTCTGAGTGCAAAAATACAATGATACAAAAGTCATAATTGTTGTCTGTGTATAAGCATGCTAACAAACCTTGGAATATTTCTGCCATTATTTTCCATGAATATTATATAAAAAGAAATATAGTATAGACATAATGATTTCATATTTTTTGTGTTTTATTTTGAGGAAACATACTATTGTTGATAATGTTGGTATTCCTATTGTTGAATATGGCAGGAAATGTTTATACATGACATATGATCAAGTAAAATCAAGTCAACAAGCATTTATCAAGTGTCTACTATATGTCAAGCACTGTGCTATGTGCTGGAAAAGGAAAAAAAAATAGCCCTTCATCTTAAGGATCTCACATTCTAATGGGAGAAACAACATGAACAATTATGTAAAAAAATTATAAAATATACATGCATACATTCATACATGCATGCATGCATGCATATACAGGTAGGCAGACAGGCAGATGGATAGCTAGGTGGGTGGGTGGGTAGGTGGGTAAGTGGATGGATAGATGGATAGGTAGGGAGGGAGAGAGAGAGAGAGAGAGAGAGAGAGAGAGAGAGAGAGAGAGAGAGAGAGAGAGAGGAAGAGGAAGGAACTAAGATTAAGTAGGACTGCGAAAGGCTTCTTGCAGAAGATGAGATGTAAACTGACACTTGAAGGAAGTCAGGAAGAAGAGATGAGAAAAAAGAGTGTTCTGGACAAAGAGCATAGCCATTGAAAATGCCCAAAGCCAGGAGGTAGAATATCTTGTTCAAAAAGCAGCAAGGAGGACAGTGTCACTGGATTTGAAGAATATATGGAAGAGAAAAATGTACAAGACTGGAAAGGTAGGAAGGGACCAGGTTATAAAGGCTTTAAAGGTCAAATGGGATATTCTATTTGACTGTGGATGTGATCAGAAACACTGGAGTTTATTGAATAAGGAGGATGTTGTTGTCATATCTGCACTTTAGGAAGATCTGTTTGACAGCTGAGTGAAGTGTAGACTGGAGTAGAGGTATACTTGAGGCAAGGAGACCAATGTTCTATTGCAACAGTTCAGACATGAGGGGTTAAGTGCCTGTACCAAGTTGGTGACATTGCTAGAGAAGAGATGGGGGCACTTGTGAGAGATGTTGTAAAAGCAGCATGAATTGATAACCAGTTGGATTTGGGGTGGGGGTGAGAGACAGTGAGGAATAGAGGAGAATATCTAGGTAGTGAGCTTGGGAATGGGAGAATGGTGGTACCCTTAGCCATTACATGTAAGTTAGGAAGAAGGGAGTATTTGCAGGCATGATAATGAGTTATTAAAAAAAAAACAACCTTTATTCAGTTATACCTAAATGCTAGTTGGAGGGCTTATTTGCTTTAAACAAATCTGGACCTAGATTTTTTTTTTACCTTGGGCAAAAAAACATTGATCTAGGATTTTTGGGAGAGTGGCTATGCGCCCCAGTGATATGGAGTATATAGTCTATTCACAGGTGCTGAGAGTGAGTGGTAAGCTGTTCTCCAACCCTTTTGGGGGTTGGAAGGTAAGGCAGTTATTGAGAGAAAACTGCCGTGATGACAAGGCCTTGGTGATAGCATGCTGGGTCTGAAAGAGGTGTTATAAGTTGGCAGAGAATGAGACTGGAAGGTGGTAGAAGCATACCCACTGAGGAGAAAAACATATCCCAGGAGGATGTGCACCCACTCATATTGTCATCCTAGGGCAAAACTCTGGTTGCCTTCCCCTAATTTTCTTTCTGTTGATCAGGCCTGAGTCACTCATACTTCTGTTTCTCTACTCTTAATCTATTTATCACTCCCACTCCCAGTGATATTCCCAGTGCTGCATGCTACTTCTGTTTTCCTCTAGGCGAGGGCTATCGCATATTTGCTGGTCTTTCATAAGAACATTCTTAAAGGCCTTCCAAATTATCCTAGGACATTTACCACCCCATTCAACTTTTTACCAGCCAGCCAGTCCTCTATTCATTCAAACCATAACTGGAAGATTGAACTCAGTTCCACCATCAAAAATTTGGGAAAGACATCAACATCGGGAAGTGTCTTCAGTATGACAAGACCTTTCTAGGCTTTCAGTTTCCTTATGTGTAAAATAAGGGAGTTGGACTAGATAACCTCTAAGTTTTCTTCCACCTCTGAATCTCTTGAGCCTTGAAATGATGGCCTGTAAGGAGCTATTAAAGGAACCATGGACATTTAACCTGAAGAAATGAAGCCTTAAGAACTGAGTCATGACAGTAATCTGCAAGACCTTGAAGGGCTGCCATGTTGATGAGAGATTGGACATCTTCTGCTTGGCCCCAGACAAGAACACTAGAAGTAAGAGGCCTATTTTAACTCAGTGTAAGGAAAACAGTGAGAGCTATCCAAAAGTGGAATGAGCAAAATCTGGAAGTACTGAGTTCCTCATCACTGATAATCTTCAAGTGAAGGCTACGTGACCACTTGGGGAATATCTCAAGTACCAGCCACTTCCTACACCAAGCCTTTCCAAATTTCCCCAATATTTAATGCTCCCTTCCTTAAATTACTTTGTTTTGACTTGGCCAAATACATGCTATATGCCTTGTGTCCCTCCCTTTTGTAATGATTGGAATGATGCCACCTGCTGGAGACTTACTGTAGAAGAGTTCCGCCCATGAAGCGAAGGTCTTTGAGGGCAAGACCAGGAGTCTTTTCTTTGGGCATCAGGAAGTGACGTTGGCTAGTGGGAGGAAGAAGGAAGAGACTGGCACTCGGTCTCATGCTCTTTCCTTTGGACTCTGGTGGAGAGCGGAGCTAGAAATGTGCTCTCCCTTTAATAGATAGGAATCTAGGCCTTTCTCTCTCTTTACCAAATTCTTATTCTCCTTAATAAATGCTTAAAAGTCTAACTGTTGCTAAAGCTTATGATTTATTGGTGACCACTCATTAGATATTTTAGACAGACTAGCTAGAATTTTAGCCCTTAACACAGTAGAATATAAGATCCTTGAAGGCAGAGTCTTTGTGTCTAGCTCAGTGCATTACACTGGGCAGGAAATGAATGAGTATTTGTTCAATTGACTTGGATGTTGAAGAGGAAATTCATGTTCAGGTATGGGTTGAGCAGGAAGGCTTTTGAGGATGCCTTCCAACTCTGAGATTTTATGAGTCTATAGTTCCTGTAAAAAAATAAATGAACTGAGGCCTCTCTGCTATTTATAGAGTACTACTTGGATGTTGTACACTGCATACAATAATGTCAATGGAAGTTTGGCCTTGTCTGCCCTCTTAATTACACTACCCTACTTGCTTTTATGATTCAAACAACTTGCATTCATAGTTATATGACAACAATCATCCTGGAGATAATAGCTAGCTGTAGATATTATTTCCCTAGGTTCTTAGAGTGCTGTCTAATTGCAGGAATCCTAAGTCCTTGTACTGCCCACTGGCTATTGGGCTATATAGAGTTAGATACTTCTGGTCACTGTCTATTCTCCCCTCCCTCATCCTCTCATTAAAGCTCATCCATATTGTGTTCCTATTTCCCAAGGGTCTAGCTTGGAATAGAGGAAAGCATTGTTCTTGGAGTCAAAAGACCTGAATGTGATTCAATTTTGATGTTAGCTAGCTGTGTGACCATGAACCAGGAACTAGCCTCTCTGAACCTGTTTTTTCATTTGCAAAATGGAGAAGATAATATATCTAGCTGGTGTCTGGAATCAAGAAGACCTGGGTTCAAAACTGTTCTCAAACACTTCCTAATTGTGTATATCTGGCTAAGTCACTTTAATGTACATCTGCTTCAATATTCTTAACTATAAAATGAAGATGATAATAACAGGACCTATATCCCAGGGTTGTTTTGAGGATCAAGTTAAATAATATTTGTAAAAGTGCTTAGCACTATCTCTGGCACATAGTAGGTTCTTAAGAAATGATTCCTGGGAAGTTATATCTCAGGTTCTTGTGAGGAGAGTACTTTATAAACCATAAAGTTCTATAGAAATGTCAGTTATTATTTTCTGCTAGCTAATCAAATGCATTAATCTGTGCTAAAAGGTTAATGCTTCTAACAGCTTAATATTTTACAACCACCCCCTCCCTACTCTTCCATTCCCCCCTTCTCCCTCCCTCATTCCTATCTCGCTCTACTCCTCCTCACCCTAACATTTTCATTTTAACAGTGACCTTTCAGAAACAATACCTTAATAGAAAGGAATGAGTCTAATGGAGAGATTTTTTAGGTACAATGAGAGGCTGGTGGGGGAGCTATTTTTGTGCAGAGAAGTCTTTTGAAAAGCTTTGAATCCTTCTACATACACCATGCAGACTATTCAGTTCACCCAAAGGGTTGGTCCTGCTTCAGCATCCTGATATGTTCACCCCAGGATCCTGAATCAGGAGTCTAGTGGACAGGTCCTCAGAGTAGATGACTGGCCTTTTCCTCCCCTCTTACACAAATCCTACTGTTTCTTGAAAGCCCAACTTCCTCCATGAAGACTTTACTCACTCCAGTTGTACAACTATTCAAATAATGCCAAAGGTAACCTATAGAACACTATCTAAATTCCAGGCTCACAGGACTGGGCTCAATCTTGAAGACTTCTTGTTAGTAATAACCCTTGGCTCATGCTTTTTACCAAACATGTTTCCTGGGAACATCTTAATTTGAATTGTTTCTAGCTTTTCCCTAGGGGTGAGGATATTTATTTCCCATGCAAACATCAAGCTGTCGAGGTGTGGGACATAAAGTCGATTTAATAAGTGTATATAAAGAACAGAGAAAAGACTAGTATTTTGGTTCCTTTTAAAAAAGAGATAGATTCCACCCCACTTTGTAGTAAATTGTTTTTTCTCCTTCCCTCACACCCCTAAGGTCATTTACAATTCTTGAGGCGGTAGGGGAAATAACATTTCACAAAACTGATAGGTGAAGTCAAAATAGCCTGGGTGGAATAGAGCATCATGCCAAAGATCAGTTAGCATCTCTCTGTTTGCCTTCCTTCCATGGGTTCTTACTGAGGAATCCACATTTAGTCTGTTTCCTACCTCATTGGTCTTATACCTATTGGTACCTGTAGCACTTTCTGACCACTATTGCATTTCTACAATTCTTGGTATCACTAAGGAACTCCAATTCACTTTACATTCTTCTTTTTTTTTTTTTTTGGTGAGGCAATTGGGGTTAAGTGACTTGCCCAGGGTCACACAGCTAGTAAGTTGCCAAGTGTCCAAGGCTGGATTTGAACTCAGGTCCTCCTGACTCCAGGGCCAGTGCTCTATCCATTGCTCCACCTAGCTGCCCCTCCAATTCACTTTAGCAGAAGCATGCTGACATTGTTCAACCTGCAACATGTTCCTAGAACTTACCATAACTCCAAATCCCTATCTGCTCTCATGGCTGCTTTTTTACTCAGAAAGTCCTGTTTAAAACATTTTTGTAATAGACATTTGTTCTGGAACTTCCATTATACAACAGCTTGGCTCTTCTTGGTCTTGTGTCTATAGAATCATGGGTATTGATTATATGAACCCCTTCAGACCATCAATCAATTATTCAGTGAATCAACTGATTGCTATTCCTCACATAGGACCCTGCCCACCTAACCATTACTGAGATTCATGACTTTTGATTGGCTATCTTCATGCCTATAGTGTTTTCCTACCTCCCCTCTGCCAGTAAATCTCTCTAGATTCCTTCAAGTCTCAGCTAAGATCTTATGCTATTAATGAGGCCTTTCTCTGTCCTCTCTTCCCCCAGCTGCTAGTGCCTTTCCCTCTGAAATAATTTCCCACCTATACTGTATATATCTTACATGTACCTAGTTATTTATATCTTGTCTTCCCCATTAAAATGTGAGTTGCTTGAAGGGAGATACTTTTAAAAACATTTCTCTGTGGCTAAATTTATTATGGTACTGAAGATACAAATACAAAGAACAAAATAATATCTACCTGCAAGGAGCTTATATTCCAGTGGGGGAGACAGTAGATACATCTATACAACATAAATATAATGTGTGTATGTGTGTGTGTGTATGTATACACACACACACACACACATATTGGTATAGCAACTTACAGCTTACAAAGTACTTTGGTATTTATTATATCTCATTTGATCCTCATAACAGCTCAGTGGAAAAAAAAATAGGATTGATATTATTATCTTCCTTTTCAAGAAAAAAAAGCAAAGGCCTTGAGAGGCTAAATGCCTTACCCAAAGTCACCCATTTAGTGAAATGCAGAGAGTAGGCTTCAGCTGGGTCCTCTAAGTCCTTTTCCAGGACTCTCTCTACTCTATTTCACTTTCTTTCTTTTCCACCCTGTACTTTTATTAGAAATTATTCCATTCTCTTACCATTTTTTTTTTTAGTGAGGCAATTGGGGTTAAGTGACTTGCCCAGGGTCACACAGCTAGTAAGTGTTAAGTGTCTGAGGCCGGATTTGAACTCAGGTACTCCTGAATCCAGGGCCGGTGCTCTATCCACTGCACCACCTAGCTGCCCCCTCTTACCATTTTTATAGCACAATTTAGCACATCTTATTTCTGTACATAATACTGTTACCTACAATAACACTATTTCATACATCTCTTTTCTTACCAACTAAATTGTAAGTTTCCTGTGGGTAAGGGTAATATTTCATAATTCTCTTGTACCTGATAGCCTTTAAGCACAAAGTAAGCCTTTACTAAATCCCT
Organism: Dromiciops gliroides; assembly: GCF_019393635.1. Taxonomy (NCBI): domain Eukaryota; kingdom Metazoa; phylum Chordata; class Mammalia; order Microbiotheria; family Microbiotheriidae; genus Dromiciops; species Dromiciops gliroides. Next base: position 71,198,189 of record NC_057866.1, read on the forward strand.
GTAACTAATCCAGGATCTCATCATTGTAGAGTTTTAATCTTCCCATTTGCTTTTTGGTAAGCTTTATATATTCCTCTGATGAAAGTGCTCAAAAAGCAAGTGGGGTCAGTGTCAAATTGGGGGATTATAGTCCTCTAATGTCCTAGCTGAGAGCTTACTTCTCTAAAAACCTTCAGACTCATTTGAAATTTGAGGCTTCATGGGTACAATACTCAGCACTAGTTGCCAGTTGAAAAATGTGCCTGCTTTCTCTGTTCATTCATTTTAATGGCCTGACAGCACATACTCTCATTTTAATTCTTAGTATCTCCGGGCAAATCACTTCATTTCTTTGAACTTTGGGTTTGTCCTCTGTAGAATCCATAAGAATCCCAATTATGAAGACTACAGTAAGTAGTGAGTAGGAACACCTATGCTTGAAACAGATTTGTCAAAAAGTGTTTTGTATTTTGTTTGTTTGTTTCTCTTTGTTTTGTTTTGTGGGGGTAATGAGGGTTAAGTGACTTGCCCAGGGTCACACAGCTAGTAAATGTCAAGTGTCTGAGGCCTGATTTGAACTCACGTCCTCCTGAATCCAGGGCCAGTGCTCTATCCACTGCGCCACCTAGCTACCCCCAAAAAAGAAGTTTTAAAATATAAAAATTCAAAGTCCTTTATCACCTTAGACACTGGGTTTAAAAAGTGATTTAAAATGGGATTTTATGGATTTTGACCATTTAATCAACCCTGGTTTGGGGTAGAGGAAGAGGAGAAATACAAATCATACCGAAGTGTTATGTAGCATTTTATAACCCATTTTAGTAGATACATCTCAAATTTGATCCTCACAATTCTGTGAGGAAAACAGGGCATAGATTATGATCCTTATTGTAGAGATTTTTAAAAAAAACCACAACAACATTAGCAGATGGTTAGTAATTTACTCGAAGCCACATAGCTAATAAAAGAAGCAGTAGAGAAGTTGCATGGCTTTCTGCAAAGAATGCTGCTCTTGGAATGAGGAATACCTGGATGCAAATCTCTGCCTCTCAACTTTATTAGCTGTTTGCCCAAGGTCAAGTCAATTTAACCTCTTTACCTCAGTTTCCTTATTCATAAAACAGTGATAAATAATATTTGTGGTACCTGCCTTACAGGATTATTGTGAGGTTCAAATGAGTACATCCAAGGTCGTAAACTGCTTTGCAAATGTTAGATGTATAACTGTATAAATGTTAGTTATTACAAAATGGCAGTGTTGGCATTTAAGGAATACAAATTTACCTGCTTCTCTGCCAGAACTATTTTCTATCCACCAAGCTGGCTGATTTTCCTGGCTAGTAACAAATTGACAACATTCTTCCATAGGGTAGTTTGATGGATTTCATTTTATTTGATGCTTTATATCAGTACCTATGTCTACCTACTTTACATCAGTATCTATGTCTAGCTGCCCACTCATCCTAATTAACCAGTTGCCATAGCTGATAATTCTGTTGCCGTTTCTCATTTTGAACCAATACATAGCCTTGATATCTGAAGCACTGGCCCCCATAAATTAGGTCCCTTCCCCTTCTACGATCACATAAAAATGATGTAGAAATCAATAACTTAGATCTGGAAGGAACCACAAGACCCTTCTAGTCAATTTCTTCACTTTATAAATATGGATGTCCGGGGCAGCTAGGTGGCGCAGTCGATAGAGCACCGGCCCTGGAGTCAGGAGTACCTGAGTTCAAATCCGGCCTCAGACACTTAACACACACTTACTAGCTGTGTGACCCTGGGCAAGTCACTTAACCCCAATTGCCTCACTAAAAAAAACAAATATGGATGTCCATATGGAAACTGAGGTCCAGAAAAGTTAGGTAACTTTTCCAGTAAGAGGCAATGAAAGAATTTAAATGTTGATGTTTGGTTCTATATGCAGGGCCCTTTCCATTATACCATACTGCTGGGTAGAACACATGGTATCTTGCTTTTGAAGGTCTCATTTGGAAAAAGAGGGAGGGTTGTCTTACCTTTGGAGAAAGGAGAAGGATGCCTTCCCACTCTTTTTTTAAAATTTTTTTGGTAGAACATTTTGTGCAGGTTTCATTTCTTTTGTCTCCTTTAAAAAAATTCAGATATGTAAAAAAGCCTTTTTAATACAAACTCCCAGGTGTCGGGTGGCTGCCTCAAGTCCCTTTTCTTTCCTCTATTGTTCTCTTAATTGTTACTTCAAAACAATTAGTTGGGCATTCATATGCAAATGAATGCAAATGCATAGGGGATTGGATGTAAGAGAATATCACCACTAGTTAATTTCTACTTCAGGGTCTGCTGATAAGATCTGCAAAATTGCTTAATTTTTTTTTCTCCCTTGGGACACAAAGGGTGGAATCAAAGAGATCTAACTATCCTACAAGCTCTTCCATTGTTAATACCCTTCTCTTCGACTTGGAAGCAGAGTTTTTTCTTCTGTTTTAAATTGTCCATCTTTTTCTTTTCTTTGTCTTTTTCTGTCTCTTTCTATCTCTGTGTTTATGGGCAGCCTTGGATCTTTCATTTAGCCCTTACTGATGCTATTATTTGTCCCCAATCCAGGACAGTATTTGCTATACAATTATCAATGCATGATTAAAATGGAATGTACTTCAGGCAATAAATAGCCTTTATTTTTTTCCCTTTGGTATTGTTAGGATAGAAGCCATTGTTTGAATCCACCAAAGAAAAATTCACTAGTTATCCTTAGTGGAGACCTTATGAATGAATTAAACAAACCTTTTGAACAATTTCTGAGAGAAATCATGCATTTGGGGCAGCAGTTAAAGTTTATCACTTTAGGATCATTCAGGTTCTCCTGAGTAAAAGAAAAAAAAAGATAAAGATAAAAAAGGATTACTTTGCACACATTAAATCCTTTGAAGAGATAAATACTGATCTATCCATGGTTTGTTAAGACACAGGAAGCCCTTAAATACAGTACACAAATGCCCCCAAAGTACCTTTCATTGGTGCATTTTCTTTTCTCTACACTTCCAGCCTGGCTATTTTGGTCTTCTCAAGGATCTGTGCACCTGTAGAAACCCTGCCCATCTAGGCCACTCTTCCCTGAGAGAATAAATGTGCCAGCCAGCACAGTGTACAGCCATGTCCTTTATACAACCTACAGATGCCTCAGTGACTAATCTTCATCTGCAGATAATTCAGAAACAGGACAGATTCCTAGAATTTGAAAATGGGAACTAAACACATCCATCTTCCCTACTTGTTAAACAGGCTATTATTAGCAGGTCAGATGATTTAATAGGCAAGGGACCAAGGATAGAAAGACACATTTTGATAATTAAACCCTTAAAAGTTCAGTTTGAGAGAAGTGTCCTTTTTAAAAATATGGCTAAACTATGGATTTGATTTCAAATTCCGCCCTTCCCCCCCGCAATTCCATGAAGTTGGTTAATGTTTAAATGTCAAAGGAAAAATTTTCCTGTGTAGGAATTATTTTTGCGGAACCTACTAGAATATGTATGTATGTGTGTGTGTATATGTATATATACACACATATGTATATATGTATGTATGATGGATTGCCTATATACACAGATATATGTGTATATATATATATATTTTCATATCGTATCATTTTTTTATTTTCAATATAAGTTAATAGATGTGTCCATTCTATATGTCAAAGGATACTGACACAGTCTTTCTCTTTTCTTTACCATAGAGAATTACCTTCAGACTTGAAAGTGTGGAACAAAAATGATAACCTGAATATAGAAACCTAAGGTAAGGGAGGGGATGATAAGACACCACTGAGCTTCTGTCAATTAATCAACAAGATTTTATTAAGTGCCTGTTATGTACCAAATACTTTTACTAAGAATTAAGGATTCAAAGACAAAACAGGGCAGTCCTTCTCAAGGATCTTCTGGTTTTTAGAGGGGACATTCAAGTCACTCAATGAGTTCAAGTCATGGCTACAGTGACCAACATCTGAAGAAAATGAAATGCAACTAACTAGAACAGAGAAGAAAGATATCACTTCCTCCCCACTAAGATGTCCAAAGACAATGTTGCTACTGGCATCAGTTGTATAAAAGGAGCCAGGCCATGAAACATGAAAGTTATTGGCCAGATTCCTGAGCCATTAGCAAAATGTATGAGGGACTATCTCCTGCTTGGCCAAACTTTTGCTCTAAATACTCTTTTGTGTGTGTGTGTGGGGAGCGGGGGGGCAATGAGGGTTAAATGACTTGCCCAGGGTCACACAGCTAATAAGTGTCACGCGTCTGAGGCTGGATTTGAATTCGGGTTCTCCTGAATCCAAGGCCAGTGCTTTATCCACTGCACCACCTAGCTACCCCCTCTAAATACTCTTAAACCTGTTTTCTCTACTAGCACATTTTAAAAAGCTTTCTTCTCAAGGGCAGCTAGATGGCTCAGTGGATAGAGCACCAGCCCTGGAGTCAGGAGTACCTGAGTTCAAATCCGGCTTCAGACACTTAATACTTACTAGCTGTGTGTGACCCAGGCAAGTCACTTAACCCCAACTGCCCTCACTAAAAAAAAAAAAAAAAAAAAAGCTTTCTTCTCTTTTACAAACCAAACATATAATATAGTTACAGAGACTCAGCAAAAGAAGCTGCAATTGCAATTCATCTCTATATACCAGCATATCAGGGAACTCTACTCATGGAGTTTACAATTTACAGATACTTGCAACAGTTTACCTTAACAGATAACCTAGGGAGAACAATCAAAGCTGCAGAAATCATTATAGTATTAAAATTCTCTCTCTCTCTGTATGTATGTGTATATATGTACATGTATGTATGTATGTATGTATGAGTACAAAGGATTCTGGACCATAGTTTCCCAGCAAGCTGGAGGCAAGCTTCAGGATTCTACTTTTAAAAACTATTGCTAAAAAAAACCACACCAAAACTATTGCTTCCAGACACTCAACTCCCGAAATCCAAGGCCTGCAAAAGGGAAACTTCAGAATAGCTTCAACAATTTCAATAGCCTAGATCTGTCCAAGACTTTTTGCAGGAGGCATTCTTAGCTGGAGGCTCCTCTGCAGCTCAAAGGAGATTGGGTCAAAGAAATCTAGGGGTGCCTAGAGTAAGCTGAGACAACTGAGGACTTGGGCTACCTACCAAAGAACCACACACAACTAGTGCGGAAAGAGTGGTGAATTTTGGAGTGAGGAAGACCTGAATTCAGCCCTTTAGTTCATCTACTTATTAGTTCTATTGATCTGGCAAGTCATTTAGTGTCTCTCAGCCTCAGTTTCCTCCTTTGTAAAATAAGCACCTATTAAAAATAGCACCTACCTCACAGGATTGTTGTGAGAACCAAATGTTAATGTGCAAAGTCCTTTATAAACCTTAAAGAGCCTAAATATATGTCAGCTACTATTATCCTCCCTGCCTGCCTCCAGTCCAGCCCCCATCCATGTACAACTGACCATGCATCTGCAAGTGATTGTCTCCTTCTTTGCCAATACTAAGCAACTACTCCCCAGTCCTCACTCCTACCCCAAACCTGGCCCTCTCCCAGGGCCAGGACTGCTGCTGCCTGCCCTGTTGACTGCATCTTTTCCCTGCATATCAGGGTCAAGGAAGGTGACTGCTACACTTCCTCTCTCTATTCCCACTTTGGTGTTTTTTGAGGGGAGAAGTAAAGTTAAAAGCAGGAAATTTTCAGTGTGATCGTTTACACCTCACAAATGAGCAAACATGATAAATCAGGGGCATTATTTATTTGTTTTGTTGATTGTTTAGACTTAAGAAAGAAATGAAGAAAATTTTAATAATATAGATTAAATTTAAAAGGGTGTAATATGTACACCCCCATCCCAAGCTGGTTTTTAAATATTCCCAGCACACCCTAGAAAGGTCATTGGCTATATTTAGGGGGACACTGACAGACTTGCTGAGGGACTGGCCACCCCTCCCCAATATGATAAACTCCCTTGAGTGGCCCAATGGAAAGGCACACAGATCAATGGAGATAAAGATCGGTCATTCCCTGGAGATGGGATTCTTAGATATTTTTGCACTCTGACTTCCTCCTCAGTCCAGAGGCATACCTTCAGGATGTCCAAATCTCCAAATCCCTCCTTTCTCCCACTCCAAAGTTGCCAGAATTCCCAGTTACCCAGCTCAAAATGGTCAAGGAACTTTTAAATTTCATCCATGACCAATAAAAGATGTGCCTTAGGAGTTGAGATGGGCAAAAATTTAAAAAAAAGAAAATTGATTCTTCAACCTATAGACCATTGGGCTTGTCTTTATTTTTTTGACAAAATTCTAGAATACATTATTAAAAAGGGTTTGTTTATAACCCCTTTGAAAGCGTAGTAGTGATCTCTAGAACCAACATGAGTTTATCAGTCATGCCAGACTAATCTCATTTTCCTTTTTAAAAGGTTTACTATTAGGCTGAGAAACCTGAGGAATGATAGATTTAGCATATTGACATTTCAGCAAATCATTTCCCAGAGACTCACATTATATCCTATTGGATAAAAGTACAGTGGAAAGACTGCTGACTTTGAAGTCATAGGAGCTGATTTGGAATTCCATCTCTGATGTTTACTACCTTTGTGATCTTGGGCAAATCACTTCATCTCCCTAAGCATCAGTTTCATCATCTGTAAAATGAAGGGGTTCAACCAGATGACTTCTGAGGTCTCTTTAAATTCTATATCGAGGATCCCATGGTATGAGAAGTATGAGGCGAATGATATTAAAATCATGTAGATTCAGAACAGATGTAATGATGAGGCTTTATCATTGATGGTTAGTGAATCCATAGCCTGATTGGAGATCACAGAACTCTGTCCTTGGTCCTGATCTTCTCAATATTGTGTCCATAATTTGGATGAAAGTTAGACTGATGACATATCTATCAAATTTGACAGCATCATGATGCTATAAGAAGTAGGTTAGCACATTGGAAGCCAATATTGCACAGTCTAAGAAAAATCTTGACACACATTAGGGAAACAATTGGATTGAATGAACTCTCAGAATCCCTTCCAACTCTGAGATTCCAAGGTTTAAATATACAATCAGGCTTTACAAGAACAGCATTGAGACTTTCTAGGTATTTAATGTATGATCATACGATATTCTTCCATGATTATTGGCTGGATTGTTATGGGACCTTGTAGTCCTGTGTAACCATTGGAATGATGCCACGTGCTGGAGACTTACTGTCGAAAAGCTCCGCCATGAGGTGAAGGCTTCTGAAGGCAAGCCGTGTGGTCAAGGTCTTTAGTGTCAGGAAGTGGTGTTTGCTTGTGGATACTGTCTATCAAGGCTACCAGCCAATCAACTTGAGGAGCCTCCCATTTCTAGGAGGGGGACATGAAGTAGGAAGCGGATGCTGGTGGAGGGGTGCTGGCTCTTTTGGTTCCTGACCTCGCCATGGTGGGTCGGATGATAGGGTCTCTTAGAAATAGTTAGATTTTTACTTTTCTCTCTGATCCTAATGCTCTTTAATAAATACTTAAACATTTAAATGCTCTTGCTGAGGCTTATAATTTATTGGCAACCACCCATTAGATTTTAGATAGTTTAGCTAAAATTTTAGCCCATTACACCTGGCTACATTTAACTTTAGCAATATGGTTGAATTGTTTGGGGTTTTTTGAGCTGCTAATATTGGTAACAGTTCTACAAATATAATCACTTGCTCAGCTTAAGTCAGTCCTCTGTTGACATCACTATATTTGTTTCCTTTTACTCACCTCATCAGCCTAGAGAAGTATTTAAAATAACACCACCAATTATCTACCCACCTCTAAAAGAAAAATGGGGAAAATGTAAGCTAACTAGACTGCAAGCTTAGATGAAGTTCTGCTTAGTAGGGATCTTGCATCAGTCTGAGAGGTAATGTCTGTCTACAACTTGAAGAAGATTACTCAGAAGAGTTAAATAGGGGTGGAGTCAAGGCTCTTTCAAAGTCATAAGATTACAGAAAATGTTCTGGTGTATGCTGAAACCAATACAGTTATTCAAATTTAAAATTATATGTACATTTATGTAGTTGTTTCAGTCATGTCTGACTCTTTGTGACCCAATTTGGGATTTTTTTGGCAAATATATGGGATGGCTTACCAGTTCCTTCTCCAGGTCAATTTATATATAGAAAACTGAGGCAAAGGAGGATATGTGACTTGTCCATGGTTTTGTGGCTAGTTGGTGTCTGAAGTCAAGATTTGGACTCAGGGAGAAGAGTCTTCCTGACTCCAGGCCCAGCACTCTATCCATTGTGTCACCTACATGCTCATATAACCATTCTATAATGATACAAATAAATTATTTTAAAACAATCTTCCACATGTAGTTGATTGTTATGATTTTAAAAAATAAATGTTATTAACTCATGACTCTGGAGTGTTTAAGAACATTGTTAATCCCTAATCACAGCAAGAGATTCGTGTAATTTTTTTAAGACAATGGGGATTCATGTGAGCATTTGTACAAACCATCACACCCAGTGGGAATAGCTTACTTACTCTGTTGTGCCAAACCATATCTCTTCTTTCTTTTAAAAACACAACTCAAAACTCACTGCTTTTTTTCTCCTGGCTAAGCAGAGATTTGTTCCAATATATCACTAGCCTTTATTCATTCATCATATTTTCCATGCAAAACATGGGCTATATTTTAAAAATATTTGCCTGTGCTGTCAAGTCTTGTCCTATTGATCCAGTAGGACCAACACAACCTAGCTCCTTCATTTCATATAAATTCTCAGGAAGCCAAGTGAGTTACCCTGTAGCCAGTAGGTGCTTCATTAAGAATGATGAAGAATTAGACACCTATCAAGCCCAATCCCTAAAATGTAATCACCCTGCATGTTTATATGGTAGCCACCCATTACTGCCTCTTCATGGCATGGGATAATAAGCTCATGGATGTGGAGCTGGAAGGGACTTTAGAAGTCAAGTCCAATTTCCTAATTTTTCATCGAGGAAACCAAATTCTAGAGAGATTAAGTGACTTGCCCAAGGTAGTTCCTCAGTCAATTTTCAATCAATATTCCTCAATCTATACTCTGTCTGAAATTCCTCAATCTGCAAATCTAAATCTGTTATGAGAGTCATGTTTTAAGTGCCCTAGGAAGAGTATTGTGTCTGTCGGCTTCAATTTGTATGGAGTTTCACGGTGTCATACAATTAAGCAAGGGATTAGCAATCCTATCAGAGATTTTATTGTTGTTCATGATGATAATGGCGGTGGTGATGATGGTCTGGATGATAGTTGGATATATGAGTGTAGTTGTATAAGTGAATTTCTTCTAATAATATTTGAAGCAGGCCAAAATGAACTCTTATTTCATACTTGAAACTTTATCTGGCTATTTTAATCCCTGGAAATCTATCCCTTCTCTGAACTCCTATAGGATAAAGTAGAAAAAGCACTGGATTTCAAATCAAAGAACCTAAGAATATTTGAGTCATGCTATTGAACACTTGTGTGGCCTTGGACAAGTCATTTTTTGTTTCTTTGGGTCTCTATTTCCTTTTTTGTACCAGCTTGATGGTACCCATTATCCTGGTCCTGATCAATAGGAAGGATTAAGGGCCAAGTGGTCTCATGTTTGCCCTGGTGGTGATGGTAATTCATCTCCCCCTTCCCACACTTTCCAAAGGAAGTTCTGGATAAGTGCCTAACTCTTTAACATCCTTAGACATTGCATCATCTTGTATCTCTCAGTTCTGCTTCCCCCTGTGTGTCCACATCAACTAGGTAGCTGAAGAGATTTTTTTAGTGTGTATTTACCCAATCAGAATCATTACCTTACTTTATGAACTTGCTATATTTCACTGAGCTCTAGTCATGTGACATTAGTGTAATAGAATTCTTCCCCCACTCCCCCAATAGATGAAAGGCATGCTTGGCTATGTACAATGCATTACTCTTGGCAAAGGATCAATAATAGCAATAAACAATACATAATAAAACATCAGCTGCTTGGTTGCACACCCCCCACTCCACTGTTTCTTTAAGAACTTGACCATTTTCAGCCAATATAGAGACAGCTCAAATCTCAGAACTTCTGGAAAATGAAGTTTGGCTTGCTTAGCCCCTATGGCCACCCTTCCTTCAACAGGCAAAGGAGAATAAACAACATAACAAAACACAACAGTTGTTAAACACATTCAAAAATACTTATATAAAAACTCAGACACCCCCCCCCCCAAAAAAAAAAAAAAGAAAAGAAAAAGAAAACTCAGAAATGGTTTGGGTGTCGTAGTCTTCTTCAGCATCATGGAATGTGGGTTTTTCTATACCTTGTCCTGTCACTGTCAGGGACTTCTGACTATTTCTCACTGCAACTAACTTATTACCTATGACTCTAGAGAAATAGCTTGTAAGTCCTATAAAGGAAAAGCCTGCCACCCGCATGCTGCCCTAGTGTCCCTTCTGCCCTTGGCAGAACAATTCCCTTAACTCCCCTGAACCTCAGTTTCCTTAGCTGTAAATGGGGGATAATAAAATGAAATAAATTAGACTAAGAAGCCCTATAGTCAGGTCTCCTCACTTCCTGATGTATACCTCCTTTCTCAATCCCCAAGATAGCCAATGCCCTTCCGATCTGGGCAACAGGGATGAGGCAAACAGAGTGAGAAGGATGCTGAAGATATTTAACTGGAAGATCTCTGAGGGTCCCCTTTAGCTGTAAATTTATTGGGACCCAAAGTCTGTACCACACCATTTTCTTGGATTGATTCATTTTCAAGAGTAGATAATTTTCAACTGTATCTCATTTTCAAATGTGATAATGTAAGTATAGTGTTTTGCAAATATTTAAGAGCTATGTAAATAACTCTTGTGCTCCTATTATGCCCCCATGTAAGTTTCAGGAACTTCAATTGTATTGTAAGCACACAGAGGGCAAAAAACATTGACTTCTCTTGAATTCCCTACTGTGCCCAAAGCAGTTCTGAGTAGATAACTGATACTCATAAATACTTGTTGACTTGTTGAATGGAATCTAGGATACTAGCCTTCAACCATTACATTCTTTTAGAGCAATAAAAACTGCATCCTAGATGAATACAAATTTAAACTTTGTTTCTGTTTAACAACTTTGTAAACAAAACCTCTTATAGGAATCATGTACTAATAAGGTGGCATAAATCAATAGGAGGCACAAAAAAAAATGTAAGAAGCTCATGGAAGTGATGATGGAGTGGAGTCGGGTTGGAATGGGGAAAGTACCTGTTAACTTGAAATCAGGCGGGCAGCTAGATGGCGCAGTGGTTAAAGCACTGGCCCTGAATTCAGGAGTACCTGAGTTCAAATGCGGCCTCAGACACTTGACACTTACTAGCTGTGTGACCCTGGGCAAGTTACTTAACCCCCATTGCCTGCAAAAAAACCCCAAAAAACAAAAAACAAAACTTGAAATCAGGCAACACCAACTATACCCCTCCAGTTATGACCCCTGAGAGATCATGTGGTATAGTGGATAGCCTTCTGGACTTGGAAAAAAGAAGACCAAGGATCCAAGCCTGTTTCTGAAATTTACTAGCTGTGTGACCTGAACAAGTCCCTTAACTTCCCTGAATCTCAGTTTCCTTAGCTGTAAATGGAGGACAATAAAATGAAATAAATTGGAGTGAAAGCTCTATGAGGACAGGACTTGGGCATCATCTAAAATAAGTTTCTCCAACAGAGTTTATGCAGCATTCTACACACATAGAAGACCCTTCATGATTATTTGATGAATTGGTATTTCAGTGTAATTATGCTCTGGGTTGGGTAAAATCAATTTTTTGTGTGTGCTTCTCTTGGTGAATTAAGAATTTGGCATGAGGTGGAAAATAATTTCCTACAAATCCAAAGTGCATCTTGAACAATCTTATGCTGTGAGGCAGAAGTCATGTGATTCCCTCATGACTACCACCTAATGGAATGTTTTAAAAGGTAGGTATTATTGGTCCTGGGGAGTGGTAGGAGTTGGGATCCTAATTAAAATCAGAACCCCAAAGCATAGAGACCACAGCTGTGGCCTGGAGAATTAATGAGTTTCTTCTCGGTCCTGCACTTCTTTTGGGCTCTCTCTATTCAACCCAGCAGGCCCCCAATTTGTTTAGATAGATAAATTCCATCTCCAGCACTTTCCCTTACTAACCCTTTCACACTTTCCCCTTATCTTTTGCTTTGCCTCTATTGTTTGATTGGGCCACTTTCACAGGCCTTTGCACAAGGTTATTCAAATTAAACATTAGCTAGCTCAATAGGTAGATACAGATAACTACTGACGGTATCTGCTAAGATAAACATCCACACATTGAACTTTAGAGATTTCTTCATTTCTGCCCTGATCATTCAGAACTAATGTTCCTTTAGCATTGTTGGGATTAATTTCCTGGCATGTTTTCAGTTATAAAACCTCCCGGTGTGTTGTGGAAAACTATGTAAGGCTGGGGATATCTAAGATTAGCTCATTATTTCAATAGGAAGAAGGCTGCTTTACTGTTCGAGTGATCAGTCCTCAGAGACATGGGGGGGGGGTTGGTGTGTGGGGAGGAGAGTCCTGTCTCTGCTGCCAGATTCAGTGGGAGAGGTGTCAACATGACAAGCCCTAAGCATAGCTGAAGTAGTCCTGCACACAGTAGAGTCATAGGTTTAGAACCTAGAAGCAGCCCCTGACAGGTCATTTAGAACAACTCTTTCATTTTACCCATGACGTACTGAGGGCCAGAAAAGTTAAATGGCTTGCCGCCCAAGGTCTGTGAAATTCATTTGAGAGTCACCCAGAAACCTCTCTCCCTGCCTCATCCTAAGCCAAAAAAGTATGATTCTCACTCTACAGCAATTCTTACTATTTAGAGATTCATTTCTTTGTGTTAAACATTGTCCTTTCCCTGTGATTCCTTTCAAACTTCTGACATCCCTGGAAGGGTAAAAATATTTAGCCATTAGCACTAGTATGAACTTTGTCTTAGTTTGTCAGATTGGTTCCTCTGTGAAAGGAAACAGTCTTGAGCTGCATGAAAATATTAAATACTGAAGGTTCGGCAGGGGGTATTGGAAGTAAGGAGGTAGGGTAAATGATGCATAGGCAAACTTTGAATACTTCCCGCCCAACTTTGCTTTACATCAGATGAGAGGCAAAAATGAGTAAGTGGATTTCATTTTCTCTGCCAAAAATCAGGACACCTGGTTTTGACAGCTAGTTTTTAAGTCATCATCATCACCACCACCACCATCATCATTATTTCTGAGATGATTAAAAGAAACTTTCATATCAGTAGAACATGAGCCTTTTGAGAATAGCAACATTTGTTCATCTTTGTCATTCTTTCCCCTGTGCCTAGTACAGTGTCTTGTACATAATCAATATTGGTTGAATGGACTGAATGCTTGTTGAATTGGATTTTCTTGAAATTGAAACTGCCCTGGGAAATCTGGGAAGTTCCTTGATTGGAATTTGAGCCTCTCCTTCAATGGAAATATTTCCGCATTAACCTGTCCCAGCCTCTCTTGAAGTCCCGGTCTTTCACTCTTGTAGTCACTGAATCCTAACCTGTTCCATTTCCTGTCCTGTGGCATTTGGGAGAGAGAAAAGGAATGGGGCCTGTAACCTGATGGAGATTGAAGGGGATCCCAGATCCCAAGCTGTAGTCCACTGTTCAATCTCTCCCTGCCAAGACAAGCTGCAGTTACTTACTGTAACCCTCATAGAAGTTGAGGTGGGAGTAGATAGAATAGGGTATTGTATATTGACAGCAATCTTTTGTTCTTTCTCCTCGCACCTGCTTGTACATTTTTAGAGCTACAAGTGTACAAATAATCTAGTCGTCATCCTTTTCTCTACAGATGAGGAAATAGCGAGCCAGAGAGGTGAAATAGTTTAGCTCCAGTCATACACAGGAACAGAGCTTAGAATGTGAACCTAAGTCTTTGAGTGCCCCAATGGGAGCATCCTTTGTGCTGTTCTTATGAAGACATTAGATTGTATGATCTCTGAGATCCCTTCTACTAGAGTCTATATTCTATGGAATTTTAAGATCTACATAAACCTCCTCCTCACCCCACCCCCAGTCATTCAACACACACACACACACACACACACACACAACTAAGCAAGTTTCTAATAGCCATCATAGAATAGTTTGCTATCATTCAAATGTGCTCTAACTTTCAAAGCCAGATATTATCAGTCATGTAGGATTATACCACAATTTTTCTTATTAAAAAAGGGAGAGAGAGAAAATCTCCTATCAAGGCATCATCAGTAATCAAAACATAAAACTATCAGTAGAGTGCTTTGGAGTACATAGGCTCAGGATTAAGTATGGGATGTCCCAAAAGTCTCAATGCAGCTTTAAACTATTATGGCATTAAAACTTACAACCCCAGGGGCAGCTAGGTGGCACAGTGGATAAAGCACCGGCCCTGGATTCAGGAGGACCTGAGTTCAAATCCAACCTCAGAAACTTGACACTTACTAGCTGTGTGACCCTGGGCAAGTCACTTAACCCTCATTGCTCCGCAAAAAACCAAAAAACAACAAAAAACAACAACAACAAAAAACTTACAACCACAGTAATACTTTTGGTACACCCCTTATAAGATGTTGTTATTGATGATGATGCTAAGTATCAAATGCCAAAATACAAAATTTTCTTGGAAACAATGGCAAAAGTTTGGAAAAAATGCCATTGTCACAAAATTGTATTATTCTATGAGCAACAAACAGAATTGTAAATGGATGAAAAGACTGTAGGTGTAAATAGCCTGTAGCATAAGGTCAATGAAGACCCATGATCAAGGAGTGGTATAAGAGACATTGAGTGCAAGTATGATTAGGAAAAGATGGTGGGCTGGTCATAAAGAGAAGGTAAAAGATAATGCTGGACAACCTTATATTTTAGCATTATTATAATATATTATTATTCTTGTGCTATCAAAATATCAAAAGGAAAGTTTCTAGTATGCTGAGTTGATTTTCTTTGGAGAATTTATGGAAAGATGTATAATCACATAGGATAAGGCATGCAAGGGCTGTGACAGGCACCAGTGAAAAGAGGGCTACTACTGAATGAGATTATAAATCTGTCTAAATAAGTGACAATCACAGAACCTTAGAGTTGAGGGGGGAATCAGATGATTAGTCCAACTTCCAATTTAATTCTAGAATCTACTCTAGGACATCCCTGGCAAGTGGTCCTTCTGTTTCATTGCTTCCAGGAACAGGTAACACACTACTTACTGAGGTGACATTCTACTTTTTGACAATTCTAATTTTCAAAAAGTTATTCTTTACAGAGAAATCAAATATTCATTTCTTTAACTTTTCCCCATTGGTCTGTTTTCTGGAATTAGATAGAATGAATCTGACTTCTCATCTACGTAAAAGTCTCCAAATATTGGAAGACATTGATCATGTCTCACTATACCTTTCCTTTCCCAGACTAAATATTCCCATTTTTTTCAGTCTGGCATAATGTGATTTTCAGCCTCTGCACCATTTCAGTTGCCCTCTTCTGGACATCCCACAATTTGTTGATATTCCTTTTAAAATATGGTACTCAGATTTGAGCAAGATCATCTAAATATGGTTTGACCAGCAAGCAATACAGTGATTATGTTCATTGTTCATCAGAGTCTTTTATCACTTTAAATCATGGTTTGTCTTTTCCGGAATCATTTTTGGATATTGGATATTGCATCGATGTAATACCTTCAGAAAGTTTGCTGTTTATTCTCCACAGTGACTCTCCAAGGTAGCCCTGACTTGTTATACAAAACTACAGTGGCAACTAAGAGCAATAGTAAAAGGATAGTAGATAGAATAAGCCTAATGCCTCTAACCATCCTGGCTGTTTCAGTGATACTTTTCCATAGAAATTCTCATTCTGTCTACACTGGGCTTTTCTGGCAGGTTTCAGATATCTGGATTTTTGAAGCAAAAACAGTTATACCAAGAAAGATCAAGATCCAAACAATACCTCTGGGACTTGTGGTAAGGACACTAGAACTAGAGCCTCTAAGAGAAGTTAAGAATTTTACCAACCACATTACCATCTCCTCTTGTCCTGGAACTTTTTTCAATGACACAGTAAAATGCCAAAAAGGCTTATTACTTTAATAGTTGCGTTACACTGGCCTGACTGCACAAGCCATGTGGTATAACTTTGGGTCACTGCCAACAGGGTGAAATTCAAACTGGTCACTCAGAAGGGAAAGGTTCTCTCTTCCATTACAAATTCACTGAGCCAGGAGCGTAATTTTACCTTTCTAATCAATTCCAGTAAATGACCTTTCACAGAATCATGGAATCACAAGGCTGGAAGAGACCTTGAGAGGTCATCTAATCTATCCACCTGCATCCAACTAGGACTGCCCTGAAAATACCTGAAAAAAAGAAACTATATATTCTTTGTCTTAAAAATCTCTAGAGGTGTACACTCTCACAGCTCCCTGTTTCCAACTGCCGATCTCTCATACCATATACCATCAGGAAGTTCTTCAAGAGGTTAACCTAAGACTCTTCCAGTGTAATTTTAGCCCTTTCCCACCTCCCACCCCCATCTGTTCTCATAAGGGAAATCTGCTTCCTGTCACTCACATGCTCCTTCATGTACTCTAAGAGTGTTATTAATTTCTTGTTCAGCCTTCTCTTCTCTCAGCTAAATAAACTCAGCTCCTTTAGCCTTCTCTCATTGGGAATATTAGCCAAACCTTTAATCATTTTAGTTGCTGTCCTCTGGACTGCCTCCAAATTCTCAATAGCACATTTTCGCTAGAGGCGCTCAAACAGAACACAGTACAGTAAAACCTCATTAATCCAGACTTCACTAATTTGAAATTTATGATAATTCAGACGGGGGTTTGCTTAGCAAACCCTTTCTTTATAGATAGTGCATAGTGAGTATAAACAAGATTGGAGAGTGGCATCTGAAATACTTAGGGGTACTTATTTTTTAGAGCCTTTTGGAAGCTCTCTTTCACCAGAGCGATAGTTAGAGTAGGTTGGTTAAACCAGGAACTCATGGTACCCTTGTAGTAGTAACACTTCATGTTATTATAGCATCATAGGTTTCAAGCTGGATGGGACCCCGGATGTCATCTAATTGAGCTTTCTCATATTACAGATGAAGAAACTGAGACCCAAAGGGAAGGAGTGAAGTAACTTGCCTAAGGAAAAATAGCTTTGGCAAAGACAAGTCTTCAGATTCACCTTCTGGCGGCTTCCCAATGTCATTATCTAGCATCCTCTACTAATGCCCACCTGACTTACCTCAAATCAAATGAAATTATGTACATAAGAAGGTTCTATATCCACATAGCTAGTGTTTAATATGTAACCATAAACTAGAATTCAGTACCTTACTCTTATCATGAACTTAACATTTTTAAAAGATTGTATTTAAAAACAAACAAAAAACAAACAAAAAAACCCCTTCAATGGAGTAAATTAATTATTTACATTGGAGTTAACCTTGAATCAGATGCCAGACTAAATTAGTTGGGTCATTAGCAGAGCTGCCCTTTTTGACAAGGGAAGGTAAGTAAATAAATCAGTTGCTTTAGCCCTTCATGATTGGGGAGTATCCAGATACCAGAATCCTCTTCTCACTTTACTACTTAGATTGGATTGAGGACACAGACTTTTCTCCCTCCCCATATCCTATCCAGGGGAGAAAAAAATCAAATTGACATCTTAGTTGAGCCAGTGCCTAGGGCATAGCTAAAGTGACTGTTGGGAAAGGTGTGACAGTTTATCATCCCATGGTTTATAACCTCTTCCCTTCCTCTCAGTAATTTAGAGTTGAAGGTTGCCTAGGGGAAAATTTCTTTGTTCTGGTTTCAACTCCTTCTCCTAAATCTCTAGCCATTTCTGAATCCCTAGCATGCTGTGGCCTCCCTTTCCATTGTGCCCTCTTCAATTGTTAAGAATCCACACTTTAAAGACGTCTTCATCTCAAATTCTTTCTTTCCTTGATTAAATTCTATAAAAGCTCATCCTCTCCCCACACACACCCCAATCCTAGTACTACAGTGCACTTTCTCTCACACTCATGAAAGCATTGGGCCAAGAGAAAGCATTGACTTCTCCCTTTTCCTTGTTATTCCTATTACTTCCAGACCCTCCTTCTCCCATCACTCAGCAGTGTCTCCTTCTTTGAGGCTTGTCCATCCAGATATATTGCCCCATCCAGGCCCCTAATGGTAGTTATGTACTGATCCTCACATCACACCCCTTCTTTTTAGTGCATGCCTTACAATCTTTTCCATCCTAACTCCTTCTCTTTATATTTGGGACTATGAATATATAAATTATTTTCCCCTTAAGCACTCTGGTTTCTCATTCTTCAACCTCTTCAACTCCCATAGCCTATACTTTCACTCCATCTCAGCCTTACCATAGGCATGACCATACCCTTGATGTCATCATCACCCATCAGTGAGTGTTCCACCTCCAGACTCCATAACTTTGAAATGGTTCTATCTGACCACAACTTTCTATTCTCTCCTTCCTGAGAAACCATGTCTTCTCTCGAACTTCCCAAATCCTTTTCAGGTACAATCACCATCCTTTTAATCTACTTTATAATCTTTGTTGTCCTCAATTATTCCCTATCCCTCATTCTTTATTCTTGTCTTTTTTGGGGGGGAGGGGGCGGGGCAATTAGGGTTAAGTGACTTGCCGGGGGTCACACAGCTAGTAAGTGTCAAGTGTCTGAGCCAGATTTGAACTCAGGTCCTCCTGAATCCAGGGCCAGTGCTTTATCCACTGTGCCACCTAGCTGCCCCTCCTCATTCTTTATATTTAAACAATTGCCAAATCCTTTTGATACTACCACCATGATACCGTTCTTCTTTATAGAAACTTTCTCTCTTTTCATATTTCAACCTCCCTAATTGCCTTATTCATCACCTCTTGATTCAAATATTGTAATAACCTCCTAATTGGTATTCTAGCTTTCAGTCTTTCCCCTCTCCATTCCATTTTCATAGTGGCCAAATTGCAAATCTTAAAGCACAGGAATGACCACATCACACTTTTGATCAAGAAGCTTCAATAACTCCCTATTCCTTTTTTTTTTCTTTTTAGCATTTTAAACCTTTTGCAGTTCTTGCTCCAACTGATCTTTCTGGATTGCCTCCCCTCTATGTACTTATTTTATCATCCATCCAACTCCCAGCTTCATACCTTGTACAGATTTTTTTTTTTCCCTCAAGCCTGGAATATTCTTTCCTCCTCACTCCAGGATCCCTTGTTCTCTTCAAGGCTCGGCCCATGTGCTTCCAACATGTGACCCAGTTGTTCTCTCTCCATCCCACACTCATTCCTGAAATTAGTTTGTATTTATTTTAAATTTACTTATCTGTGTGTGTGTGTGTGTGTGTGTGTGCTGGCCCCTCAGTAGAATGTGTGCTCCTTGAAGGCAGGGATTATTTCATTTTTGTCTCTCATTCTAGTGGTTGACAGTATCTAGAACATGGTAGGCATTTCATAAACATTTATTACATTTGCTTGCCCATGTTTGTTGTTCATTGTAGTGCTGTGGTAGGAGCTAAAATAAAGAGGGCTGTTGCCCTGCTAACAGCAATCACTTATTAAATCAGGATGGAGCTGTGCCGACTGGATTCCAGGGCGCATTGCAATGCTGCTTCCCAGTGAAGGCTGCTGTCTTGGGTTATTGCCATGTGCCCCCTCATTTTGTCTAAGTATGCGCTCAATTACCCACGAAAGTTGTGTAAGACATTAGTGCCCCACTGTTAAAAGTAGCAACTTTAGACCTACCATTGCTTAGCTCTTAATTCTTACTCTCACTCCTTAATTAAGATAGAGCCAGAGAACACCCTTTGATCAATTCTCAGCCCTGACAAGATTCTGTGCTTTGGGATAGCTCAAATCGATAGAGATTTCTACCAGAAGTAAGGCCTTTGCTGCCTCTAAGGGCAGGATGGGTGATGGGCTGAGCAGGCCACTCATCGTTGGAGCTTCTTTCTTGCCAGCACCATTCTGCTAGCTTTGCTCCAGCAGGGCAATCAGGTAAACAAATATTTTTCTTCCACCGTCCAAAAGTGCCCCACATGTTGGATGGTCAGGAAGGCTGCTCTGTCAGGAAAGCTAATCTTGACCGAGACCAGTCCAGTGCTGAGACATCCTCTACTTTATTGTTTTTGGCTTCTTACTGGGATGAACTCCTTAATTGGTTTCTTTAAC
Organism: Dromiciops gliroides; assembly: GCF_019393635.1. Taxonomy (NCBI): domain Eukaryota; kingdom Metazoa; phylum Chordata; class Mammalia; order Microbiotheria; family Microbiotheriidae; genus Dromiciops; species Dromiciops gliroides. The sequence continues at coordinate 71,218,370 of NC_057866.1, forward strand.
CTTTCCTAACTATTTCTCAGGGCTAATTAACATCAGCTTCAAAATCAGGGCAAGCTTCCTTGCCTTTGTTCAAGTGGCTGCTGGCACACTGAATACCCTCCCCCTCCATTTTACTGACTGCTGAAATCCTACCTGTCTTTTAAGATCCAACTCCAGTGGACTTTCTATAATGAAACCCTTAATGATCCTCTAACCTTCCTCCTCCCCCCAACCTGTAAATGATCTCTCTCTATTCTAAATTCCTATGGTATTTTATTCTTACATTTCTTAAGGCATTTGATCACATTCCAAATTTTGTATGAAATTTATTTGTATAAGTGTTTTATCTCCCCTGCTAAATTATAAACTCTTTGTGACCAGGGACCATTTCTTATTCTTCTCTGTATCCCACATATAGGAGGTTCCTCTGTGTTTGTTGAACGAATAAATTAAAATGCCATCCACTTGACAGTTTAGTCAGACTGGTTTTCTTTTTCTTTACATAGGACATTTCATCTCCCTGCTACATCCAGATTCTCCCAGGTTCTAGAGCCTCCCTAAAATAAAATAAAATTCCTTGTAATTATTTGACATATGTAACCCTTGTCCCAGAGCCCATTGGTATGGAACTCTATCCTTATTGGTAGAGATGAAAGCCCTGCCCTTCCAAAGTCCCCAACTCCCTCCCCCCACAGTAATACACATACAAGTCAGAGCCTTCGCCTTGAGATAGTCCTATATCAAAGGGCTTTGGGACAGGAATTACATGCACATTTTGTGCAAACACATAAGTATATACATGCTAGTAAGGCAATTTGGTAGAAAAAGAGATAGAGCACTGTACCTGGTGTTAGGAAGACTTGAGTTCAAATTCTATGTCAGCTACTTATGAGCTATGTGACCCTGGGCAAGTAATTTACAATATCATTTACAAAGTGAAGATAATATATAGCTCCAACAGGTTTGTTTTTAAGAATCAAATGAGATAACATGGGTATCCAAAAGTATTAATGAAGTTTTAAGTTCTAACAGATTAAAACATTAACTGCTATTAAAGCTTAAAACTCACTGAGACTTTTGGAAACCCTGTATGTGTAAAAAGCTTTTGTAAATCTTAAAGGGCTATATCCATATAAACTATTACAGTGATGATAAATGCTATTGGGGGTCATTTGGCCTGCTGGGGGCTCAAAGGTAGCACATAGTTAGGTATCTATTGTTCTGATTAGAGGGGAGTCTGGAAGGTACCCTTTAAAAAAGTTCTCTCTCCCCAAGGTGCCAGAGTTCCTGAGACTCCGTGGTCTTCTAATTCAAATCCCATTCTCTTCCCATTATGTAATGCCAGAATTTTTAACCAGAATTACAGCTCCCTTGTGAATATTCCTACTCCTATCCCGCGCAAGTATTCTTTATCCAATGACTTGTCTAATAGATGGATGTCCTCTATGATTAGTCCCAATAAGTGACTATTTAGTTTGTTTTTGAACACTTCCACCCCCAAAGAACTTACTACATAATAGGCCTTCTGTTCCATTTTCAGGCACCTTTAATTGTTACAAAGTTCTTCCTTGTATTGAATTAGAATCTGTCTCACTGTGCTGTGATAATGATTGATTCTGAGTTAGAGATGGAGTGACCCTAACTAAGGGTAGTAAAAGTAAATTTCCCCCAGAAATTGCAAAAAAGATATGGGAAGGAAGAAATTTCTAATGCATATCTACCATATTAGGCACCATAGAGAGTAGCTACAGCTTCTAAAGAACTGGAGGAGAAAGTTCTCCCTTGGCTCTCTCAAATGGTTCAACACCAGAAAGGCATATGGTTTTTTGTTTGTTTGTTTGTTTTTGCTGGGCAATGGGGGTTATGTGATTTGCCCAGGGTCACACAGCTAGTAAGTGTCAAGTGTCCGAGGCCGGATTTGAACTCAGGTCCTCCTGAATCCAGGGCCAGTGCTTCATCCACTGTGCCACCTAGCTGTCCCCAAGGGATATGTTTTTATCAGTTGAAATGGCCTTAGATGAGATACATTATTATGTACTTTACTGCTTTACCCAGTGGATGGTAGGATCTTCTTTCCTTCTGACTTGTGGCTGTAGGTGTTGACTTCCCGTTAGGACTGCAGCTCCTTGGGAGTCAGGGATTATTTCTGCTTTTCTATATATACTCAGAATACTTAGCACATTACTTTGCCCATAGTAAGCTTAATAATGTTTTTCATTCATTTCTTCATTCAATATATTCAAACAGAAACTCATCATTCTCCCTAAACCCAACCTCTTCTGAAATCCCCTTATTTCTCTCCTTTTAAAAGTTTTATTTATTTTATTTTTTAAGTCATGGAATACAACAAGAATTTCCATAACAGTATAATTTTTAGAAATCTTATTTCTCTCAATGGCACTGCCATCCTTCCAGTTGCCCAGGTTTATAGGTTAGATGCCATCTCAACTTTTCAACCTTCCATTGCCCCACATATCCCATTGGTTTGCCAAATCTTGATGACATCTCTTGCAACCATCCCTGAATAACTATTACCCTAAGTCAAGCCCCTCATCTAGTATTACCTAAGCTTATTACAAGAGTTGCCTGATTCTTTCTCCTTTGCCTCATCTCTCCCCACTCCAATCCATTCTACCACAAAACTGCTGAACTGACTTCCTAAAGCACGAATCTGTCAATCCCCTACTCAAGAAACTCAGATGACTCCTTTATACTTTTTAGGAACAATTATACTCTCCTCTTTTGACATTTAAAACCCTTCTAACCTAGCCCTAAATTACATTCAGCTTCAGAAAATATTGCTACCCTCTCCCCAATCTACAGTGTAGCCTAATTGTCAATTCTTACTTTTCCTCACCTGTTCTATCCTGGGATGCCCTTCCTTCCTCACCTCCACCTCCTATGAACTCCAGTTTCCCTAAGGCTCAGCTGAAGTTGCACCTTCTTTGTAAAAGCCTTTTCCTGATTCCCTCAGCTTTTAAATGCTAATATTTTCTACCTGTTTCTCCCCTGGGTGGATTGTAAATTCCTTAAGGGACATGTCACTTTCATCTCATGGTAGAAACTTAATTAATTTGTGTTGATTGAAATCTCCCCATTTTACCTGAAGTATCTGAGGCTTACAGAGTTTTAAATGACATATCTAGTAAGTGGCAGGGCCAAGATTTTCCGTGATAGATTTAAGGATTGAAGGGATTTTTAAATGCCATTTAGTTGAATCCCCTCATTTTGCAGATAAGTAAACTGAGGCCCAAGGAAGTAAAATAACTTGCCCAAGGACAGAAAAGTATTACTGCTAGAGCCAAGATTCAAACCCAGATTCTCTTACTCCAAAACCTTCACTCTTTCCACCTCACTATGTAATTTTCCATTGTACCTCAACTGCCTCCCACTTTGATTAGAGGATGCTAATATTTTTACTTTTCTCAATAGCATTTGGAAGATTGTGCCACAACTCAAAAGAGCAAAATCTAATGTTCCCACATGCAGTTGGTGGGACTGGCACATTGGTGGCCTCCCAGTGTGTTCCTGAAATGAAACCGCCACTTATGGAACAAGGAGTTGCAGAATTCCCACATAAGGTAATTTTACTCTGCTCCCTTTTCTGAAATGTAACACGTGTTTTAAATAACAATTTATAGGACAACAGAAGGAAGATCAACTCCCATTCTATGAAACATGCATTAGTTCAATCTGGGCTAAGGGTCAACGACCAAACTGACTGTCACAGAAAAGACTACATGGAAAATGACTGTGGAGTGTTTTCAGCCTCACTTTGGAAAGAGCAAACTGGACTGTGCGTCAATAAACACTGAATGTTAGTCCTCAGAAGGCACCATCAGTGAGAAGCAGTGAAATCCTTTCTCTATTGCCAATGTTCAGATTCTAGACAGGCCATAGGGCAGGTAGGCCCACTGAAGGATTTTAACAAAGGCTTTGAAGCAATGGAATGCAAACAGAGCTCAGATAATCTCCCACCCCCTTCAATTGACCCTCTTGACACTTAAGAGATAGATATTAATTTTTGGATGTGTCACTAATGGAAAAGTATCTCATAAACTACGACCCAAGAAGGCTGTTTCTGAATTCAGAGCCCCTCACTGGCACAACGAGTAGACCAGATCAAAACTAGGAGATGGGGAATAATCGCTCAAAGAGAGATAGCAGACACCCCGCAGAGAAAAAGAGTAGATCTATAGTGATTTAAAGCTGTAATTTAGAATTAAAGCCACTTTCAAGCCCAGAATCCTTTGGAAAGTGCATGATACAGAGTGCCCTGTAGTGTTGAGATAGATGCAGAAAATTTAAAAGTTGCTAAGTAAGAGGTTACTGCCAGTTTGCCGTGATGGCTAAGCTCTAAAAACCTGAAGGGAAGCTGGTATGATTGGATTTTTGGGGAAGGGCAAGCATTGCAAAGGCAACAAAGTACACTCTCTTAAATGAGAAATCAGGGTGGTCCTCACCAGAGGCTTGCCTTTTGATATATGAATGTTATATCCCAGCAACCAGTCCCTTGCAGACGCCAATAATTAGGTGATTTTTATAATGCACCTTGCTGTAGCATGCAAATTACATAGTCTCCCCAGCCCCGGTAACACAACAAAACCAAACCCAGCATGGAAATGGATTCCCAAGCATTCAAGCTTTATTTAATCACTCCTTTTGCTCTGATTTACTCAAGCCATGTCTTTCTAGTTCTGTTAAGGAATTACTAACAGGAAGTGATTCAGCCCCAATGACACAATACATCCAAACAATTTTAAGGGACCCTGTAGATCACTGGATTTTCATCAAATGGAACCATTAGATTTGCATATTGAAAAGTCTATTTTTCATGTGTCAAGTGTATAAGTGGCTTGCTATCTTGTAAAAGGCCACCTCAAGGAAGGATGGCAAAGGGAAGGAAAGAAATATGTCCCTCTGTGAGGAGATTATATTGCACAATGAGTAACTTTGGCTGTGAGGTTGCATTTTCTTTATAGGCTCACTTAAAGATGGCTTATCACCCCTTGTCTTTGCTGGTCAAGCCATGGGCAAGGTGGCTGCACAATGATACTTGTTGATATAGTGTAAAAAAGAGAGAGGCTGCCTGCCCTTAAGCCCCTGCCCAAACATGCTTTGGAGAAAAATATTTTCAATGTATGTATAAACTTTTTCTATGTCATTGGAGAACTGTTTTTGCTTGTTGTAGATGCTGGTTTGGTCAAGGAATGAGGCTGTACTTAAGCCTCCCATTTTCTTACTACCAAATATATTTAAAATGCTTCCTGAAGACTTCAAGACCCTGGCCTCTTCCCAGACATGGGTTTGAGCTCCTTCACAAAGATACACAGCATAGATCTTGTTCCCCTCCAATCCCTAGCTTCCTGTGAAAATTGATAACTTTTGGGAGACACTGTGCTCTTCAGTTGTATTTTGTCCCCTTGGATTTCCCCCCCCACCATCTAACTTTTTGAGATTTCAAAATAACATGAAGTGATGACAAAGAGTTTTTTATTTTATTTTACTTTTTTTTTTTTTTTGGGAGGCAATTGGGTTTAAGGGCCTTGCCCAGGGTCACACAGCTAGTAAATGTCAAGTATCTGAGGCTGGATTTGAACCCAGGTCCTCCTGAATCCAAGGCCAGTGCTTTATCTACTGCGCCCACCTAGCTTCCCCAAAGAGTTTTTTAATGAAATAAAAATAATGCTTCCTAGATTAGCTTATTTCCAAAGAGTAGTTCATGAGAAAAGGCATCATTATGATATCAGTATTGCTGCTGGTTTTATGTTCTGAGGGTTTTATGTTTTCCCTAAGAGATCATAGAATCATGGATTTAGAGCCAGCAGGGAGTTATCTAGGAAGGATATCTAGGTTAAACTCCCCTCATTTTACAGATGAGTAAAGTGAGGTCAAGATAGATTAAGTTGAAATCCCAAAATCCCAAGTAACAAATGAAAGATTCAAAATTTGAACCTTCGTCTTCTGATTCTAAGGGGGCTCTTTAGTGATGGGGCATATCAAATGTAAATAACTTGGAGTGGGGGTAGGAATGGGCACTTCCGGGATTTCAGGCCTGCCAAGAATCTATAAAATTCTTTTATACTCTTGGTACTTCATGGCTATATTAAGAAGCATAATATGACAAGGTCAAGCCATTGCTTCCTGTATATTTTGGACTCTTTAATAAGTTTGTCAGCGTTCCATTTCTGTTCAGTGGCTCATACAGCCCTGTATATTCTGGAAATGATTTGCTAGATATGTTGTAATAAAATTATAAAAAAAAAAAAAGGTTTTATAATACTTGCAGTAGGGCCTGAGCCCTCACCAGGAATCCTGTGAATTGTAGATTCTCAATTCCTCTTTCATTTGGTAGATGGGCTTTAAGAGCTAATATGGTTCAAAAAGATACCACACCATGAACAACCCAAAGATGAGAAAACCCCTCTAAACTGAGCTAGGCTGGTCCTTAGAAAAAGGCTAGAAGAGCCATCCCTAGGACCTTATGGATTGAATTCCTAGCACCATAGAAGCTGCTAGAGCTAATGTAGAACCTGAATAGAACTTTTGAGAATCTAGAATATACACCCCAATGAGGTACATTGAAGAAAACTTTAGTGAAACTTGTAATCATGGCATGTATAGGCTCGTTAAAATATCATTCATGGGGCGCTAGGTGGCGCAGTGGATAGAGCACTGGCCCTGGATTCAGGAGGACCTGAGTTCAAATCTGGCTCCAGACACTTAACACTTACTAGCTGTGTGACCCTGGGCAAGGTCACTTAACCCCAAATTGCCTCACCAAAAAAGAATACTCATTCTTTAAGACTTTATATGGAATGCCCAAACAAGTTGTGAAATATGATTGTGATGGAATACTACTATGCTGTAAGATGCTCAATGATTTTAGAAAAACATGGACTTGTAGGAAATAATGAAGAATAAAATGAGCAGAACCAAGAGAATGTTGTATACAAGCACAACAATATCATTTTGTGAACAACTTTGAGCAAATTAGTTATTTTGAGTACTTGTAAATACCCAAATTAACTATAAAAGACATATAAAGAAAATTACTATTTATATCCAGAGAGAGAACTGATAAAAAGAAGTATGTATAGATTAATTTTACATATATAGATGTGTCTTATTATGTGTGTATAGCTGTCTCTATTCATCCATCCTTCCATCCATCATCTATCTTTCTATCTATCTATCTATCTATCTATCTATCTATCTATCTATGTCTAATGGTAGTTATCTCTAGAGCAGGGGAGGAAGGGAAGGGAGAAAAAAATGAAATTTACATGACAATATATTTGAAAGGAATAGCAAGTTGTGCATAATAGTTTTGCAATTTCATGTGCAATCATCTTTTTTCATTGTACTGTTATGGAAAATGTTTTGTTTATTCCATAAATCACAAATAAATGGAATAACTTTATCTGTAGTAGCTCCCTTTATCAATCAGTCAATCAACAAGCACTAACTATGGCCCTAACATGTGTCAGGCACTGTATTAGTCATTGAGAATATAAACATGAAAAAATGATAGAATCCTTGTTCTCACCCATTTTACCATTCATGGAGGTTAACATGTGTATTTAATTATATATCTATGAATTAGATGCATATATAAGTATGTGTATACATATGTATTCATAGATACATATATTTATCTATAATAATTATTACATACATATATGTGTAGGTATGTAATATATGCATATATTTACATATAAGTATGTATATACAGAATAAATACAGTAGTTAATACAGTAGTTAAAAACAAGGTAGTTAGGGAGGGAAGACACTAACAGTTGTGGGTGGGATTAGGAAAAACTCCATGGCGAAGGTAGTAAAGTATTTTTCTGGTGTGACATTTTAAGAAGGAAATTGACAGATTTCTAGAAGTGAGTAACCAGGATGGTAAGGGATAGGGAACTGGAGTCTAAGGCCATAATGATGCTCTGGTTTTAAGTAACTGGGAAGATGGTATTTAGTCTGGAGAAGAGGAGATTTAGGAGGAAACATGATCGTTGTATTCAAGTATATGAAGAGCTGTTATATGGAAAAGGGATGAGATTTATCCTGCCCAGGCTTAGAAAGCAGAGTTAGGAAAAAATGAGTATAATTTGCAGAGTGCCATATTAAACCTCTACCTAAAGGCGGAAAAACAATGAAAGCTATTCCAAAGTGAAATAGGCTGCCTCTGAAAGAGGTGGAGGTAGTTTTCCTAGAATTAGAAGTGGAAAGGACCTTAAAAAGTCATTGAAATCATTCCCCACTCCCAACACATAACTCTATTTGCAAATAAAGAAACTTGAAGCCCCAAAGAGGAAAGTGGATTATCTAAGGTCATATGGGGAATAATCAATCAATTAATAGACATTTATTAAGCACCTAGTATGTTGCAGGCACTTTGTTAAATGCTGGGAACACAAAAAGACAAAAGATGTCCTCAAAGAACTTTTGGGGAGATAACATACAAACAACATATACAAAGCAAGTTAGAAAGAGGAAATAATTAACAGAACAAAAGCAGTAGAATTAGGAAGAGCAGTAAAAGATGATGTTTCAATTGAGACTTAAAGGAAGCCAGGGAGGTGAGTAGGCAGAACTGAGGAGGGAAAATATTCTAGACATGGGGTACAGCCAGAGAAAATCCCTAGAGCAGAGAGTTGGAGTATCCTTGTTCTTTGAACAGCCCAAGTGGCCGGTGTCACTGGACCAGAGAATGTGTCAGGGAGTAAGGTACAGGAAGAATAGAAAGGTGGGAGGAGGCTAGGTCAAAAAAAAAGGCCAAATGCCAAACAGCACTTTGCATTTGAACTAAGAAGCAATAGGGAGCCAGTGGAGTTTATTGAATAGAGGGATGACATAATTGGACCTGTGCTTTAGGAAAACTGCTTTAGTGGTGTAATGAAAGATAGATTTGGTGTGGGAGAGACTCAAGGGACAGACGACCCCATCATCAGGCTATTGTAATAGGCCAGGCAATGGGTGATGAAGGTCTGTTGTAAGTGGCAGCAGAGGAGAGAAGGGGGTATTTAAGAGATGATGTAAAGGTGAAATTGATGGACATTGGCCACAGCTTGGATATGGGGAGGGGAAGGCAGGATGAGAGATTGTGAGGAGTCCAGGATGACTCCTATGTTGTAAGCCTGAGGGACTGGGAGGATGGAGTTGCCCTCCATAGTAATCGGGAAGGTGGTGGGGTGGAGAAGACTTGGGGGGAAAGATTGAGTTAGAATTTGGACATGGTTCCACAATTCTAAGTAGCAGAGTCACAATTTGGATTCAAGTCTTCCAACTCCAAATGCAAATCTTTCCCCTAGATCAGGCTGATGGCATGATCCCTGAAGTATAGTGGCAAGTATTGTTTGTTGTTGTTTTTGTGGGGCAGAGAGGGTTAAGTGACTTGCCCAGGGTCACATAGCTAGTAAGTGTCAAGTGTCTGAGGCCAGATTTGAACTCGGGTCCTCCTGACTCCAGGGCTGGTGCTCTATCCATTGTGCCACCTAGGTGTCCCTTCTGCCTACTTTTGATGGGATAGTTTCAGAGAAACATGGCACTTGTACCTGACTGGTAACTTAAGCTCTCTGTCCCTGGGTTCTTCTCTCTCCCTGTTCTCCACCTTGACACATTTCCAAAACCACAGAATCGTTAAGCTTTATAAGGGCAGGTAGCCCATTTTTTTTTTTTACTTCACCAGAACTGAAAGGACAATTTTAGAATAGGAAGGCACATTAAAAAACCACTTGGCCAAAGATAAAGCCAAAAGCAGGCCAACAAACTGGATTCAGGATATGAGTCCCAGGCTTCAAACCCCATCTCTTGCTGTATAACCTATATAAGTCACAACTAATTCTGAATTAATCTAATTTTTTTAAAACCCTCTCTCTCTTTGCATATAATGAGTGCTTAATAAATGTTCAGTCATTCTCATTCTACTATCCATGGGAATAAGATAAGAGACTGCTAAATGCCTTGTTAAACTCTAAGTAAACTATATCTACATCTTCCTGAAGCAATGCACTACTCAAACTGTCAGAAAAGAGCGGAAAAGGTCCAACTAGCATGCCCTGTTTATGATGAAGCCATGCTGTCTCTTTATGATTATCACTTCCTTTTCTAGATGTTTCCCAACCATCCCTTTAATAATTCATATTGGGGGCAGCTAGGGAGCACATTGGATAGAGCACCAGCCCTGGATTCGGGAGGACCTGAGTTCAAATTTGGCCTCAGACACTTGATGCTAGTGGTGTGGCCTTGGGTAAGTTACTTAACCCTCATTGCCCCACCCCAAAAATTTCTCAGGTGAAAAGGGGTTACTAATGGGGAAAAGTTTAAACCCTGCTCTAGGCAACTCTCTCAGATTCTAAGTTGCAGAGAAAATACCAACCTACATTGGTATGGTGTTCTCATCTGGGAGTTTTCTGGATGAGTAAAATCACATCACCAGTCCTTATTCTTATTTCTGTCAGAATCATCTGTGATCTGGGAATAGCAAGATGTTTGTAACTGATTAAGAATACGTCCTTTTGTTGCATTTTGGAACATAGTTGAAATAATACTACTTAATTAGAACCATTAGCAACAGAAGCTAAGATTTTTTTAAAGTTGTTTTAAAAAATCCACACAAACCAATACATATTTTCTGATCCCTTTATTTCAATTGATGTTTCCATTAATCTCTGTCATGTGCTATTACCATCCTGTCTATCTTGAGTAGATGTCCTATCCCTTTGTTGATCTTTCCCTTTTCTCAAATATAGTTAAATAATAACAATAACAATAACAATGGTAACTGCAAATGTTTTTATTGTCCTTAGATTTCCTTACTAGCCATATCTCATTCTGATAATTAGCACTCCTGGAATTATTCTTTTAAAAATGTTCATAAAATATTTTTTTTCCTCCTTCCTCCTCCCATCCACCTAAAAGAAAGACAGAAAGACAAAAAGACAGAAAGACAGGAAGGGAAAAAAACAGAAGGAACAAAAGAAAAAAAAGAAAGACAGGAAGAAAGGAAGGAAGGTAGGAAGCAAGGAAAGGAGGGAAGGAGGGAGGGAGGAAAGATGAAAAGGGAGAGAGGAAAGAAGAAAGAGAGAGAGAAGGAAAGAATGAAAGAAAGCATCTTTTCCACATAGGCATAGTTGAACAAAACAAATTCCTACATTGATCCAGTCCCAAACTGAGATTTTATTCTGCTGTCATGGTTTAATTATAATACAACTTTTAAGGTATAATTTTTCTTCTATTTTCTCTTTATTTTACATTGCATTTGTTCATATAAGTCTTCCCAGGTCTCTCTGAAACCTCTTTCCTCATTTCTGACAGTACAATAATATTCCATTTCATTGATATATCATAATTAGTTTAGCCAATTGAAAGGTATCTACTTTGTTTCCAGTTCTTTGTCACCACAATAAAGAGCTACTATAAATATTCTGTACATATTGGATCTTTTACTCTTTGTTTTAGGCATATAGGCCTAGTAGTGATATTACTGGGTCAAAGTACTATTCACTGACTTTTGGGGCTTAATTACAAGTTGCTTTCAAGAAAAGTTAGTTCAATTCACAACTCTACCAATCATCAATGTGCCTGTTTTCCTGCAGCCCCTTCAACAGTTGACATTCATTTTATGGCAGTTTTGACAACTTTGAAAGACTGTCATATTTTGTATTCCTCATTCATTATCTGCCCTTGCTCCTATTATCTGTATGTTTAAGGGAAAAAACTGAAAGCAAAACCAAAACTAATGACATTTTAAGATCAGCTTAAGCTGGTTGATGAGTTCCACATACAACTACATCAGTCTCTTCTAACAACTTCTTTTCTTCATCATCAGATTTGTTTTTCTTTATGTCTTCAGAACTTCATTCTTGAGAACTTTTCATCCATCCTAGGCTGAATTGCTCTGAAAAATTTGCCTCTTTGAAACTTTTACCCATTATTCCTGGTTTTTTGCCTTCTGGGGTCAAGTGAACAAGTTTAATGTCTTTTCCATGTTCAAATGCTTGAAGATAGCTTGTATCTGTGTTCTAAGGGTTTTCGTCTCCCTCCAGCCTTCTCTTCTCTGAGCTAAACAGTTCTAGTTCCTTTAACCTGTTCTTCTATGTCTGAGAATTAAGCCACTTTGCCATCTTAGCTGACCTTTTCCTGGATACTCTTCAGTTGAACAATGTTTTTTTTTTTTTCTTAAGTTATGACACTTAGAACTGAACACGATAATCTAGATATAATTTGAGCAAGACAGATTACATAGGGAGTACCACCTCTTTATATCTGGAAGCTATGCCTCTCTTAATGTAGTTAGTTCAACATCACCTTAGTTTTTGTAAATGCCGTATTACACTGCTGACTCAAAATTAAGGTTGTAGTTCACTTAAACCCTCTGATCATTTGCAGATAAATTGTCCTTTAGCCATACCTCTCCCATCCTTTTGTTGGCAATGTTGATCTTTGAACTCCAGTTTTGTTTTTTTTTATTTGAATTTCATCTTAATGGAGTCAGCCCAATGCTGAATCATAGACATTTTTGGATCTTGTCAGGAAATTTTTGCATGCTAACTCGGTTCTCCTGGTGTATCAGCTATCCCAACCAGATTTGGGACATCTGCAAATTTGATGAGGATTTCATCAATGCCTTCCTCTAAGTCACTGATAAAAATATTCAGTGCTACAGGGCCAAGCACAAGATCATTAGAGTGCTACCCTGGAGACCTTTTGACAAGGTGACACTGAACCCACTAATCTTTGAGTCTGACCTATGATTCACCTTTACATCCATCTCATTGTCTTACTGTCTTCTCTACATCCTCTATCTTTTCCACCAGAATAGTTTGAGATGATTTCTCAGAAGCTTTGATAAAAGCTAGACATACTAAAGGTACAGAATCTCCTTGATCTAACCACTTATTAACACTTTCAGAAAGCAAATAATGAGATTGAAGATGATTTCTCAAAATTGGTGCATGTAAAGTGAACAAAATAAAAGCATAGAGAAAATACCTCTTTGAGAGAGGTATTTATTCAACTAGTGCATCATACTGGTCCTTAGCCAGAGTTTGTGATGGTCAATATCACTAGTTTGCATACAACTTTAAAGTCTGGGTATGGGAAGTCAGGGATATGGCTATTAATTCCTCTGCCTTACATTCCTCCCCCTTTCTTTATGGTTAAACATACTAAATACATGTAGTACCATTCTAGTCATAATAATAAGATTGTTTCCTCAAGGGAGTGTCATGAGACCTAATTAGTACCTGCAGAGAACTCTGATCTTATAATGAAAGAGTGCAAAGCGCTCTTTTACCTGAGAGTCAAAAATGCATAAAAAGAGAACTTGATGTAGTTACAACCCCATCATTGAGTAGAGTGGAAAGAAACTTAATTCTCTCCATGGGGAAGTTTCATCCAGCTGGAATTCAATGAACACTTCAATTTCCCATTTGAACAATAGCCTTTCATGTATGCATTGGTATTTTCCATTTTCATATATTTATACTTTTTATCAAGTGGATGGCACCCTAGACCACAGTCCCTTCCACCATACAAATGATTTATTCCTTATCTTTATCATCAAGGACTATGACTAGTTCCCATTGGAAGTGCTGTGAATTGCAGAAAGATTCTCTCTTTGACTGGACAGACAAACCCTTGGTGCAGCAGCAGCAGCAGCAGCAGCACACACACACACACACACACACACACACACACACACACACACAAACATGGGCGCTCGTGCGCAATGCAGGACCTGGCTTACTTTCTTTATTTCTAGCTATATAAAAGCAAACAAGCATGTGTAACTTCTGGGACCTGCATTGAGGAGAGAATAACCACTGAACTGGAAAGTAGAATGATGGGGGAATTATCCAAAATGATTCTAAGGATGGTCTCTTGGTACATTTCTATAGAAAAAAGAGTACAAATAATCAGGGACCTCAGTTGTCATCCAAGCCTCTCTAAAATTATCTCTGTTATCAGAAACAATTAATGTATAGCATAGCGGTGTCATATGAATAGAAATAAAAGAATGGACCTGTGAGTCATTTCCCTCTATATGACATTGCATATTCTACCTCCATACCTTTTCTTTTTTCCTTTTCTTTCTTTCTTTTTTTTTTTTTGGCAGGGCAATGAGGGTTAAATGACTTGCCCAGGGTCACACAGCTAGTGAGTGTCAAGTGTCTGAGGTCCGATTTGAACTCACGTCCTCCTGACTCTAGGGCTGGCGCTTTATCCACTATACCACTGAGCTGCCCCATACATTTTTATAAGTAGTATCCCATGTGTGGAAGGTCCTTACTTTTCACCTCCTAGTCAATGAACTTCCTTCAAAATCCTCTTAAAAATAGGTCTTTCTGGGTCAGCTAGGTGGCTCAGTGGATAAAGCACTGATCCTGGATTCAGGAGGACCTGAGTTCAAATCCCACCTCAGACACTTGACACTTACTAGTTGTGTGACCCTGGGCAAGTCACTTAACCCTCATAGCCCCACAAAATTAAATAAATAAATAGATAAATGAATGAATGAATGAATGAATGAACAAATAAATGAACTAAAAATAGTTCTTCCTGATTTTCCCATTTATGAGCACTGTTCCCCCCTTGAAACTCCTTGTACTGTTTTTGCACTGGGGCTCTGGCAGAGAAGTAGATGCCATCAGCTTGCTTGCTGCTTATGTGGGGATATGCCATCAGCTTGCTGCTTCTGGGAGAATTATGATGACATCTAGACTGGAAAATGAATCAGGTATTTTTGTGACAAGTTCTGGTGGGCTAATTGTGATAAAGGGCAAGGCTCTCTGATTGGGCTCATAGTCATTCAAAGGCATATTCAGCATAATCTACTTTTTCCTGGCCTCTCTCAGCCTTTTTTGGCCTCATTGTCTCCATCTGTGCTCTGGTTTTGTGATGGCATTTGGTGAAAATACTGTGTTGTAAAGGAAAAGAACATGAGGCCTACGTCTTTCCTCCCCCTCTACCACTAAAGCCATATGCTGCACCTTCCCCAGACCTCAGGAAACAATGTGTGTATGTGTGTGTGTGTGTGTGCTTGTGTGTGTGTGTGTTGTGCATGTGTGAAGGAAGTGGAATTTCTTACCTTTGTTGGCGAGTAGACTCATAGGAATCTGAACATTGGAATCCAGGTAGGGTTTAGGAGGCAGCATCTTTTCTCTGTCCTGTGGAACAAGGAGCAAGGAGAAATCTTGAAGAGTGACCTTTGGGACTTTCAGCATAGAGTTGTGCCACATCTAATGTGGACAGGGCAGAACTAATACTAGTAAGAAATTAGCTAAATTTTGAGTCTACTCTTTCTGACACGAAGGGAATGTAGAGGAGAATATGCCTTGGAGGTGTTTGCAGAATTTTTTTATGTTTATTCCTGCTATATCTATGAAGTAAATAGCCCTTTGTAAAAGCCAATTAACGTGAAGTCATTAAATGGAACAAGAATGTTAGTCACTGGCCCCTAAAATGTGGAGAAAACAGAAGGGGCTCAAGTCAATGGTAGTAGAGAGTGATTCCTCCCTCAGTCTTCCCCTCAGGCTACTGTGGTCCAGGCATGGTCTATAAAAGGGAATTAATAGGAGGGTACATGTTACACTGCATGTATGTTCTGTATTCCTGCCCTTCTCCCATAGTAGACTGTAAGCCACTCAAGAGCAGTGGCTATTTGCAATTAATAAACATTATTTAATTTCAATTTGCAGTGTGTTAATGTAGTGGCTAGAGTTCACTGTTGGCTCTGGTTTATAACTTCCATGAATAGGTAGTGAGAAGGGTGCAAGTGAATCCTTGGAATATATGAGAAGCTTCTTGTACCCTCATATTAGCCCTGAAAAAAAAATGTGAATTTGTCAGATGTTAAAAATCTTTGAAGCTGATCAAAATCAGCCTGCCATAAGTGCAACCTGGGCCAAAGAAAGCATTGGATTTTCATGTTTTCTTTCTGCACAGCTTTCCTTCCATGGGTGCTGAACAAATGCCAAGTCATCACCCTCATACAACCTTTCCTGGGGCAAATAAATGAAACCTCAGAAACATTTCCTCCCACTCCTTTGCTCATCTCCATTCCAAGTTCAGTCACATGACATTTTGCTACTTTTTTTTTTTTTTTACTGAATCCAAGTTCCTCCTCACAGATGAAGGGCTAATGTGCGTGTGCTTGGGGGGGGGAGGGGCAGTGGGAAGTCGGTGGAGGTGGCAGAGCAGAAGGTGTGCAGGAGACCCTGAGCTCTGAGCTTGTTAATAAATGCCCTTGTCATCTAATGACTCCTCATTGGTCTAGCTTTTCTAGGGCTGGTAGAAGTGGAGCAGTCTTCATCTACCTTTCCTCATATTTTCAGGGAAGTATCATCCCAGATTCTTCCACTGAGTTCAAGCTTCATTATATAATGTGACTGCAAACAGCAACATATTTATCAAGTATGGTTTAAAGCCAGAGAGAGAGAGAGAGAGAGAGAGAGGAGAGAGAGAGAGAGAGAGAGAGAGAGAGAGAACTTTTTCCTGTTATGGAAAAGTACCAGATACATTTTCTTTTTAGAATGGAAAAGATAGAAGAGGTGAATTTCAGAAGAAAAGTCTAATTCATTAACAAATCCATTCCCTAGATCCTGGCTGACATTTTAGATACATAAAAGAAAAGAATACTGGAGCTTCTTTTAGCTATAGTTTGAAGGAGCTACATTATAATACATTATATATTGATACATTATAGTTATATACATTATCATATTTATGCCTATAAGATTTGAAGCCCCTTCAGGGCAGGCATTCTATCAACTTTGAGGTTTGGAACAACCCTGTGCCCACTAGAAGACTCCATTTAGTGATATAGTTGGCATGTCCAATGGGCTTTAAGGTTTGCAAAGTTATTTACATATAAAATTGCATTTGATCATTACAACAATCCTGGGAGACAAGAACTACTGACATTATTATCCTCATTTGATAGTTTAGGGAGCTGGGGCTCAGAGAGATTAAGTGATTTAAATAGTCAGAGATAGAATTTTGACCCATGCCTTTCCTGACTTTATATCTAGCCCTTTTCCTGAACTACACTGCTTCTAAGGAAGAAGAAAAATTACCTAGATATAGAACAATATTTTCCAGGAAGAATAGAGATTTTAAATGGTGCTACCAAAAAATAATAATAAAAAACAAACAAAAATAAAACACAAAAAATCCATGCCTGGATAGTAACTGAAGCTTATCAAGCTGAAATTTTAGGGAGGCCAGGATATAAATATAGAGTTCATATTTATCTGGGACACTAGGATTAATACCAACACTCTTGTTTTTGAGAAAACACCTCTGCAGTGGAATCCCTAATGGTCAAAAGAGGTCGGAACATGTCATATATCTTCAATGAAAGACAGTATGATCCTAGGTATTGACATCAAGATTTGTTTAGAGGAAAGAGTGCCACCTACTGAATTACCACCTCTTACATGTTTCTGTCATCACTTTGCTTCTCCTTGGAGGTCTCCCAACCATGGAGCGTGACCTTGCTTAGCTATGAAATCTGACCTAATTATAATGCAAGGTTGGTTTTCTGCAGGCAAGTTGCAAAACTGGGCATATCCCCTCATCTTCAGATTTCTTTCCCCAAGCTAGTTTGAAGCTCAGTGAAAACAGTGAGGACTCAACCCCCATTGCAAGAGGGGCTACAGAAAACACACATGTCAGGAACAGCTGCATAAAGGAAGTAAGCATCTGTGTTCTGCTGTGTTTAGTCACTAAATAGATTACTTCATTTTAAGATTACATCCAAGGACATGGATACACACACACACACACACACACACACACACACACACACACACACACATATATATATATATATATATATATATATATATATATATATATAGTCCAGTGTGCATGGTCTAGAAATAGCTAATGTCAACATTAACCACAATATATGCTTACAAACTGTACTGACGTAGGGGAAAAGATCTATTCAGAACATTAAATGTGGGCACTATGTTAGCATTAGCTAAACAATTGATGTTTATTTAAATGAGGATCTCTGGACTTCCTAAATGCATTAGCTGTTACTCAATGTAGTCAATGTGGACATTAGTTATGATTCACACTTTAGCTGTATAAAATATAACGTTATATATTTTTATCATTATATCAAACACAACATATGTAGTTAATAACAAAGACTCATTTTCCAAGATTCATACTTATGTTTCTGAACAAAGAGGTTTATTATTCTGTTGATAGGGTAGCATTATCTCCTTTAGGAACCTTAGACATTCTGAAAGAGGTTTGGCATGGAGACTCTCCATATATATATATATATATGGAGTTGGGTTCTGATTTCTAGTGACTTTTCTACAACTAACAAGAACATATCTGCTTCTTATACCCCCATAACCCAAACATTTACATAAAAAGCAGATGACCTTTTTCATGAATACATATTATTTATTAACTGTACTTCTCTTAGATTATTATTTTAAGGAAAACCATACAAAGGCAAATATAGAATTGAGAAGTGTCTAGATGTCTGGATATGTCTGCACATTTGGGGAAGATCTTAGTATTAACTTAGGCATAGGAACACATTCAAACAGATCACGAATACTCAGCCGGGGAAATGTAGAAGTAGCCAACTGAACACTATCTTAACCCAATTAAATAAACATCCCTGGGTATCTTGCTGTGATGAGTAATTGAGAACAATGCCAATGTACTGATTTTGTAAAAGACAATTTTAGGTAAACCTAAATATTTTCAACTATTTAATGCTACTTTTGTTTATTCATAGAATATTTTTTGGTGAATATATTAATTATTGTCCTTAATGAAATAATCTGTTACATTTCCAGTTTAAAAAAAAAACCCAACAACCTGGTTGTTAAATAATTCTTTATGTTTTTTACACTGATTGAAAGGTTTTATCCAATGTATGTTTCCTACTTTCTTCACAAGCTTCTCATTATAAAACAATGTTATTATATAGGTAAATGCCAGCTTTATAGCCTAACTCACTTGAGAAGCAACATGCTTTTTTTGTTTTTTATTTTATTATTTTTGTTTTGTTTTGTTTTGAAACTTGCTTTAATAGAAAGAAGACTGGACTTAGAGTCAAGAAGTTTTAGATTTGAGTTCCATCCAAAACACTTAATGGAGATTTACCCGGGGCAAGTCACTTAATTGTTTCTGAGGTTTGGTTTCTTGTCTGTGAAATGGGGAATAATACTATCTGTTGTCCTTGACTCATAAGATTATCATGAAGATCGTGTATGTAAAACACTACTTAATTATTGGTTATTATTACATTGAACTTTTTTCATATAGAGTTGTGATATCTTGGGGGACTCAATGTAATCCAGGTTATATACAAATCCACATAATACTTCCAATTTTTTTTTATTAATGCCTTTATTGTTTATGTTACTGTTGTTTCCCTATATCTCCTCTCCCACTCTCCATTTTAACAAGGGAAAGTAGGTGAGAGAAAGTGACCAATAGAGCCACTGTGTCTACTTTCATATGCCACATTTTATATCCTCATTCTCAACCATCTGATGCTTGAATTCAATATTGGTCATTGATTTTATTGTGAATTCAGTTGTCTTTTTGTTTTGTTTTTATTTATATTGTCGTATTAATTCTGTGGGAAGCTAGGTGTTGTAGTGGATATAGTGCTGGGACTAGAGTCAGGAAGACTCATCTTCCTGACTTCAAATCCAGACTCAGACACTTAATATCTGTGTGGTTCTGAGCAAGTGCCTTAAACCTATTTGCCTCAGTTTCCTTATCTGTAAAATAAGCTGGAGAAGGAAGTGGCAAACCACTCCAATATCTCTGCCAAGAAAACCCCCAAATGGGGTCACGAGGAGTCAGATACGACTGAAACAACTGAACAACAATTAATTCTGTAGAATAAATTGGGCCTCTGAGCCTATGAAGAACTTGGTATCATAAGTTTTATTAGAGTACCTATTGCCTTTTGGGGAATAATTTTCTGACCTGGCTTCATGGTATGTTGCTGTGCTGACTGTGGAGGCTGAGGGGATTGCATTTTATATTCTTTTTCATGAGAAGCTATATTCTTTTACTTTCTTGTCATTAGTAAAGTTGTTCCTGTTAAATTTTATGGTCTACATGTGACTCATTGCATTTAAACCCCAGAGCCTGAATCACTGGACTGGCCTAGCTTCTGGTCCAGAATTGATCTCTTGAACAAAAAATAATGTGTTACAAAGCAAACTATGGTAAAGAAAAAGGAAAGGCCCAGGCAAAATACTATAAAAACATCTGAAGAAGCAAAGCTCATTATCATTGGGGGACTCTAGAGAAGGCTTCATGGAAGAAATGACACCTAAGCAGGGTCTTTAAAGAACAGGAATTCAACCCTCAAACTTGAGAAGACTTGGACAAAGGGATGGAGGTGGGAAAATAGAAAGTCAAAATCAAAGAACCCAGTTAATTTGCAGCCTAAAAGGCAAAAGGAACAGCAAATGGGAAACAAAATGGGAAAGGAATGGTTGTCAGTTTGTGATGGGCTTTAAACACCAGGATAATGAATTCATATTTTATCCGATATGCAATGGCTTTGGTATGGATATTAGCTATGGTTCATAATTTAGTAGTATAATTTCTATATTTATGTCATTATATCAAATACAACATATATGTATGATACCCAAGACTCATTTTCTAAGATTCAGAGTAAAATGCCCCAGTAAATTAGTTTATCCTATTTCTAACACTTTCTCCCTTTACAGTCCCTAGTGGAGTTCCCCAGGGATCTGTGTTTGACCTTACGTTGTTTCACATTTTCATCAGTGACTTGGATAAAGACAAGATGCTTGCTCATCACATTTGCAGATGACATAACATGAGGAGAGGTGGCCAGCATACAGCATGAAAAAGTCCGGATCCAAAAGGATCTTGACAGGCTAGAGCCTTGGGCTGAATCTAATAAGACAAAATTCAACAGAGATAAAAGTTGAAAGTTTTTTTTTTCTTCAAAAAAATGAACTTCACATATTCAAGATGGAGGAGACATGGTGAGACAGCAGTTGTTCTAAAAGCAATCTGGGGTTTCTAATGGTCTACAAGCTCAATGTGAGTCAGCAGTGTAATGTGTCAGTCAACACAGCCACTTGGAGCTTGGGATAAACTTAAGAGGCAAAACTGCTAAGCATAAAGGGGTGAGAGTTATATTGTCTTCTGCCCTTATTAGGTTTTATCTGAAATATTGTGTTCAGTTCTGGGCATTACAGTCAGAAAAGGACACCAATGACCTGGAGTATACAGAAGAACATAACCAGGATAGTGAAGGGTCTTGAAATCATGGCACCTGAGAATCAGCTGAAGGAACTGGTGTTTTTAGCTTATAGAAGATAATACTCAGTGGGGAGAAGGTATTTGTCTTCAAGTATTTGCAAGAATTGGTCAGATAGGACAGAGCCAGAGCAAATGAATGGGAGGTATAAAGAGACAAATTTAGACTGATTTCAGGAACAACTGTCTAACAATTGTTGTTCATCCTTCATTTATGAATAGGATCAATAACGTAATAGGGTGATTTCTTGACTAGCACATGGATGGGATGTAAGTGAGGCAGAGTTGCACAAAATCATCTGCCTCACTTTCTCTTCCAGCGTCATCCAATCCAGTGGCAAGACAGATGATCACAAGTGAAATGGGCTCCCTGAGACATGGTAGATTACCTTCCTTGGAGACCTTCAGAGGCTAGATGACCATTTGCTGGGTATGTTATACTAGGAATTCCTTTTGTACATGGGTTTGATCAGATGGCTACTGAGGTCCCTATCAATGTTCAGATTCTGATTCTGATTCAAAGGAAGAGTTACTGAAGATTTTGATAGGAGATAAGGGAAGGGTATGATGATCATAATTCTGCCTTAGGAAGACTATTTTGGCAGTCATATGAAGAACAGATAAGGGAGAGTTACCTGGTAGGAGGCTATGACCTTAGTTCAAGCAGGAAGTAATGAGGGTATGGATTAGAATGGTGGTGGAATGAATGGAGAGAAGGACAGATGAGAGATAGACTGGAAACAAAATCAACAGGGATTGGCGATTGATTGGATGTCAGGTATTGGGAAGGAGTCATATGAGAAGATAACTGTGAGGTTTTGAACCTGAGTGGCTGGGAGAATGGAAGGGTCTTCATCAGAAGAAGGGAAGTTAGAAGAAGGGTATGGGGGCAGCTAGGTGGCACAGTGGATAGAGCAATGGCCCTGGAGTCAGGAGGACTAGAGTTCAAATCTGGCCTCAGACACTTAACACTTACTGGCTGTGTGACCCTAGGCAAGTCACTTAACACCAATTGCCTCACCAAACAAAAGAAGGAGGGTATGATGGTGGTGGTAGTGGTGGAGATAAAACAGAAAAAAGATCTTCCTGCTAAAATAAAACCTCAGAACCCAATTACAATGGCATTTTCATGTAATAATAAGCTACATTATAATGGGTTCCATTAATAATAATTATAATGCTATACTTATTTGTACAATATTCCTTGGTCACATGTCACGGTTTTCACTGACATAATTTCCTTTGACCTTTGAGTTAGGTAGCACAGTATTTATTGTCCCCACTTTACAGATGAGGAAGTTGAGCCTCATTGACATTAAATGACTTGTCCAAATTAGTAAGTACAGGAGCTGGAGGAGACTCATCTTCTCATTTTGTGTCTCTGAATCCAATGCTCTTTCTACTCTTTCACCTCAATCTCTGCACCCCATGCAAAATTGTTTTCTCTGTCTTTGGTGAAGCCCTCTTGTTTTCTTGTGTGATCTTAGCAGAAAAGCTTGACCTAAAGAACATTCTTTTCTGCTCTGCATGTGTCTGCAGAATGCCCCTAGGTTCTAACTTTCTCTTGGACACAATTTGCCAGACTAACCTCCATTTGAAGCTCCATAGATTGATTGACTGATTGATTCTTTGCCCAGACCACACCACACCACACCATGTGGTGTGCCTTGCTGCTGCCTACTGTTGCAACATTCCCTAGCTCTATCACGTTGCACCAAGATGCCACTTCACATGTTCTTTGGGTGTTTTTTTCTGCCTGCCCTGTTTTTGCTTGCCCCATGTCACTTCATCACAGAGCAGCTGCTTGGATAGCCTGCTACCATCCATCCTCCACACCTGTCCAGTGACATTGCTGCAAGGACTGCTTTAATGAAGGCAGGTTGGCTGGGCTCCAGGACCTCAGTGGTGGTGCTCCTGCCACTTCATTCCAGCCTTCTGAGAAACTCAGCCTAATAGGCTGCTTCATGAGCTCTGGAGATCGGCTGGATGCCGATGATATCATCCTAAAGGGCACATGCACACAAGTGGCCTGTTGGGTGGTTCAGCACTCTTCTATGGAATATTGATGTGTAAAAAATAAGAGCTGACATTTACATAGTACATAGTGCTTGTGGTTTGCAAAGCACTTTCCATCCATGTACTCCTCTGAGAGATCACGGCGATCCCAGAAAGTATAACAGGCATTTTCATCCCCATTTGACAGATGAAGGGGGAAAGGGAATGGAATAACTACCTACTAAGTGCCAGGCACAGTGCTAAGTGCTTTTCAAAAACAAATATATGAGATAGGTAATATTATTATTTCTATTTTACAGAGAAGGAAATGGAGACAAATAGAGGTTAAATGACTTGCCCAGGGTCACACAGCCAGAGGCCAGATTAAAACTCAAGTCTTCCTAACTCCAGGCTCTGTGCTCTGTCCACTGCTTCACCTAAATGCCCATCATGAAATTGATGAGGAAGCTGGGCTCAGAGAAGTCCATCATTTTGTCTACAGACCCACAGCTGGTAAATGTCAGAATTGGAATGTCAGGGTTTGGCCTTCCTGACTCCAAGCCCGTCACTGCCTACTGCTACATGACCTTGAGAACAGAGATCCTACAGACAGATGTGCTGTACTTTCAACAAGCCTGATATCGTATACTTTTGCTTATTCAGTTCTCCTAAAACTTGAAACCTCGAATGTCAGAATTTGTTCACAGTCACTCTGTGCCTGAGACTCAGCAAAATCCTAAAGGGCCTTCTCAAATAAGGAAGGCTATATAATGTTTGGTATCATTTTAGTTCTGTTTGTGTGTGTGTGTGTGTGTGTGTGTGTGTGTGTGTGTGTGTGTGTATGCATGCGCGTACATGTGTAAGTAACTAATTCTGAACAAATTGCTAGGCTATACTTATGGTATATATGGAATGTCCATTTTTAGTGTTAAATATATTTTCATCCTAATTCCGAAGAAGTTGCTAACTTCATTAAAAAAAAAAATCTGAACAAATTGGTAACATGCAATTAGAGGGGCAGGGAAAGTGAGGTACAGAACTGGAAGAAAGATTATTGTTAATAATCATCATCATCTTCTTCAAGCATTTATAGGGCGCTTTAAGGTTTGCAAAGTACTTTACAAATCTTATCTCATTTGATCCTCAAAACAACGCTGGGAAGTTGGTGCTATTAGAATCCCCATTTTACAGATGAGGAAACTGAGGCTGAAAGATGGTAAGTGACTTGTTCAGGGTGACATAGCTAGTAACTGCATGAAGCAGGATTTAAATTCAAGTCTTCCTAACTCTAGACCGAACACTGTAGCTCGTAGGTGATGCCTGATGATGGCACCAGCCTTTTTTCCCTTCCAAGACTGCCAATAGCTAGCCTATAACAAGAACAAGAACAACAACAACAACCACAAACTAAACTTGCCAAGGCTGTTGGGCTGGCCTTCTGAAATTGGAATTCATCACACTACTGAGTGTCCTGCTGTCCTGTTTTGCTAGAAGGGCGAACAGCTCTAGGGAGGGAGGCACCTTACCTCTGTGGCTTCCTTGTCTGTTTATGCTTGGCTTCCTCCACGGTAAAAATTTCCCTAGGAAGGGTCCTGACTGTACTACAAGTTGTTGGAGAGCTTAAGACAGAGGGCACAGAAAACATAGTGATAAGGAAAGGTTTTCCTCCAGGACAACAGCCTCTGAGTTCTTCTTCTTCTCATGTGGCTCTGGGGGCCTGATAGGTGATCTCTCCATTGCCAACCTCTCTCCTTGAAACCCTCATCTCTAGATTTTGGTGACAAGGCTCTTTCCTGGCTTTTCTTCTACCCCTCTGACAATACCTTCTCAGTGTCCTACTCTGGATCCTCAGGTCACTGCTGATAAGAGTGGATGTCCCTCAAGCCCAGGGGCTTTCAATCCTTCTCCTTCTATTACTATTTCACTTAGAGATCTAATCAGCTCCTATTGATTCAATGATCATCTTAATGCTGATGATTCTCAGATCTACTTATCTAGCTCTCTCCTAATCTCCCAGATTTACATCTCCAATTATCTTTCATCTTAAACAGGATGTGCTATGGATACTTCAAACTCCATATACCCAAACTGAATTCATTACTACCCCCCATCAAATTCTTCCCCTTTCTAAAATTCTTTATTACTGTTGAGGATGCCACAATCCTTCTAATCACCCAGGCTTGTAACTTAGGTGTCATCTTAGACTCTCTCTCCTTTCCTACATCTAAACCATTACCAAATCTTGTCAATTTTGCCTTTGTAACATCTCTTGTGTACTTCTCTTTCTCTTTTCTGATGCTTCAAATATTCTGGTGGAGAGGCTTCTCATTTATGCCCTTGTGTTTGTTTTTAGATTATTAACTCCCATAGAGTGAAGTTAGGGAGTATTGGCCTAACTTATGAGATCCCACTGCCAAATAAAGATTAATGTGGAAGTTGGCAAAAAGGAGGAAAGTAAACAAGAAATACTAATGTAACCATGAGATAACACTGAACTCTACCTCAACCTAAAAATGAAAGAGTGATGGTAGGTAGGCAGCCCCTTATCTTCTGTGGTTAACTCCCACCTCCCCCAGAATGTAAACTCCATAAAAAGAAAAAAAATGTATGTCTGGTGCTGCGTATAGTAGTTGACATATAGTAAGTGTTTAATAAGTGCTTGTTGATTGATTGATTCAATATGTCAGAAATGTGACTTCCAATTTGATCAGTAACTACCTTGGCCCTCAAGTTAGGATTATTCACAGAAGAAAGGTAACCACAACTGGCAGCTCCGGTTGCTCTATGCGGATCAGATTCAATTCTTAGAAAGCACCTATATAGAGGGATTGAAATGGTCAGCTTTTGTCCTGACCTCTATTTTAAATAGACTGGTACTTGGGGTGGGGATGGGATTTGACATTTAGGATCATGGTTGAATTTAGATGTTTCCCATATTTCCAGGGCCCGGAGAGACTCTGGAGAGAACCTTGAACCTCTTTGGAAAATCAGAACTTCCCTAGACCCAGAATATTAGCAGGATGTGCTTAGGGTAAATACATCAGCTTTAATACACAGAGTTTACCCAGAAAAAAGAATTCAACCCTTCCATAGCACCTGCTTTTCAAAAGGGGACAGAGATTTGGGGTCGCATCAATGCTTTAAATAAAAGGTCTGGGGGGCAGCTAGATGGCACAAATCTGATCTCAGACACTTAACACTTTACTAGCTGTGTGACCCTGGGCAAGCCACTTAACCCCAATTGCCTCACTAAAAAATATATATATACATATATACATATATATATATATACATATATATATATATAAATGGTCTGCATCTTTCTTTATTTCTTTTTTTTGTCTTAAAAAAAAACAACTTTATTTTTGTTTAAAGTAGTTCTTTGAAAGCTTCAGATGCAAATATGAAATCCTCACTTCTAAGACAAGATACAAAGGGTCAAAGAATGGTTCAAGAATCCACTACTTCTCTTTGGATATAAATCATCTATGTCCTTACGGCCTGTTTTTACACACCATATTTCATACCTGTTGTTTACATACATAAAAAGCCAAACTTCATACTATTCCATATTTACAAATCACAGCTCTTGGTACAGATATCACACCACAAAGACAATGATACAGCGTGAGGTCGATTATCAAATATTTCTTAAATAAAAGTACATCTTTCTATGAACAATCCCAGATGAAACTGAGATTTGCTAAGCAGGGTAGGGTGGGGAATAAATATATTCATGGGCACAGAAGAAATAGCAGATGAGAAGTTTTTACAAATACTCGTAAAAATACAACAAGGCCAGAAAAAATATGGAGACTCTAGTATGTACAACAGCTGCTATAAACCAGATTTCACTAAATGGTTTGCCCAGATGGGTTTTTCCTGCCCTGCCTGATATAAAATGGATTGGGCCTTTGGGCCTCCTCTCCCAGCTATGAAGAAACAGCTAAGAGCCAGGCTTCATAATCAGAGTCACTTTAAATTGCTACAAATATAAAAAGGGGTTACCTTATAGCAGTTGTCTCAGAGGAGGGACCTTCTGCTAGATACTTTCTAGGTAGGATAGATATAACCCAGGCAGACAAAAACACCCAGGAGCTCTCCACTAGGAGAACAGGTAGACTAGGATGAATCTGCCAGGACCCTGGGCCCGAGGGTTGGGCATGACCTCCACGATGAACCACTTCTGGCACTCTGATTTGGTTCCAGAAGTCTCCTAAGTTTTCCATTGTAATGAATCCTGGGATCCCAGGCTAGTTTGCAAAATAACACTTCCCCAAATGGACTTTGAAAGCCTGGGTTCTATGATTTCCATTTCCTGTATAATTTTAACAACAAGGAAGGCTACTTAACCTTTGTAAAGCATTTAAAACTCCTCCGCAGTCATTTTCATCTATTACCACAAAGAATTCTAAGAGATTTGAATAAATGAAAAAAATTAAGTGCCGACTTGATGCCAGGCCCTATGTTAGGCATGGGGCCTGCACACCCAAAAGTGAGACAGCTCCTGCCAACAAAGAGGTTATATATATTAGACAAAGATCACACAGAAGGGGTTGGTGGCCCGGGAAGGGAATTTGGCTAGACATATCACAGGGATGGTGAGTGAAGCCAGAGAGTGGTCAATCATTGTACCCTTTCCTGAAACAATGGCATTGTGAATTTCTTTACTGTTCTGAGAGTAAGAGGTGGGAATCAGGGAGGGAAGAAGGGTTTGAGTTGGTAACATTGTCCTTTTTGCATGAGAGAGGAAAGTAAGGCTTTGAAGGGTTGGTTGTATGACTTACCTAAAGTCTCATAGCTTGTTAGGGTCATAGCCAAGTCTATAACTCTCATTTTCTGATTCTCAGCCTGGTCTTTTTCCAGAGTTGAGGAGATCCCCTCCTCAGGCTGAATCCTTTATTCTTGGGTACCACTGGTTTTCCAGGCAAGGATGCAGAGGTCTAATGAACAAATATTTTTTAAAATTAAATTAAATTTTATTATATTTTTGCAGGGCAATAGGAGTTAAGTGACTTCCCTAGGGTCACACAGCTAATAAGTGTCATGTCTGAGGTTGGATTTGAACTCAGGTCCTCCTGAATCTGGGGCTGGTGTTTCATCCACTGAACTAAATAGCTGCCCCCATGAACAAATATTAATGGCCCTTTTACACGTTCCCTCCCCACAATGAAAGTTCACTAGTTAAGAAAGCCTGTACTGTTAAGTAGATGTTCTCTTGATGCTAACCCACAAAGAGAACATCTACATGTAAAACTGGACCTGTGTAATAATAATAATGATAGTAATAAAAATACAATTACTCATATACATATATAACTCTTAAACTTCACTTTCTTTTCAGAAAGGCAGATAGTGTAGGTATTCTTGTCCATGTTTTGCAGATAAGGAAACTAAGTTTTGAAGTAGTGTTAAACTCAGAAATACATTCAGTACGTTCCCATAATGCAGTGTGCCAATATAGAACACCTGTCCACATTTTTATCTGTCAGCATTTTCATCTATAACTTGGATGGAGGCATGGAGAACATGGTTATTAAGTATGCCTATGATATAAAGCTGAAAGGGATAGCTAATATGTTGGCTGACAGAATTAGGATCCCCAAAGAATTCACTATGATAGAATGATGGGCTAAATCTAGTGAGATGAAATTGAATAAAGATAAATGTAAAGTCCTGAACTTAGTTAAAAAAAAAATTAACTGCATAAGTACAAGAAGGGGGGAGGGGAGGAGGACATGGTCAATCAATCCTTATGTGTAAAAGACCTAGGATGAAGGTTGAAGTTTATGTATATCTTCCTCTTTGTGCTAGACAGGTGGATGACCATAGTTGTAGGATAAGACATATTCTGTCAGACATGGTCCAGTCGGGGTGTCAGTAGGTTTTGTTGTTTCAATTTACTTCTTAGTTACAAGATGGGGTTTTATATGGGGGTGTGGAAGAGGTGGACTGAAAAGGGAAAGAGATGGGGGTAAAAGGATCAATAAAGCATTTTTTAAAAAGAAAAGAAGTGGGCGTATAATGTCAGTGTCTCTGGGAAGGGAAAAAAGCGAAGACGATCTTAGGATATACTAACAGAAGCATAATCTTTCTAATAAATGAGGCAATAATATATTTGTGCTCTGCCCTGGTCAGATAACATCAATAACATTGTTTGATTTGTGGGACTACATTTTAGGAAGAGAAGTTATGAGTTTACATTTGGAGCACATGACCTTTCATGGGGTCTGTGACATATATAGCATGTCTGTGACTTACTTTGCCATGTGAAGATAAACTCCTCTTCCTAACTGTTATTTTAGAAGCAAAGAAACCAAGATGGCTTCTGTTAAACTGCATTGACCACTGAGAGAATCAAACTGACAACAAATTGTGGTAACCAGAGTGGCCAAGATTCCCATGGTGAGTTCA
Organism: Dromiciops gliroides; assembly: GCF_019393635.1. Taxonomy (NCBI): domain Eukaryota; kingdom Metazoa; phylum Chordata; class Mammalia; order Microbiotheria; family Microbiotheriidae; genus Dromiciops; species Dromiciops gliroides. The sequence goes on from NC_057866.1 coordinate 71,248,064, forward strand.
ATTTATGATTCGGTGTTCTTTCATAAGAGGACAGAAATAGATCATTATAGCTCCCTCAAAATCATGGAGAAGGGAATAAAAACCATCACTATTGGACAATGACTACAGCTTTGCCAACTATCCAAAAGTCAGAACTTCAAATTGCAGCTGCAAACAATTAAATTTGTCTAAGATTGAACAGAATGGAAGAAAGGTAAGGGATGTCCTAAATAAGCTGTTTAACACTAGGAGATTGGGAATCATTTTATATGATGATTAGTTAAACTAATTGGGATCACTTTGTCCAAAGAAACAGACTACTTGGGAATTTGAAGGAGCCATCCAGAAAGCTGTCTTCAAGTATTTGAAGAGTTGGCATATGGAAGAAGGATTTGTCTTATTCTACCTAGCTCCAGAAAGGGCATCTTGGAGCAATGGATAGAAGTTGCTAAGAGACAGATTTCCATTGATTTTAAGAAAAAAAGTGAAATAGTTTGACTTGGAGCTCAATGAATTATCCATTCTTAGAAGCTTTCAAGGAGAGTCTAGATGATCATTTGTTGGGAATGGGTTTTTGTTCAAAAGATGATCTGTCAGTTCGCTTCTAACTCTAAGATTTGATTACTATGGTTATATGATTATCTTTCTCTTGGGTGAAGCTTGAATGAAAAAAAAAACCTCTGACAGAAAAAGAACACAGGAAGACAACTTATGGAGACATCAAACTTTGGTAAGGCAGAAGGAAACCCTCTAAGAATTAATAGATGATAGCATTCCTTTCTCTTGTTAATCTTAAGGTTAAGTTAAGTCAACAAATGTTTATTAAGTGCCTAAAATGTTCCAGGCCCAATATTAAATGCTAGACATTCAAAGAAAGGCAACCCCGCCCCCCCCCAACCAAAACAAATAAACAAAAACCCAGTCCCATGCCCCTCACTTAAAGTGATGGGATAGAGTATTAGAACACATAAATATCAGAAATGAGTCTGAGTCTGTCTCTGAAAGGCCTCCCCATTATAGATTTAGATGTTACTGGAAAACTGGTCCCTTGGGGCAGTACCAAACACTATTACAGAATATCAAGTATCTAAGGAAAGGAAAAAATAAACTTACACATTTTGCCCTAGTGGCCTCCATACTATTTAGTAAATACTTAAACAGACATTGACATGGATATAGACATAGATATAGACACAGACATAGGCATATAGACATAGACACATAGCCACACATGCACACACACACACAAATATCAGGGAAATTCCTACCCTGGAAACTCAAACAATGATTGAAGCCCCAGAGAGTCACCTCTGTCAGACTTTTGTGAACAATATAGTCCACATAAAGGTACAATACTCAGACTTATTAAATCTACTCACGATTAGTAGCAACTTTTCTCCCTATTTGAATATCCTAATAATAACTGCCCCAGTTAACATAACAATGATAATACAATGTAGCCCAATTGTGCTGGCTTGGCTACTTTCCCCTGGCCTCAGTACTGACTATAGCAGCTGCTTCCTGGATCCATTGCTAACATGTCCTCTTATAAATTGCTAACAGATAAAGAACAACCTAGGTTGACCTAGGCAAAATCTCTGAAATAGGAGAATTTTGTGGTTGACCAAATCATTTATCTACTTTCTGTGTTCCTTTCTATTTTGAGTGATAAATTTTCTCTAGTGAAGTATCTATTCCAGGTCAATTTCTAATGAGAATCTAGAATAATTCATAGAGATTCAGCTGTTAGCTAAGTAGTATTGCTCTCCTAGGGGTATTTGAAGATTTATAGAGGGCTCTCAAAAACTATAAAGCTTTTAAGGCATAATATCTTGCATTCAATCAGTCAAATATATATATATATATATATATATATATATATATATATATATATATATATATATATATATATAACTCAATTATGGGCCTATCATTGTGCTCTATGCCAAAGAAATACAAAATAATATATTTCTTGAGGAACTTACAATTAGTTGGGGAGAAAAGTTAAAGAACAATAAGAGAATGAAGTAATAATACAAAAAAAAAAAACAAACCCGAGACATCACAAAGTCTATGATAAATGCCAAGTGAATGGTATAGACTATAATGTGGTGAGACGAAAGTAGGGAAGGCCTGTTGTAGGATGAAGTATTCAGAAAAGGCTTTATGAAGGGATAAATTTGTTGTGAACTCTATCTTTGAAGGTGGAAACCCAAGCACTAGAATGGAGCAAAAGAGGACATGATTTTGACCCAGGGTGGGGTTTTCCTATCACTCCCTTTAATCATATCACTTTATCTAGAAATAGTACAGTGACAGAATAATGGGACTAATTGTGAGTGACTTTGGCTTCTCCCCATTGAAGGACTTTCCCCCTGGAAAATAAGATACTTAGTGAGCCCAAATAGCATTGCAGAATAATTCACATGGGTTTCTAGTTTTTAGAAAGAAAGAAAAGCTGAATTTCCTGAACTGCATTGCAGAAATGAAGATAGACTCAGTTTCTGCTTGGTAATAGCTGAGGTTTAATCAACAAATTCAAGCAAAGTAAACTGCTTAAGATGGCATCAGTGATAATAATAATGATTCTTTATACTTTCCTAGTCCCTCTTGATGGAAGATTGTGAAAAGCTTCACAAACATTAATTAAACCTTACAGGACTTTGATGAGGTCATGAAGCAGTTTAATTACTGTAATATATTGAGATTTTTAAGGAAAATGAAATTGGCTTTGGAATTGGTCTTAGAAGAGCTCCCCTTTGCTCTTGGTACTGCCAGCCCCCAATGTTTGAGAATGAAGTTGTGATATCTCCTTGTTTTGTTTCAATGCTTTTTAATTCTCTCAAACATTTCAAACCTGTGTGTCCCTTTGTCACTGTAGATGATGAGAAGATGATGACTCATTCACATTTCTTTTGTGCTGAGAAACAGGGTGATTCAGAAGTGGCATAGGGAGGAAAGACTTCTTTGTACATTAGAAGTAACTCCTTTTTAGCAAGGATCTAAAAATACTGGAAAGAACACTGGACTTGCAATTGGAAGATGTGGATTCAGGATCCAGAATTGCTATTTCTTTAGCTATGAGACCCTGGGAAAGTTGTTTGACTTGGTTTCCTTATCAATGTAGAAGTAATTACAAATGTATTTCTTCCTGGGAACTGCATTTCAATATCATTTAAAGCTTCAGGAAAACACAATGCTAAGGGGAGTCATGAAATGGGAGATTGATATGAAGGAGACCCATCCTGGACAAGCCCTTGTGGAGTTTTCAAGGGCTCTTTTTGTTTTTTCCATGTATTTTTAAAAAAAGTTTGATGCTCTTTTCCTTTCCTTTCCTTTTTTTTATTCATTCATTCATTCATTTGTTTGTTTATTTTTGGTGGGGCAATTAGGGCTAAGTGACTTGCTCTGGGTCAGACAGCTAGTAAGTGTCAAGTGTCTGAGGCCATATTTGAATTCAGGTCCTCCTGAATCCAGGTCCAGTGCTTTATCTACTGTGCCACCTAGCTGCCCCTCCTTTCCTTTTAAAAAATAAACACTCACTAACTCTCCACTCCAAATAGAAGCCCTCTTCAGAACAACAACACCCCCCCCAAAAAAAATAATAATACCAAATAAGATGTCTGCTAAGCATAAATCCAAATTATAAAAGATTCCATAACATGGAATTGCATAATGGCAAGTACTTCATTCAATGACCTCTTGAGTATCACCAACAGGCAAAGACATTAAACAGAAATACATTGATTCACTGAAGGTATTTGCCAAAGTCTTTCTAAGGGTTGAGATGCTCTTATTCATGAATTACATTGTGCTGATTATTTTGAGCCACACATCATCATAGGGGCTTCTTCAGTGAGATTCATTTTTTCTAAAGAGATTATTATAATATAATCCATCGTGGATGTCAGAAAAAAAGAGTTTATCAACAGTATATAACATTCTGATTGTAACAAGCATAGGTAACCCATTGATAGCTGATGTTTACATGGTGCTTTGAAGTTTGCAATGCACTTTACATACCCTTACCACAATCCTGCATCATGCATACTGCATGTACTAACCCTATTTTACAGATGAAGAAATTGAAGCTCAGAAAGTGTGAGTAACCTATTCAGGATGACACAGCTGGTAAGCATCAGTCTGTAAGTGTTAAGTGTGATTCTGATTCTGGTGCTCTTTCCTGGACATATACAACATACTGATAATAATCTAGACCCAGAATTAAATAGGGGGAGCAGATTAGGACAATTCACATTAGGAGAACTGCACAAGACTTTTAATTATCCTAAACTGCCGGTTGCCACAAAAGTTTATAATTTTAAATATCAATATTCTCACTGTGATGCTATATAGCTATGAGTCATGGAACAATATGATCTCAGAAGACTCAAATCTACAGGGTACCCAAAGGGCAATGGAAAGTTGCTTGGTGGGTGTAAGTAGCATATTAATGATGGCATGTATAAGAAGTCAAATGGAAGACAACTTCAAGGACATTTACGTGCACTTTGATAAATAGATATTTTGATGTGTTCATGATTTCATCACTGTGGTCCCAGGTTTAAACATTGAATATCCCAGCCTCAGCATGCTTTCTCCTTCTAGGTCATTCTTATCTGTGTTCTCTTATAACTCCCACATAAAGAATCCACCAAATGCACTGGAGGTCTTCCTCTCTCTATTTTAATATTTCATGGATACCAATGTAATTAAAACTTAAGTTGTCCATCTGTTATTCTCTATGCTCATGTCATTACCAGCCCATAACCTTTTCCAGTTATATGCATCCTTGATGATGTCTTTTATGCTATCATTTGTGCGCAAAATAATCACTGGCAATATGCTATTGCCTACTTATGCTTGTCATGTATCTTTTCCCCTTTGGATAACATATCTTTGATTCTCCTGAGATCCTGATGTTCCATAATTCTCAATCATATAGCATCACTAAGAGAATAATGATGTTATAAAGATGTAGTTTTGTTGCAATGAGCAGATTAGAAATACTGAAAGTACTCTTTAACTTCTTATATGTGATTCAACCTAATCTCCTCTTTAGTTTTGTACATCTTCATGGTTCATCTGCAATAGCTATCCAACAGGTAAGTACTGATGAACTAACTCAATGGGCTGACCATCTAAATACATATCATATTCTACATTCATTATCTACTTGCTTTTTCCTATGCTTTTTCCTAGCATTTCCCTAGTCTGGCATTTAAGATCCTCTAAAATCAATCTTCAAGCTACCATGCTAGTCAGTCCCTATCATGCATACTCTATTTTAGCCAAGCTGGACAGCTACTTGTTTCCTTAAGTCAATATGAAATATCCCACCTGTGTGAAAGGAGGTATTCTACTTGATGAGCATTCTCTACTATTGACTTTCAGAATTCTTTTTATTCAAGGCTCAGATGAGATGTCTCCTTCTTCATGAATATTTCCCTGATCCAACCAGATGAAAGTGATCTTTCCAACTTTCCCACATTACTTACAGATGGGGAAATGAAAGGTCAGTAGATACTCTATCTTCTACCTTCAGATCCCAGATCTATGGAAATGCTGGGAAAAGCCCTTTGTCCTTCAGATCTTAGCTCTTGCCAGAAATAGCAAAGGTATTTCTCCTTCTAATTTTCATTCTCTCCCTTTAAGATTTAAATAATAACCTCCTAAATTATGATGTCCTGGTACAGGATGTAGCTAACCTGAGAACTTCTCAGGTTATTTGTTTGTTTGTTTGTTTTAGTGAGGCAATTGGGGTTAAGTGACTTTCCCAGGGTTACACAGCTAGTACGTGTCAAGTGTCTGAGGTCATATTTGAACTCAGGTACTCCTGAATCCAGGGCCCGTGCTTTATCTACTATGCTACCTAGCTGCCCCACAAGGCCCAATTCTGATAATTACTATTTGAATCTTTTAAATCCTATGTGAATCTCACTCCTGTCACCCATGGATGCTGAAATTCTATCAGATTTTGGCAATAATTATTCCTTGTCTGGGATAGTGTGGAAACAGAGATAATTTTAATGCCTCCCAGCTATATATTTACAAACAATGCTGCTTGTCCACCATAAGGCATTGGGAAAAAAATTGTGCAGGAAACATTATGATATGGTGCTTCTGGGTTAATAATAATGATAGATTTAAATCAGATACATGAGTTTTCTCTATGGAATTCTGAGACCAGAATAAAGCATAGATATCTGTTTCAAAGCATAGGTAATGTTGCTGGGAACCCCAGGGAATAATCCACTAGATGTAGTCCAATTAATGCAAAGTAGAGTGGAATCATTTCCTTCCTCATTCTGAATACTCTGTTTCTCAAAGCTGCCTGGGTTAGCATTGACTTTTTAGGATGCTATGTCAGTGGGTTAGCTTTGGATCTTTAGGATGCCCTGTCACTTCGTGCATTCATTGTGAAACCTCATCCCCTAAAATTCCTAGATCTTTTTCACAGAAACTATTTTTCAGCCACATATCCCCTGCCTTATACTCATCGAGTTGATTTTTTGAACTCAAATTTGAACTCCAACTTTACATTTGAACCTTTAAATTTCATGTTATTTATTAAACCAGTCTTTATGTCATATACATACTTGTAACCATGCATTTTATGCCTTTATCCATAGCACTGGTAAAAATGTTAAACAGCGTAGGATCAAGGATAAATTTATGGGACAGTATAAATCTAATGGGACACCATTGACAACCTCCCTCCAAGTTAACATCAAGCCTGCCTGCAATTAATTGTACTATCATTTGTTCCATATCTTTCTATCTTGCTCATAAAAACAATGTGAGAGACTTGGTCAAATGCTTTCTTAAAATTCAAGTATCCTATGTTTACAGTATTCCCTGATCTACAAGTCTAGTAACTCTGTCAAAAAGGAAATAAGTTTAGTCTGGCATGACCTGTTCTTGGCAAAACCATGTTAGATTTTAATGCTCACAGCTTTCCTAAGTGCTCAACAAACCAGCTGTTTAATAATCTTTTTGAATTTTGCCAGGAGCAGAAGTTAAGCTAACACTGACCTATTGTGTACAAACTATACTCTCTTCCATTTCATAAAGACTAGGACAACATTTGTCCTTCTCCAGTTCTGTGATACTTCTTCCATTATCCATTATTCATTTTGAATATCAGCCATGGAGAAGCGACCTGCTATTTCTTTTAGTAACTAAGGATTTAATTCAACCAGGAATAGTAATGTGAACTTATTGAAGGCAGCTAGATGCTACCCATTTATCTTGGCTATCTAATCCATGCTAAATGTTATTATTCTACCTTTCTCAGTCTAAAGATAGTTTTCCTTAGAAGGGAAAAAAAAGCAATATCCAAATTGTTGTCCCTTTTTTTTATCACATGAATCCCCAAATGGCATTTATTTCTCTTCTCTTGTCCTCTAAATAGATAAAAAAGACTTGTCTCTTTTTGCCATCCTATGTTGTCATTTTGTGCTGTTACATCATTTGTGGAGGGGTAGGCATTAATACTTATGGGACCATGGAACTCTTATATTTATCCTTAGTTTCTTGTCTTTGCATCTATCTATTGGATACATCTTTAAGATATGAAATGGTGCATTCACATTGGTTTCTATTCTTTCTTCTTTCTCCTCATCTGTCTCTTTTGAATTTCATTCTTAAGAAATTCCATCCTTCTTGGACAGAATTCCCTTGAATAATATTAAGTTACAGGATAATACTTCTCTAAAGTATTTAAAATTTGTCTTTGTAAAATATAGGGGGCAGGTCAGAATACACCCGTGTTTCCTCTCTTTCTCTATCATGAAGAGATTCAGTGAGATATAGTGGACAAAGAATTGATTTCTTGGTGAGGAATCTTAGGTTCAAGTTTCACCACTGACACATATTGGCTATGTGACCCTGAGTAAGTCTCTTAATCTCTTAGTGCTCAAGACAGCTCTCTAAAACTATAAGTAACAGAGAAGGTGCTGACCTGCATGGTAGAGGGAGGGGAGTTGTCTGTACAAATAGGAATCACAAGGTGATTCCCCATCCTTCAATCAAGAGCTCCATGAAGTACTGTTTTATTGTTGTTGTTCAGTCATATCTGATTCTTCATGGCCCCATTTGGGTTTTCATGGAAAAGATATTGGAGTGGTTTGTCTTTTCATTCTCTAGCTCATTTTAGAAATGAGGGAACTGAGACAGAGTTAAGTGCCTTGCCCAGAGTCACACCACTAGTAGGTGTCTGAAGTTAGATTTGAACCCAGACCTTCCACTCTATCCACTGTTTCACCTAGCTGCCCCTAAATAGTGTTTACTTGCACCTAAGATTCTTAGTATTTCTGTTTCAGTGGCCATGACTCCTTCTTATTCAGAATGAAGTCCCAATTAGCAGTTATCTCTATCACTTTTAATTTTTTTTTAAGTGAGGCAATTGGGGTTAAGTGACTTGCCCAGGGTCACACAGCTAGTAAGTGTTAAGTGTCTGAGGCCAGATTTGAGCTCAGGTACTCCTGAATCCAGGGCTGGTGCTCTATCCACTGTGCCACCTAGCTGCCCCATATCACTTTTAATTTTTGAAGGACTACATTGCTATTAAGGCAAATCATAAATTTATCATCTGCTTTGCTGTCTTCTGCTATCATATTTCTATCCTAAGTTTATTATCTTTCCCCTAGACTCTTTATCTATCTCCTCCTTCTGTCTGGCTAGTATGTTGTATACTCCCATAACAACAATTTTTTCTCTCCTTCCCTTGACCTTTAGCCAAATGCTCTACAAATGCTTCTTTGATTACCTCACATGAATATAGTTTTATTTTTATTTTTTAAATTTATTATTTTGGGGGATGGGGCAATGAGGGTTAAGTGACTTGCTCAGGGTCATACAGCTAGTAAGTGTCAAGTGTCTGAGGCCAGATTTGAACTCAGAACCTCCTGAATTCAGGGTAGGTGCTTTATCCACTGTGCCACCTAGCTGTCCCCTATGAATTTAGTTTTAATATACAATTTTAAAACAATATTTTCTTTTCCCTAAATTACATGTTAAGACAATTTTAAAAATATTTTTTACAAGTTTTGATTTCCAAATTCTATTCCTCTCTCCCTCCCTTCCCTCATCCTTCCCTTAGATAGTAAGCAATCTGATATAGTTTATACATGTGCAATCATGTAAAACATTTACATATTTAATATACAATGCTACTGTACCCTCCTCCTTCTATCTATTCTACTCCTTTCCTCACCCTCAAGCTCCCAAAGATATAACCTTCCAGACCCTCATTCCAGCTATGAGTCCTACCCACTGGGTCAAATTTGTCTCCTCATGTTAGCCCCTCTAGTTTGACTAACTTATTAGCTCTGCTTTGTTAATTTGTATATAGACATCTTTAGCCATTTGGTTTTATTGTTGTCCCTCTTCTTGGAATTTATCTCCTATGAATTTCAGGTCCTATCTTCAGCTATCCTTTTTCCTATTTAGAACCTGCTATTCTCTATGCTACAAGGCTTGTCATATTTATGTGGGCATTTTTCTACCTCCCCCATCTTCTTGATTGAATTTGTAAGACTTCAGGCAAATATATTTTTACTGGCCCTCATTAGGTGCACATCATGCCTGGCCAGGAGCCCATCATTCTTATATATTAAGCCATGGTCCAGAAATCACAATCCCCTTCTCAGATATATTCTTAGCCAGTATCTTATCAGCTTTTCTAAATCTGCTTTTCTCTTTTGAATCTCCTCCCTTCAACTGGTAATAGTCCCAAAATCACCATCTATGTCCCCAAAGTCTTTTTTGCCTCAGGGTTTCATAATCCTTAGAAATGCTTTTTGTTACCTTCTGGTAATATAATTTCCCACCACTCCTCCTACCTCTCCCCCACCCTCCATGAATCATCAGAAGTGGATAGTCAGAGTTAATAACTTTTAGGAAGAGCTCTATCATGCTCCAGGAATACAATCAAGGAAAACAGGACATTGCTCTTGATCTATGTCACCAGTCTTGTTGAACAGCACAGGAGATTATTGTTGTTCCTTCTTCGTTTGCAAAGAAGACTAAAGACATCACTCGTGTTTTCTTGTCTTGAGCTTAAGTAGAGAGGACTTAGAGTCAGAAAGACCAGAGTTTCAATACAGTCTCAGACACCTAATAATTGTGTGTTTCTGGGCAAATCATTTAACTTTGGTCTGCCTCAGTTTCTTCATATGCAAATTGTGAAAGGCTTATGACACCAAAAAGGTTCAGAATCTCTGGTCAATAAATAAATAATTATTAAGCACCTACTATGTGCCAGGCACCAATCTATATGTGTTATGTGGTACTGGTAGAAGTACCAGCATAACACATTGCTTGAAGGTTACTAAAGAATTCCCTTCATTGTCCATACTAGCTTAAAGAAAGATCAATGGTCTTTTTCTCCTTTTTTGATAGCTCCCTTGACTAACACTTGTAGCTTAACTGCTATGGCCAACTGTTTATGAGAAGCTCAAATTTTATGACATCCACCTACTTGGTTTTACCTTGCAGCTGCTCTCTAAAGTCATTCTTCTAACTCGGAGCATGCCAGACTCTCTATTCCTACAAAGTGAAGATGAAGCTTAAGTTATTTGGTAGACAGAAATACAAAAGACACAAGGGCATATAACCCTGGGAACTCCTCAAGAAGCTTGTAACCTAGTTGAGTAGGCAAATCTGTATCATGTCTTGAAAGAGATCTTGGTGTCCTAATTTATGGGGAGTAGGTTTAGGCAAGTGCTCCTCTGATGTCACAAAAAGTGGCATGGTAAACTCATTTGGATTGGAAAGTCAGAGTTTATAGGATATATATGCTTGTTGACTGATTGTTACCTTATTCTTTACCCCCACCTCCACCTCCACACACAGTTAAAGTTCACTTGAGCAAATGATGTGAAAATGTATATATAGTATATGTATATGAAGTATTTTGTACTTTGGGAAGAACTGTGTAAATGTTTATGATTATTACTGTTGTTTTTAGTGCTTTAAAAGATGGTGATGGTGGTGGTAATGTTGATGGTGATGGGGCTGATGATATGATTAAAGGAAAAATAAAAACGTGCTATGGTTCTGGGAATCATAGGTCAATGTGGGATGGATTTAGGGTCAAATTGATCGTGAGTCAAAGTCCCAAAAGAATTACAAGCCTCAGTGATTCAGTTTCCTACATTTTATTGCAATACTGTGGGTGATCACAGGGAGGGCACCATGGAGGTGTCTCTCGAATAGAGAAAGGAAAGACAGTTATATTTATATTATGGATAAAATGATTATCAGTCTTATTATAATAATCTTCACTTTAGGGAAGTATGGGGGAAGGGTTATCCTAATTTGGAGTTCCTGGGGGCTTGAGCCAACCCCTGAGGTGGGTACCTTTTTGCTTGGAGGTGTGTTTTGGGGGTTTACCTGCCATTAGGTGAATCAGGGGACGTTTGGCCTTTTCTGCGCATGTCACCTTTCCATTCCCATGCCTAGTTTCAAAATATTTTCATTTATCAGTTAGAATTTCTATAGGTTGTCTCTTATGGCTGGTGTAGTTAAGGTCTCTAGGACCTGCCTCTTTATGTTCTTGTTATGCATGATGATTAATGTGGGTAACAAGAACCTAGGCCCTGACTTGTTTCCCAAGTTTTAAGTTACCCATTAATCCCTTTCTGAGCTGGGGTCTGTAAGTTATAGACCCTCTTGGAACTCAAATCTAAATTAAAGTTCAGGTCTTAGGTTTTTCTGTTGACCCCTTATTTTGCCTCCTATGTCATTGGTATGTAGATGAGGGGGTGGGGTGGGGGTGAGTGGTATTGTAAGGATGGAGGAGGGAAAGACTTTTTTTTTTTCCCCGTTTCTGGAATGGGGATCTTCTCATATAAACACTATCATTTTATAAAATGAAGTCCTTTAAGTAACTTCAAGATCCTTGAGGGCAGGAATGAGATCTCATTCTTACATTTCCTACAGCATCTGTAACATGCCTTTGCAGTATAATAGGTATTTGTCAAACATTGTTCTTGGCACAAAGTAGGTGCTTAATAAATGTTTGCTATGTGCTGAATGAATCATTCAGGAAATGAAGGCTCATCTTGATCATGTATTTATGTCTTATTCTCCAGCAAGATCAAGAATTCCTTTTTGGCCAGGAAAAGCTTACAATCTGCTTTGCATTCCTTCCGGTACCTAGCCTAGTGCCTCGCATATAAGAGGAGACCAAGACATTTTTGTTGATTGATTAATTGATTGATTGAGAGAAGATAGAAGTGAGAAGCAGGACCACAACAAGCTGCTTTTCTCTGTCAGTTGTCTGGAATGCTTAAAGATGCTGATTTCCTTTGGGGCTGAACTCCATCATTTCCCAGGCTGGAATCCAGAAAGCCATAGCCATTCCTCAGGTTGTATTCATGCAGCATTAAGGAAAGTGGAGATATCATGATTATCTAGTTAGTTTGATCAATGTGGACCAAAAAATTTCTCCTCCCTCCCCCATATTCTATTTTTCTCTGTGACATATGTTTCAGCCCAAAGTCCCAATGTCTGCAATAAACCAGTCGACTCGCATTGCGGAATCTGGAGATGATGAATGGAAGCAATGGCTTTTAGAGAGCATTTTGAGGGCATTCTAGGGCAAATTGTAGTGGGAAAAGAGCTGGGGCTTGAAGTCTGGAGGACTTAGGTTCAAATCCTCCCTCTGACCCTAGCTGGGTACCTAATCATGTCGTACTTAACCTTTCCAAGATGTTTACTTCTCTGTAGAATTGTATCAACCTCATAAGGTTGACGTCAGGAAAAATGAGCTAATGTAGAGCTCTTTGTAAACCCTAAAGCCTATATAAATGTTAGCTTTTTGTGGTTCACTTTTCTAAGGTTGCTGCTTACAGTGGAAGGAATAATTTTTGGTAGCTTCATTTTGAAATCATCTGGCTTTTTTAATATATTCTATTAGTGCTTCTATATTGGTGGTGATGGGGGGTGGGCAGTGATGCTGGATGGAGCTAGAAAGGAAGTGTGTTAGTTTCTGGCATGGGGATCTTTTCATTTAAGCATTATCGTTTTATAAAATGAACTCCATCAATCACCTACCTTGTGGAATGTGAGCTATTTATCTGAGTACCTTCAATCATAAAAATGAACTGGGCTCTTTTCGAATCCGAATTTGTATAAGCCTATTTAATAGTTGAAGAAAAACAGTCACCCTGAGGGCATGCATTCTCTTGAACATGCTCAAATTCTCTGCTCCACCCTTGTTATATAACATTCTGACCTTCTAGACTCAAGCCATGACTAGCTCCAGAGGTTCTGACTATATTCCCAATTCTATGAAAATCTAAAATGGGGAGGAAACTGGGGAATTATTGGAATAATCTACCAGCTGCCCTCCAACTGAAAATATGTTTGGTCTCCTGTGGAAGCAACCCAAACCCATTTTAAGGGCTGCTAGAAAGACTCCTGGCCTGAGGATACCCCACTGCCTTCAGAGAAGGATCATAGGATCTAAAACTGAAAGCCAAAAGTGAAGGAGATCTCAGAAGTCATCCAGTCTTATCCCATAATTTCACAGATGAAAAAATGGGGAGGAGAGAAGTAATGTGATTTACCCCAGATCAAGTGGATGGCAGAACTGGGCTTTGAATGTAGGGATTTTGACTCCAAATCCAGTGCTTTCCCCCTACTATCTCAAAATATAATGGATTCAGAATTAAAAAAAAAAAAGAAATGAAACAACTTTCTCTCTGCAGACACAAAGAAGCCATTTTAGATCTTAAAGTTGAGAGCCTCAGGAGCCACTTTTAGCTATTTTTTACAATGCAAATGCTAGCATACTTTACCTCAGCCAGTGGCATAAAGAAGCCTTAGGCATTTTATTTTATTTTATTTTATTTTGCGGGACAATGGGGGTTAAGTGACTTGCCCAGGGTCACACAGCTAGTAAGTGTCAAGTTTCTGAGGCCAGATTTGAACTCAGGTACTCCTGAATCCAGGGCTGGTGCTTTATCCACTATGCCACCTAGCTGCCCCTTAGGCATTTTAAAGGTAGGTTTTTAAGGATAACTTTTGTTCTTACACATTTTACCCAAATCTCTCCTTTCTCTTGCTCCCCTAGATTCATCTACCTATTATTAGAAAAAAAAAATCTTTTTAAAAAAGGAAAAGATACTCAATAACAAAGTTCAACATAGCAATCATAAAGCTTAAATACCCTGACATCATATGGATGTGTCACACTTGTGGAGCCCCACCTCTGCAAAAAGAATATAGGGGAAGTCTCTGCTCACTTCTCTTCTGTATTTGTATTTTCACCACATTGGATTTTGAATGTTTGAGGGTCTCCCCCCACCTTATTTACCTTATTATAGTGTGTCATTTAAAATATTGGGGGGGGGGGCAGCTAGATGGAGCAGTGGATAAAGCACCGGCCCTGGATTCAGGAGTACCTGAGTTCAAATCCGGGCCTCAGAAACTTGACACTTACTAGCTGTGTGACCCTGGGCAAGTCACTTAACCCCCATTGCCCCACAAAACAAAACAAAACAAACAAACAATAAAATTTTTTTTGGGGGGGTTGCCTGCCTCCTACATCATGATGAGTCAGATAAAACTCTACAACAACATAGTTCTCGGTATGAACAACAACAGCAATATTCAACTATATTCATGTACCACATTTTGTTTAACCATTCCCCATCCCATGGACATTTTGTTTTTTCTAGTTCTTTTCACCACAGAAAGTGTTGTTATTGTTAACCTGGAAATTAAGGAAACAATCAATATAAGAGAAATAAGGCCTTTAATCAGGACAGAGGAACTATAGCTCCTTGTACTCCCAAGCCAAAGCTAGGAATACCCAAAGATGGGAACAGAGGACAGGGTTTTTATGGGATAATACAACACAAGGGAACCAAAAGATTGCTCTCCAGTCACTTATAACTACTTAATGTAAATGAACCTTTAACAAAAGAAACAATAGAACTCCTCCTGAGTTAAGTATAGACACCACTAACTCTAAATAGAAACTATTTAATGTAGGTGGACCCTTTTTACATAATAACATAAAGTCCAGGGAACAAGGTGGGGAAAAATTGGGAGTGGTAAGTTGCTTGGGGGAAGGTCCATAAGTTGATCAAGAGTCTAGAATTGACAAAAGATTGGTTAGCCCCAGGCAATTCATTTGCCTGGGTAGGGTGGATTGGTGGGGAATGGGTTCTCAGTAAATTTTGTAGTTACCATTATAAATATTTTGGTGTATATGGAGGCTTTATTTTTTATCAATGGCTTCTTTGGAGGCATATTGGTAGCAATAGAATCTCTTAGTAATAGGGCATGGGTATTTTAGTCATTTTATTTGCATAATTCTAAATTGCTTGCCAGAATGGTTATACCAATACACAGCTCCACTAACAATGAATGAATTTTCCCCCCATTTCATTGGGTCTCCTCCAACATTGACTGCCCATGTCAATAGTTATCTTTGACAATTTGCTGAGTATGAGGAGCTTGATTTGACATTCAGTTAATCTGGATATTATATTCATTTGAAAGTAATCTTTTTTTGTGGCTTTTTGTTTTGTTGGCATGTTCTGATCATTCTTTTTATTTTTTCTGGTTTTCTTGTGATTTAACCTTGTTCATTTTAATTTTTTTATTTGATTTTAGAATCCTTTCTTTTAATTAAGTGAGCTTAAAGTTTGTAATTTTGTTAGTCTTTTAAAAATGATTGACTTTGGGGCAGCTAGGTGACGCAGTGGATAAAGCACCTGCCCTGGATTCAGGAGAACCTGAGTTCAAAGCTGGCCTCAGACACTTGAGTTCAAAGCCAGCCTCAGACACTTGACACTATCTGTGTGACCATGGGCAAGTCACTTAACCCTCACTGCCCTGCAAAAAAACAAAAAAACAAAAAAAAATGATTGGCTTTAAAAAATTTTAATAGTTAATAGTTTGGCTGTTGATTAATTTTTAGTTAATTTTCAAGATTAACTCTACTGCTTAACTTGGGCTTATTTGTTGGCTAAATTTTTAAAATGTATATTCAGTTTATTGACTCTCTTTTCCTATGTTATTAACATATTTTTAGAAATATATATGTATGTATTATACATGTGTATACATATATACATATATATTTCTGCATGAAGATTGTTTTAGTTTCACCACATACTAGAAATCTTGGCATGTTGTGTCATCATTATAATTTTATTTCATACAATTGTTAATTGTTATGAAATGTTGCTTGATTCCCTTGTTATTTTAGATTCCATTATTAAATTTCCATTTAGGTCTGGGTCTTTTGTTCCTGTTCCCTGAATTTATTACTGTTTTAAATGTTTTACAATCTTTAAAGGATGTGTTTAGAATTTCTATGTTTTTATATGTATTTGAAAATTGTGCCCTAATACACGATCACTTTTTATAAAAAGTGCTACATAATTCTGAGAAATATGTGTATTGTTCAGTGGTCCCATTCAGAAGGCACCATACATTTTTCTTTAAACTTTAAATTTTTGAACAATTTTAAAAAATTATTTAGTTTCTTATTGTTTATCTCTCTTTTAGATTTGTCTACTACTTACAGGGAAACAGTATCTCAATATTATTTTGCTATGTATTTTTTGTAATTTAAATAATTTTAAAAATCAATTCAGATACTGTCTTTTGGAGCAGATAACTTTAGTATTGACATTAGTCAATTGTCTATAGTCCCTGTAAACATAATGTAAATTCTTTTATTTTTGCTTACATTGTGAATTTAATTTTTACTTCATCTGACAACATGATTGCAACTCCTCCCTTTTTAAAAATTCACTTGATCTATAATAAATGTTCCAATCCCTAATTCTTACTTTATGTATATCTTTGCTTATTAGTTGTGTTTCTTGCAAGAATATCTAGTGCATTATGTAGCATCTTAAGGTTTGCAAAGCATTATATAAATATCTCATTTTATCCTGACAACATTCCTGGGAAACAGGTATTATTATTATCCTTACTTTACAGATAAGGAAACTGAAGTAGACAAAAGCTAAGTGATTCATCCAGGATTACATAACTAGGAAGAATCTGAGGCCAGGTTTGAACTCAAGTTGGCTTAATGGCAGTGTGAGATTTAAAATTGGATATTAGATCATAAATCTCCCCTACTTAACCCTTCCCTTAATTCATCTCCCAGACTAGTAAATGGAAGAAGCTTCTGGTTTTCTAGATAGAGCCTTTATTGTATATAAGGTGTTGTTGATTAGAAGGATAGGAAAACAGAAATACAGTACAAATCGTCTTAAATCTAGGCTGTCTATATTCCTTATAAAAACTCACCAAACCGATTTAGGCCACCTTTGGAGTGAGTCAGACCGTCTGTGCCGCGCCGCCCGGAGTCCCGCCAAGCCGGCAAAAAAGGCTACTCCCGTTCTCTCCACCCCGGAAGTCAAAAAAACCCGGCAGGCAGTCTGACATGCGCAGCAGGCGCACTGTACCTGGCAGGCAGTCTGACATGCGCAGCAGGCGGACTGTACCCGGCAGGCAGTCTGACATGCGCAGCAGGCAGACTGTTCATCTCCTCCCCAAAAGGGTGGTCCTTGAAAAACTGGCGTCTTTCACTTATCCTAACCGACTGTTAAAAACTTTCATATTTTACCACATTTCCCCCCTTTGCTTCCTCAAGAAACGGAATGTTTCCTTGATGGAACAGTAAAAAGAATATAATAACTTTTGCTGACTAATAATATGCGAACAACAATACAGAAAAGGAAGAGAGGAAAGTTTTGTCCAGAGGGGCGATTTTTTTTTTTCCTCATGAACCGACGCTTTGACATTAGTCTTGCAAAGGGAGAGCCTCTGCAGAGAGTACATGTTACAGATAGTATATAACAGAAAGGAGATAGTAAAAGCTAATAAAGCAAAACAGTTCATATAAAGTCTCTGAGTTCTCTTGTCTTCTTGAAGTGGTAAGATGTCATCAGGAGGAAACTGGATTCTGGTCTGGAAAACTGGATTCTGGACTCTGGTCTGGAAAGCTGGATTATCTTCTTTAACTGTTTGAATTGCTGTATTTTTAAAACCTTAGCATAGCATTGTCAATGATCAAATTAATAAATTCCATTACATTCCCTCCTTTATATGGTTAGACTTGTAATAGAGGGTTGAGGTAGTTATGCAATGTGTAACACTTTTTACCACCATGTGTCTGGATCAAAGCCAAATTTAGTATGTGTTCATGACACCTGAAAATGTTATGGAAAGGTTATCATACCATATCTCATGGTTCTGAGACAGCCAGTGATTGTGCTAGGCCACAGGTGAATTCAACTGAGTGAGATAAAAAGATAAATAAGTTCAGTTAAATTAGGTTAAATTAGGAGGGAGAGAGGATGAATACTGGACTGTGCCTAGTAATTGTGCTCTACATAGTCACCATCATAAGCAAACCATGGACTTACGTATACCTGTCTCTCCTTTTGTTGCACATATATTCTCTCCAGGGCCTGCGTCAGAGTTCACAGCAAGTTAGTCTCTGAAATGATAAGTTTCCATATTTCTGAAATCTCATTAATTTCACCAAAGACAATATGATGGTAAAAATGTGTGCTATGCTGCATAACTGAGAATATATTAGTGATATATACAATAATTCCAAACCATACCCAGAGTATAATGACATATAAATAATAAACGAATGTAAATAGCTGATTATATTAGACATTGTTACATAATCTTCTTTTAGACATTATTACATAATCTTCTTTTAGCAAGTAGACCACATCATCTTATACATGAATTCTCTGGTATAACAGTAGCAGATACTTAAAGTGGTGATTAATTCATCAAAAAGAAATAAGACTTCAATTAGCAAGATTCAATATTCAATGTTTTCAGTGAGGTATCAAGCAATTTCTGGTACTTTTTAGTTAAACAGAACAACATACAAGAGAAAGGAGAAAAATAAATAAATAAAACAAAACTCATTAGAACTCATGGTTCTCTCAAAAAGAAAGAGTAAATAAAAAAAAAGAAGAATTCTGGTAGCTTCTGAGGCCCGATAGCCTCACCCACAGCATATACTTAAAATGTCTTTGAATAATCACTTAGTTTACAAAATTTAGTTTTAAAGAAAAGCAAAAGAAACAAAAGTAAAAAAAAAACCAAAGCAAAACCAAAAATAAAAAATAAAAAGCAAAAGATTCGCTAAGCACCCTTTTGTGCTCTTAAAGAACTTAAAGGTGCAGTCAATTCCAGGTCTTTTCAGTGCCTTTCAAAAGTCAAAACAAAAACAAAAAAACCCAAAAATTAATAAAAAAAAAATAGTTGAGGTAGGCCAGAAAACTAGGCCATGTACTTCAGTGCTTTTGCCTGTAGAAGGAAATGCTTGTTAAATTATAAGGTATTTAAGCTGCTAGAGTTTGGGGTATGCCACATTGTTTTAACTGGTTCCCCAATTCTCTGCATGCCAAAGTGGCAGGGGTTTCTGAATTGTCATTGATCTTTCTAATGCTGTCATAATGTTCTTTATGGTAGAAAATGTGGAGTTCTGTAGCATCAGTTTTGTCTGTGCCACTGATTTTCAATAAAGGCTGATTTAATTGATGAACCACAACATTCAGCTGATGCTGCTTAGCAAATGCTACAATTGTATCATTTCCTCCCCACTTTCCAAATTTCTTTAATTCATCAACATATTCTTCAAAAGGGGAGTCATTTACTATAAAAGACTCAAACTCTTGTCTATGGTTAATCATATAAGAAGCAGCTTCTTGTCTGTGTCTGAGATGATTTCTACAGTGACCTTCTAGCTGGTCTGCTAAAGCCCTAAAAAGGCAATTTCCGTCTCCTGATACTTTACGAAGACTGAGTCCCAAAGCATTTAACTGATCAGTGGGATTCTTAAATGGGAACTTCCTGTTTCCTCTGAACTTTCTTTGCTCTTTAACAGTTGCTATCGTTAGGGTTTTTACCTCTTTAGCATCTACCTCAGGTCTATCTGAAATCTCTTCACCTATGAATGGTGCAGGCTTTATATGAGAGCAATGAATCCATGAGTCTTTTTCACCAATTTTAATGGCGGTAGGAGTTGTCAATAATACCTGAAAAGGTCCTTCCCAGGCAGGTTGAGTTCCACTGGTTCTCTGAAAATTCTTTACATATATTTTATCTCCTGGGTTGAAGTTATGCAATGAAAAGTCTAATGGTCCTGCCTGGACCACAGCTCCTGCCTCATGGAGTTCACGTAGCCTGGTCTGTAATTCCTGTATATAGGAAGCAACAGAAGTATCACCTCCCACCAGTGATGTATAAACTGGGGAAAAAGTTTTAGCTTGGATAGGAGGGTGACCAAAAAGCATTTCATAAGGAGATATATGAAGTTCTCCTCTTGGTCTACTTCGTAGATAGAATAATGCCAATGGTAGAACATCAGGCCATTTCAAATGGGTTTCAGTACATAATTTGCCAATCATACTCTTAAGCTCTTTATTCATACGTTCGACTTGGCCTGAACTTTGTGGATGGTAGGGCGTGTGGAATTTTGGAGTCACTCCCAAGAAAGAGTAGATTTGGGATAAAATCGAATCAGTGAAATGTGTGCCTTTGTCAGAATCGATGCGGGCTGGTGGGCCAAAACGAGGTACTATCTCTTTAAGAAGAATTTTGGCAACAAAGGCAGCTGTGGCTCGGGGGCTGGGAAAGGCCTCCACCCACCGAGTGAGCTGATCAACTATAACAAGGCAAAATTTATAATGTCCTGCTTTTGGCATAGTAATATAATCAATTTGTAAGTGCTCAAAAGGTGTATATGCTAGAGGACGCCCTCCATAAGCTTTGACCTTAAAAGCATACTGATTATAAGACTGACATGTGGAGCAGCCCGAGCAGATTCGAGATGCTGTATTAGTCACACCTGGTGCTATCCAGGTTCTCTTAATAGAGTCTACAATGCCTTGTGTACCAAAATGGCCTTTTCTGTGAACAGAGAGGCATACCTGGTGGTAGAATTTCCGGGGAAGAAATGGCTTACCTTCCGGAGACACCCAGATGCCATTGATCTGTTTCGCCTTAAATTTCTTTTTCCACTTTTCTACTTCAGAATCGTCATAGGTTAGGTTGGAAGGAATATCCTCAGAAGGTGAAAGGTTAAATACATGTTCAGGAGCTTCTAATGCAGCAAGCTTGGCTGCAGAATCGGCTCGTGCATTTCCCTTTGAAACAGGATCACTATTCCCTGTGTGGGCAGGGCAATGTACAACGGCTAGGGAAGAAGGCAGTTTTAGGGCATCTAAGAGGTCCTTGATAAGGTCCCCATTGGCAATAGCCTTGCCCGAGGATGTTAGAAAGCCTCGTTGACGCCAAATCATACCAATAAAGTGGCATATGCCAAAGCCATATTTCGAGTCAGTAAAAATGGTGGCACTCTTATCTTTAGCTATATTACAGGCCTGTGTAAGAGCCACAAGTTCAGCAGCCTGTGCACTAAAATGGGAAGGCAGAGAAGCTGCCCAGAGGGTGTCATAATCAGAAACTACAGCAGCTCCAGTAAAACGGGTTCCCTCTCTCATAAATGAGGAACCATCTGTATAGAGGACAAGATCAGGATTTTCTAAAGGTGTATCAAAAAGATCATCACGGGGTTTTTCAGCCATATCAACTAAAGAAGCACAGTCATGCAACGGTTCCCCCGAGAATGGTAAGTTAGGGAGTAGTGTTGCTGGATTAAGAACTGTGCAGCGTTTTAAAGTGATATTCTCATTACCTAACAGGGTTATTTCATACTTAGCCAGCCTTTGATCTGAAAAGGCTTGTGTCCTGTGACGTAGTAAGAGAGCCTCCACTTCGTGAGGGCATTGCACAGTTAGAGGGTTACCTAGGACCAAATCAGAGGCTTTTTCTACCAAAAGCGCTGTGGCCGCCACTGCTCTAAGGCAAGGTGGCGCTCCAGCCGCTACAGGGTCCAGCTGAATTGAATAGTAGGCTATAGGACGTTGGTTAGGCCCCAGTGACTGAGTCAGGACTCCAGAAGCCACCCCCCTTTGTTCATGCACAAAGAGAGTGAAAGGCTTACTATAATCTGGCAGTCCTAGGGCAGGTGCTGATAACAAGGCCCGTTTTAATTCTTTTATGGCTGAGAGATGCTGGGGATCCAACTGTAAACTGTCTGGAACAGAACTTTTTGTAAGAGCTATGAGGGGTTTAGTAATTTCACCAAAAGAGGGTATCCATTGTCTACAGTACCCAGCTGCTCCCAGAATGGCTCTCAACTGCCTCTTAGTAGTGGGGGCAGAGAGTTGTTGAATGGCCTGGACTCTCTTAGAAGAGACAGAGCGAGTTCCAGCAGCCAAAATAAATCCTAAATATTCTACCTGGGGCAAACACCATTGTACCTTTGTCTTGGAAACCTTGTGTCCTCTCTTGTGCAGCTCCAGCAGTAAGTGACGGCTATCTTCCTGACAAATTTCAGCATTAGGAGAGGCCAAAAGTAAGTCATCTACATATTGTACTAGTGTGGAGCCCTTAAAGGTAATAGAGGCCAGATCCTGCTGTAAAATTTGGGAAAATAATGTGGGACTGTCTACAAATCCCTGTGGGAGTCTAGTCCAGGTCCACTGTCTATTTTTCCAGGTAAAAGCAAATAAATATTGGAAGTCCTCATGTACTGGTATGGAGAAAAAGGCAGAGCAAAGGTCTACCACTGTGAAACATGTAGATTCATAGGGAATTGAGGAAATTATCATAGCCGGATTTGCGACTATAGAATGTCTAGGAATAACATAATTATTAATCGCTCTAAGATCTTGCACAAAGCGATAAACAGGTTTACCATCTGGCCCAGGCTTGGGTTTTTTAACTGGCAAAATGGGAGTATTGCATGGAGAGTGATGACATGGAATAATAATACCCTGGCTTTTCAAAGCCTCAATTATAGGGGTGATCCCTTCTATTGCTTCCCTAGACAATGGATACTGTGGAATGGAGGGGGGTGGTCCCCCCTTAACTTTAAAGGTAACAGGCATGGCAGACTTAAGGAGCCCCACCTCATTA
Source organism: Dromiciops gliroides (assembly GCF_019393635.1). NCBI lineage: Eukaryota > Metazoa > Chordata > Mammalia > Microbiotheria > Microbiotheriidae > Dromiciops > Dromiciops gliroides. The sequence continues at coordinate 71,271,041 of NC_057866.1, forward strand.
GGGGATGAGGCCCATAAAGACTCAGGAATGTCAGAGGGGATTTTGGATACCTCCCCTGCTGTTCCTTGAGCTTCTGTAAGTAAAATTGGTAATAAATGAACAGTATCCTCTGGCAATTGTAAGGAGACAGCCCCATCTGGAGCACAAGATATGGTTGCTCTAAGCTTGCAAAGGAGATCACGACCTAATAAATTTACAGGGGCATCAGGCATGAGTAAAAATGAATGTTCCACTGTTAAGGGCCCCATAGATACCATGCGAGGATTCAATTTTGCCACTCTCTGGCTCTTTCCTGAGACTCCCACTACATTCAAAAATCCTACAGGTCTACACCCAGCATCTGGTTTGCTTACTAATACTGATTTAGAGGCTCCTGTGTCTAGCAGACAATCATAATAAGTCTCCCCCACTTTTAAGGTGACATGTGGTTCATTACTCTGGGGAGGTGAATGGACTGGCACAAGTGCATTCAAAAAATCTGGATCTGGGAATATATGGCTTTCATTATCTATGTTCCATTCCTCCCCAAGACACCATCATTCCTGTGTCCTCTTCTGAGGGGGGTCTTGGTTACCATTATTCTGGTACTGCCTTTCTGTATTCCTCCAAAAAGATCTATTTCTATTTTGATTTCGCCTGTAATTAGAATTAGAATTTCTTCTCCAAGTCCTACATTCTCTCAATTCATGCCCCTCCTTACGACAGTAACAACACACCTTAGTGTCCTTGTTCCGGTGTCCACATGGCTGACTAGGAATCGCTGGTGCCAGAATGCTCTGTTTAGGGTGATCTGGATCTTCCTCACGTGAGTCAAAGACATAATTTGCAAGTTCCTTAATTCTATCTACTGAGAGATTTCTCCAGTCTGGACATTGTTTCAGAAAGTATCTGCGTATTTCTGGCAGTGAATTATAAACAAATGTGTTGAGAATGATACAGGAATCTCTTAAATCTACTGGATCCAATCTGGTGTACTGTCTAGCGGCCTCACAAAGTCTATCATAAAATCTGTTTGGTCTTTCATTAGCCTCCTGAGGTAGGCTTAAAAATTTCTGCCAGTTTTCCGGTTTTCTAGAGCAAGATTCCATTCCCTTCAGAAGTGTTTCTCTAGCATCTTTTAATCTTTGGAAATCCCTATCATCATTATAATTCCACTCTGGATCCTTTAGAGGCCATTCCACATCGGCCTTACCTTTCGCAACAAGGGCATTTCCTGCTGAGATAATATCTGTAATCTCAGTTGGGGACAGTAAAGTTTCCAAAAGGCAAGTAACATCAGCCCAACTGGGTTGATATGCATTAAATATAGTCCTTAACTGTGAAATTACAGTGTTTGGATTTTTCTCAAAACTAGGGATGATTGATTTCCATGCGCTCAAGTCACTTGGTCTAAAGGGGCTATATTTTCTGACTTGAATTGGCACTCCCTTCTTACTATGTTCTATAGCTTCCTGCAGAGGGAGTAGTTTCTGCTGATCTGATTCTGAACTTGGATCATCTCTAGTAGAAACAGCCATTTTGAGGTCTCTCTCCATATGTGAGAGTTTCCCCCACATCATAACAATGATAATAACAAAAACAATGATAATAACAAAAACAAAAAAAAAACAACAAAAAAAAATAAAATCCTTAGTCGTATGAACTATGGATGTGGTATTAAAAGGTATTTCAATTGCAGGCATAAAATTTCTACTTATATTAAACGTATTTTCCCAAAGATTCTCACGTATACTATTATACAAAAAACTTTTTGCTGCCTGAATGAGGAAAAAACCAATAATGTTATGAAGGACCATTGAATAAACTATTCCTCTAAGTCGGGATGTTATGCTGTCCCAATACATTCCGATGAGAAAAATCAAAGGGATGGTAGAATATTCGAGCATCTTGCCCTTTAAACTGGGCTGGCTTTTCTGTTTAAAGCAAGACTTTTAGAGGCTTAAAGTCTTTAAGGGAGATTAGACAAAGGGAAAGTCCGCGGGGGGGGGGGGGGGGGGGGGGGGTATTTGGAAAATCCACCGAATTAGCCGGCTTATGGCCAAACTAGGGAGGGTGGGAGGGTCCTTAAGGTCCCTTCGGGGTCGCCAAACTGTGAGATTTAAAATTGGATATTAGATCATAAATCTCCCCTACTTAACCCTTCCCTTAATTCATCTCCCAGACTAGTAAATGGAAGAAGCTTCTGGTTTTCTAGATAGAGCCTTTATTGTATATAAGGTGTTGTTGATTAGAAGGATAGGAAAACAGAAATACAGTACAAATCGTCTTAAATCTAGGCTGTCTATATTCCTTATAAAAACTCACCAAACCGATTTAGGCCACCTTTGGAGTGAGTCAGACCGTCTGTGCCGCGCCGCCCGGAGTCCCGCCAAGCCGGCAAAAAAGGCTACTCCCGTTCTCTCCACCCCGGAAGTCAAAAAAACCCGGCAGGCAGTCTGACATGCGCAGCAGGCGCACTGTACCTGGCAGGCAGTCTGACATGCGCAGCAGGCGGACTGTACCCGGCAGGCAGTCTGACATGCGCAGCAGGCAGACTGTTCATCTCCTCCCCAAAAGGGTGGTCCTTGAAAAACTGGCGTCTTTCACTTATCCTAACCGACTGTTAAAAACTTTCATATTTTACCACAGCAGGTCTAAGAAACAATCCACTTCACACCTTGCTGCCTAACTGCCATTAAAAACAACAACAATAACAAAAAAACCCAACCCAAAACAACAAAAAATAACAAAACTTTAAGCAACAGATTTGTTTTCTTATCTAGTCACTCTTTCATTTAATTGGATTGTTTAATTCATCCATATTTAAAGTTATGAAAGTTAAATTTATGTATATTTTTGTCTCTGCTCACTACGATTATATATGTTTGTGTACACACACACACACACACACACACACACATACACACATACATATATATATATATATATATATATGTTATGGGCCTAGCACCCCAGAAGCTTTCTGGGGTACTAGAAGTTTTCTGGGGTACATCAAAGAACCTTCTCTTTGAGAAACTAAACCAGAGATAAGTAGAACTGCATCAGGACTGAGCTACTCCAGGACCACCACCCTTCATTCCAGTCTCCCCCACCCCTGGGGAGATGAGATTAGGTGTGGCTGCTGCCTTTGTGGGTGGGCGGAGGAGAGAGATGGCTTGAGAAATCTGAAGACATCCCTCACCCAACTCCCCCAGCCACCACCTGTGGGAGATGGTCCTTCCTCAATAAGGTAACTTTCCAGTCAGATGATCACTCCCATCAGTCCTCTATAAAAGTATCTGCCTCTTTCCTGCTTGAGGAGATGTGTGTCTCAGAGCCATGCTCTGTGCCATGCCTTTTCCCCATGAGAAGAAGTCCAAGGATTTCTCTCTTGGTTTCCTTTCCCAAGCACCCTAAATAAACTATAATTTTATTCTGATTGGATTTGAGTGCAAGAGGGTGTAATTCTTTAAAGAGAAATCCTAAGGACCCCAACCCCCCACCATACCACCATTATATATATATATAAATATATATATTTATAAATATATATAATAAATATATATATATGTATGTATATATGTGTGTGTATATACACATACACATACACATATACATATATACATATATACAAGCTCTCTTATTTGCATTTTATTAAGTGAGACTATTGTCTATGGATGTAGAAATTTGTATTAGCCAAATACATTTTATACATTGCTAGTTTTTTCAGTTGTTTCTGAATCTATAACCCCATTTGGGCTTTTCTTGGCAAAGATATCAGAGTGATTTGCCATTTCTTTCTCTAGCTCATTTTACAGAGGAGGAACTGAGGCAAAAAGAGTTAAATGACGCCTGTAATGTACTTTAAAAAAATCTTAATAGTTACTATTTTTTTAACCAAAAAGTCAGTATTTCTCTTTCTTTTTTTTTTCTTTAAAGGAATTCCCACAGATTTGACAATGTATTTCATTACTTGTTTCCCTTGGAGTTGTATTTAGCTTTTTTGTATTATTTTTGCTTGAGGTATTTGCAAGTCAGATATTCTCAAGTTGGCTTCTGTCCTTACCCCAACCACATCCCAGTGCTTTAGATGTTTTACATTCCTATTTGTTGAACATACAACTTTTTCTTTAAGTTCTTTTGCTTTTCAGAATATACAGTCCCATTCTCCCATTCTTTTCTGTTTTTTTTTGTGGGTATAGAATAGTCTTGTGTTATTCAAATTTCCTTTCATTTCTTTTTCTTTCTTTTTTTTTTGTGAGGCAATTGGGGTTAAGTGACTTGCCCAGGGTCACACAGCTAGTCAGTGTCAAGTGTCTGAGGCTGGATTTCAACTCAGGTCCTCCTGACTCCAGGGCTGGTGCTCTATCTACTGTGCCACCTAGCTGCTCCTCCTTTCATTTCTAATGAAGGTTTTTATTCTGGATGCTTGCATATGTTTGTTGTTGGAGTTGTTAAGTTTAACCACTATATGTCTTGGAGTTTGAAGCATGGGTTTTTGTTTTGTTTTTGTCTTTTCTTAGGGGTGATCTGTGGATTTTTTCAATTGCTACTTGTTTTCTGTATTCAGAAATTCTAGGGAGTTTTCTTGTATTATTTCCTGCATCACAGTGTTCAGGTTTTTCAATTTGTCATGTTATTTTGGGAGACTTGTGATCTTTAAATTGTCTCTGCACATTCTGTCTTCAAGATTAATGGTTTTTGCTTGGATAGAGTTCATGTGTTCTTTTAGGGCTTTTGCCTTTTGCTTCTGTTCTTTCAGATTTTTATTCACTTCATTATATTTCTATTCCAAATATGTTGTTCTCCCTTTCACTTTTTTGGGGAGACACCTCTGGGAAATTCATTTTTTTTTCTACTCTATAAATTATTTCTTCTGTTGCAGGCCATCAATTCTGATATTTGTTATCTTCTGACTTCTATGTTTTTCATTTATCATCTGAACCATTTTGAAACATCTAATTATTTCTTGTTTTCTTGGGATTTCAGAGTTTTGTGTTTTATCAGGAATTGGTTTGATATCCTTCGTCTTGGTATATTTATTTAGGGAAGTATATAATCTTTTTAATACTTTAGTATCCATCCTTCCTTCTAATTTTAGTTGTTCAGTTGTTTTAGTTCTGTCTGACTCTTTGTGACCTTATTTAGGGTTTTCTTGGCAAAGTGGCTTGCCATTTCCTTCTCGAGCTTATTTACAGAAGAGGAAACTATGGCAAACAGGGTCAAATGACTTTCCTTGAGTCAGTCATACAGATAGTAGGTTTCTGATGCTGGATTTGAACCCAAGAAGATGAGTCTCCAGGTCCAGCATTCTATCTCCTGTTCCACGTAGCTGGCCTAATTTTAGTATCCTCTCTATCAATTTGTCTGCTTGTATTCTATATTTAAATGAGATTTTCTCCCTCTTGATATCTTTGGTAGTTTAAGCAGGTTTTTATTTTGTTTTGTATTGTTTTAGCCTCTTGTTTCCCTCTTGTCACTTATTTTCTGACTCCTTCCCTTTTGGAGGGGAGGGATATTTTGGGACTAGAGTGCAAAGCTTCCTTAGCCTCTTCCCACATTGGGTGAAAAGGGAAAAAGGGAACAAAACTTTATTAGTACTTACTATTTGCAAATCACTGGGTTTTTTTGTTTGTTGTTTGTTTTTTGGGGGACAATGAGGGTTAAGTGAGTTGTCCAGCAAATGTCATGTGTCTGAGGTCACATTTGAATTCAGGTCCTCCTGAACCCAGAGCTAGTGATTTATCCACTGTGCCACCTAGCTACCCCCTGCAAGACACTGTTAAGTGCTTTGCAAATATTTTCACATTTAGTCTTCTCAATAACCCTCTGAATTAGGTGCTATTATGACCCCTATTTACAGTTTAAGAAAACAAAAGAGACCGATAATGATCAAATGACTTGTCCAGGTCACATAGCTAATAAGTGCTTGATAATTGGTTTTAACTCAGGCATTTCTGACTCTAGGTGCAGTATTTCATCTATTGTCACACCTAGATATCTACTTTTCACCAGGCTCTGCCTTAAATAATTTATGGTGAATATAAGCCTGGTGCTACTTTAATTTCAGAGTGGGGCAGCCACTCATGTTGGCCTCATCCCCCAATTTTGTCCCTGGCTCTTTTATTTCCTTCTCTTACTGGGCTAAATCAAATTCTGTTACTTTTTGAAAAATTGTAAGAGAGTGGATTGGGTGTTCCAGGTAAAGTTTCAGCAGGCTTGGGATTCCCTACCCTAGGAGACATCTCAGAAAGAAAGAAGGAAGACCAATATAGCCCTACTCTGATTCTCCTCCCTTCCTCTCACATAGCCAGGCAGTCAATATATATTGCTTGTGGCAACGGAGTAAGAAAAGGGCAGGGAGTGGGGTGCTACAAAAGAGTCTCTGAAGCAAGAGGGGAATTCCTCCATGGGTCCCAGTTACAAATGCATAGGTCAGTTTGTGTGCCCTGAGAAAAAGTGGAGGGTGGCAGTGAGGGAGGGGAGAGTTCAGTGAATACCTTAAACATTAGAGTACTATAGTGTTAATTCATAAGGCTGTTACATCATTGGGTTTCTTTCTTGTTTTGTGGATTCAGCTATAATTGCTCTACTTCTGGTGCATAAATCATAGTTGTCATTTTCATTGCCTTCCTCTTCTCTTTTTCTTCCTCCTCCTCCCTCACCTTCTCCTCCTTATTTTTAGTGGGGACTGGGAAAAAATATCTGGTCAGTCATATTGTTCGGACATTGACCTTAGGCATTTTTAAGTCTGTCTTTTAAACTGCTTTTCTTCTTTCTGGACTTGGGTCCCCTGATCCTACTGTTCTATCTGAATTGGATTTCAAAAAATTCTTTTGAATTCCTGTTATACCCTTAGTTATTGATTTGTATTCTTTCACAGCATCTTTAGCACTCCAGTTAATGTAATGATCAAGTTACTATGTATAATTGAGGTAAAAAGATGTTGTTCTGCCCCCATAATTCCCCTGGTGGTCATTAATACAGTATTTTAAAGTTTGCAAAGTGCTTTACATATATTATATCAATTGAGCCAAACACAATCATATGATAGATTCTCTGGTTATAAATGTCCCTATTCTTGACATCCCAGAGTTGCTTGATGATTAACTCATAGTAACACAGCTAGTAGGAAGTACGATTGGGATCCAAATCTCAGGCTTTTGACTTCAGATACTGTGTGCCTTTTCTACTATATTATGTTTCTTGTCTATCTAGGAAGGAAATTTTATCAGGTTTTCTAGTCATCAGAGGTGTGAGAAGCTAGAAAGGTTATTAGATGTTTTCCATGCCCTGGGCATAAAGGTTATCACTTTGCAAAAAAAAAAAAAAAAAAAAAGCCTGCCTCCCCTCCCAGATTTTGAACATTAATAGTGATGCCAATAGGAATAAGGCCCCATGTTGGTCAATACTTAGGCTCTTAAGGAAGTGAAAACCAAAATTAGTGAAGCCAACTGATAGTTTTCAAAGGCTCTAATGATGGATCATATTTCTGTGGACTTGAAAGATTTATAACCCACACAACATACACCTGGTGCTTTCCAGATGAGAGAGCGCTAGGTGCTCCGAAGTGAACAGGAAGATGTGCAGTGTTGAATTTGATTGATTTTCCACTTTGCTTGTATAGCTTTTATGACGTTCCATTTTCCATTTCTCTTAGTTTGGAAATTGTAGTTTTAGTTATTTATTTTCTTCTTTCACTTTACATTTACAATGTATATTTAATGCTATCCAGTGTGTCTACTTACTGTCATTTGTGTTCCCAGGCCACAGGACCTTGCATCCCTCTGCATAGGCTAAATACTTTATTGGGGAGTCTTTGGCCCAATCATTCAGCCAAGCAAAGGAGGGGTTAATTCTCTCAGCAGTTAGCTGTCCCTCCAATTCTCTCACGGATTCATTATTCTTACATTGTCGGAACGCGTTTATAATTTGCTTTTTCATCTCATCACTTTCTAATTTTTAGCCCTGAAATCTCACTTTCAGAGATTATATATTGATAGCTTTGAAATTTTTCATTCGTATTCTGCACCAGCTCCTTTGGATGTGAACTATTTCCTCCTCCAACTTCTTGATATAACTCATCTTGCAATAAGACTAAACAGCTGAATTATAATGGGAATGAGGCTTGTTTCTGTGGACGCCCAGTGACTGATGAAGACCAGGCACCACAAACAAATCTGTTGCTGCTCTGTTCCTTGCTCAGATCTCCCTGTAGTTTTAATTATAATATTATTCCACTTTGTATTATAAAGTGCCTTTTCTCCAATCTCAGAGCTTTGGATGCTTCAGCTGATTAGAGACTGAAGTCATATTTGGGCATGTGGCCCGTGGCACAGAGTCAGCTTCTAACTTTTCAGGTCCCTTTTAATATCTGGTGAGTTCATATGATAGATGACAAAACTGAATGGTTCCCCACCGGATCCCGGGTTGGGACTGAAGTGAACACAGGTCTCTTTGTTCAAGCAAATGATTTGAAAACATAAAAAGGAAAGGAGAAATTGAAAGAAGAATTTCTTACTGTCAAATGTTTATTCTGTGAACTGAAGGCCATCATTAGGATCCTTATTAGGACTAGTTTTCTTCTTTGGGCCAAGGAGAGTCCTCTAAAATATGGAAGCTGAACAGGCCTCCTGGTGCCATTTTACTTTACACTACCAGAAACTTCCCAGAAAATAGACAGTATTTTTTTGGTATGGTCTATCAATCAGCTAAGAATCTACCCTATTGTAGTTGTATCTAGGCTGTACTTTTCCATCTTGCCTAAAAGGATCATTATGAAACAGAATCAAGAATTCTGAGTCCTGGCAGGGATCTTACAGATAATTCAATTCAATTCCCTTTCTTTATAGATGAAGCTGGAGCTCAGACACATGAGGAGATGTGACTGAATCACACAATTTGGTAGAACAGAATCTAGAATCAGAGTTTCCTTATTCCTGGTCTTGAGATTTTTCCATTATGAGAATCAGGGTTCTAGATTGAGGAATGTAAGAATCTGTTACAAACCAAACATCAAGCAGCACCAAAGTGAATCTAGTTGCCAACAAACACTCCACCTAAGTAAGGCCCTGTGGTTAGTGCTAAAATTAAAAAAGATGAAAAAGTGATGCGGTTTCTGTCCTCAGTGGGCTTATAGTACAACAGGATAGATAATATATGCAAATGCATATAACATATGGAGTACAAAGCAAAATGTAATCAATGCAAGAAATAAATTGGAGGAAAATATTAAAAATTGGATTCATCACTTTTAGCTGGGTCAATCAAGGAAATCTTGGTAGAGGTAACATGGTGTCGTGGTAGGAATACTGCTTTTGAAGCCAGATGATCCAGTTCAAAATCCCAATTCTGAGTCTTTACTATCTGTGTGACCTTGGGGAAATCACTTTGCCTCTGTAGGTCTCAGTTTCCTTATCTGTAAAAGGAAAGGCTTAAGGAGGCAGCTAGGTGGCACAGTGGATAAAGTACTGGCCCTGGATTCAGGAGGACCTGAGTTCAAATATGGCCTCAGACTCTTGACATTTACCAACTGTGTGACCCTGGGAAAGTCACTTAACCATCATTGCTCCACCAAAAAAAAAATAAATTTAAAAAAAATTAAAGGCTTGGAGTAGGTAATCTCTAACATTGATTCCATTGCTAAATTCTATGATCCTAGATGTCCCTGGAGTTGAGCCTTAAAGGCAGGGAAGGCCAATGGATCAAGATAGGACATAGGGGATATGATAGGATTTTAGATATGGGGAATAGCATGTGAATAACCTAGAAGATTAAGATTAGATTGGGGAAGGGAGTCTGGATGAATTGTAGAAGGGAACTAGTGTTAGATAAGGCTGGAAAGGGAGGTTGAAGCCCTATTGTAGAAGGCCTTGGATTCCAGGATAAAGATATGACATGGTATTTGATAGACAATGAGAAGCCATTGCAAAACACCAGTTTTTCAGACATGATCATAGGAGGGGACCCTGATGATCCTAAACAGTTTGACAGCATTGGTTCAGAGTATTGATATAAGATTAAGAACTATATTTGCACCTGGTACAGACAAAGGCTAAGGAAAGGAATCTAGGTCAAGAGTCAATGAGGGGGGCAGCTAGGTGGAGCAGTGGATAGAGCACTGGAGTCAGGAGTACCTGAGTTCAAATCCGGCCTCAGACACTTGACACTTACTAGCTGTGTGACCCTGGGCAAGTCACTTAACCCCCATTGCCCCGCAAAACAAAACAAAACAAAACAAAACAAAACAAAAAGAGTCAATGAGGCTTCAAAACTAATTTTAGGGACTGGGGGGAAGTTCAAAAGATCTTCATATGCTGTGAAACAGCCCTGTCCCTTCACAAAGGGAAGGCCAGTAGAATGAATGGTGCTAATGATGATTGACAGTTTGGTTTACTACTTAATTATATATTTTATGATTGTATTATCAATTAAACTTTTTCTAGCTTATTAGTCAAAACCACACTAGGTACTTAGGTCCTACCTTAAAGTGTGTGAGGTATGGACCTAAATTATGTCATTTGAGCCTTACAATATCCCTCTGAGATTATTATCATAACAGAGTAGCTTAACCTGTATTTCATGAACTTAAAAAAAAGTTTTGATAATTGTATTTCAATAATGGTTTCCCTTGTAATTCAATGTTTTAAGTTTATACATTTAAAAACATTATTCTGAGAAAGGGCCTTCACCAAATTGCCAAAGGTGTCTATATCACAAAAAAGGATATGTTTGCTCATAGCCTCAGGGAAGGGTGAAGGGAGGGAGGAACTGAGGGACAGAATCTGGAACTCAAAACTTTAAATAAAAATGTTTATTACATTTTTTAAAAAACTTGCTATTGTAAAATGAGGTATCCCAAAAGTTGGAGTGTATTTTAAAGCCTTAATAACTTCAGAAACAGAAATATCACCAACTTAGAAACAACACCACATGAAATGTTAATTATTCAAAAATTTAAAATATTGATATTAATTGAATAAAACCACTGTCTAGGGGCAGCTAGGTGGCACAGTGGATAGAGCACTGGAGTCAGGAGGACCTGAGTTCAAATCCGGCCTCAGATACTTGACACTTACTAGCTGTGTGACCCTGGGCAAGTCACTTAACCCCAGTTGCCTCACAAAAAAAAAAACCCACAAAAAAACCCACAAAAAAACAAACCAAAAAACCCTACTGTCTTGTGCTTTAAAAAAGAGGCCCATTTTTAGGTATTATTATGCCCAGTGGATAGATAAAGAAACTGAAGATCAGAACTGGTTAAAAGACTTGCCTCTGGTTATGTATCTACTCCTTGTCCAATGTGAGATTTGAATGAGGGTCTTCTCAAGATGTTGCAGAGGCAGCAGGGTATCTTAACCATTGTAATTTTTTTTTTTTTTTGGCATCATGGACCCCTCTAGAAGACTAATGACTCCACAAAATATTTTAAGTGCGTAAGATAAAATAGGATTACAAGGTAAACCGAGATTAGTAAAAATAAAGATGTATTTTTTTCCCCATCCAAATTCACAGATTCCCTGAAATTTGTCTGTACATCTCTTGGGTGTCTCTGGGCCCCCAGGTTAAGCTCTCCTGATTCAGTGAAATGACCTGGAGTCTAAGAAATTTGTGTTCAAATGCTATCTCCGACCCTGGGCAAGTCCCTTAATCTCTCTGTCTACTTTCCTCATTAATAAAAAGGGGATAATAATATCAGCCTACCTCTGAGGGTTGTTGTGAGGATAGAATTAGATAACATATGCAAAACACTTTGCAAACATTAAGGCACAATATAGGCAGGTTAACTCTTATTATTCCTGCCTCTATGTCTTGTGCTCTATTCTCTAGGCACCTTATGTGAAGGAGGAAACTTGGAGGAAAGTTCTTTGTAAAGCTATGAACCCCTTAGAGCTCATAAGTGTTTGCAATGAAATGGTCTGGGAATAAGGAGGCCAGGCTAACTAGACTGTTGATGGTCTTTAGTATGGCACTTCTTACATTCATTAAAAAGACAAGATCACTTGACTGAGAGAGTACACATACCGTCACTGGTGCTAATGCATTTTGGAGATTTGTTGAGCCCAATCAGAAGATGGAATCAAATCAGATGACATTGCCATTGCACACACACAAAAATTAAAATCCCAGACCTGAATATAAAGCAGCCTTTTCAGCTCAAGGCTTTGAAATAAGCTGGATTTGCAGTAACAAGGTTTTATAAGACATCCTTTCCAGGCATATGTGGAAGTGGAGCTAATGTGTCACAAAATAACCCTCTCCATAATCACAAAGAGAATCCATTTTTGTTTGGCTCTTGAATCATTCTGGAGAGGAGAGAATGTTGACGTTCCTCCTTTCCAAAGCTGAGTTAGTGACCCGTGTTCCTGCCGGTCGCCCTTTCCTGACCTTGCTCCTTTAGCGATACCCTCAGTCTTTAGCATCTTCAATCTCTTTCTTCCCACTGACTCTTTCCTCTTTGCCTACAAACATGTCCAAGCCTCCCCATCTTGAAAAGCAAACCCTTTACTTGTCTCCGTTTGTCTCTTAACCTGGTTCTTTTTGAACATTTTCAAATTTCTGAAGCATTCATTCATTCCTAGGTCCCTAAAAACTAGCTTCTGTTACCATCACTTTATTGAGACTGCAACACCAAATGCAAAGGTTTTTTTCTTATTCCTCATGTTTATTCTTTTTAATTAGCAGTTGGATAATACAAGAGATAGAGTGTTGAACTTGGAGTCAGAAAGATGAAAGTTAAAAGCCTCCCTCAGACACTTCCTAGCTATGTGATGCTTGGCAAGGCACTTAACTGCTTTCTGTCTCAGTTTCTTCATCTGCAAAATGGGCATAGTAATAGCCCCTACCTCATGGGGTTGTGAGAGTCAAATAAGGTTACATGTAAAGTGTGTTGCAAACCTTAAAGTGCTATACAAATGCTCTTACCACTATCACTACCACCACCACCACCATCATCTAACCTCTAATGCAGCACATGACTTAATAGGACAATCCCTGCTTCTTGAAATTCTCTTTCCTTGGGCCCATGTGGAATTATGCTCCTCTCATTCTCCTTTGACTGCACTGACTATTCATTCTCTGTTGTTTCTTTTCCATCCATACTTTTCCTAACTATGGGTGGCCCCCAGTGCTTAATTCTTGGCATTGTAGAATTCATTGAAAATGGTGCTAAAATGTGTCAGTCGAATTGAATGCTGGAGCCAGCTCAAACCACCTTGTGTCAACAATTAAATTTTCACCATGAGCATTTACTCTTTAGAAATTGGAAAATTGGCAAATGCTATAAATTAGGGCTTATTTTTGTTAATTGTCTAGAGTCAAGAAAGCACTGGAGAAAATGTTAATAATAGAGATTAAACTGAACAGAGTATTGTGTGTACATCCCCCCTCCCCTTCCCCCAGAGTGCCCCTTGTTAAACATTTACCAACATACTTCTAGGTACATTCCCATCTGACCTCTCTTCTGAGTGACAATTGTGTACCTACAACTACCCACCAAATACTTCCACTTAAATGTCCCATCAAACTGACGTGTTTCAAAATAAATTCATCAACCTTGCACTGAAACTATTTCCACTTTCAAGCTTCCATCTCTTTATCAGCAGTGCCATCATTCTCTCTGTCACCTGGACTCCAAATTTCAGTCATCTTTGAGTCTTCGCCACCAATCCAAAATCTATCTGTCATTTTCAGTCTGACTCAACCCCTACTTCGTCCATGAAGCTGTACATGACTCTCTAGGGGATAGTGATTTTTCCCTCTTTTAGATATAGTCATGGAAAAGGGGGATGTATAATAAGGGATAGGACTACTACTTAGGGGAGATGGGGTGATGTGAAAGCAGAACTCTGATGTTACTATTTTATTTCTATTTTCTCTGCCAAGGAGAGAGCAACTAGGTGGCACAGTGGATAGAACTGGCCCTGGAGTCAGGAGGACCTGAGTTCAAATCTAGCCTTAGACACTTACTAGTTGTTTGCCCTTAGGCAAATCACTTAACCTCTGTTTGCCTCAGTTTAACCAACTGTAATATAGAGAATCATAAAGGTACCTACATCACAGGGATATGCTATGAGGAGCAAATGAAAGAACATTTAATAAATGTTTCTTCCTTCATTTCCTTCTCTTCAGTTCTGGCTTCCATATTTAGTAATGATGTTGGTAAATGGGAGAATATCCAGAAAAGGGTGACCAGGTTGGTGAAGGGTCTTGGAATTTTATCATATGATGTTTAACTGGGAAAAGAGAAAACGTAGGAAGACATGGTCCATGTTTTCAAGTATTTGATGGGTCATCACATGGAAGTAAAATTTGTAGTGTTTAAAACCTGAGGAAAAAGCTCCAAGCAATGGGTGTAAAAGGGGCAGATGAATTTAATGGGGAAAATTTTCTTAACAAATCAAGCTACTGCAAAGTAGAATTGGCCAATCTCAGAAAGCAATGGGTTACACCTGACTAGAGAGGTCTTTTGGGAAAGCTGGATTGCAACTTGTCAGGTGTGTTTTATAGAGACTTCTTGGGCAGGTCTCGCTTAGACCTCAGAGATCTTTTCCAATGCTGAGATTTTATGATTCTCTGAATTTTTCGTATGTCTATTGAATTTTCCCCTCCTGTACCACTCATTTGGAACTTAATCATATATTGCTTTGTATTTTTATTTGACTTGTGATTGATTTTGCCATCCATATTAAAAAAAAATAAAGTGAATGAAGAACACATATATGGCCAAGATTAAAACTTGCAGTGGAGGAGGTGGGATGGAGAGGACACGGGGAAGATATGGGGAGAGCACTGAATTTGGAGCATAAGGGTGTGATATCAAACCCCATCAAAGTCCTCTGTGATCATGGGCAAACCACTTGATCTCTATGAGCCTCAGTTTCCTCATTTGTTAAATGAGGGTGCTAGACTTAATGATCTCAGTGATCCCTTCTCTTTTCAGATTGTTTAAATGACAGAGTTATCATGTTGAATCTATCATCAGGCATCAAAAACTGTGACATCATTAGTAACAATAACTATTTGGAGTCAGGAAGTCCTGGGTTTGATTCCTACCTTAAAATTTACTAACTGTGAGACTTTGGGCAAAGAAATTAACATCTTTGAATCTTAGTTGTTGTTTTTTTAAACCTGGAAACAGGTAGTAACTATACTAAAAATACTTGCTTCACAGTATTGATTAATGAGATAATCTCTGTAAAGCACTTTCCAACCCTTAAAACAATAAATAAATGTCAGTTGGTAAAATTAGACTACTAGCAGTATGATCCTATTGAATTATTCTGCTTGTCTGCCTGTATCTATATATAATCTATGTATGTATGTATGTATGTATGTATGATGTCTGTCTATTTATCTGTCTATCTATCCATCTATCCATCCAACCAAATGCAGTATATATTGATGTATCTTGGACACACTTAACAGGTAAAACCTGGGTTCAGAACTGAATAGGAGGAGGATATTAGGCTGGGTTGCATTTGAAAAATTGTACAGTTATTCCAATTATCTTAGCTTCTCACTGCAATAAAAATTCCATCTTTTTAATAACTAATATTTTCCCATGGATGTCATATTGCTACAAGTGGTGATAGAAACTACATTCTCCAACCCTCTTATTTTACAGATGAAGAAACTGAGTCAGATCAGTTAAATGATTTGCTGATGTTTAGACAGGTAGCAAACGATAAGGATGGGATTGCTTCTCTGAATCTACTCCTGATCCAGCAGAAAAAGGAAAGAGGTATGGTAAGTGTAAGTAGGCTGTGGCATGTTATCAGTGGTGGCCCTTTAAAGAAGAAGGGTAAAAGACATCATCAGGGAGAATGGGGGATAACAGAAAGATGGCTCCTATGTAATGATGGTATCCAAGAAATAGCAAAAGAATCAGAGGAAGGCACACACCACATTTGATAAGGCCAAAATGGAGTGTTTGCAGAAAGCTATGACAATGAATTTAACAGAACAAGATGATGTATCTGGCTTGGAAGTAAAATGTGTAGGTTGGTGATCTAAAGTATCCCCTATGATAAGATAAAATATCTCTTGGAGTATCAAAACATACATGTTTTCAGGCAGCCTCTTAGTTACTAGCTGGGTGATGCTGGGCAAATTACTTAAATTCTGTCTGCCTCAGTTTCCTCAACTGGAATGTAGGGATGATAATAGCTGCTACCTCCCAAGGTTGTTGTGAGGACAAAGTGAATTAGTATTGTGTGGCTCTTTGCCAACTTTAAAGTACTATGTAAATGTTGCTGTGATTATTTTAAATTGGTAAAGGGACAACATCGAACATATTCAAGATAAAGACAGAAGTAATTCTCTTCTACCTGGATGTAACAGGTGTTCTCTAGGCTAAAAAAGGGGTATGACGTTTGTCTGACAGAGGTAAAGTCAGCAGCTGTGTCGCTATAATAATGCAACAGCAGGCTCTGAGGTCTCTGTATTTGTTCTTTCATAAGAGTTTGAACTTATCATACATCATAAATCAGTAGATGCTAGAGATAGAGAGGACCCCAGAGATCATTTTGTCCAGCCCTCTCATTTTATAGATTCCGAATGGGTATATAACAAAACTCTTCTTCTGACAGCAATATTAAGCTGCCAACAGCTTGGAGATTATTATCCCAGTGGTCTGACACAAATAGAGATTCTGGGGGTGCATGGAAGCCAGTTTTTCTCTCTCTCTATGTGCTTGGTCATCCAGAGGGACTCAGTCCCAAAGAGGAGAATAAAGTTGTTTGTTTTCAATATCCTTCCCTTAAAATCAAATGAGTTGGTCTAGGGGGACTCGGGGTAGTATATTCTGAACAGTTTGAGTGGATTGTTGATAGTAGAGTCCTAACAAATGCTTTCCCCCAAATGCAGGTCAGTGAAAATAGAAGAGTTATGGAGTTTCAGAGATAGATGAAGTCTTTGAGAACATCTTGTCCAATCCTCTTCATTTTACAAATAAGAAAATGGAAGATTTAGTGAAGTGACTTCCCCCAAATCATATAGCTGGCTATTGGCAAAATTGGAATTAGAAATCAGGTTTTATAATGTGTAACCTGATGATACTCATGCTACTCTCAACTTCTTTATCTGTAAAATAAGATGGTTGGAGAATGTAGTTTCTATCACCACTTGTAGCAATATGGCTTCCCTGGGAAAATATTAGCTATTTAAAAGATGGAATTTTTATTGCAGTGAGAAGCTAAGATAATTGGAATCACTGTACAATTTTTCAAATGCAACCCAGCCTAATCTTCTCCTCCTCCTATTCAGTTCTGAACCCAGGTTTGTGATAATTATAATTATCACAATATCATGCATTGATATGACACTTGAAGGTTTACAAAGTGATTTATGAATATTATCTTATTTTATCACCATAATGACACTGTGAAGGGTAGGTGTTATTAAGATAACTATTTTATAGATGAGGTAATCTAGGCAGACAAAGGTTAAGTGACTTGTCCAGGGTCACACGGATAGTAAATTTCTGAGGTAGAATCAGAACTCATCTTTTTCCTGACTCCAGGTCTAAATCTCTATACCCTGTGACACCATGATAACTCCCTTTAATTGGGAATGATATTCATTTGCTTTGGGGATACTGGTATTTATTCTTATGGCTGAGATATATGGTGAACTGGAAGAAGGACATGTCTTCATCTGGAAGAAAGAGCATTCTGCTGTTCCCCAAGATTAGAATAGATGACACTGCCAAAAGTACTCACATTTCTTTAGAAGGACAGGTGGTACTCACTATAGTTTATCCTGAATATACACATTCCCATGGCCAGAGTGTTGCATCTGATGTGTAGTAGGTGCAAGTAGGCTGCAGTGCATTAACCACTTGACTTGCCATTTTAAATCCCATGTGTTACACTAACATGGGCCTGGCTGGCTCTTTAAATTACAACTCTGGCAAGATGTGTAGATTATTCAGCATATTATAAGCACTTGGGCACCAAGGAGGAATGACTGGCATTGGGGTTTTATTTGGAAAGTAGCACCAATGCCATATTTTCATTTCAAGGTCGTGATTAACTATGGATTAATTTACACTCAGAAATGTCTTTTGGAATATTTGACTAATGTTAATAATCATGGTATGTAATACATCAGAATGTTTATCTGGGCTTACTACATAAACAAATAGACATCAGAGAAATGTGGCAGCCATGCACATTATTAGGAAAGTAAATTCCCTAATGTGGCAGCAGGGTAATAGGCTATGGCACAGAGAAAGAAATGAGCCTTTAACTTGGGGGTTGAGCTCTGTAAGAGATTCAATTCGACTGGATTCAACAAGCATTAAGCAGCTATTATGTGTCAGGTACCAGGGCTAGGTTGTAGGGATTACAATCCCTTGGAGGTGTGTATGTGGGGCAACTATTTATTATGCATTTATGGTGTGCCAGGCACCATGACAAGTCCTTTACAATTCTCATCTGATCCTCATAACCACCATGTGAATTATGATTCCCTTTTTAAAGTTGAGGAAACTGAGTCAGATGAAAATTAAAACGAATTAGGCATGATCACAAAGCTAGCAAGTGTCTTGAGATGCATTCCTGACTCCAGGCCACCTCTCTGCCTTCAGGCTCAAGCTGCTTACATTCTATTAATGGTGGTATGGGAGTGGGGATATAACAGACAAACAGAAAAATCAATATTTTTGATTTTTAGAGTGAACAAAACTAACTATGGGGAGTGTAACTATTGGAATAACGCCACCTGCTGGATACTTACTGTAGAAGAGTTCTGCCCATGAAGGGAAGGTCTTTGAGGGCAAGACCAGGAGTCAGGAAGTGACGCGGGCTAGTGGGAGGAGGAAGGAAGAGACTGGCGCGCAGTCTCGCGCTCTTTCCTGAGGATGCTGGCGGAGAAGGGAGCTAGAAATGTGCTCTCCCTTTAATAGATAGGAATCTAGGCCTTTCTCTCTTTACCAAATTCTTATTCTCCTTAATAAATGCTTAAAAGTCTAACTCTTGCTAAAGCTTATAATTTATTGGCGACCACTCATTAGATATTTTAGACAGTTTAGCTAGAATTTTAGCCCCTTACAGGAGGGAATGAATAAGGTTCTTATGCAGAAGACAACCTTTGAGTCTCCAATAGAACTAGGAATTGCAATAGTCAGAGTTGGGGAGTCAGGTATGGAAAACAGAGTGACCAATAGAGAATTGGTGCTTTTGTATTTTTATGAGCGATAGTTGAGAATCAGGATGAGGTGTTAAATAATTGTTCTTTTGAGGGACTGAATCTTCTTTGGATTATGGATGACTCAAATAGTCTTGTATGACCTAGTTTGTTTGTCCCTAGTTGTTGGTATGTTGTCTCCTCCATTAGACTCCCTGCTCTTTGAGAGAAAGAATTGCCTTTTTTGTTTGTTTGTTTCCTTAGCCCTTAAGCCCAGTGCTTGAGACATAAAAGACATTTATAAATGCTAGTCAACTGATTGACTGACTAGTCCTTTGGAGTTGAGGTTGGTCACTGGAATGCTTGGAATTTGTAAGTCTTCCAAAGTTGTTTGTCTTCACCATGTTGTTGTCATTATGTAAATCACTCTCCTTTCTCTGTTCACTCTGCATCAGTTATTATAAAGTTTCCCTGATTTCTCCAAAACCATTCCTTTCATCATTTCTTATGGTTCTAAACTATTCCATGACAGTACCATAATTCAGTCATTCCACAATTGTTGGATACTTCCTTCATTTCTAGTTCTTTGCTATTTCAAAAAGCTACAGCCTTAGATCTTTAGCAGTGTGGTTCCCTATGGTGATGCAAGAGGATACCAACATCTTCAGCTAATGATGACAACGACGACAATGATGATGATGAGAATAATAGTAATAATAATAACAACAATTGGGGCAGCTAGGTGGCATAGTGGATAAAGCATTGGTCCTGGATTCAGGAGGACCTGAGTTCAAATCTGGCCTCAGACACTTGACATTTACTATCTGTGTGACCCTGGGCAAGTCACTTAACCCTTATTGCCCCACAAAACAAACAAACAAAAAAACCCACCAAAAAAACAACAGTAATGAAACATATAGTGTTTTAAGTTTTCCAAAGCACTTTATGTAAATTTTCTCATTTGATTAAGCAACGAAAAAGCAGAGACCAGAAAACCACTGAGGAACCTGGAATATGGTGAATGAATTAAAAGTTTCTAGATGAAAGAAGGGATATGGCAGGTAGGGAAGATGAGAAAGGGTGGTCTGGGGTGAGGAAACAAGGTTTTGTGGAAGGAATACTGAAATACAAAGAAACTTTTGTACATTGGTCCTACATGGCGTTTTATAACCATATAAAAGCCAATAAGCTTGTTTCATTGCAAGCAGGATGCTACTGTATAAAAAACTAGGGAAACAGCATGTATCTCATAAAAGGCCTGCAGTTTAAGTTTACACACGCATCCATCATGGAGTAGTGCAAACCAAGCGGCAGCCCAAGACATTTAGTGGAAATGAGAGGATGCCTTCTTGCCCTATTGTAGGTGACACTTCCATGTATTACACTGCATCTCTACTGAACCTTTGATACCATCCTGGGCCACAGAGAGCCAGTCACTCTCTAGAACAATCAAACAAAAGAATGCATTTTGGGGCTTAACAAGTGAATGAGGCCAGTAGGCTGGGAAAGAGAAAGTGAGGAAAAAGTATTAGCACAGCCAGAGGGATTGTAATTACCTTCTTCCTCTACCCTCTTTGAGCATGAGTCCCCCAACCTGGAATTATGTCCTTCCTCACCTTCACCTATTAGAATGACTTGTTTCCTTCAAAACTCAGGTACCACCTTCTTTACTCAGGCATATGCTAGAGCCAGCTCAGACCTGAGTCATTTGTTAAATTTTCAGTATAAGAATTTATACTGTAGAGATGACTGGCAAAAGCTACAAATTAGGGCTTGATTTATTATTTTGTTGACTGTCCAGTCCTTTTTTTTTTTTTCCTTTTGGCAGGGCAATGAGGGTTAAGTGATTTGCCCAGGGTCACACAGCTAGTAAGTATCAAGTGTCTGAGACAGGATTTGAATTTAGGTCCTCCTGGATCCAGGGCTGGTGCTTTATCCATTGTGCCACCTAGCTGCCCCCGATTGTCCAGGCTTAAGAAAATGATAGAGAAAATGCTAATACAGATTAAATTCAAAAATATGTCCTGTGTATGTGTGTCAGCATACCCTTGTTACATGTTTCTTTCCTTTCCTGCTCTGGAAGTCCTCTCTTCCTTTGGTGTTTGTTCAATCATTTTTGCTTTCTCATTCTGAAGAGGACCATGACATCAGGAAGGTGATGTCATGATTTGCAAGTGATTTGGATTTAAGTGAGGGAGGGCTGTGTAAAGTCACCTGCCCCATTCTTTTGTATTTATTTTATATATATTCATCTATCTATCCCTATTTTCTTCCTTTATAGAATATAGGCTCTTTGAGGGGAATTTTGCCTTTGTGCCCCCAGTGAGTATCACAGTGCTGGCTGTGAGAAAATCATTATTAATAATGAATTTCTTGGGCACATATAAAACCAGCTTCAATTTTCTCCCCCCTTCCCCCCTCCCCCCCACATTTCAGAGGGTTCAGTTCTTAGCAGGAAGTTGTAAGCCTGTTCAGGGCAAGCCCAAGGAATGGAAATGAATTCTTTTGTCTAGCTAAATTGAAGTGATGAGATTATACCACACCTAAAGACTGGACTTCACCATTTGCCCAAGGGTCTCTCTTATTCCCTTATTACATCATGATGTCATCAAACAGCTCATTTTAATATGGACCACCCTCAAGTCGTGTCAACCAATGGAATTGAATGATGCTAATTAGCTTTTATCTGTGTATAATGACCTGCCTCTATCAAAAGAGGATAAAAGCCAAGACAATGTGAAGGTCATAGTTCCTTATTATTCTTGGATTCCTGGACCTCCTGTAGGTTGATGAGCACTCTCCTCTTAAGACAGGGTAGGCTGGTATTATCTCATAGACAATATGACACTGGGGCATTTCTGCTTGTGTTAAATGCCCCAGAGTCAATGCTTTACTGATATTCAATATTAATTAATAATAAATACTTCCTAAATGGGTGGAATAGCCATTATTATATGAATAGTCCTTAATATATAAGTAGAAATCATTCTAGAAAACACAACCTAGCCCCAAATAATTTTGCTGACACATTGCTATTTAGCAAATAATAAATACTTATTGATTGACTGGTTGGTGGAAAGGTATAGGGGGCCCAAGTTGTCAGGTAAAGTGCATTTTGACAGCAAAGCTATCCTTGAGGAAAGAAAAAAATTATACCTCACCTCTTCTACTTTGTTAGGCCCCCCAAGGTAGCCATGGGATTGGGGTTGAGAGGGACAAGCAGCAGGAAGGGGAAAATGCAGTAAATCAGCAAGCAATCCTCCCCTCCCCTTAAACTATCTCCAAGTAGTTTCTCTAGGATGCCCTATCCCTCCTATATTTAGGGTCCATCACCCAGATGACCTCTGACCATTTGCTCCTGAAATTTGCTCTCTGGGTTCCATTCACCGAGATTACCTTTAATCATGATTTGAACCAGAAAGGACCTTTGTGAAAATGTTGGGGTGGAAAGACAGCCCTGGAATATTGGGATATGAAGGATGTCTTTCTTGAGGGCTGAATTCTGTGCTGCTCCATATCAAAAGTTGGTATCTTTTGCTTGAGGTGGGGAGTTATTTCTTAAACCAGCTTCTGTGTTGCTGTGTTGCAATACTCTAACTCTGGGCAACTAAAGGATAAATCAGATCATTTGCTCAAATGATGCTTTCCTTTTCAGAGCAAATGCTTCTCCCCTGTGTCCCAGGGATAGTCTAATTTCAGAGATTAAGATTGTTGTTAGGTGATTGTACGGGAAAGCTGAAACCTGCCGGAAAGCCAGACCGCTGTGTGTATGATCCCCGAGAGTAATGTCTTCCCTGTGGCATGAGAGAATTTCTCTCACCAGGGAATGGAATGAATTCTGTCGCATTATGTCCAGAGAGAATCTTAATGTCTCTGGCTTTAAATCACGCTCTATGGATGCAAACGGTCACCAATGAAGGGCACATTGATTTTGGTAATAGGAAAGAGCTGGGCTATCTTATTAGGCTTATCAGATCACGGATCTTGTGCTGGGAGGAAACTTGAAGGTCTCTGTACAATGTGGTAAGGGCTATTGTTTTGTTGGCATTTAGTAATTTTCTTATTTGTGGGTTGGATTTTATTTTGAGGCAGAGCAAGGTGAATATGAAACACCAAGTCTTCGAATCCTTCCTTCTTCAGATAATTATGATCTGTGTGATCTTGGGCAAGTCAATTAACTTCTATTTACCTCAATTTCCCCAAATGTAAAGTGAGAATAATAACAAGCACCTATATTGCAGGCTTGTTGTGAGGATCAGATGAGGTAATATTATATAGAACTTAGCATAGTGCCTGGCTCATAGTAGGCACTGTATACATTCTAACTATTATTGTCAATAATACTGATAAACTAAGGAATATCCAGTGCTTTCTCCAGATGATTTTCCTGAAATATTGCTTTCATTATTCCACTTACCTGATCATGATGGTATAATGACTCCCTATTACCTACTACATTAAGTCTAAGTGACTATTTGTGAAATTCAAGGGCTTTGATTTGCCCACCTATTTAACCATAGATCCAATCACCCTTCAACATGAATATGAACCTTTTGATTTATCTAAAACTCAGAGGATCATAATTCTTGCAATGAGAGGCTGCATGAGAAAGTGGATAGAGAGTTGGCCTGAGTCAGGAAGACTTGGGTTCAAGTCTTAACTCTCACACATTCTAGCTTCATGGCTCTGGGCAAATCAATTAACCTCTTGGTGTGCCAAGTAGCAATGCAAGTTGCAAAGAAGATGCCAATCTGTATTCATATTGGAACTGTTCCCACCAGGAGTTCCCTCTCCCAATGAAATCACAGGTCCAATTCTGCTTCCTCCCCTATTATTTGCATTATTTCCCTCTTGGTTCTTTTTTCAGAGCACCAAGGGCAAGTGGAATTGGGGAGGGAGCAGGGAGGTAGGCTCATGTTGGTCTGGCCACTGGTTGCTTGGTATACCACAAGGTTTATAAGCTACTGAAGGAGTAGAGATGCCTTAGGATAAGGTTAAGGTCCACTTCTGGGTGTTTGTGTGAGGGGGCTTGGTCAAAGAATAGAGCATACCCTGTGGTTGTGTGGTGTATTCTAAATTTTTCCATCTTATCAAACTCCATTCATACAACTTGCGATAAAGCTGGATCCTGTGAAGATCAAATAAGGTAACACATGTAAAGTCCTTTGTAACCAATAAATGCTGTAGAAATGAAATTCTGTCAGACCAATTTCCTCACTGTCTCCATATTTCACGGTTATATGTTCATTTTCCCCTTCAATCCTCTTCCCATGCTCTTTCCCCTTACTGAAAGTACAGTCCCTTATTCTGGTTAACTCATCCAGAGCTTATCCATTGCTCAAAACTACTGCTGCTTCTTGCTCTTCCTGGACAATTCACAGTCGCACATTTTTCACTTTTATGAAGTCCTCCAGCATCTTACCACACAACTATGGCACCAACATACAATGAAGGGTGGTAAATTGAGGCATTTAAATCACGAGAGGCTAATGGCCTTTTCTTCCTCGAGCATTTGTTCCACACATTTAATACTATTTTGGGTATCCAGGATTTTGTTTGCATAATTATCAGATCCTTACCAAGTCTGCAACTTGCTAAATGGCTAGAAATGTCATATACACTACACAGTAGGTGTTTGGGAAATACTTGAGAGATGGGATGATTAAAAGAGTTGTAGGGAGTAGCTAGGTGGCACAGTGGATAAAGCATGAGTCCTGGATTCAGCAGAACCTCAGTTCAAATTTGGCCTCAGACACTTCACACTTACTAGCTGTGTGACCCTGGACAAATCACTTAACCCTCATTGCCCTGCAAAAACAAACAAAAAACAAACAAAAAAAGAGAGTTGTATCAGTCTATTGAGGCATCCTTAACCTGGGGGCATTATTTCAGAGAATATGTGAATATGGGAAAAACGTACAATTTTCACTTCCCCATCAGGATTTTCCCCATCTTGGTTTCAATATATTGTGGGTAGGAATAAGAAATTAAATGGGAATTTTGAAAAAACCACAAACAACATGAGAAGACCAGTAGATGACACAGAGCCTTTGATCAAATAATTCAAATTTTACAATAAGGTGTTGTAAATAACCCATTAAAGAAAAATGGAAAAGAAAGCAAACTTCTTTTCTGATATGAAGGGGGGGGGAATTTTTACAGGAATTTTCCAGATTGTGGGGGTGCCTTATCTTGAAACCCTAACAATGTGGAAGGAATATATATATATATATATATATATATATATATATATATATATATATATTTAGTTTTACTAAACTCTAAATGACATTTAGCATTTCTTCAAATTATGAACTTAAAAAAAAACATATCCTGAGAAAGAGTCCATTAGCTTCTCCAGACAACCAAAGGGTTCCAAGACAAAAAATGAATTAAGGACCCCTGGTCTACAGTATGTCATGATTAAGAGCCCTGCTAATGTGGGGATGCTGAGCTGAACCAAAGTACACACCCCATCTCACAGGGCTCATGTGAGGATAGTGGTTTGGGGACATCAAAGTGTTTTACTAATGCGGGTTGTTACCACTGCCATTTTGTTATTGTTGTCATCATCATTGTCATTGTCCTCCTCACCTTCATTCCTGAGTGAATGCTCACAGTGATCCAGCAGAGGAGGTGATGAATGATGAGAAATCAAGATGGTGATGATGACTGATCTTGTCTTCTGCTCATGCATAGGTACATCAGACTGAATGATGTAATCCTCCCCTCACTGAGTAAATAGATCCAACAATTCCTGTCACTTTTCATGTGAGGGCTGGGTTTCTGATACTTTCCCCTGTCTGCTTTTACTTGCTATGTTGGCAAACAGAATCAAAGAATTTCAGAGTTGAAAGCAACCTCAGAGCCATCTTGTCTAATGCATTTTTTTTGTGTGTGTGAGGCAATTGGGGTTAGGTGACTTGCCCAGAATCACACAGCTAGTAAGTGTTAAGTGTCTGAGGCCGGATTTGAACTCAGGTCATCCTGAATCCAGGGCCGGTGCTCTATCCACTGTGCCACCTAGCTGCCCATTGTCTAATGCATTTCTGAGCAGAAAGACTTTCTGCATCATACCCTGCCAATGATGCTCTGGGATCCATCTGAAGACTTCTGGTGAGGTAGATTCCTATCACCTGTGGGTGCCCTTTTCATTTTGGGATAGTTCTAATTATTAGGCAGTCTATATCTCATAGGATTCTCATATCAGATTATCACAGGATTTAAAGCTAAAAAGCACCTTAGAGATCATCTCCTGCCCATTTTTAGGGACTATTTAGTTTCCTCCTTACCTCTTTTTTTTTAAATTATAAAAGTATTTTATTATTTTCCAGTTACATGTAGAGATAGTTTTCAACATTTGTTTTTATAAAATTTCTAGTTTCAAAATTTTCTCCCTCTCTCCCCAAGTCCTTACCTCCTTCTTTTTTGTTTGTTTTTGCAGGGCAATGGGGGTTATGTAACTTGCCCAGGGTAACAGCTAGTAAGTGTCAAGTGTGTGAGGCCGGATTTGAACTCAGGTCCTCCTGAAACCGGTGCCAATACTTTATCCACTGCGCCACCTAGCTGCCCCTTTCCTTACCTCCTTCTTAAGGAAGCTCTAGCTTTAGTATAATTCAGGTACTATTTCCTACATGAGGCCTTTTCCTGACTTCCCTTCCCCACCACCCACTCCTTATTGGCATTTTTTCCCTCTTCAAAATTACATTGTATAAGTTTACATGCTTATATACCAGTTTTACCCTTCTGGTACAACACAAGTTCCTTGAAGATAGAAATTGTGTCACTTTTGTCTTTTTATTCCTAATACCTAACATAGTACCTTGCTATGTATATTATACATACTACATAGTATGCTTTTAAATAATTTGTCAGTAAATGAATATATAATTCAATGCAAAGTGTCCTTAGACCTAGAATCTGTCTGTCTGTCTGTCTGTTGTTGTTAATTAGGAATTTCAGTAAAGTCTGACTCTGTGACCCTATTTGGGGTTTTCTTGGAAAAGATACTGGATTTATCTTTTGGCCTCAGATACTTACTAGCTGTGTAACTCTGGGCAAGTCACTTTAGCCTTGTTTGCCTTAGTTTCCTCATCTCTACTGTAACAATTGGAATGAAGCCACCTGCTGGAGACTTACTGTAGAAAAGCTCCGCCATGAGGTAAAGGTCTCTGAGGGCAAGACCATGAATCTTTTCTTTGGCATGTGGTAAAAAAAAACATAAGTTTTAGCTGAATCATTTGAGAGTTGAACGCATGCTACTGAAGTGGCTTTTGAAGGACCACCCTTTAGGGGAGGAGACCATGAGGAACAGCTGTGCGCCTGCTGCTGCCCAGAGAGTGTGGCCAAGCACACCGTACTTCCGGGACACCAACTTAAAACAGGGAGTAGAATGGAAGTTCGCTCTCTACTCTCTGGCTCACTTACTCTGGCTTCTGAGCTTAGTGGTGATGGTGCATGCTTTCATGTTTGGCTCTGGTTCTCAGCCAGGCAGGCAGTTTTGGGATTTGGTGAGTTTTATAAAAGAATATAGACTAAGCTTAGATCTAAGACTATTCATTTGTATTTCTCTAATCAGTATCACCTGTTTGTTGTCTAAACAATAAAAGCTAATCCCTCTCTGAATAAAGCTCAGAGGCTTCTTTTTCTTACTGGTCTGGGAGATATATAAGGGAAAAGTTAAAAGGGGAGGTAATGCTCTTATATCCAATTTTAAATCTCACAGGAACCAGGAAGTGATGTTTTCCTTGTGGGAGGAAGAAGGGGAAGGCTGGCACTCTGACTCTCTTTCCTGAGGACTCCGGTGGAAAGGAGAGCTAGGAATGCTCGCTCCCTTTAATAGATAGGAATCTAGGTCTCTCTCTTTACCAAATTCTTATTCTCCTTAATAAATGCTTCAAAGTCTAACTCTTGCTAAAGCTTATAATTTATTGGTGACCACTCATTAGATTTTATACAGACTAGCCAGAATTTTAGCCTTTACAGTAAAATGAGCTGGAGAAGAATATGACAAACCGTGCCAGTGTCTTTGCCAAGAAAACCCCAAATGGGGTTGTGAAGAGTTGAACATTACTGAAATAGCTGAACACACAGCTACCCTAGAGCCTCATTAACTGAATTTAAATCCAAGATGTTTTACTCTCTACATGGATAATGGGGAAAATACTTTCTGAATCTCAGTGTCCTCTTCTTTAATATTAAGGGTGTCTATTTAGATTAATCAATCAACAAGTCTTTGTTAAGTGCCTATTGTAACAATTGGAATGATGCCACCTGTTGGAGATTTACTGTAGGAAAGCTCCAACATGAGGAGAGGGCCTCTGAGGGCCAGACCATGTGGCTTTTCTTGGCCATCAGGAAGCGATGTTGGCTTGTGGGAGGAAGAAGGGGAAGGTTGGCGCTCTGACTCGCTCTCTTTCCTGAGGACTCTGGTGGAGAAGGGAGCTAGAAATGCACTCTCCCTTTAATAGATAGATGAATCTAGGCCTTTCTCTCTCTCTTTAGCAAATTCTTATTCTCCTTAATAAATGCTTAAAAGTCTTACTCTTGATAAATCTTATAATTTTTTGGTGACCACTCATTAGATATTTTAGACAGTATAGCTAGAATTTTAGGCCATACACTATACATATGAAGAACTATGTTAGGCACTGCAGGAGAGAGAGAGAGAGAGAGAGAGAGAGAGAGAGAGAGAGAGAGAGAGAGAGAGAGAGAGAGAGAGAGAAAGAAGGGAGGAAGAGAGGAAGAAGGGAGGAAAGAAGGAAGGAAGGAAGGAAGGAAGGAAGGAAGGAAGGAAGGAAGGAAGGAAGGAAGGAAGGAAGGAAGGAAGGAAGGAAGGAAGGAAGGAAGGAAGGAAGGAAGGGAGGGAGGAAGGAAGGAAGGAAGGAAAAATGCTCAGTCTCCAGAAGGTTATATTCTATCAGGGGAGGCAACCTTCACAAGTGAGATAGATAGATAGATAGATAGATAGATAGATAGATAGATAGATAGATAGATAGATAGATAGATAAAAATAGATAGATAAAAATAGATTCAAGGTAATGAAGGGTGGGAATTAGGAGTTGGGGAGGGATCAGGAAAGGCTATATGTAGAAAGTGGAAGTTAAGCTGACTTTTGAAGGAAATGAGAGATTCTAAGAGGCAGAGAGTAAGGAGAGAAAGTGTTTAAGAAATGAGGTAGACAATCAATGTCAAGGTCTAGAGATGGAGTCTTGTTTATGATTAAAGCAAGAAGAGCAGCTTGGCTGTGAGATGGATAATGAAGCAACCTTTGATCTTTTCCAGCTCTAAAATCAATGATCTTATCAATTTTATAGAGGAGGAATTAAGACTGAGAGAAGCTAGGTGACTTCCTTGAAGCCAGGATTCAAAGCCAGGCCTCTAGTTCCACAACCCAGTGCTTGCCCAAGTTAGCTCTTGCCCAGAGGATAGCTGCTAAGGTGGCACACAGGCAGATGCTATAGATCTCAGGCTTGGGCAGGTAGCACATTGTATGGTAAGTGTTATTTGTTGCCTCCAGACCTTTTCCCTTTTATATCCTCTTCAGCCCAGAATAGATAAAATCAGCTTGTCTGGTCCCCATGTCCTGATGATGCTTCTTGAAGTCTGCATGGCCTCATGTTCCCTCTCAGCTTTCAGACACCATGACTGACAGGGTTGGAGAATGAAATACTTTGGTGAAGAGGAGTCAGAGCTGAGTTTCCATTAGCAGCAGCAGAACCGGACATTTCAAACAGGCATAGATGCCCCAGGGAATAGGTTTAAAAACCAACAGGAGCATTACTTCACAGCCTTGAGCCCTATTTTACATCACAGCAGCCAGGAACACAACCAACCTTGGAATAGATATTAAGGGGAAACCACAAGACCCCTAAAAACCTGTGCTCCGGAAATAAATGAATAACACAAGTATGTCAATATTTCCTCAATGACAACATCAGAATTTACTGACAACAAAAATAGGCCAGACAATTCTTTTTTTCCTTGTCATATAACTATTTGGCAGCTGGTGGGGAAATTTTTTGGCCTCCAGCTAATTCATCTTTTAAAGTGAATTTCAAAAAAAAAATTAAAAACCAAGAATATTCATTCCAAGAAAAAAAAAGTTTGCCTCACATGTAAAAAGACAGCAGGTAGTGTTTTTTTTTTTGTTTTGTTTTGTTTTGTTTTTTTCTCCTAGGACAAGAATAGCTCTAACTGTATCCCCAAGAGAGTAAGGGGAGTCTGTTAGTTATTTTGCAGATAAGAATAAATTGGCAAAGTAGAAATCTCTAGAGTAAGTATTAATAGCCAATCTAATATGAAGATATCAGAAGGTATTTCCCATATGTGTATGAATGTGTGTGCTGTTACAGAAGCTTAATTATGGCTAGATCATTTTATCAGGGAGTTACTGAAATGAAGAAAAGGTATTACTTGGCTGAGTCCTGTGGTAAAGGTCCCACCCAGTTCTATTATCTAATGTGCCATTCTACCGCTCCACGGCCCAGGCCACTTGGACCTATGCTAGAAATTCTTTGTTTTTGCTGCTATCCATTTCAGGACTATGGTGTGAACTCATCTAACTAGCATCAGTATTAACTCAGATTAGCCTCACCCTCTGCCTCTTAGTATTCCTGTTTTCCTTTAAAACTCAACTTGTCTGTCCCATTCTTATCCCTCTCCAAGTGCTAGTGCTCATCCTCACTATGGAGCATCTAGTCGAACTCTACATTTGGGAGCCAAACCTCATAATCTGCAAAGAAAATGCCATTATTATATCTCTACCTTTCTTTGATTAGCAGTTATTTTTCCCCCTCTACCTGCTTAGAAACTGCACTTTCTGTTTCTTAACCCCCCCAACCCCCAAGTATCTCAAGTTTTGAGGAAAAATGAAAAACAAAGAAATGTAATACACTAGAAGGAGCATTTGATTTGGCATCAGAGAAACTGAATCTGAATCTTTGCTCTACTATTTACTATGTGACCTTAGCTAAAGTCACTTAATTTTTTCTGCACAGGCTTCCACAGTCTTAGATGATCTCCAAGGTCTTTTTTCACCTGATGAACTTCAATTTTTTTTTAAAATGAGGCAATTGGGATTAAGTGACTTGCCCAGGGTCACACAGCTAGTAAGTGTTAAGTGTCTGAGGTCAGATTTGAACTCAGGTCCTCCTGACTCCAGGGCCGGTGCTCTATCCACTGTGCTACACAGCTGCCCCATGAACTTCAATATTATGAAAAACAACCTATGAATGATCCTTTCTCCTCAGGATCACAAAATTCTTGGTCATCCTTCACATGGGAAATTCTTGGATATGCACCTGATATGACCTTCCAACCACTGACTTTCTGAATCTGCATTCAAATTCAAGTGATAACTTGGGCTCCTAATATGCTTATCATGTGGGAAGGATTTCTTAGGTAAAAATGAGATTCCCAGATTGTCAATCAACAATTTGGCATATAAGCACTGCTCTTTTCCTCCATAACTCATGCTGGTCACTAAACGGCACATGAAGAATTATGTGGATTGTATCTTGAAGGAGCCTGGAATCTAATTGGGGAGATAAGACATGTTAAAGGACATAGCATCAGAGCAGCTAGGTGGCGCAGTGGATAGAGCACCAGCCCTGGAGTCAGGAGGACCTGAGTTCAAATCCGGCCTCAGACACTTAACACTTACTAGCTGTGTGACTCTGGACAAGTCACTTAACCCCAATTGCCTCACCAAAAAAGAAAAAAAGGAAAAAAAAGACATAGCATTAAAGAATCAGTTATTTCACAACCTATGTCACCAAAGTGCAGTTATGTGGCACAATGTATAGAGTGAGGGCCTGGAGTCAGAAAGAACTGAGTTCAAATTTGGCCTCTGTGGGGATCAATTTTTAATTGGGGAGTGCTAGCTAAGTGGCTCCCCAGAATATTGGGACAAGGAAGGCGACCGGCAGCCTCCCTCAAAACAGAATAAGATTTATTTTAACAAGAATGAACTTAAAAAAAAAAAAACACAAACAGGATCAGTAGGATCAAAGGAAAGGAAATAAAATGGGGAAAGGGAAATGCTAAAACCTGAAAAAAATACCACTGCCCAGGAATCAGTTGAAAATACTCAGCACAATGCCTGTTGCTTTCCAGCTTCCAGCTAGAATGGCGAATTCTCCTCCCCATTCCTAGAAAACCCCACACAGCCCCCAGCCTATTGGCTGGCCGCTCTGACAGTCACATGACTGCCCTCACTAGGCTTCCAATCATTATAATTTTGCCAGGCCCATGTAGGCATCTGCTAGTGGTGATGACATGAGGTGCCAGAGCCCTGGCAACAGCTACAACCTGTGGGTGGAACACCATGCTGTTTGCAGAGCCTCAGGCCAGTGTGCGCCAAGGCATAAAAACCTCAAATAACAATTAATTCTTTACACCTCAGACACTTAATAGCTGTGCAACAGTGGGTGAATCGCCTAACCCTGTTTGCCTGACTTTCCTTATCTGTAAAATGAACTGGAGAAGGAAATAGCAAACGAACCCAGTATCTTTGCTAAGGCAATTGGGGTCACAAGCAGTAAGAAATGACTGAAATGACTGAACAACAACCACATATCACCCAATGCATAAATCCCTTCCATGAACATGGAACAGTACATGAAATAGTGTATCTGTATGAAATGAGTATTTAATACAACTAAATGCTGTTATGAAGTTTCATTAAGTCTTAGATCTAAATTTGGATTTGGGCCAGAGGCAGTTTATAAAAGTTGCAGTTGACTTATAGTCATGGGGATGATGTTATTAAGGGTAGTAGTCTTTCAATTACATCCAATTGGCAGAAGAATCAGAATATTGTTGAATTGCATCATTAAATGAATGAATTACTTGGAGACAGTAGAATTCGTTTTAGTCTTAATTTTACCACTTGCATCACCTTGGATGATTGAAATGACTCAACAATAATAAAAATCAATCAGTCTATCTACTTAATTTGTTTATCTGCCTATCATTTTCAATCTATCTATACAAATGTCTATCTAATTTATCTAAGTAGCTTGTCTGTCTATCTGTGTACATATCTATCTAACCTGTCTATTCATTTATCTAATCTATTTGTCTATCTACATATCTATGTAACTATCTATCTATATATTTTTATGGCCTTCAACCTCCTCATCTGATAATGAGGGATTTGAGTTATATGATTATGAAGGTTCCTTATAACTCAAATGCTTTGCAGACTTCATGTTAAACTTTGCTTTATTTTGTCTTCATATCTCCAGAGCCTTGTGCATAGGAAGTGCTTAATAAATGCTTGTTGAATGGATAAATGGATGAATGAATGCTTTAGCTGTTTCACTTTTTTAAGAGTAAAATTGAAAATTTTCTTGATAGAAAAGGCTTGAATCTTAATGGGTTGAAGAGCAGCATTCTTTTCTCAATCTATATATTACTACTGTGCTCTTCAGGGAACTTTGGTGAGTAGTAGCTATAATGTAGAATGACCAGAGGATTAGAGATTCAGAATAACTGAAAAGTCAAGGGAATAGAGACCTGACTTTTCTAACTTTTGTCTAGACACGATTACTCAATGTTAACATCATACATAAAATCCACAAACTGGCTGATATGTTAACAATCATCAGATTAAGGGGTTGTGGCTACAATTATAATTATGGTCTTCAACTAATGGTACCTAACTGATTTCTGATGTCTTCCTGGAATGCTCTTAAATTAAAGTGGAGCCTAGGGAATCTATGCTTCTGGAGGGTAAGCAAGTATCTCACTTTTCTATTTGTATCTCCAGGGTCTAGCAAAGGAATTGGCTCATGGCAGGTGATGAATAAATGCTTGTTGGTTGGGTTATTGATTATAAAAGTGATGGATTGTGCTCATATTAATTCTTCTCTTAATTAAAAAATATGAGCTCCTTGATATGCTCTAAGGCACTGTTATTAGTCAAAGAAACCATTAAGTTGAGAAAAAATATAAATAAGTACAATTCATTAATTTACTGATCATTGATAGACATTACCTAATTAATGGAATTTAGTCAAGACATCTATATTTCCATTCTCTTGAATTATATTGCAATATATACTGATACAGCTCTGGCTTAATGCATTAAGGGGCTGTATAGCCTATGTAGCTATCCTTGGCAAAATTGCAATATTCACTTGATAATTCTACATTATTTAGATATTTGGAATCAAAGAGGACAAAGATAATAACATGCTCCTCTTCACACTCGGCTCTCATTAGAACAAGAGGTTTCAGAACATGGAGCCATAGTGGATTGTGTGACTGAACTGAGAAATCAACATTCTATTGATAACAGGGAAGGGATTTCTTAATTCAAAGCTACCCCTTAAACTGAGGGAGTGTTTTCACTGATACTTACATCTGGCACAGGTCCTCTAAGGCAGAAGGTGTACTGTGGGAACTATAGCAACAAAGTAAGGAATTAAACATGACCCTGCGAGACTGAGAGCCGTATGGAAGGATGTAAGGGTGCACAGGTGCCTGTTTTTCCTTTCTCTCTTCCCTATTCCTTTCCTGGCAGCCATATTAGATGGAGAACTCTCCTTTCCTCTTAAGTGGCAACTGGATGGTATGATGGGTAGAGTGCTGGGCCTGGGGTAAAGAATATCTGAGTTCAAATCCACTCTCAGACACTAACTAGGTGTGTGACACTGGGCAAGTCACTAAACCTCTATTTGCTTCAGTTTCCCCATCTGTAAAATGGGGATAATACTAGTACCTACCTCTCATGGATGTTGTGAGGATCAAATGAAGTAAAAATCGTAGGATATCTACGTTAAGCATGTGAAGACTTTTCCCAGTGGAATGGGTGGATGATTTGTTCCAACAGCCATAAAGTTGGCTGAAGCAAGTGCTGTGGACTTCATAGAGTTTGGTCAGTTATAGAAGATGCCAAGGTCATCCATTGCACATAGCTAGTAAATGTTTTAAGAAGGATTTTCACTCATTTTGGTTGACCCTAAGTTCATTGTTCTATAAGCTTCATCACCTATGTTCTGATTTGGTCTAATTACTTAGTTTAATACTCTCATTTTATAGATAAGGAAACCAAGGTATAGAGAGGTTAAGTGATTTTTCTGAAGGCCACATAGCTAGTCAGTGATAGACATGGAATTAAAATCCAGATGTTTGGGCAGCATCTTGTCATCCACCTATGATATTGCACCACCAGTCAAGAGTCCCTGACTGTGGAAATTTAATTTCTTTTGTTATTGGTTAAGTGATGGAATGCAGTTTAATACTGATCTCTTTGGATAACCCTTTCTTTGGTGTTTTTCATGGTGGTTTGAGCTAAAGCCTTTTTAATTAATTTATTAAGTCCCTTCAGTTCTGAGGCTTGATTAATAATTGAAATAAATTTTAATTAGTTTATACACTCTAGAGTATCTTATTAATAACATAAATAAACCAACTGGTTCTCTTTGAGTAAGGATCTGGCAGAATGCATAACTCCTGATCCCCAATATAGTCTCCTTTCCTGAGTTCTGTAGTTGAATATGATTTCATTTTTATAGATTTGAGGTTTTTCTTCTGCTTTGAGGTCAGGTCATGGAAATGTCCAGTCTCCACCATTCATCAGTTCATTAAGGGCTTTAAATGCCGAACAGAACATTTTATATTTGATCCTAAAGGTAATAGGGAGCCACTGGAGTTAATTGAGCAGGGAGTAACATGGTCAGACTTGAGCATCAGGAAAATTACTTCAGCAGCTCAGTGGAGGATTATTTGGAGTAGGGAGGGATTTGAGGCAGGGAGACCAACCAGAAGGCTATTATAATAATCCAGGCTTTGGGTGACGAGGACTCATATTAGGTTCATGTTGTTTGAATAGAGAGAATGGGATTCATATGAGATATACTGTGAAGGTAGAAATGACAAAATTTAACAAAGGATTAGATATATGGAGTGAATGAGAGAGAATTGTTGAGAATGAGACCAAAGATGCCAACCTGGAATAATGGTGACACTCTCAACAATAATAGGCAAGTTTAGAAGAAGGAATGATTTAGAGGAAAGACCATGAGTTCTATTTTGGACATAGTGAGTTTGTGATTTTCTTAGGAAATCCTGTTGAAGATGTCTATGAGGTAATAGTGAAGTAAGGCAAGTCAGGAAGATATGAATTCAAACCTTGTCTCAGATACTTAGTAGCTGGGTGATTGGACAAGTCACTTACTCTTAATCTGCCTCAGTTCCTCAATTGGAAAATGGGGATAATAATATTACCTACCTCCTGGCAGTATTGAGAGGATTAAATTAGATTGTAAAGCATGTAGCACAGTGCCTAGCACATTGTTGTTGTTGTTGTTCAGTTGTTTCAGTGGCTTGCCTAGAGTTACACAGCTAGTAAGTGTCTGAGGGCAGATTTGAACTCACAAGATGAACTGGCACTTAATGGGCATTTAACAATTCTGGTTTCCTTCCTTCCCTCCTTCCTTCCCTCCCTCCCTCCTTCCCCTTTGGTTCTAATATTTTGATCAAGAAACAAATGGAGGAAATGGCAATATCACATTCCCATAAAGACCCAAGCATCAAGGTTATCTAGAGGAGAAAACCTTTTACTAATATGACTTTTCCTAAGTGAGCCATTGAGTCATAGATTCTGCCCTCTGGGAATGTTCAAATCTAGAGGCACAAATATACACACATAAAAATTAACCATACAAGACATCTGTACCTCTTCTACAAGTTATAATCTTAGGGAACTATCTCAGGCTTTGAGAAATGGAATGCTTTGTCCAAGACAATGTAGCCAGTATGTGAGAAGTCGAACTTAAACCCACAGATAATCCAGGCTCTGAGGTTGGCTTGCTATCCACTATGTCATGATGACTTTCTCTCTCTCTCTCTCTCTCTCTCTCTCTCTCTCTCTCTCTCTCTCTCCTTCTCTGTCCCTCTCTCTCCCCCTCTCTCCTCCCTCCATCTTTTTTCTTTTTCTTTCTCTGTCTCTTCCCCCCTTTCTGTCTTTCTTTCCACCCTTTGTCTTCATCCCCACCTCTATTTCTCTCACTTTCTGTCTCTGTCTCTCCCCACCTCCCTCCTTCTCCCCAACTCTCTTTCTCCCTCCTTCTCTCTCTCTTTTTCTTTCTATCTTCATCTCCATATGTCTCTCTCACTCTCTAATTTGTCTGCTTGTCTCTCTAGCTCTTGTTGTCTATCTTTCTCACTCTCATTTGTGTCCTCTCTCAGATATCTATTTATTTATGTGTCCTTATATGTTATTATATATGCATATCCCTAGACAAACATAGGGGCTCTGTTGTTTTGGGGCTTCATTCTTTTCCAAGTTTTTGTGTCTTAGACCTGACCTCTTATTAAAACAAGAGGAGGAGGGAAGGCAGGAGTGGGAGGAATCCACCATACTAATGAGCTGCTAAACATATGCTTAGCATCACCATATAGTGAATAATTCACACTGGCAATGATACTTCTGGCATTACCATGTGGACTACCAAGAATCCACTGTGCTCATGGCAGAGAAGATTGTTGTGCTTCAGGTAGGCCATTTCCCACAACCCCAGACTGCTCAAAACATCACACAGCAGCTGGCATGCCTGCTAAGTGTTCCCATTCCCTCGCAGGGCCTCATCCATGGCCATTTCATTACAGATAATGGGTCTGCAAAGCTAAAGAATGAAACTGTGGTAGGCAGCCTTGATGGGCAATACTTCCATGACTTTGGTGCAGATCTGTCCTTGACTTCTTGCTAATGAACTCTGACTGACAATAGTGGTGAGGGGGTATCAAAGTCCTTTCTAAAGACTTGTGAGTCACTTGTTCACATTCAGGTGGTGCCTGTGCTCTGGAGATTGGCTAACAACCAAAAAATCTTTTCACTCTATAGCTATTTGGGGATTGAAAGTCTCAGTCATTATGATTATCTGGTAACAAGGACTCTGGGATCTGCTTAGACAGCATTTTGTTCAGTGGATTTGGACAGACTCTGTCGGCCATCCTTGAACCTTCCACCTGGGCAAAGCATTACCTACAGCTGACTTTCCAAAAAGCTAAAAAGCCAAAAAACTTTATTTGTTCTGATGTTACTTTGTAGTATTTTGTAATGTTTCATGCTTTATCACTCTGCCTAGGCTGTAAGCCTCTTGGGGAAAGATAGAGTTTCTTCTATTCCTTGGCCTCCTTCTTTTTTTCCCTCCACACTCTCCAATGTGATGGGTTGACACACACACATGCATATGTTTTAATGTTGGGGAAAAGGATGGAGTGCAAGCTCTTTGAAGGCAGGCATTATTACGATTTTTTTTTGTCTTTGTATGCTCAACATCTAGCACAGGGCACTAAATATAGGTGATTTTTTTTTTCAGTGAGGCAATTGGGGTGAAGTGACTTGCCCAGGATCACACAGCTAGTAAGTGTTAAGTGTCTGAGGCCAGATTTGAACTCAGGTACTCCTGACTCCAGGGACAGTGCTCTATCCACTGCAACACCTAGCTGCCCCCATATAGGTGATTCTAAATAAATATTTGCTGAATGAATGAATAAAAGTTTTGGATTCAAAGGATTTATTTATTAACTTGTTCTGCCCTTGCTAATGATCAGGCAGCCTGGTTTCTGAATGTTTTAAAGAAAGGCTCAGCTCCCACTCTAACACTCTTCATTAAGATGTATCATTTATTCATTTAAAATATCATTGATTCACAAATTCATTCATTCAACAAACATTTATTAAATCTTAATATTATAAGAAAGCACTGTGCTTAGGTAATGGGGATATTTTAAAAGTTACAATATGGGTCCTGCTCTCAAGGAGTTTTTCTTTCTGTGTGCATGGTGGGGGGGGGTGGCAGAAGAATAGAGAAGGAACACATATACTCAAATAATTGGTATCTATTGCAATACAAGGGAGAGTGAGACATATTAGAATAGAGAAAAGATTGCAGCCTCCCACCTGTTGGTGGAGACATTTGCCTCCTTGTTTGCCACTGACCTGTCCATCCTGGTTCAGGTCTGTGCTAAATTTTAGAGCATCCTGGAGGATGATGCTGTTGTGAGGACTGTACTCCTGATTCTCTCAACTTCCTCTATTGTGCTTCAGATCTTCATCTTGGAAGATCAATTCACCCCTGGACTTCCCATATTAGAAGTAGCCCCCACCCCTGGGGTCTCTTCCTCTGATTGGTGAGTTCCTCCAGAACCTAACCTCCATTTTAAGGAGGATGCCCAGGACAGCCTTTATGACTTCATTCTTCCCCAGCATGCACTCCTGACTCTCCATCCTTCTTTACCACAACCCCATATGCATACTTCCATTCCACTACTTTCCCCTCTCCTTTTTTTACCTTCCTTTTGTGTTGTCTTCCACATTACAAAGTGATCTTCTTGAGAAAAGGTATTGTATCTCTTTCTGCATGTATTTGTATCCCAGTACTTAGCACAATGCCTGGCACATAGTAAATGCTCAATGAATGCTTGCTAACTTGACTTAAGAGATTACTCACCTGGAATGTTTTGTTTTCTAGAAGTTATTTACTTAACAAAGAAAGACCAAAGAGAGAAGGAAGACTGATCAGAGCCTAAAGGAGTAATCTTGACAAAAGTAACTAAAGGCACATAGTTGGATAGTAGTAGGTGGACTAGAGAGGGGGAACATATTTGAGTTAGGTCGTGAAGGGAGAATCAATAAGGCTTTGTAACCATTTTGAATTTGGAAGTGGAGAGGAAAGGATAAAAGGTAACATTGAGATTTGGAGTACCAAAAATTATATGAACAGTGGTCCCACTGACAAGAATAAGTCAGGAGGAGGAACTGACTTGGAGAAAAGACAGTGAGTTCTAATTTGGCTTTGAGCTTGAAATGATGGTGAGGAATACAGATTGAGATGTCTTTATGGGCAATTGCATTTGTAAGTTTGAAACTTCAGAGAGGTTTCTACTGGAGGTATAGATTTGTGTATCATATGGGTAGGAATGATGTTTGAAGTTGGAGACATAGAAGACATGGATGGGATGTTTAATGTGGGCCTATTTAAGGCTGGAAAATACTGGAGATAAAGGATAGCCCCCCCCCCCAATATGGTTAAATAAGGGATGCTTTCAGTTCAGTATAGTGAGTTTCTGATAATAAATTTGTGTTTATTATGATTGGCACATTGTCTTTGACCCCTCAGGATCTGAACAAATTCATTCATTTACTCATTCCACAAGCACATATTAGGTTCATCTAGTGTGCAGAGCACTGAAATTAGGGGAAGGTATCAATTTTGAAAAAAAAACGCAGTCCTGGTCCTTATGAGGAATACAGTCTACTAAGGTGATAAGACAAACATAGATAACTATAATAAGACAAGATTTATGGAGAGGAAGGGTATACAACAAGGTCAATGCGGAAAGATTATTGTTGATGGTTTAACAGAAAGGGCTTAACTGAAGAAAATACAATTCATATGCACTTTAAACAATGGGTAGGAATTCATTCAGAGTGGTGGAAGGAGGGCATTTTAGGCAAAGGGAACAGTGAGAGAAAAGACATGAAGATAAAAACATTCTGGACTTTTCTTGTGGGGAGTGAAGAAATGGTAATTTAGTATAGTTAGAGGAAAGTAGTGTGATATAAAATACAAAGAAAAGGGATGATGGAATTGAAGTCAGAGGACTTGGGTTCAAATTCCAGCTCTTCCACTTGCTACCTATGTTACCTCAACCTCAAGGAGCCTCAGTTTATTTATGCATAAAATGAGAAGGCTGTATAAGATGGTCCTTGAGATTTCTTCCATCTCTAAATCTATGCACCTATGACTGAAAATGTTGAGTGGGACAAGCTTGCAGTCAGCTGGGAATTTGAAGGAAGAGGTTTGAACTTTACTTGGTAGGTGATGGAGCCTCTGAAGGGGGCTGAGCAGGGGAGTGACAAG
Source organism: Dromiciops gliroides (assembly GCF_019393635.1). NCBI lineage: Eukaryota > Metazoa > Chordata > Mammalia > Microbiotheria > Microbiotheriidae > Dromiciops > Dromiciops gliroides. The sequence continues at coordinate 71,312,026 of NC_057866.1, forward strand.
ACTAGATCTATGTATAAAAAGAGGAACTGGAACAGGGAGAGGGTGAAGTTGGGAAACCTATAAGGAAAATGTTGCAATTGACCTGGCCAATGGTAATGAGGGTCTATGTTGGGGTAATGACAGTGGATGGAGAAAGACCAGGACAAGAGAACTGATATATCAGTAGAACTCTGAGAATTTCATTACATTCACTAAGTATTTAGTAGTGACAATGATGTGTTAGGTATGGGGGATAAAAAAGAAAAAGGAAACAGTCCCTGACCTCATATTCTATTGGAGGAAAATATGTTCTTAGTAATTTTTTTAAGCCAAAAATAATCCCTGACTTCAAGGAACTATCAATTCAATGCGGGGAAAGAACATGTGAATTATATATAGGATAAATTGTAGATGGATAGCTAAGTGGTACAGTGGGTAGAGCAGTGTCAGGAAGACCTGAGTTCAAATTTGACCTCAGATACTTGCTAGCTGTGTGACCCTGGGTAAGTCACTTACCCCATTTGCCTCACTTTCCTCATCTATAAATGATCTGGAGAAGGAAATGGTAAATAATTCCAATATCTTTGCAAAGAAAACTTCAAATGCGGTCATGAAGAGTCAGACAGCCAATTGACAAAACAACAAATTTTAGATAATCTCAGAGGGATTGAATACATTAGAATTAAAGGGCCAATGAGTCAATGAGCATATAATAAGCATACTACCCCTCCTGATCACTTGTCTTTGAATAAGGGCTTATGTAATTCAATGAAACTATGAGTTATGCCATATAGAGTTACCCAAGACAGACAGGTCATGATGGAGGGTTCTGACAAAAGGTGATCCACTGGAGAAGGAAATGGCAGGGTGCTCCAGTATTTTTGCCAAGAAAATCCCATGGACAGCATGGCATGCTATGATCCATGTGGTCACAAAGAGTCAAATGAATGAACAAATGAAAAACAATGACAAGAACAACAAGCACTTACATTGAGGATACAAAAAGAGGCAAAAGGCATTCCCTGCCCTTGAGGAACTCACAGTCTAATGGGGAGACAATGAGCAAACAAGCTTCAGGCATGATAGGTCAAGAAGGATATGTGGTGACTGAGAAAAGGTCATTAGATTTAGCAATCAAGAGATCAGTGATAACTTTGGAGAGATAAGTTTTAGTTGAATGATGAAGTCAAAAGCCATATTGCAGAGAGTTAAGAAGAAAATAAGAAGAAAACAAGTGTGATAGTTTTCTCTAGTAGTTTTACCATGAAAGGGGGTGAACTACAGGAGGATAGCTAGTAGGAATGGATTATTAAAATGAAGGTTGGGGGGAGGGATGGAGGAGACTTGGATATGTTTTGAGGTAGCAAAGAAGCAACTATTTTAAGTTGGAAGAAATTGAAGACTAGTGAGAGTGGGAATTATAGGGATACTGATTTGCTGGAGAAGATAGTTTGGAATACTTGTTCACATAGATAAATTAGTTTGGGCCAAGTAGAAAGGCCATGTCTTCATGTGACACAAGGATAAGGGAGGAGATAGTAGTAGAAGACATCTGAATGATATGAAGTGAGGAGGAACAGGGAAAAAGCTCTTAGTGAATGGCCCCAATATTTTCTTTTCTTTTTTATTTTTTTGGTGAGGCAATTGAGGTTATGTGACTTGCCCAGGGTCACACAGCTAGTAAGTGACAAGTGTCTGAGGCCAGATTTTAAGCTCGAGTCCTCTTGAATACAGGGCCAGTGCTCTATCCACTATGCCACCTAGCTGCCCCAGTGGCCTCAATATTTTCAATAAAATATGAGGCAAGATTCTCAGCTGAGAGTGTGTGTATGGGTGTGTGTGTGTGGAGGAAGCTATGGGAGGGTTGAAGGTTGTTGAAAAGACTTGAAAAATCTATTATGTGAGTGGGATAGTGAATTGATTATGAGAGTCTAAAAGGATTGCCTTCCCACAGTGAGGGCTCAGTTGAGATTATCTAATATAAATTTGTAGTGGATTTAGTCAGCAGTCTCATAATTTTCTCTGACTTCATTAAGCAGTATATGGATAGGAGTGATAACAGCAAATGCTGAGAATAATCTATTAATGAGACTTGGTAGGGCAAGATTGTAGATAAGAGCAGGGAGCAGGGGGCTGGAGAAAAGAGGACAGTGTAGAGTTTAACTGGTTTACTAAGGGGTCAAGAGGGGAAAGGGAAGAGAATATGGCCAGGGGTAATGGCCTAGGAAAGTATTGGGGAGTAGAGAGATTGGATTTCATGATGTGGATAAAGAACAGGATTAAGAGATGCAATGCATCTTAGTGGAAAGACAACAAGATTATAGTAAAATAGAGGAATCAGAGAGATAATGAACATGGCAAGATCAAGAGTAGGACATTCCATCTCAGTATATAGTTGAGTAGAGGTGGAAGAGTAGATCAAGGGAAATGACTAAGTTGAAAAACTTCCAAGTTAGTGTATTTGAGTGACTATCAATATACATGAATCAGAAAGGCTTGTGAAGCAGACTTTGAGCTTGAAATTAATTAAGAGTTTCCAAGAGGCAGAGGTGAGGAACAAGGACCTTCCAGGCTTGTGTGACAGCTATGCAAAGTCACAGAGGTGGGATATGAGAAGATAGGGATGTATGCTTATCAGACGTAAGGGGGAGGAAAGTGTCCAAATTAATGCTTAGGTTTTGAACTTAGGAGACTGAGTGAATGTGAATGGTAATATCTCTGATAGAAAGAGCAGTAGTAGAAACATGTTTAGTGGGAAAGATGATAAGAAATTAGGGGAAGAGAATGATGAATTAAACAACTGGACTTTTGTGTTAAGAGCAGATATTCCATGGTTAATAGAAGATACTTACTTCAGAAAGCGTTCCCCATCTTCAAAGCACCACATGTGAGGAGACCAGATGTTATTTCCTTTGTTGAGCATTGCTGAGACAGCAGAGTTAACCTCTCTACATCTGTGAAGAGTGCTTTGATAACTTTAGAGCACTTTGTCAAAAGGAACTTTCTGTTTGTGCCTAGCTGCCACTTCCTGAAAAGTATATCCCTGTAAATTTCAGGAGAGAGGGTGGTTAGCATAAGTTGGATCCACCTTAAAAGAAAGCCATTCTTGGACATGCAAGGTTATGTGTCAACTTGTTTCTCCCAACCCAAAGCCCACTTTACATATCCCTGTGACTCCCAAGAAAATCTTCGCCGTTATTGTGATCTCAATTGGCTCTTGGCTCCTCATAAACTCTTGTCCCCATTCCAGCCTGTCCACTAGGTTCAGAGTCATAAAATCTCAGATGCCATCTAGTTCAAGCTGGACCTGGACAAAAATGCCTTCTACAATATGCTAAACAAATGATTATCCATCCTCTAAAACTAAAACAATATAGAATTCTATAGCTTAGAGGGTGACAGCAGAGAACCTTTAAAAAAAAGAATGAGAGAGAAAGAGAGAGAGAGAGAGAGAGAGAGAGAGAGAGAGAGAGAGAGAGAGAGAGAGAGAGAGAGAGATGCCTCCATCCCTGTATCAAATAATGGCAATTGGGAAGGACAGCTCCAAATGAGCAATAAAGCAAATGTCACAAAGCAAACAACATATGAGAAGAAGGATTGGGAAACTACTGACTCAGCCCCTTAGGAAGTCTAAGGAGCATTCTGGAAGCAGAACCATATAGGGGCAGCAACTTGAACCCTAGGAAGAGGGAGAAGAGGGAGAAGAGGGAGACTTAGAAATGTAGCCCTTTCACTGGGAACTTTCATTGTGAAAGCCTGCTAAGACAACTGAACTATGTACTACCCTAACATTATTATATTCATTGGCCAAGTATCTAGACCACTTAACCCAGAAGTTTTAGGGAATGAGTTTACAATGAGCCTTCCTGGTAAGTTACCATGAGTGGATGGGTAGAAAAAAAAAGAAAAAGAAAAGGATTACAATCTGAAGTAGGTCTAGGAGACTATTCAGTTATTGAATATCTCCCAACCCATGTAAGTTCCAAGAGACCAACAGTGAAGAACAGTCTATATAGACAAAAGGATGTGTATTGTAGCCTGCCTAGCTGAGTTCGACTGGGACTGCCTCTGGCATTGGGATATTCTTTTTGAGAGAATGAAATAGCAAGAAGGACCATGGTTAAATTTGGGGAAATGTTAGTTCTAATCTTAATTCTACCTTGCGAAAATTCCAGATTCACAGAAAATCTGATTTAGAAGGGATCCCAGAAGGTAACCAGCCTGATGCATACAAGCACCCCCCTTTCCATAATATACAAGTATTCAACTGTGCAGTGCCTCTTGGAATATCTCCAATGATGGGGAGCCTACCAATCACTTCACTAATCAATTGGGATAGCTATAGTTGTTAGGAAGCATTCCCTTACATATAACAAAAATATCTCTATATATTTTTCCACCCTTTGCTTCTTGAGGTACCTTTTTTTCAACAGAAGAAAATTGTCAGCGGGCAGCTGGGTGGTGCACTCGATAGAGCACTGACTCTGGATTCAGGAGGACCTGGGTTCAAATCTAGCCTCTTTTGTTTTTGGAGTCTGTGATTTCATCAGGTTAAAAACTTCTGGTGTGAAAAAACCATCTCTTCTGATCCACAATTCCTCTGTAACATATAACCCTAGACAGCTGGCTAAGGCACTCTGAGATGATCAGATAGCTTACCCACAAGCATTTGTTAGAGAACCAGGTCTTTTTTAGAAAAAAAAATTAAATCATAAAAGTATTTTATTATTTTCCAGTTACATGTAAAGATAGTTTTCAATATTTCTTTTTGTAAGATTTTTAGTTCCAATTTTTTTCTCCCTACCTTCCCCCCGCTTCTCCAAGACAGAAAGCAATCTCATATAGGTTATATATGAACAATCACATTAAACATCTTTCTGCAGCAGTCATATTGTGAAAAACAAATTAGAACCCAAGGGAAAAACCTTAAGAAGAAAAAAACAACAACAACCAAAAAGTAGAAACAGTATGGTTTGATCTACATTCAGAATCCACTGTTCTTTTTCCTGGTTGTGGAGAACATTTTCCATCATGAGTTCTTTGAAATTGTCTTGGATCATTGCACTACTGAGAAGAGCCAAGTCTATCACAGTTGATCAACACACACACAATGTTGCTGTTACTATGTACAATGTTCTTCTTGTTCTGTTCATTTCACTCAGCATCAGTCCACTCATGTCTTTCCAGGTTTTTCTGAAATCTGCCTGCTCTTTATTTCTTATAGCACAATAGTATTCCATTACATTTATATACCACAACTTGTTCAGTCATTCCAATTGATGGACATTCTCTTGATTTCCAATACTTTGCCACCACAAAGAGAGCTGCTATATATTTTTTTTACATGTGCATCCTTTTTCCTTTTCTATTATCTCTTTGGGATACAGACCTAGTATTGGTATTGCTGGGTCAAAGGGTATGCACAGTACCATAGCCTTTTGGGCATAGGAGAACCAGGTCTTGAAGAGTTTTGAATGTCAGAGGAATTTATTATATATTTGGTCCTGGAAGTAATAAGGAATCCTTAGATTTCATCAGGCATAAACTTTAGGAAAATGGCTTTGGTAAATGAGTGGAAAATAGACTTGAGTGGGGAGAGGTGAGACCAAGAGATCAATCAGCAGGTTATTGTAATTGTCTGCATGAGTGGGGATAAGGACCTGTATGTACTAAGGTTGTGTGGTAGTGTTTTAGTGGAGCATATACAAGATATATAGTGAAGATAGAAATGACAAGATTTGGCAAAAAATAGGATATGTGTCATGATCAAGTGCTGTCAGGGATGACCATTAAGTTGTGAGTTGGAAGGAGGAAGAGAAGAGGATTTTTATGGAAGGATCTGTGTTTTGAAAATAATGAGTTTGAAATGTCTATGAGACATCCAGTTTGAGATGTCTAAAGGCAATTTGTGATGGATACGTACAGCTCAGGAGAGAAGTTAGGATTGAATGTTTAGATGTTGGAATCATCTGTATAAAGATGATTATTGAACCTAGGGGAACTGATGAGAAGATTAAATATAAAGGGACATATCCCTGCTATAAAGGGAAAAGAGCAATGGATTCAGAAGAGAATTTTGGTGATCACCTATAGTTGGTGGGCATAACATGGTTGTGTATCAAGAAGTTTTTTAAGTAGCAAGAAGAATATCTTGAAGAGGAAAGAGTATCTAGGAAGAGAGAATTATCAAACATGTCAAAGGTTTAAGAAGTCAATGAGGATGAGGATTTAAAGCAGAATAAAAGATTTGGCAATTAAGAGATCATTAGTAACTTTGAAGAGGTTAGTCTCAGTTCAATTATAAAGTCAGAAGCAAGATTGCAGAGATTTTAGAAGGGAGTATGAGGGACACTAAATATAGACAAATTAAAAAATAAATTTAATTACTTCAATTAAGAAAAATCTATTTTTTCTCACTCCCACTTACCTCCATTAAAAGAAAAGTAAAACAAAACCCTTTCAACAAATATGCATGGCCAATTTTTTTTTAATTGGCCATGTAAAATAATGTGTATCTCAGTCTTCACCCTGTGTTTGTCACACCTGTCTCTCTTGAGGTAATTGGTATATTTTATCATGTGTTCTCTGGAAATGTGGTTGGTAATTGCATTTATCAGAGTTCAAAGAGTTTTTCTTTACAATATAGTTATTATATAAATATTCTGCTGGTTCTGGTCACTTTGCTCTGCATCATTTCATACGTGTCTTCCCAGGTTTCAATGAAAACATTCTCTTTATCATTTGTTAAAAGTAAAACAGTATTCCATTGCATTCATATACCATAATTTGTTCACTCATCCCCAATGAATGGGTACCCCATTAAATTCCTGTTCTTTGCCACCCCCACCAAAATAATTGTTATAAATAATTTTGACCACGTGGGTCCTTTTCATCTTTTTTTTTTATCTCTATCATGGGGTCAAAATGTATGTACAGTTTTGTAACTTGGCACATGGTTCCTACTTGGTTTCCAAATAGATTATACCAATTAACAGCTCTACCAATTATGAATTAATGTGACTTTTCCCACATTCTCTTCAAACTTTGTCATTTTTCTTTTCTCTTTTTTTAATCAGCATCACCAATCCTTAGAGTGACTTTAATTTGCAATTTTTAAAATGTTAGTGATTTGGAGTTTTTAAATATAATTGCTTGAATTTCTTCTGAAAACACTTATATCCTTTGACCATTGATAAATTGGAGAATGACTTTTATTCATATAAATTTGAACTACCTCCCTGTGTATCTGGGAAATGAGACTTTTATCAGAGAAAGTCACTGTAAAGATCATTCTGCAGGTACTTTCTTCCCTTCTAATTTTAGCTAAATTGTTTTTGTTCAAGTATATATTTTTAAAATTATAACAAATAAAATTGTCCATTTAATTGTCTGTGCAAAATCTCCTGTCCTATCTATAGAATTGAAAGGTAATTTCTTCCTTCCTGCTCTACTTTATGATGTCATTCTTTGTGTCTAAATCCTGCACATATCTGAATTTTATCTTGATATACATAATGGCTAGGTGACTTCTCAAGGAATGTAACTATAAAGAGGAGTAGAAATATAAGATGATAAACAGAAAAGGTGTGAGATCAAGTGAGTTTTTTTTTTAAGGATGAGAAGACATTGGCATCTTTGTAGGCATTAGGAAAGGATCCAGTAGATAAGGAGAGGTTGAAGATCAGAAGCAGAATGGGGGTAATAGATTAGAAGTAGATAGCGGGGATAATCTGCTTGAAAAGATAGGAGAGGTTGGGATCAAGGGTACATGTTTGATGAGATCAAGGGTTAGCCTTCATAAGCAGAAGGGCTAGCTCACCATTTAAAACAGAAATGAAGGATATAATGGGGAAAGAATTCTGTGATTGGAGATGAGGAGGAAAGGAAAAGAGCTGTTGGAAATTAGCCCTTTTTCTTTTCTTTTCTTTTTTTTTTTTTTAGGCCTAATCTGAAACTGGAAGGGTATAGTGATGAGGTGTTATGAGAAACTTGGAAGAGCAACAGTAGGTTGTGTTCAATGAAAAAGTTGAGGAGAGCTTAGAAAGTTTGGAATACTGTCAACAAATGAGTGCCTCCCCTTCCCTTTCCTCTTGCTCTCTTAACTCTTAGCAGCCTGGCTTCTGACTTTGTCATTCTACTAAAACTATGCTTTCCAAAGTTACTAATGAACTCTCTCTCTCTCTCTCTCTCTCTCTCTCTCTCTCTCTCTCTCTCTCTCTCTCTCTCTCTCTCTCTCTTGCAATCAGGCTGCCACAGTTAGTATTGGCAGCTGGATTTGAATTCAGGTCCTTCTGACTCCAGGATGAGTGTTCTATCCACTGTGCCACCTAGCTGCCCCCCAGGTCCCAATGATCTCTTTTTTGTCAAATCTAATGATTTTCCCCCTCAGTCTTCATCTTGATCCCTTTGCAGTTTTTGTGAAACTGCTTTCCAAGGTCTCTTTTTACCCCTATGATCTCTCCTCAGTCTCTTTTGCTAAATCTTTGTCCAGGTCATACCCACCAAACTTGGGTGTTGATCAAGGCTCTGTCCTGGGTCTTCTTCTCGTCTTCCTCTAAAGTATTTCACTTGGTGATTTCATTCGCTCCCATTGAACCAATTATCATTGAATTCTGAACATCATTATAGCAATTCTCAGACTTATTTGTCCAGCCCTAACCTCTCTCTTGACTCCCAGTCTCACAATTTCAAAAGTCTATTAGACAACTCAAACTCAGTGTCTGCTAGAAACCTCAAACTCAATATGTCAAAAGCTTAACTCATTATATTTTTCCTCCAAACCCTCCTCTATTTCTAACTCCTTATTGCTGTAATGGCTATCACTATTCTCCTGGACACCCAGGCCAGCCACCTAGATATCATGTTAGACTCTTAACTAGCTCTTACTCCCTGAATTCAATCAGTTGTCAAGTGTTGTTGATTCTATCTCTGTAACATCTCTCATATATTCCCCCTTCTATCCTCTAACACTGCCAATACCCTGGTGGTGGCACTTATTACTTGGACTATTGAAATAGCTTTTTGGTTGGTCGCTTGACTCCAAGGCTCTTCCTACTCCAGCTATCAAAGTGATAGGTCAAACCCCATTCTTTTTCAATAAACTCCAGTGACTTCCTACTACTTTTAGGATAAAATAGAAAACACGCTGTTTCACTTTTGAAGCCCTCCATAACCTGTCCCTTCCTGCCATTCTAGTTTTCTGATATCTTACTCCTTTTTGTGTACTCTATGAGCCAATTACCTTCCTTACTCTTCTAGGAAAAAGACACTCATCTTTCAGCTCAGTGCATTTTCATTGGCTATCTACAATTCTATAATTTTATCCTTCCTTTTCTCTGTCTTCTGGATTGGCTAGCTTCCTTCATATGAAATTTTATTTTCTGCAAGGTTTTCCTCATCCTACTTGGTACTAGGGCCTTCTCTTTGACATTGTTTCCAATTCATCTCAATTATATATTGTTTACACATAGTTATTTGCATGTTGTATAGACCATGAGATCCTTGAAGATAGGGGCTATTTTTGCCTTTCTTCTTATCTTCAGTACTTAGTGCAGTACCTGACACAGAAAAAGAGTTTAATAAATGCCTGTTGACTTGTAGAGTGGGAATTGACTAATGGAGGGGATAATGAATTGCCTTTTTAAAGTGAGGTCTCAGATCACATATATTTGTAAGGGTCACAATCAACATAGTTGTGTCATCTTCCCCCCAGTAGTCAGGGACAGAACTTGAACCCAGGTGTTTTTGACTCCAAGGAAAGCTTTCTATCCAATAAACCATGATGTCTCTATGTTTTGGGGGACGATAACTTGGACCTGTAATTCATAAAAGAATTTCTGGGTGAGGAAATTCCCTCTACCAATACAGGTCAGCACCTTCTGTGCAACTCATGTCTTAGAGAGTTTCCTTAAGCTCTACAAGTGAAGTGACTTGCCCAGGTACACAAGGATTTGAATCCAGGTCTTCCTGACTTCAAAACCAGTTATCTATCCTCTATGCAAAACTACTTGTCTTTACACATATAAAATGTGACTCATGGTACCTTAGAGCTCCTCTTGTACAGTCACTCACTTCGATGCAAGAATTAGTTTTAGAGTGTTGTTGTTGTTGTTGTTTTTCAGTCATTTCAATCAGGACCTACCCTTCATGACTCCATTTAGGGTTTTCTTGACAAAAATATTGGAGTAGTTCACCATTTCCTTTTCCAGTGGATCCATTTTGTCAGGTAAGGAACAGTTAAGTAACTTGCCCAAGATCACACAGTTTTAGAGTATTACCTGACAAATTGTCATTCATCTTTCTCTTTAATTATGGGGAGCTCGCCATCTGACAAAAAAGCCCATTCCATCATTGAACAGTTAGAAAATTCTTATGCTGAGTCCAAATTAGCTTCTTTTTTTTTCTGTTTCTGAAGGCTAAAGAAAAACATACTAAATCTACCCCCCATTTTTATTATGAAACCTTTTCACATGTTGGAAGACAATCATGAAGTTCTCTCTCACTTTCTGGACTCTTACAAAGATCAAATGAGCCATAGGTATGAGGAGAACATGCTTTACAAAAATGTTTGTGTGTGTGTGTGTGTGTGTGTGTGTGTGTGTGTGTGTGTGTGTGTGTGTGCGCGCGTGTATATGTGTTTTAAAGCGGATTGGTCCCAGCATAGCAACAGGGTTGCCATTCTGAACAAAAGACCTCAGACAGACTGGCTGTCTGAGGGGTAGAGTTACTCACAGTCCCTGGTTCTGGAAATAGCTTCTAGAGTCAGTCACAAGTCAAGTCTACATGGAAATTCAATATTGAAAGAACTTTGGGTCATTCATAGATCTTGTCTTCAAAATCACTATAAAATGTTAATGATCATAAGGCATCTTTGTCTAGAAGGTTTTAAGCTTTTCAAGACTACTTTTAGATTTATGACCTCTTTGGATCCTGGGAGATTGGCAGGGTAGATGATTATTATTTCCATTTGATAGATGAGTAAACTTCTTCCCAGTGAGGACCTGCTAGGTAATTGCAGCATGAGGATGAGAACCAACATAGCCTGGCTCTCAGCCTAGTTTTTCCTTCTGTGCCATGCTTCCTAAACCTTAGAATATAAGTATCAATAATCCCCATTAATGCAGCTGTTATATGTTGCTGCTACCTTCCTAGTGTTTTCAATTGGTGCACTTACACACATGGATACACAGGCAGAGATTCAGCAATTCCTTCATTAAGACAGGCAGGTATCACAGTGGCTAGAGTACTAGACATGAAGTCAAGAAGAAATGAGTGCAAATTCTGCTTCAGTGACTGTTTGACCTTGGGTAAGTCACTTGACTTCTTTTAAATAGCCTTAGCTTCCCTTAAATCACCTCAGTTTCCTCATCTATAAATTAGGGACTATTAAAAATAGCACAGGTTACTATGAGGATAAAATGAGATTACAAATGTAAAGCACTTTGCTAACCTCAAAATACTATAAATGCTAACTCTTCTTATTATAATCAACAACATATTAATTATCCAGTATGTTCAATGCATTGTCTTAGGCTCTAGGGGAAAAAAAAACAAAGAAAAATAAGACATGGTCCCTTCCCATAAGGAATTTATAAACTGGTAGGAGAGATAAGATATTTATACAAATAAATATTCTACTCTCGATTAAAATATGGTAAGAGTATACAAAGCTGAGAATGAGTGAAGCATCTATTAAGCTTCAATTTAAACAGAGGAAAGAGTGAAAACTATGTGGCTGTTTCATTTCTTTCTTCATATGTTCAGCCTTTAATTGTGTCAACAAAGGGAAGGCAGAGAATGTAATGATAGGAGACCCTTTTTCATCCCAAACCCAAACTCTCAAGTAATCATCCAAGGTGAATTTGAACTCTGAACCATCTGCTGCTTCTCCAGGTCTAATTGGACCTCTGGGGCTCTGCTCTAGCTCAGTAACTTGTTAAACTGCTGCCTTTCAAAGGGATTCCACTGGAGCTGGCTATAGGTGTCCTGAGGGCACATCAAGGTCTGGGAGAAGGAGAGCTCAGGTGCAGGGTGTTGTGTGTATTAGCAGTCTGCAGGGTCTGCTGGCACACACTCATCAGGGAGACATGGAGTGCCTCCTCTGAAATGCCACCTTGGTGGAATTGAGTGATCCAAATGTGGATCGGGTTCCTCAACCCTGCAGCTGGCAGGGTTAGGCAGGAAAATAAGAGTCCTGTTACAATTTAGAGGTCAGGGGAGTAGAACATGCCAAGCCTTCCTATCACTCAGCAGGGGGCATAGGAAGGGAAGAAGAGGGACAGGGAAGATGAAAAATCACAGAGAGGATTTTACTAAAGTGCTCATTCTCCAGGCTCAGCAACCAAAGGTAGAGGGCCTTATTGTGAGGTTAGGGAGCTTCTAAGAAAAGAGGACAGAACAATAAATGAAGAGAAACTTTGTACCTTGCAAGCATAGCCATGCAATAAGGCTCTTGCAGAGATGCACTGTCATACAAACACATGAACATTCACAGCATACCATGTGGAAGGGATTAAGATAGAGGGGATTTGTGTATAAGAATTCAATAACAAGAGAGCATCTGAAGATCTTATACATATGCTCACATGCACACATTACACATAAACATAAACACACATACTCATATATGCAAACTCAAATTCCAATGAATCTGTATGTATTCCTATCAGGATGGGTATACACTGCAACTCATCTATGACTCCTTTATGATAATGTGATTATAATCTATGTTTTTCTATAAATCTTTGATATGGGATATATCAAATACACTGAAGACCTTTCTCCAGCTCTTTGAAAATTTCATGGATTGTATGTAATATTTGGAACATCCATCCATTCATTATTCCTTATTCTTACTATATGAATGTTTCATCTCCTTATATGGGATGATTGTTTTCAGAACTGTACAAAACTCAGCAATAAGAGCCATGGTGATTTAAAAGAGATTGAGTTGGTCACTCACACCACAATACAAAGAGATGAATAATGCTTATTGCCAATTTGTTACATTCATTTGGATGGAGAGTGTACTGAGCTAATCACCAGTACTATAGGTTTATTTTGGACAGACACTAGAGATGGACAATGAATTGGGCTATGACTTAACTTGGAGGAGGTCAGATAAGATCATACATATCTATATGTATATGGACTTTGTGTTAAGTAAACCAGAATTATCAATCATACTAGCTAAAACCAATAAAATATAAAGTACCAGATGGAAAAGACTTTCATTTTTGTCTTCAAATCTCTGTGCCTAGCACATAGTAGGTGTTTAATAAACATTTATTGACTGATTTGTCTGGGACTTAGTAAGGTACCCAATAAATTGTTGTTGAAAGAATCAATGGGGGGCGGCTAGGTGGTGCAGTGGATAAAGCACCGGCCCTGGATCCAGGAGTACCTGAGTTCAAATCCGGCTTCAGACACTTGACACTTACTAGCTGTGTGACCCTGGGCAAGTCGCTTAACCCCCATTGCCCTGCAAAAAAAAACAAAGAATCAATGAATCCTCAAGTTATAGTTAATTGAGGTTTGATGATATATATGTAATATATATGTCTACATGCACATATATCTATGTATACACACACATAGAGATATAAATTTATATATAATATGCAATACAACATGTATACACATGTATATACAGACATATATAACATAGAAATATGTTCATTTTTGGCTCTTGTTTGACTACATACATGCATACTCACATACATACATACATACATACATACATACATACATACATACATACATACATATAGGGCAGCTAGGTGATACAGTGGATAGAGCTCTGGGCCTGGAGTCAGGAAGACTCTTCTTCCTGAGTTCAAATCTGGCTTCAGACACTTATCAGTTGTGTGACCCTGGGCAAGTCATTTAAACCTGTTTGTCTCAGTTTTCCCACTGTAAAATGAACTGGATTAGGAAATGGCAAACCACTGTAGTATCTTTGCCAAGAAAACCCCAGTGGGGTCTTGAAGAATCAGACATGACTGAAAAAAGGATGGAACAACAACAATATATAGACACACACACACAAATACATATTTGACTCAGCCAGTATATATTCTTTTTTTATTTTATTTTATTTTATTTTTTTGTGAGGCAATTGGGGTTAAGTGACTTGCCAAGGGTCACACAGCTAGTAAGTAAGTGTCAAGTGTCTGAGGCCAGATTTGAACTCAGGTCCTTGTGACTGCAGGACTGGTGCTCTATCCACTGTGCCACCTAGCTGCCCCCAGTATGTATTCTAACATAATAGTAAAACTGGAACTACAGAGAAATTAACTTGGAGCCCAGGAAAGAATGACACACAGAATTGTGAATCATTCTATATTTCTGCTCTGCTTTAGTTCTATCCCATTACCTCATTAGCAATGGAGGAATGGGGAAGTTCTTGAAGCCTACCCCAGAAGAGAGCAAGTTCTATCAGATCCTCCCCTGAAAGCTAGCAAGACTTCAAGAGGCCGACTGCATATTATCTATAGACTAGCCTTTCTCTTCAGAGAGGATCCTTTCCTTTCTAGGTTGGCCTCAGAGGAACAAGGTTGTTGGTTTTTGTTTTTGTTTTTGTTTTTGTTTTTTAACCATGGCAACCCATAAAGATAATATACTGAGGTCTAGTTAGGTCTGTATTAGTGGAGTGAAGACCAATAATGCCAAAAATCACTACCTGGCATATTAAAGTATGTGTGTATTAGCAATTCTGTCTGTATTTATGTTATTATTAATGTTTAGTAATAGACTATGTCTTTGGTTGAAATTTGATGAAAACTCAAATGCCAGAAAACAACCAGTTGAGGTATAAATTTATTTCAGCTGTTAATGCAGTTTTCCAACTAAACTCATTAAATTCTGTGTGTGTGTGTGTGTGTGTGTGTGTGTGTATGGCCGTGATTGGATTTGTGTTTTGCTTAGTTCATACTGAATGTTGATCATCAGTCAAACCCTCAGGCTAATGCTGTTGAACTATTTTGCCCTTTACAGGCGCACATAATTCAAGGCAATGAATTAGTGACATTAGATCCCTGTAAGGGGGAGAACTTCCTGTCCTCAAAGGGACAGTGCCATCTGGTGTATACCCTAGGTTAGGCAAGGAGGGGTGGCCAGAGCAGATAGCAGACATGCATACAGATTGCTTCTGCCACACGAAAGTTCCTGCTTTGCTATATAAAGATATAAGGATGAAGTCAACTACTCTTTTTATCTTCTAGAAGCTATGAGGTGATTTTATTTCCCAGGATGGTTAGAATAGCCGTAGCTGACATTCGTGAAGTATTTTAAAGTTTGTAAATTACCTTATGTGCATCATTCTAGTTGAATCTCATAACAGTAATGTGAGGTGAATAGTAAAGTGAATGCTAGAAGTGTCATTAACTCCCCATTTTATAGATGAAGAAACTGAGGTTCAGAGAAGGTGACTGACTTAAGATCATGGAGCAAGTAAGTGCCTGGGGTGGAATTTGAAATCAGGGTTTCCTGATTCCAAATCTGTTATTCTATGCTCTATTGTGCTTCCTCTTCATGGGATATTTAGAAAATACATGGAGAGACACTTGTTTCTGGGAGTTCAAATGGGCTTAAAGAGATCAACACAGTCAACTCTGAACCAATGGGGAAAACTAGGACAATTTTCCAGTTCTTTGAGCTTGCAACCTAATGGGGAAATGCAGAAGACACACTTTCAAAAATGACAATGTTTACAAATGAGTCTTTAAATATACTCACATTACTTTGGGATGAAAGACATCTCTGAAGGTTACATCTGAAAGGAGGAAATTGCCAGTGACCCTAGGTGCTTTATCCAGAAATACCCTGGCATAAAAAGAATGAAGAGAGTAGCATAGTCCAGATGTAGTTGACCCAACATAGTGGTCTTTTGTTAGCTAGACTGCCCTGTGGAATGCAGTAAAAATAATTTAACCTCTCAGTTTCCTTATCTGTTAAATGGGAATAATAGCTGTACTATCTACTTCAAAATATTATTGTGTGGGGGGGTCAAATTTATTCAAGATACTGTAGAGGGGGTGATGATAAGTACACACTGAGCTAGACTATCTCTGAGCTCTCTTCCCCCTCTGAGGTTCTATGAAATTAGGCAGCTAAGTGATGCAGTAGATAGAGTGCTGAGACTGGAGTTAGGAAGACCTGAGTTCAAATACAACCTCTGACACTTACTAGTTGTATGACCTTGGCCAAGTCACTTAACCTCTGTTTGTTTCAATTTCCTCAAATGAAGAATGGAGATAATAATAGAACAGAACTCCCAGGCTTGCTATGAGGATCCAATGCGATAGTAATTATAAAACACTTAGCACAGTGTCTGGTACATAATAAATTCTACATAAACATGAGTTGTTATTATTATTGTCATTGTTATTATTATTTTTTTCAAGGCAATGAGGGTTAAATGATTTCCCCAGGGTCACACAGCTAATAAGTGTCAAGTGTCTGAGGCTGCATTTGAACTCAGGTCCTTCTGAAACTAGGGCTGGTGCTTTATCCACTATGCCACCTAACTGCCCTGTTATTGTTATTATTAATAATAATTATTATTATTGACAACAGGGTGTGATTTACCTTACAGGTTAGTGAAAAGACCAATATGTGCCCATGACAGCTTTGTTTTTTCTTCTGGAAGACCTGGGTTCAAGTCTAACCTCTGACATTTATGACTGTTTTACCTTGGGCAAGTTCCTTAACCTCCTTTTGTCTCAATTATCTCAAATATAGAATGGAGATAATAATAGAAACTACCTCCCAGGGTAGTTATGAGAATAAAATAAGGTCATTTTAAAGCACTTAGCAGAGTGACTGGCACAAAATCAGTGCTATATAAATGTCAATTGCCATTATCCTCATTATCCTCCTCCTCCTCCTCCTCCTCCTCCTCCTCTTCCACCTCCTCCTCATCCTCACCACCACCACCACCACCACCACCATCATCATCCACAAGAGGGTGCTCTTCACTTTGCATGGTGATACAATGACCAACATGTGCCTGTGGGAGCTTTACTGTTCTTTCTGGAAGACATGGTTTGAAATCTGCCCTCTGACGTCTACTGACTATGTGAGCTTAAGAAAGTCACTTAGCCCCTTAATGATATTGGCAGCCCTTTGAGATTATAAATTGCAGGAAAAGTGATGACCTATATCCATAGAGGGGATTTCTTCATTTGAGAGTTCCAGTTTGGAATTCCATTGGCATATCAATGAAATTATAGGGCCAATCGCCATCCCTATCCCTGTCCCTATCCCTATCCCTGTCCCTGTCCCTCTCTCTCTCCCTGTCCCTATTTCTCTCCATATATCTATATATCCATCCCTATATAATATATATGGATCGATCTCTCTCTCTCTCTTCTCCACAAATGAATTTCCTGATTACAATGTTTGAGATCAAGGCTTCTAAATTTTTTTTTTTTGGGGGGGGAGGGTTACCAGAACTCTGAATTTATCAAGGTAGATAGATCTCAGTGTGAAAACTTCTTCTACCAGATGAAAATCATTAACTCTTTTGAACTGATGTTTTCAGAGAGCTGCTTGGGACTCTCAGAGGATAAGTGATGTGTTCATGATCAAAAAACTAGTATACTGGCATGTATCAGAGGCAGAATTTGAACCTGAGTCTTCATGTCTCCAAGGTTGGCCCTCTATTCACTATATGCTTTGAGAAAATAATGGGATTTGGCAGATGCCGAGGGGCCCCACCTGAAGATTGATTTGGAATTGATTGGATTGGATGAGACTGACTGAGAACCTACTTAATGTTGATTAAATCGAGACCACACCTGGCCAGCCCTGAGTGAGGTGTTATTCTCAGAGGCTTTGGACTACGACATCAACATGAGACCACCCTCAACTTGAAGGGAGCTTGAAGCTCCCTTCTGGAGGAGGAGGACAGGAAGTAGGAAGTGAGTCTGGCTTCTTGGCTCTGGTCTTTTTCATTTTGGAACCTCAGGTTGGTGGCTGAGAGAGAAGGAGTCCACTCTGAATGCTAGGGAAGATAGGCTTCTTTTTCTGAACTCCACGTGTTCTATCTTTACTAACCTATACTATATTTTAATAAATGCTTAATGCCAAAAACTGGTGCTCATGTTTCTAGCTTATTAGTATACCTTAGCTAGTTCTCCCCCACACTGGGGGTAGAAACAAAGCAACCACACATTAGATTTTAAATGTCACAATACCATGCTGCCTACCTTTGAAGCCCTTCACTGTAAAAATGTTAAATTTCTTGTTGAACAAGCACTATTTGACTTGTTTGGAATTTTATTCTAATTTGATCCTCACCTGGTCAATGAAATAGATGTCACTCATCTGTGCCATGGTTGAATGCATGTGCATACACTTTCTTACCATCCCTCAATGTCCTTCTCGCCTCTCCCAACCTCTACCTCCCAGAACATTCCAGGATAAATGTTTTTTATTCAAGGTGGACTAAGCATAAGATCAAATATTTGTTGATGTGACATAAAACATTAAGCCACCCAACTCCTAGACTAATCCATAGCCAAAGCATCTTTATAAGGTTTGGCAGGAGGGCGTCATTAATATTTTAGAAGATTCCTTGCTTTTTGGGAAAAAAAATATCTGCCCTCAGCTTTCCAATTAGCATGTTTTATGATTGGGGAGAAGCTGATTTTCTTACTTGTAAGTGCCTTGTCTGGTGGAAACCATCACCAACAGATAAATGACAAAATTATAAAGAACTTTCCACATACACTCAGGCCCAAGATGAACACAAAAATGGAGGCCTCCCAGAAGTCTATTGCCTGGCTCTCCTGAGGACGTGCTTCATTCTGTCTTCCCAAGCCTCTGCTTTGTTAATGGAACATTAAATGCTATTCTTACTAAGAAGTGTGGGATGAATGCTTCAGCAAAATTTCCTTCAGCAAGAGATCTAGATTGTGACATGTCATTAGGGAATGGGAACAAATGAATAACCAGAGCACAGCCTGACTTAATTTCTATTAGATGTATGTTTAAATACATTTTATATATCTTGGTCTGTGGAGTGCTGTGTCTTAACAAGAAAGGGCTCCACCAGAGTATTTCTTAAGTGCCCTTCCCATGAAATCCCTAAATGTTAAGAGAATATTTTTCAAACCACATAAGTGGCTTTTTAAAACATTTTCAGCATATGGCATAATATGTTTACTTTAGCATGTACCTATTTAGGATAAATTGTGATAATAAAAGATTCTGGGTGTTCCCCCAGCATTAAAAAGGGGGAAATTACACAGATCTACCCTGAGAGTATTTCTTTTCTTAGTCAATTCACATTCTAGACAGGCTCTTCCATCAGCATCAACCAGTATTTACTGAGTGCCCATAGGGCACCTGGCATTTTGCGAGGCGTTTTGAGTTTGCCACATCTAGGTAGAAAATGTCACTGTCACTGTAGAACTTTAAAATCTAATGGGGAAACAAGACTGATAAACACAAATGCTTCATGAATACTGTATGTTGAAAGATCTTTGGAGCACCCCTCTAGCTTTAAAGTTCATAATTTTCTGATTTAAAATAATTCTGCTCTAGGATGCAGTGTGGTAGAGTGGGAAAAGCACTGGCATTAGAACCTAGGTTTGAATCCTCCCTCTAATAATACTTATCACCTGAGTGACCTTAGGAAACTTCTATAACCTATGGGGGCCTCAATAAAATGAGGTCTCTGCAATCCTTCCTAGAACTTTGGCTTCTTATTATACTGTCAGACTCAGTTAATATGTTTGTTTTGCCTAAATGCTTTCCCCCTTTCTTTTTATTTATTTTTTTAAAAATAAGAATAGCTCTCTAGGAAGAAAGGAGGGAGATAGGTTGGGAAATAAAAGTAATGTAAAAACAGAAGAAAGCAATAAAATTATTCTACCTTAGTAGTGGCTAAGTGGTGCAGTGGATAGAATACCAGACCTAGAGTCAGGAGGATCTGAGTTCAAATTTGACTTCAGACATTTATTACCTGTGCGACCCTGTCCAAGTCACTTTACCCTTTTTGTCTCAGTTTGCTCACCTGTAAAGTGAGCTAGAGAAGGACATAGCAAACCGTTGCAGTATCTTTTCCAAGGAAAACACCAAATGGGGTCACAAAGCGTCAGATATAACTAAAACACTTAACAAGATCCTTAGTTGTGAAGAGTATTTCTATAAATATTACAAAGTATCTCTAGCTAGTTGATGTAAGCTAAAATTTATATATCACCTACTATGTGCCAATGTGAGAAAATAATGGGTTTTGGGACACCCAGAGGGCCCTTCCCCACTCGAGGGGATTATATTAAGATTGATTGGATTGACTTTACTTATTCACTCACTTGGAGTTAACTTGATTGGAACCACACCTACCTGAATGCCTGGCCCTCAGTGGGTGTGTTCTCTGAACTCTGGGCTCATCATGTTCTGCTCATGGACTTCCCTCAATTCCAGTGAACCAATGGATTTGGGTGATGCTGGTCGATTAGCTTGGAGCAGTGTGTAGGGACTGCCTCTCATCTGGACCCATAGGAAGCTTCCACTCACAGAGGCATAGGGACTTCCTTTTGGGCCTGAGACTCGTAGGGGTCAGTGCTTTTTTCTCTCTCTTCTTCTATCCTAGCTAGACTTTCCTAACTTTCTGAGCCATGTGCTATCTCTCTTTACTAATATGTGATATACATTAATAAATTCTTAATGCCCCCAAACTGGTGCTAAAGCTTCTAATTTATAAGTAGCAATATATTAGAAACCCAGCTAATTTTCCCCAAACTTGGGACAGAAATAAGGTGACCACACATAATTTTAAATGCCACACCAGGCACTTTGCTAAGTGTTTTACAATTATTATCTTGTAGGATCTTCACAACAACCCTTGGGCATAGGTGCTATGATTATCCCCTTTGTAAAGATGAGGAAACTGAGGCAAACAGAGCTTAAGTGACTTGGCCCAGGTCACATCACTAGTAAGTGTCTGAGGTAAGATTTGAACTCAGGTCTTCCTGACTCCAGGCTCAACACTCTAGCCACTGCTGGGAAGAGAGCTCAGAGATGGTCTAGCCCAATCCATTCATTCCTCATTAGGTTTTCTAGAAGAAACAGCACAGTTCTCATGGGTACATTTCAGTCTTTTAAACCACCATGTTAGGTAGGTAAATTCCACCCTGTTGTCACTTGTGAATGTGAAAGATAGAAGCATACATATAAAATGTACCAATTCCTTCTCTTCTTGGCCACATCAGAAGCTTTTGTCTCAATGCTTTCCTAAAACCACTTATTCTAATGAACAAGTCAGGTGCTGCAGACTATTGCAGACTCTGATTGAAGTGTGCTTGCATAGAGACTCAGAGAAAAAGATGGCCCCATGAAAGACACAAATAAAGTGGCATCAGAACTTGTCTATGTTCTTATGCTTTGCCCATTGCTTTTGTGGGCTATAGAATTTTTGTTCAGTCATTTCACTTGTATCTGATTCTCTGTGACTCCACTTGGGGTTTTCTTGGCAAATATGCTTGAATGATTTGCCATTTCCTTCTCCAGCTCATTTTATAGGAAAGGAAACTTAGGTAAACAGGGTTAAGTTATTTCACCAGGATCATGCAGCTAGTAAGTGTCTGAGGCCAAATTTAAACTTAGGTCTTCTTGACTCCAGATGCAGTACTGTATGCACTGTACTTCCTGCTGCCCTGGGCTATAGATAAACATATAGATAAGACACACCCTTCATCTTTCTGGAATTGACAGTTTGTTTTTGGGGGATGAAGTGGGTGCAGACAAACACACACACACACACACACACACACACACACACACACACACACACACACACACACACACACAGGATGTGATGAGACAGAAAGGGCTAAAGGCAAGGGAATTCTCCAGGGAAGATGGCCAGGAGAGTTCCTAGTAAGAATCAATGAAAGACTTTCTTTCTTTCTTTCTTTCTTTCTTTCTTTCTTTCTTTCTTTCTTTCTTTCTTTCTTTCTTTCTTTCTTTCTTTCTTTCTTTCTTTCTTTCTTTCGTGGGGCATTGAGGGTTAAGTGACATGCCCAGAGTCACACAGCTAGTAAGTGTCAAGTGTCTGAGGTCAGATTTGAACTCAGGTCTTCCTGAATCCAGGTCCAGTGCTTTATTCACTGTACCACCTAGCTGCCCTGACTCCATTTCTAATATGTATAGTGAGCAGTAAGGATTTGCAATGACCTGTAACGAAACATACAATATTTCTTTCTGTCATGTGTGAGTAACTCCTATCAATGTTCTAGGTGTAGTTTTCTCAGACTCCTGAAAGAGAGGGTTTTGTTGTTCAGTCATTTCAGTATTGTCTTTAGGGTATAAGGGGCTAAAATTCTTGCAAGCCAGTCTAAAATATCTAATGAGTGGTTGCCAATAAATTATAAGCTATAGCAAGAGTTAGATTTTTAAGCATTTATTAAGGAGAATAAGAATTTGGTGAAGAAAGAGCACATTTCTCGCTCCACTCTCCACCAGAGTCCTGACAAAAGAGAGCAAGAGCCCCAGCCTCACCCCCTCTTCCTCCCACAAGCAAATGTCACTTCCTGATGCCAAAGAGCTGGATTTCTTGCCCTCAGATGCCTTCTCCTCATGGTGGAGCTTTGCTACAGTAAGTCTCCAGCAGGTGGTGTCATTCCAATCATTACAAGGGTAAAGGTACTTTAAAGGTGAGGAATAACTCCCCCTCCCAGATCATTGAGGTGAGAAGTACTTGAATGCAAAACCAAAGAAGACCTGAAGCTGTAGAGAACCGTGGTCTTTATCAGGAGATTGAAGGTTAAAAGGGCATGACTCAGAGGAGTGAGGACAGAAGGGCTACTGAACCCTTGGAGGAAGGTGCTTGACCCCAAGAGGAAGGGGCAGCTGCTGGTGTTCTAGGGAACATTGCACCCCTTCACACACTCTCCATTCTTATTAAACCGGCCATCTAGCTATTCCCCATATCTATTCTATCCTCTGACTCTGGGTCTATGGGCAAGTCTATGATGCCCCTCTTTCACTTCTACCTTATAGAATTCCTTAGTTTCTTTCAAAGCACAGCACCTTCCCTATGTGGCCTTTTATGAGTCCCCTAGTTCTTAGAACTGTCTTCCACTTGAAAAAACTTTGTTTATACTGTGTATTTAATTGGGTACATGTTATATCTCTTTAGTAGAATATGAGTTTCTTGAGTTGAATTGAAGTGAACTGAATCAATAAAAAAGCATTTATTGAACATTTATTATGTACCAGGCACTGTGTTAAGTTCTGAGGAATGACAAAAATGAAACAGTCTTTACCCTCAGAGAGCTTACATTCTAAAAGGGAAAAAAAATGCATGCATAAAAATAAAACCAAAATGCAATATGGAGGAAGAGAACAAGGTGATTTTGTTGGTTCCATACATGTTGTCAAATAAGAGATTATCCAGAAAGGTCAGAAGAAAAAGAGATAAGTAGTTGTGCTTAGAAGTCTCTTTCTGCTTAGGAGTCTCAAGACTGATTAGTATGTCCTTAGCCATAATCACCATTTCATGAAGGGCCTTTAGACATCCTCACTTCATTCCTTCCTCAATTCACTCTCTTGGTTACTCTACCTCCTTACTAGCTACCTTGTGCACCTAGATTTGCTTTGGGATACTTCTTCCTTGGTTCATGCCCCTTTTTATCTTACTGTTAGACTATAAGCCTCTTGAGGGTAGGGACTATTTTATTTTATTGTATTTGTGTTTCCATTGCTTAGCACAGTGCCAGGTACATTCTCATTCTCATTTTCTCTCTCTCTCTCTCTCTCTCTCTCTCTCTCCTATCTTTCTGGGGCATGTATACTAGACATTATAATAGCTCAAATCTTGTCAAACCTGATGACTACTAACCACTTATGGAGATCTATCTGTCTATCTATCTATCTATCTATCTATCTATCTATCTATCTATCTATCTATCTATCTATCTATCTATCTATCTATCTATCTATCTTTCTATCTATGAGGACAGATATTACTTCCAGTAGGAATCTAGAAAGAATTGCAGAGGATTATGAAGTCTTGGGACAGAAATTAAAGATTTTTAAGGAAACAGGTGGTATTTTCATCACTAGTACAAATTAAAGACAAGAGCTTCAGAATAGAAGGGAACATTGGAGAAATGAACAGCTGGCTAAGTTGATAGTGTCTGAGTATGGGTTTTAGATTTCTGGACCACAACTTAAAATATAGTAATGATAGACTTTTGCCAAAGGGTTGAGTGAATCTTACAAGGGCTGGGGGAAAAAATCTGCCAGTAGCACAGTGATTCAATCAAGAATGTTAAACTGAAATGGAAAGGAAAGGGAGAAAACTGCCTACATATGTTGACTAAACAAGATACCATAGATTCCACAATATAGAAAAAACATACAAAGGAGAGACACTCAGAAATTCACAGGAGACAAAAAATTTGCAATAAATTAACACAAGGTCTTAAATATTGTACATAAATGCACTGAAAAAAAACCTGGGAAATGAGATTGCTAAGGCAATGTCAGTGATTTTTGAAAGATGTTGGAGAATGTGAGAGGCACCAAAGGAGTAGAGGAGGGGAAATGTGATGTTAATTTTTTTTAAGTGAAAGGATATCATTTACAAACTATTAGGTTAGTGAACTTCCTTCCATTTTTGTCTACCAAAATTCCTAAACTCTATTATTAAAAGGATGGTTTGTAAATATCTTGCAAATAGAGTGGTGGTCATCAAGAACAGGCCACATCAGACTGACCACATTTAATTTTGCATCAAAGTCACTAGACACAAAGATCAGGGGAATGTTGTTGATATAGATGACCTACATTTCGGTGTGGCAATTGATGAAATCTCTTACAGTATTGTTGATGACAAGATGGAGAAACCTAGGTTACATGACAATATAATTAAGGAGATTTGGAATTGGAGGAATGGTTATTTCTTATGAATAGCTATGTTCCATATCAACTTGAAAAGATGTCTCTAGGGTAGTAGCCCATGAATCTGTTCTTGGCCCTATTTTGTTTGATACTTTTCTCAATGAATGGTAAAGATATAGATATCATTCTTATCAAATGTATAGATTACCTAGAAGAGGGATAGCTAACTCATTGGTAGAAGTCAAGGTCCATAGAGTCCTTGATAGGCAAGCACATTGGTCTGACTCAAATTTAATGCAATTTAATAGGGATAAATATTAAGTTTTGCATATGGTTAAAAACCAAATTATAATCATAAAAAAGATATAGATAGTAGTAAAAATGGAAAAGGACAGAGCTCAAAATGAGTGAATAGGTGATCTGATATCTCCTAAAGCCCTAATTTTAGGTTAGGAAGAGAAGAGCATACACATCTAGGGAGGTGATAGTCCTCTTGTAGTTTACCCCTGGTCAGATTCCACATGGATATTGTGATCAGTATTGAGCACCACATTTTGGGAAGAACATTGGTTATCTGAAAAGTATCTAGAAGAAGGCAATTGAGATACCAAGACCTTAAAATCAGACCATATGAGGATCAATTGAAGGAAATGGGATTATGTAACCCTGAGAATTTCTTCTCAGATGGCAGGAATAAGATGGCTGTTTTCAAGTATTTGAAGGACCAACAGATGAAATCTCTACTAGAGTTTTTCTGATTGGCTTCAGAATGCAGAACTAGCAACAATGTGTAGAAGCTGAAGAAAGATAAGTTTTGGCTTGATGTTAGAAAATCTTTCTAGCACCTAGAGTTATCTAAAAGTTGAATGGACTCTGTCACAAAGTAGTGGTTGGGTTCCCACTCACTAGAAGTCTTCATTTTAATAAAATTATAGAATGGTGCCTTGTTGAGGTATGGATTAGAATACATGGCCTTTGAAGTCCCTTTGAACCTTAAGATTCTATAATTCTGAGAGTTCAAATCAAAGTACTATGAGAAACTGAAGGAGCAAACAATGATTACTAGTAACCAGCTCCTATAACTATAGTGTTCCCTCTTCTGCCCATGCTATGAAGGACACAGGTGTTGCTGACTTTGCTACACAGTCTTTACTATCAATCTTGTTAATATATCTATAATTCAGACTTTGGGCAACATAGTATCATGGATCAGTGTGCAACGATCTCCTAGGAAATATATATTGTA
Organism: Dromiciops gliroides; assembly: GCF_019393635.1. NCBI lineage: Eukaryota > Metazoa > Chordata > Mammalia > Microbiotheria > Microbiotheriidae > Dromiciops > Dromiciops gliroides. The sequence continues at coordinate 71,338,106 of NC_057866.1, forward strand.
TAAGGGGACACAGACACAAATGAAAAGAAACTCCCTGATTTGTCCCTCATAGTTATTACCTAATAGCTGCTGCCTAGAAAATTCTACAACTCATCTTCACTGCCTTTCTTGCTGTGCTAACAAAGTTTTTGTTCTGTAGCAATGTTTGTTATATAAAATGGGTGATCTAGTCATTGCCTAAAGGGAAACTCATTCAAGGAAATATGGGGCTTGATCCTAGTCCTACTCTAAAAGAAATGAAAACCAAAGACCACATTATGCCAGAAACTAGAATTTCTCAGACATACAAAAATCCTAGCATCTGAGAAGGATGTAGGACCCTGGGGCCAATGCTAGAGTTTTAAGCTAGAGGTTGGAGTCATTAATTATGCAAGGAAAATCAGGTTCCTCACAAAACCTAGAGACATTGATATAACCATGATTCATCCCATATCATCCTTATTCTAGTAAGGGGTTAAACTTTTTTTGTGTCTTGGAACTCTATCACTGGTAAAGCCTATGGACTCCTCAGAATCATATTTTTAAATGCATAAAATAAAATACAAAGGATTGCCAAGGAAACTAATTATATTGAAATGCAGATAACAAAATAGAAAAAAGATAAATCTCACTAGATTCTAAGTCAAGAACCTCTAAGATTTCACTTCCTTCTGGGCAATAGCATACATTACTTACTGCTCCTTATTGCGATGTAGCCACATTGTCATGAGTCAACAGGTACATCATGCCAGTGTTACTATGGGATAAAACATAGTGTCCCCACAGGGGAAAAACTCTTCTTGAAAAAAAGATAAGTGAAATGGTTGTTAGATACATTTCTTGTACAAGTGTTTGAAACTGAAAGCAAATGAAAGCAAAATTGCCTCAAATATATGTAAACAGAGAACTGAATCCAATGGTATTTGAAGAAATGAAAAAGAATTGATTTCCGCATGTAAGAGAATGACCTTCACTACACACTCCAAGCAGTCTCACTTTCTCAGTAACTGAACAGCCCTTCTTTAGTTTAAACAAAAGGTACTAATCCATTGCCTCCCATTAAGCACGGCGATTGCTGCTTTTGACATAATAAAACTCAAGCCAATGTAATTTGTGTGTGCTGGGGAGTAGACTTTACTTGCCCAAGGGGGTTTGTCCTGCTGCATGAAAGAAGTGCTTAGCTTGTGTCACACTTGGAAGTGAAACAAGGATCGTGCACTGTATACAAATACATAAGTAATTTCATGGAGTGTGTCTCCTCTCCAGTGTCCCTGGAGACCTTAAAGCCACACTTCTCCAATTTCTAGCCCTAGAGTTTCCATGAAGTGCAGAACATATAACATTTTGCTCAACAGAAGCATATCATCCTGAATCTGCCATTCGTGTAGGAGGAAAGCAAAATGCCACGAAATATATCATTAAAGAGCTTTGAGGTCGTAGTGCATAATGCATTAGTAGAACAGACAACTGTGATAATAAAGAGTGAGTTTCTATGTGCCCACTCATCTTTAAAGCTAAAACATGCCAATTAGCACTTGGGAAAGGTTTTGCATAATGTGAAATCTGCAACTTTTAGATCTCTCTCCTGGCCTTGATTATCATTGTGCAACCAGAAAAAAAAATACACATGCATGTCACAGGGACTAACAAGAACAGTAAAATGTAAGGAGTTGCTGCATAGTTGCATCAGTTTTCATTCATTATTACCTTTATGGAGAAATGTGTGCCTCTCAAGTAGGGAAGATGTTCATAAAATTGCTCAAAATTCTGCAACTCAATATCTGGTGGGTTGTGTATGTGATGGGAATATTTTCACAGCTGGATTTTATAGTATACAAGCCTTTTGATTTTGGTTTTTGGGGGATGATGTTCTCTTAAAGGTTGTTTTCCTCTAATTTTGGAAAAAAAGATCAAAGTATCATATTTGCCATTCTGAACCAAGGCCCCATCTTAGCTCAATTCATCATCTGATGTAGCATCCAATTCCTCTGCTCTTGAACAGACTGAGAATGAGCCTGTAGCTCATGAAACACAATTACCTAGCTAGGTAAGATGTATTTTTTGAAAAATGACATACAAAGAGAATGTAGACCTACATTCAGAGTGAGATGTTGACAACTTGGGACAAGCTAGGAAGGTTTAAGGGTTGAGAATCTGGCCTAAGAATTTGGAGGCAGAAAAGTTCCCAGTTCAGCAGCAGTGGGGAAAAAAGCATCTTGGTCAGGTAGAGGATAAATGAGAACTCCTATCCCAGGATCTAATATCTGATCATATCCATACTAGAACAGCAGTCCATTGTATAGTCTTTTTCCATTCAGACTTACATGCCATCAAGTCACCTATCATAATTCAAGTTACATCTCTCTATTTCTTCAAAGACTCTCCTCTGCAAAACTTTCCTTGAGCAACACTGTGATCTTATAGATGCTAGATCCAGAAGGGGCCTCAGAACATCTAGGGGCATGAAGATTATTGATAAAACTCAGATAAACTTGGAATTCCATGGTCAAGGTCATGGACCTATTTAGGGGCAGGTACCAGAGTCAGAGGATGAGTGTTTATGAAAATAATCCACAAGTTAGGAAGCAGCAGGGCAGTATATTTTTCTTCTTCCACAGCTACTCAGAATCATTCTCCAAAACGCAAAGAACACCAGAGTTTCACAAAACATGGCTTGGGAAATATTGACCTATTTCAATTCTCCCAAGATGGGAAGACTAGCTACATCAGACCAAGTATACAAAGAAGACATCTGTTCTGGAGGTGACACATTATTTTTTATTTTATTGGATTTTTTTTTTTTTTTTTAGTGAGGCAATTGGGGTTAAGTGACTTGCTCAGGGTCACACAGCTAGTAAGTGTTAAGTGTCTGAGGCCGGATTTGAACTCAGGTATTCCTGACTTCAGGACCGGTGCTCTATCCACTGTGTCATCTAGTTGCCCCGTGACACTTTATTTTAGGGACTAGAAAAAGTGATTCCCAAGATATCTAAAGGAAAGGAGGATGTCAAAAATTTGAGAAAAAAAAATCAGACCCTAGTATTATTATTTTATCTTTTTTTTTTTTTTTTGCAGGGCAATAGGGGTTAAGTTACTTGCCCAGGGTCACACAGCTAGCAAGTGTCAAGTGTCTGATGTCAGATTTGAACCCGGGTACTCCTGAATCCAAGGCCGGTGCTTTATCCACTGCACCACCTAGCTGCCCCCCTAGTATTATTATTAAAAGGCAACTGAGAAAATATAAATAACTTCTGATCCATATATATATATATGGATATATATATATATGTGTATATATATATCCATATATATATATGGATATATATATATATATGATAGATGGATAGATGGATAGATGGATGGATAGATAGATAGATAGATAGATAGATAGATAGATAGATAGATAGATAGATAGATTGATAGATAGATGGATGGATAGATTTTCCCCAGGTCTACAAAATCTTTAAGAAAATAATCTATAAAAATCTAGGGGATATCCTTGGAGAGGGGAACATGAAAGGAAATGCCACATTCTCTAACAGATGACATTATTATAGTCACACCATTGACTGAACAATGCAGAGAATACAAGATCCCAAGGCATTTGTTGTTTGTTGACTATAAAACCAAAACAATGAATTTCATTAGTAGAGTAAAAAGCTGCCTTAGAGGTTCCCTTGCAACACAATGTCTCTTGTATAAATGCCAAAATCATACAAGATTTCCCGACAGATAAAATAGATAACTTTAATAATTGTATGATTATTGATATCAAGCAGATCATTAAACATGGAAATATATGTTCATCAAATGTGTCTCCTCCATCATAATAGGTGTCCAGCACAGGTGTCAAATGGAAATGGAATTCTCTATAGACAACCTTACTGGCAGGTAGGTAGTAAAGTGGATAGACCACTGGGCCTGAAGTCAAAAGGACTCATATTCCTGAGTTTAAATCTTGCCTCAGACACTTACTAGCTGTGTCACCCTGGATGAGTCACTGAACCCTGTTTGCCTCAGTTTTCTCCTCTATAAAATGAGATGGAGAAGGAAATAACAACTTCAGTACCTTTGCCAAAAAAACTACAAATAAAATTATGAAGTTGAATATGACTGAAATGACTAAAGAACACCAAATAGATGATGATGTCCTCTAGATGTTCTTATCTGTAGATGACATTGTGCTGACTGAATCCAGCTTTTGAACATTATAGTAACAATGAGATCTATTATTACTGAGAAGATTTTATAACACAACACTGACCACAACAGCTGTATCTGTGTCACTGAGATAATTATACACAAACTCCCCCCATCCCTCCCCCAGCCAAGTAATACACACCAGAAAAAATAAATTAGATAGGGGTATATAATGAAAAATATTTGGAGACAATTAGTCTAGAGTATGATTTCTAGTTGAATAAACAAGCAATACAGCTGATCTATGAGTACATACGTCTTGGACTGATACTGTACCTAGACAATGAACTGGAATCATAGCTGAATCCTAAGATGAGAGTGTGTAGACTAGCCTTTAAGAAAATTTTCAGTGCTTCTAATTACCCCAAGATTTTTTCCCCAAAAAACAAAAAGTCATTATTAATTAAGGCAAAGAGTTTCCTTCCTTCCTTCCTTCCTTCCTTCCTTCCTTCCTTCCTTCCTTCCTTCCTTCCTTTTGGGGGTAATGAGGGTTAAGTGACTTGCCCAGGGTCACACAGCTAGTGTCAAGAGTTTGAGGTCGGATTTGAACTCAAGTCCTCCTGAATCCAGGGCCTGTGCTTTATCCACTGCACCACCTAACTGCCCTAAGGCAAAGAGTCCTTAACCTTTTATTGTCATACTCCTTAGGCTATTTGGTAAAGCCTAAAGAACCCTTTTCAGTATTATGTATTTTAAATTCATAAAATAAAATACATACAACCACAAAGGAGCTCAATTATCTTAAAATTAAGTTATCATGATATGTCATTGGACTATTTCGTTGAATCATTTCATGGGGTTGATGAACAAAGGTATCAAGAAAAGCATCATATAGCAGGTGGTACCTGTGCCAAGAATTGGTGGGGAGAGCTAATGATCCCTGACTAGTTCTGGTCAGTATCATATATTAGGGGCTCACATAGCTTATATGTATACAATGCTACAGTATAATTTTTTGTTTGTTTTGTTTTGTTTTATTTTTTTTGTGGGACAAGGGTTAAGTGACTTGCCCAGGGTCACACAGCTAGTAAGTGTCAATTGTCAGAGGCCACACTTGAACTCAGGTCCTTCTGAATCCAGGGCCAGTGCTTTATCCACTGTGCCACCTAACTGCCCCACTGCAATATAGTTTTATTTTTTTTTTTACAGTTTTAGTTATTTGTGATCTTTAGTTTTTGAAGTATCATTTATTAATTTATTCTGTTTTAGCTTTTAGATTGTTACTTAAAGGTAAGGCCCATGTCATATAATAATAAGATCATAATTTTGGAATTGGAAGGATCCAATTTCTCACTTTACACATGCAAGGATGAATGAATGAAATGCTGAATGAATCAATGAAGCATTTATTAAGAGCTTACTATATGCAAAGAACTGTGCTAAACAGTGGAGATAACAAGTAGAAAAGTAAGATAGTCTCTGCTCTCAAGGAACTTAGATATTAATGAGGGAGACAAAATACATGGAAGGTTTCAACTGCAAGTCAGATGGAAAAATCCCATGGTCCTTCAGGTGCAAAGACCAAAGGTTTCATTTACCTGCCCAAGGTCACCTGGCTAGGAAACAGGAGTCATGCTCCATCCTTTGTTTTCTGAATGCAAATTCAAGATGCTTTCCACAGTACTACACTTACTTCTTAGAGAGAATAGTATAGTCCTATGTTCAAAGTGAGTGCTCAGTAAATAATGTTGACTGAAATAAAATGAAAGAATTCAAGACCCTTTTGAATCTAGATTGCTAAATATCAAAAATGAAATTGCTGGAAGATAAAGATGAGCAGTTTCTTTAGGATATGAAACCTATGATGCAGAGATATCATCAAGGAAACGTTACTGAAAATGACTGTACTTTGGAGCAACCTACTAAATGTTCATATTTTTGGCCATGATTGTTCTTTTCCCAATAATATCAGACAATTTCTGGAGTGCTTGTTCTTTCGCCTTTTTACTGATTCCTTAGCCTTTTTAAAAATAATGTGTGAATTAAAGTCCACAACAGAACTCATCATATTACTCTCCATAGAGAAAGAAATCCATTTTTGCCAGTTTAGCTATAGTGCTCGGGGTCTGTCAATTCAATTCACCTTTAATTTCAATAATGATATTGATGTGACAAGGTAGACATAAGTTGCCAAAGTCAATACATCAATGCTTTCTATCCAGGGATCGAATTTTATACCTGGTTTCTTCCTTTGCTCTTGTTGTTCATGTATGATGCAGTGATAATTTTTCATGAATATTCATCTGTTTGACATTTAACAGACAAATATTAAAAGCTTAGCACAATGCTTGGCACATAGTAAGCACCTATTAAATGTTTATGATATGGCCTCTATTTTGGCCTTTAATAAAAATAACACAGGGAGATTGATTCTCTCCTTCAGTCTTTATAAGAATCCTTTCTTGATCCCCATTAATGGTAGTGTCTTTTTTCTATTGATTATCTCTAAAGTATCCTGTATGTAAGGGCCATGTTTATATATAGTTCTTTTCATGCTTTCTCCTCCATCCCCCCAACTAGACTGTGACCTCCTTGAAAGCAGGGAATATTTTTTTTTTGCCTTCAGTATCCCTTGTGCTTAGCACAGTGCATGGCACATAGTAGGTCATTAATAAATGCTTGACTGACCAAACAATTACTAGCAGTACATCTATTCTATATCAGGAGGAAGCTAGGTGGCTCAGTGGATAGAGCACTGGACCTGAAGTCAGAAAAACCTGAGCTCACATTCAGTCTCTGAAATCATAAACTGTGTAATCCTAGGCAAGTCACTTAACCTCTGTCTGTCTCAATTTCCTCAATTATAATATGAGGATAATAATAACACCCACCTCCTAGGGATATTACAAGGATCAAATGTGACAGTATTTGCAAATTGCTTAGCATAGAGCCCAATACATAGTAAGTGCTTAATAAATGCTTCTTTCCTTCCTGCCTTCCTTCCTTCCTGCCTGCCTTCCCTCCTTCCTTCCTCCCTCCCTCCCTTCCTTCCCAGGGGCATTAGAAGGCATAGTTATCTTTCCAGATCTCCTTAGGAGCCATTTTTGGTTATGGCATCCATAAATTTGTCTGTACCCTTTTAGAAACCATTTGTTTGTCACTCTTGAAGGAACTAGTTCTATAGGTTCACTAACTATTGTTTCCATTACTTAACTGTATTGGTTCCAAACTCCCTCAATCAAGTTTCAAAGGGAGCTTTTCAACAAAGTGTTTTAGGATTTAGAGGAGTCAAGATTAATCGTATCAATAACCAAAGCCGTCTCTAAATTCATTGAATTGGAATCATTATCTCAGGTCTTGTGCTTTGGTCTTTCTTTCCTTTACTGGTACTCTTTGGGAGTTATCCCAAAGATCCAAGTCATCCAAGAAACACTAAGTTAGGGGATGAGGGGAGTGGCTCTACCAGCCGGTTCTAAAAATTAATTGAGATTCAATACATGAACATTATTTGGGCAGTCAGTCAACAAGCACCTTTGGTGCCTCACACAGTAGGAAAGGGAATAAACCTATGATTTCATTGTCTTAGGAAACACCTAAGTGAAGAAATTCCTTCTACCAGTGTAGGTCAGCACATTTTCAGCAACTTAATGGTTTCTGAGAATTGCCTAGAGAATAGAGAGTTTAAGTGACTTGCCCTAGGCCCCATCATCAGCATTTGTCAGAAGTGGGGAGTCCAGGTCTTCCTGGCTTGAGGGAAGCTCTCTATCCACTCTACCACACTGCCACATTGCCTCTTACACACAGTAGACATACAGTAAACTATTATGGTTGGATAGTGATGCCCCTGTGGGAGATTATATATATATACACACACACACATACATATATATATATAAAATGTAAGTAATATACATAATATATATAAATACATAAATAATATATATATACACATACACATATATATGTGTGCATATATATGGATAGATAGAGATAGATATGTATGTATATGTGCATATAATGTACACAATATGAATAAATGTTCATGTATATTATACACACGTAGAGACACATGTATACATGCACATGTATTTGTGTGATATGTATTGTGTATGTATACATATATGTATGTATGGGTAAAGGTATAGGTGTATAAATATATTTCTACAATATGTACAAATATATATAATTGCCTATTTTACATATATATATAATATAAATATAATATATGATTAATAATATACAAACATAATAAATATGCATATACATTTCATTTGGATATATGTATATCTTCCATAGATATATACACATAAGTATATAAGTATATGTATATACACAGATATATGTATGTGTCAGTATTTATATGCACACACAATATATGCATGTATATTATATATTATAAATTATATATACACATATGTATATGTATATATGTGTATATATGTGTGTGTATATATATGTATATAAATATATATATATGTGTATGTATATATATGTGTGTGTGTGTATGTGTGTGTATATATATATATATATATATATAATTGGTTTTGATCCACAAAAGAAAAATAATGATTTGGCACTGACATAATGCTTTATAATTTGTAAGATGTTTGATGTATATCTTAATTTAAGCCTCACTGTGACCCCATTGGGAAAAGAACTGCATGTGCTATTATCTTCCTTTTTTTTTTTTTTCAGTTTCCCAAGTTTTACTGCAATACTGTGGGTGACCACAGGGAGAGAACCAGAATATTGGAAAGGTGTCTCTCCTATTATCTTCCTTTTATAGAGGAGGAAACTGAGACTTAAAGACATTAAATGAGGACAAGAGAGGTAAAGTATCTTTCCAAGGTCAAATAGGTAAGTGAGCATGAGAGATAGGACTCATATTAGGGTCATAAGAGCAGAGATATAGTGTTAGAAAGGGTCTTAGAGGCATAAGAGTCTAACTCCCACATTTCATAGATGGACAAAATTAAACCGAGGTCTTGCTGACTCCATGTCTACTTCATAATATCTACTACCCCATATTCATGACTCTAAATCCTGTCCTATATTTTGTTCAATCAGACATTTACTTTAATGATTCTGAGTAGAAGCAGCTAGAGAATGAACCAACAGCAGTAGAAATTTTCCATAAGCTACTTGGAAACTATCTTTATCTTATAACAGTTAAAAGACAGAACGCACCATCCAAAAGTAGTCAGTCATGTATGCACTGAATAAAACTTTTAATAAACACAAATGGTATACTCAAAACTCAACAGTGATATCCAGCAACCTTATATCAAATACCCTATTTAAAACCCAATGAAAAGAAACTCCATCACTCTAGTTGAATGAACATAGTCATCACCAGACTGAAAATGGAAATTAGTTAGCAGAGGGTCCCTGGAAACCTGTGGAGAAATGACTTAATAATCACTGGGACCGAGACAGAGCTTTCTTTTTTTACCGCACCAAATAAAAAGAAATGTGAAAAATATACTTCCTTGGGCTTTTAGAAAGAGCTTACTTAAAACTTACTTACTTACAATAGATACTTACAACCAAAGGGCAGCAAGGAAAATCTGGATTTAGCAGAGGAGCAAGAAGAACAGCATTCTTTATCAGTGACATTGTATAATTGTGGTAGATGTTCTGTTGTCTAGCAAGGTCAAGGATGGAAGTGTCTGGCTCATCAAATATTCTGGCCACAAGAGAGGAAACTCCATCAATTCTAAAAATATTTATGAAACTTCTACTACATGGAGATAGGAATACATAAAACAGAAGAGTACCTCAAGGAGCTTACATTTTTCCAGGGAGCTACAACAGGTGTACAGTAGGTTAATGCAAAATGAATGTTAAATAATACATGGTGATTTATAAGATGGGAATGAGTGCTGCTAAACTCTTCAGTGGGAGTGGGATCATCAGTGGCCTCATGATAGAGGTTGTAGCTGAACTGTGTTTGGAAGAACAACAAGTATTCTATGTCAGGATCAAGTGCATTCTAGATAATGGAAGGGCCCACTGGGAAATGCCATGGAAGTAGAAGATGGGGTGGTGCTTATGGGGACAACTCTAAGGCAGGTTAAGTTGGGATGTATAATATGTGAAGGGGGAGTGATAGGATATAAGATTGGAAAGGTGTGTGGCAGTCATGTTGTTCAAGGCTTTAAATGTCAGGCTAAGATTTTCCTAGCTTATTCTAGAAAAAAGAGAGGAATTGGAAAACATAAGAAGACATCAAAGATTTTTTGGTAGAGGTGTGAGGGTGACAAGGTCAGATCTGGGTTTTAGGAATACAAAATTGGCACCTGTATAGATTGGAGATAGAAAAGACTAGGGGTATGGAAAACTATTAGAAACTTATAACAATGGGGCAGCTAGGTGGCACAGTGGATAGAGCACTGGTCCTGTGTTCAGGAGGACCTGAGTTCAAATCCAGCCTTAGACAGTTAACACTTACTAGCTGTGTGACCCCGGGCAAGTCACTTAACCCTAATTGCCCTTCCCCCACCCCCCACCCCCCAAAAAGGAAAAAGAAACCCATGACAATAATCTAGACAGGATATGATGAAGGACCTATCTAGGGAAAAAGGCTATTTGGATGGAGGGAATAGAATGAATGTAAAGAGGAAGATATATATTTTACACCATGAATTTTCTTTCTAATGAACTGTCCTAGGTGAATTGGCTGTAACTGTCAACCAGTCCTAGATGCTGCCACTGAGTCACCAGAAAGCAAGCATAAATCAATCTGGATTTCTTAATATGATTGAACCCTGCTTTCAATGCATATCTATCATTATCCTCCCCATATATTTTTGTGCATGTGATTTCTACATGGATAGAACAATATCAATAAATGCTTATCAGGATGCCAATTGTAATGATCAAATGAAATCTTTGTAAAGTGTTTTGCAAACCTATCATTGCTATTGCTGTTATTATTATAATCATTATTGAGAAGAGTTTCCAAGAAGATAGCATTTGTGAGCAGGGCTTTCAGGATTAGTGTTCCCTTATGAAGCATCACTTGGGGAAAAAGGTATGTTAGGATCTAGACAAAGCGAAGCCTAGGTAGTATTCCCATTTGCTCCACTTACCTCAGTAGAATGGCTGGCAAAGATGTAACTAGGAAAATTCTAGTGATAGTTGTGAGTGTCATAACATATGCCCGGAGCAAAAAGAATGAATGGCTCTCTTAAACCAGATTTTAAAACACAGTTACTATAGGGGAGGGACCTTCCAATTTTAGTATCTGAACCCAAGATTCCAACACTGATAGCAGGGAAGCTGCTGTCCAGGGAAGGGTTGGGGTGAGAGGGAGGCAGGGGAGAAGATAATCTTAGGTATAGCTGCTAGAGGAAGGAAGCCCATCATCCCATAGTTTTCTATTTAAATCAATTACTCTTGCTAACTAGGTGCTAAGCTCTGTTGCTCCTATCTGCTAAAGCAGTACAAGTGGTGTTAACTTCCTCTAAATTCTGACACCTTGAGGCAAAGCTGCAATCACCTGGCCTTAGTGATGGTTCAGATGGAATATCTCTGGGTAAACATTCAAACTGCTTCTGAAAGTGAATCATCAGAAAAAATCTTCTTGATGTAAAAGTTATGGATGTCTTTCTGTAACAAAACTTGCTTTAAAATCTGAAAATCTAAAAGTGGGGAGCAAAAATGTAGGGGTTGGTAGTTCAAATTATAAAGGTTTCCCTAATTCCTTGTAATTGGGATTTTCTCTAGTGCATTTGTGTTAGCTAAATACTTAAAAGAGCCTAGAGTATTGTGAATACAAAAATCTAAAAATTGTAGGAACCACATCCAATTAGAGATTGATCAGAGGTGAAGATGAACTTAAAAAAAAATTCTACATGAGTCAATGAGCAAATCAGATTCATTGTACAAACACTAGAGATACTGGACACTTTTTTAGGGGATGTCTATTGTAAGAAGCAACAGAAATCTACATAATTTACTCTTGGAAGTCTCATCAATGAGTAAATCAGGCTCAGTTGTTGTTGTTGTTGTAGGTCATTGTTTCTTTACAATGTTCCCTTACCTGAAAGGTCCTGATTTTTCTTCTATTCATCCTGCAGGGTTCAAGCTCCAATTTTACCTCCTTCATAAAGCCCCCATATCCCACTCTTCTGTGTTTATACCTTTCCTCTTTTATTTTTTTAAAGTTTTGATAATAAATAAATCACTTATTTGTCACAAAGAGAAGCAAGAAGACCTAGTAACACCCCTGACACATACTGCTGTGTGACTCTGGCCAAGTCACTTAAACTCTCAGTGCTCTAGACAATTCTTTAACTGTAAGTTGCAGAAAAGGTTGCTGCACTGTATGGTGGAAGGAGTTTTCTTCTTCTGAGAGTTCCCCCATACCAGGACAATAACATGTCCCCATTTATCATTCAGAAAGTCACCACTGCATTGTGGATAGACTGCAGGAGCTAGAATTGAGAAGATCTGGGTTCAAATTCTGGCTTGGATGTATACTCTGGGACCATGGACTCAACTTCCTCAAACTTCTATTTCCTCATTTGCAACATGGGGATCATAAAACCTTTGGTTCCTAACTCACAGGGCTGTTGTGAGGCTCAAATGAACCATTGTATGAAAAGGGATTTGCATACTTTAAAGCACTATATAAATGTCAGTTATTATTATCATCCACTAAATTAAAGACAGGCCATGATCTGCCTTGGTGGAAAAAATTCCCACACAGATGAAATTACAGATCATTGCCATACATATCATTTAGTGTATAAATTTTTATTTTTTTTCTCCAAGGAGAATATAATTTCAATGAAAGAAGGGACCATGATTTATGCTTCCTTTTTCCCTACAATGGCAAGTGGATAGTCATTAATTGAATCAAATTAATTGATTTGCTTATTTCCTGTCTGCTCAGTTTTTAGAGAATGATTCCAGCATTAAAAATTCTAAGAGAGAGGGAAAGAGAAAGAAGAGAGAGAGAGAGAGAGAGAGAGAGAGAGAGAGAGAGAGAGAGAGAGAGAGAGAGAGAAATTGAAAGGTGACCTAGTAAAAATCCTTCACTTTACAGAGTAGGAAAATGCAGTTAGTCCAGAGAAGCAGGGAATTGTTCAAGGTAGTACAGCTAACAACTGACAGAGTCAGGACTAACCTCCAGGGCTCCTATCTCTTAGCTCTCTCAACCACATTGAGTTCTTTTAGTTTAGTTCTTTTAATCACCAGTTCTTTCATATTGCTTAGTTATTGGGTATGGTACTGACATACACCTTAATCTGCCCCTCACACCTTCCTTGCAGATCCTGCCAGAATGATCTAAGCACCATAAAGAAAAAAAGGGAGCACTTGGTCTTTGGATCAGCTCTATGGAGCAGGATATGTATTAGGCATTTTCCTTTGGAGTGGTTTAATGGGAGCCCTGGGCTTGGGCACTGCTCCAACAGAGTAAGTAACCCATCAAGGTATCTATTAAACTATGGAGATTTGCATCCTTGTCTCACTCCCTTTCCCGCTTGAAGGCATCCGTTTGAGTGTTACTTATTTTCATCCTTCAGTTGATGGATTGGTACAGAAATGTAATTACGTCATCCGTTCTCCTTCAGGTTCATTCCCTATTGTAGCAGTGGTAGATTCATTCCTGGTGCCAGATGGAGTTCTAGGCGATTTTAAAGTGTAATAAAACAAGGCAAGTTCTTTCTGTGGTTGGATTTCTTTTTACATGTTTGTTAATATGCAGCAATAGGGGACAGATGAAGTCTGTAGTTCATTTTCAAGGGAGGAATCCAATTTGGCTTTTATAGATGTCGCTGTCATTGGTCAGATATTGCTTTAGTCTTTCACCAAGGATGCAGCCTCATAGTTTACTGCTGTTGCTGCTAATGCAGATATCTCTAGCTGTTTGGGTTGAAAGCATTTCAGTTTTTATGTATTGGAGTAATTAGTCCTCCTGACCATATCTCAGGAAGTGTCTGGATTGGAGGATTAGGATAAACATCTTCAGTCAGGCTTCCTGAGCAAGATCAATGCTGGGCTTTAGCATCTCATTTGATATGTTGCTATCTAGGACACAGGCTTTCCAAGACCTCCCTTTTAAGAGGTTCTTATTCATTTCTGGAAGGACAGAGTCATATCTAGTTTGGAACACTGGGTTCACCACTAGCTAATCATGTGACCTTGGATAATTTACTTAATCTTTCTGAACCTCCTTCATTTATTTACTCATGGAACATTGATTAAATGTCTACTGCATGTAGGGCACTGTACTGGTCAAGGAGGAAACTTCAGAAACCTCAGTTTCTTGTCCTTCTGATGCCTTTCATCTAGAGTGGTGATAATGCAAAGAGATAACATAATATACATGATTACATGATAAGTCATTGGAGAATTTAAAAAACAAAAACAAGATACAACATGAACTATATGAAGGAAGGTTGCTGCTAATGTGGGGATCAGGGAATGTTTCCTGGAGAAGGGCTTTAAAAGATGGTTAGGAGTAACAGCAAGGAAAAAAGGAAAGAGGACATAGTGCAAACAGATTGATTAATTTAAAGTGTCTGCTGGCCACATTGAGGATGTTCCTAACTAATGGGGAAAATGTGTTTCAGGTGGGCTCACTGAGAGGCTAGGTTGGTCTCAGAAGGTCTCTGGGTGACTACAGGTTATTAGGTATGCAATCTCTGTTGGAGGTTGTTCTCTTCTAGGATCACCTCTTCGACACCACCCAGTAGATATGTAAGCTTTAGTCTCTTTTCTTTTCTTTTCTTTTGTTTTTTTTGGTGAGGCAATTGGGGGTGACTTGCCCAGGGTCACACAGCTAGTAATTGTTAAGTGTGTGAGGCTGGATTTGAACTCAGGTCCTCCTGAATCCAGGGCCAGTGCTTTATCCACTGTGCCACATAGCTGCCCCCTTTTTCTTTTCTTTTTTTTTTTTTTCTCTTTTAAGCTTTAGTCTCTTAGACTAAAATGGCTTAAACCTTCCCCGGATTGGGTCTCTAACTTCTCTTTTGCCAAAAGCTGCCACAGCCATGTAACAAAAGGCAGATATAGTACCCCCAGGTAAAGCTCAAGTATTGTTGTCATTGTTGTTTGGGGATGATAGCATGATAGCTGTCCTATCTTCAGAGTAAAAGATTCCTAGATCTTTTCTCCTTTAGCTAGCAGATGATCTAGAATAAAAGATAAAGCTAAAGAGGCAAGATTCTCAACTCAACTACTCCGCAGTCCTGTTTTTATTATGAATGCCTGTCAAACTTCTATAGCTAAGGTGTTGTATTTTGTCCAAACAAACAAACAAAACCCTAATCCTCACTATGAAAAGCAATCTTTTGCAACACTTGTGGCATGCAATTTACCATTTGTAACATGCTGAAGCCTATTTAAATCCACCATGTTTCTTTCTGTTGCCCTTGGGATGACTCACCATTTTAATTCCTTGGGATATATGGTATCCTATGATTTGCAGATGTATAGCATCACTAAAAGAATAGTGGTTTTTAAAAAAGATGGGATTTTGCTCCAGGTAGAATTTGGGGTGAATTGAAAATGCCATGCAATTTTTCAAAGACAATCCAACCCACTCTGCTCTCCCTTTTCAATTCTGTATGCAATTAAATGTCTACCAACAGTGCCTATACAAGTTATATACACTCATGGGCCAGTTCTATGCACTGTCAATCCAACTGCATATCATACACTGGACATTATGAATTCTTTATCTATTGTTGCTTTTTTCCCCCTCTCTGTAAATACTTCAACCAAACTCTTTTGAGTTATCATTTAGAAAACTCTGAAGTGTTCTAGGGATTGATGTAATCAGCATAATGCCATTTGTAATCAGGAATATCAGTGTTAAAACCTTACCATCTCCAAAACATTTCTGTTCCACTTCAACTCCATGCTGGATGTCCTTCATGATGGTGAAAAGCATCTTTGAAAATGTCCCTGTTTTATGCCCCATTGGATAATTAGGTAATAAGAATTAGTAACCAAATTATCACTTTTATTGTCAATCAAATAATTTTTTTATGATCTTAACATATATGTGGGAAATATCTTGTTGGGGACTCTAAAATAACATTTTCTTCTACTGAATCAAATGATGTTTTATAATCAACAAATGTTCATGGGAAGATTTTGTATTCTCTGCACCCTTCAGTCAATTATGTAGCTATAAAAATGTGATCTGCTATAGAATATCATTTGCAAAAGGCTGCCTGTTCCTTTATTATATCTTCATATCCTTGATACAAGAATAAATCTCATAAAGATTTCATAGAGCTGGAAAGTAAGTCTTTTGGTCAGATGATTAGATCATAATACCATAGATTCAGAGTTGGTCTTCTTGGTAAGGTTTTTCTTGTTGTTGTTGTTGTTTGTTTTGTTTTATTTGCTTTTTTGTTTATTTATTTTTGCTTCTGCTTATAATGAGGAGAGACAGGCAACTGGCCTGAGACATTACATTTCTTGCTGTCTTTGAAGGCAGGATGAAACCAAGTCCACTGACTTCTTTTTATCCCTCTCTAAGGAGAACCTAGGAATCATACTTCCATTTAGCTGCAACTTCCTACTAGTTTCTGGTTTCATTTTTGAACAGGATTTTTTTTGGGGGACCAATTAGGATTAAGTGACTTGCCCAGGGTCACACAACTAGTAAGTGTCAAGTGTCTGAGGTCGGACTTGAACTCAGGTCCTCCTGAATCCAGGACCAGTGCTTTATCCACTGTACCATCTAGCTACCCCCTGGTTTTATTTTTGTGAAAAGATCAGTATTTATATGATTTTATATTTCCTCAGAGAATAAAGACAATCCATTACCTTGACCACAACCGCAATCTTTGCCACCAGGGAGAACCTGACAGCCCATGTTCTACAATGGCACTGATCTTCAAGAACCCAAAGTTGTTGATGGGTGGTAATGAGGCACCAGAGTTGGCCTTAGATATTAGGATTGAGTCACATGTATTGCCCCACCAAAACAAAACAAAAGAAAAAAACAAAACAAAACAAAAAGAATAATATTCTGGCAGTAATATATTGTCAAAAACTGGTAGATAAGAGACTAGTTAGATGGCTATTAAAATAGTCTAGATTGGAAGTAATGACCACTTGTACTGGGATGATGGCTGTGGGCTTGAGGAAGGATGGGAAGGAGAACTCTTGTTAGTGGGAGAATCATGAGAACTTAGCCATTGACTTGGGAGCTTGGAACCTGATTGACTAAGAAAATAGCTTGACTATCAAGGAAAGTAGGGAAGTCACAAGAAACAAATTCGCAGAGGCATAAGGTTGGCACTGGAGAGGAAGGAGCTTGGAGGAAGCAGCCTAAGAACCATGCTGTTTGAGTTCCTTCTGCATGCTATACATGTATGTTCTAATTACATTTTATAGCCATAAGTAGAAAGAAGCAGAAAGCAAAAGTTCTAGTGCCCCACTGGACACCATACTTCAGTTCCAGGGCAGCACTCACTCTGCACTGTCTTTCCTCTTCAGTAAACTCACACAGAAGCTCACTGCAAAAGAGAGCAGACTTTGGAAAAGCTCATCTGAGTTTCTCTCTAACTGAAATTAAACTTCAAACAAAAGAACAATTCTTGATATGCAGGCGGGTGAAAGAAAAAGACTGTCATTGACAATGGCCTAAGTACTTGGGAGGAAGTTGGGGTGGAGAGTGAGACCATGTGACAAGATTTCCACTTTGCCTGAGACCTTTTCTTTGGCATTTATAAAAGTTGAATGACAGGTAAAGCATGGGGTTTGTGCAGCCAAAAAAAAAAATAAAATAAAAACCCAACAACAAAACACAACGTGGGTATTTTTAATCATTCTCTCAAGGCTTTAAACATCCTGTTAAGCTTTCAGGCAAAAAGCAACCTTCCCATAGAGAAAGCAGGCCAGGATGTGGTTACAAGGTGGAATTCTACTCCTTTGTGTTAAAGTGCCTTAATGAACAACAACAAAAATAGATTTGCATGAATATTGTTTATGGAAAGCACTTAACATAATAGTTACTTGAGGCTCAGTTCAGTAAAAATGGATATAACTAATATTATGCATCATCTCTGTATAGCAACTACAAGGGCGAAAGCTTTTAATTCAGCCTCTGGGAGTCCAGGGGTTGTTTTGATCACATGTCTTGATTGTTGACAGCACTTATAAATGAGATTTTGGCATTAGATATTTGATGGAAATGTAGTCACACAATGTGTAGCAATCTGATTGAAAAAAATGACTGAGGAGTGAGAGGGATATTAATGCCAAGTGGCCACTTCCTATTTCACTCTAGGTAGCTTGCCATGGACCACACCCTGTGACATCACTCCAGGAAGTGAGTAATGTAGGCAAGAGAGAAAAACAATTGGCAGCAGCATCTTTCCATAGATAGATGGGCATCAGCAAGGCTGACTTCATTTTCTGGCATCAAGTCACTCTCTAGGGAGAGAAACCATTTTCTTCCTTGTCCTCGCATTTGAAGGAACCTTTGAACTTCGGAGAAATGGTCAATTGATCAACTGAGATTTATTTTCTTTACACAGAACACAGGGCCCTGCTCATTTCTAATGCACCATTTACAGATGCTCTATACCATTCACTTGTTCAACATGTCATTACTGGGCAATTGCAGAACCAAAGTTTAGCAGAATGCACTTAGCTGGGATGAAGGCTCACTAACACCAGAAGAAATGGAAATTATTACCTACCCATGAGGCCTGGAACTGAATTGCTGTTCTGCCATTTATATAAAGATGAAATATTTGGCTTCCCACCATATAGCAAGCTCCTTGAAGATAGCAGCTCTTCATTTGTATTCCTCCCTCTTCCTTGACACTCTCACCGTCACCCTCACCCACAGTTGGACCCCATAGTAGGTGACCAATAAATATTGGACAGAAATGAACAATTTTAATATTTGCTTTCAAGACAGTATGGTAACATCAAAGGAATAGTAGACTGGAAGTCAGGAAACCTGGTTTGGAAGTTCTACCACCAAATAGCTGTGTGACCTTGACTAGACTGCTAAAACTCCTGAGTCACAATTACCTGGTCTTTAGAATGAAGAAGCTGGTTTAGATCAAGACTCCAATCCTTTTGATGCATGAGCATCCCTTTTTGACATTTAAAAAAGTTCATAGACTTCTACATGGTCAACATTTTATTAGCATGTATTGATTGAGTGAAATATATAATGATGATAAAAATTCAGTAATTCTCAACACTGAAGAAAATATATTTTATTAATTATAATCATGACTACATTTGAAAACCAGTAATGCATATGTGAGGAAGACATTGTGTTTTCAACCTAGAGAATATGTGTAGATTTATTATTTATTTAGTAAAATGTAAGCTCCTTGAGGGTGCTGCCTTTATTATTTCCAGCACCTAGTAGCACCTAGTGCCTGGAACATAATAAATGCTTGTTAATTTATTGAACTGAATAGTACTCCACAGATAAGAAGAACAGTGTGCAATAATACTTTCATCTTCTAGGGGTTTGTAATCCATATGTAGAGAACCAATTGAATGGATAATCTCTAAGGTTCCATCCAGCTCAAAAATTCCATGATTCTTTTCTATTTTATTAAATAGAATGTCTGCATACCTATATCATACATTATAGATGAATATATTCATTTAAATTGGACTGTTGAGAATGACCTTCTGTAGATTGTAAGATTTGAACTGAATCTTGAAGGAATGAAGAGAAACAATGATGTGTTGGTGATGGAGCAGAGTGTTCAAGAGGGGGCATGGTCAGTACAGAGGCAAAGAATATTATGTGCAAGGAATAGTAAATAAGTCAGTATAACTAGATTGTAGTGCATAGGTAAGGGAAGAGTATAGAGATTAGAAAGGTGGGAAGGGGCTGGGTTATCAGGAGTTTTAAATATTAAACAGGGAATATATATTTGATCCTGTACATATAATATGATGTCACTGAAGCCCCTTGAGCAGGGGAGGTAGGGCTCACATGACTTAGAAAAAGCACCTTGGGATGTGAGTAGAGGATGGATTGGAGTAATAAGAGAGCTGAGGCAAGGAGACTAGTTTAGGAGATTGTTAGAATCATTTAGGTGTTAAGTGATGAGGATCTGTTGGCTGTGTTAGTGAATAGGACCACCTTCATACTAGGATCTCCAGTTATGACCTTTTGTCATATTGCCATGATCCTTTATCTCCCTAACATAGGTCTCACTATTAGGACCTTACTGCATCATCTGCTCTACCTAAATGGGTATCTCTGGGTCCCCGTCATCCTCCAATATAAGCCTCCCTATATCCAATTTGTCCTAGTACTGACATGGATTTCCATTGTCTGTGGATGTAAATTTCATGTTGTTGTATTGTTCCAGTCAAGTCTGACTCTTTGTGACCCCGTTTGGGGTTTTCTTGACAAAGATACTGGAGTGGTTTTCCATTTCTTCCTCTAGCTCATTTTAAAGATGAGGAAACAGGATTAAGTGACCTGCCCAGAGTCACAGAGCTGGTAAGTGTCTGAGGCCAGATTTGAACTCAGGAAGGCAAGTCCTCCTGATTCCAAGCCAAGGGACCTATCCACTATGCCACCTAGCTGAAACATATACTTTTAATTTAAATTAGCAACAAACCTAACATGGGAGCTACCCTGCCAACTGGTTTATGAATGAAATTTCTTGTGTCATACCCCCCTTCTTGAACAAACTTTCATTTAAACATGATCTCTGACAACAGACCTTTCCAAATCTCATTTTGTCATTGGCTTGGTATACCTAGTGACTGCAGTAACCAGGGCTCTATTGTCAAATCTCCCAGCTGTTTGCACAGTGGGTTTGATGTTTTTAAACTATCTAACTGACTGTCCTAAATGACAAATGTTCATTTTCATTTTTTTTTTTTTTAGTGAGGCAATTGGGGTCAAAATTAAAGCTCTCTTTAAAGGCGTCCATCCCTAGCTTTGGACAAGTGTTCAGGTTTAAACTTTTCAATAATCAATCAATCAGTCAACATTTATTGATCACCAAGGAAAAATAAGGTAGATTTATTGCCATGATAAATAATAATATAATAAATAATAAGATTCATTATCTCAATAAATATAGGCTAGGGATTGTGCCTATTATTTCACTGATGTAGGGAGCTCCCAGATGAGGAAACACTCTCCTCCAAAGCAGGTTGGCATCTTTGATGCAATTTAGTTTTGTAGAATTGCCTAGAACAGTGAAAGTGATTTGCCCCAAGATCACACAGTCAGTATGTCTCAGAGGCTAGAATTGAACCCAGGTCTTTCTGCCTCTGGATCCACCTTTTTATCCTCTATGCCAAGTTGCTTTTCTTTTAACAAATGTAGAAGAACTTACATATTTAAATGAGTGCTGTCCTTCAAAATTGGTGCCCAGTGGATAGAGCATTGGCTCTGGAGTCAGGAGTACCTGAGTTCAAATCGGCCTCAGACACTTAACACTTACTAGCTGTGTGATCCTGGGCAACTCACTTAACCCCAATTGCCTCACTAAAAAAAAAAAAAAAGAAAAAAAAATTGGTGCCAAAAAGCTAAGCCCTTATTACATGAACCTATGTTTTCAGTGCTCAATTTTTTTTTGAAATTCCTCTTTGAGAATTATCTTTATGAGAAAAAGTCTCATTGCATTAGTTTCGTTTCATTTTTGATCACTTTGAAGGTGGTATTAGTCACTAGCTTTGGCTAATGATACCTAACCTCGCAGGATGGGGATTTGACATTATTGAGGATATGTTCTTAATATTCTTTGTGTTCTCTTCTTCCTCAGGTTTTCCTGGAACACTTTGTCTTAATCTCTTCTTTGTCCAGTACTATGTTTACCTACACAGATGCCATGTTACTCCTGTAGACCATATATTTTATAATGGTGGGGACTGTTTTGTTTTTGTAACCCCAGGTAGCATACTTAGGAACTGAAAAAAATGTTTATTGAATTTAATTGAAAATTCCTATCATTCTAGATTCTTAAGTTGATTGACAAATAAAAACTAATTCTAACAGTGTTTCTAGCAATACCAGCATGAATGGAATAAGTGCATAGTTCCGTGGGTACTACTTGGACAGACAACTTTCATTTGGATGGACAAACTCTGGTGCATATGTTTAAACACAATTTTCATTACCCTGTATTATGGCCCTTTCAAAAATCTTCTGACAATACTTGAAAAAAAATAATGACTGGTATATGTTTCAGCTAAGTCCTTTGCAAATTAATTAAATAAGTGTAAACGAGGTACTTGCTCTGAGAAAGGCATTATGCTACATGCCATGGGAAAAATAATTAAGCATAAGGCAGAATCCTGCCCTTAAGGAGCTTATAATCTTTTTTTTTTTTTTTTAGTGAGGCAATTGGGGTTAAGTGACTTGCCCAGGGTCACACAGCTAGTAAGTGTTAAGTGTCTGAGGCCGGATTTGAACTCAGGTACTCCTGACTCTAGGGCCAGTGCTTTATCCACTGCGCCACCTAGCTGCCCCAGGAGCTTATAATCTTGAAGAGATAAAGCATCCACACCAAGAATGGTGTAAGTTAGAACACGATTAATGATAATATTGAAAAATAACACTTATATAATACTTTGTGCTAGACACTGTGTGCTTTACAAATGTTATCTCATGTGGCAGAAAGGTGGGGCAGTGGATAGAGTCAGGAGGACCTGAGTTCAAATCTTACCTCAGATACTTAGCACTTACTAGCTGTGTGACCCTAGGCAAGTCACTTAACCCCAATTGCCTCACCAAAAAAATCTTATCTCATTTGATCCTTATAATAACCCTGTAAGATAGGCGTTATTATGATCTCAATTTTATTGATGATGAAACTGAGGCAAATAGAGGTTAAGTGACTTTCCTAGGGCCATACAGCTAGTAAGCATCTGAGGTCAAATTTGAACCCAGGTCTCTGTGTACCACGGCACCACCTAGCTATTACATGTAAAGTGGGGTTATTTAACAAATGACTCAAAGAAAAATGAATATGTATTACTATTGTGGAATGTTTGATGGAAGAGGTTGAACTTGAGGTAGCCCCTGGTAGATCACTGGATCAGGAACATTTCTTGAGAAACATAAAGTATTTGATATTCTTTTTTTTCAGTCCACATGTCATGGACCCCAAAAACAGTTTGGTAAATACTGTAGAACCCTTCTCAGAATAATGGTTTTAAATGCATAAAATAAAGTAGATAGAGTTATAAAAGAAGCCTATTAAACTGAAATATGATTATTAATTTTTTCAAATCACACTCTCAAATTAAGAACTCCTCTCCTATATGGACTATAACCTTCAATATTGACCTCATAATCCGCATCCTCTGTACTCTGAATGAGGATTTCCACTAGGTCCAGTAATAATGAAATAAGACTGAGGTAAGCACATAGGGCCTTGCTTTTCTTCATTTGGTGAAGCAATAACAGCCTGAGCTGCCATCTTTAAAATTATAATCAGTAGTAAGAAGCAAAGCAATGCTCGTGTCCCTGTTATAGGACTCTAAAGGCTTATTAAAGCATGCACACTAGCAAATGTTATCGTTATGCTTGAAAAACCCATTTACATTATCAGTCTCTTTTTTCAATTGATTGTGACTTTCCTAAGAAAAAAATGCTTTTAGGCTAAAACTTTCTATGCTTGATTCAGCCCAAGGGAGATTTTTTTTTTTTTAAGATGGAAGGGGAAAAGAGAGCTTGGATAGTTTGAGTTGAGTCACTTCAACTGCCTTTGAGCTAAGCACATATGGATGAAATGCATCACTTTGCTCTAAAATAGTTTCTTTCCCCTTCCTCTCCCTACAACTTCTCTTACTTAGAAATTGCCTAGTGTATATAATTTCAGCTTTCTTGCATTAGGGCCCCCACAGTGCAAGCCAAACCCAAGGACACATGGTTAAGTATTTCTGAAGCTATGAAGGTTTCAATGATGGGGCTAAGGATGCTTCTTATTTAGTTTAAAAAGGCTGCATTTGACCGAAAACTCTTCAGAACATCGAGGATGCTCAGAATCATTTTTCAAGAAACCTCCCAAAGTAGTCTAGCCGTTAAAGCCGTCTGAGTGAAGGTGGTCATATGTTAAGCCTGTCAGACTCAAAGGAGGACCCCTCCAGTCATAAAATGATAGTGTTTCTCTGATGTCCAAATCAGCTGAAAGTCTGCCCTGATGATTGGGGGAGAGATAGACATATCCAGAAGACTCAGCTTCCACTCTTCATCTGAGTTCCTCAAGCCCCTTTAGTAAGAAAAAGGCAGCAGGTGATTCTATCATCACAGACTTCTGTTTGTGTACCATCAGTCTTGCTGACGAAACAATCAGCAATCTACTCACAGAAACACCAAGGTTTATTGAGCCAAACAGAGAGGCTTAAAAAACTTGGACAAAACAATCTTTCCATTACAAAAAAAAATAGACGAATAACATTAGAACCACATGGTGATTTTGCAGCTGTAAGGTACCTCTACATTTAAATTTCAATATATAAATCCCAATTTTGCCATGTAAAATTAATAATGGATTTCTCTAAAGCCAAACCCTTTCCAACCTTCACTGTAATTCTCTTAAGAAAGCATTAAATGAAAGCATTTCACTTTAGTTGAAAATCAATGACACTTCAATGAAGCATGCATCTCCAAAGTATTATGGAGTTGAGAATCATACACTTCTTCAAGTAAGGCTTGGTTCCCAGGTTTCAGAGGTAATGAAGCCCGTGCAGCACTAGAGACCTTGAAGGAATCTATACCAAAATGGTGGAAAATCTAAAGTGAGCTGAGTCTGGTTCTCTGAAATGCCACATGAAATTAAGCAATGAAATGAACAGCCAGAACAAAATAAAGAGGTAGATAATGTATGAAGATATATTTGCAGGTGACCAGCCTGAGAGTGGACCTAGGAGGTCATCTAAAAAAATCAGTGGTCAGCTTCATATTTAATCTAATGATATTATAAATTGTGGGTAAAATTGATTATTCATAATATTAGTTCACATTTTAGAGGGTAATTTGCACTTTGCAAACTACTTTCCTCATATCCGTATGAGACAAGTACTGTATTACCATTTCTATTTATACAAATCAGGAAACTGAGGTTCAGAGTTAGGGGTAAATAAAGGTCTATTTCGTAGGGGAGAAGAGAGGTATGGAGGAAGGGAGAAAGGAAGAGAGAGAAGAGAGAGAAAGAGAGACATGGTGGGGAGAGAGAGAGAGAAGGACATAGGAGAGCTAGAGAAGAGAGAGGAAGTGGGGAGGGAGGGAGAGAATGAGAGAGAGACTGAGAAAGAGAATGAGAAGCAAGCAAGGGGACAGAGAGAGAAAGAAAAGGAGGAAAAGAAGGGGAAGGGAGGAAGGGAGAGAGAGAGAGAGAGGAGGCTAGGAAGATAAAGAGAAAGAGGGAAAAGACATTGAATTGACAGTAGGAAGATTTAATTTGCCTATTGAATTCTTGATTTCTTGAATTGTCATGAGCTATGGGATCCACATGCCCTTCCAAGCCTTACCTGAATACCAAATCTTTTGCTCTTTGCAATATCACTCTGACAGAAGATACTCTCTGATAACCAACTAGTAAGCTAGCTAGCTACTATTTTTATAGTGCTTAATCATATGTGCCAGGCACTGTTCTAAGCATTTTACAAATATTATCTACTTTGATATTCACAACAACCCTTGGAGGTAGGTGCTATTATCATTACCATTTTACAGACAAGGAAATGTAGGCAAACATATTAAATTACTTGACCAGAGTCACTCAGTTAGTGTCTGAGCCTGGATTTGAACTCAGGTCTTTCTGTCTCCAGGCCCAACATTCTTTCCACTGTGCTCCCAGCCACCATTTTGATTTTCAAAGTACATTTTCTTTATACCTAGGAATGGGGGGGAGGGAGGAAACACTTTTTATTGGAAGAATTTTTTTGTGGTATTGATGCAAAGTGTATGAATTAAGAAGCCATTTGTCACATTTATCCATTAGAACTTTAGCTATGGAAATGAGATTTTTGGATGCTTTCCCTTGAATAAGTTTCTGAACAACAAGGAGTCTAGCTATTAATCAACACAGAGGTGATCCAATCAAGTATCATGTTGCCAGCAGTTTTGGTGGTGGTGGTAGTGGTAGGGGGAATCAGTTCATTTCAGTATTTTCTTGGGCCATGAGTTTCCTATTCTAGTGAAATGCTTACTCAAGTTGAATGATTTAGTCAGGGCTGAAGTTAAGCAGTCAATTCAGGGTGTTTGTTACTGCTCAGTCACTCAATGAATATTTATATTTATGGGAATAACCACAACATAGTAGGGACATATGACATGTGAAGACACCTACAAAGATCACCTAAAATTGAACCCATTTTCCTCAATTTTTCATGTTTCAATTAGTTTTTAGCCATTGTATAGATATAACTTATAAATATGACTATTTAGAAAGCATGAAAATGAAAATAAATAAATAACATTTTAAACAGAAGCCAGGAGGAGAACACTACATCCTTATGTCAGGTGAGACTTTTCTATACTCAATGAAGATCCATCCAAAAGTAATTTACTCTCAAGATTTTTCTTTGTTTATATTGTTTTATCCAGTCAACCATTTCACTAAACAGCCCCCGAATGTTGAAATTCTATCATAACAGTTGGGACATTGCCCTTTTCCTTCAAGTTAGCCTGAGATCCAATAGATGGAACAGAGTGGCAATTATACAATTATATCTACCAAAACCAATCCATACCCACCACAGAAAGGTATATACCTCTCTCTGCACGAATAAATTCATTCACTTCTACCTCCCAAATCTTTATTAAGCAATCACCATGCACATATATTACTTTGGTACTCCCATCCTTCTTGGTTCTTAATCCAGCAGAATGTAAACATCCTGAAGCAGAGACTGGTTTTTAATTGTTGTTTTATGTTCCCTCTGCATCCCCACCTCCCCACAACACTGTCTTACGTCCATGATAGGTACTTATTAAATGTTTATTGAATGGCTAAACCTTGAAAGAAAAAATTTTTAAGATCGTTGCTGCCCAATGACTATTTAAGAGAGAGAGAGAGAGAGAGAGACAGAGACAGAGAGACAGAGAGACAGAGAGAGAGAGAAGAAAAAAGGACTTTGTAATTCATTATTAAATGAGAAATTTCACTTAAATATTCCATCAGAGAAAGCAGATTCAATAGTATGGTGGAAGAATTTTCCACTAGGAGTGCTAATAAGGATGCAAATTATATGGCAAGCTCCAGTAGGAAGCAATGAATCTCTCACATTTCTTTTGGAGCTGACTACCATGTAAGGGCCAATGCTAAAATTCTCTGACATTTCGGAGGCCAGATATGGGCAAGGTAAATCATATTAGCCTACATCCCTCTAGAGTTTACAAATGACTTTCTTCACAACAACATGACAAGGTAGGTAGAGTAGGTATGATTATCTCCTGACATACCCATGATGAAATTAAGACTCAGAGAAATTAAGTGATTTTCCCACCATAACCCAGTTATTAAGTGGCAGAGTCAAAAGTGCAACTCAGTTCTCCTGACTCTACCAAGGATCCTTACTGTGGTGTGTGAATTTTAAAAAATTGTAATTTGATTGAAATATAATTGGTTTTGTTTGAAATCCACTGTATTTTATTTTAAACATTTAAAAACATTATCCTGAGCAGGTTTTCATAGGCTTCACCAGACTGCCAAAGGGGTTCATTACACATAAAAAGAAAAAGAACCCCTGCTTTCAGTCCATTGTTTTTCCCATCACCCCACAGGTTGATAGGTGGAGTCAGGTGCTGATCCCTATGATACCCACTTGGGATGAGTGAGAAGGGTGGAAAACTAAAACTTGAAAATTCAGTTACTGTATCTTGATTCTTCATCATTAGCTCAGAATGACACTATCAAGGGTTTTGGCCAGTTGTGTCCTTCCCTTTCTCATACTTTTAAAACCCCTCCTTCTTTTTGATCAATTGATAAATTCTTGATAAATTTTGAAACATTGCATGTTGATGATTCCTGCATTTCCTCCTCTCTGCCCTTTCACATTTTTCTACATTATTTCAAAGTTTCTCTCTGACAATTCTTTTCTGTGTTTCAGCCCACTCCCATTTTGTGGTATATTCTTATGAGTCATCCTCTCTTAAAATTTTTCTCTCTTTTAGGAATGGCTCCATTAAAGCTCACCATTATTCTCAAATGCTGACTTGAGCTGAGCTCCATTTGTCATTTCTAGATAGCAAGATTCTTCATGTAAGCAACTTTGAACAACTGTTTCACTCTGCTTATTTATTGTTCAGTGCTCTGAACATAAGTCCTACTGTGTAAGTAAATATTACCCAATTATCAGAGCCTCAAGGGGTGTGTAGATCTAAAATATATTCAGTGTTATCAATAAAGAGTCTGTGTGGAACGATCATCATGGTCTCATGGAGAGAGTGCTTGGAGTCAGAAGATCTGGGTTCAAATGTTAGCTCTACCAATTTCTACCTGGGTGACCTTGGACAGGTAACTCAAACTTTCTGGGTCTCATTTCTTCTTCTGGAAAATGAAGGACTTGAACAAGATGACCTCTAGGTTCCCTTCAAGTTTGGCTTTGGTGACTATGTCATTCCCTAACAGAATATACACTGAACTTGACTTCATAAGATTTAGGTTCAGGTTTTGTTGAAACTACTAAACAGCCATGTTATCTTGAGCAAATAAGACCCTTGCTGGATCTCAGTTTCCTCACTTATAAAATGAGGAGGTTCAACTAGGTCCTCCATAAAGTCCCTTTCCTTTTCTAACATTCGATGAGTCTATGAATTGCAGCCTAAGAAGAAAAGAAACATGAGCTTCACACCTTTCCAAGGCAAGTCAAAGGTAGGGGCCCTTTGAAGCATTTAGGGCAGAGATTCTTCAGCTTTTTGCATCACAGACTCCTTTGGCATTTGGGAGAAACCTGTGCTCAAAAACATGTTGTTTTTTTTTTTAATTCATAAAACTGAATGCATAGGATTACAAAGGAATCACAGCGATTTTTTTAAAACCATTCAAATGTACAGACCTCTTCAAATATGTCTGCAGGTATAGAGGTTAGCAAAATAGCTTGACCAAGAAGAGTTTTCAAACCTTACATTTTAGTTCCACTTATGACCCATTCTGTTCATTCTATAGGAGTTCAATGGCTATTGGGAAGTGAAGAAAAGAAATGCCATCTTAAAGCAGTCATATAAATGGATGGAAGTCTGGCTTTAGAGTTAGGGCATTTTGGTTTAATTCTTTCCTTTGTCATATACTGGATCTGTGATCATCAGCAAGTCTAGAAGTTATAAACTTGTTGCTGATCTTCATTGGTAAAATAAATTTCCACTGTGGGGTCCATGTGCTAATGAAATAACACAGTTTGAAATGCCTCTTCTTTGTCCCTTCCCCACTCAAAGAAAATCCTAACATTTAAAACTATTTTCTCATCTTCAAATGTTATCTATTTGAATCAAAATCAAACTCATCTGGTGCTTAAGAATCTCAGGGGAAATAGGATGGCATTTGTGAAGCTTAAAGTTGATGTTTTCTGAAACTCTAGGGCTAGGGTAGGGAATAGAGGTGGAAGAGAGGTATCATTTGTATAAACTAATGGAGAGCCCTTTTCCTACCAATCTCTCTTGGTGCCTTATGTAGTGTTTTGCACATAGCTAACATTTAGATGTTTACTAAATAAATGAATCTTTGAATAAAAGAATGAACCAAAGCTGAGACATTCTACATAGATTTTAGGTGGTGGCCTGGTCAAAACAATGCAAAGGAGCTTAACTCTTCTATCACATTCACTAAAGCTTCTTGCTTCTATTTTTATTCCCTAATATATTTGACATTATACTTTCCTCTTTCTGAAAAGTGTTACTTTTAGGTGAGATCATTATACATTTATTTTCCTCTTCATTTTTACCATTGACCACCTATAAGGAACCAAAAGAAGTAGAAATATAAATGGGGTGGGGAGAAACAATGTAAACAAAAGAGGTAAGAAAATAAAACAAAGAAAATCCAGACCCTGGTTTTCTATATTGTTTTATTAGATGGGTTATACAATCCACATTAGGGGTACAAGATGGGGGAGGAATGTCTAGAAAGCAGTTTGTATGAAAAAAATCTGAGGGGATGGAAAACTCAATATGAACTAGCAGTATAAATAAAGTAGTTACAGAAGGTAATGCAATTTTACCTGCATTAAGAATAGGCAATTAACCCTAATTTTAAGTAAAAGTCCTGTGGTAGGGGCAGCTAGGTGATGCAGTGAATAAAGCACTGGCCCTGGATTCAGAAGACCTGAGTTCAAATCCAACCTCAGACACTTAACACTTAACTAGCTGTGTGACCCTGGGCAAGTCACTTAACCCTCATTGTCCACCCCCTCCCCAAAGAAAACAAAAACCAAAACCATGCCCTGTGGTACTCTACCTTATTCAGACCTTACCTGGACAATGATGTCTCATTCCAGTGAGTCATATTTTAGGAAGGATAAAAACTACTTGAATTTTGACAAATTGATGGGAAGATCTGTTCATTTGATCAAAAAAATAGTATGAGAGTTGGAATAATCTCTTTTGACCATGTATGCCACATGCATTTATTGGATAATTCAGTATCTCTTGCATCTTTTACTGTGTAGATGTAATCTTCATGTCATTTTTGAGCTATCAGACTCTGGAGTCATTCACTCATAAACCAAAAGCATAAATAGTTGAGAAAAGGAAAGGAAGAAAGGAAGGATAGAAGGAAGATGGAGAGGAGAAAAGAAGGGAGAAATGAAGGAAAGAGAAAAGAAAAAGAATGTTCTTCCATTAGAAAGTTCACAAGTATACTAGTAGTTATGTTAGGACTTTTTGAATTTGGGTGATAGCAAGGATACAAAAGTTACTCATCTGGGGTTGGTTTCAATAAATGGCTTCATCCCCTAAGTGGTTTGCCAAGTTTCTGTTAAACATCTTACATTATTGAGGGTACCAGTCAAAATCACTTATCAGCAGTTCTTCTAAATAGCAAGGAACGTGTATTAAAGAGGCCATGAAGGAATTTCTAATGAGAAAAAATGCTCCTACTTTTTGAGAAATTAACTGCTCCAATAAATTGCAAAGATAAAGTAGGAAAAGTTATCACAATAATGTCTGTTGTAATAAAACTAAACTGTCCAGCTGATAACAGTTAAAATGCCAGAAGGTGAGTTAATGAAATACCATTCTCCTAAAAGCCCCTTTGGTCCTTACACTGAGATATAATTCTGATGTTCACATATAAAGGTTATGGAGGACAGCTACATGGAAACTGTATGTATGCACACACACTCCAGATTCATCGCCTATGAACTCTTGAATATATATAAAGTTTAAAAAGCAGAGTATATCAAATGAAACTTTCAGGCAGGTGAAATAAAATAATCCTAGAACCAAAAAATTGATCCTTGAAGTGCAAAGGCAATGAAAGCCTGTGGGGGAGAGGAATCAGTTTGAATGCTAGCTGGCATTTGGAAATTTCTATCAAAGTTCACAGGGACAGGGGCAAAGATTGAACTTCTGGGGTCTCAAAAAGCCTCCTCTGATTTCACAACTATAAGAAAGGAACTCCATTGTTATCTCCTGTTAGAAAATCACCAGGTGAACTGAAGGAAGCAATGCAGATGAAATCATTGGATTAAGGAGAAGAAATGAATTGGAAACGTTGTCTCCAACTATAAGAGCAACTCTCTATCTCTGTAGACTAGGGAAAGGCAACAGAACCAGAGAGTTACAGTAGAAACTGGAAAGAAACCTAGAAGAGAAATTCTGGGCTAATCATTGCAATGTGTAGACTTTCACATCTCTCAATTCTGGTCATAGTATATAAGGCTCTAAGGAGAAGAAAGGAAGTTAAAAGGAGTCCATATAACCAGGCCAGGAAAGCTGAAGTACTTAGATCAGTCAAAGTATGAAAGCCATTCCTTGACTATTACAAGAAAAGGCAGAGAGAAAACTGGCAAAGTTGAGGCTGGTTACCACAAGTTCAAAGACAGCACAAAGCAAGCACCCAATAAACATAACCATATTCAGACTAATTAAGTAAAAAAGAGCAACTAAGGAAAGTAAACAATTATCCAAGGAATAAAAGGAAGGAAAATCAGCCAAAACTCCATTTTAAAAAAGCATGAAAAAAGAATGAGAAACGTGACAAAACCAGACCTCCAAGCTCAGCTGCCATCTGTCCCACCCATCAGCTGGTAATAATGTGACTGAGTAGCAATACATATAAGAAGAGTAAAATCCTTAAGAAAGCATGGTAAAAGGAATAGATAAGTTTCTGGTGTCTTGTCTTTGTTTATGGAACATTACAGTTTGGTTAACCATTCCGAGGTCACCAACTGAATGTTTCCCTTTGATTTTTTAATTAGGAATAGAAATTGTATTATTCATAAAGGATTCATCTTTGGTTTTCCAATTTAACCAGATGAATATAGAAGGGGAAAAACACGTAAGCAGTCTAAGATTAAAAATTGTAGGTCAATTTTGCTGATTAGTAACAACATCAGTTTTAAAATAATTACCTATAACTAAATGTTGGAGAACTCAATTTCAAGCCTTTGCAAAATTTTAGAATATTATTTAAAGGTTGGTTTATGAGGACTAAAAAATTAGCATAGGGACCACTAAGAGTCATCAGAGGTTTATTGAAAGCAGGTCATGCAAGACTAACTTCCTTTTGGAAAAGGATTACTAGACTAGTGGGTTGTGGGAATACTATGCACATGATATATAAGGTATCTGCATTTCAGTAAGATATTTGGTAAAATATTCCATGGTATTCTTGTAGAAAATATACAAAGATGTAGGCTTGTTGATAGTACATCTAAGTGAACTCATAAATGGTTGAAAGACTGGTCACAAAGAGTAATTGATGGATTAGTGTTAACCTGGAATATGACCCTGAGTACAGTGCTGTAGACATATTATTTTGGCCCTTTTGTTCAATATTTTTATCAATGACTTAGATGAAGGCATATGCTGATGTACATCAAATTTCCAGAAGATGTAGAGAAGGGAGAGATGGCTAACACCTTGAAACACACAATTAGAATTCAAAACATACTTTGACTGGTTAGAATAATTGGCCAATCTTAAAAAAGATCAAGTGACACCAGGACTTAAATGGGAGTTTCCTGATATGAGTACTCCTTCTGCCAGTGCAAATTTTGACTAATCTACTTCTTTCCATCATGAGCATCATAAGGAAGCACTGGTTCAGGGGAAAACATACTGGATTTAAAATGAGAGTACTCAGGTTTGAATCCTGCTTCTGTCTCTTACTTGTATGTAACTTGTGTGACCTTGGGCAATTCATTTCATCTTTGGAGCTTAGGTTCTTAATCTATAAAATCAGAGAGTCAGACTAGATGACACTTCTTGGTTATAAATCTATGATCTGATTTTCCTCTTATAAATATTCCTACTCATAATGTTGGTGATTTTCCTGATATTACCAGAGGAACAACTGTCTATCTGTTCTCTCTTGCTCCAATTATATGTTTCACCTCCTTTTCTGTCAACACACCTCTTTGATAATAACTTTTGGATGATTTCTTAAATGTAATTTTTCATTCATAATATACTGCATCCCATTTATAGCCACCATGCATTTATCCATTCTCCTTTGAATGATGCACAATTCCTTTTCTTTAGAGACTATTGGCTTACAACCTAGCAATTTTCCTGGAATCCTTACTATTTCTCAACCACTTCTCCCCTCCCCCCCCCCCCCCCCCCCCCGCCCAGCCCCACAACAATATCCAAGTTGTTGCCAAGGTCTATTGATTTCACTTTTGCAACAACTCTCTAATACTTTCGCTTCTCTCCTCTGACACTGCCACCACTCTAGTGCAGGTCCTCATCACCTCATGCCTTGACTTTTGCAATAGCTGGGTGGGTCTGCCTGCCTCAAGTCTCTCCCCACTCCAATCCATTCTCTATTCAGCTACTAACCATATTATTCACCTACTCAATAAACTACAGTAACTTCCTATTGTCTCCAGGAACAAGTACAAAATGCTGTTTCCCATTCAAAACCCTTCATAACCTAGACTTCTCCTACTTTTCCAGTCTCCTTACACCTTATTCTCCAAGACATGCTCTTCAATCCAGTGACATTAGCCTCCTTATTGTTCCATGAATAAGACACTCCATCTCTTGGCTCCAGGTATCTTTGCTGGCTGTCCCCAATTCCTGGAACACTCTGACTCCTCAGTTCTGACTACTGACCTCCTTGGGTTCCTTTAAGTCCCAACTGAAATCTTACTTTCCGCAGGAAGCCTTCCCCAACAACTCTTAATTCTTCCTCTGTAAATTATTTTCTATTTATCCTATATATGTTTATATATGTATCATATATTTTTATATAACATATTATATATAAAATATATAATATAGTCTTATATATATGTGCTATATATTTATTTCCATGTTGTCTTCCCCAATAGATGGTAAGTTCCTTATCTTTTGACTCTTTTTGTATCCCCAGGGGTAAGCACAATGCCTGGCACATAGTAAGCACTTAACAAATGTTTCTTGGCTGATGGAGTACTTGGCTTGATACTATATAGAACCACTGGAAGAACATTAATATTAAAAGGATGGGATTTTGTGCCAAAGAATAACTTATGGCCATTGAAAGTGCAGCATACTTTCTTAAATGCAATTTATCCTATTCTCTTCTTCCTTGTCAATTCTGAGCTCAGCTCATGGTTAAATTGTAGCATCTATCCACAATGTATGTATTGATGCATGTGCTCTATGGGTTGTCCACACAATGGTCTGGGACAGTAAGCATTCAGTTAACCTTACCATGTCAACCTAGAGGGAGATCTTTATTGGAATGGCCCACACCCCTCCTATTAATATGAAATTTAATAAGAATATATGTAAAGTTCAACAATTGGATTAAAAATGAATTGCCTAAGTATAGGCTAAGATAGAGTTAATATTTTAAAAGATCCAAAGTTTTATTAGATTATACATGTCTGTCAACAGTGAGGGCCAAACAAACAAACAGAAAACCTGATGCAGCCTTGGTTATATTAATAGAAGCCTAATGTCAAAAAGGAGTGAAGAGTCCAGAAGGACAGTACTTTGCTCTGGGCAGACCGCATTTGAAGTAGTATGCTGATTTCTGAGTAAAATTCAGAAGATTGGTGGGCTGGAGAGAAAACTAGAGACCATTCCAAAGAAGAATGAAATGAAGAATTTGAGAACTTGGAGAAGAGAAGACATGTTGGGGCATGATAGCTGTGTTCAAGAGGTTGAAAGACATACTATATGAAAGATTCTTAAATTTGTTTCGTATTAAACTAATAATAAATGGAAATTATTATAGAAGCAGATTTCAGTTTGACATAAATAAAATCTTCCAGATGTTTAGGACTATCTAGAAGTGGAGTGGATTATAATTAGAAGTGCTGATTATACCAATGAACTTCAAGTAGAGGCTAAAGTCCCACGTATTCAGGGTGTGTACAGTTGAGGAGCTCTGAGTACCCTGGCTAATCTGACATTCTATGTATGATTCAGTTACTCATGCTGTTGATGACCCAGTTACATGTTTCATGTCTCGAATGTGTTTGGTAGCAGGGCAAAGTGGAAAGAGTATCAGCTTTGGTGTTAGAAAGACTTGGGTTCACGTCCTGATTCTGATGAATACTAAGTGACCACAGAAAAGTAATTTTAAAAGTCTTTGTCTTGGGTGATTCCCTAAGACTATATGTTATTGACTCTTAGCATATATTAGGAGGGCATTTCCATAACAGAAGTTCCCACATAATGATAAAAAAACAGGTACAGAGCCACACCCTGCAAATGCATTTGATTGCCATCTTCTCTGAGAAATTCCATATTTTCCCACCCTTTCCCAATATTCCCTAGCCTGAAATGCCTTCCTCCTCAATCTCCCCTGCTGACACCCTTCCCATCCTCTGAGGCCCAAGTCAAATCCCCCTTTTTAGCCCCATGAAGTCTTCCTTGATCTTTCCAGCAAGAAGGGTTTCTACTTCATCTCATGTTTTAGAGCTGTCACTCCTATTAGCTACATGCCAGACCCCACTTGGCTTAAAGATGTAAAGCCTAGATTCCACATTTCTAAAACTAGATATAGAACTTTAGGACTCCAAAGTACCTCTATGAGGAATTAAATTTTAACAAATTTGAGTGGGTTTCCTAGCTGGCAAATATACAAGTGTGGGAAGGCCCTAGCATACAGGGAGGGGAATTATTTTTGCTTTTGAAAACCAATTTATCTGGTGATGATCACTAAAGCTGAATTTGTTCCCCAATGAAAACAATCATTATTTTCTCATATTTGTTAGTGCTGTTCTTTATTTATAATTCCCAGAAGTTTAAAACAGCAACCTCTCATTTAACAAGGTTTTTCTTTATTAGACATGCAAACCAATTTTTCATTGTTTTTCTTGACTATAAAGCTCTCAGAATTGATTTTTTAAAAATATGACTGTTGGAAGAATTTCTTTTGAATGAGAAAGACAGTAACAACCTGGATTTAGAAAGCAACTGGCTGATCTGAAGGAAAAAAAACAAAACAAAACAAAACAAAACAAATAAACTGTGGAGCCACATGTGGGTGGGCTTATTTGATAGGAAATTTTTAAGAACTCTTATTCACAAGTGTGAAAAAAGACATACATTTCAGTACTTACACATTTAATTCAATAAGCATTTGGGCCTAGTGGTACACAGACAAAAACCAAAACAGCTCCTGTCCTCAAGAAGCTTACAATTCTCATCCTTACTTTTTCTAGGTCACAGAAGTAACAACTTTGAGGAACTCTACAAGTGATAGAAACATTTATCTATCTATCTATCTATCTATCTATCTATCTATCTATCTATCTATCTATCATCTATCTATCATCTATCTATCTATCTATCTATCCATCTGTCTGTCTATCTATCCGTTTATTTATTTATTTATTCATTTATCTAGCTATCCAACTATCCATGTAACCATCCATCTATCCATCCATCCATCCACCTATCTTTCTATCTATCTATTATCTATCTATATATCTATCTATTTTGTGGGGCAATGGGGGTTAAGTGACTTGCCCAGGGTCACACAGCTAGTAAGTGTCAAGTGTCTGAGGCCTGATTTGAACTTCAGGTCCTCCTCAATCCAGGGATGGTGCTTTATTCACTATGCCACCTATCTGCCCCTGGTGATAAAATAATTTAAAGAAATAACCCAAGGACACAGCCATATATAATTCAAGTTTGAACTTATTAATGCCTATACCTTTTGCCCTTATCAAGCAACAATACCCTCTTGAGAATTTGAGCATTACCCTATCTCTGTATACAACAATCACTGGCCACAAAGGAACAAACCAACCCTAAGTCCCACCTCTTAGTCCTTCATCCCCATTTTTCTCAACCCTTCACTGATCCATGTAGCAGCAAGGTGATGCAGTGGATAGAGCACTGGCCCTGGAGTCAAGAGGACCTGAGTTCAAATCTCACCTTAGACACTTACTGTGTCACCCTGGGAAAGTCACTTAATTCCAATTGCCTTAAAAATCTGGGGTCAATTCTAGTCATCCTGATATATATCTCGCCACTGGACCCAGATAGCTCTGGAAGAGAGAGTGAGGTTGGTAACCTTGCACAGCCTTCCCTCACTTAAAATTCAGTGCAAGTCATGATGTTACCCTGATGTCATGGTCCTGTTTGAGAAAGGACAGACCAACAACATCCATGCTGAACACGTCCCACTCCTTACCATGCATTTTCTGAAATTCTTGTTGCATAGTTAGCAAACTGTTTCATTCTGGGATTCTCTCACATTCATACCATTTACTAGACCTCACTGAGATCTGGCTTCCTCCAGATAACATTGAATCCTTGGCAAGGCAATTCTTCTATTTTTTTCCTTAATTTGTTCTTTACCTCATTTCCCACAAAGGTTATTCCTGACTTCTTCTGCACCTCTTCTTTTATTGTGAATATTGAGGTCATTTGTCATGAACTCTCTCTTCTCCTGTCTCAAGACCTTTTGACACTCTACCCCACTTCCTCCTCCTTTTCCCTAATCTCAGATAATGACATGGTCTTTTTCCTTGGCAAAGCCCACATACTATTCATATTCCCTTTATTCCATCCCTTCCTGTCTTCTCCAAAGGATTGCAACTCCGCTGATGCTCTTCTCCTTTTTCTTTGATCTTCAATCTCTTCATTTCTATCATTTACTTCAATACTTCCTTTAAACATGTCTGAGTCTCCTTGTTCTTAAACAAAAGCCTTCACTATATCACCCCCTCATTCCATATCTCTCTTTCCTGTCTCATCTGACCCTTTAGAAAAAAGCTACTTATGCACTTTCTGCTTCTGCTTTTCTTCTAATTTTCTCCTCAACTATTTGCAATCTGACTTTCAGTCTAAGCATTCAGCTGTAATTGATCTCTTTAATGTTATCAATTATCTCTTAGTTGACAAATCAAATCATAAGTCCTCATTCTCCTTGTTCTCATCTTGCCTGCCTGACCACTCCTTTACAATTTCATCACCCACATTACATCTTCCCTGAATTGTAGGTGCTCTCTTGACCTTGTTTCTCTCTATGCATGCTCATCAGCCCCTGTGAGTTTAATTATAATCTTTGTGCAGATGACGTATAGAACTATATATCCAATCCCAGTCTTTCCCCCAAGATGCAGTCTGATGTATCCAACTGTCTATTAGACATTTCACATGTCTACAACAAAATTCATTGTATTCACTCTCCTCCCAAATTTTCCCCTCTTCCAAACTTTTTTATTTTATGCTGAAAATACTAACATTATTTTAAACTCCCAGGTTCACAAACTTGGCACTTTCCTTACATCACACTTTCCATCACCCAGCAGATCCAATCAGTTGCCATATCATGCCATTTCTATCTCCCCAATGTCTCTCATGCCCCACACTCAATCTCTAATAATACTGCTACCATCTTTATTCAGATTCTCACCAGAACTAGCCTTTGCTTGTTTTTTTTTAAAATATACATTTTTCTTTTGCATTAGTGCCCTAACACTAATGGCTCCTGATTGTTTCAAGGATAAAATCTAACCTCTGTTTATCTCTTTTTTGTTGTGGGGCAATGAGGTTTAAGTGACTTACCCAGGGTCACAGAGCTAGTAAGTGTCTGAGGCTGGATTTGAACTCCTGAATCCAGGAGTTTGAACTCCTCCTGAATCCAGGGCTGGTACTTTATCCACTGTGCCACCTAGTTGCCCTATTTAGCTCTTAATGTCCTTGACAATCTGGCTCCAGTCTATCTTCCTAGCCTGACAGTACATTTCTCCCCTTTCCTTATTTTGTGATCCAGCCAAACTGTCCTGGTCACTATTCTTCACACATGATATGTCTTTCATCTCTCTTCCTTTCTATAACACCCCCTCATACCCATGACATACTCTTTCCTCATCTCTGCCTTATAAAAGCCCTCTCTCCTCTCAAAATTCAGCTCAAGCACCACTTTCTATATGAAGCTTTCCTGATTCTCCTGATTGCTAGTGCCTTCCCTTTGGAACTACCTTGGATTCAACTCCTTTGTTTTTATATAATTTGTTTTCTTTATATTTATTCTATTTATACTTTTATATACACTGTTTCCCATGAGATATTTCTTTCTTAATATTTGTATCCCCAGCTCCTAGCCTAGTACTTAGGATATAATAGGTACTTAATAAATGCTTGTTGATTGATTGATTGATTAATAGCCATTTAAAAATTACTGTCATGCTCTAATGGAAAACTGGCTCATTTATTAATCCTTAGCTATTCGCAACCACATCAGGTCTGATTCCCATTCTTGATAATGAAAATGTTAACGTTATTTGTAAGATTGCATTAAGCACACAGCTTTATAGCTAAAGGGATTGTGGACATTTTTTTTTCAACCACCTATTGAATTCTAAATGGCCTGGCCTAGACCAATGCTCTCTAAATGTTTTCAATTTAATACTCCATCAGTCAAATCTTTTAAAGCATGAATCCTTAGTTTGTGTAGATATCCTTATATGTCAATTACATTTAATACTGTTTCAAAATTATGTTTATTATAAAGTTTATAAAATAGTCAACAAAAAGAATGATATAGAGATGAACTAATATTTAATCTTAGAGACAATAGAAAGCCATTGAATTCATTGTTACTGTGTATACAGGGGGACATGGTCAGAACTGCATTTTAGGAAAATCACTTTGGCAACTATATAGAGGTTGAATAAGGGAAGGGGGAAACTTGAGATAGGGAGATTGATTAGGAGGTTATTTTATTGGTAAAATAAAAGGGGATGTGGGCCTATACTAGATTGTTAGCTATGTGAGTAGAGAAAAAGAGAGAGATGAAAGAAATAGTGTGGAGTTAGAAACTACATATTTCTCAATTTGGGGGGTATGTGGGGTAAAGGAAAAT
The DNA here is from genome assembly GCF_019393635.1 of Dromiciops gliroides. Classification (NCBI taxonomy): domain Eukaryota; kingdom Metazoa; phylum Chordata; class Mammalia; order Microbiotheria; family Microbiotheriidae; genus Dromiciops; species Dromiciops gliroides. The sequence goes on from NC_057866.1 coordinate 71,378,629, forward strand.
GAGATATCATAGATGACACTGAGGATGTAAACCTGAGTGACTGGAAGGATGGCAGTAACCTTTAAAGAGTTAAGAAAGTTTGAAAGAGAGTTGTGTTCAGAGGGAATGATAATGTAATAAGAACTGAGATAACCAAAACCCAGTCATGCTTACTCATCCTGTGAGACTTACTCTGCCCTATCCAAAATAAAAAGGGGTGGGAGGGGGGATTCATACTCATTTGTAAGTGTTCTTCAGTATAAAGATTATCCTCTGAGGGGTGCCTGGTACAGTCAAAAAGCAACCAGTGTCCATTTCAGAATGGTAGAAGTTGGGAGCTTTCACAGTAGAAAAGGACATGGACTAGAGGAGTATTAAGTGGATGAGAGTAGGTATGGCTGTGTTGGAGACACAACTATTATGAAAATTGAGGATGGCTATTGTGACAAGTGAGCATACAACTCATCCTCCCATCATATTTCTCTTTTTGCATCAGGCAATGGCACCCCATGGGGCCATGACCCTTTTTGATCCAGGCAAACGATCTGAATAATTCAAGCAAAAAATGACTACAATTATACTTCCATTTAACACACAAATGTCTTCTTTGTTATGACTTTCCAGAAGAAGTTTTTACTTTTCTACTAATCCTCTTCCTCCAAATATCTAATTATTCTAATTGGATATCCCCTGTAAGAATGCCTTATTAAAAAGATGGGCCTACTGAATTTCATTTAAAGCAAACTCAACATTTGATTAACCAAGATATATTCCTCAAATTAATGTTGGAGAGCCTGACCGTTTAGGGACCAATGGTAAAGGACTACTTTTGAACATTTGGAAAGAGGGCCATTTGGATTTCTTTGTAAAATAATCTAGTTATCACTATATGCTTCCATTTCCTCATATTTAATTGAGGATTAAGACTGACTAGGTAGCATCCAAGACCCTTTCCAGTTCCAAAGTTATGCTCCTAAGCTTCCATGGATTGTTATATCAAGTAGAAAGTGACTTTGTTGACTTATCCTAAAAAGATAAAAAAGATTGTCATCACACCTAGCAAGGATGCTGACTGGAGACTAGGTCTAGAGCCTGACAACTTTTTTGAGATTGTGCATTTTTGTGAAGGACATGAAGGAATAGCTCTGGAGAAGACAGGAAGATTACGTTACGGCCTTTCACCACAAGCCTTCGTAATTTGTATACAAGTCTGTGGAAGAGCACTGAATCAAGAAAACTTAATTTTGACAGGCTTGATGTATAGTCTATTTTGGTTAACCAAAAGGAACACATGCATTTTCTACATTAGAGAAATTTCCATTATTTTTCTCTCAGCCATGAAAATCGATTTTGATGTGATTACACTCAGAGGCTGCTTGATGTGTCTCTGACAGTACAAAATGGATAGAAACGGTGGGTGGTGTTGAATCTAGGATACTGTGGTTAAGCCAAACTCTGTCACAAACTGAAAATAGTAAGATTCAAGTATACAATTAGGATCACTTGTATGAGAATGAACCTAAGGAGAAAAAACAAAGAATTTTAGAGCTGGACGAGACCTTAGACATCAGCTAGACAAATCCTTTTATTTTAAAGATTAAGAGACTGAGGCCTAGATAAAAGAAGTGAGATGCCCAAGGTTTAGTTAGTGCCAGATGCAATTACTCAATCAACAAGTTTTTATAAAACAACTACTATATTCCAAAAGCTGTGGTAGACACTAAAAAATATACATACAAAAAAGTTTCTACTTTCATGGAGATTATTTTCTAACAGGTCAAAATTAAAACCAAGATTTTCTGGTCCCACTATCTTTCTTTATGCTATGCTTGATGAAACAATGATTATGACACTATACTTAGGGGGCAGCTAGGTGGCACAGTGGATAAAGCATTGGCCCTGGATTCAGGAGGACCTGAGTTCCAATCTGGCCTCAGACACTATACTTAGAAGTAAATGGTAGCAAAGAGTGTTTCCATCATCTTATGGAAGCATGTTAACAATGAACATCAGAAGAGGTTCCTTCTAATCTGTTTAAAGCATATTTATTGACCATGTAGGGCAGGTAAGTGGTATAGTGGAGAATGCTGGGCCCAGAGTCAGGAAGACCCATCTTCATGATTTTAAATTTGGCCTCAGACATTTACTAGCTATATGACCCTGGGCAAGTTACTTAACCCTGTTTACCTCAGTTTCCTCATCTGTAAAATGAACTGGAGAAGGAAATAACAAACCACTAAAGTATCTTTGCCAAGAAAACCCTAAGTGGAGTTGCAAAGAGTTGGAAATGACTAAATGACAACAACTTGATCATGTAATACATATAATATACTGTACTCACCACCGTGAGGAAGAGGGACATGAGTAAGACACAGCCTGTGCCTACAACAGTTCTCTTAGTTGTTAGTGTTCTCTGCTTACCCAGATTACTTATTAATTTATGTGTACACATGTTGTTTCCCCAGACAGAGTGTAAGGTCCTTGAGGACAGGGATTCTTTCATTTGTGTCTTTTTATACCCAGCTGTTAGCGCAGTCCCTGGCATATAATAATTTTTTTTGGGGGGGCAATGAGGGTTAAATTACTTGCCCAGGGTCATATAGCTAGCAAGTGGCAAGCATCCAAGGCTGGATTTGAACTCAGGTCCTCCTTAATCCAGGGCTGGTGCCTTTATCCACTGTGCCACCTAACTGCCCCTATAATGGGTATTTAATAAATATTTGTTTCATTGAATTGAATTATTAAATTCCACTTTAGCTTTGATGGATTATAATAGCCTTTTGGATTGTAGGACACACACAAGACTTTATTATCCTTGGGGAAAAGTTTTCTCAGATTGTTGAGAACTGGTCATGTTTTTGGCCAGAGGGGGAATAAATTAATGGAGATAGAGAAATTGAAAATATATTAGTACTAGTCAATAATTGTTGGAGCTAAGTGATGGAGATATTGGAAGTGACAGGATTAAAAACTCTCAATTTGTAGGGGACAAGGCTTGGAAAGAGTAAGGATACTACTTTCTCTAAGGATATGGGAAAGAAGAGTGTAGGTAGAAATGTGATAAATTTTGAGGGGGAGAAAAGAGTAGTTGAGAAAGCCTGTATTGATGGTAATGATTCACTCAGCAAAGTCAAACAGAGAGATATTCTGCTAAAGGAGAGGTAAGAATTCAGGAACAGAGAGAAATGGGCTTGAGAAGAGTTAGCTAGTTTGAAATGTTCACTGTGGAAATTGAAGTAGGGATGCAATAGGAATCAAGCAGAGATCAATACAAGCATGAGTGATAAAGGCTCAGCTAAGGTTGGATAACTGAAGAGTAAACGTTCATAAATTTCACCACCAACCTTCATAGCTTGTGAATAGGAGCAGAAATTAGATGATGGATGTGATTCATCATCAGTGGGGTTAGCCAGGTGGCCAAAGTAGAAGGACAAGGAAGACAATGATTCAAGGGTGCTATTAAGGCCATTACTGAAATTCTGGACCATGCAATCTATACTTGGTGTAAATTCAAGAGTCAGAAAGGAGCTAATGAATGGAAGAAACTAGTGATACTGAGGGATTATAAACGAAGAGGGAAAAGTGTAGGTTCAGTAGTTATTGAAGGGACGGGATTGTAGAAGATAAGGAGAAAGTGGTTACATAGAGGAAACAATTCAAGATCTTAGAATTAGAGAAGTAAATGTATGATTCTGGGATCCTAAGTTCTGAGTGACAGCCAGGTCCCTGATTGAAAGGTTGAATGGAATGGTGACAGAAGCCATAGGAGTTGAAGAGGTCAAGTAAATGTGAGGTTGGGGTATCAGATGGGTTATTGCTATGGAAACTGAAGTCATCAAGTCATCCTCTAAAAACATACAGTATACTATTGCAACTAAGCTCTCATTGCTGCTTGACCATATTTTTACTCTCATCTTATTGATTTCCTAACTTATCCCCCACAGTGACTTTTTTTTGGGGGTGGCGGGTGGGGCAATGAGGGTTAAGTGACTTGCCCAGGGTCACACAGCTAATAAGTGTCAGGTGTCTGAGGCTGGATTCGAACTCAGATCCTCCTGAATCCAGGATCGATGCTCTATCCATTGTGCTACCTAGCTGTCCCCCCCACCACAGTGACTTTTGCAAATATTTTTTTTTCTTCCAAGTCTTCACACCCTCCTACAAAAGAATGCTCTTCCTAGTTCAATGAAAAGAAGGAACATTTTCTTCCTTTAAGATAAGAGGGAAAAACTAGAGATTGAGGAAAAATTCAGGGAAATTTTGAGCTAGATAAAAGAATAGTTGAGGCAACACTCATTGGATGGCATTGATCTCAGTAAAGTCAAAAGTCATCTGAGGTCATTGTATGGCACCTTCTTCCGTTCTCCACCTGCTTTCCACAAAGCTTCAGTACCCATTATCTCTTCTTTGCTTTTTGTCTCCGAGCCAAAGGCATTCAGATTCTTTTCTATGACTAATCCCTTTACTTGTTCTCTTGATCCCATCTCCTAAATTCTCTCTTGGACCTTGTCCCAGCAGTCAACCCTTCTTCTCTCATGCATCTTAAATTTTCACCTACCCCTGCCCCCACACGCTCTAACAAATGTGATGAGGACTCCTCAATCTTCATAAAAGAGGGAGAGAAAGCCTTTGTACTCTATCTAATTAGCTACCTATATATATCTTTACTTTTATTTAAGACCCAGTCAAAAAAAAATTATTCACCCCTGATGCTTCTATTTCTCTAGTACCAAAAACACCACTCTAATAAAAGCCCTTATCACCTCATCATCACAATAGATTCCTAAGTTGTCTATTTGTCTCAAGTTCCCCCCCCCACCGCCCCGTCTTTAATGCATCCTCCACTTACCTACCAAACTGATTTTCTTAAAGTACAGGTCTGACTATGTCACCTGCTCACCCTCCACCCCCAAACAATAAATTCCAGTGACTTCCTATTGCCTATAGGGTCCATTTAAAAATCTTTTGGTTTTTAAAATCCTTCATAACCTGGCACATTCCTATATTTCTATTCTTCTTACATGTTACTCCCTTCTAAACACTCTATGATCCTGCTAAACTAGCCTATTTGCTGTTCTTCACAAGTGACACAACATCTCCATTCTTGCAGGCCTGGAATGTTATCTTTCCTGACTTTTGACTGCTAGTTTTTCTGGTTTCTTTCATATCCCATCTTTTGCAGGATGCCATGCTGGTTCCACTCATAAGTTCACTCCTAGTGTTCTCCCCCTGACATTACCTTCCCTACTGTGTGTTAGTGTGTGTGTAATATACATATATATTACATACACATCACTCCAACTACCCATCTTACAGATACATACATATACATATACCTATACATATATATGTATACATATACATATATATTTGGGTATATATATTGGCTGACTCCTGTCTGTCTCTCTGTCTGTCTATGTATCTATCTACACATATATGTATGTCCACATGGACAAATATATGTAGAAACATATATATATATATATATATATATAACCCTCTGATAATATGAATCAGGCAAGGCATATGTGTATATATGTGTATATACAAATGCTGTGTGCATACATATATACACACACACACATATATACATGTATACATATACATCCACATATAAATTCAAAATACACATACGCATATACATATGTGTATAAATGTCACACAGATGTATACACCCACATATATATCTATATATTTGCTTTGTCTGATGCACATTATCAGAGGGCAATTGAGCAGAGCTATTTATGTCTTTCATCTTCTTAGGAATACTGAATAATTTTGATATATGGATGGGAAAGCCTTTGCAAGAAAAGAGCTTTTAGGGTGGCATTTTGTTCTACCTAATCAATTTTTTTCATAATCAACAAGCAATAAGCATACAGAGTTCTTTGATTTTTAACATCTTTAAGTTAATTGTGAAAAACTAAAGATGTGATCAATTTCCCTACTCATGATTTCATATAGATGAAAGAGTAGGAATTGATTTGTAGTTATTGACTCAGTTACCTTTCCTTGGTATTAATAAGATCTAAGATTTATTTCTGTGCCTTTAGTATCTTGCCCTTCTTTCAATATCTAGTGTACTTGTTTATCAAAGCCCTTACAATTATATTGTCTTTATTAGGACTCTCTTCATGTATACTTGTTCCAACTCGGATGCTTTTCCAATCACTGTTCACTTTAATGTAATTTTTACCTTCTGATAAGCACCTCAGGGACTATGATGTCAGGATTCAAGTGTGGTGGTTTTCTACTGTCTTTAATGGGGAAAAAAGAGTTTGCTGAAATGGTTTTGTAAATCTTTTCCATTTTTCTTCTGTTTGTAGTCCTCTTCCCATTTTTATCCTTGAATGCCCTTGAGATGACTTTACTTAGTTGGATCTCTTGCCAGGCTTTCTCTAAATTGGTTTTATCCTTCATTGCTTCTCTCTGCTGTTTGAGAAGACACTGTTGATGGGCATCCATTCGTCTTTGTAAGATTTTAGAGATGAGTTTTTAGTCCAATTCAGTGTTGCCTTTGGCAGCTATGGCAAGTAAACCTAATGTTTAGTAACTAAGGTACTTCTTAGTCTCTTTTGGTTTTCTTGTTGTGCCCATTAATGTACATTGGTTAAACTCTTGGAAGAAATTATAAGAGTCATTGTCAATGTTGTTTATGCTATCTATTGCCCTTTTAATTTTATTTTAATAACTTGTAAAAAGAATTCAGGGCAAATTCTTTAATTGTCATGATATATTTTTTCTTTTCACTATTCTTTCTTTCTGTTTATTATAAATTATGTTCTTATTTATGAGAAGCTTCTGGCTTGATTCTGCATAGACTGCTAACTCAGGGATAATGCTTATGACCCTAATACCTACTAAAATGTGGTCAGGTTCATTATTTGTGATGGTATTTGGTGCTCACTAGAAAAAGTATTCATGATGTAGAGGTGTGTGGCTTCTGTATAATCTATAAGTTTTTGATTTCTATCATTTATTTCTCCTGAAAAATATTTCCCCATATATTTCTCCCTATCCTCACCTTTTCCCATCTTTTTATCCAAGGTACTAAATATCAGATATATGTTGATTTAATTTGTAAGGACTTATCAGGTTCTTCATATAATTGCCTTACCATCTCATCCTTGGCAACTAATGATGCAAATACTTCAATTATTTTCATGGTGACCTTTTTGCAAAACCTTGTCATTGGTACTGCAATATGTGATGACCAAATGTGCCATGAAATAATATCCATTGTGGAGTTTGATAAATCTAACTCTACCAACTCTCTTCTTTGCCTCTCCAAGGAGTACCTGTGAACTGTTCTTCCATTTAGCTGCAACTTGCTTCTTTCTCCTAGTTTTACCCATAGTGAGGATGTCAACAATGATATGATCTAGCCCCACTAGTAATATATAGCAATATTATAGATAATTAGATAATGATTTCACATTTAAAATAGCAACAAGTAATTTGGTTTGTTGATGATCTAAAAAGGTTGTGAATATTAGCACCCTTTCCCACCACAATGCCATTGCTACTGCAAAAGTGGAGGAGGAGATACAATAAAACTAAGGGACATTATAAATTTATCTTTGTTTCACAGACTACTATGGTGAAATGAAATTTCATCTTCAAATAGCCAGTCTACTGTTGATGGGACCATCAACCATGGGTCCATGACTAAGTTTGCTTAACTTTTCTGATCCTTAGCTTTCTTTTCTATAAAATAAGGATATTAATTCTCATGTAGCCTGCATTATTTTAATAGAAAAAATAGCATCTAAAGCTGAGAAGGATCATAGTCCTACTATTTTTTGCTTTAATCAGTGTGGTACAATAGAGAGATTACTATCTCTGGAATTAGAGGCATTGATTTCAAATCCTACCTATCTCTCACAGCCTTTCTTACCTTGGGGAAGTCATAATCTTTCTGAGTTTCAGCTTAAAGGGTTAAATGAGGGGTCTAGATTACACTCTCCAAAGTCCCTTTCAGTTCTAAATCTATGATCCTATAATCTAACATCAAGAATATTGTGTCCCATTTCAGGTGCTGCACTTTAGGAAATAGTAGGAATAGCTCACTTTTATGCAGTATAAAGTTTGCAAGGAACTTTTCTCACTATACCTCTGGGAGGTAGCCAGTATGATCATGCTTTTCTTCATATCAGTAATGAGGAAACTCACAATTTTAGAAATAAAGTCACTTTCCCACAGTTGCTTAAGTGTAATAGGCAGGACTCAAATCCAGGTTCTCTTAACTCCAAGTGCTCTTTCTATTACACCAAGTGGCTTCCCATCAACAAGGTAAATATTTCCTATGATCTAATTCATCAACATGGTAAAGGGATCCAAAATCATGTTGGGCAAGGATTGTTTGATAGAACTAGTTATTTAATCTGGAAAATGGAAGCTTTAGAGAAGCTATAAGAGGTGTCTCTAAATGTATGGAAGATTGTCATGTGAGACAAGTCTTAGGTTTTGTTTTTGTTGTTGTCGTCGTTGTTGTTGTTGTTTCTTGTTTTTGTCTTCTGCTTGGGTCCTCTAGGTTTGAAGTAGGACCAACAATGGATAGAAATTCCATGAAGACATATATTGGCTTAACAAGAAAAGTTTCCTTATAATTTGATTTTTCTTAAAATGGAATGGCCTACCTCAATTTGTGGTCAATTCCCTTATACCAGACATATTCAATCCAAGCCAGAATAATTATAGGTCAAAGATTTTGTAGATGAGATTCAGATTTTAAGAGTTGATTGGATGACCTCCCATATTTAATAGTCTATAATTATAATGTATTTTTAACTTAGTGAATTTCCACTGCTCATCATTTGAGTAAGTAATTGTACCATTTACTATCCCAGGTAAAGAGATACTGATATCCCCTAATACATGCCTGGTTAATTTAAGAGGCATGGTAGATAGGGGGCCAAGTTTAGAGTCACAAACACCTGTATTCAAGTCCTGGCCTTTTCACATACCCCCCTGCTTTAAAAATGAGTAACTCATTTAAATTTCTGTGCCCCAGGAAACTTTCTAAGACCTGTAGATGATCTCCTATGTGGAGTGAATTTCTGTATTGGGAATCACTACACAATGAAATTATGGGACTGGACCAAAAAAATTTTTTTTATCCAGAGGTAGCATTTGGTACTAACTGTCCTTCTCAGGACAAGTTACTAAATTGTGTGCTCACTTACTCAGATTTTCAAATAATATATATTAAGAAAAATGCCACTAGAAACCTATAAATGTCAAGCCTGAATAAAATGTTTTAATAACCAATAGATATTGATTTAATATTCAGTAACTATACTTCTCGTCTAAATTAAATATATTGTTGAGTCTATTTGGGATGCTCAGGGGTATATTTCCCCTTGATAGGTGCATATTAACATTAATGGGAGTTATGCACAGGAATAAAGGGGAAAAGAAAATCACCTCCTTAAGGTTATGCTTTTAGCGCTGGGTGTGCAAATCCTATTATTGTGAATGGGAATAGCTCCTCTAATTCTCCTTGCCTGCCCTGCAAATGCATCCCTTGATATCAAGTGTTATCAAATATTATGTACTTTTGGACCACTTCTATGTTAACCGATTGCTTTGGGGTTTTCAGCTTTCCCTCTCATTCTCTATACTTTGGAAGATATGCATACAATGGGTAGTCCTGTAATAATTTTCTGTGGCTAATTAATAACTGTGATCCTGAGTCTTTCCTTCATCCCCCCTTCTTTTTCTTCTTTTTGGTGAAAATAGATTATGTTCATTATTTTTTTATAGTGAATGATGGGCTCTTTTCTACCTTTAAGCTTGAGAAAGCAATAGTTATGAAAGACAACAGGGACACAGTGGAAAGGTATGGCCCAGGAGTCAGAAAACCTTTGTCCCAGCATCACCCTCTGCCACCAACCAGTCATATGACCTCCAAGATTCACAACCTCTGAAACTTAGTTTCTTTATCTATAAAACAGGAATTAAAATACTTTCTTTATTTCCCACAGAGTTGAAGGGATTGAGTAAGATAATAGACATGAATGTAATAGCAATTGTGTTACAAAATTCCCTTTTCTGAGAACAGCTGAATCACAGGTGCCATGTGACACCTTTATGATACATTCTGTCTATGTCCAATTGAAATTTTTATGCCATGGGTAGTTATGTTCTTCTGAATGCATGGTACAGTGAAGAGAGCAATGGATTTGCATTCAGAGGATCTGGGTTCAAATCCTACCTTAGGGAAACCAGTTAATATCTTTGAATCTCAGGTGCCTCACTTTGTAAAACTGAGAAATTAAACTAAATGGCTTTTAAAGTCTTTGATGGTTCTAAATTTATGAGCTATTGAAAAGGAAATACTTTGAAGTCACAGAGTTATGATAAACATTAGGATCACAAGCATCTTATTGGATTTTGGTAATAGCAAAATAATACATTTCTAGAATTGAATAAGGTTTATGTTATATGTGTACCATACAAGCATTTATTAAACACCTACTGTGTTCCAGGTAAGACGCAGCATGGTGTTGTGTATAAGTAGCTGGCTTTGGAGACAGGAAAACTGAGGTTGAAATCTTGCCTCTGACACATACTAGTTGTATGACTTGGGTAAGCCATTAAACTCCTTTTTTTTTTTGTTTTGTTTTGTTTAGTGATGCAATTGGAGTTAAGTGACTTGCTCAGGGTCACACAGCTAGTAAGTGTTAAGTTTCTGAGGCCGGATTTGAACTCAGGTACTCCTGACTCCAGGGCCAGCGCTCTATCTACTGCGCCACCTAGTTGCCCCAGCCATTAAACTCTTAATGACACAGTTAAGTCTGTGCAACTATAAGTTGCAGACTATGTACCATCTACATTGGTAAAATGAGTTTTTATCACCAAGAATACAGGCAGGGCCAGGCTCCAAAAAGTGTGCCAAGTCTTGGGTATACAAAGACATAAATAAAACAGTCCCTGAACAAATAAACAGTACTATTCTTCCTAGTCCTGAAAAAAAAAAATGTTGGTTCAACAGGTAAAATTAACCAAGATTGTATTCATTTATTCATTCATTTCAGAATGATTAATTCAGCACCTACAATCCACAATGCACCATTTCTTAGAAGATTCTAAGAAATATACAATGATTTATCTCCCATCTTCAAGTGACAGTTGAGGGGACAAGATGTTTGTGGGTGAAATGTTAAGTGGTAATCAGTGTGAAATGCTAAAAGATAAGGCAAGAAAGTCCACAATGCAATAGGAGATAGAGTCCAAGTAAATGGTATAAACAGTATGTTCTATAAAAGTGGAGGGAAGGGAGAGGATACTATATGCTACAATGCTTAAGTTTAACGTCATGTAAAGAGTCAGAGGAAAATAATCCTTTCATAGAAATGTAAGTTGGGATCGAACTACAAAAGGCCTTGCATACCAGGTGAATTCTCTTCCTTTTTAACTATGTTTATTCATTCCTTCCTATACATATGTCAAAATCATTCAGGATTCCCTGAAAGGCATACCCACAGAAATGAATATCACACAGAAAACAATGGATGAATATGATGAGTATGAGTCAAATGCAACATATAGCTAATGAAGAACTTTGAAGAAGAACAGAAGTAAAAGTCATTAATTAAATGTATGATAGAAAAGAAAATGGATTGGTCATATGGCAAGAGCCATGAATGTCAGATAGCCAACCAGAATACTTCCATAAGTAACTTCACAATATGAAGAAAAATCAAGTATGGCTACATTGAGTCCACCCATTGTGGGAAATTTATGGTAGGGCACAAAAGAAGATAGAGGTTGGGCAGACACCAGTGGAGTAAAATGTGTGTCATTAGAGGGAATATTTAGATGAGATCACAAATCTATTTGACTAGCGAAGGAATCATACTTTGATTTTGTACTCTTTTAAAAATTTGTTTCAAGTTAGGAAAACTTTTCAATTTTTTTCTGGTTCTATTTTTTTCTTCATTTTAGTTCTACCATATTTGACTTTGTAGGATGCTGTATGGAATACTCTGGAGTATCTGGAGACTTGGATTCCATTTCCAACTCTGTTTTTCCCTGTGGGTCTACAAGCAAGTCATTTCACCCATCTAGGTCCTAATTTATCCTGCATAGACTATAAATTCCTTGAGGGCAGGAGGTAAATAATTTTTCGTCTTTGTTTTCTCATTGCTTAACATAAAATCTTACATACAGTAGATGCTTAATAAGTGTTTCTAAAATGAAATTGGTTTGAATTTCTAGGGTCCATTTGGCCTCTAAATTATGTAGCATTTATTTTCATTCACTTCTATTCCTTCCTGCTTTTGTTCTACTTTCTTAACATATCTTGTGTAATTACCCTTCATAAATAGTGGGGGTAAGTGGGAAGGATATTGGGTTGGGGGATGGTTAAGTCTATATGTTCATGTGCCAACAAAACCCAGCAGAAGGAGATAGAAAGATAACTTCCATTTGAAATCACTGCAGATATTATAAAATACTTGGAAGTTAACTTTCCAAGAGAAACTCAGGTACAATATGAACATAAATACAAAACATTATTCACACAAATACAAATCTAAATAATTGGAGAAAATATTAATTGCTCATGGGTAGTCTTAGTCAATATAGTGAAAATTACAATTCTACTAAAATTAATTTACTTATTCAGGGCCATACCAATCTAACTACTGAAGAATTATTTTATAGAGCTAGAAAAAAAATAAAAAATTCATCTAGAAGAATCAAAAGTCAAGAATATCAAGGGAATCAATGAAAAAAATGTGAAGGAAGCTTACTAGTTCCAGATTTCATACTATATTACAAAGCAGTAATCAAAACAATATGGTACTGGTTAAAGAATAGAGTGGTCAATCAGTGAAATAGATCAGGTACAAAATACAGAGTAGGAAATGACCATGGTAATCTACTGTTTGATAAACCCAAAGATCCAAGCATTGGGGGCAAGAAATCATCATTGAAAAAAAATTCTGGGAAAGCAGTTTGGAAGAAAATAGGCCTATACCAACATATCATACCTTTTGGCAAAATAAGATAAAAATGGGTAAATGATTTAGACCTAAAAGGTGACATAATTAGGGGAGCATAGAAAAATTTACTTGTCAGATGTATGGTGAAAGAATGAATTTGTGACTAAATTAGAGATAGAGAAGATCACAGGAAGTATAATGGAACATTTTGATTACATGAAATTTTTTTAAAAAGTTTCTCCATGAACAAAACAAATGAAGTAAAAATTAGAAGGAAAGCAGGAAACTGGGAGGGGCGACATTAGAGTAAGTTTCTCTGATAAAGGTCTCATTTCTTAAAATATAGGGAACTCAGCCAAATTTGTAAAAAATAAGAACTGTTCCCTGATTGATAATATAGTTAAAGATATGAAAAGGCAGCTTTCAGAAGAAGAAATAAAGACTATCAATAAGTGACAGTAAAAAATCCTTTCAATCTCTATTGAATAGAAAAATGCAAATTAAAACAACTCTAAGGTACCACTTCACACCTATCAGTTTGGTTAACATGAGAGAAATGCTGGAAGTGATATAGGAAAATAAGAACACTAATGCATTGATAGTGGAATTGTAAACTAGTCCAACCATTTTAGAGAACAATTTGGAATTAGGCTCAAAGAAGTATAAGAATGTTCATCATCTTTAACCCAGAAATACCACTACCAGGTCTGCATCCCAAATTGATAAGAGAAAAGCAAAAAGGACCTATATGTACCAAAATATATCTAACAGTTCTTTTTTTTTGTGGTGACAAGAATAGGAAATTGAGAGGATGCCCATCAATTGGTGAATGGTCAAAAAATTGTAGTATATAATTTTGATGGAATAGTATTGTAAGAAAATGACTATTGTCTAAGAAATGGCAAGCAGTGTGTTTTCAGAAAAAAATAAAAACTTGGGAAGTCTTATATGAGTGCATGCAAAGTAAAGTGAGTAGAACCAGTAGAACATTGTCTACAGTAACAGCAATATTGTGAGGATGATCAAGCATGAAAGACTTAGCTACTTTGATCAACAATGATTCAAGACAATTCCAAAGGATCCACAAGGAAAAATACCATCTAGTTCCAGAGAGAGAACTGATGATAGATTGAAGCAACTTTTTAAACTTTCTTTAAGTTCCTTGCTTTTTATTCTTTTTCTTTTTGGAAACATGGCTAATATGAAAATGTGTTTTATGTGACTTCATATATATAATTTATAACATATTTCTTGCTTTCTCAAGAAGGGAGGGGCAGTAGAGAGAGAATTTAAAACTCAATTTAAAAAATGTTAAAAATAAATTGAAATAAAAGACTATGGCTTCATAGGCTCTTATTTGTAATTATAGTTCACATCATATAGAATGTAAAGTCTTTGAGAACAGTAACTGTTTTAATTGTTACTGTATATGCCTAAGCCCTAGCATAGTGGCTGGCACATAGTGGGCCATGAATTAGTAGGCTCATTAAAGCTAATGTCAAATGGATTTATGCCAATTCAACTTTGAACTCTTAACCCTCAAAGGGCCTTAGTTTCTTCACTTTTAAAATGAAGAGTTTGGAAAAAAAATTACTTCCAAGATTCCTTTGAACTAAAAACCCATGATGCTTATTCTCTGAACTTTTTGATGAATTGCTTTTAGTGAAAATGTCTGGCCATTGCCTCCACTCCATTATTTTCCCAGTCTCTTTCCATCATGACATGGCATCAGAGTCGCATTCACTTTACACTGGAGGGAACATCTAACTCAAAATGATTTCATATCTATACTTTTAAAAGTTTTTTTTATATAAATGAAATTCACTATCTTCAGTGCTTTAAGGACTTGTGATCTCATCTCAGTGGATGCTCTTCCATTGAATATATTATAAGTCTCTTTACCTCAGTCTACAAATCAAAGAAAAATCCTCTGAAGGAGCCTTGGTTTTTTTCTGGCAAATATAGTCACTAGAGCTCTAACTAGAAATTCCTATATCTGTGGCAAGGTAGAAAGATGGAGAATCTAGCTATGGTAAAGAATACAGGAGGATTGGGATAGGGATACCAGAGGATGGAGGAAGTAGCAGAGGATTGTCTAATTGCTAGTGCATTATGCTTGGGAAGAGGGCAGACAACCCTCTCCTACCACTTTCAGTTAGTGCTGCTAATGATGTTTTGAAAAGATCAAGGTGTACCTTGAAGAGGGAATCCATGGCAATTCAAACTTATGGATGAGTGTGCACAATGGGTCTGACTAGGCTTTTCAGTCATACTGGGGGTTGCTGTTTGTCCTTTATTCTCAAAGAGGACAATGACATTGGGATAATGTCATGACTTGAATTGAATTGGATTTAAGTAAGGGAGGGCTGTGCAAGTTCACCATTCTCACTATCTCCTCCAGAGCCCTCTGGGTCCAGTGGTGAGATATATATCAGGATGACTGGAGATTGCCAAGATATTTAAGGCAATTGGGGTTAAATGACTTGCCCAGGGTCACACAGTTAATGTCTGAGGTGAGATTTCAACTCAGGTCCTCTTGACTCCAGGGCCAGTGCTCTATCAATTGTACCATCTAGCTGCCCAATGCAGACTGCTGAAGTTCCCACGATGATGAGGCAAGTACTAGTGAAGAATCATGAAGCATCAGGAGATGATTTTCCAAGTCAACAAAAAAAGTCATAAGAAAGAAATAATTTTATTGAAAATGAAGTATAATGCCCAATGGGTCACAAACCTGTGTATACCCTTTGATCTGGCTATACCACTACTAGGTCTGCATCCAAAGAGATAAAAATGTGGAGAGAGAGAGAGCATACTTGGGTTTTTAATTTTAATTTTAATTAATTTTAATTCAATTCAATTATGCATTCATTTATTTATTTATCCATCCATTCATTCATTCATTCACTTATTTATTCATTCATCCATTCATTTACTAACTTATTTATTTACTAACTCATTCATTCATTCATTCATTTGTTTGTTCATTTCTTTCTTTCTTTCTTTCTTTCTTATTTATTTATTTATTTAGTGGGGCAATGAGGGTTAAGTGACTTACCCAAGGTCACACTGCTAGTTACGTGTTAAGTGTCTGAGGCCGGATTTGAACTCAGGTCCTCCTGAATCCAGGGCCGGTGCTCTATCCATTGCACCACGTAGCTGCCCTATAGCACCTCTTTTTGTGGTGGAAAAGAATTAGAAATCAAGGGGATGCCCATCAATTGTTGAATGGCTGAAGAAGTTGTAGTATATGATTGTAATGGAATATTATTATGCTATAAGTTATGATAAGCAGGATGATTTCAGAAAAACCTAGAAAGATTTACATGGACTGATACATAACAAAGACAGCAAAACCAGGAGAACATTGTACACAGTAACAACAATATTGTATGATGAACAAGTATGATTGCCTTAGCCCTTCTTAGCAACATAATGATCTAAGACATTCCTGAAGGACTCATGATGAAATATGTTATCTGCTTCCAGAAGAAGAACTAATGGTATCTAAGCATAGACCAAAGCACACTAACACTATTTTTCTCTCTCTTCTCTCTCTTCTTCCTTCCTTCTTCCATGAAATGACCAATATGGAAATATTTTACATGATTGCACATGTATAATATATCAGATTGCTTAATGTCTCAAGAAGGGATGGAATTTAAAACTCAAAACTAAAAAAAAAACCAAATGTTAAACATAGTTTTTATATGTAATTGGGAAAAGATCATTTTAAAAAAATGAGTAGGTTTTTCTGAATGTGAACACCCCAGTGTAAAGCCCTGATAGTTCAATCTGAGTTACAATGGTTTGTTACCATATTCCAACACCATAAAATACCTTAATACTTATAGCTAAGTTTTGGTACTTAATGTCCTTGGAAAAGGTAAGAAATTTAGTCCCTTCTTCATGATGGGACCACACCTGAAGTCTGAAAAGTGTTTTTAGAATTTTAAGTGGAAGACATGCAAAAACCAAAAATGTTATTCTTGTCATTTTTCAGGCTACGTTTTCAGGAATTACAGTATTTTTCCAAGTCATCTCAGCTAAATTGGAATTCTTCTCTGTTCTTTTTTGTCAAGTTAGACTTGATAGATATTTCTGACTATTCATTAAATAATATCTAAATCACAAAGTAATAACCATCATATGACTCTCTCATAACTATCTGTTTCTAAAAGAATTATAGCAGCAATGGCTCTTAATAGCCATTTTACCATGCCAAGATTCAGTGAGCCACTCTTAGGTAATCTCCAATGGGAACTATCCAAATTGGTTACCCTGTTGAATTGATCTTTAACTAAAGGTCA
Organism: Dromiciops gliroides; assembly: GCF_019393635.1. NCBI lineage: Eukaryota > Metazoa > Chordata > Mammalia > Microbiotheria > Microbiotheriidae > Dromiciops > Dromiciops gliroides. The sequence goes on from NC_057866.1 coordinate 71,395,868, forward strand.
AACTCAATTTTACCTGCAACACTGAAGGTACTTTGATGTGAAAGTTGCCTCTTAGAAATAATTTTAGTGTAAAATTCACTCTATATTCATTTTGTAAATTTTTATGTTGCAGAAGAGGAATTTCACATCTAATTTTACCATTTAACTTTCTCATATCTCTAATTTTACTTTCTTAAATCTTCACTTTTCTCCTTGCTTGGCAGGAAGATTACTTACATTCAATGAGACAGTCCCTTGAGGACAGGGGAAAAGGAAATAAACTTTCCATCATAGTGACTGGTGAAGTTGGAAGAAAAAGAGAAAGCATTGCACCATTTACCAAAAAGACAAGGTTCTGGGCCTGAGTCAGCTACTTCCCAGCTGCATGACCTTACACAAGTCTTAGTCTCTCTGAGGCTTAGTTTTCTTATCTGTAAGGGGTGAGTAATCTCTAAAGTCTCCTCAAATTCAAAGAAAAATCTCTAATTTCTAATATTCCCTAACTCTATCATATGGTCAAAATATGATCACTTGGAATTTTGTGCACTAAAAGGTCAGTAATTAATATTCAATAAAGATCAAAACTAGAAAGATAGAAAGGAATAATAGATTGGGATCTGACTTTGAAATCAACAAGAGGTGGGTTCCAGTGCTGCTCTGAACCATACTTACTAGCTATATATGACCTTGAGAAAATTCACTCCATTTCTTTCTGGGCTCTGCTCTTCACTTTCTGGACTTCTTTGTCCCCTACAACACAGTTCTGTCACACTGGCCCCTCACATTCTCTTGTCCCTTTCCCTGATTGGTTAGCTTTTCCCAGAACCTTCATTTAAAGGGAAGTGCCTAAGTCAGAAATGTTTATTATTTCATTCTTTTCTGAGTGATACTCTTGCCTCTTTGAACTTCTTTCTCCACTATACCAACTGTGTCCCTTCTCTCCCATCCCACTTTTCAACTTCTTTTTATGTATAATTTTCCCTATTAGAATATAAGCTCCCCAAGGTCAGGAATTGCCTTTTATTTCTATCCTCAGTGGGTAGCACTGCACCTATAACATAGTAAGTGCTTAATTAGTGCTTTAGAATACTAGAAGTTGCAGAGTGGGTATGGGTGAAGACAGAGGTTTTGTGATACCATAGACATTTTAGATCTTGTCCCTGCTCCCCCCCACACAAAAATATTACTCTAAATCAGATTTCTTTTTTCTTTTTAATTTGCCAGTGTTGGGTCACCATATAGCAAAACCTGCATAGTTAGTTGGAAGATCCTACAATGTTGACTCTGTTTATTTTCTTCACTTAAATGTATGTGAGATAGGCCATTGTTTCTTTTTGCATGATTATATGGAACCACAGAGCCTAAAGCACTCTTCAGCTATGAAACTCATCCTTTTCTTCCATTTAGGTTGCCCCTTCCATGTATTGCCCTACATGGGCACTGCGCTCTGTGACTTCAGCCTCTCTAGGCTCTTCCCTGAGTATATTAAAGAATTCTCCCTCAGCTTATTTAAAATGTGCTATACAGGGAGCAGCTAGGTGGTGCAATGGATAAAACATTGGCCCTGGATTCAGGAGGACCTGAGTTCAAATCTGATCTCAAACACTTACTAGCTGTGTAACCCTGGACAAGTCACTTAGCCCTCATTGCCCCACCAAAAAAAAGAAAGAAAAAAAAAAGAAAAAACAGATTAAAATGCACTATGCTAATTCCAAAAGATATTGACAACAAAACCAACCCTGATTTACCTCATTCTGCAGCGCCCCCCCCCCCCAAAATAACTGAACTCTTCCAGCAGGCAATATACATTCTGTTCTACTGGGGACAAATAACATGTATGCAAATGACTCAATACAAAGTACATAAAAACTAAGGAAAATGATTTCTAGAGGTATCCAGCAATAATAACTGAGAGGACCTGGAGAACTCTTGGTAGGAGGTGGTACTTGGGCTGTACCCTGAAGGAATCTATAGATTTTATGATGCAGAAGTGAGAAGGCAATGCATTGCAGACAGTTCTCACTCTCTAACCACCTCCTCCACAGCTTCCTTGCCAGCTGCTCAGGAGCCCACACCAGAGACTGTACCTAGGGGAACTTATGCCCTGATGCCAAGCTCTCCAGATGGGTGACCGCCTCTCCCAAAACATTCTTTTGGGAAAGCTCCAGACATGCTTTGCTTTCCTCTTCTTCTCTGGCAATCTCTTGAACAGCCTTCTCATCAAGTGCTTTGCAGTTGCCTTAAACCAATTCCCCCTCTTCTCCCAGACCTTCCCTTCCTCCTTTATGGAACCAAGAACCAAGGTCAAGCCAACTCTGCAATACACCCTGATAGAGTTGTCAATCTTCAATCTCCAATTAATCTCCAATGTTCCTATTTAGACTCCCAGGATTTTTTTTCTCAGGCAGAGAAAGGAAGGAAGGAAGGAAGGAAGGGAGGGAGGGAGGGAGGGAGGAAGGAAGGGAGGAAGGGAGGAAGGAAGGAAGGGGAAGGGAAAGAGGGAGGGAGAAAGTGAAGAACTAAGGAAATAAGGGAAGGAAGGGGGTGGGAAGGAGATAAGCATTAAGTTCTTGCTATGTTCCAGACACCAGGGATACAAATATAAGCAAAATGTCAGACATTTCTTGGCCTCAGTTGAGGAGCTTAGGATTCTCGTAAGGGAAGACATGACACTAAGAGCAGCTGAAAAGCCAGAGTGGACACGGGAGTACCCTTCATGGGGTGGGGGTTGATGTTCCTGGGTGAGGAGCCCCCAGGGGCCAAGGGTAATTTCATTATAAGAAGATATAATTGGAAGTCCAAGAGCCAAGAACAAGGAGAGTTAATTTTTACTAAGAGCTCCCAACATGCTAGATATCACACAGAAACAACCCAGAGGACAAATCCTTCTCTGACAAGGGTGTCTCTTCCAAGTTAGTATTATTCCACACATGGCAACAGAAATGCCCAGTAAAGACTGACTTGTCTGAGGTGTTATTTTGTGGGGGAAGGGGGAAGAAAAAGGGAGAGCAGTTAGTTTCTGCTTTTGATTTCAGGATTTGTTTTTGTTTGAGTTTTACTATCTATCTATCTATTGATCTATCTGTCAATATATCACTCTATGTATCAATCTATTGATCTATAGATCTAGCAATCTATCATCTATCATCCATCTAACTATTATCACTGTGTACACACACACACACACACACACACACACACACACACACACATACACACACAGAGCCTAGATCTGAATCTTAATTAATGGAACATAATTAGAAGGAATTGAGAAAGATTTTTACTTGCTTGTTTTTTCTGCACAGAGAGTATGTCTTCTTATTCCTCCAGCCTAGAATAACTAGAAAAACAGGAACAGAGTAGGGAGGTGGTCTTGGGAGGGATGGGATACAGTTGGGAGTTAGGGGACAAAATAATGGAATGAGACTGTTAAAATTGAAATACTGAAGGGGAGAAGAGGACCCTGGTGAAGGAGAATAGTGAGCTGTTAAAGAAGGATTTTACTTGTTTAGTTATTTTGCATAGACCTAATTTGGGTATTTAGACCTATCTCTTAAGGTAGGTTTTTTTCTTTCCTCCAAGAATGCAGGAATTGTGATCTATTATACATATTGGGGTTTTATGTGGTTATAGAATGTCACTGACATTCAATGAGAGCTGAGAAAAGACTATTTATAAAAGAAATTTTACAAATGTATAAATGTAATAAATGAACAGCAGTGAGGTAGGGGCACCTCTGATGTGCTGTAGCTAATTATCCTGACTGTTCAAAAATAATTGGCTACCCAGAGTGCCAGTTCTGGGTTCAGATTCTGCCTTAGAAACTTGCAAGATGTTTAACCTAGAGAAGTCATTTAAATTATTTTTCCATCAGTTTCCTCATCTATAAAATAAGAATATTAACCCCCATGATACAGGATTATTGTGAGGATAAAATACGATATTGTATGAAGAGATTGCTGGACTTTGAAGGTTGAACAATGAAGGATGCAGACATTGCATTCTTTTGTTGTTTCTGGGTCATTTTTTTCTGTAAGAGGATATAAGTGTTTGGTGGGGGTGGGGGGAGACTTGACCTTGGGGCTGAGGTGCTTGCAGAACAAAGGTCAATTTGAGAGTCTATGCTTGGAGAGATTTGTAATGACCATATAGAGAGAGGATCTTCTAACTTTGCAGCTGTTAACAGTAAAGTCCAGCAGCCAGTGGTAGTGATAGCAGAATACAGAAGACCAGAAAACCAGTTGCTAAATGAATAATGATAATAACTAGTATTTATAGGATGTTTGAAGGTTTGCAAAGTGCTTTATAAATATTAACACATTTTGTCTTCACAACAACCCTGGGAAGTAGGTGCAATCATTATCCCAATTTTACAGTTGAGACAATTGAGGCATACAGAGGTTAAGTGAATTGGCTAGGGTAACACTGGTAGTAAATGTATGAGGGCAGACTTGAGATCAGTTGAGAGAGAGAGAGACAAACACAGACAGAGAGACACATGCAAAGAGATAGAGATAGAGAGACAAAAAGAGACAGAGAGATACAGAGAGAATACAAAGAAGATGACGATGATGAAGAGGAAGAAGACAAAGAAGAAGACGAAGAAGAAGACGAAGAAGAAGACGAAGAAGAAGACGAAGAAGAAGACGAAGAAGACGAAGAAGACGAAGAAGACGAAGAAGACGAAGAAGACGAAGAAGACGAAGAAGACGAAGAAGACGAAGACGACGAAGACGAAGAAGAAGAAGAAGAAGAAGAAGAAGAAGAAGAAGAAGAAGAAGAAGAAGAAGAAGAAGAAGAAGAAGAAGAAGAAGAAGAAGAAGAAAGAGAGGAGGGGATGGGAGGGGAAAGGAGAGACAAAGAGGAAACAGAGACAAAGACACACATACATACAGAATTGATTTTAACAGTTTTTAACAGCTTTTGGGAACATATAGGATAATTTCTCTCCAGGTATGCCTAGTATTAAGCACATCAGTTATCTCTGTGATAGATGGCTAGCTGTTAGGCTGTTAACACTTTGAAAAGAAACAATGCCTTCTGGAGTGAGTAAGTGATTAGGGAGAAAGTTCTTGCCCAAAGGAGGAATAAGCCCTGGGACAGCTCCTCCCACACAAAGGTATATGAGGTCCTAGATGAGAACCAATTTATTTTCCCATTCGTCAACCAGTATTAGAAATTATTTTTACACCTATCCTACACCCTGTAATGATTGGAATGATGCCACCTGCTGGAGACTTACTGTAGGAAAGCTCCACCATGAGGAAAAGGCCTCTGAGGGCAAGGCTATGTGGCTTTTCTTTGGCATCAGGAAGTAACATTTGCTTGTGGGTACTGTCTATCAAGGCTACCAGCCAATCAACTTGAGGAGCCTCCCATTTCTGGGAGGAGGACATAAAGTAGGAAGAGGAAACTGGCAGAGGGGTTCTCTCTCTTTTGGTTCCTGACCTCACTGTGGTGGGTCGGATGATGGGGTCTCTTAGAAATAGTTAGATTTTTACCTTTCTCTCTGATCCTAATGCTCTTTAATAAATACTTAAACACAAAAACTCTTGCTAAAGCTTACAATTTATTGGTGACCACTCATTAGATTTTAGATAATATAGCTAGAATTTTAGCCCTTACAACCCTGCTACATGAGCTTCAATTGCCACTACTACCAGGACTTGGCTTTTGAACCTCAGATCCCCAGCATCTGCTCTATTCTGATCTTAATAGCATCACTATAAAACACAGGTCATTCTTCTTCTATGGAGGAAATGAGAATTCATATTCTAAGCTGAAATGATGGTTTATATCGATGCAATAATGATAAAACATATGCAAATCTTGCTATTTGTGTGTTTGGTGCATTAGTATGTTATACTATTTATGATGCAGATGTCAAATATTGTTAAGCATTTGTATAAATCACAAAGCATAACCATCCTTTGCATATAGAGAGAGGACTCTGTGATATCTTCTGCACAGCTGTCACTCCCACATCATCACCCTGTTTGACTTGGCCAGAGCTTCCCCCTCAGAATTTTGTAGCAAACTCCCAGGGACTTGAGAGTCTAAATAAGGTGGCAGAAAATAGATGCTGTCAAGAGGTGACATGGTGTAGTCAGAGATCATAATTGTGAAGCACTTAGCACAGTGCCTGCCACATAGCAAGAGCTATAAAGTGTTAGTGATGATGATAATAATAAGGATGATGATACCAGTCGGGAAGGTGGGAAGACCTGAGTTCAAGTTCCATCTCTGATTTATTCTGGCAAGATGTCTTAGGGCAGATCAATTAGCCTTTCCATGTTCTTAGCTAGCTCTCTAAGACAATTAAGTCACAAAGAAGGTCTTGTTAGTAAGAATTTCCTCACCCAAAAGGTCCAATCAATATCCTATATATTGGAATTTGCCCCTGAGGCAGAAGATCTGAAAAAACAAAATAGAGGTGGTTTCCAATTAATGAACAGACTGGGAGGTATGTTTATTTAAGAGTCAGTTATTTGGAATTTGGAATGCAATTCCCTATAATGCTATATAAAATGAATAGGTTCCTAAGCCAGTGAACAAATTATTTAACTCATAATATGCCTAGATTTATAGTTTTCCTCCCCCCTTAATATGCATTCTCCCCTCTGCTTGTTAGAGTCTCTGACTTTTTTCAAGACTCAATTCATATGCCATTTTCTAAAGGAGCTCTCTTTTGGTATTCTCTTTCCCCTCTCCCACAGCTAGTTCCATTTGTCAGAGATCAGCTTCCATTTGCCTTCTCTCTACCTTTAATGTGCCTAGTAGTTGATGCAATGGGGATCTGTTGCCTATGCAGACTGAGGCAGTTTGTTTGACTGAGGAGGACACCAAGCAATTTGTTTCCAGAAAATAGTGGCTTGGAGAGACTTTGGAGAATGTGGAAACTTTCTGGAACTAGTTCCTGTTGAATAACCATGTGACAAAGGGAAGGCTTTATGATTAGCCTTAGAGGGACTCAAGAAGACCTGTCTGCATCAGCCACTTGCTTTTTTACCAAACTCACTCATGGGGAGTCTTAGTGAGTCTTTCACTCATGGCATCCACCTTGTGAGGGTCCATGTGGCAGATGGAAAGGTCTTGGTACCTTCTCTTTACTGAGGACATGTGGCTCTGAGAAACAGGTTATAACCTTGTGGTTTTTCCTTTGCTCTTTTTATTCTAGATGAAGGGATCTGCACCTTGTGACCTAGTGAGCTGCAGAGATTGTCAAGAGGACACTCCAGGGCATCCTGTGTTCCAGAGTCTGTGTTCTAGAGCTATTGAGAGTGACCTTCAAGATTCCAGGGAAGCAGAATGACTCATCCATAGTCATCATGCCTCATTTGGACATGGATTTTGTAGGACCAATGCTATGCAGGAGCTGAGCTAAGTTATTAGACTAATCCTCCTGGTGGAGTGGGGAGGGCTGTGGGGGGAAATATTTTTTTACTTTGTTCTTACTATATCTTTGAAGTAAATAGATATTTTTATAAATGCTAATGATGTTAAGTTACAAAGTAGAGCTGGGATAGGAATTATTGTTCCCTAACAATGGGGAAAAATAACTAGTTGGGGGGTTATTCAAGAAATGGCAGCAGAGACAAAAGAAAACTTCCCAATCCCTCAGGGCACCCTAGAACCTTGAAATAACACTTAGCTGACCTGACTCTGGGAGACTATCCAAGAATATATTCCCTACAATTATATTCTATTTTCCCTTTTAAAATATAACCTCCTTGAGGGTAAGGGACACCTTTTTGCCTTTTCTTGTACCTGAAAGTTTAACACAAAGCCTGGCATTTAGTAAGTACATAATACATGTTTATTGCCTGCCTCAGTCAACACATTTTCATTAAGCATTTCCAAACACAGAAGTAGTTTCTTGGGATCCAAATACCCAAATAAAACAGTTTTAGAACTTGTGGAGCATGCAACCTAATGCAACCCTTTCATTTTACAACTGAAGAAACTGAGGCCAGGTGAGGTGAAGTGACTTGGTTCAGTGTTACCTGGGTCCACAGCAAATTCATTGCTTTCTCCACTGTGTCCCGCTGTTTATATACAGTGCTTTGCCCTCAGTACTATAGGAATTCATCCCCCTCATGCCCCATTTATAAAGATATTTCCATAGGAAACTGCATCTGTTGAGTCAAATTCTACTCAAAAACAAGATCTCCTCTGCTTTCAGTCCTGAAAGATGAATTAAGGATTCCCTCAGCCTTCTAGGACTTTCCCAACTGTGATCCACCTGTGGTAGTGAAGGGGAAGAATTAGAGATCTCAGTGTAAACACACATGGACACCACTCAGTCTAGTTTGACCCTCTGTCCCCTGTCCTTTTCTTCTGAAGGCCCCAAAGATAGGCTTCACTGCTTCCTTTTCCACTCTTAGGTCTAAATCCACTTTTTACTAGGGTTTCCCTGTTCTGTTTCAAGCTGGAATACCATCACATTTGTTCTCATAATCTAGTCCCTGAAGCAAGCCAATAATAGTCTTTGTGAAGTTCCAAAGGTTTTTTGTTTTTGTTTTGTTTTGTTTTATTTACTGATGGTGACAACAGAAAGTCTTACACAAGGAAGGAAGATTGAGGAGAGTGGACTGTTCTGTGTTCCAGAAGCTCATTGAGAAGTCAGTTGTTTGGTATTCCATACATATCTTCTCATAGGAATGATGTTATATAAAAGGGACAAGAGTCTCCAAACAGGCCTAAAAAAATGAGCTTTGCAGGTATGTATCAAGAATAATGTGAACCACTCAGGTGGTCTCTTGGGTACTTCTAAATACTAGAAGAAAAAGAAGACAGTTTCAGGTGGAGGAGGGAGATCTGTGGAGAATTAATGAAAAAGCAAGGATTACACGGGATAAGAAGGTGGAGAAATGGTAATTTTCAAACTTCTTTGGTTGCTTGCAGGAATACTTACATCAAGAAGTAGAGGAGTGAAAATGTTCAGTTATCTCCCCAATTTTTTGTGTTTTTTTTTCACTCATTAAAGTACGTACAATTTTTAGACATACTACTATTTTACACTTAATAGACTTCAGAATTGTGTAAACATAACTTTCATGTACACTGGGAAACCAAAATTTTCTGTGACTAGATTTACTGTGATGGTCTAGAACTGAACCTGCAATATCTCTGAGGTATGTCTGTAAAAGCAAAAAGCCATTCCCTGCCCCCATTCTGATGGGAGAAGACAATGCATGAACTGAAGAACAAGGATGGGGATGGTACCTGAACAGGGAAGGATGGAAGAAATCCAGAGAGTCAGAAGTGGGGCCTAGAGGGTAATGAAGCAGTGCACATGGCTAACCTGGGAGAGTCCAGCAGGGACTGACCAATCAGAGGAAGAGATTGTAGATGCTGTGTGAAGTTCCAGGGTAAGAATGTTGCTGTGGCATGATGGAGAAAGAGCTTCACAAAATTAGAAACAGAACCTATTAGTCTTTGAACATGGATTTGAGCCCAAATGAGAAATAATTAAATTGATTTGCTGCACCAAGATCTCACCAAACTAACACTGGTTTTGTTTAAAATAAAACTGTATTGAAATATTTGCTATGTGGTGATGCCAAAAGTGTGTTTATGTACCTAGTTCTACAAAAGCATGGTATCTTTTCTCATGTTTTGTTTTGGGGAGTATGTATTTAGTAAGCAAATTCCTTATTTTTCTATTTTATGGGAAATGTTAGCTTTGGTCTTAAATGTACCAAATGGATTATCTGTAGAATAAGGCAATAGCAAATGGATTGCTCAACCCTCAAACTGTCTAAAGTTTTTTTTTGTTTGTTTGTTTGTTTTTGTTTTGTTTAATTGAGCAATCTAAAATACTTGTATGTGGAAGAATGAATAAAATAATATATAAAAAACGAATAAGTATTGTAAGGGCCTAAAATTCCAGCTGTGATGTCTAAAATCTAATGAGTGGTCCCCTTAAATTAGAAGCTTTAGCAAGAGTTTAGCCTTTTAAGTATTTATTAAAGTGCATTAGAAGTTAGTGAAGAGAGAGAAAGAGAGAGGTAAAACAGCCTTCTTCTAACTATCTGTAAGAGCCAGCTTCCAACCTCCCTCCAAACCGGAGTCTGTTACCAAAAAGGACCGCGCTCCCCTGCGGCTTCTCCCAGAAGCCTTCTGTGAAATGGGAAACAGGGCTATCCACACACACAGCTCCAAGCTAATTGGCTGGTAACACTGATTGACAGGACCCACGAGCAGCAGACATCACTTCCAAATGCCAAAGTCACATGTTTTCTTTTCAGGCCAGAGCTTACAATGCCCCTCACAGCAGGGGGTGACATGCCAATTCTCACAGTCCCCCCTGTGCTTTATGTGAAGAAACATCTTTTCCTCACATGAAGCAATAATGTTATAGATGCCTATGACTAACGAAGGGAATGAAAAGAGAGAACAAGAAATTGAGTGATGTATTGACAAAGGCTAAAGGGGGAACTCCCCTATTAGCACGTGGACATTACAAACAGACAAACTAATGGGGGCACTCCCCTTTAGGAAGTGCACATTATAAACAGTGTATACAATGTGGAAAAGGAAAACAGGAAAATGTCCATTTAAGTCTTTGGAAGTATTTTCTCAGATGATTCTTGGGATGTCCTCTGGGTGTAGTTGTGGAATGGAAGTCCTTCAGTTGTTTCAGATGCTGGTAATCAGCCAGAAAAATTTCCTACAAAATTGAGCTTAATACGACCTTAAATATCTTTGCCAATAATCAAATAAAACAATGAGAGTTCTCAAAAAATACATGTGTAAGGAAATTCAGAATCTTAGTTGTTACACGTGAAACATATAAAAAAAATTAAAATTAAAACATTCTCTAAAACTTAATATTGCTACATTCCCCCTGTGGAGGATAAATTGAGAAGACATTTGTGATATTAATTTAGAAAATAATTTTTATCTTTGTTTCATCACTTTTTGCATCATCTGCCCAATTATCCTCATGCTATTATGAGAAATTAAAGAATCTAATATAATTGGTAGCAGAAATCAAGGCTAAATCCAACACTGTATATATCATGACGCCTGAGATAATTATGATGGTTACCATGAAAGAGCAGAGAAGAAACTGAGTCAGGCTTAATCAGATGCATAGGATTGGTATGTCTATGAAATCAGGCATATAGGAGGGGGAACTGAAGTTAGGTGTTGAATGAGATGGCATAGCTCAGCCACGTGGTGCCATGTGGAGGAAAATTAAACCAAGAAAATCCAACCTTGATGCTTGTCAATAGCTCTTTTCTTGGCCTTTCCCAAAGCAGTGTAGTACCTGTACTTCATGCATGTCTCCCCTCACATGACAGTTCAATGTCTGCTCTTTTATGTATTCCTCTTGTGATTGGAAAGCATCCTGGCCAAATGGCATCTGATAAATCAGAATGAAGGCAATTAATGATAAGTTCCCATAATCCAAGTCTCATATGAATTTAAATGTTGAGGATAATAATGATCGCAAAAATTTTGAATGTGCCTAGACTCAGAATATAATATACAAATATGCAATAATTTCAAGCAATAACTTTTTTTTTACTAAGTATACAATTACTTTTGTGAAAAATCAGAACACATTTTAACTCAAGTTAAAACAAAATCTTAAAAGAATAAGAATCTCTACAAAAATAAGCCTATAATATTGAGTTCAAAATGTAGTTGCAATATCATAAAAAAGAAACTCTTGTGTAACATTTGAACTGACTTTTTTTAAAGTCTAGCACATATTTTTCAATATCTAAAATCCCCAAATGACATATTATTATATTATACAATATGTCCCTATTTATGGCAATAATAAATTTGATTACATGAATATGAAAAAAAACTATTGCAAATGTTCTCCTCTTTTTAAAAATATGATTATCAAAAATAATACTTCTAGAATTAATTTACACTTGCCATGGCAACCAATTTGCCAGGAAAATGCTTTATAGAGTTTGATCAAATAATCAGTTGGGGAAAAAAATATCAAAATATGGGAGTGCAGTACTCCCAGAGTTAACATTGTATTATGAAATCAAAACCATCTTGCATTGTTTGAAAATTGGAGAGATAGATGAATAGAACAAAATACACATGGAAGAATAAGAGACAATGAAATTCAAACTGGCGAAATCTAAAGGAATACGAACTTAATATTAATAAGAGTATTATAAAATAAAATATGAATTTGATCACATAAAAAGCTTTTGTAAATATTCCCCTTTTTTAAGTTAAATATAAAACACAATCTTAAAGAATGAAAATCTCAGGGCAGCTAGGTGGCACAGTGGATAAAGCATGGGACCTGGATTCAGGAGGACCTCAGTTCAGATCTGACCTCAGACACTTGACACTTACTAGCTATGTGACCCTGGGCAAGTCACTTATCCCTCATTGCCCTGCTCCCCCCCAAAAAAAAGAATGAAAATCTCTATGAAAATAATCCATACTATTAATTTCATAAAGTAGATGTAAGAGCTTAGAAATTCTTATTTATCCTTTGAACTAACATTATTTCTCTGAGTGAATTTAGAACATTTTGGATTCCACTATCTAAAATCCCCAACTCTCACATTAATACCTGGCTGTTTTCGTCTACATTTCTGCAAAATATGTCCCTGTTCATGGCAGTAGAAGCAAACTCTTGAAATATGATGATGATGATTGCCCTGTGCATTTTATTCAGCGTAAGTTTCTCTGTTTTCCTTTAACCCCTTTATTTTCTCTGTTGGTCCTTTCATAATCCAACTGCTTTATAAGGTTACTAATTAAAGACAAAAGCAGATTAACCAAATGAGCATATCTGGAATTGAAAGGGTTTTCTAAAGTTGGTTTGGGAGAATTACAGCTTGGCTGGGGTAGGGCTGAGGCAGGTTCCCCTGGTAACTGAGTAGAAGCTGGGAGTGCAGGTAGAAGAAGCTGCTCATATGCAAGCTCAGGACCTGAGGAGGGTGGATTAGATCTCTTGAACTCCCTGGCAGGAGGATCAAGGAGCATGGACATGGGAGGAGTAGGAAGTGGTACCAGAGGAGGGGGAGGAGGTGGGGTCCTGAGAGGAGGGGGCAGGACCATCTCTCCCACGTGCTGCACAGCTGCAGCACTTGCACTCAAACATGTTGGCTCAGCTGGGGAGGGACCAGGGCAATTTGAATCAGGCTTGGATTTGAACTCAGGCCTGGACTCCCCTTTCTCCATCGCCAGGGGGACAAAGGCTTCTAGAGCTGGGTCATTGCCTCCAGGCATGCAAAATTAGAGAAACACTTAGTCTTAGAATCTGAAAAAACTGATGTCTCTTCCTGTATAAGCTCCTTGCTCCTTTTATTCCATAGTTCCCAATAAATTAAATCTTTGGGGGACTTAAGTGTAGGATTATTTGCAAATTTTTCAGTGTTAAGTAGTCAAAAGATCCATTCTCGAGCCATTTGTTTTCCATTAAGCTAGAATATTTTTTATGCCACATAAAACACAGTTTGATAAGCCTTGCTTTTTTCATGCCTGGCTGAATTGGTAGCTCATGAATCCCATGCTGTGATTATTTTCTCAAGGGGGGACCCCTGTATGATATAGTATGCATTATCATTAGTCCCCTTCCTGTAATTCAAAAATTTCCTCACTATGACACAAAGAAAAGTAAGAATAAAAATAAAAATAGGAATAGAACAGTCAAATTCATAAGGACCAACCATACACACGAGGTCAATCCTGGCCTGGGTGAATAGCCATGAAAGGAAGCTTACAGGGTGAAAATTTAGAAGGCTTTTTTGATCGATAGAAAATAAGAGGGTAAAATTAGAAAAACAGTACTTAAGAGTTAAAGTATATACTTAGCAGCTAATTTAAAACTTAAAGAGACAGCACATGGGAAATAGGGGAAAACCCTTACACAACTGGAAGATTAGAAGATCACAGGATTCAGCAGTCCCTTCATGGTCATCAATCTGTAAGAGCCTAAAATTTTAGCTGTGATGTCTAAAAATCTAATGAGTGGTCCCCTTAAATTAGAAGCTTTAGCAAGAGTTTAGCCTTTTAAGTATTTATTAAGGTGCATTAGAAGTTAGTGCTAGGTTGCTCAGTGGATAGAGCACTGGCTCTGGAGTCAGGAGTACCTGAGTTCAAATCCAGCCTCAGATACTTAACACTTACTAGCTCTGTGATCCTGGGCAAGTCACTTAACCCCAATTGCCTCACTAAAAAAAAAGAAGTTAGTGAAGAGAGGTAAAACAGCCTTCTAACTATCTCTAAGAGCCAGCCTCCAACCTCCCACCAAGCCCAAGCCTGGTACTGAAAAGGACCTCACTCCCCAGAAGCTTCTCTCAAAAGCCTCCTGTGAAACAGGAAACAGGGCTGTCCACACACACAGCTCCAAGCTAATTGGCTGGTAACACCAATTGACAGGACCCATGAGTGGCAGACATCACTTCTAGATGCCAAAGTCACATGTTTTCTTTTCAGGCCAGAGCTCCCTATGTCCCTCCTAGCAGGGGGTGTCATTCCAAGTCTCACAGTATTACATATGATCACCTGGGCATTTGCCCCATCCCAGAATCCAACCAGATTTAGATTTTTTAAAATATACTTTATGTCTCATCTGTCTTTGGACTTTGGAAGAAATTTTTTTGCTCAGTTTTGTCTTTTCTGAAATTCTGTATGTGCTACTTACAGAACACTGTGTGATTAAGTTGTGATAATGTAGAGTACCTCCACAAATTCCATAAAGTTTTTAAATTTGAAAAAATAAACTAAGCATAACCATTTTGGGGATCAAAATAAAATGTGAAGGTGTCAATATAACCTTAGACAGATTAATTAACTTAAATTCCCTGGCTCTCCTTTCTAGTGTTAGATGCTTCAATATAGCTTTATTTGCCTTTTTTTTCCTAGCATGATTAGTGCCACATACATATAGACTCAGAATAGGCAAGCATGTAACAGTGCAGATTTCCAAAAGAACAGTGAAAAGAAAAAGAGGGAAGGAGAAAACTGGAGAAACAATGGCATGCTGTTTTATGTCCTCTTCCAGTGGTCTAAAGCACTGGGAGAATCCTAGTGTAATTGGCTATTGAGTACCAAATACAGATCTAGCAATGTGGGACATCATTCCTGTGGATGGCAGGCTTGCAGTCTGAACTCTTTCACATCCTGTGCTGGCCTCGTCCCCTGCAATGGAGCAATGCTCCTGCTACAAGCATCACTGACTTCCAGGTCCAGAGGACACAGTGTTCCAGTGGTGATTGACAAGTTGTTATCCCAAAGTTTGCAGCTTCCCTACAGTGACCTTGGTGCTGGGACCAGGGCCAGGCTCAAGAGCCAGTACCAAGCTAAACTCACAACCTTGCATCTTTAGGGAATTGGGAGGAGATAAGGTTTTTTCTTTTTTCTTTTTTTGCTTGGGGCCATGGGTGTTGAGTGTTTGTTAATAGTGTATTTCCTCAGAAAGACAATGCTTGCCATTGTAAGTAAAGTGTTCTTTACTGATGTCTCAGTGGTTCCTTGACTCCAAGAGGAGAAAGTTACCAGTTGGGGTGGAAGTAGGAGCTGAACCAGTGGAAAGTGCTGAATCCTAGAATATCAAGAAATAGAGGATTGACCACAATCCCTCCCTCTACAGAAACCTATTACTGTACCATGGCCCCAGTGACATGAGTTAGGAGTAGTCTAGGAGCAATTACCCCGAACTAGAAAGAAATATGGGGTCAGTTAGTTGGCACAGTGGATAGAGTGCCAGGCCTGGAATCAGAAGACCTGAGTTCAAATTTGGTCTCAGACACTTACTGGTTGTGTGACCCTGGGCATGTCACTTAGCCCTGTTTGCCTCAGTTTCCTCATCTATAAAATGAGCTAGAGAAGGAAATGTCAAACCATTCCAGCATCATTGCCAAGAAACCCCAAATGGGTGTCTTGAAGAGCCAGACACAGTTGAAATGACTGAACAACAAGAAAGAAATCTGGCTGTGTGATAATAAAGAACATTAACAAATATTTCAAAGTGGGTCCTCCATAATTGTAGCAATCACATCTTCCAGCAGCTATTGCAGCTGTCATCATGTTCACATGTGTGACATGGCTGGCAAAAATGGATGACAATGGGGGCAGCTAAGTAGTACAGTAGATCAAGCACCAGCCCTGGATTCAGGAGGACCTGAGTTCAAATCTGACCTCAGACACTTGACCCTTACTAGCTGGGTGACCCTGGGCAAGTCACTTAATCCTCATTGCCAAGAAAGAAAGGAAGGAAGGAAGGGAAAGAAAAAGAATGGATGACAATAATACCTACAGCAAAGCTGATGGTAGGCTGCTGACTGGGTAGGTACTTTTGTTAACTCATAAGTGTTGCTGTGCTTATATAAAGTAGGAAGGAATGGGAGCTACTACATATGAAGGATACCTTTGCTAGTCTTGTTGGCCTGTATGCCTTAGAGAAAGGAACTGTCTGGTGGACTTGGTGGAATACAGCCTCAGAGAAGAAAAGTCCCAAATGAATTACAAAGAAGAGGCAAAAAGGAAACCAGGTAGGCTTTTTCTTTAAATATAGTCACCATTTCCCTGTATGCAGCTTTAAAATGGCCATAAACCCATCTCTTTTCACCAGAATATTTAATTCATGGATTAATTCATAAAGAATAAATGAAGACATTTTTAATTTTATATGAAAGTGTGAATGTGAATTATTACTTTACATTTTTAGTGCATTCATCAAAATTAGTTTTAGGAAGTCTCCCATATTTCAGATAGTCTATGTTCACTCCTATTTGCTCTCCTCAGTGACTTGGTTAACACTCTTACTTCATGACCAAAAACATATCCCTACATGTTTGGATTAAAAAAAAATCACTTTAATATTATTACTATTTTCCTCTTCTATTAGAGGTAGGCATAAGGCAGTAGAATAAGCTTTATATCAATAAATTATAGCTGTAACAGGGGCTCCAGATCTGAGATCTATAGAACCCTTGGGGTGGTGGTGATGGTAAATGTGTAGATTTCAGGGTATTTATGAACTTGATTGGGGGAAAAACACCATTATTTTTGTTAACTTTTGGTTTCCTCTGCAATCGTATGCATTTTCTTTCATGCATTAAAAATATTCTGAGAATGGGGTCAATAGACTTTATCAGAAAGACAAAGAGGTCTCTGTCATAGAAAAGTTTAAGAACTCCTAACCTAGGTGGAAAACACATGTAGGTTGGGGGAACTAAGTTAAGTAGATCCTTTCCTTGAGCAGAACAGCAGTTGTCATGTGTTGGCAAATATAAAATATCACATTTCTATATTAAGATATAAAAGTCTCTGAGCACCTATTATAGACCTTGCAGCAATCAGTCATATAGCATTTATTAAGTCCCAACGATCCAAGCACTGTGCTTATTGCTGGGGATACAAAAAGAACAAATCATAGTTCCTGCTATTGAGTAGCCTAGACCAGTGATAGGCACTAAGGAATTCAAATAGAAGTGGAAGAAATTAAGTGAAGTCTTTAAAGAAGAATTAGAAATACCATAGGAGAGTGGAAAGAGTATTTTGTTGTTGTTCAGTGATTTCAGTTATGTCTGACTCTTCATGACCCTTTTTGGGATTATCTTGGTACAGATACTGGAGTGGTTTGCCATTCCCTTCTCTAGCTCATTTTATTTTATTTTATTTTATTGGGGTGAATACAAATGATATTATTTTTCTATTATTTCTCCTGCTTCTACACTTTTTAAAAAACTCTTAAAGTATTTTATTATTTTCCAGTTACATATAAGGATAGTTTTCAACATTTGTTTTCAGAGGATTTTTATTTCCAATTTTTTGTTCTCCTACCCTCCTTCCCCTCCCTCCTCCCCAAGATGGAAAGCAGTCTCAGCTCATTTTACAGCTGCGGAAACTGAGGCAGACAGTGTTAAGTGACTTACCCAGGGTCATACAGCTAGTAACTGTTTGAGGCCAGATTTGAACTCTAGAAGATGAGTCTTCTTGACTCCAGGCCTGGCATTCTATCCAGTGTGCCACCTAGTTAGAAAGAATGCTAGTTTTGGAATTAAAAGACTTGGGTTGGAATCAATCTTTACCATTTTCTAGGTATAAGATGATGAGCAAGTCAAGCCTTTTATGCCTCATTTTCCCCATATGAAAAATGGAGAATAATTACTTATCCTATTCACTTCACAGTGTAGTTCTGAGAGTTAAGTGATATAAAGGATATAAAAGAATTTTACTATGAGAAAGGGCCATACATATAAATATAAAATTTTATTATTAAGAATATCAGGGGTGGGGGCAGCTAGGTGGCACAGTGGATAGAGCACTGGCCCTGGATTCAGGAGGACCTGAGTTCAAATCCAGCCTCAGACACTTAACACTTACTAGCTGTGTGACCTTGGGCAAGTCACTTAACCCCAATTGCCTCAGCAAAAAAAAAAATGGTTAAGAATATCAGGGGTACGTAGGTGACGAAGTGGATAATGTACCACCTCTGGATTCAGGAGGACCTCAGCTCAAATCTGGCCTCAGACACTTGACACTAGCTGTGTGACCCTGGGCAAGTCACTTAACCCTCACTGGCCTGCAAAAAAAATTTGAAAAAAAAAGAATAAAAAAAGAATATTATATTGTTGGGGGTAGGTAGGTGGCACGTGGATAAAGCACCAACCCTGGATTCAGGAGGACCTGAGCTCAAATCCACCCTCAGACACTTGACAATTACTAGTTGTGTGGCCCTGGGCAAGTCACTTAACCCTTATTGCCTTGGGAAAAAAATATCACACTGTAGTCAAGGAATTAAGACATACCTGGATGAAACAATAATTAAGGAACAAAATAATAGTATCAAAATAGTATTTTGTGAAAACAATGAAGTGTTAAATTAGATCTGTCTATACAGATGTATCTACATGTGCAATTAGATATATGCATACATACATGCATATATATATATATGTGAAGAATAACTAAGAACTTTAAGGTTTCCCAAGAGTTTTATAAATGTCTTATTTTATCCTCACCACAACCCTGAAAGGTAGTTACATTTATGGTCTATGTTTTATAAATGAGGAGACTGAGGCAGGCAGAGGATAAGTGACTTGCCCAGGATCACATAGCTATTGTCTGAATCAGGATTTGAACTCAGGGGTCCCTGACTTCACATATGTAAAAGAAGCAGCAGGGTCTGGTGGATAGAGAGCTGCCCTCAGAGCCAGGAAGACCTGGGTTCAGGTCTCATCTCTAGACCTTGGCAAGTTACCTAATCTCTAGGTGTCCTAAGCAATTCTCTATTAATTGCAGAGAAAGTGCTGACCTGCATTGGCATAGGAAGTTCCATAATTGGTATTCTCTGGGCCAATGAAATCAGAGTTCTGGGGGGAAAATATAAAAGATATATACTTACAACTAATAAAATGCAAAATCACAGATCATTTGAAATGTTAGCATAAATATTCTATGCACACAGACAAATTCTCAAATGGCTCTGTGATCTTGCTGAAATGAATGATTGATGCAGATTGCAAACCATCTTTTTCCTTTCCATCTTGTGTCCATGTCAAATTCAGTTCTTAATCTATGATCTATGTCTTTCCTCCAGGACCTCCAGATCCCAAAAGGACTCCAGTTGTCCCCAACTCCCAGAGCCCATACATTTCCCCTCTAGACCCAGGACCTTGGAGCCTGACAGGAAGAGACAAGTACCTGACTCAGGGGCAAGTTAACAGTCACAGTGGTGGTCCCTGAACAAGCAGGAGCTGGGCACCTCCTGGACCTGCTCACCCTCCATGTGGTGAGCCTGGGGCAGAGCTTTGGGCTTTACATAGGAAGAAAACAGCCTACTCATATGAGCTCTCCAAAAGGGGCTGTAGTATCGCTTTTTAACTGAATGCTCCAAGCAGAGGCTGGATAACCACTGTTTGTTGAGTCTGTTGTAGATTGGATTCAAAATATACACATGGCAGTCTGCTCATACCTACTATGTGTCTTTCCTTTGCTCTCTGAATGATATTCAATTTTATTTCTTCTCTTTGTGTTCTTCTATATTTGTGTTTTGCTTCTTTTTGATTTTGTTCAATTAATTTTCAGTCTAGCTTTTTTCCCCCTCTCTACCTCTGTCTTCTTTTTCAGAGAATTTCCTGTTGTCCAATCTGTTTCTTTTTTAAATTCTCTATTGCTTTGTTAGACTGAGGTAGGTGGCAAAGTAGATAGAATTCTGGATTTTGAGTCAGGAAGACCTGAGTTCAAATCTGGCTTCATATACTTACTAACTGTGTGATCCTGGGCATGTCAGTTAACCTCTCTTTGCCACAGTTGTCTTATCTATAAAACTGGAATAAAGCAAATCCCTACCTCTCATGGTGGTGGTTAGGATCAAATGTGATAATAACTGCAAAGTACTTAGAACAGTAGCTGGCACATATTAAATGCTATATAAATGTTATCTATTATTATCAATATATATCTTTAAGAATTTTGATATTTTTATTTAATTCTTTGGTTGTTCTTTTGGGTCATCATGGAAGTTCTTGGAGGTGTTACAACATTTTTTTTCAGAGAACTTTGCTGAATTTCTCATAACACTGCCATATTCCCAAGGGGATTTTGATTCAATTTCCTTTTAAAAAATAATTATTCTTTTAGAGAGCTCTTTTGAAGGGAAAGTGATTTCTCTTCGGCTTTTGCCTTTCTTTACCACCGTTGATTTCTCCCTCTCTGTCTCTGACTGTCTGTCTCTCTTTGTCTCTGTCTCTCTATGTGTCTCTCTGTCTCTCTCTGTCTCAGTCTCTCTGTCTCTCTGTCTCTCTCTGCAAGCTAAGTCAAGTAGCTGATAGATATGTCAGAAGTCTTAAGTGGGATCCCTGCTTTAGCCACTTAGCTGTGTGACCCTGTGTGACTTCTCTCTCAGCCTCAGTTTCTTCATTTGTAAAATGTGGGTCATCATAGCACCTGTCTCACACGGTGGGTATAAGGATCAAAAGCGAGAGGATATCGACAAGGTATTTTGCAAACCTTAAAGTGCTATACAAATATTAGTTAATAATACTTTACTTGTTCTAAACATGATTCTTGCCATTGGTCCTTGACTTTCTGAAGCCCTAGTTCTTTTGTGGCACTTCTACAATATTTGCTGACTATCCTTTGACCTTTCAAATCACAGGGTTTGATGAGGTCTATGGCCCTTAGAGGTTGAGGGTGATCAATTGGGAGATAGTGAAACTGGAAAACTTCAAGAGGCAACTGTTACTACTCTTATTATCCATTCTCAGTTTTATTCTTTTGGGATCTACTATGCTCTGAGATACTTTCTTTAGTCCTTATATTGATCATGGAGTTCTGGTTGAGAAGGGATTTGGGGCAGGACCCACAGGACCCTGCTAAGTGGAAACTCAGGGCAGGCTTTGTAATTGGCTCCTACCCTTATTATGGTTTCTGGTTTCTCTCCCTCCTGTATCCATCACCACATTTCTGGGCCCCTTTTCTACAATGCACTTCATAGGCTGTAGCATTTCTTCACATGGGTCTTCTTTCCCTCTACTTGAGATAGGGAGTGTGTAGCTATAGAAGGAACACTGAGCAAGGATTAATTCTGAAAGTCAGTGCTTAAAATTGTTTCTATCACAAGGCACAATGGACCACCCAGGCCTTCATGTTGGATGCGGGAGGCAAAGTACCAGGAGTCACAGGATAAATAATTTGTCTTAGTTCATTTTTTTGAGGGGGGTGGGGCAATGAGGTTTAAGTGACTTGCCCAGGGTCACATAGCTAGTAAGTGTCAAGTGTCTGAGGCCAGATTTGAACTCAGGTCCTCCTGAATCCAGGGCTGGTGCTTTATCCACTGTGCCAACTAGCTGCGCCTTAGTTCATTTTTAAAAAGTAAGAATCACCTTGTGATAGGTGCTTCCAATTTTCTTCTTCTTATCACTTTATATTTATTCTATTTGGGGAAGTTTTTCTAGTTTATTTGGACTAGCAAATGGGAAACTAGGCTTATTTTAGGTTATTTCTTATCCTGCCATAGTCCCAGGATATAGAGGTGGTTATATAGTTCATCCAAAGGCAACAAGAAATATCACATCATAGGACACTTGGTAATCTTGTAAAGCAGTTCTCAGAAGCACTTGAAAAACAAAGCAAAACACCTCAAGGATAATTGTAGCATGCATGCTGACATCTGTTATACAGAATACAGAGGTAAAGAAATTCTATAAAGATCTCAATAAGACCTTCAATTTAAAAACAACATATATTCTAATAATAAAGCATAGAGTGAGATTGGGGGATATATTAGTATGTATGTGTGTGTGTGTGTATATGTATATATCTATATAAATATATATTATATATATATATATATATATAAACACATCGCATACATGATGTAAAGAATTAATTGTTATTTGAGGTTTTTATGACCCCATCTTTTGGCTAGAATTAAAAAACAAAAACAAAAAACAAAAAAACCTTGGCGCACACTGGCCTGGGGCTCCACAAACTGCATGGTGCTCCACCCACTGGTTGTAGCCGTCGCCATTGCACTGGCACCTCACACCATCACCACTTGCTGACGCCTACATGGGCCTGGCAAAATTATAATGATTAGAAGCCTAGTGAGGGCAGTCATGTGACTGTCAGAGCGGCCAGCCAATTGGCTGGGGGCTATGTGCGGTTTTCTAGGAATGGGGAGGAGAATTTGCCATTCTAGCTGGAAGCTGGAAGGCGACAGGAGCTCTGCTGTGTATTTTCAGCTTATTCCTGGGTAGTGGTATTTTTTCAGGTTATATAATTTCCCTTTCCCCATTTTATTTCCTTTCCCTTGATCCTACTGATCCTGTTTGTGTGTGTGTGTGTGTGTGTGTGTGTGTGTGTTTAAGTTCTTTCTTGTTAAAATAAACCCTGCTCTGTTTTGAGGGAGGCTGCCGGTCTCCTTCCTTGTCCTAATATTGCGGCAAGCCGCTTAGCTAACACTCCCCAATTAAAAATTGGTCCCCACAATGCACATATACATTATATAAATATAAACAACATAATTATACAATGAATATGTGTATATGTACATATATATTCATGTATATATACACATACATATACACACATATACAAATATACATATACACACATATATTCCAGTGGGAGTTTTTTACATGTTATCTCCCATTAGAGAGATATGTACACACACACACATATATAATTTATGTATATTATAGATGAATTATCCATAGTCTCCTCACCATGGACCTGTTCTCAGACCATTTACACTCTACCAGAGACTTGGACTCCAATACTTATCTCTCCTGATAGGTGAACTTTATGCTTTATATTGTGGGGTCCAGACCACCTTATAATCTCTTGCAGTCTCCTTACCATTCATTCCTTTTACTTGGTACCCTTTTCTATCTCTCTTTTATCATCTTCTGCTATTTAGAATATAAGCTCCTTGAGGGCAGGGTCTATCAGGCTTGCTTATATTTGTATACCCCATAGTGCTTAGCATATTGCCTGCAAATAGGAAGCTTTTAAAAGTGCTTTGTCTGTGTAACTATCAATTTCTTTATCATTACTATGTATCTTTAATAGACATATTTGCTTTGGTTTTGCAGAAAATAAACATTTTGAAAAAATGTTATTGAAACTGCTTTAGTTTATTGAAAAATTAGTAAACATTGACAAAATTCCCAGTCATTCTAAATAAAGGCAGCAGCCAGATACTGGGCTTTGGAACACATAACCCCACCCTACCCCCTACCCCAATTGGTGAATTTTCATCTGCATACTGTTCCCACTAGTACTGCCATTCCTAGTTTTAAGGCTCATTAAGAAACATGCTTCTACCTATGTTATTCTTAGTTCTACTGAGTGTTTGTGTCTCAGCTCCTTGGTTCTTGCAGCACTTTGATGATAGTGAAAAATAACTTACACTTTGGTAAATGATGATAGGCCCAGTTCTCACTTCTCCCTGAAGACCCCAGACATCATTCTGGTGTAGAACTTCCATTAACTTCAAAAAGATGTCCATGCTGTGGAGAGATCTGTGGGGAATGAAGAGAAATGAGATTCTGGCCCAACAATTTGGACTTGCTGGCCTCAATTGTACTTGGAGCAAAGATGTGCAATCGACTCTGGTGCAAAGCAAACTACAGGCAATAAACTCTCATTAGAACAGATTTAATTGAGCTGAGTCACTGGATTTCAATCATTAGTCTCAGGACAGTCCCAGAATTGCAGGCAGAACAGCCTACTGAGAAGAAATGGGGACAGGGAGACAGACTCTAGCTTTTATTTTGTTTCCATGATTGGGGGGACAATCCCTGCTCTGCCACTTGCAACCTTCAGCAAGTCTCTTCAAATTCTTAGACCTTAGACCTTACTCAAACAAGGGGGTTAGGGGCTGTACTAGATACCTCTAGATCTATGGCCCTGTGACCAAATGATTTAAGGAGCTGGTGGCTGAAGGATGGATCTCAGCATCTTTCGTGCCCCAGACCTTCAGGTACCTGATTCCAATCTTCCCAATGGTGCATTAAATAGATGAAGGAGTAAGGAAAACACTAAGCTTGATTCTCAGAACACTGGGCATTCCTGGTAGGATAGCAAGAAAGAAGAAGAAATAGGGGAAATCGAAACTTTGATGCTATTGTCAGCATCCTGAATCATAGTGCAGGGAGAGAACATCTCCTTGAGGATCGACTTGTGGGCAGACTTATTTCACAGTAAGACATACATCCTGTATGACTCACTTGTATGACTCTAGCAGCAATGATTTCCTGCCGTGTTGTTGCTGATCAGTCATTTGTTGTGTTTGACTCTTTGTGATCCCATTTTTGGGGTTTTCTTGGCAAAGATTTTGTAATACTTTATAATTTCCTTCAGTTCATTTTACAGATGAGGAAACTGAGGGAAATAGGGTTAAATGACTTGCCCAGAGTCATACAGCTGGTAAGTCTGGATTTTAACCCATGAAGATATCTTCTTGATCTCAACCCTAGCGTTCTAACCACCATACCACCTAGCCACCCTATAATGATGGGGGAAAAAGCAACACAGTCCTTGTTCTCAAGGAGCTTTCAATCTAGTAAGAAGAGTAATGTGAAAGAAGGCTGGATCAGTGGGAACCAGACTGTAGACACATTTACATGCCAGATTAGGAGACATTTTATTTTATTTATAAATTTACTAAATTTATTAAATTTATTTTTATTTATTTTTTTTTGTGGGGCAATAAGTGTTAAGTGACTTGCCCATGGTCACACAGCTAGTAAATGTCACATGTCTGAGGCTGGATTTGAATTCAGTTCCTCCTGAATCCAGAGCCGGTGCTTTATATACTGCATTACCTAACTGCCCCGAGACATTTTATTTCATCTTATTTGCACTAAATAGCCACTGAAAGTTTTTCAGCATGGGCTTAATGGGCTTAGACTTATACATTAAGATTATTTTGTCATCTATACAAAGGATACATTGGAGAAGGGAGAGATTGGTGGTGGTGGTGATGGGAGCAGGAAAACCAGGTGGCTAAAAAGGTGGGAACAGAGAGGAGACATGGAAACCTTGATGCTGTTGTCACCATCCTGAGTTAGGGTGGGGAACAACCATCTCACTGAGGACTTTTGGTTAGACTTGTCCTAGTTTTCCTTCTGTTCTTTTTTTAGGGGGCAGCCCTATCTCCACACTTCCCCTTCCATTAAAAAAAAAACATCCCTGTAATAAAATTACAAAGTCTAATGAAATATATTCCACACTGGCTGTGTTCAAAAATGTATGCTTCATTTTTCATCTTGAAGCTAAGATCCAAGTCCAGTCTGAATTGAGTTCAGGTTACATCTGTGGATCCAGATTAGAGTATCCCCTTAGTGGCCAAGGCAGTACGAGCAGCGCTCCTGCTCTGGGTCTATGAAAGATTCCTTAAATATTACACATTAGATTTTTTAAAAAAGATCTAAAAATTATTAAATCTGTGGGCTGAAAGAGAAGAAAGAATCATAGAATAGGTGGGATATTAAGCTAGGTCAAAGGGAGTATGGCGGTGCTTTAAATTCAGTTCAGTTATTATTCAGTCCTCCCTGACTCTTTATATTCCCATTTGATTTTTTCTTAGCAAAGGCACTACAGTAGTTTTGCCATATCCTTCTCCAGCTCATTTTACAGATGAGCAAACTGAGGCAAACAGGATTTTGTCTTAGCCAGGGTCCCACAGCCAATAAGTGTCTGAGACCAGATTTGAACTCAGGAAGATGACTCTCACTAACTCTAGGCCTGACTCTCTCTCTACCATGCCACCTAGCTGCCCTTTTGCTTCCCCTTACCTGCTTGAAATAGGTATAGGAATTTTCAGAGAGTCCAGTTTTGAGCTGGGGTAGTTGTAGGAAAGATGTCCAGTCTTGTATATGTTAAACTCAAGATGTTGATTGAAGATCCACTGGAAATGTCCAGAGCAGGTATCCAACTGCCAATTGTGGCAACCCAGGTACCCATAGACCCTTTGGAATGCTGGAGTGTAGTTGAGTCTGGGTTGAGTTCTGCAAACTTCTGTAAGAAATAACGGGCTTGGGGGCAGCTAGATGGTGCAGTAGAAAAAGCACCGGCCCTGGATTCAGGAAGACCTGAGTTCAAATCCAGCCTCAGACATTTGACACTTAACTAGCTGTGTGACCCTGGGCAAGTCACTTAACCCTCATTGCCCCCCCCACACACACACAAAAAGAAATAACGGGCTTTTTGCCAACACACAAAGGCCCCAGCCAGAGGAGATTGATTTGGATTGATTGAATTAAGGGAGACTGACTCTGCTAATTAACTCACTTAAAGATGACTTGATTAAAAGCACACCTGCCTGACTCCCAAGAGGGAGTGTTCTCAGAGGCTGTGGACTATAACATCAACACAGGACCGCCTCAAGTCCTGTGAACCAATAGATTTGGTTGATGCTAGCCAATTATCTTGAAGCAGTGTTTAAGGACCGCTTCTCCTTCAGAGCCATAAAAAGTCTCCATACACAGTTACTCAGCAGTTTGTTGCTCGGACAGGCTCGTGGTGGAGGACTTGAGGAAGAATCAGACCAGGCTGGAACTCTAGGCTAGATAGGCCTTTTCTTAACTTTCTGACCAAGGCATTCTATTTTTACTAATACCTGGTATGCTTAAA
Organism: Dromiciops gliroides; assembly: GCF_019393635.1. Classification (NCBI taxonomy): domain Eukaryota; kingdom Metazoa; phylum Chordata; class Mammalia; order Microbiotheria; family Microbiotheriidae; genus Dromiciops; species Dromiciops gliroides. The sequence continues at coordinate 71,422,934 of NC_057866.1, forward strand.
TAAATGCTTAATGTCCCAAACTGGTGCTTTATACTAGAAATCCTAGCGAATTTGCCCCACACTTGGGACAGGAATAAGGAGACCACACATTTAATTTTACTTGTGACACCTATAAATGAAATGTTCTTGCTTTTTAGCTGTTCAAGCACTGTCAACTTATACATCATCATATTTGAATAAATATCTTCAAAAGGGAAGCATAGTACATGAGAAAAATGGTACGGGTATAATCTCAAGAACACTGGTTGATAGATGACCTGAGTTTGAATTCTGGCTCTGCAAATTACTATCTATATGACCTTGAGCAGTCACTTAATCTCTATGGGCTTCACTTTCCTCATCTGTAAATTGATCAGGTCAGACTAAATGACTTTTTTTTTTTTTGGTGGAGCAATGAGGATTAAATGACTTGCCCAGGGTCCCATAGCTAGTAAGTGTCAAGTGTCTGAGGTCGGATTTGAACTCGGGTCCCCCTGAATCCAGGGCCAGTGCTTTATCTACTGCACCACCTAGCTACCTCAGACTAAATGATTTTTTAAAAAAATCTTCTAGTTCTAAGTCCTACTACTTGAACCTCTCTTATGGAACATGCTACTACAGAGTAGAATGTGGTTCATGCTATCTTGCACTGTAATGATGGGTTGACTTGTAAAAAAAATACAAAAATCACAGAATTTCAAAAGTGGAATGGACCTTAAAGACTAGTGAGTCCCACCAATTCCTGAAAAATAATTCCCTACTTCCTTGGGAGGGACTGCTAAGTGATGCTGTGGATAGAATGCTGGACCTAGAGTGAGGAAGACATCATCTTGAGTTCAAATCAGGCTTAAGACACTTACCAGCTGGATGACCCTGAGCAACTCAATTAACCTTGTTTGCCACAGTTTCCTCATCTGTAAAAAGATCTAGAGAAGGAAATGGCAATCTGCTCAAGTAGCTTTGCCAAGAAGACCCCAGATGGGATCATGGAGAGCCAGACATGACTGAAAAAACTGGACAGAAATAACATTTCCTTGGGAAATAGTCATTTTTTTTTTGCTTGCAGGATTCTAGTGAAGGGAAAACAGATACCTTCCTATGTAGGCCATTCAATTGCTAAAGGTTAGAAAGTTTCTCCTTAAACCAAACCTAAAACTGCCTCTTTGAAATGTCATTTTTTATTCCTCATCATGTCTTTTGTGGCCAAGGCTGAGTCAAATATCTCATATATGAAGTCCTAACAGTGGATCTGGAGTCAGGAAGACCTGAGTTCAAATCCAGGCTCAGGTACTTACTTGTTGTATACAACCTGGTCAAGTGATTTAACCTCTGTATGCCTCAGTTCCCTCTTTAGTAAAATAGGAATAGGAATAGCACCCATATCACAAGGGACCTTAAAGTGCTACCTAAAAACTAGTTGCTATTGTTATTAATTTATTATTATTAACTATCATATTCCCTATCACTATCCCCTAGGCTTCTCTAGGCCAAACATTGCCATATTAGTAACTAATTCTCAGATGTCATAAAATGAAGCACCTTCATTATCCTATTTGCTCTTGTAGACACTCTCTAGATTCCTAAAATATGATGCTTAGGATCGATCATAGTATTCCAAATATTGTCTGGCCAGGGCAGAGTACAATGAGACCATCACGTTTCTATTCTTGGAAATTATCCTTCTTCATGTCTACTAATAGCTTCCATAAAACTATTCTGTTGTGAAAATAGAGCAAAAGTACCTTTTGTTTCTGGAATAAAATAAAGCACTTGTCCCTTCATTTCATGGCCTTCTACCCACTCATGAAGATTATTGATTTCAAACTGAATAGGTATCATGTTTGAACCACTAGACATGGTGGTTTAATATAATGAATTGATTCCCCCCTTTAAAAAGTTCTAAGTGGACTAGTAACCTGTTAAAAATGAACTCTCCAATCCCCTTGCCTTTGTTTAAAAAAAAGTAACAAAACAAATAGTCTTTATAAATAAATTAAAATTCTAACTAAAAAGCTAATTATAAGCGTATTTGTTTTGTTTGAGGTAAGGCACATCTATTATCATAAAGATAATTAACTCAGTCTGACAGATCTAATAAAAGGACAAGTTTAGCACTGGCTTAGCCAGAAGCCCAAGGCAAGCAATTTTTATAATTACTAGTTATTGTAACTGGGCTCAGAGAAAATGGTCTGTGATATTTAAACAGTAATGTTAATTTGCATTTAGACCTGCTTTTTTTAAGGGAAGAATAAGTAAAAATCTCAAATATTATAAGAAAGTTCAATAAGCACCATATTTGTTTTTTTTTTTTCAAAAAGGAAAGCAAAAAAAGACAAGTCATCTGGGATGGAATTCTCTTTATTAAGGAACTGAAGTCTTTTTTGTGTCCAGATAATGAATATCCTTACAAGATAGGTACTTTGGTAACCATAAAACAATTAAACAATTTTAGCATGTATAGAATGGAGAATTTTCAACTTAAACTCATGTGTGAAAGCCATATTTTGTGCTAGTTTTACTGGTCTCCTCCTACCCCTGCCATCTTCATCATATAAATAAGGTGTTGTTTTTATGAATAGCCCTTCATTTAGACTGATCAAATTATGGAGATAGGATTTGGAAATAGACAAAGGAGGAATATGATAAATTACCTCTATCATTCTAGAGCCACAGGTAAAGGAAACCTAGAATCATTTGCTCAGGGAATGACTTGTTTGGCTCTAGGTCATGACTCTTTAAGCAAAGCCCTCCTGAATCCTTCACTATAGATTCCTTTCCTGAGCTAAACAAATCAACCTTTTTAAGAGAGGAAGTTACTCTTTAACTGCTTCCATAATAAAGGTTGTAGAAATAAGTAATAACCAGTGTCAGAAAATAGGCTGCTAATACACTACAGAAAGCACTTAAAGTTAAAATACCTGTTAGTCAAGCACACATTTTATTATATACTACAGATATGGAGATGGAATTCACCCATTATATTTGGTAAATATGTTATATAATTTCTCAGTAAAATGCCCCTTCCCAGCTCCTGTAACAGAGGTGAATATTTAACCCACCAAAATAGCTAATTGTAGACTTTTTGAATATGCAAGGAAAGATCCTAGTAGTTGGTCTCTACCCACCCCCTACCCCCCACTTCTCCCATTTTCCTGACTTGTTCTTTTTCCTCTCTCTCTGTGGGGTACTTTTCCTTTTAAAATGATTCTCTCTTGAAAACATAATTAACCCAAGTTCAAATCCAGCCTCAGACACTTATTAGCTGTGTGACCCTGGGTGAGTCACTTAACCCCAGTTACCTCCAAAACAAAACAAAAACAACAAAACTTAATTAGCTATTTTTCTCTTAGCAGTATTATTTTCTATAGTGGCCAGTCTCAGTTTCTTGAACCTGAGTTCAAGTGATATATAGTAGCTGTGTGACCAAGACCAAATCACTTAATTCCCCAATATGCCAGAAAAAAAAAATCTATAAACTACAGGTGACTAACCCATCTGCATGATGAGAGAATTTATACACAGAGTTCTCTACACTGATGAAATCACAGATCTAGATTAAGAGCAAAAGAAGGGACACCTTTTGAACCTAAGACCCCATTGTACCCCTCTGTGGAATAAAACCAATATGGAGTTTTCAAGCATATCCTCCCCACTTTGGGAGTTAACACTGAGACTTTTCTTTACCTACAAGAAGGTGATCATCTATGTTGTTGATCTGCCCCCTCCAATATTCCCCACTTCCCTAAAAATAATTGATTGTAGAATCCTAGCTCTGAGTTGTAAGGGTACTAAGTTTTCTTCTTTATGTATATTGATGGATATAGGGCTCAAATAAATACTTGTAATTTTGCTAAGAGAAAAAAAACATTAAACTTCAATACTTTCTAAAGTTAAAAAAATATAGGTATAGACTTCTGGGAGCAGAGTCAAGATGGCAGAGGAAAGACATAACAGAGCTCCTGACACAATTACCCCCCAAATAGCAATAAAACAACCCCTGGAGCAGCAAAACCCCCCAAAAGAAGGGCTGAGATTATTTTCCAGCCAAAGACAGTTTAGAGGGGGCTGTGCCAATTTGTAAGAAGAGTTCAGCCCTGCAATCGCTCCAGTACAGTCCCCAGGCAGGCTGCACCTGAGAAACTTGTCTCTGAGCCTCCAAATCAGCTGCAGCACCAGCATCTTCTGGAACTAAGCTCACGGTTGGATGAGAGGGCTGAACGGTTAGCCGGGGGGTGGAGGGGAAGAGAATACAGGGGTATCTGCAGCACCTAAGTAAGAATTTAGCTATTCCACCCCAACAGGGAACCAGGAAGAAATCTTGAGCTGTGGGAGGCCCAAGTGGGGGAGGGGAATAGGCTTGCTGAAGCTAAGAACCACAGCATACAAAGTTTTGCTGTCTGGTTAATTAGCAAGTTGGCTTGAGGTTATGTTTCAACCAGAGAACAGGCCAGATGAGAGAAAAACCTGCCTTCCCTCAAACCAAAATACTGGGGACCCTCTGAAGCTTAGGACAGTGTAGCTTGGAAGTAGGGCCCCATTGCAAGGAGTTAAAAGTCAAGTAAAAGTTGGCAAGATGAGCAAGCAAAGAAAGTTGAGAAATATTGAAAGTTTCTTCAGTGACAAGGAAAATTGAGGTGCATCCTCAGAAGATGATAACAACCTCAGGGTCCCTACATCCAAAACTTCCAAGAAAAACATGAATTGATTTCAGGCCACAGAAGTGCTCAAAAGGGACTTTGAAAAGAAAGTAGGAGAGATAGAAGGAAGATTTAGAGAGAGGGAGGAAAGAATGGAAAGAGAAATGAGAGCGATACAGGAGAGTCATGAAAAAAAATCAATAGCTTGAAAAGCCAAATGGAAAAGGAGATACAAAAGCTCTCAGAAGAAAATAATTTCCTAAGAATTAGGATTGAACAAATAGAAGCCAGTGACTTTAATTATAAATTAAGACACAATAGGGGCGGCTAGGTAATGCAGTGGATAAAGCACCAGTCCTGGATTCAGGAGGACCTGAGTTCAATTCTGGCCCCAGACACTTGACAATAGTTATATGACCCTGGGCAAGTCGCTTAACCCCAATTGCTTCACCAAAAAAAGACACAATACAGCAAATCTAAATGAATAAAAAAATAGAGAGAAATATGAACCATTTCCTTGGAAAAACAGCTGACCTGGAAAGTAGATCCAGGAGAGAGAATTTGAAAATCATTGGACTACCTGAAAACCATGACCAAAATAAGAGTTTAGACAGCATCTTCCAAGAAATTGTCAGGGAAAATTGCCCTGATATTCTAGAAGCAGAAGGCAAAATAGAAGTTGAAAGAATCCAACAATCACCTCCTGAAAGAGATCCCAAAAGGAAAACCTCCATGAATATTATAGCCAAATTCCAGAGATCCCAGGTCAAGGAAAAAATATTGCAGGCAGCTAGAAAAAAGGGAATTCAAATACTGTGGAGCTCCAATAAAGATAAAACAAGATGTAGTAGCATCTACCTTAAATGACCAGAGGGCATGCAATATGATATTCCATAGGGCAAAGTGACTGGGACTACCAGCAAGAATCATATACCCAGCAAAACTGAATATAATCTTCCAGAGGAAAAAAATGGGACTTCAATGAAAAAGAGGACTTTCAGGCATTTGTGATGAAAAGACTTGAACTGAATAGAAAATTTGACTTTCAAATACAAGACCCTAGAGAAGCATAAAAAGGTAAACAGGAAAAAGAAAACATGAGGGATATTAAAAGATTAAACTATTTACATTCTTACATGGGAAGATAATACTTCTAACTCATAAGAACTTTCAGTATTAGGGCAGCTAAAAGGAATATACTTAGGGGCAGCTTGGTGGTGCAGTGGATAGAGCACCAGCCCTGGATTCAGGAGGGCCTGAGTTCAAATCCAGCCTCAGACCCATGACACTTACTAGCTGTGTGACCATGGGCAAGTCACTTAACCCCAATTGCCTCACAAAAAAAAAAAGGCATATACTTAGATAGAGGACACAGGTCTGAACTGAATATGAAGGGATGATATCTGTAAAGCATTTATTTTTTGTTTATCCTTGTTTTTTGTGGGGCAGGAAGGGAGAGGTGGCTTATGTCTGGGGCTGGATTTGAGCTTGGGGCCTCCTGGGGTGAGAATTACTTTGTCCACTGTGCTGCCTAGCTAACCCATCATGACTATTTAAAATAAAGTTAAGGGGTGAGAGGAATGCACAGGAAGAAAGGGAAAGGGAGTGGGAGACCTGCGAAAAGTAGCTCACATAATAGAAACAAGAAAAATCTTATGGAGGGGAGAGGGAAGGAGTAGGGGAATGAGTGAATCTTACTATCATCAGAATTGGCTCAAAGAGGGAATAACAGACATACTCAAGTGGGTATAGTATTTGCCCTGAGGGGAAGTGGGAGGGAAAGGAGATGGGGGGCAGAGGAGAAGGAAGGAAAGGCAGATTGGGGGAGGGAGCAGTAAAAAGCAAAACACTTGTGAGGAAGGTGAAGATGTTCTGCATAACTGCACATGTATGACATATCAAATTGCTTGATTTCAAAGGGAGAGTTGAGGAGAGAGGAAGAAAATATAAAACACAGAATTAATTCAAAGACCTTAATCTCATCAGAGTGGGCTCAAGGAGGGAATAATATACACACCCAGTTGGGAGGAGTAATGTATCTAACCCTACAGCAAAGTAGAAGGGAAATTGGGTAAGGAGGGAATAGTGACAGAAGGGAAGGAAGAATGGGGGAGGGGATAATCAGAAACAAAACACTTTTGAGGAGGAATAGGATAAAAGAAGATAGAAAATAGAGTAAATAGCATGGCAAGGGAATTGGAAGGAGGGAAAAAGTTGTGATGATTGATCATAATGGCAAAATGTACGGTACCTACTTTGCTGGGCTGAAAATTCCTTGTAAAGTTTAAGGTACTATATAAAAGTTATGATGAACAGGATGCTATCAGAAAAACCTGGAAGCTACATGAACTGAAGAAGAGTGAAATATACCATATACAAAATAACAGCAATAGTGTAAGATGATCTGCTGGGAAGGACGTGCTTATTTTCAGCAATGCAATGGTCCAGTATGACTCTGAAGGACTTATGAAATTTGCAGTCCATTTACAGAGAATGAACTGATGGTATCTGAAAACAGACTGAAGCATAAATTTTTTTGACAGTTCCTTAATCTGAAGATTTGTTTTTATATGTTTTCTCTCACAATCTAGCTAATGTCGAGATGTTTTGTATGACTACTCATGTATAACTTATATTAAATTGCTTGAGTTCTTTGGGATAGGGGGTGGGAAGGGAGGGAGGAAGAAAAGTTAGAACACAAATTTTTTTTTTTAAATTGATGTCAAAATTTGTTTTTACGTGTAATTTGGAAAATAAAATTTTAAACAGAAAAGAACTGTTAAGGGCTAAAATTCTAGCTAGTCTGTCTAAAATATCTAATGAGTGGTCGCCAATAAATTATAAGCTTTAGCAAGAGTTAGACTTTTAAGCATTTATTAAGGAGAATAAGAATTTGGTAAAGAGAGAGAAAGGCCTAGATTCCTATCTATTAAAGGGAGAGCACATTTCTAGCTCCCTTCTCCGCCAGCGTCCCCAGGAAAGAGCGAGAGCCTGAGCGCCAGTCTCTTCCTTCCTCCTCCCACTAGCCCGCGTCACTTCCTGACTCCTGGTCTTGCCCTCAAAGACCTTCCCTTCATGGGCAGAACTCTTCTACAGTAAGTATCCAGCAGGTGGCGTTATTCCAATCGTTACAGTCCCCCCTGTTGTTCCTCAAGAAACAAAATGTTTCCTTGACGGAACAGTAAAAAGAATATAATAACTATTGCTAACTAATAATATGTGAACAACAATATAGAAAAGGAAGAAAGGAAAGTTTTGTCCAGAGGGGCGATTTTTTTTTTGTCCTCATGAACCGACGCTTTGACATTAGTCTTGCAAAGGGAGGGCCTCTGCAGAGAATACATGTTACAGATGGTGTATATTATAACAGAAAGAGAAAAAAACAACAAAAACAACAAATCAAAACTGTTCATTTAAAGTCTCTGAAAGTCTTTTCTCAGATGTTCTCTAGGTGTAGTCGTAGAATGGAAGTCTTTTCAGGGGTTGATGTGTGGATGCTGGTAATCAGCCAGGAAAATTTCCTACAAAATTGAGCTTAACACAGCTTTAAAATAGCTTTGTCAATAATCAAATCAAACAATGAAAGTTCTCAAAAACATGTCTAAGGGAATACAGAATCTTAGTTGTTAACACGTGAAACATATAATAAAACAAAAATTGAACCATTCTTTAAAATTATAGTATTATTATAGTCCCCCCTTATGGAGGGTAATTGAGAAGACAATTGCTGCAATATTAATTAATAAAAATAATTTTTATCTTTGTTTTATCACTTTTTGCATCATCTGCCTAATTATCCTCATGCCATTATGAGAAATTAAAAAATCTAATATAATTGGTAACAGATGTCAAGGCCAAATTCAACACTGTTATTTATCATGACACCTGAGATAATTATGGGGGTTACCATAAAAGAACAGAGAAATGATGGGATATGAGCATTCCCACACTTGAGCAATATGTACTGCCCATACAGTATGCCAGGCTTAAAATAGGTGGATGGAATACATGTCCATGCCACCGAACATATTGGAGGAAACTGAGTCAGACTTAATCAGATGCATGGGATTGAGATGTCCATGGCATCAGGCATATAGGAGGGAGCATAGAAGCTAGGTGTAGAAGTGAGATGGGTGGGATCAATACTTCCAGCCATCTGTACAATATTGTGGGGAAAAAGAGAATAAAATATTAAACCAAGAGAATCCAACCTCAACATTTGTCAAAAGCCGTTCCCTCGGCCATACCTTGACTTCATGCATGTCTCCCCTCATGTGACAGTTCAGTGTCTGCTCTTGCATGTATTCCTCTTGTGATTGGATGGCATTTTGGCCAACTGGCATCTGATAACTCAGAATAATGGCAATTAATGTCTTAAATGATAAATTCCCATAATTCAAGTCTCATATGGATTTAAAAATTGAGGATAATAAATGATTGCAAAAAATGTGAATACATCTTGACTCAGAATATAATATATAATTATGCAACAATTTCAAATAATACCCCTTTTTTTTACTAGTATACAATTACTTTTGTGAAAAATCAGAACATATTTGAATACAAGTTAAAGCACAACACAATCTCAAAGACAACTTTTACAAATGTTCCTCTCTTTTTTTTTTTTTTGGAATATGCTTATCAAAAATAATACTTCTAGAATCAATTTACACTTGCCATGGCAAACAATTTGCCAGGGAAATGCTTTAAAGAGTTTGATCAAATAATCAGTTGAGAAAAAATAACAAAAACAAACAACTCAGAACATGGGAGCACAATACTCCTAGAATTAACATTGTATTATGAAATCAAAACCATCTTGCAATTTTTTAAAATTAGATAAATGTATAGAAGAAAATACACATGGAACAATAAAAGACAGTGAAATTCAAACTAAGGAAATCTAAATGAGCATGAACTTAATATTAATGAGTATTATGAAATATAAACTTGATCACATGACTATAAAAAACTTTTACAAATATTCTCCTTGTTTTAGAAACTAAGTATAAGACACAATCTCAAAAGCATGAAAATCTCTATGAAAATAAACCCATAGCATTAATTTCAAAATGTATATGTAATGGCATAGAAATCCTATGTAACCTCTGAACTGACATTAATACTCTGAGTAAAGTTAGAACACTTTTGATTCCGATATCTAAAATCCCCAATACTCATATCAATACCTTGCTGCTTACTTCCACATTTCTGTAAAATATATACCCTCCCATGGCAAAAGAAGCGGAGTCTTGAACTATGTTGATTGTCATTCTTATTCAGCTTAAGTTTTTCTTCTTTAACCCCTCTATATTGTCTGTCAGTCTTTTCACCATACAAATGCTTTATAAGATTACTAATTAAAGACAAAAGCAGGTTAGCAAAATTATGAACAAATCGAGCATATCTGGAATTTAAAGGGTTTTCTAAGGTTGTCTCAGAAGCACAACCAGGCTGGGGAAGGGCTGAGCCTGAAGCTGCAAATGTAGGTAGAGAAAGTTGAGCATGCGCATCAGATCTCTGGACTTCCCAGGCAGGGGAAGCAATGGGCTTAGCCATGGGAGGAGTAGAGGGTGGGGTCTGGAGAGGAGGGGAGGGACCAGCACAATTTGAATCAGACTTGATTTTGAACTCAGGCCTGGATTCCTCTTCCCCCACTTTGCCTCCAGGTGCTAGGGGATTAAAAGCTTCTAGAGGGTGGGTCATTGCCTCCAGGCATGCAAAATTAGAGCAACAATTAGTGTTAGAATTGGGAAAAGCTGCAGGAATCTCTTCTGGTTTCTCTGAAAAAGCATGGTTGGGAGAGGGAGAGATTTCCTTGTGTGAGTAAGTTGCTGGCTCTTTTAACAAAAATAAAAAGAAAAATAGAAAATCCAGAAAAACAAAGCATTAACATGATCTTATCTCCCATTTGTCTGGTTAAACAGACTAAAATCAAAAATAGGATAATTAGGGAGTTTAAAAGGTCCATTCGAAAAAATTTAAAGGAAAACACAGCCAGTACACCAGTACTTAGCAGTTAAAGGGAGAGGGAGGGGAAATTTCTTACCCAACTAGAAGATGAGAAGAAGACTGAGGGTTAGCTTTCCTCTTCGTGGTCAGCCATCTGTTAAGGGCTAAAATTCTAGCTAGTCTGTCTAAAATATCTAATGAGTGGTCGCCAATAAATTATAAGCTTTAGCAAGAGTTAGACTTTTAAGCATTTATTAAGGAGAATAAGAATTTGGTAAAGAGAGAGAAAGGCCTAGATTCCTATCTATTAAAGGGAGAGCACATTTCTAGCTCCCTTCTCCGCCAGCGTCCCCAGGAAAGAGCGAGAGCCTGAGCGCCAGTCTCTTCCTTCCTCCTCCCACTAGCCCGCGTCACTTCCTGACTCCTGGTCTTGCCCTCAAAGACCTTCCCTTCATGGGCAGAACTCTTCTACAGTAAGTATCCAGCAGGTGGCGTTATTCCAATCGTTACAGAACATATAGGTATATTTAATCAAAGGCTTTCTTACACTTATTGATATAATCAGATAGATCTTATTTTATTCTTAGAACAATTTATTATGATTGATTTCCTTATACTGAAACATCCTTTAGAGTTCACCTTTAAGTTTTATCCACATATCTTGGACAGATACTGAAAATGAACAAGTTAGGCCTTGGATCAAAAATGAGACACAGTGTAGGAGTGACTTCTAGAATTAGCTTCAAGTCATTGCAAAGTTCCTTTAATGAGTCCAAACTTCTCCGTGAAACAACACTGTATTTTTAATAAAAAAATTCTATTGGTATTATTGTTTGACTCCAAGAACAATTATTCTAGGAGCCATGAAGGTGACTGAAGTTATGGGGGGCACTTAAAGCTTGGGAAGATATCAGGCATGCCAAGTTCATCCACTGTATCCCAGTCCATCTCCTGTCATTTTGACTTTTGCTTTAGTACTGGACTATGATGACTCTGGAAGAGAGAGTGAGGTTGAAAATTGTGTGCAACTCTGCCTCACTTAAATCCAATTCATGCACAAGTCAAGACATCACCCCTTGATGTCATTGTTCTTTTTGGAAAAGGAAGAATGGACCACCACCACCATTACAACAACAACAATCTCCAAAAAATTTAAAGGAAGTATCAATTCACAGAATGATGGGGAGCTACATGACAGGTATGACTAGGTTTCAGATGAGCAAAGGACAAGAGTAAAGGTTTCATGAAAGAAATTGATGATTGAAAAATATGAGTTTGTCATATGAGTTATAATAGAGGGAAACAACCAGTTTGGTCTACTGGTATTCTTTCAATGTCAGTAGAAACAGAGGAAGACCCCAGATTATTGGGTAGACTCCATCTTGTGAGCTGATGGAAGACACAAAATGAAGAGTTGCCAGGATGGACAGATTTTGATCTGTATATTTGTAGGGAAAATCTAAATTAATGAGATCACATATTGGTATTCGACTGTTTGAATATTCACTATGGTTTCTGACAACTCATTTTTTATTTTGATGATTTGATTTTCTTCCTCCTTTTTGGTTTAATTAGCAAATGATTTATTACTTTTATGGGTCTTTTAAAAAAACCAGTTCTTTGGCTTAGTAATTTACTTATTTTTAAACTTTCAAAATCCTTCATTTTTTTCCCTTTGATCTTAGTGATCTCTTCTTTTGCATTCGTTTTGAGGATAGTAATTTGTTGATTTTGTAACATTTTAAACTTCAAGCTCAGATCATTAATCTTCTCTTTTTATCTTTTGTTAATATAAGCATTCAGGGAAATAAATTTGCCTCTAAGAAATGCTTTCACTGCATCTCATAAATTTTGATATCTTGTGTTATTATTATCATTATATTTAATATTAGGCCAGAGCATCCTGAGGCACTTAAGGATGAAACTGGAAGGAGGATAACAAACAGATGAAAAATGGAAAAGATTTGTCAAGATTACTACAGAATGTCTTTAGGGACACCCTGTATATAGTAAACTATCCTCTCCATCAATGACAGTGGAGCCACTACTTCTTTGGTACTCAACATTTAAGTAACTGATGTGTTACATGAAAAAGCAGAAATTTCAGTTGAAAACAAAAACAAACCAAAGCCAAATATAAAAATATCAGCTGAGCTACACAGAGGAGATACACAATTTTGAGGGCAATGAGAGAGCTTTGTCTGAAATGAGAGTATGGACACCTAAAACAAGGTGTGTGTGTGTGCGTGTGTAATCTCAGGCATTATTACTGACAAAACCCATTGAGAAAATATCCTTAACTATTGACCCATGTGCCTACTTTCCCATATCTCCAAAATCTTTCTGAGAACAATGCACCCATTAAGCATATCTTTAATGAAGATATGAGAAATAAACAGATGGGTTTTTACAATGTGTATACAGACATGTGTCTGTATACACATATATATGTGAATATACATATGTATATATATATATATACATAACAGTATATCACACTTTGTGGTTACACAATTGACAGAGAGAATATAAGATCCCATTGAGCTTGTTGGTACATGTAAAATAATACATTTGATTCAATAATACAACATATGACTATAAAGTCTTTTCTTCAACAAGTTCTCACGTACATGTAAATCTTAAATGCATATATTAAACATATGAACATTTTTTAAAAGATGCAACAGAGATAGCTTTCTTCTACTACTCCCATTATAAATATTAAGTAGGTCATAAAATACTCTCACTAAAGGTATTTTCCATTATTTTGGAGGATGGCCAATGTAGAGTTCATATGGAGAAAAAAATTTCCTAAAAATCAAAGATGGTGAGGTCTTTCAAATGTTTCTGTTTGTGGATAATATTATCATGATTGCATCAAGCCCTGAAAAATAACAAAACCTTGAAAATGAAAATGGTAATTATTCTATGAGTTTGGCCCAATTATCCACACAATAAAAGAAAGCAGATGAAGAACCCTCGATACCCAAGCTATGATACAAAGCGAGCTAAATGGACCATCCATAAAACTGGTGTACTAGCACATATATCTTAGACACCGAATATTGACAATGAAGGAGAAAGGTAACATGGATCTGTTTTGGAAAAGGGATGGAGCTTTTAATCAATCAATCAACAAGCATTTATTATGTACCTCTCGATGATAAGCACTATGTTAGTCACTGACAATACAAGGACAAATAATGAAATAGCCTCTACTTGCAAAGAGCTTCAATTCTGATAGGAAAGTAACATATATATATATATATATATATATATATGCACACACACATATATACACACACACACATACGCACATATGTTGTTATATATGTTGTAATATATACATATGCACACATATATACATATGGCATGACATAAATATAAGGACAATAAATACAAATGATATTGGTATTACATACACACATGAATTAATTAAATACAATGTGATTTGAGATAGGACACTAGCGGTTGAGATATCTGGGAAGTCTTAATATAAAAGATAGTGTTGGACCTACATCTTGAAGGAAGTGAGGGACTTTATATGGAAGAAGTAAGGAGAGAGCACATTGCAAGTATGTGTGATGATGATTAGAGATAGAATGTTATGACTGAGGAATAAAGGGAAAGCCAGTTTGGCTTGATGGCTGAGTGAAGGAAGTTTTTTCATGAAAAAACAAAACAAATCAAAAAACCAAAAAGCCTCATCTTGTGTGTGTGCGTGTGTGTGTGTGTGTGTGTGTGTGTGTGTGTGTGTGTGTGTGTGTGTGTGTGTGTAACAATTGGGGTTAAGTGACTTGCCCAGGGTCACATAGTTAGTAAGTGTCAAGTCTCTGAGGCCAAATTTGAACTCAGGTCCTCCTGAATCCAGGGCCAGTGCTCTATCCACTGCAACACTTAGCTGCCCCCAAACCCTCATATTTTTCAAAACAGGGGACGTAGGTTCAAATTTTGCCTTTGTCACTCCCATGTGTCTCGATTTCCTCAGAAGGGGCAGAATTAGAAAAGAACTGAGAAGTCATTGAATGCAAATCCTCTCTATGACTCAATCTATGATGTCAGTCAAGTTAATACATATTTATTAAGTAACTATTATGTGGTAAGGCACTGAGAAAAGCTCTAATTCCTATTACTTTTTGGTTTTCTCCATAGAAATTAAAATAGTTGAGTGGAAAGACTCATAGGACCAAGGTTCAAAGCCTGTTTCTAAATTTATTACTTGTGAAAGCTTGGTCAAGTAACTTAACCTCTCTTGGCCATAATTTCCTCATTGGTGAAATGAGTCAGCAGCTGTGTGGCCCAGTGGATAGAATACTAAACTTAAAATTAGGAAGATTGATCTTCCTGATTTCAAATATGGCCCCAGACACTTACTAGTGTGTGACCCCGAGCAAGTCACTTAATCCTGCTTGCCTCAGTTTTCTCATCTGTTAAATGAACTGGAGAAGGAAATGGGAGACCACTATAGCGTCGCTAATGAGAAACTCCAAATGGGGCCACAGAGAGTTTGACATGACTGAAAAATAACAACAAAATGAGTGGGTTCGACCAGATGACCTCTGAAGTGGTTCTCAGTTCAATAGCTATGACTTTATTATAAGGGCCTGTTATTTAAAAAGGTTTGAATTAATGTAACAATATTATTGTCTACAATTTTTCTCTATGGCTAAATGCATATTAAGACTCTTAAAAATGTCCTGCTGAAATCGAGGCATGTCATAGTTGAAATATTTCTCTAATCTACGAGTCTATTGATGCTATGGGGGAGAAAAACAACAACAACAACAAACTAGTCTGGAAATACTTTTTCTAACTATGCATAAAACCATTCCCTTACCTTTTTTTCCTAGAATTTTATCATGGATTGCTTACAGGTTCACTGAAATATTTGCAACCTCCCCATTTTAAAGAATCAGGAAAATGACTGCCCATCTTCAGTTCTGTAGCACTAGAACGTTTGAATTATTTTCCCAAAGATTACTAACAGAACTTCAGTATTCAGACCCAAAATAGCTTTCAGTGCACTGAGAGATAGCAATCTAAGGCCAAGTGACAGTAATGCTAATGGTAATTATATTGATTTTAAGTCATTAAGCTCATCTACTCATCTATTGTCTCCTCCCTTATTTTGGATTTCAACTCTGCATTAACCATTTTTGTCCCATTCTTCCCAATCTCTAAATCTTTCTCCTTGAACCAGAAAATAAAACAGGAACAAAATGGGAAATGAGTAGTTCAACCTTCTCTCTCATTGTCCACCCTCCTTTGCAGGTGCTTCATATGGACATTCTCCTTCTTCCCTTTTCTTGCCTCCAACATATATGAAATTCCCTTTGTCTTTAGCATTTATTGTAAACTTCAGCTCTTCCTGAGTGAGATTTAGCCATCTTGACACCATTCACAGAGGCAAAATATATCCTTAGTGCATACTGCTGTAGTCAAGACAGATTATAAAAGACAAGCCAAGAAGCTGCTGGAATAAATGGAAAATTGTCCTGTTAGATATAAGTAAAATTTCATTTCCGTTTGTTCTCAATGCTCATATTCCTTTACTTCTAGCTTGTTGCCTTTGCTGCACTCTCTGACTTCCCTTTGGATCCCTTTGCCTCCCACAATCTCAATTTTTCCCTACATTATCAAAGCCTGGTCACTTTAGCAGAATTACTGATTTTTGCCTTGGTTCTATGATTTTACTTGACATCCCTGATTGCAGACTTCACTCTGAGGATAGAGTATTAGCTGGCAGAGCCCAAGCCCCTCCCCAGAGGTAGACGCATCACTTTTAGGCACACTGCTTAAAGTCATTGTTTCCACACATATACACATACAAAAAAGTGAAATGACATCACAGGGGGAAGGTATATCCACAGGAATAGCATTAAAATGTTATAAATGGGCTATTACCAGAAAAAAAAATGTTTCTCCAGAAGCTCTTGACTGTAGGGTAGGGTTTGGTTATAATATATTACTGACATTATTGTAAAATAACTTTGATAGAAGCAATGCTCTGCAGGATGTGCCTTTTGTTTCTGAAATTGGCTGTATGTATGTTATTGTCAGCAGCCTCACAGCTGAAGTATGCTGAAAGTGGGTCAGTGAAGTTGAAAGGGAGATGGATCAGTGCTCAGATCTTGCTAGCTTAGGCTGTACCTCTATACAACCTTATCCTTGGGGATTGATGTTGCTTCCAGGGTCCTCAGCTCTGGGTCTGACTTCAGAAAGCTATTGGGGACATATTAGCCAGGACATTATTTTACCAGGAAGGTTATGATCTTGGACTGACTTGGCACCTATGTGTGGGGCTTTCCTTTGCACCCCTGAGCATCCTGTGCTTGCCTAT
Organism: Dromiciops gliroides; assembly: GCF_019393635.1. Taxonomy (NCBI): domain Eukaryota; kingdom Metazoa; phylum Chordata; class Mammalia; order Microbiotheria; family Microbiotheriidae; genus Dromiciops; species Dromiciops gliroides. Next base: position 71,439,842 of record NC_057866.1, read on the forward strand.
ACCTATGCGTGTGTCTCTATTTCTTCCTTAGGGGTTCAATTACAGCCTGAGGGCCTAGGAAGAAAGTCTGCCTCTATTCTCAGTGGGAAGTGGCAGCCGAGGGCTATAGCTGGCCTTGTTTGTCTCTAGGGCCAGTAGAAGCATTTGATGTAGGTGACTGAGGCACCAAAATTCACAGAAGAACTGACTTCTGATATGAAAGGGAACTTCAATTTCAGTTTTGCCAAGTTCATGAATTTTCTCCATACAGAGGTATTCCCATATCTAGGAGAAAAATTAATAGGAGGCCCCAGGCACTTGATTAAAGATAAATTCCATGATGCAGATACTGTGAACATTAGATGGCTGTTCTTTACAAGTCAATCTTAAATATTTTGAAAACCAAATAGCGGATTTGCCATTCCTTCAGCTTAGAGAGGCCCCACTGTAAGCACTAGTCTGTGCTGTCTCTGATGATGTTATTTAATTGTTAACAATGCTGCAAAATCTGCCATTAGCAGACTTACCTGGATAATATTAGCCAGCAGATACTGTCATTATCTATAGTGATTTGGATTTGTAAGGAAATGTAGAAAGCATCTAATCCAATCTCTTCATTTAACAGATGAAGAAACTGGCTTGAATCAGTTTGGACATAAGCCATGATATATAATTTTTTTGTTTCCTTTTTTTTTCTTGAGTACATTTGTGCATACCATTTCTCCCCTTGGGAATAATAAAGTCTTTGAGGGTAAGGAGAAAATCTGCTATTTCAGCTGTAACTTATGTCAGCATGTAAGATAAGAGGGGAATACTTAAGAAATATGAAATGTGACTGACTTTCGTTCATGTAGGAGTCCCACTTTCCTCATGGAAATTAGGACAGGTATATAAGAATATCAAGGTTAGGGGTAAGGAAAAAAGTAAAAATGTAATAGAAATTCAAAATCTAGCTCATACTGTAGTTACCATATTTTTTCTGCCTACTAACACTCATTCTCATTAGTCTCATCCTCTCTATAGATTGTGAAGAAGAAGCTTTGCCAGAAAAATTTTTAAAAAGGAAAGAAAAAACCTCTTTCTGGCTTGGTAGGACTTTTTATATTGATCTGCAGATGTCTTACTTTACTCAGATGCTGTTGGGTCAATGGGGCTTGGGACTTTTGATTTCTCTGACTACCCCATGTTCCAGAAGGCTGTGCAAGGGTCAAACTGGGATTTTCCTCCATTGATCTCCTGTGTTGGAATGAAAAGGGCCTTGGATTTGGAATCAACAGGCCTGGGTTTGAATCTTATGTCAATTATTGCCATTGTGATCCTGGACCAGTTACTTCTGTGAGTCTCAGGTTCCTCTTCTATAAAATGGGAGGCTTGGACCTCTAAGGTCTTCTTGAGCTCTCAATCTACATTTCTACATTTTTCAAGATCACATCCCAGACATCTCAAGACATGTCAGCAGCTAAGACACAACAAAGAAAAAAAAAAAAGCTGATGGTAGCCAACCCTCCTCATAGAGGGGACAAAGGCCCAAATTCCATTTTTTAAAAGGTTGTCAGGGGTCACTGCCTAAAGACAAAGTTAATTTGTCTAAAATTAGAATCAGTTTAACTGTGATTATATAGTTGCAGGTAAGAGTGACACCAAATGATGAAGAAACTATACTGAGATGAGAGGAAATTAAAAAAAAATGTCTTTGCTCATATTATTGAGTTCCTAGACTTGCAAGTGCAGAAATAATGAAATAAGATGGCATGGAGTAAGAAGGGGGTCACGGTAAGTAGAACACTTCAGTGAAGAGGCATGCTTTCAGGCTGTCTGGTGGGAAGAAGAGAGGCTTGGTACACTGGGCTTGCTGGGCTGCTCTAGGCCAGGTGTGTCATTGAGAGGCAGCATTTAATCATAAACATAAAGTGGTAATGAAGGAACTGTGATGAGAGAGGGCTGAGTGAACGGTAAGGAGGAGAAGTGTCAGAGGAGATGGGGGCAAAGCGATGGTACACAGGTGAAGAGCGAAGGGCTTTGAAAGAAAAGACTGATTTTTTGAGTCAAGTTCAAAAGGATAAATCTTTAAGAACTTTAGAAACTGTTCCAAGGGTCCTATAAGGCTTAGAATTCTTAAACTTTCTTGAAAGTTCTTTTTAGTAATCCACACATAAATAATGACCTCAATACGACAAGGAACTAAGAAATATATTTCCTTAATTCTAGTGTCATGTACAGCATGTGGAATTTGGAGTCAGGAAAACCTGGGTTCAAATTCTAACTCTTATGTTTACTAGAAGTATGATAGGAGGAAATGACTTAACCTCTCTGACACTTATTAAACTTTCTTTTAGTTCCTTATCTTTAAAATGAGATGGCATTTAGTAAACAAGATTTCCAAATACATCAGTCATTATTATGAATTTCCAATGAAATCTTCCCTCCTTTTCTCCCCTTTCCCTCTTCCCTTTCCTTCTCTTCTGTTATTTTCCCTTCCTTCCTTCCTTCGTTCGTTCCTTCGTTCCTTCCTTCCTGCCTGCCTACCTGCCTTTCTTTTTTCATACCTCTGTAGCACTATCGATATTATGTCACTGACTGACGGGACACTCTGGAAAGAGGACTGATTGTTTTAACCAGGGATTCATTAGTGAAATCCGTCACAGGAGGTGGGCTAACCTGCAGCTTTTGTGCTTTACCTGTTTGCACAAAGGCTTCCTATTTTTTGCTAGCTGTAATTTCTCTTGGAACAGGCCTTTGACAAAAAGATCCTCAGAATTAGTAGGCAATTCCTCCTCGGTTTTTAATGCAGGTCAAACTGTGGGTCTTAAAAGATTGACTGTGGCCCTTTAAACATATTCTCCTAGCTGTGGTGCATTATTAATCAGAACTACAGACAAAACATGTATTGTCTCCTTGCTGAGAATAGCATGTTTTCTTTGCTTATGAATTGATCCCCTAAATATTCCTCATGGGAATAGGCTGTTTTCTTCTAATGTAAACTGGCTTTAAACTACAGGTGTGCTAATCTAGCTGTAGGAAATTCCAGCCCTCATTGATCTGTGGACTGTGTAGGTATTAATCTACCTGGGATGGAAAAGTGAAAGAAGGGGCAATTAATTAAGTAGTCCTGGGGTTATTTTTCAAAATATTAATGTAAGCTGTGACAGGAAAACCTCTAAGGGTTAAGAGCCTGGATTTGGTTTGGATAGGAGTGTGAACTTTGGGAACTTGAGTTGATTTTCAGGGGAATAAGAAGAACAAAGTTTACTTTATGTAAACTACACAAATATTGTTCTCATTGTGGATTATTGTTTCCATTATGTGTAATCCCTCCTTTTGGATTAGAAGCTCCTAGAGTCCAGAAACTATATCTTATGTGTTTTAGCATCAGAAAAGTGCCTGGGGCAGGGTCTTGCTCAGAAAATATTGGCTGAATCCAATAACAAATCACTGTAACTTTCTTCAACACCACCCTTTGGGAATAGCCGAGCTTTAAGCTCTTGGGAGAAAGAGTTCTTTTAATACTTTGACCTTTGAGTTGCTAGATTTGGGTCTGGGAGGATTGGAAAGGCCTCAGCTAGACTGGGGTTTGTCTTGAATAGTTTGTTGAAAATTCAAAGGATATTTATTAATTAAAATACATTGCTTAGAAGTGACCCAGGCTTCTTGTTAGAGGCAGGAATTAAACCTGGGTCATCTTGACTCAAAAGCCTGCCATCTATCCACTACTCTGAGATGCATTTTATGTATCTATATTCAAGTCCATGTCCATGTCTTTTTCTATGTGTATTTTTATGTTTTCTTCTATATCTTTGTGCAATGAGTATGGCAAGGTAGATGGAAAGGAAGAAGAGGGTGCTAAAACCATAGTTCTTAGGCCATTTATAAATATTAACATAGCTATTGTTACTTGAAATATGGTATTCTTGTCCAATGACAAACTGGTAAACATATTTATGGAAGAAGTAAATCATATTATATTGACATTTTTGCTGTAGTGAAACCAAGGGACAGAAGGAATTTGCAGTTAAATGGAAGAATTGGTCATATGTTCTACATGAAGAAGTATATAAAGGAGTTGGCAGATTGGGGTTTATCAAGTAACCATAGGTAACAAGAAACATTTCATGGAACATTCTGTCCCCTTGCATTGCATTACTCATGAGAAATATTTGAAAAGTAACCATGATGAAAAATAGAGTTTATGAGCCAACATATTTTGCAGAAGATGAAGAGATAGAGAATTTCTATGAACAACTCCAAATTAAATCCATCTGTACTTTGATATTTGGTGACTTCAATGCAAAAGTGGGAATAAGTGAATTTGGAAAAAATGTGTTGGAAAATATGGTTTAGGTGTAAGGAATGAGAGTCAAAGACTTGTATGCTTATGTATCATGGATATTTTATTAGAAATAATCATTGGAAGACACTGGCTGTGACTAGTACTGAATGATCACAAAAAGTGAAATGGATTCTATTTTAACATACAGAAAACGTTCTTTACCATTATTCCTTAATTGTATGTTTACAATTAGACTTTTAATAGCAAAGATCAAAATTAATACAAAGCTAGGCTTGTGATGAAAACAACTATTTGACATAATCTGGCCTGATGAAATAAAATTTTTATAATGAAAAATGGGATATGAGTAGGAGAGACATTGACATTGATTACAAGTGTAATTTGTATATATTAAGTCCATATTGAAGTTTAACCAGTGTACAGGCCATCACCTCAATCTAGTACCTTTTGGGTTTTTCTTCCTGCCTCAACTCTCTCCCTTTTCCAACCCATCCTTCATTCAAGGGCTCAAATTGATCTTACTAAAGTACAACTAGTGGCTCCTTATCATTGCCAAGATCAAATATACAACCCTTTATTTAAAAGTCAAAGCCCTTTTCAACCTGACTCCCATCTACTGTTCTATTCTTCTTATAATTTATTCATCTCCAAGTACTTTGTAATGCAGTAGTACCAGCTTCACTGCTCTTCCTGACACAAGACACTTCCATATCCTGACTGCATTTTCAGACTGTTGCTCCTACCTACCCTCCATGGCTGGAATTCTTTCCCTTTTCTTCTCTACCTACTTGCTTTCTTGGATTCCTTCAAGATGCAGCTAAATTGAAGAAGTCTTTCCTCATTTCCCTTAATGCTAGTTACCTTCACTCTGTTGATTATCTCTAATTTATCTTGTATGTATCTTGTTTAAACACAGTTCTTTGCATGTTGTCTCCCCTATAAGACTGTGAGCTTCTTGAGGGCATAGTCGGCTTTTTTTTGTTTGTTTTGTTATTGTTTTATTTTTGCCTTTCTTTTTATCTCTAGTACTTAGCACAGAGCCAGGTACATAGTAAGTACTTAATAAATGTTTGTTGAATGACTACATCTGTTGGTATAATGAGGAAACCAAAAGATTTTGAAACAGTTTTATTAATTTTATAATTCACTTACTTGCAAATCAGAGGAATAGGGCAGCCAAAGGTAATTTCGGTTTATGATATACAAGTTCCAATAATCTGGGCTGAATAAAATATATCCTAGGGATCTGAAGAAATTTGAAGATGTGATTGTTGAGCCATCGTTGGCATACTTCTAAAAATCACAGAGAGAAGGAGAAATGCCAACAGAAAAGGGTCAGGGAAATGTCCTAATTGTCAAAAGTGGAAAGAAGGTAAATTAATACAAACTGGGCATTTAATGTTTGCTGAATTGAATTCAATTAGAGCCTTTCAAATTTAAGCCACTGACCTTGATGCTGATTCCTGGCAAAAATTTAGAATATACAAATAATGGAATGGTTAGAAAGGGAAATGAGGATCACTTAAAGCCAACATTCATTAGTCATGCCAGATTAATTTCATTTTCATTTTTACAGGGTTCCTCTATTCAGGAGAATACTGTAGATGCTGTTTGTCCTTCATTTTATAAAGAGGACCAATGACATCATGGGGTGATGTCTTGACTCCTGTGTGAATTGGATTTAAGTGTAGCAGAGCTACTCAGAGTTGTCAGTCTCATTCTCTCTTCCAGTCATCAAAGTCCAGTGGCAAAACAAAAGTCAGGACCACTGCTGATGGCAGGGGATGATGTTGGTGTCTTCGATGCCTGCCCAAACTCTAAGCTTCAGCCATCTTCATGGGCATTGGAACAAATTGTCACCATCCACCTATTCTATGAGAAGGAGTCTTCACATGGTTGGGGTTTACAGCCCCGTAACTCACCAATGAGTTTTTGGCCTGTCCGTTACCCTAACCTTGCTTCAGCCAGTCTGCTGAGATGGTTTAACAGGGTGTGGGCACTGAACATGCTACAGCTTCTTGGAGCCACAGGTTAGAGTTGCATGAAATGCACACCAAAGGTAGATGAGAAGCCCTGAAAAGTGCTCAGCAAGCACTCACACCAGAGGCTCTAGTCCTTGAATACACACACACACACACACACACACACACACACACACAAACACACACACACACACAGAGTATATAGTATATCTGAATGTCATAATACTATTTGACAAAGTCTCTCATTATATTATCATCAATATGAAGAAATGTTGGATACTATCATGCTTAATTGGATTTGGAATTGGCTAATAAACTAGCTCTAAAGAATAGTGGTTAATTGAGTAATATCAAACTCTAGTAAGGTCTCCCATAGAGTCTTAAAAGGCTCTGTCTTTAGCCAGATGTTCAAGATTTTTATATATGACTTTCAATCAAGCCCTAGATGGCATGCTCATCCAATTTATGACTGCAAGAAGTTGGGAAGGATAAATAATATAGCACAAGAGAGAACTGGTATCCACAAAATTCTTAAGAAATTATGGGCAGCTAGGTGGTGCAGTGGATAAAGCACCAGCCCTGGATTCAGAAGGACCAGAGTTCAAATCCAGTCTCAGACACTTGACACTTACTAGCTGTGTGACCCTGGGCAAGTCACTTAACCCTTATTGCCCTGTCCCCCCCCAAAAATGAGGGCAAATCTCATAAGATGGTATTTTAGAGGAATAAATTCAAATACATGAACATTTGCCTACTGTGTACAGAGTGCTGGGCTTGGAACTAGATGAGATACAAAGTTTTAAATCATAGGAATATGACGACAGATTTACAACTCATTGAAATTTTAAAGGCCACCTAGTACAAGCTCTTTATTTTCCAGATGTGGAAACTCTTATCCAAGAATCTAAAGTGACTTGTCCAAGGTCACATTGTTAATAAGTATCAAAGGAACATATGAATCCAAACCCCAGGTCTCCAGAGCCAATGATGTACCTTGCTGTGTACACAGTTCTTGGTGCCATGTTGCTTACAATTTTTATAGTGATTATGACACATACAAAAACAACTAATATAAACTAACATGCCCTAAATGCATTTGTGGTGCCAAAGACAATGAATTATGAATTTTATAGGAGAAAGTATGCACAGCTTATAGGAGTGAGGATGGGAGGAGGAGATCAGGAAAGATATGCTCCGGGATGGAGTAACAAAATATGTCATGTAACAATAGCATGGAGTAACACATATACATCAAAATAACTATAAAGGACCACATTTGAGCTTTGAAAAGGTCCAATGAGTACATAATAACTGTCTTCAAGTATGTAAAGATTTGCATATAGAGGGAGGGAGAAGAGGGATCAGGTTTGTTCCATTAGGCCCTGGAGTGTAGAACGAAGACCAATGGGTATAAGTACAGCAAAGTTGATTTCAGTTCAATAAAAGGAAAAAAAAACAATTAGAACTGTCCAAAAAAGTGGAATTGGCTGCCTTTGGGGGGAAGTGAGCTTGTCATTACAGGAAATCTTCCAGCAGAGGTTTGATGAGCACTTTTAGGGGATATTGCAGAAGTTAGAGGTTAGATTATCTGACCTAATGGGTCACTTCTAACTCTAAGTCTATGATTTTTATGATACCAGATAAATATAGTTCTTACCCTGGAGGATCTTACAGCCAATCCCTCTACTATTACTGTAACCGAGAATTGGGAAAGCTCTTTTTAATAACTAGTATAACAGTGATGTTTTTTTTTTAAACTGAACCTGTAATTTAATCTTTTTAGGGAATATTGTGTGAGAAATTCCCTCTACCAATGAAGATCTGTAACTGTTCTATAATTTGGAGTCTTGGAGAGTTTTCTGGAGTCCTTTGAGATTAAATGATCTGCCTGTGGTAACAGAGTCCTCCTATGTGTCATGAGCTGGGCTTGCTTCTGGTAACTTCAAAGCCAACTTTCTATCAAAGATGGCAACTCTGCCTCTCAGGGCCTATTAAAATCATGATCAGGAGTGCACTTCTAGGAGAGTCACTATTCCAGAACTTTCCAGTGATGACAAAGATTTGTCCCGGACTTGATTCAGTCTCATTCTTTTCTATATGCTCCAAATGCCCTGTTTTGTGGGTTAGGAGAGAGAGCAGGAGTGTGCAACTCCATCAAGATGGATTTGTCTGAGTTCCTGCTAAATCAATGTTTATTTACCGAAATCTGTGCTATTGTTTTGTCAGAGAAAACTCTGCCACATATTTTGTGAGTGGAGATCTGGCTAGTGAGACTCTGCCTGCTTGTTACCAGCTGGTATTTTTACGAGAATCATCATGCCATTTACTTTATTGGTAGACAGTTTTTCTCTGATCTTGTTTTTCTCCGGGGGAAGTTAGGCTCCTTTTGTTCCCATTATAATAGAAAACAAGTCATTTCCTTTTCAGCATCACACACTCGGACTTACATTTTTTTGGGTAGGTCTCAGCACTTTCAGATCCAAGAAAAATTGACTCTGAATCAAATGCAGAGTGTAAGGGGGACCTCAAATATCTAAGAGTCTAACCCTTTGCCTCCAGTTCAATAGAAGTGCCTAAAGACACTTTTAAAACATCATTTCAATCTCTAGCACATAGTTTACCCACAGTATATATTTACTGGAAGATTTTTTTCTATATTCTCAGGTCTAATAAACCTATGTATTTTTTTTCTCCACATAATTTCCTCACCTCCTTGCCTCAGGCTCTCCCTCCTAGGCCCAGTTTGTTGTTAGTAATTAAATATCTTAAAGCTTGATAAGATGCATCCATTGAATTTAGGCATACTTTTTTGGGGGGGGTACAAATCCTTAAATTCTATTAAGAACTCTTATTGCTCTTATTGAGACTTTCAGAGACTGATTTTTCATATCTGGGATAGTCCACCAGGGGAGAAATTAGACTCTGGACTTAAAAGCTATATGACCAAATAACCCCCTTAATTAATAGTAATAATTTTTTTTAAAAAATGGTAGAATTCTAATCAAACTATTTCATTAGGGTTAGGGTGTTACTCTTCTAAGGGCTTAGCAAGAGATTCATGATGCTTCATATACCCAAATGGGTGCTTTCAGCTCTTCTTAGCTATTATTAGATCTTGGCTGAGTATCAGGATCTGGCAAGTCCAGGACACTTAAGTACTAGGAGGGGAAGGCCCCAAATGTCATCTAAGAGAGAGACATGGTAAAATAGTAGAAATAGTCAGGAAAGGATTTATTTGTACACCCAGATCCAGCAATGACTTACAGTATGACCTTGGGCAAGTCTCTTTACTATTCTTGGCCTCAGGTTCCTCATATGACAATGAGTGGGTTGGACTAGATGACCTATAAGGCTTTCTATTCTAATAGATCATGGCTCTGTGATAATCAAAAGGCAATTGTGGCAGCTGTCAGGCTCAATTGCTTTTGTTCCACACAGGATCGATCACAGTCTTCGTAGCATTCCTCCTTCTCACTGATGGACTCTGACCTGCTTTCCATTGTCCCTTTTCTTAAACCTTTCTTTCAGTTTTATGGGCTTCCAAGTCTTTCTGACATTATGACCTCCTATTTTCCCAAGAGACCAATGGACAGTCTGAGGATTATAGGATTAAATCAAGAATAGGGTCTAAGTGTAGGCCCTCCATTAGGCAAGTCAAGAAGTGGAGTCTTAGGGAGGTGAAGGGACTTAAACACTCACATAGGTAGCCAGTAACAGAGTTAGGATGTGACCTCCACTCCTTTAACTCTAATTCTAATATTCTTCAGCTTGACTCTCCTGAACAATGCTGGATTCCATTGAAGAACACTCCACATGTGGAAGATTTTCCCCCATTGGTAGAAAGTTCAACTCACAATTCTGCTTGCAACAGGCAGGTACAATGTCTTTTAGGCATTATCTTCTTGATCCAGTTAACTGCTCATATACCAGGCTACCTGTACTTATACTTAGTTGATCCTCAGTTATTGGACACAGCCAGGGCCCGCACAGATACTCAATTAACTTTGCCGGGTTGTTATCTCAGGTGAAAGGAAGAAAAGAGATACAAAAGCGGTGTCTATCAATTCAGTTCAATTCAATTTCACCAGCATTTAAAGTTGGTTAAATTCAATTGTGCTAGATGCTAGGGATCCAAAGACAAAAATGCAATGATACCTGTACTCTCACCTCTAAGCCCAAGGAAAATGTATTCTTTTACACCAAAGGAGAGAATCAATCTACAAAATGATTTGAGTGAGGGTGTGTTTATTAGCTGCCTACAAATAATAGGGGTAAAGCAACCTGGGAATATCAACCCTTTGGCTTCACTTCTATCTGACACTAGGAAAAGCATTTTTCAGTTTTGCTTGCTTTAGTCATTGCAAATGATAAAGTGTGAGCCTGAATGGAAATAGAGGTCTATGATTCCTCCCTCCCCGGCAGGCAACTGTCTAGAAGGAGGATCCAACTTCCACTTGGGTTGGGAATAACTGGGTTGGGGGAAAGAATATCTGGATCACTGAAACCTAGAATTCATACTTTTTTTCCCCAGTTCAATTCAACAAACTTTTTAAAAAGCACCTTCATAATGTTGAGAAAAAAGCAACTTTGGGGGTTGTTTAATCTACTTTCATTTTATAGAGGAAGAACACAACACACAGAGAGGGGATCTAAGATCACATAATGAATTAGTGGCTGAAATAAGGCTAGAACTCAAGTCCCGTGACTCCCAGTTTAGTGGTAATATAATGTGTTCCAGATTGGCAGAGCAAAAACAAACAAACAAACAAAAAACCTTGAATCTAAGCACAGATGCAATGTGGGCAGACAGTGATCACTCAACTCTACAGAGAAGGAGGGAAACAGAAAGAGATGGGGGATACTGGGATGAGAGTCCTTTACCCTATCTCCCCTCAATGGGGAATTTCATGTAAGATAGTTTATCATTACTGATGCAGACAATCTCTTAGGATCAGTCTCTTTACTATTCCCAGCTTCCCACTCATGTAGTTTATGAAAAAACCTGAAGACACAAGAAAAGACACATGGGGGAGAAGAAATAAAACAATTCTCTCTGACAAGTGCTTTCCAGAAGGAAGATCATTGAATCTTAGTCTTACAGATCTGTAACTGAGAAAATTCTAGGTGCTAAATGGCGTGGTGGATATGGTATTGGACTTGGAATTGAAAAGACCTAAGTTCAAATATGACCCCAATCACATACTAGCTTTGTGAACCCTGGGCAAATAACCTCTCCCAGCCTGAGGTTGTTTTTTTCATTTCTAAAATGGAGATAATAATAGCATCTACCTTAAAGAATTGTTATGAGGATCAAATGAGATAACACTTAAAATGCATACTTATTGATTTAATTAAATATTGCCCAATTACATTTTAAACATTTTAACATTAATTTTTGGGGGGTTACATATTGAGTTCAGAGTTACCTCCCTCCCTCCCAACTCTGCATTCAAGAACTACATTTGATATAGATAAATATGTGGAACTATAAAATATATATATTTCCATATATCAGTTATTTCTGGAGGTGAATAACATTTTTCTTTATGAGTCCTTCATAGTTGATTTGAATGATCATTATTCAAAATAACTTAGTCATTCACAGGTGCTCTTCAAATGATATTGCTTTTATTGTATATAATGTTATCTTTGTTCTACTTATTTTACTTTGTATTATATCATGCAAATCTTTCCATGTTTCCCTAAAACTAACTTGCTTGTCATTTCCCAAAGAACAGTAGTTCTGTAAGAATTATATACCACAATGACATACCACAACCTATTCAGTCATTCCCCAATTGATGGACATCACCTCAATTTCCAATCCTTTACCACCACAACAAAGAGCTGTTAGAAATATTTGTACCTACAGGTGCTTTTTGTTTTTCTTTTATTTCTTTGGGATATAGACCCAGTCGTGGTATTTCTGGGTCAAAGGATATACCCAATTTTACAACCTTCTGGGCAAAATTCCAAATTGCTTTTGGAAATGGTTGGATCGATTACAAATTCTATCTATAATGCGTTAGTTTCCTAATTTTCCCCTTTCTGTCATTTCAGGCAATCTGATAGATATGAGATGGTACCTCAGAGTTGTTTTAATTTGCATTTCTCTAATACATATAATATTTTTCATGTGACTACTGAGAACTTTGATTTCTTCTGAAAGATGCTTGTTCATATCTTTTGACCATTTATCAACTGGGAAATGAATCATGTTTTTTGTGAATTTGGTTGAGTTCCCTATATATTTAAGCAATTAGATATTTATCAGAGAAAGTTACTATGACCCCTTATAACCTCAGCCCTCAGTTTCTTGCTTTTCTCCTCATTTTTGCTACATTATTTTTGTTTGTGCAAAATCCTTTTAATTAGATTTAATCAAAGTTATTCATTTTAGTTGTTCCAAACCTCTTTATCTCTAGTTGAATCATAAACTCCCCCCTTATTTGTAGATCTGATAGGTAAATTTTCCATACTCCCCTAAATTACTCATGATATCATTCTTTATGTCTAAATAATTTATCCATTTTGACCTTATTTTGGTATGGAGTGCGAGATGGTGGTCTATGCCTTGTCTAACTGCTTTCTAGTTTTTCTAGCAATTTTTGTCAAATTGTAAGTTGTTGTTGTTGTTGTTTTTTAAATAAACCATTTTTCAGGATGTAACAAAAGCCCTTCTAAATGAAATAATCCCTAGGTTTGGCCTTCCCAAATCACTCCAGAGTGATAATGGTCCTGCCTTCATCTAACCTATTATCTTAATTCCACCTGGCATCTGCAATCCTCAGGAAAGGTAGAATGTATGTACCAAACCCTGAAGAATACTCTTACCAAACTCTGTAATGAAGCAAAGATTGATTGGGTCCATGCACTCCCCATTGCACTCACCTGAATTAGAATGGCTCCTCAAGCTAATCTGGGACTAATTCCCTTTAAACTCCTTTATTGCAATCCTTTCCTCACTACAGATTCTCTCTTAGACTCAGAAACACATTCCCTTCCTCTGTTTTCTAAGTTACTTGGGCCTCTTCACCAAGCCCTCAGAGATTATGCCAATCAAACCCTTCCTAAGATTGTACGGGAGGATTGGCAACCTCGACAGGAAGGCCTGCTAGAGGACCTGGTGTTTCTGAAAACATAGAAAACAAGGGGACAGAACGAGCTAGTGCCTTGACGGGAGGGTCCCCATCAAGTCATCCTATCAACACCCACAGCTGTAAAGTTTGAGGGGCAGAATACATGGACTCATGTTTCTCACATTAAACTCATTGTCCCCTCAAAATTCAACAGTGTTGTCCCCTCAAAATTCAACAGTGGGCTTCCTTATTTTTTACTTTTGACTCTTCTGCTCCTTGTGCTTATTGTTCAAACACTGCCTTCTGCCTTAGGGCCTGAACCATCTCACCTATGGCAATCCCCTCACCATCCACTGGGCTCTCCCCTACCTTTTGAATTCCTTGCTACCTGAAGTGCACTACTTGCTTCTTTCATACCTATGTAATATGGTCACTTCTCTAGTCCATTCAAGGATTAAAACTTTAACTGAAGCACTGGCAAAGCCTTGCTGACCCTCGTACAGCATCCACAACATCTTTTATTTCCTTTCTCTTTAATTTATAGGGGCATCTTTACACCCCATTTTTCAGCCTTGAAGAAGCTATAGAAGATGAACCTACATCCCCTTTCTCCCAAGAAATAAGAGAGGGAAGGTTGTGGGACATGGGATTCCCCCAAACCCAAAGACCCTAACTGCCAAGGAATCCTTAAACTTTCCTGAAGGAAAAAAAAAATATCTGCCTCCCACCTCAGGAACATGGTGTGGCAAAGCACAGAGACCCTGGTTTGCAAGGAACAAAGATGATGTATTGATATGGGTGGGCGCTATCCAAACTCCAGTCACTCCCTTCCCAGTTGCTTTGATCCTCCCAGTTGCTTTGCATTCCCTACCAGTTGTTTTGACAGTTCGGTGTATAAACATATAAAAATATCAGTTTTTCTCTTGCTCATTGAGACACTCTCCAGAGTGACTGTCTCCCAACCATATATACCTCTCTCCAAATAAATCTTTTTATTTTATTTTACATGATTTCTTCATCCATGATCTTGTTGAGAAAGATTCTAACTTATCTCCATTATTGAGATGCTTACTCTTGGTGAGTGAGACAACTTTTACCTGGGCAGGAAAGGGAAGACAGAAATGAAAGTGAAGGTAGAGCCCTGGAGTGGTGAAGGATGGTTTCATGGAGGACATCACACTTGGTTAGGACTGGAAGTCAGTTAGTCAAACATATATTAAGCACCTATTATGTGTTAGCAGAAGGGACTTCTACGGAGGTAGGTGAGGGAAAGTGAAGTTCCTTCCAGGCATAGGGAATGGAGGACAATGAATGTTCAAGGAGAGGACAGGACAATGATGAATTGCTTGCATAACTTGAAAGGGGGCCAGGAAACTTAAGGACTAGAAAGAAAAATGCATGTTGGGCTTGAGGACACTAGGAATGAGAAAAAAAAAGGTGAGAAAAAGGAGTGAAGGAAGGAGGGAAGACACACAGGAAGAGACAGAAGGGGAGATGCTTGCAGAGAAGGCAAAAAAATACTTTTATAACTTCTATTGAACATAAATACTTTAAAGTTATCCATCTCTCATATTATGCCAAGATGCCTGAACAATAAGTAGAGATAGAGAAAAGAGCACTAACTTGTCCTATCTCCATTATCTTATGGTGAGATGAGTAGATGGAAAATTAAAAGAGCTGAAAAAGGCAGTCAGCCAAGAAATATTTATCATGTACTTACTATGTACCAGAGACTGTATTAACTTCTGGTTATACCAAAAAAAAAATAGTCCCTGGTCTTGAGAAGCTCACAATTTAATGAAGGAGATAGCATTCAAATAATTATGGACAAACATTACACAGGTTGAACAAAATATCCCACCTGGGGAAAAATGTATGTTATATATATCATTAAGGTAGATGTTATAATTATTCCCATTCTACAGATGAGGAGACTGAAACATATGGAGGTTTAGTGACTTGCCAGTTGTCATAACATCTAGTGAGTATATGAAGCTGGATTTGAACTTAGGTCTTCTGGACTCCAGGTCTCATATTCTAGCTACTCTGCCACCAGGCTGTTACATAAGCCTAAAAGTTGATGCTTCCATTACTATTTTAAGATAACTTCCAAAAATAAAGGGAAAGTTGGAAGGAAGAACATAGATGTAGATTTTTGTACTAGCCTATTCAGACCTTCAAAGATGATGGAAAGAACTTTGGTTTACCTCCAGAAAGTTAATTCATTCATTCAAGAAGTATTTCCTAAGTGTCTGTTATAAACTAGGAGTATGTATATACCTATTCACAAGGCAGAGATATATAGGATACCAGTGGCTTTGTAGTGATTATACAAATATATCCTATTTTTATTTTCCCTTGTTATAGAATGATTTTTAATGCAAAATCGTTATTCCAGCTTTATATAAAGATACCTTTCACAGAAAAAAGCATAACTTTTAAGATGGCGGAGAGGAAACAGCAAGCTGCCTGAGCTCTGCTTCTGTTCCCTCAAAAACAACATTAAATCAAGCCTCTGGATGGATTCTGAAACTACAGAACCTGCAAAGAGACAGAGAGACATAGTATTCCAATCAGAGATAATTTAGGAGACTTCAGGAAAAGTTGGTCTGACTCGGGCAAAAGGGAGGCCCAGCACAGGGCAGCAGCCCAGTGCCAAGGGGGTCGGGGCAAGTCAGCAGGAGCTGCGGGCAACAGCCGAACAACTGAGGCCCCTGGAACCTGGCTCAAAAAATCTGGTGGCCAAGAAGGACAGTGGAAAATCCTACCTGCACCAGCCAAGAGGGCAAGTTGCCAGTGGTAGGGTCACGAACAGGATAGGCACGACGCAGCGCGGTTAGACAGGAAGTGCAGGGGGGCAAACTGCACACATTATAAAGGCCTCAGAGTAAAAAGCCGGTCACACAGCACCTATACCCCTGCACAAGAAGCCCAAAATAGGGACCCTGGTGCCCCCCAGAGCAGAACTCAATTTAAAAAACAAAAAAATAAGCTGCAATAATGAGTAAGAAGCAAAAAAGAGCCCTCTCCATTGAGAGCTTCTGTATCAACAGGGAAGAAGCCAACGCAAACTCAGATGAGGACAATACCCTCAAATTGCCTACATATGAAGCCTCACTAGGGAAGGTGAATTGGTCTCAAGAACAAAAAGCCTTCCTGGAAGAGCTCAAAAAGGATTTCAAAAATCAACTGAGAGAGGTAGAAGAAAAAATGGGGAGAGAAATGAAAGCAAAACAAGAAAACTATGAAAAAAGAATCAGCAGCTTGGAAAAGGAAGCACAAAGATTGACTGCAGAAAACAATTCCTTAAAAAATTCATCTGGCCAAATGGAAAAAAAAAAAGTTCATAATTTCACTGAAGAAAACAATGCCTTAAAAAATTCATTTGGCCAAATGGAAAAAAAGGTGCATAATCTCACTGAAGAAAACAATTCCTTAAAAATTAAAATTGGACAGTTGGAAGATAAGGAAACCATGAGACACCGGGAATCAGTCAAGCAGAATCAAAAAAATGAAAAAATAGAAGAAAACGTGAAATACCTCATTGGAAAGACAACAGATTTGGAAAACAGATCCAGGAGAGACAATTTGAGAATCATTGGACTGCCTGAAAGCCATGACCAGAAAAAGAATCTAGACACCATATTCCAGGAAATTCTTAAGGAGAACTGCCCTGATATAATAGAATCAGAGGATAAAATCATTATTGAAAGAATCCACCGCTCACCTCCTGAAAGAGACCCCAAAGGGAAACCTCCAAGGAATATTGTAGCCAAATTCCAGAATTATCAGGTGAAGGAGAAAATACTCCAAGCAGCCAGAAAGAAGCAATTTAAATATCATGGAGCCACAGGCAGGATTGCTCAGGACCTGGCAGCTTCAACATTAAAGGACCGCAAGGCTTGGAATATGATATCCCGGAAGGCAAAGGAGCTTGGATTGCAGCCAAGAATCTATTACCCAGCAAAACTGATCATTCTCTTTCAGGGTAAAAGATGGACATTTAATGACATTGGGGACTTTCAATCATTCCTGATGAAAAGACCAGAACTGAATAGAAAATTTGATCTTAACATACAAGATTCAAGAGAAGTTTAAAAAGGTAAACAGAGGGGGGAAAAAAGGTTACTAAATTAGGTTAAACTGTTTATATCCCCACACAGGGAGATAATACTCATAACTCTTAAGAACTGTAAATGTATTTGGGCAGAGAGAAGGAGTTTACACAGAGGGTATAAATATAAATTGTCTTTGATGTGATGATACAAAGAAAACTAAGAGGTTAAAAAGGGAGTCTATTGGGAGGAGAGGAAAGGGGAGGTGGAATGAGGTGAATTATATCATATGAAGTGGTGAAAAAAAAACCTATTACAATAGAGGGAAAGAAAGGAAGGGTGAACATTGTTTCATCCCTACTCTCATTAGATTTGATTCAAAGAGGGAATAACATTCATTGGGATAAAGAAACTTAGTTCATTTTTTAGGGAAGCAAAATGAGAAGGGAAGGGGGGGCTGATAGAAGGGAGGACAAAATCAAGGGAGAAAAGGGTAAAGAAAAGAGAGGGGGGTGATTAAAAGGGAGGGCAGATTGGGGGAGGCAGGGGTAAGATGTAAAATGTCGGTGAGGAGGAATAAGGTGAAAGAAGGAGGGAAAAGTACAAAGGGGGTAAATGGAATGGAGGGGAATAGACAGTCAGTAATAATAACTGTGAATGTGAATGGGATGAACTCTGCCATAAAATGGAAACGAATTGCAGAGTGGATTAAAAAAGAGAATCCTATAATATGCTGTTTACAAGAAACACATCTGAAGCAGAGAGATATACACAGAGTAAAGGTAAAAGGCTGGAGCAGAATATATTATGCTTCAGCTAAAGTAAAAAAAGCAGGGGTAGCAATCCTTATCTCAGACAAAGTGCAGGCAAAAATAGATCTCATTAGAAGAGATAAGGAAGGAAATTACATCTTACTTAAAGGTACTATAGATAATGAAGTAATATCAATATCAAATATGTATGCGCCAAGTGGTATAGCATCCAAATTCTTAGAGGAGAAGTTAAATGAGTTACAAGAGGAATTAGACAGTGATACTATACTAGTGGTGGATCTGAATCTCCCCCTCCCAGAATTAGATAAATCTAGCCAAAAAATAAATAAGAAAGAAGTGAAAGAGGTGAATAGATTACTAGAAAAGTTAGACATGATAGATGTCTGGAGAAAATTGAATGGGGACAGAAAGGAATATACCTTTTTCTCAGCAGTACATGGCACATTTTCAAAAATTGACCATGTATTAGGGCAGAAAAACATCATAGTCAAATGTAGAAAGGCAGAAAATAGTAAATACATCCTTCTCAGATCATGGTGCAATAAAAATTACATGTAAGAAAGAGCCAGGGAAAAAGTAGAATGAAAATCAATTGGAAACTAAATAATTTCATTCTAAAGAATGAATGGGCCAAACAAGAAATCATAGAAACAATCAATAACTTTATCCAAGAGAATGACAATAATGAGACAATATATCAAAATCTATGGGATGCAGCCAAAGCAGTACTTAGGGGAAAATTTATAGCTCTAAATGCTTACATGAATAAAAAAGAGAAAGAGGAGATTAATGAATTGAGCATGCAACTTAAAAAGTTAGTAAAAGAACAAATTAGAAATCCCCAATTAGATACTAAACTAGAGATCCTGAAAATTAAAGGAGAAATTAATAAGATTGAAAGCAAAAAAACTATAGAATTAATCAATAAAACTAAGAGCTGGTTTTATGAAAAAACCAATAAAATAGATAAAACACTGGTTAATTTGATTAAAAAAAAGAAAGAAGAAAACCAAATTACCAGTATCAAAAATGAAAAGGGTGATGTTACCACCGAGGAAGTGGAAATTAAATCAATAATTAGAATTATTTTGCCCAACTGTATGCCAATAAATTTGACAATCTAAATGAAATGGATGAATATTTACAAAAGTACAAACTGCTCAGGTTAACTGAAGAGGAAATAAAATCCTTAAATAAACCCATATTAGAAAAAGAAATTGAACAAGCCATTAATGAACTCCCTAAGAAAAAGTCCCCAGGGCCAGATGGGTTTACAGGTGAATTTTACCAAACATTTAAAGAACAATTAATTCCAATATTACACAAATTATTTGGAAAAATAGGTGAAGAAGTAGTTCTACCAAATTTGTTTTATGACATAAATATGGTGGTGATACCAAAACCAGGCAAAGCAAAAACAGAGAAAAAAAATTATAGACCAATTTCCCTAATGAATATTGATGTTAAAATCTTAAATAAGATATTAGCAAGGAGGATTATAGCAAGTGATCACCAGGATAATACACTATGACCAGGTGGGATTTATACCAGGAATGCAGGGTGTGATGTTTAAAATCTATATTGTGTGATCGCCTTAAATTAAAAAGCTTCAGTACCAGTCTTTGGGCATTAAACATTTATTAAAGCATACAGATATTTACAAGGAGTTCAGAAAGTTAAGAAAAAGAAGTCCTACCTGGCCTAGAGTTGCAGCCTGGCTGGGTTCTTCCTCAAGTCCTCCTCCACAAGCCTGCTTTAATCAGGAATTCTTTAGCAAACTGATTGTGGAAGCTTTTTATAGGTCTGGAATAGAGGTGGTCCTTACACACTGCTTCAAGCAGATTGGTTGGCATCCTCCAAATCCATTAAGGGCTAGCCAGGTGTGATTACAATCTAGTTAACTTTGAAGTAAGCTAATCAGCAGTCAATCACTAATTTTGTAGGAAACTTTTCCTAGCTGATTACCAGCATCTACACATTTGAAACATCTGAAAAGACTTCCATTCCATGACTGCACCCAGAGGACATCCCAAGAATCATCTGAGAAAAGACTTTCAAAGACTAAATTATTTTTTTACTGTTTCATCAAGGAATACCTATTCTTAGAAGAAACAAAGGGGGGAAATGTGATAAAATAATGGGATTTAGCAGATACTCAAAGACCCACCTGGAGATTAATCTAAACTGATTGAATCAAGTGAGAGTGATTGACTGCTGATTAGCCTACTTCAAAGTTAACTAGATTGTAATCACACCTGGCTAGCCCTTAATGGATTTGGAGGATGCCAACCAATCTGCTTGAAGCAGTGTGTAAGGACCACCTCTATTCCAGACCTATAAAAAGCTTCCACAATCAGTTTGCTAAAGAATTCCTGATTAAAGCAGGCTTGTGGAGGAGGACTTGAGGAAGAACCCAGCCAGGCTGCAACTCTAGGCTAGGTAGGACTTCTTTTTCTTAACTTTCTGAACTCCTTGTGAATATCTGTATGCTTTAATAAATGTTTAATGCCCAAAGACTGGTACTGAAGCTTTTTAATTTAAGGCGATCACACAATATAGATTTTAATCATCACAAGGGCTTGTTGAACATTAGGAAAACTATTAACATAATCAACCACATCAATAAGAAAACCAACCAAAATCATATGATTATCTCAATAGACACAGAGAAGAAGCTTTTGACAAAATACAGCACCCATTCTTATAAAAACACTAGAGAGTTTAGGAATAGGTGAAGCTTTCCTTAAAATAATAAACAGTATCTACCTAAAACCATCAGCAAGTATTTATATGCAATGGAGATAAATTAGAGGCCTTCCCAATAAGATCAGGGGTGAAACAGGGATGTCCATTAACACTGCTGTTATTTAATATTGTCCTAGAAATATTAGCTTTAGCAATCAGAGAAGAGAAAGGAATTAAAGGAATTAGAATAGGCAAGGAGGAAACAAAACTATCATTCTTTGCAGATGATATGATGGTATACTTAAAGAATCCTAGAGAATCAACTCAAAAATTACTTGAAACAATTAAAACTTTAGCAAAGTAGCAGGATATAAAATAAATCCACATAAATCATCAGCATTTCTATACATGACCAACAAAGTCCAGC
This sequence comes from Dromiciops gliroides, assembly GCF_019393635.1. Taxonomy (NCBI): domain Eukaryota; kingdom Metazoa; phylum Chordata; class Mammalia; order Microbiotheria; family Microbiotheriidae; genus Dromiciops; species Dromiciops gliroides. The sequence goes on from NC_057866.1 coordinate 71,461,110, forward strand.
AGCAAGAGATAGAAAGAGAAATTCCATTTAAAGTAACAGTAGATAATATAAAATACTTGGGAGTCTACTTGCCAAGACAAACCCAGGAACTCTATGAAAACAACTACCAAACACTCTTCACACAAATCAAATCAGATCCAAATAATTGGAAAGATATCAATTGCTCATGGATAGGCAGAGCTAATATAGTAAAAATGACAATACTGCCTAAATTAATTTACTTATTCAGTGCCATACCAATCAGACTACCTAAAAAATATTTTATAGAGCTAGAAAAAATAATAACAAAATTCATCTGGAAAAACAAAAAATCAAGAATATCCAGGGAAATAATGAAAAAAAATTCACAGGAAGGTGGGTTAGCGGTACCAAACCTGGAGCTTTACTATAAAGTGGCAGTCATCAAAACTATCTGGTACTGGCTAAAAATAGAGTGGTAGATCAATGGAATAGGCTAGGCACAGGAAATGCAGTAGTAAATGATACTAGTAATATAGTGTTTGATAAACCCAAAGACTCCAGCTTCTGGGATAGGAACTCAGTGTTTGACAAAAACTGCTGGGAAAACTGGAAGATAGTATGGCAGAAATAGGCATAGACCAACATCTTACACCTTATACTAAAATCAGGTCAAAATGGATACACGATTTAGACATAAGAGGTGATACATAGGTAATTAGGAGAGAAAGGAATAGTCTACCTATCAGATCTTTGGAAAGGAAAACAGTTTTATGACCAAACAAGAGATAGAGTATATTATAAAATGCAAAATGGATGATTTTGATTATATTAAATTAAAAAATTTCTGTACAAACAGAAGCAATGCATCTAAAAATTAGAAGGAGGCAGAAAGCTGGGAAAACAATTTTTGTGGCCAGTACTTCTGATAAATGCCTCGTCTCTAAAATATATAGGGAACTAAATCAAATTTATAAGAATCCAAGTCATTCTCCTATTGAGAAATCGTCAAAGGATATGAACAGGTAGTTTTCTGATGAAGAAACCAAGGCTATCTATTCCCATATGAAAAAATGCTCTAAATCTCTAATGATTAGAGAGATACAAATAAAAACAACTCTGAGGTACCACCTGACACCTCTCAGATTGGCTAAAATGACAAAAAAGGAAAATAATAAATGTTGGAGAAGCTGTGGGAAAATTGGAACACTAATCCATTGTTGGTGGAGCTGTGAACTGATCTAACCATTCTGGAGAGCAATTTGGAATTATGTCCAAAGGATGATAAAGCTGTGCATACCCTTTGACCCAGCAATACCACTTTGGGTCTTTTTCCCAAAGAAATCATGGAAAGGGGACAGGGACCCACATGTACAAAAATATTTATAGCTGCTCTTTATGTGGTGGCAAGGAATTGGAAGTTGAGGGGATACCCATCAATTGGGAAATGGTTTGGACAAGTTGTGGTATATGAATACAATGGAATACTATTGTGCTGTAAGAAATGATGAGCAGGAGGAGGTCAGAGAAACCTGGAGGGTCTTGCATGGGCTGATGATGAGTGAGATGAGCAGAACCAGAAGAACATTGTACACAGTATCATCAACATTGAGTGTTGATCTACTGTGATGGACTATATTCTTCTCAGCAATGCAATGGTACAGAAGAATTCTAGGGAACTCATGATAGAAGAGGATCTCCAAATCCAAGAAAAAAAAAAGAACTGTGGAGTATAGATGCTGAATGAACCATACTATTTCTTTTGTTTTTGGTGCTGTTGTTTTTTCTATTTTGAGGTTTTTTCATCATTGCTCTGATTTTTCTCTTATAAAATGACTAATGCAGAAATAGGATTAATGTTATTATATATATGTATATATACGTATATATACGTATGTGTGTGTGTGTGTGTGTGTGTATGTATGTATGTATATACATATGACCTATATCAGATTACCTGCTGTCTAGGGGAAGGGGGAGGGAGGGGAGGGAGGGAGAAAATCTGAAATTGGAAAGCTTGTATAAACAAAAGTTGAGAACTTCTTTACATGTAACGGGAAAAAAAATACTAAAAAAAAGCATAACTTTGACAAGAACTGCAGTGCCTCTAGGAAGCATATTCTGTGCTAGAGAGGATCAGTAGATGGACAGTCATAAACCCTCACTAAGAGCAATTCAAGGTGCATCAACAAATGTAGATGTCCTTATTGCACCTCCTAGGCTTTTCCATTCATTAAGTCTTATGTAGATTTCTACAACTGAATTTAATGAGTAGATTCATTTTTTAATCTCACCACCACCACCACCACCACAACCACCATCATCATCATCAACATCATCAGCATCAGCATCTATTAGGAACTGTTTGTCCCCTAAAATATAAATAGAGAAGTAGATTGACTTACAGTAAAAACAAGTATATTGTTTGTCTGGTGTTGAATAAGATTAATGCTACAAAGATGGATGACAATATTCCTAGATAAACTATGAGTCAAAAAGATACCCCCCAAGTAACATGATAAAACAGGTTTTCTTGTATCTGGAGTGATGCTTTCCATCTAAACAGAACACATATTAGTGTGTTTTCATGTGTGTATATACAATAGGCAAATAGACATATAATATATATGTATCTATGTGGATATTTATATACATATAATAACCATGCTTACATATACATATGCATGTATACACGTATATTGAAAAGCATGTGTACATATATATGTATGTGTGTATATATATATATATACCTACTTACTATATATACACACACACGTGTTATATGGTGTATATAGATATATACATAGATATATATCTATATACACCCACATATATACATGGTGTATCTATGTATTCCATATCTATATATGCATATTGTATGTATGTGTGTGTATATATATATGCACATATGTGCGGGCATACACACACCATTTTAACACCAATTTTCCCAGTAATGTTAAATGACTATGCTTTATGAAACACCATGATCTCAAAGGATAAAACCTAATAAAAAACCCCAAATGACAATGGAAATACATATGAAACATAAATAGGGGGGACACACAATATCTAACTATGGCCTTCTCATAAGAATTAACAAAAAAAGTATATCATACACAATGCACAATACACATATAAGAATTAGAGTGTAGCAACTGGTGCTTGGAATGAACTGGGCTCAGATAATGTATTTAACAACACTCCATTGAGGTGGGAGTTGGAGCACTGACTAGAACAGTGGTGACCTTTAGAATCACAGGATCCATATCCCAGAAAAAATGACAGAATTGGACTAAATAACTTGTAAGGTCCTGTGCTATTCTAGATCTGTGTTAGGGGGAGTAGAGTTGGTTGGGAATGAGTGAAAAAGTTATGTAAACAACTTTGGTCAGAGATATATTGTGCAGTGACCAACAGGACATAAACAATGGTTTACCTTAGATCCTCTGTAAAAAAACCTCAAATGTATCATTCCTATTTTGTAAGGAGGGCAGTTGGAGCTCAGAGTATTTAAGTGACTTACTCACAGTCACACCACTAGTTAGGGAAAAGTGGCTTTCACTCTTTTCATTATGTCCTACTAGATATCACAAAATTCTAGACTTCTATAAGCTGAAAAAATTCTAAGTGTAATAGATTTTTTAATATAGAATATAGATAAATTATAATAAATGTCCAGATTTTGCACGTTCTTCTTCATCTTCTTCCCTACACCTCAATCCATGAGGATTGTGTGTGTGTGTGTATGTGTGTGTGTGTGAATTAGATTTCTGTTTAATTGTGTAATTTTCTCTTTGGTGAGGGTTGTTCTTTCACCAATACAGATGAAATACCCCCAGAATTCATCTCCCCATTTGAGTTCTTGTTTATGTCTTTTCATATGTCACTCTAAGAGGATCTGCCCAATGTCATTCTCCCACATTTTTAATAAACTCATGAGAATGACTATAGTATTTAGGCTGACTACCTATTTTTTTCTAATCCTCACTATGTAACAGACTCATCTTCTTTGCTGGTTATATGTTTTACCCAGTAATTCTTTTTTTCAACTTCTCATGATCAGGCCATTATTTGGTAATATGTCACCCTACTTATGTTTTGACATGTATTTCGATTATCATTTGGGTTATTTTATAGGTTTTATCCTCAGATCACGGTTGTTTCTTGAAGCACAGTCATTTAACATTACTGGGAGAATATATTGGTGTTAAAGAGATTGGCTTTTGTATCACGGAAGCAATCAGAAGAAATGAAATCATTTTACATTTTCCCCAAATATGATCCAGCCAGATCTCCTCCTACTCGATTCTGGGCTCAATACCATTATCCATCTGCAGCATCTGCCCAAGCTATGCTTACTGATGGACTAATGTGACAGGCTTCTTATCCAGCTGCATTTATAGTTCAGGCAATATATATTTTTGTATACTTTGTTTTGCCACTGCTGCATAAAGACATTGTTATGGATTTCACTAAGGAAGCTTTATGGTATTCTAGGGTTTAAGCAAGTATTAGGGAAAGGAAAGGAAGAGAGCAATTATTTATTAATGTATCAGAAACTATGCTAAGCTCTTTATGAATATATTTCCTTCAATTCTCATAACAGCCTTGGGAGCTAGGTTTTTATTACTATCTCCATTTTATTCATTGAAGAAACTGAGGCTAATAGTTTAAATGACTCACCTGTGGTCACATTGCTACTAAGTATCTGAGGTTGGATTTGAATTCAGGCCTTCCTGACTCTAGGCCATTAATATCATATGTAATCTGGAATACTCAGAAAACTCATCATCAATTAGAGAATCCTTCTTTGTTTGGACTTTGAGTAAGGTATCTCAAGGTGTTGGGCAAAACATTAATTGAACATATGTCTTACTGTTTTGTGCTTTGTTGTCAATACTCAGCAGATGTATCGATGATACAATTATGTCATTAATTAAAAAATGCCTTTAGTTATATTTGTCATATAGTTTTGTATAATTTTAAATGCCATTGGAGGCCTCTTATCTGAGAAAAAACCTTCAAGTCTGTATTTTTCTATCTAATAATATTATTTCACCTCTTTCAGTGATATATGATCTCTTTAATGTGGGTACTCTACAATGGTGTAACTCATATGCTTTCATTCAGTGGGACCTTTGCCTTCTGTTTTCCAACAAATTCTTCACAGAGGGTTCATCCAGAATGCTAGAGCCCTTAATCTAGCCCTCTTAACATCCTGGGGAATACCTTACTCTTACCACAATTTAACCAAAAGCTCCTATTTCAGCCATACTTCTCCAATAAAACTATGTTATAGGACTAATGATGTCCATATCATATAATTTCCAGTGGTCTTTACAAAATGCATAATTTTAATTCCTTGAGGATTATGGTACTGTATGACTCAGCCACACTGAACTACTAGAAGAATAGTGATATTAAAAATAAGGGTCTTTGTTACATTAAAAGTAATGAACAGGCAGCTAGGTGGCGCAGTGGATAGAGCACTGGCCCTGGAGGTCAGGAGTACCTGAGTTCAAATTCGGTCTCAGGACACTTAACACTTACTAGCTGTGTGACTCTGGGCAAGTCAATTAATCCCAATTGCCTCACTAAAAAAAAAAGAAAAAGTACTGAACAATTTTCCATAGTAAATCCAGTCTGTTCTCCTCCCATTCAATTCTCAAATGAGTTCAGTTCCTGTAAACATTGTCTTTACAAAATCTGAGATTTGCCTTTACTGTCCATAGGCAATGAAAAAAATAATTTCATGGGATGCTTGGTGATGTCTTTATTATTATTATTATTATTATTATTATTATTATATTATATTATTATTATTTTGAAGGGAAATGAGGGTTTAAGTGACTTGCCCAGAGTCACACAGCTAGTAAATGTCAAGTGTCGAGGCTGGATTTGAACTCAGGTCCTCCTGAATCCAGGGCAGGTACTTTATCCACTGCACCACCTAGCTGCCCCCTAATAAAAATCTTTTTTAAAAAAATCAATAAAATATGGATTCTTTGGAATCTTATATTATCTACATCTTTCAATCAATTGTGTAACTCCAAAGATTTTGTCCTACTGTGGAAATGCCTATTTTGTGTGAAAGCCTATTTCACCAGCTTCTAATTTTTGACAGAGTGGAGGAATAAGCAATTTTTATTTAGGATTTTGCAGCAATGATGAAGAAAGTATCTGGTTTAGTAAAGGTAGATGTCTTCCTAGTTACTATTTGGGGATGGGATGGGTAAATGAACTAGATTTCTCTCTTTGTAGTAGCTCAGAAATGGACCCCTGAGTGCCTTTTAAAATTGGGTTTATGGTTTAATTTAAAACAGCAATTAGGAGGATAATTTATGTTTTCCAGTTCTATTAAGTTGTGTCCATATGTATTATTTGACCATCTTAATATGACCTCACTATAATTTGGATGAGTGATGGCCACATGAGAGTAGGCAAGGTTTATATCCTAATAACACCATTTCTGTTCTGGTTATAGGAGGCAGAGAAAGAAATTAACGGGTCGATTTGAAAAGGTAGCAAGTCTGCACCTGGAAGGGAGCAGAACTCATTTGTCAACTATGATGTCAAAGCCCACACTAATGTGATATATATGATTGACATAGCTCTGAGCCCCCAAATGGAAAAATAACATGCCTTGGATGGGTGTGGACAGACCTTGAATGAAAATATAGGGGTGTCTATATTAGTCTGTCCATTTCAGAAGAAAGAGTGGTTAAAATAATGGGGGATGAATGGACACTATAGTGGGACAATGAAAGACATAGGGTTTCAGGTAACATGATACACCTTGGCAGCTCAGACATATAATTAGTTCATCTTGAAATTGGCTGAAATCCTCATCTTGTAAATTGCCATTTGCTCTAAGTTCTAAAAATAGCTACTACTTGTCTTTGAAATGACCTAAGAAATAGAAGGCTTTTTGGTGTAGTGGAGACAGCACTAAATCAGGAGTTCAAATTCTAATTTTTCATAACTAGTTCTGTCACCTTATCTCCATGGTTCAGTTTTCCTTGTTTCTAAAATGAAAGGCTAGGACTAGGTGATCTTTATAGGCATTCCAAGGTCTAAAACACTAAAATTTTATTCAGTCCTTAGCAGGAATTATTCAAAATTTACAATCACATAGAATAAGCAAATATATTTGGCTCCTATTTCCAAAATTAATCATCCTTTGACCATGAAAAATGAGAGTCCAGAGTAAATTCTCTAGAAACTAATGAACAAACGAAAACTGAAATTATTAAAAATGATTAAAAGTCCACTTAATGTCTTAGTGCAGCACTACAGTGGTGATTATAATCCTATACAATGACTCATACTAACATGTATATTATCAGCTCCAACATGAGACAATTCTTTGCTACATCTTCCAAACAGATGGCTAGCCATCATGAGTACCTTGCTTGGCAGCTCTGAAATTCAGCCAGGGTCACTTGTAGGGATGAGGTTTCTGGAAATCAGCCATGTTAAGAGCAACCCATGATTCAAAGAGAGATTCTATTGGTCATATTAGTGATCTCATTTGTCATTCACATTTGTTACTGTTCCATTACATGTTTCTGTCAAAGACGTGGATAATGGCAGACTTATTGAACCTATGAAAGGCAAATCTGACCTACCTCTCAAGAAACTGAAGGAAGTGAATTCTGACCTTGTATGCAAGAATTAAAGCTAGATATCCTTTACATGATTTGGTACCCCTTACTCTAATTTCTGCATATTTTTAAAATGCTGTTTCCAAAAAATAGTGGGGTTCTCTTTCTTTGTTTCTTGCTTGCTTACTTTTCTCCCTCCTCCATCACTTCTTTCTTTCTTCTTCTCTTCCCATCCCTCCCTGCCTCCTTCCTTCATTTCTTTCTGTCTTCCTTCTTTCTTTCTCTATTAGGAAATTTTGAGAGCCATGAAAATTAGTCCCTCACTCAAGGGAGAGTGTGCACTGGGGAGAGAAAGTCAGTATGCTGTAGCCATCTATTCCCAACTCAGTGCCACTCAACTGCTTTCTGAAGACAGAGTTAGTGGAGTGAGACATACTTTTCTTGCCCCTCAGGCTATCTTATCATTTCATTCAGCTCCTGATCCCCTGGATGCAGGGGAATTAAGAGCATAAACCTCCCTTCCCACAAACAACTCTGTCAGCAGAAATGCCCAAAATTAAGCTTCTTAATTTAGCACTTTTATTTTTTAAAACCTATCTCCTGCCTCACTCACTTAGGTCCAAGTCAGGTATTATAAAGTTCTCACTTATCTGACACGAGTCCAGCTCTTTCAAATAACCTTCCCCTTCTCCAGGGAAGTGCTTATTTGATATCTTGTCTCCTTGTGCAAGGAAGGGAATCATCTTGAGGATGAAGAGCTTCAAGAATTACCAAACATGGATGAACTCCTAACTAGAACACCCTTGATTTCACCTGAATGAAACCCTCCCAGGTTAAGAGGCTAAGGGATCAGTCAGGTCTATCTTTCCAGTGAAGCAAGCATTAGCATCCATCCTAAAGACTTTGGGAGATCTGCTATATTAGCCTGCTTTACACAGGTGAGAACTGGACCAGCACAAGAGGAGTTGCTAAGGGCAAAAGAAAGCTGCAGGTGGGTAGATAAGGGGTGCTGAAAATGTGGGGGGAAATTTAGAAAAGGGAATTTGGAAAGCATGAGAAAATTTTCTGTGCATTACAATTTTGGTTTGGTGCAGCTCTGCTTAGAGATCCCAAACTTTGGCTATCTCAGGAACCGTCGTTGCTCAGATAATTCAGCTTATTCCACAAGGCTAGACCTTTGTTTTTTTTTTTAATTTAAAGTTTTTGGGTGGCAAAGAAACCTGATTTTGAGGATTATTTTTCTGTAGCTTTTCAATATATTAATGCAGCCAACTGAGAGCTATACTTGCTCATAGGGTTCTTGGGATGCCTGTTAATTTTTGTGTTCGTTCATATATTCAAGTCCTGTGCCCAGTAGTATTGTAAGCCCCTTGAGAGCCGGGACCTGTTCATTTTTTGTCTTTAGTATTTTGCCAGTGTCTAGCACAGAGCTTTGCACATAGTAGGCACTCAAGAAAGACTTGTTGAAATTCATCATAAATTGAAGAAGTGAGTAATGGTTAATTTTGCACCTTATTATATGTGGCTACTCCCTTCACTGATTTAGACCATACCCTCTTTCTATTTTCCTATACAATTTTTGTTCATATATTTTTATGAATTTTCTTTGGAGCACCTACTCAATACACCAAAGGACTTTTCCCTTTTAGTTATGCTCCTCATCCTCCTCCCCACACATTAAATCTATGAGGAAATGATCTGTGAGAATTAGGTTTAGACTTACTTTAATGGTTTAAGGACTCACTGACATTTCTAGTCTCTCAAAAGACACTGGTTCTCTGGATATGCTCTATTAATAGAATAGAGATGCAGTGATGGAATGGACCATAGAGATCACCTCGTCCAATCTCCACATTTTACAGAAGAATAAACTGAAGGTAGATGAGGTTAAGTGATCTGCCCATGGTGACACAGCAAGTGAATGACAAGCACTGGCATGGCAACATGGATACTGGGAAAGTGCTGGATTTGGAGGTAGGAGGCCTGGGTTCATGCCCTGGCACTGTGGAAGAAGCATGCTTTACTCTATGCTTTTATTTAAAGTCTGTCAGAGACACTTTTGTTGTTATTACAAGCAATTGCTGGGAGAGCTGTTGGATTGACAGTTTCCCTTTTAGCAGCCCAAAAGCTCTGATTATAAGCAATTTTCAGCTAGTGTATATATAGAGAAAAAAAAATGAAGAAGTAAAATCAAGGGCAGTTAGGCCGGATCCTAGCTGTTACTAAATACAAGAAAAGCAGTGTTCTATCATAGGAGAGATGTGGACAAATTATGTAGTGCTCAGTTATGGCTTTGTAATGTCATGGAACTACCTAGACTGCTATGTGCTTTAGTATATAGAGTGCTGCAAGTGAGCACTTTTCCCTGGAGTAAGTAAGAACTGCAATCGAATCTAGCCTCAAACACTGATTAACAGTGTGAGCCTGGGCAAACCACACTGCCCATCTCAGTTTACTCATCTATAAAATGGGTATGATAGCAGCACCTACCTCCCAGGCTCTTTATGAGGATAAAATGATATAATATTTTCAAAGTGCCTTGAAAAACTGAGATTGCTATCCAAATGCTGGCAAATATTATCATCGCTGCTGTTTTGCAGCATTGTCAGAGTGATAAGAGGAACATTAGGAATGATTAGAAAATATTATGAAAGCCTCAGCTCTTTGGATTCACAGGGGTCTTAGTACCCAGTTCCTCAATTTATATCCTTTTAATGCTAACTGTTAGACTATAGTATTTAATTAGAGGATCCCCAGGGTCTTTAGGCTTCTAAAGCACTAGCTATGTTATCATAAGAAAATCAAAGCACTATCCTGAGCTTTGGGTGACTCATCAGTCAAATGGAGATCATTTTTATATACTTCTATTACCTATCCCACATGTTGTTTATAAAACCTAAAAGTGCTATGTAATTGTGGGTAGTTAGACTTCAATTTATATCTTCAGACTTCTAATCAATTGCCTTCTCCATTAGACATGGAACAGTATGTCATTTAATGTTCTACTTCTAGCTGGTACTCTACCCTCTTGACTCTTCATCCCTATCAATGTAATTTGAAGAGAGCAGAATTTTGGGAGAGCATTCAGATCTATGTGAAAGGTGAGAACACCTTGTACCTCATGTTCTATAACAAAGCGTGTTCTACAAATCAAACTATCTCTGGCTGCCAGTCTTCAAGAGCTGATACTTCCAAAGAATAGTATCATCTATATAAGTGATTAATATTTCCCACTATGGGGACGCAGGGTGGACCAGTAGATGAAGCACTGCCCTGGATTCAGGAGGACCTGAGTTCAAATCCAGCCTCAGACACTTGACACTATTAGCTGGTGTGACCCTGGGAAAGTCACTTAACCTTCATTGCCCCTATCTATCTATCTCCCCTATTCAATATTAAAATTATATGCCTTTGTAAGAGATGGAGTAGACCTAAATAGGGTGGATAAAAAGGACTTGCCTGAAGTCTAATCATAAGGGCTTTAAAATGAGAAAAAAGTAAGACCAGGAAGATTGTCTATATACTATTTAACTGACTTTAATACTAGAGTTTATTAGTATAGGTAGAAGAAGAGTAAATACGTCCAATAATTCATAAGAGGAAAATTTAGAATCAAACTAGGAATAAGATTCTTTATATGCCTATAAACACATGTTTGAAGTAAGATAGATGAACAAGGAAACTAGAGATGCTAACACATGAAGAAAATTAGAACAAAAAGGTAACACTGAGACTTGGTACCCATCATTTCAATGTATTCTGGAAGACTGTGTATAGTATTTAAAAAGAATTGAAAACATTTTTTAAATGGTGATATTGCAGGAATAGAATTATATATTGAAAAGATATTTCATGTGGTCATAGGCAATTTTTCAATATATGTATGTATGTATATATGTAAAAATTCAGTCAGTTGGGCTATATCACAAACTGTTATTAAGTATAAGAAAAAAACTGTGACAGGTTATTTTCCTGGGTATCTCCCATGCCTAGAATGTTTCCTCTCATCTCCTGGTTTCTCTGTCTTCCTTCAATTCTCAGCTAAAACCATGCCTTCCTTCTGCAAGAAAGCTCTCCTAAAACCCTCATATGTTCGTGACTTTCCCTTGGCATCATCTCCAATTTATCCTGCTTATATCTGTATGTGTAGGTGTATTTATTTGTACACAGTTGTTTGAATATTGCCTACCCTATTCGATTCTGAGGTCCTCGAGAGCAGGGCTATTGTTTGTCTTTCTTTGTATAAGTGCTTAGGCAGTGGCCTGGCACATAGTAGTTGCTTATTAAAATGCTTGCTGACTTATTGATCTAAAGAGGCACAAATGGAAAGTAGAGAAGCCGGATAACTGTGCATGTACTGAGGTCTATACAAATTCATCTTAAGCTCCTACTCCTTCTAGTGTCCCTGTATTCTGTTCACTTTCCTTTGGATTAATGTGCTAGCTAGTGTTTAGAGAATGACTCTGATGGACTGAAAGATCCCAGATGTCTACTGAATCATCAGAGAAATGCTCCTTTAGTTTTCTATTACAGCTTTGTATAATGTGAGTCATGTTGTAGTCTTATTTTTAAATTTATTAATCTACTTATGGATTTTCAGACCCAATATCTTCTGAGGAGTATATAAAAAGGACTGTGGGCCCCAAATCCCCAAATGGGTAAACAATTGAGGCTGCTAAAATGAAGGTGTCCCAAAGTTAGCCAGTCTATAAAATATGTTCTCAGCTGTAAACCACAAGAGGAGAGATGAAGAACAAGGCTGATGGGAGATCATTAAATGTGTTTGTTCCAAGCTCGGTTGCCCAAATTCTTTTATTTTTTAAAAAACATCCTGCATAGCCCTAGTGGCATATATACTATTTAATAGAATATTGTTATTGATCATCTTGGAGAAAATGGGAGGGTACTGTACAATAACTTCAAGAGCCCAGCCTTCTTCAACGTTCAGCATCAGCTTCTGGACCATGTTATATAATGCATGAGGAATAAGTTCTAGTCTCTGTCCCATGCTGTCTGGCCCAGAGTAATAAGAACACATAAAAATAATGAAATTAAATCTATATGAAAATAATGTTACATTAGAAGTGGCACAGTATGGGTAAAAGATGACTGGACCATCCAGGAGATCTGGATTCTAATTCCAGCACTGTGATTAGTATATTGGATGATATTAGAAGCATCTTTTTTCCTTCTCTGGGTCTCAGGTTTCTCCTAGCAAAATTATTAGGTTAACTGCTAGATTTATATGCCAAAGACATACCAAAAGAGAAAAAGTTCTATTTGTGTCTGTATTATACATAAATAGATAGAATAAATAGATAGATAGATATAGATATATACATACATATACACACATATATATATATACATACATATATACATAGATGTGTGTGTGTGTATCTCAGCTCTTTTGTGGTGGATAAAAATTGGAAATTAAAGGCTTGTCTATCATTGGGGAATGGCTAAATAAGCTGTGGTATATGATGGTGATGGAATATTATAGTGTTATAAGAAATGACAAGCAGGATGGTTCCAGAAAAGCCAGGAAGAGTTGTATGAACGACGTTATAGTGAAATGAGCAAACATTTTCTCAGGAGAACATTGAGTACGGTGACAGCAATATTGTTTGACAAAGAACTGGGAATGACCCTAACTAATCTCAGTGATATAATAATTCAAGACAATCCCCAAGAAGGAATGATGAAGCATACTATACACCTTCCAAGAAAGAACTGATATGATGGAGCACATAGACTGAAGCATGCTTTTTTCACTTTCTTTCTTTTTTTCGTTTATTCAAGTTTTTTCATATACAAAATGACTACTATGGTAATGTTTTACATGATTGCACATGTATAACTGATATCTGATTGCTTACCACTTCAGAGAGGGGAGAGGGTGAGAGGGAGAGAAAAGGAAGGATAGAAATTTAGAATTCAAAACTTTAAATAAAAATGTTTATTTAAAAATATTATGTTAAACTATCACTAAAGCTTCTCCTAGCTCTAATATTGTATTATTTTTCAAAGGCTGCCATCACTTGAAAACCTCCAAGGAGACTGCTGGTATGTAAAATCCACAGCTTGGTGTAGCTTCTCATGGGTTGGGGGAGTAGATATTGTACAGCCTAGGAGGCAGAGTGGTAAAACACTGCCAGACTCTGTACCGAGTTGAGTGACAAGCTCTTGAGGTAGGTAGAGCTGCTACTGAAAGGACAGACTACACTGGAACGAGTGTGCAACAGACTTCAGGTCACTCATTATCTCTTTAGCCACTACTTGAATGACTGGCTAGCAGCTCTGTCAGATGTGTCAGCTTTGAATAGGAAGAACACTGACTATGGGCTGGTAAATCTCCCTTCCTTTAAGGTATTGCCATTTCAAGAACACTACCTGGAGGGTAGGCATTAGACTATAGTTGGTTGAGGCATTCAGATGTCACCCAGGAGTTCTCTGTTCAAAGGCAATTTATTATCAAGAGGAGAGTTGAAACAGATCTCCAGCCTTCCTGTGTTCCAATTCTCTGTACTTCTAAACAGGTAACTTAAAACTCCCTTCTTTCTCTCTTTAAGTCTCTACCTAAAATCCCAGTTATTGATTGCTTTTAGGATCTAAATTTTTATTTTTCAGTACTTGCCTCAAAGAGATTACCTCTGTTTTGAGAAAGGTAGATCAAAATGACCCCCAATTCTTTGTCCTTTATCATATAATGATCCTTAGCTTCCTCTCCTAAAACCCTTTCCCAGTCAAACTTATCTAGAAAGCACTTCAATAACAACAGCAACAACAACAATAATGATAATAAGTGCACTCTTTGCCAACAACCCCCCTACACACACACACACACACACACACACACACACACACACACGATGGAAAGGAAGTTTAGAATGAAAATATAAAGAAGAGTAAAATGAAAGAATATATGGGGTGAAAGGACATTAGAGATTTGAGCCTTAGTATTTAGTAATTAAGATAACTAGGAAAGGTTTACAGATCCCCTTTGTTGCATGCAATGGCACAATAAGAAAAATAATTCAAACCTAGAAGGTAAATTAGAGCAAAATACTGCTTTGAAGAAATATGCTTTGTTTTGCTTGAGAATAGATGATAAAATTCAAACTGAGTTATTCAACAAGGTCCCTATTCCTTTATTTGAATTCACACACAATGAAGAGTGTACTCTTAGAAGAATTGAGTCAGGCACTCTTAAGAATATTGCAAAGGGAAAAAAAAAAAGAATCTGGAAAGGGATGAAGAAAGATTTGTCGAAGATGAACCTGTCATGGATCTTATTACAGTCATCATTACCCTACAAATCACTGTTTTCTATGTCCGAGACCTCAGGCAGCTCACAGAATAGTTGATGCCCAAATTTCCCTAGGACACAGATAATACTATGGAACACAAACAAAGAGAGTTTTTTTTTTTAAAGCACTTAGAAATTACATTCCTCCCTCCCCTAGAGTTAAGATATCCGGCCATAAAGATGTCTTATCTGATATCTCCTGTCCATCTTCCTGTCAAGGCATTCAGCTCAGGAGCTGGGGCATGTGATGAGTTCAGTAATGACCCACCAGAACATCTGGGTTTTCCCTGCTTTTCCATTACTACTTGGGCAGGTAGAGGGCTCAGTAGATAGAGCACTGGCCTTGAAGTCAGGAGGACCTGAATTCAAAATATGATCTCAGACACTACTAGCTGTGTGACCCTGGGCAAGTCACTTAACCCCAATTGCCTTAAACATCAGGGGCCATCTCCAGTTTATCCTGATATATATCATGTCACTGGACCAAGATGGCTCTGGAGGAGAGAGTGAGGTTAGGGAGCCTCACACAGCCCTCCCTCACTTAAAGACAATTAAGTGCGAGTCATGACATCACCCTGATGTCATGGTCCTCTTTGAGAAAGAAGGAGAAACAACAACAACAACAATAACAACAACCACCACCAACATACTACCCACAGGCACCTCAGTAGGAGAAAGGGTTAGCCCTGTTAGAGTTATTACTAATGACTCCTTGCCTTCCTGTACCATACAACACAAGTTATTATCATCATCCTTACAAATGTCATTACCCTCTTCTGCTAATGTTCTACGGACTACATTCTTTTCTCTGGTGACCAGACAGAAGAAAGGAGAACTCCAAAGTATGAAAGTCTAGTGAAAATAGTAACTCCCTAGGTCAGTTTACTTGCGCACATTTAAACATTTATATCAATATTTTTTATATATCGTTTCCTTTCCAGATATATTCCTGTCCCCTCCCTAATCAGTGAGCCATAGGATGAAAATATGACAACATATGTATGGTTCTATAGTCCTTCATTTCTGTAAAGAATCCTTCTACTTTCGATTAACTTTAAAAGAGTCAGAAGAATTCAGTCCATAGTGTGGATAGCATGGAGCAACACAGGTCAATGTGGTGCACCTTCGCCCATTTCCCTTTCTAGGCCTTTCTTAGTTTTCTCATGCATTGTTACAGTAGCCAGAGAGTAACCTATAGGAGAAGAAAAACAAGACTGGGAAAAAACAATTGGAGAGGGAAAAACTAACTTTGGTACCTGTGATTCATCTTATCTTTTGTCATCATTCATATTTCTAAAACATTTTATCTTAAGAAACGAAGATGTTGCTGAGAGAGGCATAGATTCATAGTATCTTAGTTGGAAAGGTGTTAGAAAGTCATTTGTTCAAATTGATTACATTTTGGAGAAAGGAAACTGAAAATCGGAGAAGTTAGGCCACTTGCCAAGGTCATAGGTAGAAGCTTCAAGATTCAAATCTAGTGTTCTCACTAAACCACAAGACCCTTGAGGTCTTTGGCATCAAGACATAAACTACACTTGCTTAATACCAGAAAAGGGAGTTTTCTCCCAGAAACCAATAGAACTATCTAATTCCTGGTCAGGAGACCTAGTGGTATGCAAGTGTAATGAAACCATTGCCATGACAACAATATGATCCATGAAGCACGGGATGGACATATCTGGGGAGAATACCAATGATGTTATAATAACAACAAAGGTGGGACATCTTTTATTTTTTATTTTCTTTCTTTTCTTCTTCTTCTTCTACTTTTGAGTACAATTGGTGAGTGGAATGACATTAGGAAACATTCTATTTCTTGCCTCAGTGCTTTCTCTGGTGCACGCTCTCTCTTCATTCTCCTTCATATACTCCTCACCTTTGCCTCTTATAATCCCTAGTTTCTTCAAGAGCAATTCAAGTCCTGTCTCCTATATGAAGCCTTTGATGATTTCCCCAGCTGTTAGTATATCACAGTTTCTCCCTAATTACCTTATGTTTACTTTGTTTATATTTGTGTTTGAGACACAGAGTAGTGTAGCCTTTGAGCCAGAAACACCTCAGTTAAAGTTCTAAAACCAACACTGGAAGTGTCCCCTTGAGTAAATCACTACTTGGGCTCCAGGAAACCCTTTAAGAGCAGGTTCTGATCTGCTTTGGCAGAGAAAGAACTTTTTCTTTCAGATGGCCCTATAGATCGTCAAAACATTGTATTGATTACATATTAAGGGGAGATATAATTAGCAGCTGTGCCCTCAATAACATGTACGTCCCTTGAGGACAGAGCCTATTTCATTTTTTTGTTTTTGTTTTGTTTTTATGTAAAGATGTTGCAACCACTACCCCAACCTCTGGCTTAAGGGTGTTAACTGTAATTCTTATTTTTTTTTTTAGTGGGGCAATGAGGGTCAAGTGACTTGTCCAGGCTCACACAACTAGGAAGTGTCAAGTTTCTGAGGCTGGATTTGAACTCAGGTCCTCCTGAATGTATGGCCGGGGCTTTATCCACTTAGCCACCTAGCTGCCCTACTGTACTCTTTCCGTTGGTGTTAAAGTGCTTTTGTAGCTGGAGTTCTATTGTGCTCTTTTAAAAAGGTCAGGGACATTTAATACAGAATTAGCAGAATGTATTTTCTTTGCTTCTCTTGGGACTTAGCTCTTAGTTTTGTCTCCTCCCACATGGGTAATTAGCGAGAGATCTAGCTTTTTCCTGTTCAATAATTGCTTCCTGTTTCAGTGTCATATTCCTTCTATAAGTACTTACCCTTATTTATTTTCCATATTCTTTGTTTTCATTTTTTGTTTTTATTTTGTTTTTTGTTTTTTGCAGGGCAATGGGGGTTAAGTGACTTGCCCAGGGTTACAAAGCTAGTTAAGTGTCAAGTGTCTGAGGCTGGATTTGAACTCATGTCTTCCTGAATCCAAGGTCAGTGCTTATCTACTGCACCACCCTCGCTGCCCCTCTATTTCCATATTCTTACTGGGATTTTATACAAGTGAAGCAACCCGTGCTTTAGGGGCTAGTTCATTATCTTTACTGGTGTTTTTCTTTGATAATAGAATTACACAAAAGCCTCTGATCCCTTCCAATATGTGGAATGTTTCATTTGTACCCAAAGGCCTCTCCCGAACAACTTTCATTCTAAACAGGACCACATGCTAATATTTGTATTTTTAGGCTTCAAGTGGTTTTCTATTAAATAGATGCTTTATATATGCTAGTGATTGATTGACAATCTAAATACTTTTCATAGCTATGTCTTACTTACTCCCCTTTAGTTAGATATTGGCAACACCCTAGGTCATACACCTCCACCTCTACTACTGCAATAGTCTTCTATTTGCTCTGCCTTCTTTCACTTTTTTCTCCTCTCTGGTCATGTTCCAAACAGCAACAAAGTAATCACTCTAAGACACAATCGATCTGTTACTCTTCTTATTATAAACTGTCAGTGTTCTCCTCTCTGCATTTCCTCTAGGATAAAACATAACTCAGTCAGTCTTTTATAACTGAGTCTATTGTGACTTTGCAGTCTTATTTAAAATTATTTCCATTCACAAATTCTACTCTGTAGTCAGAAGAGACTCCTAACCATTCCTTACTTGATCATTCATCTGCCACCTTAAGGCATTCATATGATCTGTTCCTTATGCCTTGAAATGCACTTATTCCTTTCTCATCTTTGTCACTAAGAATCCTTGTGCTTCCTTAATGCTCAGCTTAGGGACCATCTTCTATGTGAAGCTTTCCTCTAGTTTTTAGTGTTCTTTCTAGCATATTTATTCGGGTGCATATTTCACCCCTTCCCTGGTAGATATAAGTTCCTTGAGGGCAAGAACCCATTTACTTTTATCTTTGTATCAGCAGAAACTAGCAGAATATTATGCACAGTTACATGTAGTAAATATTTATTCAACTGAATTGAGAAACTAAACATCTTTAAATATCATAGAAAAGGAGCTATAAATAGTTATGTAGGTAGTAAAAACTTATGGAAACCAGATTTAAAAGTTTACAGGTTTCAAAAAATAAGTGACGTTTTCTCATGGCCTAAGACTCTAAAGGAGAATACATTTCAAATGGATGAGATAGTCTAGAAAATGTAACTGACTACACAAGGACCAAATTTAATAAAGAAGCAAAAAGGAAACAGCTAAAGAAACCAATATGGCTACACAGGGACCTCTCTAAGGAGCTCCAGTTTTCAAAGAAAAGGATAGATACAGTTTTATACAACCCAAGGAAATTGTGGTCTTATAGGGAGACAGAAACTTATATGAATATTGTCAGGTAAGATTTCAATCCCAGAATGAGATAAGGTTTTCAAAACTGCCTGTGAACAAACAAGTTTATATTATGCCATGCTTGGAGTAAGAAGATGAAAAAAGGATGGGAATAGTTCAACTCCTTAGGAAATGCATACAATCTTCATAGATGATAGAGAAAATTCAGAACTACTATGTTTTGCTTTAATTGTCTTGATCAATGAGAATGTCATCTTTAAATAGGAAAAGAATGGAACAGCATGGGAAAGATAAAAGCCAATAAAACCCCATATACTTTAAATGAATTTGATTCTCCAGACCTAAATAATTATATTCTAGATTACTGAAAACACTGTGCAACCTAAATAATGGAATCACTATTGATGATCTGTAATAATTCATGATTTTCCTTTATTTTTCCTGAATATATAGCATATCCCTCCAAAGGAATGAAATATTTTGAGGTCAGAGATTATTTAGTTTTCATCTCTCCTCCCAGCATTTAACAGAGTACTCTGCACATAGTAGGTACTTAAAGGACTTCAGAAAATTGAGGATAGTAAAAGTTGTCTTAATTTAATTTTTTTAAAATGATAAACATTTTTTATTTATAGTTTGGGGTTTCAATTTTTACCCCTCTTTCCCTTCCTCCTCTGCCCCCCCTCCCTGAGGTGGCAAACAATCATATATGGGTTATACATGTATGATTATGTAAAACATCATATTTGTCATTGTAAAAGAAAACTTGATTAAAAACGAAAACAAAGTAAAAAAATAGCATGCTTCAGGTTGTTCCATACATATCAGTATTCTTTTGGAGATGGATAGTATGTTCCATCAATAGTCCTTGGGATTGTCTTGGATCATTGTGTTGTTGAGGATAGTCAAGTCTTCCATAGTTCTTCATCAAAACAATCTTGCTATCTCTGTGCACAATGTTCTCTTGGGTTTGCTCACTTTACAATACATCATTTCATACATTCTTTCAGGCCTTCTGAAGTATTCTGATTGTCATTTCTTATTGCACAACAATTATCCATCACCATCACATACCACAGTTTGTTTTAGCCATTCCCCAACTGATGGGCATTCTTTGATTTCCAATCAAAGGTGAAAAGAGGTGGATTTTGGAAACAACAGTCTGTAAGCCCATGTGGATTTTTGGAAAAATTATATTATTGAATGTATTAATAATTTCATCATCATCATCATTAAATATAAAGAAAGATGTGGAGTCAAGCACCATCATGGATCATTAGATGCTAAATTAAGTTCATTATGTTTCTGCAAAAGATTTTGGACTTATTTTTTAAGAGAATATTTAGAATGATAGTACTGTAAGTATAGATCATAGATTAGAGGTAGAAGGGACCTAGAAGTCTGTATTAGTCTAACTTCCACATTTTATAGATAGAAACTGAGGCTCAGAAAGTTATCATATATCTTCACTTCTGCAAAACATTTAAAAGAGGGTTCTCATGTTATCATAGTAGACAAAAGGCAGAAAAATGCAGCCTGGATGATTAGTACCATTAAGTTGAGTCATAGCTGTTTGAACAACTATATCAAAATACTATTGATTCATGGATTGAAGCCAATGTGGAGGAACATCTCTAGCAGTTGTCACAGTATTACTCAACATTTTTATCAATGAAGATATAGAAGGCACACTTACTAAATTTTCAGATTATATAAAATCTAGAGGGATAGTTAATGTATTGAATGCAGAATTAAGATTTAAAAACACCTTATCAGTCTAGAACAATGGGAAAAAGTTATGAAGAGGAAAGCTAATAAAATACATATGTAAAATCTACATATTTCAAATAATTAATTGCATGTGAATTAGAATGAGAGAAATTTGACTAAAATATTGTTCATGTGACATAGAGTTAGAGATTTTAGTTGCACAGAAACTAAATATGAACTCACCATGTTTCATGGCTATTATAAGAGGCGATCTGTGGCCATGAGCAAAAGTGGTTAACAGATAAAAAATAATGACCTGAGGCAGGTAGATGGCAGCAGTGGGATAGAATGTAGGACTTGGAGTCAGGAAAAAGCTGAATTCAAATCCTGCCTCACGTGCTTATTATCTATGTGGCCTGGCAAGTCATTTAACTTGTTTGTATATCAGTTTCCTCATCTGTCAAGTGGGAGTAAAGAATAGCACCAAAGAGCTGTGAGGATCAAAATACATAACATAGCCTTAACCAAACTAGTCCTACTACTATGTCCTCTGGAATGCCTGTTACATAGGTGATAAATTTGCTTTCATCATAAAACTTTCCCTCATTTCTCTACCTGGCCATCTCTCCTGCATTGGCCACTCTTACTTCTACTCCCCATCTTGACTTTCTCTTCTGTTCCTGACCCTATCATCATATTGCTAGCTTTTGTTTCAGTCATTTTTTCAGTCATGTTCGACTCTTCAATAACCCAATGCACTTTCACCTCATACTTCTGCAGGTACTCTTGAGCTGGTGACACTGACCTTCTGGCTGTTCCAAGAACAAGAGACTGGACCTCTTGCTTCCAGGTATTTTGTCTAATTATCCCCTAGGCCTAGAATATTTCCCCTCCTGATCTCTGTCTTCCTTTAAGTCCTAGATAAAATCCTACCTTCTATAGAAATTTTTTCTAAATTCACCTTAATTCTAGGACTTTCCCTCTCTTAATTATATCCTATTTTTCCTATACATATGTGTTGTATCCCTCATTTAGATTGTGAAACTCCTTGAGGGAAGGAATTGTTTTTTACCTTTCTTTGTATCCCTAGTGCTTAGTACAGTGCCTGGTACATAAAAAATGCTCATTGTCTTACAGACTGAAAAGTGTAAATTAAATTTGCAAAACTTAAAGAGCTATATAAACTCAAATATTGGAATGTTTATCTCATGGAATAAGGAAGTATATGTCTTTTGTGTGGGTGGAGAGGACAAGACTAGGACTACTAAATTGGGATAATTTTACAAGGAAGCAGATTTCAGCTTGACATAAGGACAAAAACAATAACATTTTTTTTTTGCCAATTAATTTTGAGAAAGTAACAGGTTGTCTTGAAAAAAGATTGAGTGTCTTGTCACATTTGAAACTGGTTAAGAGATTGGATAAGCATCTTTGAGGGATGGTCCTGGCGGGGTTGCTGCATGGGTGAGAGGATGGGTTTAGGTGACAACTAAGTCCATTTCCAAACAGAATATTTTCTTATTCTGTGATTCTATGACATGAGAAGTTGAGTACAAGCTATTTTCATGGACTTCCAGAATTACCCTTGAGGGGAAACAAGCCACATGGTGTGTCTTAAACTACAACAATAAACTGTAACAGATTATTTCCTTTCAAAGGTAAACCACAAGATTTTGCTACAAATTAAAAATGTATCCGTGAGATCCCAAAGGCTAAACAAAGTATATAGTTGTTATTTTAGGGTATAATTAGTCCTCTATTGTAGCAGAGTTTGAAACAATAATTAGGTCCCGGAGATCCTGAGGAACACAAACTATTTCCTCCTTGTTTGGTCAGCTTGACCTTACAAGTTCTTTAATAGTAAACATAATGGAATAATGGAAAGGTTATTGTTTTTCTGAGCATGAGAAGATGCTTAGGGCACAGAGTAGAGGCACTATAGTAAACTCCTCGAGGGCAGGAACCAAGTCTTATTCATCTTGGTATCTCACTGAGCAGCCTGACATGGTGTTGTAAGCATAGCAGATGCTTAGTGTTAGATTGTTGTTTAATTAATGATGGAAAGAACAAATTAATCCAAAGTGGTATTGATGTTATGTTGTGTTGAAGTCTGGCTATGACGCTTACCCACAGGGTACTAGCCATGGGAAAAGAGCCTTTTTAAAGTTGAAAGCGCCTTTTAACTAGACCTTTTTGGTATTCCAATGTCCTCACTCTTGGTAGTAGGTCCAGTAAAAGCCCACCTTAGGCTGAATTTAATTTTATATAGAATAATGATTGTTCTAGTGAGATTCAGATCTTCTTGGGTATTATTTTCATGAGTCCCTACTCACAGATTATTTCTTTCTGAATGGAATTTCTTGAATTTAGTGAACCAAAATATGATATTTGTGGGAACATTCAGTTTGAAAATTGCTAAATTATCCAGAGTCAATTTTCATGTATGGGCTATGCTTTCATCTATCTATCTATCTATCTATCTATCTATCTATCTATCTATCTATCTATCTATCTATCTATCTATCTACCTACCTACCTACCTACCTACCTACCTACGTATCATCTAACTATCTGTCTATCTCTCTATCTGTCTGTACAGTACACTTCAGCTTTCTTGCATCCCTGAATAGACACAAGATCCTCCATCCTGAAAATTCTTAAAGCACTTCATTTCTACCCATATATACTTCCACATACTATTTTCTACTATATGTATTTGTTTTTTTTTCTCTCTTGTATTTGTGAAAGAGGTAAGAGACTAAACAGATGGTAAAAGTTCTGCTTTATTAGAATTACAAAAAAAATACTAAGAAAATATTGGTAGCTATGATCCATCCTAATTTATTCAGTCACTCAATTAAGAAACATTTGTTAAATGCTTTGTCTTAGGCATTGTGCTAGAAGTTGAGCATACACAGACCAAAAAGAAAAAGAAAGAAAGAAAATAGAAAAGAAAGGAACAGCACCTGTCCTAAGGGGGGTTATATTTTAAGGCAAAATAACACCGTATACATAAACATAAGTGCAAAACATACAAAGAAGATATAAGGGAAGTTGGATATGAGGAAAAATCTAGCAATGAGGTAGATTGGGACAGCCCTCCTACTGGAGGTGACAGTGTATTGGAGTTTTGAAGAATTCTGTGAGGAGAACAGGAGGAAATACAACCTTGGTATGGGGAGACACCTGTGCAAATTAATCAAGACAGGAGATGGAATGCCATATCCTTGGAATAGCAAGGAGCTCAGTTTGGCTGAAATGTATAGTGGGTGAAGTAATATACAATATGCTTAGAAAAGAAGGCTAAAGCCAGACAGTGAAGGGTTTTGTTCTAGAAGCAAGGAGGAGCTTCTGGAACTTTTACCTGCTTTTGCATCTCTGCACATTATTTTTTTAGATTTTGTTTTATTTTATTTTTTAAAGTACTAAACATGTTTATTTATAGTTTTGGTTTCCAATTTTTGTCCCTCCTTCCCTCCCTACTCTCCTCTCTCTGTGAGATGGTAAGCAATCAAATATAGGCTATACATGTATGATTATGTAAAACATTACCATATTAGTCATTTTGTATAAGAATACTTGAATAAAAGACAAAAATGAAAGAAAGTGAAAAATAGCATGCTTCAGTCTGTGTTATATCAATATCAGTTCTTTCTTTGGAGGTGGATAGTATGTTCCATCAATAGTCCTTTGGGATTGTGTTGGATCATTGTATTGTTGAGAATAGTTAAGTATTCCACAGTCCTTCATCAAACAATATTGCTGTCTCTGTGCACAATATTCTTTTGATTCTGCTCACTTCACTATACATCAGTTCATACAAGTCTTTCCAGGCCTTTTTGAAACCATCCTCTTTCTCATTTTTTATAACAGAATAATATTCCATCACCATGATATTCCACATCTTGTTAAGCCATTCCCCAATTGATGGGCATTCCTTTTCTTTCCAATTCTTAGCCACTACAAAAAGAGCTGCTAGAAATATTTTCATACAAAAAAAGTCTTTTTCTCTTTTTGGAGATGTCTTTGGGAAATAAACCTAGCAGTAGTATTAAAGGATCAAATGGTATACCCAATTCTATAGCCCTTTGGGCATAGTTCCAAAGTGCTCTCCAGAATGGTTGGATCTTTTCACAACTCAACCAACAGTGAATTAGTGTCCCAGCTTTTCCACATACCCTCCAACATCCAAAATTTTCTGTTTTTGTTATATTCTCCACTCTGATAGGTGTGACGTAATACCTCAGAGTTGTTTTAATTTTCATTTCTCAGATCAATAGTGATCTAGAGCATCTTTTTTCATATGAATACAGATAGCTTTGATTTCCTTGTTTGAAAACTGCCTGTTCATATCCTTTGACCATTTATCAATTGGGGAATGATTTGTATTTTATAAATTTGACTCAGTTCTCTATATGATTGATAAATGCGGACTTTATCAGAGATATTTGCTTCAAAAATTCTTTCACAGTTTTCTGCTTCCCTTGTAATCTTGGTTACATTAGTTTTCTTTGTGCAAACCTTTTTAATTTTATATAATCAAAATAACCTATTTTTTATATTTTGTTTTAGTCTCTATATCTTCTTTGGTCCTAAATTCTTCCTCTGCCCATAAATCTGACAGATAAATGATTCCATACTCTCTCTCTTTTTTTTTGTATTTTATTTTTTCTGTTACATGTAAAGATAGTTCTCAACTTTTGTTTATACAAGCTTTACAATTTCAGATTTTTCTCCCTCCCTCCCCCCTCCCCTAGACAGCAGGTAATCTGATATAGGTTATATCTATATATCTATATACATATACATATAGATGTATATATATAATACACACACATATATATACACATAATAACATTAATCCTATTTCTGCATTAATCTGTATAAGAGAAAAAATCAGAGCAGCAATGCAAAACCTCAAAATAGAAAAAAAAACCAACAGCACCCAAAACAAAAGAAATAGTATGGTTCAATCAGCATCTATACTCCACAGTTCTTTTTTTTTCTTGGATTTGAAGATCCTCTTCTATCATGAGTTCCCTGGAACTCTTCTGTATCCATTGCATTGGTGAGAAGAATATAGTCCATCACAGTAGGTCAACACTCAATGTTGATGATACTGTGTAACAATGTTCTTCTGGTTCTGCTCATCTCACTCATCATCAGCCCATGCAAGACCCTCCAGGTTTCTCGAACTCCTCTGCTCATCATTTCTTACTGCACAATAGTATTCATTGTATCATATACCACAACTTGTCCAACCATTCCCCAATTGATGGGCATCCCCTCAACTTCCAATTCCTTGCCACCACATAAAGAGCAGCTATAAATATTTTGTACATGTGGGTCCCTGTCCCCTTTCCATGATTCTTTGGGAAAAAGACCCAAAAGTGGTATTGCTGGGTCAAAGGGTATGCAAAGCATTATCGCCGTTTGGGCATAATTCCAAATTGCTCTCCAGAATGTTTGGATCAGTTCACAACTCCACCAACAATGGATTAGTGTTCCAATTTTCCCACAGCTTCTCCAACATTTATTATCTTCTTTTTTTGTCATTTTAGCCAATCTGATAGGTGTCAGGTGGTACCTCAAAGTTTGTTTTAATTTGCATCTCTCTAATCATTATGGATTGTAGAGCATTTTTTCATATGGGAATAGATAGCTTTGGTTTCTTCATCAGAAAACTGCCTGTTCATATCCTTTGACCATTTTCTCAATTGGGGAATTGACTTGGATTCTTATAAATTTGATTTAGTTGCCTATATATTTTAGAGATGAGGCCTTTATCAGAAGTACTGGCCTCAAAAATTGTTTCCTCAGCTTTCTGCCTCCCTTCTAATTTTGGATGCATTGCTTTTGTTTGTACAGAAATTTTTTAATTTAATATAATCAAAATCATCCATTTGCATTTTCATATATACTCTCATCTCTTGTTTGGTCAAAAACTGTTTTCCTTTCCAAAGATCTGATAGGTAGACTATTCCTTTCTCTCCTAATTTACCTATGGTATTATCTATTATGTCTAAATCTTGTATCCATTTTGACCTTATTTTAGTATAAGGTGTAAGATGTTGGTCTATGCCCAATTTCTGCCATACTATCTCTAGTTTCCCATGCAGTTTTTGTCAAATACGAGTTCCTATCCCAGAAGCTGGAGTCTTTGGGTTATCAAACACTATATTACTAGTGTCATTTACTACTGCTTTCCTGAGCCTAGCCTATTCCATTGAGCTACCACTCTATTTTTTAGCCAGTACCAGATAGTTTTGATGACTGGCCGCTTTAGAGTAGAGCTCTGGTTTGGTACCCGCAACCCCACCTTCCTGTGAATTTTTTTTTCATTATTTCCCTGGATATTCTTGATTTTTTGTTTTTCCAGATGAATTTTGTTATTTATTTTTCTAGCTCTATAAAATATTTTTTAGGTTAGTCTGATTGGTATGGCACTGAATAGTAAATTAATTTAGCAGTATTGTCAATTTTACTATATTAGCTCTGCCTATCCATGAGCAATTGATATCTTTCCAATTATTTGGATCTGATTTGATTGTGTGAAGAGTGTTTGGTATTGTTTTCATAGAGTTCGCTGGGTTTGTCTGGCAAGGTAGACTCCCAAGTATTTATATATCTACTGTTACTTTAAATGGAATTTCTCTTTCTATCTCTTGCTGCTGGACTTTGTGGTCATGTATAGAAATGCTGATGATTTATGTGGATTTATTTATATCCTGCTACTTTGCTAAAGTTTTAAATTGTTTCAAGTAATTTTTTGAATTGATTCTCTAGGATTCTTAAGTATACCATCATATCATCGCAAAGAGTGATAGTTTTGTTTCCTCCTTGCCTATTCTAATTCTTTTAATTCCTTTCTTTTCTCTGATTGCTAAAGCTAACATTTCTAGGACATATTAAATAATAGGGGTGATAATGGACATCCCTGTTTTCACCCCTGATCTTATTGGGAAGGCCTCTAATTTATCTCCATTGCATATAATACTTGCTGATGGCTTTAGGTAGATACTTGTTTATTATTCTAAGGAAAGCTCCACCTATTCTAACTCGCTAGTGTTTTTATAGGAATGGGTGTTGTACTTTGTCAAAAGCTTTCTCTGCATCTAATGAGATAATCATATGATTTTGGTTTTGTTTTCTATTGATGTGGTTGGAGTATGTTAATAGTTTTTCTAATGTTGAACAGCCCTGCATTTCTGGGTATAAATCCCACCTGTCATAATGTATTATCCTGGTGATCACTGCTGTAATCTCCTTGCTAATATCTTATTTAGGATTTTAACATCAATATTCATTAGGGAAATTGGTCTATAATTTTCTTTCTCTGTTTTTGCTTTGCCTGGTTTTGGTATCACCACCATATTTGTGTCATAAAACAAATTTGGTAGAACTCTTTCTTCACCTATTTTCCCAAATAATTTGTATAATATTGGAATTAATTGTTCTTTAAATGTTTGGTAAAATTCACCTGTAAACCCATCTGGCCCTGGGGACTTTTTCTTAGGGAGTTCATTAATGGCTTGTTCAATTTCTTTTTCTAATATGGGTTTATTTAAGGATTTTATTTCTTCTTCAGTTAACCTGGGCAGTTTGTATTTTTGTAAATATTCATCCATTTCATTTAGATTGTCAAATTTATTGGCATACAGTTGGGCAAAATAATTCCTAATTATTGATTTAATTTCCACTTCATTGGTGGCAACATCACCCTTTTCATTTTTGATACTGGTAATTTAGTTTTCTTTCTTTTTTTTAATCAAATTAACCAATATTTTATCTATTTTATTGTTTTTTTCATAAAACCAGCTCTTAGTTTTATTGATTAATTCTATAGTTTTTTTGTGCTTTCAATCTTATTAATTTCTCCTTTAATTTCAGGATCTCTAATTTAGTGTCTAATTGGGATTTCTAATTTGTTCTTTTTTCTAGCTTTTTAAGTTGCATGCCCAATTCATTAATCTCCTCTTTCTCTTCTTTTTTATTCATGTAAGCTTTAGAGCTATAAATTTTCCTCTAAGCACTGCTTGGCTGCATCCCATAGATTTTGGTATGTTGTCTCATTATTGTCATTCTCTTGGATAAAGTTATTGATTGTTTCTATGATTTCTTGTTGGCCCATTCATTCTTTAGAATGAAATTATTTAGTTTCAAATGATTTTCATTCTACTTTTCCCTGGGCTCTTTCTTACATGTAATTTTTATTGCATCATGATCTGAGAAGGATGCATTTACTCTATTTCTGCCTTTCTACATTTGACTATGATGTTTTTGTGCCCTAATACATGGTCAATTTTTGAAAATGTGCCATGTACTGGCTGAGAAAAAGGTGTATTCCTTTCTATCCCCATTCAATTTTCTCCAGACATCTATCATGTCTAACTTTTCTAGTAATCTATTCACCTCTTTTCACTTCTTCTTTATTTATTTTTGGCTAGATTTATCTAATTCTGAGAGGGGGAGATTCAGATCCACCAGTTAGTATAGTATTACTGTCTAATTCCTCTTGTAACTCATTAACTTCTCCTCTAAGAATTCTGGATGCTATACCACTTGGCGCATACATATTTAATATTGATATTACTTCATTATCTATAGTACCTTTTAAGTAAGATGTAATTCCTTCCTTATCTCTTTTAATGAGATCTATTTTTGCCTGCACTTTGTCTGAGATAAGGATTGGCTACCCCTGGCCTTTTTTACTTTAGCTGAGCATAATATATTCTGCTCCAGCCTTTTACCTTTACTCTATGTGTATCTCTCTGCTTCAAATGTGTTTCTTGTAAACAGCATATTGTAGGGTTCTGGTTTTTAATCCACTCTCCAAATCGCTTCTGTTTTATAGCAGAGTTCATCCCATTCACATTCACAGTTATTATTACTGACTGTCTATTCCTCTCCATTCTATTTACCCGCTTTGTACTTTTCCCCCCTTCTTTCACCCTATTCCTCCTCACCGACGTTTTACTTCTTACCCCTGCCTCCCCTGATCTGCCCTCCCTTTTGATCACCCCCCCTCTCTTTTCTTTACCCTTTTCTCCCTTGCTTTTGTCCTCCCTTCTATCAGTCCCCCCCTTTCCCTTCCCCTTTTGTTTCCCTAAAGAATGAGTTAAGTTTCTCTATCCCAATGAACATATATGTTATTCCCTCTTTGAGTCAAATCTAATGAGAATAGGGTTGAAACAATGTTCCCCCCTCCTTTCTTTCCCTCTATTGTAATAGGTTTTTTCCACCTCTTCATATGATATAATTCATCCCCTTCCACCTCCCCTTTCCTCTCCTCCCCTAGACTCCCTTTTAACCCTTAATTCTTTCTATCATCACATCAAAGACAATTTGTATTTATACCCTCTATGTAAATTCCTTCTCTCCTGCCCAAATACATTTACAGTTCTTAGAAGTTATGAGTATTAGCTTCCTGTGTAGGGATATAAACAGTTTAACCTAATAGGGTAACCTTTTTTTTTCCCCCTCTGTTTACCTTTTAAACTTCTCTTGAGTCTTGTATGTTGAGATCGAATTTTCTATTCAGTTCTGGTCTTTTCACCAGAAAGATTGAAAGTCCCCAATGTCATTAAATGTCCATCTTTTCCCCTGAAAGAAAATGAACATTTTTGCTGGGTAATAGATTCTTGGCTGCAATCCAAGCTCCTTTGCCTTCCGGGATATCATATTCCAAGCCTTGCAGTCCTTTAATGTTGAAGCTGCCAGGTCCTGAGCAATCCTGACTGTGGCTCCATGATATTTAAATTGCTTCGTTTCTGGCTGCTGGAGTATTTTCTCCTTCACCTGATAATTCTGGAATTTGGCTACAATATTCCTTGGAGGTTTTCCCTTTGGGGGTCTCTTTCAGGAGGTGATCGGTGGATTCTTTCAATGATGATTTATCCTCTGATTCTATGATATCAGGGCAGTTCTCCTTAAGAATTTCCTGATATGGTGTCTAGATTCTTTTTCTGGTCATGGCTTTCAGGAGTCCAATGATTCTCAAATTGTCTCGCTCTCGATCTGTTTTCCATCAGTTGTCTTTCCAATGAGGTATTTCACAGTTTTCTTCTATTTTTTTCATTCTTTGATTCTGCTTGACTGATTCCTGGTGTCTCATGGATTCTTATCTTCCAACTGTCCCACTTTAATTTTTAAGGCATTGTTTTCTTCAGTGAGATTATGCACCCTTTTTTTCCACTTGGCCAAGTGAATTTTTTAAGGTATTGTTTTCTTCAGTGTAGATTATGCACCTTTTTTTTCCATTTGGCCAAATGGAATTTTTTTAAGGCTTTGTTTTCTTCAGTGAAATTATGTGCTTCCTTTTCCAAGCTGCTGATTCTTTTTTCATAGTTTTTCTTGTTTTGCTTTCATTTCTCTCCCCATTTTTTCTTCTGCCTCTCTCAGTTGATTTTTTTTTTTTATGGGAGGCAATTGGGTTAAGTGACTTGCCCAGGTCACACAGCTAGTAAGTGTTTAAGTTTCTGAGGCCGATTTGAACTCAGGTACTCCTGACTCCAGGGCCAGTGCTCTATCCACTGCACCAGCTAGGTGCCCCCTCAGTTGATTTTTGAAATCCTTCTTGAGCTCTTCCAGGAAGGCTTTTTGTCTTTGAGACCAATTCACCTTCCCTCGTGAGGCTTCATATGTAGGCAATTTGAGGGTATTGTCCTCATCTGAGTTTGCGTTGGTTTCTTCCCTGTTGATACAGAAGCTCTCAATGGAGAGGGCTCTTTTTGTGCTTCTTACTCATTATTGCAGTTTATTTATTTATTCTTTAAGTTGAGGTCTGCTCTGGGGGCACCAGGGTCCATGGTTTTGGGTTTCTCGTGCAGGGGCATGCTGTTTGATCTGGTTTTTACTCTGAGGCCTTTATGGCGTGTGGAGATCCCCCACCCTGCACTTCCTGTCTGATTGTGCTCGGCTAGCCAGGCACCAGACCCCGGTGTCTGATCCCGCCTAACCCGTTCGTGGCCCTCTCAGCCGGTGCAGGTAGGTTTTTCCCCTGTCCTTCTTGGCCACCAGATTTTTGAACCAGGTTCCAGGGGCCTCAGTTGTTTGGCTGTGGCCCGCAGCTCCTGCTGACTTGCCCTGACCCCCTCAGCCCTGGGTTGCTGCCCTGCGCTGGGCCTCCCTTTTGCCCGAGTCAGACACGACCTTTTCCTGAAGTCTTCTAAATTATCTCTGGTTGGAGGACTGTGTCCTCTCTGTCCTCTTTGCAGGTTCTGTATGTTCAGATCTGTCCAGAGGCTTGATTAATGTTTGTTTTGATGGGGACAGAAGGAGAGCTCAGGCAGCTTGCTGCTTCCTCTCCGCCATCTTGGCTCCGCCTCTCCATACTCTCTTTTAATGTGTGTATTGTCTTTTATTTGTAAATCCTGTGCCCATTTTGACCTTATTTTAGTATACAGTGTGAGATGTTCATCTATACCTAGTTTCTGCCATAGTCTTTTCAAGTTTTCCCAGCAGTTTTTGTCAAATGATGAGTTTTTGTTCCAAAAGCTTGGATCTTTGGGTTTATCATATATTAGATTACTATAGTCATTTACTATAGTGTATTTTGTGCCTATTCTATACCACTCATTCTCCTCTGTATTTCTTATCCAGTACCAGATTATTTTGATAATTACTGCTTTATAATACAGTTTGAGATCTGGTACTGCTAGACCACCCTCTTTCATATTTTTTCATTGATTCACATGATATACTTGAACTTTTGTTTTTCCAGATAAATTTTATTATTTTTTTCTAGATCTATAAAATATTTTTGATATTTTGATTGGTATTGCACTAATATATAAATTAACTTTTGTAGGATTTCCATTTTTATTATATTGACTTAGCCTACCCATGAACAATTAATATGTTTCCAATTGTTTAGATCTGACTTTATTTGTGTGAAAAGTGTTTTGTAGTTCTGGTCGTATAGTTTCTGTGTTTGTCTTGACAGGTAGACACCCAAGTATTTTATATGGCCACAGTTATTGGAAATGGAGTTCTCTGCACATTTTTTAAAAAGAAAAACAATCTACATATATACAAGGAACTCCTGAGGAAGGTCTAAAAGGGATAGCAAGGATTTCTGAAATAACATTTTCTAAAGAGGTCATATTTTTACAGTCTTACAACTGACTGAAAAGTTATGAGAATAGATATCTTTATCCTTTTAAAAATATAACTATAAGAAAACATGTATGCAATTGCAAGTATGTATACATGTGTATGCATGTATGAATGTTTGCTTGTGTGTGTATAGAGCAAAATAGACCCTAGAATCTCCTTCAACCAAGTATCTCCAATCACAAGATTCCTTGAAAGATTTATCAAAAAGTGACTAATATGGAAATATATTTTGTAAGATGCACAAGTATAATCTATAGCAAATTGCTTGCTTCTCAAGAAAGGGGTAGGGAAGAGAGGGAAGGGGAGAATTTGGAATTCAAATATTTTTTTAAAATTGAATATTTAAATTGCATCACATGTAATTGTAAAATAAAGTAATTATAAAACTTTTACAAAAAAAAAAGACCTAGGAAGCAAAATGTATTTGTTTGATTATTTCTGGGTTACTAATATAAGTGAGGCACAAAAGAGGGAAAGAAATGTTGCCAAGGGTATTATTGCTGTACAAGTGATATCCAGTGCAGAATCCAAATGGAAGGTGTATTCCTCAGGATGTTGATGTTCCTCTCAATGCATCTATTTGCACAAGCATAGCATCGTCTCTAAAGGAGATCCATAATTTCTCCAAAAATTTAGGTTTAATATCTGTATAGGAATAAGTGATTAGATGAAGATTACTTAATATTCACTTTATTATAGAAAGTTTAATGGACACTCCATAATTCTAGTCTCATAGGGAAAAAGAGCTTGTATATCCACTGCAGCCAGATAATGAACTGGGCTCAGAATAGAATAGGAAGGAGAGAGCAAGTTGAATTTCATTTGATAAATTGTCTATTCTTGTAAAGACTCCAAGAATCCCTCTCAAAGTCTTATTTTTTTTAAAAACACAAGTCAGTGTCCAGTGATACTAGATGACTATCACTATAGGTCATGGACTGCAACAGTCTTCAGAAAGTTAAATCTGGGGGCAGTTAAGTGGCACAGTGGATAGAGCATTGGCCCTGGATTCAGGAGGACCTGAGTTCAAATCTGATCTCAGACACTTGACACTTACTAGCTGTGTGATCCTGGGCAAGTCACTTAACCCCCATTGCCCAGCTTAAAAAAAAATCTATAGGTAAAAAGGACATGGGAGGATACATATTGGATAATAAGTTGTGGCATGATACAAACAAAGAGTCACAAAATAGCAGTGATAATGAGTGGAAGAAGTGCATGAGCAGAAAAGGAAGTGGACTGGGAATGGAGAGAGATATGGAAAAACAATTCATTTACTCTAATGCTATCCATGTGATTTCAAGAAATCTAGATGAAAGTTTCCCGAGCATATTCAGTAGGCCATAAGGTGTAGAGTTTATAGGAGGAAATGTACAAGAACCTTATAAGATGGGAGAGATCTTTATCTTTGAAGGGAGAAATCATTGAGGAAGAACATATAATCAGTGATGCTTCAAAGCTGTATTGTATTTGTGTATGTGTTTTATTCTCTCTCTGGTCCAGCATAAGATCTTTTATGACAGAGATAGCGTAGAATTTATGAGCCTCTATCTGACAGTAATTTGGGGATATCCATTGTTAAATGTTCTTTAAAGGCACTGAAACTTTGAATTCTAGATTTGCGAAGGGTCTTAGATACATCTGTCTAAATTATTTCATTAATTGTGATATTCTTCTCCCTTTCTTCCCCCAACCCCAAGTTATTCCAAACTGGCAAGGTTTTCCTCTAAGCAAAAAACCTCTTTGAGGGCAAAGAAGTGAAGATGAGAAAAAAAATTAATTAAATCACTACAATATGCTTTATCTGCTGTTATGCTAAGCTTGCATAGGAGGAGGAAACAAGGAAGGTACTGATTTTCCTGCCCTCAAGGAATTTTTAGTCTAGGAAAGGAATCAAGACAGGTATGTAAAATGCTATATAAGTGGTCCGACCAAAATTCTGGTAGAGCTCAAGAAGGGGACTATCTCATTCTGGGTTAGTTGCCATGGTGATAACCTTTCCCTTTGTTTGCCATCTTGACATTTACAATCCATAGGAATTCACTTACTTTCTGGGCTTTACCTAGAGGTGAAACAGTCTATATAAATGAAAAAAAGGTCATTTTCTAGTTCAGAATTCAGAATATCTAGGAATGGGCTAATGTATTAAATATACTGACCTGTAAGTATGCTAATTGACAGTTCATGGCTTTTTTTTCTCTCCCTTAAAAATCTTCTTTCCCCTCCTTCCTATTTTCTGTATATATTCTTTCAATTGTTTCAGATGTTTTTTGTCTTCCCCTCATTTTCTTTGTCTTACCTTTTTCATTCTGTGTTCCTTATCCCTTTTGCTTCAGGCAACCCCCTCATCTTCCTCAAAATTACATCTCCCAAGTGGTCCTACCTTTTGTTCTTCCCTCTTCCCTAATTTCATCTGCCATCTCCTCCCTGCTCTTACCAACTTGCCTGGCCTTTTATCTACTTGCTTAATTTTATGTATGTTTTACACAGCATTCATTGCCAAGACATCTGGCTTCTTACAGTCATTAAAAACCACATAGGGAAAAAAAAAGAATATTCATCACTCCAATGAAAGACTTTAAATGGTTTCAATAAATAATTTAATTGAAATTCTCCACCAGTCTTGGTCCCTCTCAGTTTCTGCTTCCTCATTTCCCCATTCACTAACTCCTTCCTTCCAATAGAACTCCTTTCCCTCTCCAATGAACACTTAGGCTGTCTCCACAGGCACTGAAACAATTTGTCCAGAAGTGAAAAATTCAGACAATCAGCCAGTTGTTTTGTCAATATGATGGCTGGCAATCCTTTTGCCCGATTTAAAAAAAAATGAATCGACAGAATTGACCTGTTGTTTTGGCATTTTTATAGACAGGGCAGGACAGAAATAACTTACCTCCCAGGCTACTTTGATAGCCTATAAATTATAGCAAAGCATAAGTCAGGGAGATACTATTCCCCAGATTGACACCAACATCTGCTGTTTTGTGTCAAGGGTGCTTACCCTAAAGATACATTCATCTGTCTGTTGGCTAGTTGCTGGACTCTCTCCACCCACTGCCTATGCTTCAGGGCAAGGTTAAACAAATATATATATATATATATATTTATCCCCCACAGTCAGGCAACATTTGTCCTAACCAACATTTACCCAAATCAATACATTTTAATTGAAACTAATGGCAGTTAGCTTAAACAAACAGATTTTTCACTAGACTAAGAACATAAATCAATGCATTTCTTTAAAAATCCTATATCTTATGTAAAATCATGAATTTCTATTTATCTAAGACAGGTTTTTTATTCTACTTGATCTACTGGGTTAAGGACCAGGGCTAAATAATGGACTAAGATTATTTTACTAGTTATTACACCTGCAAAATTATGTGTGGTTCAAATACAGTAATCATTCAGGTTTATATAACATGTACTTATTTTCACAATCTTCATCTTCTTATCTATATGTGTATATCTATAAGTCTGTATATATGTGTATATATGTATATCATCCCCATGTATGACATGTATGTGATATGAAGGCAGCTTGTATAATGGACACAGTGAAAGACTTGGAGAAAGGAAGATCTGGATTTTATCCAACCTTAGACACTAGCTGTGTGACTCTAGGTAAGTCACTTAAGATACCTGAGCCTCAGTTTTCCCATCTGTAAATAAATCCATAATAGTTACCTCATATGGTTTGATGATCAAATGATCTAGCCTATAAGTTTTATATGAATTTTTAGCAATTATTAAGTTATATAATTATATAGTAATGGCCCTTCTGCCCCCACCTTAGGTCACTTGATTAGCACATGAAACTAAAGTTATACTTTTTTGTTTGTTTGTTTGTTTTTGTTTTGTTTTGGTGAGGCAATTCGGGTTAAGTGACTTGCCAGGGTCACACAGCTAGTAAGTGTCAAGTGTCTGAGCTGGATTTGAACTCAGGTCCTCCTGAATCCAGGGCCAGTACTTTATCCACTGTGCCACCTAGCTGCCCCTAAAGTTATACTTTTAATCCCATGTTCAAGTCAATAACTACTTCCACTTTGTGGCCAAGCATGATCATAATTATGATGGGGGAAAATAGGTGGTAGGTGTCCTTAGGTATTCCTCTGTAAAGAATCACACTTTTCTTTTTTGGGTGGGACAATTAGGTTTAAGTGACTTGCCCAGGGTCATACTGTGTCAAGTGTCTGAGGCTAGATTTGAACTCAGGGTTCTCCTGAGTCTAGGGCCAGTGGTTTATCCACTCCCGACCTAGCTGCCACTAAGAATTACACTCTTGAATACCTCCTCATTAGAATAAAAGAACCATTTTATTCTGTACAAGAGACCTGTCCAGGAGGAAAGTTTAGAACTTTTACCTCCCCAACCAGAAGAAGGACGATGATTTTATAGAGAGTAGGTGGGGTGATCACTTGAAAATGGAAAGTTCCTTTTGGGGTCAGTTGGGAAAGCTTGAATGAGGGAGGGGAAGTGGTCCAGACTTCTGGAGGTTATCTCTGCCCACGCTCTGTTCAAGTTGTAGCCATACCTAATGGACTTACCTCCCCTTATTTCTTTATTTTTGCTTTTAAAGGAGAAAACTTCTGAGTTATCCCAGGCCCATATAAACAATAATATCAGACATTTAGATATACTTTAATACTTAAAGAACATTTTACATACATAATCTTCTTTTGAGTCTTATCAACAACCTTGTAAGATAATCAATAAAGTGATTATCTTCAGGTTACAGGTGAAAAAATTGAGGTTCCCAGTAGCTGTGACTTTCCAAGGTAATGTAACTAAAAAGTGTCTGAGGCAAAATTCAAATCAAGATTTTCCAAGTCCAGTGTTATTATACTGCACTGTCTCTCAAATGCCATTAGTTTTCTTATTTAAATGAAAGTATAAGAAGAAATGGGCAAGCAACATGGATGGTTTCATATAGTCATTTCCCGTACTGGGAGGAAAATACAATAACTCAGAGAACATGAGCTATTGCTGGCAGGTCAATCAGGCCATCTTCATTTACAAGGAAGAGCACATTCATAAATAGCAGCTTCCATGATAAATAGGGTATATTCTCCAATGAACAAGAACTGAGCATGTCCAGCAGAGAGGCTATACAATTCCAAATAACTAATATAAAAAGATTCAGTTCAAAATTAGTTGGAATATGGTCAAGATGTAATGATTTTCTTAGCTCTCTTCTAGGAAATCTCCTAGGACCTAAGACCAGTCAGAGGGACTGGGTGATGGGCAATAGAATAGCACACAAAAAATGTCATTAACCAGGACTTTTTTTTCACCTGAATCAAAAAAGTGGAGCAGCAGAAGGAAGGGCATGTGAGTAACACTGAGAAAGAAGTCTGAGTCTATGTGAAAGCTTCCCTGGCAAATGGATGAACAACCAGTCTTTGAGAAAGTCTAGTCCTCCTCCTGCAGGATGTAGGGATGAGAGAGGTAACTGGATCCTAGGGAGGAAGCTTCTAGCTAAGGAATCCTATTAGGACCAAGGACCAATTGGGCCAGTATTTAGAGAAAAAAATAAGGATTTATAGACAAAACCAAAACAGGATATTTTTTTTTAATATGGGGCAAAAATAGGTGGAAGAAGAGTAGAGTAATAACATATAAGGCAGTCTTGGGTGTGATCTTGCTGGGGAGTGACACTGACTACCTCCAGAAAAAGTGGGCTACATTCCTATAGAGGTGTGTGTGTGTGAGAGGGGGGGGGGCGTGTATCATAATAACTGAATCCTGGGGATGTCATCTTGAGGGCAATTATTATATTATTATTTTACGATGGCGCAGAACTTCTCATGGATTAAGAGTTTACCCACCCACTAATACTGTCACTCGGGGCAAAGTCCCATTGACCCTATACTGATTATGGATCTGTTCATAGTTAACTCAGATGACACAGCATTAAAAGTCTTGGTATGATAGTCTTCTGTTTCTTACTCGTCCTAGTAGCTCATCTTTTGTGTATCTGTTCACCAAGTTCACTACTTTTCACCCTAGTGTAGGGAGCCAGTTACTGTTTCCCTAGTGTGATACCCAAAGTTCTCATGCAGTTAAACCTTGGGACTTTTCCCTTGTCCTTCATTCTGCAAGATCCCACTAGCCCTGGAAGTCACCCTTTTTTTACCATCCTCTGAACTTAGTACACAATCCTTCCTCTGACTGTGATGTAGGGGGTCAGTTCTGTAACCCTTTTAGCCTCCATTTTAAGAGGGAACATGGCTTAGTCATCTCTTCATTTCCTACCAACTTGCTGTACAACTCTGCTTTGCGCCTTCATCCCTTCCCCTACCTTCTTCCCCCTTTTTTCTTTTGACTGTTGTCTTTACCCATTCAATAATAAGCTTCCTGAGGACAGGGATTGTCATTTGCATTTCCTTGTATCCTCAGCTTTCAGCACAGCACCTGGCATATAGTAGGCACTTAATAAGTGTTGATAGGCTGACTGACTGTTCCAAACCTAGGTTCTATGGACCAAAGGAAATTAGATTTCAAACTGAAAAAGGACCTTAAAGTACAACAAATCCAACTTTCTTTCTTTCTTTTTCCTTTCTTTCTTTTTTTTTTTTTTTTTTTTTTTTTTTTTTTTTTTTTTTTTTTTTGGTGAGGCAACTGGGGTTAAGTGACTTGCCCAGGGTCACAGAACTGGTAAGTGTCAAGTGTCTGAGGCCAGATTTGAAACTCAGGTTTCTCCTGAATCCAGGGCTGGTGCTCTATCAACTGCACCACCTAACTGCCCCACACTTTCTTGGCAGTGGTGGGATCCAATTTTTTTATTTTACAGATGAAGAAACTGAAGCACAGATATTAAATGGCTAAGCCAGGGTCACAGAGCCAATACATGTGCTCTCCTAGTCCTTCAGTCTGGGATTATGAAAATAGTCAGATGTTACCCTGATGCCATAGTCACCCCACACTTCACTTTCCTTCTCAAACTTCTCCCTAAAACATATCACCAGGACCTTTTGAGATCTTCTGCCTGCTTTGACATGTCTGCTTGGCTGACATCCCACTAAGCCTTGAATTAAGATAGATGAGACACATGGGCATTTGCTCACTGTCATGTCTGTCCCCTCTGGTATATTTTGCACTAATTCTTCTTCTTCTCCTCCTCCTCCTCCTCCTCCTCCTCCTCCTCCTCCTCCTCCTCCTCCTCCTCCTTCTTCTTCTTCTTCTTCTTCTTCTTCTTCTTCTTCTCCTCCTCCTCCTCCTCCTCCTCCTCCTCCTCCTCTTATTCCTCCTCCTCCTCCTCCTCCTTCTCCTTCTTCTTCTGCTGCTTCTGCTGCTCTCTTCCTCTCCTCTTCCTCTTCCTTTTCCCCTCCTCCACCTTCTGCTTCTGCTTCTTTTTGTGTATGCTAGTCCACTTTTATTTATTTGTTATTTAATAAATACTTTATTTAATGTTTTGAGTTCCAAATTCTATCACTCCTCCCTCCCTTTCCTCTCCCCTCCCTGAGGTGGTAAGCCAATCAGATATAGATTATACATGTGCGATTATGTAAAACATTGATTCTCTTTCTAAATCATACTAACATATAGGTTTCATCCATTCAATCTAGAAATACTGTAATGACTTCTATATGTAGGGCTAAGGTTAGGTTCATAGGAAGAGACAAAGAAATGTACTGCCTGTGTTCATTCCACAAGGAGTGTCTGATTTTAATGGTAGGGGAAATTCATCTACATGAAAACTTAAATCACAACACAAGCCAACATTTGAGACACCTGATGCAAAATAAGACAAATGTTCAAAGGACTTCAAATGAGCTAAAAAGTTTATAAAACTAGGATGATCAGGGAGGCATCCTAAAAATCTAAATGGAGCCAGAACCATCCTCAATTAGACACATCTGTTTCCTGGGGCTAAAACAAAACACCGTAGCATTGGGATCTGACCTCCCAACAGCCTACCTACACAAACTAAACCCACCTTCATTTTGTAATTCCCTCTTATTCCTTCCCCTTCCAAAGACATACACTCCCCTGGAGTAATGTCTGATT
Organism: Dromiciops gliroides; assembly: GCF_019393635.1. Classification (NCBI taxonomy): domain Eukaryota; kingdom Metazoa; phylum Chordata; class Mammalia; order Microbiotheria; family Microbiotheriidae; genus Dromiciops; species Dromiciops gliroides. The sequence goes on from NC_057866.1 coordinate 71,502,063, forward strand.
TCTCTGATTTTTGATCCTTTAGACTTTCATGTGTACATACCTGAGGTGTGTGTGTGGTGTGTGTGTGTGTGTGTGTGTGTTGTGTGTGCATGTGCATCTTATATTGTATGGTAAACTAGTGAATTGATTAGCTAACTAAGCAAACAGTATGTAAACTGTTCCAGAAGTCAGGACCCATGAGAAATAGAGAAATCTGCCCCAGAAAGAATCTCTCTCTTCTTCTTCCTTCCCTCCACACTCCATCAAATGTCTGACAGTGCCCAGGCAAGGGCTGTGGTCATCTTTTGGATATTCACTTTCACTTACAAGATAATTAGCTGCCTAATTGCTTATCTAAACTTTTCTGATGAATTTGCTTGTGTACGTTAATTATGATTTATTGAAAAATCAACCAAGTTTGCAAAGATTCTGTGCTTAATTTCCTACCTATCTGATCCTCAGGAATAAAATGTGGTTTTTGATGTTTGTAATTTAATTTTAAAAATCACTCTTGCTGGATACATCAAGGTATCACTTTTCTAAGACATGAGAGTCTTGGGCCACACTCAATTCCTTCTGGCTAGCCTGTCTCTGTTTCACCAATGTGTTAGTGTTTCCAGTTGAGTGAGTATGATGAATGTCAGCTTGGAGTGGTGGATCGCAGAGCAGCCTTAAGATGAGATAGATCCAAGTTCATGTCCGGTCTTTGACACACACTGGCTCTCTTAATGCTCTAGGCAACTCTCTCACATTGTATATTATAAATTAGTTGCTACTCTGTCAGTGGGTGGGGGATCCCACTTCAGATGTTCTCTATATAAATGAAACCATTGTCTAGATATGTATCTTGTTGAAGATGATGCAGCTGTAAGTCAGAGTCATAGGATAATACGTTTTAGAGATAAAAAGGGACTAAGTAGTCAAGACATTTTTGTATTATAATATGAAGCAAGGGAAGCCTTCAAGGAAAAATGGCCACACAAGGGGAGCAAGTTAACAAGGCCAAGATGGAGCCTAGATTTTCTGATTCCAAAGCCAGTATTTCTTTTGGCTATCCCACTTTATTCCAAAGTTTAAATGTCCTCTCCCCTTTAATAATCAATCAATTCATTCATTCATTTTTTGTGAGGCAATTGGAGTTAAGTGACTTTGCCAGGGTCACACAGCTAGTGTCAAGTGCCTGAGGTCAAATTTGAACTCAGGACTTCCTGAATTCAGGGCTGGTGCTCTATCCACTGTGCCACCTTAGCTGCCCTTTCCACTTTAATTTAGTTGTTGATTTTTCTTTGACTGTGTTGGGGACATGACTACTCCAGGTGACAATACAAATGAGGGAAAGGATACTTGCTTGTTGCTTTTTTTGTCACAAAGAAGAGAGAACCTTGCTATGTGAAAAACTGGAAAGAGGCTTGGGATGCAATTAGCTCCTGGATTTGATTGGCCTTCAGTAGATGAAGGGATAGAAAGAACCCAGTAAGTCTATTCATGAATCTGGTCACTGTGTCAATGACCTCAAACTCTAGCTGTTTGTTATAGCATTATTTAGAAATGGTTTACATGTATCATTTGTGTTTATTGATTTATAGAATCATTGATTTCAAGAGTTGGAAGGGATCTTGATCATGTAAACCAAATCTCCCCTGAAGCTAAACATCCGTATTGCTCAGCAGAATAAAAGTAATACAGGAAAGATCTGTGATTACTTCAGAGTAGCAAGACTCCCAGTGTGGGAACTCTCTCCACCAATACAGATTTATAGCACAAATCCCATCCTATGCAGCAGGAGATATCCCTAACAGATTACCTAAGGCAGTTAGAGATTAAATAGAAATTACATGACCTCCTAGGGCCGCAGAACTAGTAAGTGTCAGAAGGTATGATTTGAACCTAGTTTTTTCCTTACTCCAACCTATCTCTAGCCACTCTACCATGTGGCCCCTTCCAAAAATAAGATATCTCTATACCACTAATTATCCACATAAATAAATTTGCATTTGAAAATTTCCTTTCTCTATTACTGTGCTCATTGCTTTAATGCCCTCAATCCTGAACAGAGTGTTCAGCAATAGAATTGTCTTTCCCCATATGGTTTCCCTATGGAGGTGACAGAGTCTGTCACCAATGATGTATCTCTTCAAATTTTGCCCCCTTTTTCTATAGAGTTATGTCCTGACAATGGAAATAACAGAAGCCTGGTCACAGGGGACCTTTGGTATTAGATTGAACAAAATATTAGAAAGTGCAGCACACTGGAAGAAGCAAGTCTGTACTGGTGCGAGGAAAGTTCTTAGTGACCTGTTAGGGCTTCTCCATATCTAATTTTGGTAATATGATTGATGATGTGATTTCTCATAAGTGGTAGAAAGAAACTATATCAAAATTAATCACATTTTACAGTGGCTTGGGGAAAAGCCTGAATAAAAAGGTATGTGAACTCATTATCCAATGATTTTTTCCCCCCACTTGAAATTAAAATTTTCCCAAATCTATCCATATTGGTCTGAAAAACCTGTGAATGTATTTGTAAATGAGAGTGACCAGAGCTGAGTAATTTGGCCCAAGTGATTACAGTATATAATAGGAAACCTAGGGGTTTTCTGTCTACCACAGACCAAAGTAGTTGATGGTAAAAGAATGAGTAATGCTTGAAAATAACAGGCTGTTACTCGCTCTAGTGTCAAAGGAATAAAAATAAAAGTTTATGTTTGTATTGTGCTTTGATGAAAAAAAAAGTATTTTCATCCATGTTCTCCAATGATCTTTTGTGAGGGGCATAGCATAATTGGATTATTTAATTTTCAACAGTTGAAGAAATGGACTCAGTGACTTGGCTAAGGTTTCATAGTAAGTAGAGTTGTAATTGACCCCAAACACATGTTCTTTCTATTCTATCAGGATCCAGCCAATATCACTGTGTACTTTTCTCTTTTGAAAGTTTAAGGTTTTTTTTTTCCTTCTGATCAAATCCTTTATAAAATATAGAATTTGAGAGTTCTAAACTGAGACTTCAGTTTTCTTTGTTTCCCATAATCTGAGATGGTAACTACATTAGCTTCATGATAGTAATCTATGGTGGGAGGGAATTAACCTTAATATAAAAACATGCAGCTTGGAGAAGTTGAGAAGTCTATCATTTTTCCAATATGTAATATTCAAACCACAAAGCTGTACAACCTACACTTAAGCTATCAAGAAATTTAGGCTATATGAAATGTTATCAATGTGCAGGCATGGTATGGCCATTATGTTAGATGGGCAATACAATTTATGGGAGATATAATAAATAGAGGGAAATTTAGTATGTTTGTTCAATATAGAGTAGGTAATTGAAGTACAGGATACAAACTAAAACTATAAACAATAATTAGATAGTGAGAATGTAGAGAGTTGACCGTGCCCTACATAATAATAAAGCTGAGCATCAGCAAAGACAGAAGCTTGTGTGCAGTTGGAAGCTGGTTGTAAAGGGAGCGTATACTTAATAAACATCTGGAGAAACTGTGTGACGATACTGAGAGGAGACTCTTCCAAAAGAAAGAGCTGTTTCTGCTACTACTCAGATCCTTCCTTATAATCTTAATTTGTAGAGGAACATATGATTACGTATATATGATTATGTACATCTGGAATGGAGTTAATTTGATGCCTCTGTATCCTAAGTAGTGAACTAAATGCAGTAAAAAACATGTAGAGTTGCTTAGTACATTCCATAGTTTCATAGTTTCCAAGCTGTAAGTTTTCCCTCTCTCATAGATAGGCAATATTGTAAAAACCTTACTTTTATTCATGAATGTATGATCCATGGACGGTCCTTGAAGGTAAGGACTGCATTTTTGTCTTGCTGTCTCTGGTGCCTTGAACAGGGCTTGGTTCAGAGCAGGTGCTTAATAAATTCTTGTTGATTGATTGGTCAAAGTAATTTCATGATAGTATTTATTTAGAGGTTATCATAAAGTTAACTGGATCATTCATTCATCCATTCTTTCCCTCATCATTCTTTTTTATCCATTCAACAGGAATTTATTGAAGGTGTGTAATGTGTAATGAGGCTATATATGTTGCTTTTTTTGAAGCTAGCAGTTATGTAACTTTAATTTTTTCAAATGGCTTTATAAATATTATATTATTTTATCCTCATAACAACCCTAGGTGGTAGGTGCTGTTATTAACCCCATTTATAGATGAGGGAACTGAAGCACATAGAGGTTTATATGACTTGTCTAGAATCACACAGCTAGAAAGTGTCCTGAGGCAGGATTTGAACTCAGATTTCCCCGACTCCAGGTCAGAATTCCAATACTTGTTTCACTGCATAACCTAGCTGCCCTAAGGTGGGGCAGGATACAAAAGAAGTATTGTCCTATAATATACAAATGTTGGCACAAGAAGTGCTCATATGAAAACAGCTAAGAAAAAGAATGAAGATAGCACATGATAGCTAAATGAGACACTATTATAAGAATTTCAGAAAAAAGGGGGGCAATCAATGTGAGATGCAGTAACTAAAGAAGGTTTTTGTCAGAAGGAAAAGAAATAGGAGGAGGAAAAGAAAAAGGAGGAGAAGGAAGAGGAGGGAGAAGAGAGAGAAGGAGGTAGAGGAGGGGAAGGAATTGACCTGAACCTTAATACCTTTTAAAAATGACTACTTTTCTGTTTTTGTTTTGTTTTGTTTTTTGGTGGGGCAATGAGGGTTAAGTGACTTGCCCAGGGTCACACAGCTGGTGTCAAGTGTCTGAGGCCAGGTTTGAACTCAGGTACTCCTGAATCCAGGGCTGGTGCTTTATCCACTGAGCCATCTAGCTGCCCCCCAAAATGACTACTTTTAACATTCTTCTTCAAAAAAATTCTGACTTCCAAATTCCCTCCTTCCCTCCAATCTTTCCCCCATCCACTGAGAAAGCAAGACATGTGATTCCAATTATACATATGAAGCCACGTAAAACATTACCATATTAGCCATGTTATTTTTTTTAAAGCAAGAAAAATAAAGTCCAAAAAATGTGCATCACTTTGCACTCAGAGTTCATCAGTTTTCTCTCTGGAGGTGGATGCCATTTTTTCATCATGATTCCTTTGGAACTGTTTTGGATCATTGTATTGATCAGTGTAGCTATGTCTTTCACAGATGATCTTTGTTACAATATTACTGTCATTGGGTACAATGTTCTCCTGGTTCTGCTAACTTCATTTTGCCTCAATTCATAAATATCTTCCCAGAGTTTTCTGAAACCATTTGCCTCCTCATGAGCCTTGATTCAAATGAAATTCAACAAGCCTTTACAAAATTCCTAATATATTCCAGGCTTTATGCCAAATGCTAGTAATACAAAGAAAAAGAAAATAGTCTATGCCTTCAAGGGGTTCTCATTTTATTGGAGGAAAAACAAATATAAATAAATAACCAAGCTAGACAAAAGTGATTTCAAGGTTGTGAGCAACAGTAACAATTTTGGAAGAATAAGGGAAGGAATTAGGAAAGACTTTGTGTAGGAGGTCTACATAAGCACCATATTTAAGGAATTAGTATATCTTTTATGGGGTAAAGATGAGGAAGGAGAGTATACTAAGCATTAGGGATAGCCTGTTCAAAGTCATTAAGGCAGGAAATAGAATGTCCCATACCAAAACTCACAAGTGGGCCAATTTGGCCTGCATATAGAATGTAAAATGGTTCTTCATGTACCTTAAAATCTATCCTTAAGGTAGACAATCCTTGGAGGATGGGTAGGATTTGGATAGACTGAGGTGAAAAGGGAAAGCATTTAGGTGGATTGAAAAGTAGGAACAAAGACTTAGAGTCATTAATGAGCATAGAGCACTCAAGGACAGCAAGGGGATTTGCTTGGTGCTAGCTCAGTGTATCATCATAGTAGAACCCAATGCTATCTTTTCCCTGAACAAAGACTGCATTTGAATTTTGTTCACAAGATTAAACGCTTATACCTCATGTGGGACTTATATCATTGAAATATGATTGAGGGAGGTAAATTTGCAGTAATAAAATGCTGGAATCATTTGGTTACAGTGCCACCATTGCAGGTTAGCGTCAAAGCCTCCCTCCTTCACCCAAAATAAGTAAAAGCCTGGGATACTTTGAGGCTTACACTGAAATAGGTAGAACAGAGGTGACCCAGAGACTATGAGGAACACACAGATGCTATGTTTGAAGCAGCAGGATATAGCTTCAGATCTGATGAGGGAGATTGACTTAGAGAATGAGAAACTGGTCTAGGAAGAATGTTATCAAGGGACAAACAGGACTTTGCCTCATGTACACTAATTGAGCTGGTAAGGCCTGCTTCCTTTTAGTGGCGATCCCTTTCATGGTGCAGGACACAACTTCTCCAATGGGATTCTGTGGGGAATGGACTCCACTTTCTCCCCCCAGTACAATTTCATTGAAGACAGCAAAGCTTTTGTGCCCTTCAGATTGGCCTCCTCAATGGGGGAGGGAGGGAGAGAGAGAAAGAAAAAGTGAGAAAGTGGGGTTAAAGGAAGGGGAAGAAGACAGGAGTGGGGGAAAGAAAGACATATTATGCATGTATGAGAAGTAAGTTTGGTGTAAAATGTGTGTATATAGTAGACTGAGTGAGGGATTCATGGAGAATATAGGAGTCCTAGCTATGCATTCGGTCCTGGTCTACTAAAGATGTCTATTGAGGTATAGCCATCATTGGCTGTCAGTATGGTCCCAGCATTGGTAAAAAGGCTGGTAGAGCCAATATTGTCTCTTACAACATATTTGAATGGGAGGCTTCTGAATTCCTCTTGGTTTGGTTTGGTTTGGTTTTGAAAAGATTACAGCAGGTCACCAAAGGCATGAGGGCATCCTGCAAGTCCTCAGAAAAGGGCTCATGTTGGGAACTAAATGAACTGTATTGGCCAGGGTAAATTATTAATCACTTTGGGCAAAAGCTTTGAGTGGCTATTAACAAAGCTGATCTAGTACTTTGGAAAGGAAACTTTCCCAGACAATTCCCTGGAGCCATCAAAAGAGTTAATGTTCCTTTGTTGGACAAACATTTTGCTCACAAAGAATATTAACTTTATCCACACCAGACTATGTTAAATGTTGGAAACTGGTTATAAAGGGAATATTTAATAAACATTCCCTAATGCATTTATAAATTATGACAATCTAAACAAATGTAGTTTTATTGCTTTCAACTACTCTGCACATTATAAAATGAAATATAAATGGGGACAATGGTTTAATTGAGTCAAGAGGGACTGACAATTAAGCCATATAAAAACATAGTAGAAGGGATGTTTTGTGTATTTTTTGTTTCATTTTCCCTCAAAAAATATACAAAAAAGCATACCTCAATTCTTTAATGATCCATGATTCCATTACTGTGGGATATCTCTCCACTGGCATAGATAGCCAGCTCTCTGTGTAATGGATGATCTTTGTGAGTTGCAGTAGCTGATAAATTCATTATGCTTTAGCTAAGCTGGTAATTAGCCTCTTCAGAATTTGATAAGGCTACCAAGCTGGAAAGGTTTTTAATACAGACCTTGTAACAGATTATATGTTTCTTGAGTAAGGACAATCTTTCACAATCCAAGCTCTTAGAAAAATCCATTCTTTCAACTCATACCTTCTAGTCCTCTGAAACCTGGTTTCCATCCTTTGCCCTCAACTAAAACTGCTCTCTCCTAAGTCATTTCCTTAATTGGATGAAATTTTCTTAGTCTTCTTCTTGACCTCTCTGAAGCATTTGCCACTTCTGAACACTAATTTGACCTTCATATCCTCTTCTCTCTGGGTTTTTGTATCACCTCTCTCTTTATTATAATTCTCTTTGTGTTAGTGTTCCTTCTTAGTCTTCCTTGATGGATTGTTTTCAAGAGTATAACCCCCTAAGTGTGGTTTTACCCCAGAGCTCTGGGCCTTATTGTGCTCTTTCTCTATACCCTTCTTCTTGGTGATCAGTCTCATCAGCTGTCATTGGTTTAATTGCCATATTTATGCATATGATTCCCAAATCTATACATCTATTTTATACTCTCTTTTGAACTCTTGTCCCACATCATTAAATTGATTCCCATAGGCATCTCAAATTCAACACATCCAAAAGAGAATTCATTATCTTTTCCCCTGGACTTTCTGTCTAGGGCACCACAATCCTTCCAGTCACCCCACATTCATAGTCTTCATATCATCCTCAAGTCCTCAGTCTTTCCTACATGTCTTGTTAATTCTACCTCTACAACATCTGTCCTATAAATCACCTCTTTGCTTACACAGCCACTATCATAGTTTAGTCTGTTTATTGTCAAATGCAATAATGATCTTCTAGTTGTGCTCTCTGCCTCAAGTCTCTCTCCTCTCCATTCTATCCTCCATTCAATTGCCAAAGTGATTTTTCTAAGGTTTCTACCATATCTATCTAAATTAGGGAATAAGACAGCATAGTGCAATGGATAGGGAACTGGATTTGGAGTCTGGGTTCAAATTCTGTCTCAGACACTTACTCGCTGTGTGACCATGGGCAAGTTAATTGACTAATCACTCTGCATTTTCCTTACATTACCTATAAAATGAGGAGGTTGGACTCCATGACCTTCCATGATACCCACTAGCTCAATAAATAAATCTCCCTACTTAATAAACTCCATTGGATACCCTCTAGATCAAATACAATCTCCCCTCTGCCTGTTATTTAAATTCTACAATAACATGGTTTTAGTCTAGTTTTTTACATTATTTTCTTTCATTTGCTTTATGGTCAAGCCAAATAGGTTTATTGGTCTGTACAAAGCATTTTTTTCTACTGTCTTTGTCCCTTTTTTAAGATGCACCAACAAGTTAAATGGGATTTTGTATTCTCTCCGTCAATTGTGTAACCACAAAGTGTGGTATACTGTTTTATATATGTGTATATGTGTGTGTATACACACACACATACATACACACGTATATGTATACATATACATATATACATGTATGTGCATGTGCACATGTGTGTATACACATTGCAAAACCCTATCTGTTCTCCTCTCTTATCTTCATTAAAGATATACTTAATGGGTAGATTGTTCTCAGAAAGCTTTTGGAGATATGGGAAAGTAGGCACATGGGTCAATAGTTAAGGATATTTTCTCAATGGGTATTGTCAGTAATGATATCTGAGATTTTTACACACATACACATATGACCCTTGCTTTAGGTGTCCTAGAGAATTATTTCATATGACAAATGTTTTTTTTTAATGAAAAGAGAAAGAAAAGAAAGAAAAATTAGCAAAACCTATCAAATCATGAACAAAATTTGACAACGTATGCAATGTTCCCCACCTTTGGATCCCCATAAATGGCCATTCCTAAAACAATCTGACCACATTATTCCCTTACTCAGGAATGTCTACTGGCTCTATAATTCCAGATAACATAACAACTCTTCATTTGGCATTTAAAGTTCTTTAATATTTTGTTGAGACTTCCCTTTCCATTTTTTATTACTCATCAGTACCTTTCACTCACTCTATGGTGAGCCAAACTGGCATCATTGTTGTCCCTCACACAAAATATTATCTCTACTGTTTCTACATCCTTACATACTTCTGTCTCACCTCTGACTCTTAGCATTCCCTAGCTTCCTTCTAAGTTCAACTCCAATGCTACTCTTGACATAAGACTTCTCATTACTCCTCTTCCTTAAATGCTAATGCCTCTAACCACTTCCTTCAAATCATCTACTTACCTTGCGCTTTCTATCTACTTATATGTGTACATGTTGTCTTTCCTCTCCGCCCTCAGCCCCACCATCCCCAATAAAATATAAGTTATGTAATGGAAGGGATTATTTCATTTTTGTCTTTGAATTTCAACACCTGGAACATGATAGATATTTTAATAAGTACTTGTTGACTGTTTGCAGAAACTGCTTTTGTGGATGAATATATATATATATATATATATAAACTATAAAAAGCATTAACTCCATGATTCTTATCTCTCTGAAGGAGGCCTTAATGTAGCTGGAATTAGTGTCACCGGACATAGTAGTCTATCCTGATATGACCTTGGCATTAGGATACAACTGACAGTAAAAAATTAAGAATTTTGCATGACTGGTAGGTATCTAGGCAGTCATGAAGAACCTCAGCAGAACTGTTACATTAATTTACAACAGGACACTGAAAGATTAGGTGACTTACCCATAGTCACACAGGTAATGTATATTGCAGGCAAGACTTGAACCCAGATCTTCCTGACTCCAAAGGCAGCCCAATGATCATGCTAATTCTAGATTCTGAAAATGAAAAAAAAAAACAAATAAAACCAAAATATCTTGTGGAGGTATTCTAATCAAGAAAGAATCATGTATATAATGCCTGGGTGGTCATAATTAATGTTTTAGTGGGGTCTGAGTTAGTGAGGGTTTATTGCATCCTTCATCTGTAAGTCAGGTGCTCCTGAAGGCGTTTAAACGTTACAGACACACTACAGTGACTATTACTGAAGTTTGACTCACTGATTTTAAACAAGGGTTGAAGAGGGCAAATTCTTCCTGGTACCCAGTGTCAGCACTTTTTAATTACACTATTATGTGGTATAAGGTGGACCTATAAGATGACCCAGCAGAGGAAGTCAGCACTTTTTGAATGAACACCAGCATATTTTTACTTCATGCTTCAGCCTCCTATTCACTTTCAAATGGATCAAGTTTCCTTTCTTTGGATCTTTGGCTTTGTCCATTAGTGCTTCCCCAAAGACTATTTTATCAAACAAAGCAAAAACACTTTAGAAAATATTTTAAGGGGTTTTTTTTATTATTTTTTGTGGGTTATGGCCAGTGCTTTGTTTATGTATAGTGAACATTTACTGAGTTAGCACTCCCCAAAGGAAAATCTGGGGAGATATCAGAAAAATGTTTTGTGTAATTGCTCCTTGGTTTGATCTCTGGGTATTTTGTGATGTTTTATGTAGCCTTAATGGTATCACCTGAGATTCTCTGGGTACAAAAGGCCGTCTAAGCAGAGGGCCATTATCAGCTGGAGGGGGTAATTTTCAAACCTCTGTAGGAAATGGAGAAGTTAATATTTTAATGTTCTTCTTAGAGCAAACTGTCTGAAGGAGACTCACATCCCTGTGAAATATTGGCTGTGGGGCTAAAAAAAAAAGTTTGTGATGACTGCAAGCTTGATCACAAATGTGATGAATAAGGGTTTCCAACACGTCTTGGTCCAGAACACAGCATCCATTCTAATCAATGAATTTCTTATTGTCAGTCCAGCCAACAGCTATCAACACTTGCTTCAGTTACTTGCTGAACATTACTATAAATTAAGGTATAGAAAAGCTCTTCAGCATGGGCACATTAGTTTGATGACCCCTGTGCCTCCAGTCATTGAACACTGCCTCATATTAATCCTTAGACGGTGCATACACATGCACAGTGCAACACATACACACAGACTTCACAACCATGATAGCTACCTTTTAACTCTAAAAGTTATTTCATTTGAGGCCTTCTCATTCTGGAACATCCCTCTGCCATGCTAGCCTCCTTCGTTTATTGGTGAATCTTCTGGGAGCTTCCATTTTGTAGAGAGAACCAGGCTAGCTGTGCTTTATTCCTCTCCAGACTGTATTTCTTATTCACTAGACTTTGCCCCTTTGCCCTCTTGCACTTACCTTCTCTCTACCCCTAAATCCTCTTCTCTCACTGTTATGTACTATTTTCCCCCATTAGAATGTAAGATCTTTCAGGACAGAAATGGTTTTTCTTTAGTTTTGGTTTGGGGGCTTGGGGAATTTCTTGCTTCAATTTGAGGAAGAAGTAGTACTTGGGAGCTCTTGAATTATAACATTTATAACAATAATGATCACTTTTGACATTCTCTCTCCTTTTCCTGAATCCCTCTTAGATCAAAACATAGAAGGGCTGAGTTTACCATATCGATTTGCCCCAATACCTATACACAAAATGATAACTCTGATGTTAATATTATTATTGACAATTGTTTGTTCATCTCTTGGCTGAGTTGAGTATTTGGCTCAGTAGTACGATAGACTCTATCAGTATGAAGCCAAGGCCTGCACTATAGTTCCATGAAAGATATGGGAGACCTGGTTGGATAGACCCCCTTTTTTCAGGGCAATGAGGGTTAAGTGATTGCTCAGGGTCACACAGCTAGTAAGTGTCAAGTGTCTGAGGCCAGATTTGAACTCAGGTCCTCCAGGGCTGGTGCTTTATCCATTGTGCCACCTAGCTGGCCCCTCAATAGCTCTTTCTACAAAAAGTTGAACATGAAATTAATAGAGGCCCAGAGAGTATGGTGTGGCTCAAATAAGAAAATGTCTATAAATCTCTTTGCAAAATTTCAGGTGTTATATCAGTTTCCCTGTTCAAAAGATCACATATTATAGAACTGGACTATCTTCAACTACATCTAATCTATTTCTCTTATTTTATAGATGAGTAAACTGAGTCTCATTGAGATTAAATGACTTATTCTATGTCACAAAGGTAGCAAGTGGAAGAACCAGGATATGAACTCAGGTCTTTTGATGCTAAAACCGACATATTTCTAATTAACACATGTATTATCATTAGTATTATTATTACAATTCATTTTCACCTTGTTAGGTAGAGTTCTGATAGAAACGGTCCTCATATAAGAAACTAATTTTGCTATTATCTTTTCAAATTTTTAATGTTCTGGAAATTACACAGGTGGATAGAATAACCACATTTTGAATTGGAATAAAATTGTTAGAATTTAAGCTCATCTTCTCTAAGCTTATTGGCAGCATCCTTGGTAGAACTTTGGTAGTATACATGATGATGGGATTACATGGGCCTCATCCCATCTCCTAGATTTCAGTATTTTAAAAGTTTTCCGTTGCAAGTAGCTTGAAGGTAATGAGTATCTGATATAGTGATATCTATTAAAAACATTGTTCTTAAGTTTTGTTGTTCTTTGTTTTTGTTTAAATGAATCAAAGCTCTGTCATATTAGATGATTGGGGGGGGGGTGTAAGAATCCAATCTGAAAATGCTCCAGCTCTGATATACTTAATGCTTCAAAACTCTAGGATATCTTTGAGGTCTGTATTGATAATTTGGTGATTTGTTGTCTCTCAGGCTATGAAAGACAGGAAGCTCCTGAGGATATAATTCTATCCATCATGCCATGTTTTGCTACATATTTGGGAAGTACTAAAAATTTATCCCATTGAGATATGATGTATAATTTCCACAATTTCCTTGTATATTATTATTACTAATAAGAATAACTTCCAAACTATAGGAGATAATCGTCCCAATGCAGTCACTGGTCAGACTATATTTGGTGAATTATGCTCTCCTTAGATGCCATGTATAAAGAGAAACAATGACAAACATGAATTTGCCTTGAGTAGAGTGAATAGGAAAGTGAGGGGTGTCTCAAAAACATGTCATAAAAATGTAGCTTTGCTGAGACCTTTCTTTTCATACCTCTTCACCTCATCCTTCTTCAGAAATTAGCAGCAGTTGGGGGAAATGGCAGTGGGACTAGAACCTGATATAGACTGGAGGGAAAAGATGGGACCACCCAGAGAGGGGGAGTAATAATGTGGATCAAAAGGACAGATTTTTTTATTATGGACCTTGATTTTACTTTGGGGAAATTGTAGCAAAAATGAGGAAACCTTGTGTCTTTTCATTAACTTGCTTGAGAAGGTATCTACAGGGTTGCTCTCCATCTAGAGGATGTGATGCTAGAGAAACTGGAGAGAGAGACAGAGAGAGAGAGAGAGAGAGAGACAGAGACAGAGACAGAGACAGAGACAGAGAGAGACAGAGAGAGACAGAGACAGAGACAGAAAGAGAGAGACAGAGACAGAGAGAGATACACACAGAGAGACAGAGAGAGACAGATACACATAGTCAGAGACAGAGAAAGCAGCAACTGCAGACAGGTCAGAGGAGCTATGGGTTGGAAATGAATCTGGGATTCACACAGTTCCTTAAGACTAGTGACTTCCAGGGGGAAGCTAGGTGGCACAGTAGATGGAGCACTGGCCCTGGAGTCAGGAGGACCTGAGTTCAAATCCGGCCTCAGACACTTGACAACTTACTAGCTGTGTGACCCTGGGCAAGTCACTTAACCCCAATTGCCTCACCAAAAAAAAAAAAAAGACTAGTGGCTTCCTATTCAAGAGTTTCAGTTTGACCCCCTCCCCCAATTTTTAGTAACACTTTTTTGTAACCACAGAAACGACCTGTTTGTAAATGGAATCTACCTCAATATAAAGCAGAATCATGAAGACATTTTCCCAAGTTTCCTGGTGGTCTGGATGTGTATGGTCCAGGGCTAGTAGAGAATTGCCAAGGTAGTCACAAAATGGAGTCACATTGAGGAACACTCCTCCTGAGCAGGAAACACAACTTCTCCTGCCCCCCAATGTCAGCACTGTAGGGCAAAGCCATTCTTGCCTGGTATTAGTGATGGCTCTGTATTGGTTTACTATTATCTTGCTTTCTATTTTGGTTTTTTATATGTTTGTGCTGTGAAATATTTTGATCTCAGATTATAAGCTCCTAGAGGCTATGATGCAGTGTTTTATTTAGCACAGAGATAATAATTAATAGTAATAATAACTAATATTTATATAGCTCTTACTATGTGCTAGGCACTGTGCTAAGAGCTTTTTAATTATTATCTCATTTTCTCATTTGATCCTCACAACAACCCTTGGAAGTAAGTGATATTATTATCTCCAGTTTAAAGATGAGACAAACATAGGTTAAGCAACTTGCCTGTGGTCACACAACTAGTAAGTGTCTGAGGCAGGTTTTGAACTCAGATCTTCCTGATTCCAGCCTCAGCACTTTATCCACTGTGCCACCTAGCTACCTCATGAATCTTTTAGATAATAATTATAATGATCTTAGTACAATAGTCTACCCAGAAACAAAATGGTCAAATCTTTCAAATACGTTGCAGTGTTTGACACTACCGGATAGTCATACCAATGTAGAGGGTGATATTTCTCTGAGTCTTATGACTGCATTTCTGGTGGTTACCACAAGATGCCAAGGGTGATCTAGAGGGTACAACCTTCCAGTTCAAATATAAGCATGTGAAGTCTCCAATGAACACATTTTCCAAACCAAATAGAACTCTTAAAATATCACCATCCATATTGCCCAGATTATAACATGCAGCTGGATAGATGACCCATTTCTACATATCATAAACAAGAGCTGCAGATGGGCAATGAGCTGCTCCTAGAATTGAGTAGGAGGAAGAGATCAGGCTAGATTGCCTTTAAGAAACTGTGCAGCACTTACAATTATTCCAAATTGCTCACTGCCGCTAAAGCCTCTCTCTTTATTATCAATATGCTCTCTGTAATACTCTAAATCATGGAGCACCACAATTGTGAAAGAATCAAAATTATAAGAAGCCCAAAGGATAATGGATCTGCCCACGGTTGGCACAAATGTGCTGCAGCATCTTGACAATGATGACAACTTGCATAAAAGACATCAAGGACAATTGTACCCGGAAAAGGAGGTGGCTGGGTCATGTAGTGAGAATGAGACACAATAGATGAAAATTAAAATACTGAGAAGAATGGCCCTAGTATGATTAGTAGATTATTTGTAGAAGATTTATGGAAATAAAGGCATAAGAACTGTGCAAGATGAGGATTGAGGCAGTGGGACTTTATACTGATAGAGGGATTACCCATTTTCATAACATCACTGACCCATCAAAGTTTTACTATTACTCAAGCAATTTTCTATTAGAATATTATAGAGAATACCACTTAATGTGTTGTGCTATTTAAAATTAATCAGTTGCTCTTAAGTTTCCATTGATTAAGTTCAATTTTTTCAATTGTTGTAAGTCACTACTTCATTCACTCTAGGGTTTGCTTTATCTTGGTTCCTCCTTCTGGGATCAAATATAACTCTCCCAAGCTCTTGTCCATTTCTCTCCTAGGTGAACTGTGAGGCAGTATAGTACAATAGAAAGAATATTGAACTGAGGGTTGAGACCTAAGGCATAGCACTGATTAACAAAGGAGCTGTGTGATTGTGGGCAATGGATTTCATCTCACTGGGTCTCAGTTTCCTCATTTATTAAATAAAGGGTTATGTTAGGTGATCTTGAATATTTCTTTTAGCTCTAATTAGGTTCTATAAGTTACTATTGTGAAATTTGATGAATCAGGGTTGAGCATGAAGTTGACTGGATTTACCAATCAATTTACCTGCTATAATTAGGACCCTATTTCCCTGTGGCCCAGTTATTCTTGCCCATGAACCATGGGTAAATGTCTCTGTCCTTCTTCATTTTATTATTCCTTTGACCTGCAACTAAATTCCTGGCTTCTTTCAAGATTCAACTCAAATCCTACCTTTTGTAAGATGCCTTTTCTAATCACTGCAACTATCAATGCCTTCCCTCTGAAAGCACCTTTCATTCTCTCTCTCTCTCTCTCTCTCCTCTCTCTCTCTCTCTCTCTCTCTCTCTCTCTCTCTCTCTCTCCCTTTCTCTCCCTCTCCCTCTACGTCTCCCTCTCCCTCTATGTCTCCCTCTCCCTCTCCCTCCCTCTCTCTCTCTTTCTCTATCTATTTCTCTCAATAACTTGTATGTGTGTATCTAGTGTTTTTTTTCATATTTGTCTATTCCTTTTGAATGTAAGCTCCTTGAGGACATAGCCTATTTTGCCTTTCCTTGTACCTCCAGTGGCTGGCACATAGCAAATATTTCACAAGTTCTTGTTAATCGACTGACTGATTATTGAGTGACTGTGCCTTCAGCTCCCAAGGAGCCATTTCCTCTGAGGAGTCCTTTACCACTGGTTTGATCACAACATAACTAATTCTGAACTTTGCTGTTTTTATACATGGTTGCATAGGGCATGATTCTCTTCTTTGGTTGTAGCATTCAAGACTGGATTTCTTGCATGGCATCATTTGCTTTCACTCAATGACCCAAAGCTCTTCAGATCCTTTCAAATTAAATAAGAACTTACACATAACTAGGTCACTTTTGATTCATTTGAAATGGCCAAGCTTTCTTTGATTAATTAGGGTAGGAGTAAACCTCCAACTTCTACAGATGTAATCATTTGAGATATGATTAGGTTGCAAAAACCAGGGGCACAAGATCTAGATGGGAGCTCAACATGCTTAAGCAGAGTCTCTTTTGTAATGTGGATTAGAAAATGTCAGAAAAGGATTGGTGCTTATTAAGGGAACAAACTTGTTCAAAATTATGATCTGGAAATTTTCTGATTTCATAGTTCTATCCTGCCCTTCTTCTCCCTCTTCTTCCATTTTCAGTTAAAATCTCTCTGCCTTTACCTAGAGCTAATCTCCAGGTAAATGCATTCTTTCCTGTTTCTTGTTAAATATCATCTGTCCATGGCCAAGAGCTCTTTATTCCCACAGATTAAATCATAATCTGGAAAGCCATCTTCTTAGGCTTCTTCTCATATCTTCCTGTCTCTTCCCTGCTTTCAATCAGAAGTAGTGTTGAAAACACCACCTGTACCTTCAAATACTTCAGTTTCCTGCCCAGGGCTTCAAAGTCCCATGAGATTCATTCCAAGTTTCTTCTGGCAGTACCATTTGTTCCAACATGAATTGGAAGTAGTGAGTAGCAGCTGTTTGTTTAGTTTGATTAATCTTTGGTGTTAGGATACCCAATCTACCTCCCTTCCTACCCCTACCCCGCCAACTCCTTCTAAAACAGAGACCTGAAGATGAGCCTAGCCATCTCCAAATAGGTATATTGTACAAGACAAAATCTGATCATTCAATGCTTTACCATTATTAACTATATGCTGATAAGGGAAGGCACTAGAAAACAGACTGTGAATTCTACTTCTGTGCACAAAATATGATCCTCACACCAGGGGAATCAGTTCCATGGCAAGTTGTGTATTGCTGGGGATGCCAAACCTCTGCTCTCATCTACTGCCACTTTTATCTGTCAGACCACTTAGAAAACAAGCTACCTGGGACCTGAGCTCCTCAATCAGCTTCTTTTGTTCCAAACACATCCCTGTAACAAATGCTACCCACTCTTTCCAATGGTGCTGAGTCCATAGCCCCAGGATTGCTTCCACTTCCTATAAATGGCTCTCTATTTCCTGACACTGCTAAAGACCATCTCTTCTTCCCTATCCCCAACCAATTTGGGGCTAGAATCTTTCCTTCTTAGTGCCAGGAGATCTTCAAGACCAGGAGATGGAGAGGGGAAATCTCTTAGAGAGCACATTTCAGGCCAAGGTGCCCCAAGTTCCTCACATTGGAAGGCACTCCACCATACCCTGAATATATGCCCCAGGAAGATAGCACACCTCTTAATTGGCCATGTCAGATCAATCTCTATACCCTTCATTAGGTTGTTTCTGATAATTACAATGTGTCTCTTCTTCCTACTGTCAGTAATGGATTTTTTCTATTCTGCAGAAGTTGGCAGATGAGCCTTATTCTGTGGAGCATGGGATGCTACTTCTCTCTCAGGTTTAAGACCTGGAATTCCATTGACCACCTGCTGACCTTGGACAAATCAAGCCATGTCTTTAGGCCTTTATTTCCTTCCTTTCAAAAGGGAATGTTTGACTGGATAACCTCTAAGGTCTTTTCCAGCCTGAACGACATTTGATTCTGAGAAGCTCTTCTGTTTTGAATGAATTTTGAATAAATATTTAATAGCATTCCCCTAATTTAGGTCCAAGCATGTTTTTATCTGCTTGTGCCAGGCAAGGCTGTTAAAGGGGGAAAATATTTTTCTAACATCATAAACACAACTAAACATAATATATTTTTAAAAACTATAACAATAATTTCATATTCTGGTTCTAAACTACCTTTCCAGACTTATTATACATTATTCTCCTTAACATATTTTCCACTTCAGCAAAATTGGCCTCCTCATTATTCCTCATACATTTCTTCCATCTTCCATCTCTGAAGCTTGGAACAGGCTCTCTCCTTTTCCTAGAATGCATTCCCTCCTTTTCTTTGCCTCTTACAAGTCTCTACTGTTGATCAATGGTTTCAGTCATGTCCAACTCTTTGTGACACCATTTGGAGTTTTCTGGGAAGAAATTCTGGAGTGGTTTGCCATTTCCTTTTCCAGATCATTTTACAAATGAAGAAGCTGAAGCAAACAGAGTTAAATGATTTGTCCAGGGTCACACAGCTGGTGTCTGAGGTTGGATCTGAACTCAGATCTTCCTGACTATAGTGACTTTAGTGCTCTATTCACCTCACCACCTAGCTGCCTTCAAAGTGCTCAGTGCAGTGCTGGGCATATAGTAGGTGCTTTACAAATGTTTTTTTGACTGACTCAAAGCTCAGTGCAAGCACCATCTCCAAATAAGGACTTTCTTGATCCCCTAATGGCTCTTCTCCAAAACCACATTCTATTTATTTTGTACATATTTTTAAAGAATGTGATTTCCTTGAGAGGAGATACTTTCATTTTTGTATGTATCCTTGATGTCCTAACCCATGACATGTAGGAGGCATTTAATAAACACATACTGATTGATTGGCAATTTATATAGTTTATATATATTTATATAGTTTTGTAAAGTACTTTATGTATATTATCTCACTTGAGACTCAAAAAACCCTTGTGAATTAGATGCTAAAGCTATTATTATTATTCTCATTTTACAAATGAGAAAATTGAGGCACACAAACTTAAGAGATTTGTCTATGATCTGACATGGCTACTAAGTGCCAGTGGAGGGATTTGAACCTATGTTGTTCTGAATCCAAGTAGGCATTATATCCATTAACCATACTGCCTCTCATGTAAAAACAACAGTTAATTCTTTCAACAAATGTTTATTGAACATCTAACAAATATAAAGTACCACTTGTCCGTATTTTAGTGAGTTAGGCCTAATATTTCTGTAAGGGTCCTATAAATCAGTATATGGTAGACCCTAATGATTTCTTTCCTGAGAAGTTATCATCTTCCTTCCTTCCTTCCTTCTTTTCCTCTTTTTCTTTCTTGGTTTCTTTTCTTCCTCCCCCCCTGCTTTCTTCCTTACTTACTTCCTTTATGTTTTTTCTTTTTATTTAAAAATTTTATTGATATGAATATTGTTGTAGCACAATAGGCATTTGCATCAAGGCCCCAAGAAAATCCATGACAAAGTACATTCACTGACAATAGGCAAGCAAAATGGTAGGCTCCCCCTTTCTGCATCAGTTTCAAACCTGAGCTGATACATACCTCTTAATAGCTTCTTCATTATGATGTCTGGATGGCATGGTCCTTGTTGTTTCTTTCATCAATCAGAGTAAGGGGTTTCCTTCAAAATGCATTGTTCCTAAAGTGTAGGAAGAGAATTGGGGTAGGGAGGCTAGAAAATGAAAGAAAGAAACCCATTCAAGCAAATTGGTACTCTAAAATTGGACTGGGTAACATATAAATCCAATGGCAAGGGATATATTTATACCCAAATTTTTGGTACTTCAGGGGCCATCATTGGGCATCAAGCTGGAGTTTTACTTTTCAGGGAGTAAGGAAACATAAAAGTCTGATTGCTTTCCTGAAATTATCTTGCATATTTCTACTTGCTAATAGTATACACTTTCTCCCTTTTCTTCTGCATACATATTTGCAGTAGATGTGAGTAGGCCTTTTATTTTGAAAAATCATCTTGAATGGCAATAAATGACTTTATAATTCTGTCATATATATAATGAGAAGCTACAGGGAATCAGTCTACTGGGGCTTGGAAGGAGGAGAGTTGGTTTGTGCTCAGGCAGTGGTGACCAACTCTTTCAAGGATGAGGATTCATTTTTATACTTAAAAACAATGCTCAGATACTTAACTGAGTCCATGATCATAAAGGTAGTTTCCTTAGGGAGAGTATTATCCATTGCACTCCAGATGGGCTGACCCTTGCAATTTCTTCAAATGCAGGAAATTCACTGCATGATTCATGATAGTGGGGAATTGTGTTCACACTCTTCCTTGAATTAAAAAAAAACAAACAACAAAACAAAACAGTGCTCAGGCCCTACATGATCATAGTTGTAGAATTAATTGGTACCCAATGATTAAGATAATATATAATGACACAAAGAGAATATGAATCCTCTAAAGTTTTAAAATGAATTTATATTTTATTTAACATATGGCACAGTGGATAAAGCACTGACCCTGGATTGAGGAGGACCTGAGTTCAAATATGGCCTCAGACACTTGACAGTTACTGGCTGTGTGACCCTGGGCAAGTCACTTAACATTCATTGCTCCACAAAATAAAATCCCTCCCCCCAAATCCCATATATGTATCTACATTCCTTTGCAGAATAATAATTTAAATCTCTGACAGGTGGTGTAGTGTAGTAGAGTGATGGACTTAGAATCAGAAGTCCTGAATTCAAAGTCTGCATCTTTCTCTTACCATTGGATCATGGGGAAGTCTCTCAACTTCTCTGAACTTCAGTTTCCTCATCTGCAAAATGAAGATAACAGTCCCCATAACACCTAGATCACAAGGCTGTCCTAAGGCTAAAATAAACTAATGTATGTAAAACTCCTTGTAAACCATAAAATGCTACAAAATTGTTTTTTATTAGCATATGGGGAGATGTTTATTTGGTCACCAAAGGCATGTTTACTTATTTATGGATTTCTATACAGATTTGTGGGATTCCTTTTAATAATTGCTATGCTTCCCTTTCCAACTTTTCCAGGAGTCCTTTGGTTTGAAAATGCTAGATTATATAATGTTTTGTTTACCAGAAGCTAGACAACCATATTTCAAGCAATTAATAAACCTTAATTAAGTGACTACTATGTGCTAATGATGGGCATGCAAAGACAAAAATGTAATACTTCCTGCCCTTACCAAAGCTTACATGATTTTAGGATAAAAAACCACATACACATGTAAGGATTGACAAAAGAAGTACATTAACAATAATAATAATAAAAGTAACAACAACAGCTAGGATTTATATAATGCCTTATGGATTACAAAAAGACTTTACATAAGTTCAGTTAAACCTTACAATGAACATATGAAGTGGGTGCTATAATTGTCCCCATCTTACAGAGGAGAAAACTGAGGCAAACAGGTTAAGCAATTTGCCTAAGGTCAAAAAGCTATTAAGTGTCTAAGGTAAGATTTTAACTTGGAATTTTCCTTATTCCAAGTCAAACATTCTATACCACCTATTTGAATCCAAATACATACAACAAATACAAAGTAATTTTTGAGGGGCAGGAACTAGTAGCCAGGTTGGAGTGGGATCAGAAAAGATTTCATGTAGGAGGTAGTACTTGGACTGAGCTCTGTTAGAAACTAGAAATTTTAATGGATATAAGGAGGACATTCCAGGCATAGGGAAGAGCACATGCAAAGATACAGATGGAAGAAGGAAGACCTTACAGGAAGTACAGAAAGAACATTTTAGCTGGTGGGCAGAATACATGAAGGGGAATAATTCTCCGAGTGGTTCCTGGGTATGATATTGTACTAAATGACTTCAGAGAGATTTCCTTCCCTCTGAAATTTGACAATTACTCTGAAGGGAGAGTGTGTGTACAGAGACATGGAGGCAAGTAGAATAAAGCTTATGGTCACTATCAGATATAATGTGATTTTTAAAAAAATACATATTAAAATGAACATGTACAAACACAGGCAGATGCCTTTTTAATCTGTCAGCATATTCTTTGCATTCAGGCATAAACATTATTATCACACTCAGTGTGTTCCTGCAAAAATTATCAAAGTCCTCAAAATATAGCCTCTGTGGCTTTGAGTTGAATATGAACTTCGGGTGCCAATGTGAAAACAAGCTAAGAAAGGGAGGGGGAGGAAAACAATCAGACTTTTCACTTTTACAGATGATTAGCTAAGGTTTCCATCACTAACATCGGATGTAAAAGGGTAAATATTTTGTATTGAGTAAAATGCATCCTTGTGGCCTTGATAAAATTTGCCACTGTAATTCACAGAAAATATTAACTGTTGATGAAAAGAGCACACCAGGGAGGGGGCCAGAGGGGGATATGGCATCATTTCAGAGATTTCCAAGATTAATCATGGCATCCTGAACTCTTGTCATTGTGTGTTTAGGGGCAGGTTGGGGTAGGGGCATTACCGCCATCCTCTTTGTATTTATAGCATTGACCTTTGCATTATAGCTGCCTGCTCTGAAGCATAGTTATTTCTAATTGCTTTATGTGCCCATGGAGATTCTCTTTGCCTCTGTTAGTTATATACAGTACCGAGGCGCATATGTTTGGCCAATGAATCTTTCACTGACTTGATATTTATGGCAGCATTGGAATATGAGAGGTGGGAATGTTGCATTTTGGGGGGGATATGTGTGTGTTGTATGTTTGTTGGAATGGTTTTTACTGTCTGTGTGGCTATATACTTAATGAGGTGACAGAAAGAATTAAAAGTGACAGATTGTTTTGACGGCACTGGGGCCCTGAGAGATATATTCTCCTCCAATACAACTCAATAAACCCAGCTTGTGTGAAGCTCTGTGGGTGTGATTCATGGCTGCAGCAGGGCTACTCAGGGAGGTTTAATGAGAGATGGTCTTGGGCCAGGCTTTGGGGAATTGGGACTGATGTCAGAGGACAGAGAAGCTATGTGCTCCAGAATGGCTCCAGAAATTCACAGGGACTGGGTAAGTTACAAGTACAAGGTAAATTGTGGATTTTTAAAACTGGAATTCATGGTCTTATTAAAAACATTGGGGGGGGGGTGATAACTATATCTGTAAAATTGGTTTCCTTTGTAATCCCATGTGTTTTATTTTATGTATTTAAAACATGGTTCTGAGAAGAGGTTCATAAGCTTCACCAGACCACCAAAAGTGCCAGTGACACACACAAAAAAGAATCTCAGGAACTGTACAGTGCCTTAAAAATACTTTATTTGGAGTTGAACAGGCTCCCAATGAAACCATGTAACTTTAGTCAACTCAACTACACCAAGTCTAATAGCTGGTATAATACAATATAGTATGTTTTAGATGATCCATTATTTAGTGTCTCACTGCATCTGAAACATTGTCATCCTATCCATTCTGACTGATGAAGATGCACTGGTAGCCAGTCTATAATAGCCGAGGAAAGTAGATCAGTGACATCATTTCTTTCCATCTGTGGGCAGCTGGATTGCCAAATTCCTGTTTAAACCCACAAACATATCTTCAGAAAACTGTTGGTGATGGTTAAAACTATAGTCCTTTGATATGGGTGAATTATATACAGGTAAGCTGTAATTAAGTATAATCCAAGTAACCAGAATCCTTAATTTGCTTGTGTATATGTTTTTTCCACAATCCATTTCAAAAGAGATAAATAAGAACAATAGTACAACTTACCACTAAATAGTGTCCCAGAAGTCTGATAGCAGTTCCAAGGTTTAATAACCAGTTATAGCCATGATTGTTAAAGCTTATAGTTAGTATATATAACAATGTTAGATCCAGTGATGGATATAGCTCATTATATCCATGGTTATTAAAGCTTAGAACTGCCCTTAGAAAACCCTGTATAGTGCTTACAGTTAATAAAGTGCTTTTCTTTTTTTTTTCTTTTTCCCATTTTTAATAGTATTTTTATATAAAGTGCTTTTCTTATGACAATGCTGCAAGGTTTGTAGAAGATATGATGTTATCTCTATTTTTTTAATTAAAGAAACTGAGGCTCAAAAAATTTTAAGTGACAGGAAACAGCATACCAGTTCAGAAAGTCTAAGATCTGTGGCCAGAAACAGGTCTTACAACTCCCAGTTCAGTGCTTTATCTACTACTGCATAGCAAAACAAGCTTGTCATACAGATGAATTCAAACAACTGCTACTGCTTTTAAGGCAGATCCTGGGTGTTCCTCATATATATTAGGACATATAATAAAGGTCAATCAAGTCAATCAATGAAAGGTAGATTCAAGAAGGCACCCAGGCACTTTGTGCTGATGGGCTTATTTGCAAGATCATAGCTTTTCCTGAGTTCTGCAATTAAGTCACCCAATTAAATTCATTATACTCTAAATACTATGGCAGGAAATTATACTAATGCATTTTAGAAACATTTTTCAATAACTAGAGTTGAAACAAATATACAAAAAAGATTTTCTGAGCTTTCTTCTGTATGTATATGCATATATTGATACATGTGTAGCTATATAGATAATGATGATAGATAGATAGATAGATAGATAGATAGATAGATAGATAGATAGATAGATAGATAGATAGATAGATAGATAGACAGACAGACTAAGTAAACTAGGGACCACTCTCCCAGGAAAGAATCAACTTGGACTTCTAGTGTGGACTCAGTTTTCAACAGGAATTACTTTTCCTTATAACATGACCTGCTTACACAGAGGCTAATGGGTTGCCTTCTGAGGAATTCTCATTTTTTCTAAGAACTGCATAGATAAGATAAAACAAAATCCAAATGCCCAGACTTCAGGAGAGCCATATTGATTCTTGCAAATGCCCAGTAGGGGATGGTACACCAGTGGTGCAGGTGACATACTTCTTGCTTCTCATAGTTGTGTGAGGATTTCAGTTGTTCATAAGGTAACATTTAATATCAAAAAAAGGCTTCCCTGCCAAAGCAGATAAGTAATTCAATTAGATCACCATAGTTGTCCATATTTGCTCTACTGTGGAGAAGGAGATGTAAGATGATGAACCGCCAGCTTTGGTTACATGAGGGAAGTTGTTTCCTGCCCAAACAATGGTCTACCATGTCAGCCATTTATTCTTCTCCATCTTAGAGGGAAGAAAGCTTGCTCTGATGGGGCATTTTGGAAGAAGATCATGATTTTTCCTGAGCTATTTCAAATTGCCTTGATAGATGCCTCTACCAGGTATCTTTGCAGAAGAAATAGAATCTTTCCTGAATAGACACAGACCACTTTTTCCTGTCAATTTCCCATACATTTGAACTGGGAGGTGTGGCAGCTGTGAACCATGGACCAATATTCTGGTTTATTCTCAGTTAATTAACCACAGTGTCCCATTCCTAAGCATCCTGGTTACTCAATGTCTGACTATCATAGACAAATAATCTTTTGAAGTGCTTCTTAACTCTGGAGCTCCCAAGGTGAGCCCTGAACCCAATTATGTACTTTCGCATGATCATATTTTGATTTATAAGGTACAGATTTAAAATGAAAGATCAAGAAATAACTGAACCAGAGTAATTTCAGATGTCAAGAACTAGTTATTCTTACAACAAGTTCCCGGGTCTTGACAATGTCGGCTGTTCACTGTTTGGTTTGATTCCTCCTGAGGAGGGGAAACAAGGGACCGAGGGATTTAAAGTGACTTTGTACTGAAGAAGCAACATATGCTTTTGAGCCCTGCAGCTGACATTGGTTCTGTTGTAGATTTTCCATTTTTTTTTTCCTTAAGAAACCTGCAGAGGTATTACTGCCTGTCACCACCGGTGGGCTTCTATTTAAGCAATAGACCAGAGCAATCTAAACGGAGCAAAGGAGAGGATAGAAAGTGAGGTAAAAAAAAAAAAAAAAAACATCCTAATGACAGACTCCTGACAAAAGTCCCTTCTGTAAAGGAAATCATTGCTCCAACACAATGTTTTTTTTTTTTTTAAGCCAACATCCTGAAATGTGAAAAGAGCTTCCCTTGTCCCAGCTTCAATCATTTTCTTTCTTGATGCTCCTTCAAAGGAAAAAATAAAGCAAACAAACAAACTAGAAAGCCAGGGATATACAACAACTGTTCCATAGCAGCACTCTATTGAGAAAAAAAAATTCTGAGGAACTCAATTGATCTAGGATAAACTCTGAGTTAGTCTAGGAGATAGATCTCCCTAGAATAGAAACTTGGTTTAAATTACAACCAAGTATTCTCTATTTTCTATGTCTTCTATTGATGCTAGGGGTCATTTGGGTGTAAGGTATTGATTTTATTCTCTTTGAGTGACATAATACTTTGTACTTTGTAAATTTTTACTGTTCTACCCTATGCCATTTTCCGGCACTGATGAAGATTAGCCACGTTAAAAAGTCATTCATTGAAAAAAGAAAAAAAGTCATTCATTGAGATCTGACATGTGAGTCTTTGGGTAGGAAAAAGGATGTGATACTGTTAAAGTTGGACACCCCCAATTCATGTTACTCTTATAGACCAAGTAACACTGGCCTCCACCAAGGAACATGGGTAAACCTTTATTTTTAAATAGTTATTTGGTGGTCACTAAAGTTTTGAAGTTAGTTAGCCAGCAGGCTGTTATTTTTATGTAGACATACTTGGCTTCTATCTTGAAGGAAGTAAATTAGTAAATTAATAAATTTGTATTGTGCCTCTGGGTATGCAAGACCTGAATATATGCCAAATTAAGATCCCTCACTGTCCTCTGCTGGAGCCCAAACTCAGACTTTCAATGAACTTGGGAATTGGTGAGAAGGAAATTTCTTACCATTACCACCAATCTTTGTCATGAACTTTAAATTTCAGAAAAGGAAATCAGCAACCTAGGAATCATAGGATTTAAAATTTTAATGGACCTTCGAAAATGCTATTCTAAAAAAGGTTAAATTGACTGGAGGTCATAGGATAAATGGAGTAGGCATTGCCCCTGTAATATCTTTTTCCAACCAGACATTGATAAACATGAGCAATGTCAAATTTTGCAACAAAAGCACTAATGTTTTGAATGACTTTAGACATGGTATATGGTTTTTCCTTAAGTGTCATTTATCATTCACATTTTAATCTGAAAGATTCACCTTTCTATTAGACTTTTTGTATGCAACTGTTCTCTTTGTATTTATATTTGCCTCATGGGGAGTGCAATTAGCTGTCGTTTCTCTCCCATTGTTTTCTTTAGTACAAAAGATATATTCTTAGTTTTCAATTGGATTATTCAGTGACTGGATCCTGATGGAATGATACTGACTTCCCCTTATATACTCCCAGTTTCTTGGAGAACACACTCTGAAATCATTAGAGAACGTGGTGTACTCAGTGGTTTTTAGTGCTATGAAATCAGGGACTTCTTTAGAATCTTTTGAAATAATAAGAGAAAGCATCTCTGTGAAAAACCATTAGACCTCACAATTTAGCGCTTATAAGCCATTCTTGTTTTTGTTCTTCAGTCGTGTCTGACTCTTTGTGATCCCATTTGGGGTTTTCTTGGAAAAGATACTGGAATGGCTTGCCATTTCCTTCTCCAGTTCATTTCACAGATATGAAACTGAGGCAAACAGGGTTAAGTGTCTTGCCCAGTCACACAGACAGTAGAGGCTGGATTTGGACTCATGAAGATGAGTCTTCCTGATTCCAAGCCCAGTGCTCTCTATCTACTAACTGCCTGGCCTAACTGTCCCATAAGGGAACTAAAAGAGCATTAATCCCATTCTGTCACTTTACGGATGAGAAGATAGAGGGCTAAAGAAGGGAAATCACTTGCTTACAATGAATTTTCTGCATTCTGCTGACTCTGCTGGTAATTATTCTCTGCCTGTAGATTATGGACAGTATTTTTATTAGAAGCTGCTCCTTTAATTTCTGTGACATGTAGTGATTTGGTCTCTCTGGCTAGGGCCTTGTCTTGGACCATTATAGATGTCAAATCTAGTTTACTCAAGAGGCTCTCCTTGAAGGCTTCATAATGAACTCTCTACACAAGGTGATCCTGCAACATGTCATCTAACAAATCCCTACAGACAGATGGCACAGCTCCACACTGTATGTAGCAACCCCCTTGTGACAACAATCCCACAAATTTCACAATGTTAGGCCATCTTGAAGATAACAGTAGTGGCTGAAGTAATATTTCCAAAGTGTCCATAGGTGCAAGAAGGCTCCCCACAAGCAAGACACTGACATCTAGCTAAAGTGTTGAGAGCCTGCTCTTCCTGGTCTCCCATTCATATAAAACTTCTTACCCAAGGCTGTTACTCTCCCTTCCTGCTGTGGCTCACTCCTTGTTCTATGTTATCTTGTTCTATCACCACCACCTCCATTTCTGCTCTCCCCTGCTGAAGGTCTTTGTCCTACTTCATTCCCTCCTCAAGTTCCAGTTCCTGTCACACTCCCCACCTCCAAACCCCCATCCTGTTCCATCAGAGCAGGCACTAAATTAGAAAAACATATCCTCATGCCTGCAGTCAGTTGACACATTGATGTTCTTACTGGATGGCCTTTGCCAAACTTGACATTGCTCAGATTTATTGACAGCAGATTATCAATCATGCAACTATATGTGTCTAAGTGATCATCGGTGTTGAGAGGGGCATTGCAAATTCAGTGCTTTTGTCACAAAATTTATTTTGCCTCTGAAACTTTTTTTTTCAAGGCAATGGGGGTTAAGTGACTTGCCCACGGTCCCACAACTAGTAAGTGTCAAGTGTCTGAGGCTAGATTTGAACTCAGGTACTCCTGAATCCAGGGCCGGTGCTTTATCCACTGCACCACCTAGCTGCCCCTGCCTCTGAAACTTTTTAATTGTTTGTGGAGATCCTGTTTTTCAGGGATCTGGTGTTCTTATCAGCATCTTCAAAAGAGGCAGCTAGTGGTTCTCTTTTATTCTACAGAGGCAGCTAGGTGGTACAATTAATAGAGTGCTGAAGACCTGAGTTCAAATCCAGATTCAGACACTTACTACCTGGTGACTCTGAGCAAGTCACTTAATCTTTGTCTCACTTCTTTTCCTTTACTATAAAATGAGGTTAATAATAGCACTACCTCTCAGGGATGTTGTGAAGATCTAATGAGAAAATATCTGTAAAGCACTTGAACTCTTAAAGGGCTATATTAATGCTAGTGGACATTATTAATACTTATTAATAGCTAATAAGAACCAATAATAAATTATTAACACTTAACATTATTATTCATGTTTTCATGGATGAATGATCTCATTCATGTGGGCATTCCCTCTAACGATGGAGATTGCTATCAATTTGTGCCTTCTCCTTCTGTGTTACTCTTGTCCATATGTCTTCCCATAAATCTGCTTTAGAGATTCTACCCAACATGCTGTGATTCTTCCTCTAGAATTCTGGAAATTGTAGATTCCAATGGACTAAGCCACTAGCCATGTTTACTAGTTAGCCCTCATTCTTACTGTTTGATCAATGAATCTATATGTCTCGTCATACATCTTTCTGGTGTCATCCTTTATGTCATTACCTTTGTACAGTTCTTTGCCTTTTGGATGACTCCTAACGTGTGTGGTTTTTTTTTCCTTTGGAGACTGTAATATTTCATGAATTGTAGTCATATGGGGTCAATAGAAGAATATTGCTGTTAAAAATATGGGCCTTCATTTCAGGGAGAAGGTTGGGGTCATGGTGGAGGGGTCATTAAAAAATGTTTGATTTCCCAAAGGTCTTCAGTTTACTGACTTTCTCCTATTAAATCTTAATTCTACCTATTGTTGGTATGGAGTATCTGTCTAAGATATACATGTGAGCAGTTTTGCTCTTTGCTTTGTCCAATCTCCTATATATCATAGTCTAGATAATAGGCATTCTTCATCTGCTGAGTCCTTCTTATGTGGCTTAATAAGCCAAACTCTAGAATGATCCTTAATTTCTTTTAGGACACTCTAGTAGGCACAGGGGATAGAATAGACTTGGAGTCAGGAAAACCTGAGTTCAAATAACCTTAGACACTTGGTCTAAGGCCTCATGGTCCTGGACAAGTTACTTCACTTCTGTCTTCTCCATCTTCCTCATTTGTAACATGAGAAAAACAATAGTGCAAAACTCTCAGTATTACTGTGAGGATAAAATGAGATATTATTTGTAAAGTGCTTTGCAAACCTTAAGGCATAATATAAATGTTATCGTTATTATCAATCATCATTATCATCACAGGGATCACTTACAACATTAAACTGATCAAAAGAAGATTGAAATCTTGTGAAGGCTTCAGGAATTCCCAGATTTTTTAAGATATTCAATTAAAATAAATTACTACTTGCCTAATATGGATAAGGACCTTTTTAAGCATATATAAATTAAAGATAAATACATTTGAGTGAGAAAAAGAGCTTGTGAACTTAGAATGTGCAGTGTTACTCTGAGTTCTGCATCTATGCTTACAGCAGTTACCCAAAGTGTGTCACACATGATGTACCTACTCTGAAAATTAAGAACTTCCGGCTTTCCTAGGACTGTTCAACTTCTACTGAGTTTTTCTTCTACAAAAGGCAACCATGGTTGAGGTGCTTAGTAGTTTATTACAAAAAGGGCATTCCATGTGCTGGACTTGCCAGCCTGGGGATGCTTCCTAGAATGTTAAACAGTATTAGAAATGTCAAGATGGAGTCAGTGCTAGTATATCACTGTGAATAGAAACTAATGCTTCATTGGTATAATGTTGGAGTTTAGACACAAAATGTCAGAGAGTAGAGACATCACCTGCTTCCTATTAGGGAACAATGTCATCTTCAGGAAGGAACAGCTTACAAATTTATAAGCAAAACCTTACTGTCCTCTTATGAGTTGAGAAGTTCTGAAATTCCCCTGATGGCTGTCCATTTCCAACTTGTATGGATTTCAAGCTGTCCATGAAATTCTTTCCATATATTCCCTGATTGTTCATTGCTATCGCTATCAAAACAGAAATAAGGTTCATTAAGAACAAGGAGTGACTTGTTCCTAATGAACCCCTGCTCAATTGTAATGACAACTTCCCTTTCCTTGCATGTGCTCACAAACCATTCTGTAATAATGAAGCCTAAAATTTCACCAAGAAATTTATTTTCTTCCTTAAAATAAGTGAGCAACATTTACCCATCTCCAAATCCTTAAATACCTCTCCCATTCACCATAATTCCTTAAAGATAGCTGAAAGTGATTCAGCAATCACATCTTCTTGGGATTCATTTACTCGCAATGCCCAAATGCATTTAATACTATGTACTTATGTCTCATTTGGGCATTAGTAAGCAGGCTAGGGTATGGTGCAAATGAGGCCAGAGGAATGAGAGTATAAGCACTGGGCAACATTGTAGACTCAAGTCATGAAAGGCCTTTTTAGAATCCTGGCTCCCACACTTACTAGCTGAGCCAGTGTGGGTAATTCATTTAACCTTTCTAAGCTTCAGTTTCCCCACCTGCAAAATGTGGGAAATGTTACTCTTCACTCTGTGCTTCACACATTTGTTGGGAAGAAAGTGCAGTTCTAGAAATGTTAGACATAGTTATTATTATCAGGAATGTAGTTTGTTAAGCTTGGTTCACTTTAATGAATGAATGAAAAAGTAATAAATTTTCCACCAGTATACCATGTACTGTGTTTGGATTCATTAGGATCATCTAGGCACTGTTTTACAACCTTTTTACTCATCCTACCTCTGATGTTTATGATCTGTGTGACCTTGGGCAAATGACTTTACCTTTTTGGGTCTCTCCTTATTTATAAAATGAAAGGATTAACCTCTACATTCTTTTCCAATTCTAGACTAATGATCCTATAATCTTGGGTTGCAAGTCTCTATTTACCATTTTGTTCTAACTTTTAGTAAAAATAGTAGAGTCTATTCCATCTACTTTCTGTCTGGAATCATGTTTCTATTCCTTGATCTTCCTGTTGTCCCTAATATAATTAAAAACAGTCTATTATTGTTATTGTTTTTTGGAGTCATTATAAACATGCTCTATTATACTTTAGACTAAATAACATTTAAGGTCCCTTCCTGCTCATTTTATTGATACAAGATCAGGTCACATTTTGTTTTCATCTTCATTTACTGCCTTAAATTACATTTCTTGTTCATGTCTTTTTAAAATCTGAATTCAGAGTCCCACCTTCTTTTTATTTCTCATAAGGATCATTTTTGACTTGGTCTCTACAATTTGATTCTTGAGAGTCTTCTAAGTTTCCTGTTCTGACTTCTGTCTTAGAGATTCAGGACATAGGATTCAACCTATTATATTTCTGAACTCTTTGAAAACCACTCATCAAAAATCTAGGGCAATGTCTCTAGTTCTAAACTCTATTGAAGCTCAGTAATATATCTAAATTCTCCATTGACTTTCCATGTCATATGCCCTAGTTTCAGCTCAGTATCTCTCAGAATCAAATGGAATGGAGACTGGGAATCTGAAATAAGATGGAGATTGGAGAAATAGGATGGGGGAGTGGGAGAAAAATATACTTTTAGATGATCGGAGGAGAATTGGAAGTTGAAGGAGAAGACACAGGGAGAAGGTTTCATTTTAATTTTATGTTTTTTAAAAAGTAGGAACCTTTGGTAGTTAGTTTTATGAACTGGTAAATATTTTCTCCAGACCAACAATTAAGAAATGTGGGCCCAAAGTATACATGTAACTCTGCCCAACATTTCCCTTCTCATCTTTCTTGTGGTGTGTTCTTTGAATCTAAGCTTTCCATCATTTTTATTTTACTAATCTTCTACTACCTGTGTAACCTTGGGCAAATCTTTTATTCTCCCTGGGTTTCAGTTTCATCATCTGTGAAAGAGGGGATTGGACTAGATGACCTCTGACATTCCTTTTAGCTCCATGTCTCTGATCCTATGACCTTATTTACTAATCAAAGTGAGTTCTAGAAAAATAAAGGATCCCCTTCAGTTCTTTGTCTCTTCCTTTGCTTTATGAAAGGAAGTAATTATCAAGGGAAATTAAGAATTTATCAGCTATTTAGCTTTTTACACAGTGAGAGGTACAGTAAATGTTGTTATTGTTCATCTTTCATTTTCAAAGAGGACCAATGACATAACAGATGATGTCTTGCCTAGTGTGTGTGAATCAATTTAAGTGAGGCAGAATTGCACAAAGTCATCAGTCACAAACCTCACTCTGTCTTCAGGAGTCTAGTGGCAAGACAAAAGTCAGGTGAGTAAATACTGAGTAGGTCAAAGTCAACCTCTACTCCTCATAGCAAATTTATGCTGCTTTTGTTCCAACTTTGTGTTCTTTGTTAGGAACTCATTGTCTGTTATCTTTACTTGACCAAGTGGCCTATAGGATATTCCCACTATAATCTTGTCTGTATTTATCTCTACTTCTTTCCTTCATCTAAATGCTGTCCCTCAGAATTTTCCCATCTTTCCCTGTTCCATACAAGTACCTATCTACTTGATATATGATACTACCTCACAGGACATTTGATTTGACCTGTCTCTTTTGCACAAATTATATAGTGTTCTCCTCTATCACTGTATACCACTTTCAAGATACATTCCACCGTTCTTTTGTATAAGTTTGCATTCACTTCATCACATTGATACCTGGATCACTTTATTAGGCATATTCCATACATTACTGTATACACAGAAGCACAGAATTTCTGAATTGAAGTTACTTTAATCTATAACCCTCAAAGGATATTGTCTCTAAAATATTCAAAGCAAATAACAAATAACAGGTGTTTTGCTTGAATACTTCCAATGAAGATCTATTGCAACCCAAGGAAGCCTCTAGTTGTTAAGACATTTGGAATAGCTAGTTATTAAGACATTTTTTCTTTTTTTTCTTCTTTGCGATTTCTAGGCTTCTAATCTCATGAGCATTATCTCTCTTCCATGTTCCCATCCCTGTCTCTTAATAATTACCGAGTAGCTCTACTACTAATCTTCTTCCTATATCTTAGGAGCTTTAGAAACATCTCATTGAATTAATGAAAAAAAAGTATTATGACATATGAAACACTATGTTTAGTTATGATATGAATATGAAAAGAAAAACATACCTATCCTCAAGGAGCAGACATACTAATAGCATGAAAAAACACAGCTAAGAGGGATGGTGGTCAGGAAAGAAGGGATATTTTGATTTGAAAAGCCATTGGGAGAGTGATTAGAGCCATGGGGAAGTACTATGACATACTATTTCTTGAAGCAAATACAGAATTCATCTTGTAATAGTTCCATAACTGGAAGGGGGAAAGAAGAGAGTTTTTGTGGGATATTAGGAGAATCCAAGGTGAAAGCAGGTAGGAACAATATGACAAGGGAATAAATTGAAACATGGCTGGAGTTAGGCCCACATGTTGTGAGTGATGGATGGCAACCACCAACTATATTTGGACCCTCTTCTCCCTTCCCTTCAATTCTTATTTTATAGTCATTTTAAAATCAGTCAGTCTCCATAAAATACCTTCCTAAGTCTGGGTAGTTATGTTCCATCCAAAGCCACAGAACCAAGAATTTTGTACCTTATGCAAATAATCCAGAAAGTCAGATGCTGTCCTCCAAAACCACCTTAGTCAGGTTCTTATATCCTACTTTCTCCTCTAAAGTTCTTACCTTCAATTACTAGCACTGAGAAAACATCTGCAAGTGCACATAAGAAATACCTCAATTTTCTTTCCATTTTTGGTAATCAATACATAGAGATACTTCCTTTATGTCTTCTGGTAGCATCATTTGATCCCACACAAAGAACTGGAATAGGTGAGCAGTCAAGTTTTAGCAGGTTTCTCAAACTCTGTCTTGTCTTTTCCCATTAGAATGTAAGCTCATGGAAAGGGACTATTTCCCCCCCTGTGACTGTATTTGCATTCTCAGCAGTTAACATAGTGCTTGGCACATAGTAAGTGCTTAATAAATTCATGTTGACTGAGTTTCAGGACATTGTCACATTTTTAATATGCATGCTGGGAAGCTATCACACATCCTTCATTATTCCCATAGATCAACACATTTCATATACCCATCTCATCCTCCGATCTACTGGATCTAATGGATGAACTCACTCATAGGTTAGAGTAGGCATGTCATGTTTGCATCACTGAAGCCTTCATTTCTCTCTGTAGAAAAAGAAGTGCCATCTCTTGCTTAGAGCCACCCTGATTCTTTGTTGGCAAATCATCCTACTGTCAAGATAATGGAATGTGATAGATGAGATTTGGCAGATACTCAAGAGCCCTCCTGAGTAGATTACTGGCTGATCTGACTGGATTACTAGTTGACTAGATTATCAGCACATCTGGTTGGTACTTGAGAGTACTTAAGAAAGCATGGTTCTCAGAAACTAAAAATCTTTGAACTTCTGGCCCAGTCAACCTACCAGCTTGAAGAACCATCCATTTCTGGGAGGGGACAGGAAGGAGGAAGGAGTGCCTGAACAGGGAGCTTTGTCTCTTTTGGTTCCCGACTTCGTGGTGGCGGCAGAACACTACACAGAGGAGTTAAGGAGAGGACTACACAGAGGAGCTGAGGAAAAGACTACACAGAGGAGTTGAGGAAAGATAGGATTGCCAGGTTGTAGGAATTCTGTTCTCAATCTTTCTCTTTCTTTTACTATCTTTCAATAAACCCTTAAAAAACTTAAACTTGTTTATCAGTGATTTTAGTCAGTTTTCCCCAAAAACTGGGGGGACAGATTAGAACCTACATTTAGAAATTTAAATTACACATTACCTACTATGCTCCAGCTACTCAGCATCTTTTCTTTTACTCCCCTTTTCTTCTTGTATGAAGTATATTCAGTGATGTTCTTATAAATGTTTAACAATCAGCTCTACAGGTTGTATGGGTGTGGGGGGGAACACCCATGGCTTTTATGTTTAATCTGCATTATTCACATTTCCTACATCACTTTCTTAAGTTTAGAAGATCATCAAAGTAATAAATCAAGCACCAAATTGCTGCATTTGCTATTTTCCAGGTAAAAAATGTTTTGTACTGAAAATTTACTAATGGTTGGCAGAGCCAGGGGTGGCTTGAGCAAACCCCAGTTATACCGTTCTACTTTTTAACCTCTTGATTTTAATTACCCCTTTGGTTTGCCCTGTGTCCTTTTAGAGTCTTTTAAAAGCCACTTACTAGGTTCCATTTACTGTACTTAGATCTGGGGATACAAAAACAAAACATTCCCTACCCTCAAGGAGTCAAGACTTTATTGTTGGTCTAAATAAACTGGAGCCTCCTATCATGTCCCTTTTACTCTTTTGATTTTTCTTCTGGCAGAGGCCTATGTGTATTTCAAACATACATACATAATTCATTGTAGACTGCTTTGGCCCAAAACAAAACAATTTGAGTAGCATATCAGAACAAATTTCTCACCTTTCTCTTTCTCACCCTATGCTTGTTGGAATTGAGAACTTTTTTGGCACTCTCTTTCACTACTCAGTGTAAACTGTCATGGCAAAAGGCATTTCCCATGAACCACTTTTGGAATGAAGGAGTGAGTGAGAAAAGGGGAAGCTCAGGAACAACAGCTTTTATAGGCTGCCAATAATCCTCCTCCTGAGCTTTCTGTCCTCATCTTTTAGTCTCCCAGTAGCTAGCACCATCCTGACTTTCCAATGATAACAGTACTGTCTCATTCAGTAGTTGCCTTTAAAAAGCTCTGTTAGAAAAAATAAAATTAAAGTTCACTCCCTTCATCTATTCCCTGTCTTTTACTGCCTGTTCTTTCTAGTATTACAACTGATGTCATGGGTTACGTGAACCATATTGATCATGCATGAAGGCATTTTTTCTTAGAGATTTTAACAATGGTGAAAGACTTGGGGAGCCACAGGCATGGGGGGGGGAGAGAGAGGGGGAGAGAGAGAGAGAGAGAGAGAGAGAGAGAGAGAGAGAGAGAGAGAGAGAGAGAGAGAGAGAGAGAGAGAGAGATACCGTGGAAAGAGTTGTTTTCCCATAATGTCCAAGCGTAGGACCTGATTGAAGAACAAGAATGTTTGGAAATAGGAGATGGGGAGACGGAAGGTATGTGGGGATGGGAAAGAGACATCTGAGGTTATGGCAGCAAGTAGAAGTTGTAGTGATGCAGAGTGAAAGTAGTAGAGCTGAGAGGACTCAGGCCTGGCATGCAGAAGTCAGTTAAGGGACTGAAACTTCAAGATGAACAGATCACAAGATGGCATAGAGATGATACCTTTGCCAAATGACAGGTGGAGTGGAAAGAACAGATAGCATTTGGAGTCAGAAGATCTGGGACTTAAATATCACCTATAATATTTACTGCCTGGATAACCCTGAACAAGTTATCTATGCTCTCCAGACCTTAGATTCCTCATTTGCAAAGTAAAAGGGGTAACAAGGTGGGATCCTTAGAATCCCTTCTAGCTGCTAATTTTTGACTCTGGTTGATGATCAGGTGACCCTCCCCTGCACCCCTATTAATGAGCCCTTCTCATTGAGTGAGTTTGTTTATGTGGGGATGATGGAGCAAGAGAATGACTTTGATGTGGCTACTAAAAAAGTTATTGGGGGTGGAGCCAAGATGGTGGAGAGGAAGCAGCAAGCTGCCTGAGCTCTCCTTCTGTTCCCTCAAAACAAACATTAAATCAAGCCTCTGGACAGATTCTGAAACTACAGAACCTGCAAAGAGACAGAGAGACACAGTCCTCCAACCAGAGATAATTTAGAAGACTTCAGGAAAAGGTCCGTCTGACTCAGACAAAAGGGAGGCCCAGCACAGGGCAGCAACCCAGCGCCGAGGGGGTCGGGGCAAGTCAGCAGGAGCTGCGGGCCACAGGCAAACAACTGAGGCCTCTGGAACCTGGTTCAAAAATCTGGTGGCCAAGAAGGACAGGGGAAAAACCTACCTGCACCGGCTGAGAGGGCCACGAACGGGTCAGGCGGGATCAGACGCCTGGGTCCAGCGCCTGGCTGGCCGAGCACAATCAGACAGGAAGTGCAGGGTGGGGGATCTCCACACACCATAAAGGCCTCAGAGTAAAAACCCGGTCACACAGCACCTATACCCCTGCACAAGAAGCCGAAAACAGGGACCCTGGTGCCCCCAGAGCAGACCTCAACTTAAAGAATAAATAAATAAGCTGCAATAATGAGTAAGAAGCAAAAAAGAGCCCTCTCCATTGAGAGCTTCTGTATCAATAGGGAAGAAGCCAACACAAACTGAGATGAGGACAACAGACTCAAATTGCCTACATCTGAAGCCTCACGAGGGAAGGTGGATTGGTCTCAAGGACAAAAAGCCTTCCTGGAAGAGCTCAAAAAGGATTTCAAAAATCAACTGAGAGAGGTAGAAGAAAAAATGGGGAGAGAAATGAAAGCAAAACAAGAAAACTATGAAAAAAGAATCAGCAGCTTGGAAAAGGAAGCACATAATTTCACTGAAGAAAACAAAGCCTTAAAAAATTCATTTGTCCAAATAGAAAAAAAGGTGCATAATCTCACTGAAGAAAACAATACCTTAAAAAATTCACTTGGCCAAGTGGAAAAAAAAGGTGCATAATCTCACTAAAGAAAACAATGCCTTAAAAATTAAAGTGGGGCAGTTGGAAGATAAGGAATCCATGAGACACCAGGAATCAGTCAAGCAGAATTAAAAAAATGAAAAAAAAGAAGAAAATGTGAAATACCTCATTGGAAAGACAACTGATCTGGAAAACAGATCCAGGAGAGACAATTTGAGAATCATTGGACTGCCTGAAAGCCATGACCAGAAAAAGAATCTAGACACCATATTCCAGGAAATTCTTAAGGAGAACTGCCCTGATATCATAGAATCAGAGGATAAAATCATCATTGAAAGAATCCACCGATCACCTCCTGAAAGAGACCCCAAAGGGAAAGCTCCAAGGAATATTGTAGCCAAATTCCAGAATTATCAGGTGAAGAGAAAATACTCCAAGCAGCCAGAAAGGAAGCAATTTAAATATCATGGAGCCACAGTCAGGATTGCTCAGGACCTGGCAGCTTCAACATTAAAGGGACTTGCAAGGCTTGGAATATGATATCCCGAAGGCAAAGGAGCTTGGATTGCAGCCAAGAATCTATTACCCAGCAAAACTGAACGTTCTCTTCAGGGGAAAAGATGGACATTTAATGACATTGGGGACTTTCAATCTTTCCTGGTGAAAAGGACCAGAACTGAATTAGAAAATTCGATCTCAACATACAAGACTCAAGAGAAGTTTAAAAAGGTAAACAGAGGGGGAAAAAAAGGTTACCCTATTAGGTTAAACTGTTTATATCCCTACACAGGAAGATAATACTCATAATTCTTAAGAACTGTAAATGTATTTGGGCAGAGAGAAGGACTATATATAGAGGGTATAAATATAAATTGTCTTTGATGTGATGATAGAAAAGAAGTAAGGGGGTTAAAAAGGGAGTCTATGGGGAGAGAGGGAAAGGGGAGGTAGAAGGGGATGAATTATATCGTATGAAGAGGGTGAAAAAAACCTATTATCAATAGAGGGAAAGAAAGGAGGGGGGAACATTGTTTCAACCCTATTCTCATTAGATTTGAACTCAAAGAGGGAACAACATATATGTTCATTGGGATAGAGAAACTTAACTCATTCTTTAGGGAACAAAAGGGGAAGGGAAAGGGGGGGACTGAGAGAAAGGAGGGACAAAAGCAAGGCAGAAAAGGGTAAAGAAAGAGAGGGGGGTGATCAAAAGGGAGGGCAGATCAGGGAGGCAGGAGTAAGAAGTAAAACGTCGGTGAGGAGGAATAGGGTGAAAGAGGGGGAAAAGTACAAAGGGGGTAAATAGAATGGAGGGGATTAGACAGTCAGTAATAATAACTGTGAATGTGAATGGGATGAATTCTGCTATAAATGAAGCGAATTGCAGAGTAGATTAAAAACCAAGACCCTACAATATGCTGTTTACAAGAAACACATTTGAAGCAGAGAGATACACACAGAGTAAGGTAAAAGGCTGGAGCAGAATATATTATGCCTCAGCTAAAGTAAAAAAGGCAGGGGTAGCAATCCTTATCTCAGACAAAGTGCAGGCAAAAATAGATCTCATTAAAAGAGATAAGGAGGAAATTACATCTTACTTAAAGGTACTATAGATAATGAAGTATATCAATATCAAATATGTATGCGCCAAGTGGTATAGCATTCCAAATTCTTAGAGGAGAAGTTAAATGAGTTACAAGAGGAATTAGACAGTAATACTATACTAGTGGTGGAATCTGAATCTCCCCCTCTCAGAATTAGATAAATCTAGCCAAAAAATAATAAGAAAGAAGTGAAGAGGTGAATAGATTACTAGAAAAGTTAGACATGATAGATGTCTGGAGAAAATTGAATGGGGATAGAAAGGAAACACCTTTTCTCAGCAGTACATGGCACATTTTCAAAAATTGACCATGTATTAGGGCACAAAAACATCATGGTCAAATGTAGAAAGGCAGAAATAGTAAATGCATCCTTCTCAGATCAATGATGCAGTAAAAATTACATGTAAGAAAGTGCCAGGGAAAAGTAGAATGAAAATCGTTTGGAAACTAAATAATTTCATTCTAAAGAATGAATGGGCCAAACAGAAATCATAGAAACAATCAATAACTTTATCCAAGAGAATGACAATAATGAGACAACATACCAAAATCTATGGGATGCAGCCAAAGCAGTGCTTAGAGGAAAATTTATAGCTCTAAATGCTACATGAATAAAAAAAGAGGAAAGAGGAGATTAATGAATTGGGCATGCAACTTAAAAAGCTAGAAAAAGAACAAATTAGAAATCCCCAATTAGACACTAAATTAGAGATCCTGAAAATTAAAGGAGGAATTGATAAGATTGAAAGCAAAAAAACTATAGAATTAATCAATAAAACTAAGAGCTGGTTTTATGAAAAAAACAATAAAATAGATAAAATATTGGTTAATTTGATTAAAAAAAGAAAGAAGAAAACCAAATTACCAGTATCAAAAATGAAAAGGGTGATGTTGCCACCAATGAAGTGAAATTAAATCAATAATTAGGAATTACTTTGCCCAACTGTATGCCAATAAATTTGACAATCTAAATGAAATGGATGAATATTTACAAAAATACAAACTGCCCAGGTTAAATGAAGAAGAAATAAAATCCTTAAATAAACCCATATTAGAAAAAGAAATTGAACAAGCCATTAATGAAACTCCCTAAGAAAAAGTCCCCAGGGCCAGATGGGTTTACGGGTGAATTTACCAAACCATTTAAAGAACAATTAATTCCAATATTATACAAATTATTTGGAAAAATAGGTGAAGAAGGAGTTCTACCAAATTCGTTTTATGACACAAATATGGTGGTGATACCAAAAACCAGGCAAAGCAAAAAACAGAGAAAGAAAATTATAGACCAATTTCCCTAATGGAATATTGATGCTAAAATCTTAAATAAGATTTAGCAAGGAGATTACAGCAAGTGATCACCAGGATAATACACTATGACCATGTGGGATTTATAGCAGGAATGCAGGGCTGGTTCAACATTAGAAAAACTATTAACATAATCTACCTTATCAATAAGAAAACTGACCAAAATCATATGATTATCTCAATAAATGCAGAAAAAGTTTTTGACAAATTACAACACCCATTCCTAATAAAAACACTAGAGTTTAGGAATAGGTGGAGCTTTCCTTAGAATAATAAACAGTATCTACCTAAAGCCATCAGCAAGTATTATATGCAATGGAGATAAATTAGAGGCCTTCCCAATAAGATCAGGGGTGAAACAGGGATGTCCATTATCACCCCTATTATTTAATATTGTTCTAGAAATGTTAGCTTTAGCAATCAGAGAAGAGAAGGGAATTAAAGGAATTAGAATAGGCAAGGAGGAAACAAAACTATCACTCTTTGCAGATGATATGATGGTATACTTAAGGAATCCTCGAGAATCAAGTCAAAAATTACTTGAAACAATTAACAACTTTAGCAAAGTAGCAGGATATAAAATAAATCCACAGAAATCATCAGCATTTCTATACATGACCAACAAAGCAAGCAGCAAGAGATAGAAAGAGAAATTCCATTTAAAGTAATGGTAGATAATATAAAATACTTGGGAGTCTACTTGCCAAGACAAACACAGGAACTCTATGAACACAACTACCAAACACTCTTCACACAAATCAAATCAGATCCAAATAATTGGAAAAATATCAATTGCTCATGGATAGGCAGAGCTAATATAGTAAAAATGACAATACTGCCTAAATTAATTTACTTATTCAGTGCCATGCCAATCAGACTACCTAAAAATTATTTTATACAGCTAGAATAAATAATAACAAAATTCATCTGGAAAAACAAATAATCAAGAATATCCAGGGAAATAATGAAAAAAAATTCACAGGAATGTGGGATAGCAGTACCAAACCTGGAGCTTTACTATAAAGCGGCAGTCATCAAAACTATCTGGTACTGGCTAAAAAATAGAGTGGTAGATCAATGGAATAGGCTAGGCTCAGGAAATGCAGTAGTAATTGACACTAGTAATGTAGTGTTTGATAAACCCAAAGAGTCCAGCTTCTGGGATAGGAACTCAGTATTTGACAAAAACTGCTGGGAAAACTGGAAGATAGTATGGCAGAAATTAGGCATAGACCAACATCTTACACCTTATACTAAAATAAGGTCAAAATGGATACACGATTTAGACATAATAGGTGATACCATAGGTAAATTAGGAGAGAAAAGGAATAGTGTACCTATCAGATCTTTGGAAAGGAAAACAGTTTTTGGACCAAACAAGAGATAGAGTATATTATAAAATGCAAAATGGATGATTTTGATTATATTAAATTAAAAAATTTCTGTACAAACAGAAGCAATGCATCCAAATTAGAAGGGAGGCAGAAATCTGGGAAACAATTTTTGAGGCCAGTACTTCTGATAAGGCCTCATCTCTAAAATATATAGGGAACTAATCAAATTTATAAGAATCCAAGTCATTCCCAATTGAGAAATGGTCAAAGGATATGAACAGGCAGTTTTCTGATGAAGAAACTAAAGCTATCTATTCCCATATGAAAAAATGCTCTAAATCTCTAATGATTAGAGAGATGCAAATTAAAACAACTCTGAGGTACCACCTGACACCTATCAGATTGGCTAAAATGACAAAAAAAGAAGATAATCAATGTTGGAGAAGCTGTGGGAAAATTGGAACACTAATGCATTGTTGGTGGAGCTGTGAACTGATCCAACCATTCTGGAGAGCAATTTGGAATTATGCCCAAAGGGCGATAAAGCTGTGCATACCCTTTGACCCAGCAATTCCACTTTTAGGTCTTTTTCCAAAGGAAATCATGGAAAGGGGACAGGGACCCACATGTACAAAAATATTTTAGCTGCTCTTTACGTGGTAGCAAGGAATTGGAAGTTGAGGGGGTGCCCATCAATTGGAGAATGACTGGACAAGTTGTGGTATATGAATACAATGGAATACTATTGTGCTGTAAGAAATGATGAGCAGGAAGAGTTCAGAGAAACCTGGAGGGTCTTACGTGAGCTGATGATGGGTGAGATGAGCAGAACCAGAAGAACATTGTACACAGTATCATCAACATTGATTGTTGACCTACTGTGATGGACTATATTCTTCTCACCAATGCAATGGTACAGAAGAGTTCCAGAGAACTCATGATAGAAGAGGACCTCCAAATCCAAGAAAAAAAAAAAAAAGAATTGTAGAGTATAGATGCTGATCGAACCATACTATTTCTTTGTTTTGGTGCTGTTGGTTTTTTTTTTCTATTTTGAGGTTTTGCATTACTGCCCTGATTTTTTCTCTTATAACAGGATTAATGCAGAAATAGGATTAATGTTATTATGGAGATATATATATATATATGTGTGTGTGTGTGTATTTATATACATACACATATATATATGTATATGTATATAGATATAACCTATATCAGATTACCTGCTGTCTAGGGGAGGTGGGAGGGAAGGGAGGGAGGGAGAAAAATTTGAAATTGTAAAGCTTGTATAAACAAAAGTTGAGAACTATCTTTACATGTAACGGAAAAAATAAAATACCTTATATGTAAAAAAATAAAATAAAAATAAAAAATAAAAGGACAAAAAAAAAGTTATTGGACCTAGAGCTGAGCCATATTTAAGTCTTGATAGGTTTGTGAATAAATATATGTATA
Organism: Dromiciops gliroides; assembly: GCF_019393635.1. Classification (NCBI taxonomy): domain Eukaryota; kingdom Metazoa; phylum Chordata; class Mammalia; order Microbiotheria; family Microbiotheriidae; genus Dromiciops; species Dromiciops gliroides. Next base: position 71,546,845 of record NC_057866.1, read on the forward strand.
TATACGTACACACATATACACACATGCCCATGTAATACATAAATACATACATAGATACACAATGTTTATGTATGTGTATATATATATAATATATATATATACAAAAATACATGTACATACATATAACCACACATATATATGTATATATATATACACACACACACACATACATACATACACAACTTCCATTTGCTGCCATAACATCAGATATCTCATTTCATTGTCTCTGAATTATGCAGCAGTTCTGATGATAAGGACAATGGGTGGAGAAATCTACCTCTTCTTCCTTGCTGGCCTCTGATATAGATGAAGACTTCCTAAAGTGATCCCAAGCTTATATTCCTCCATTGCAAGATGAAATGTTAGGCCTAAGGAGCTTTACTGATTCTTTCAACCAATCACAAGATGTTTCCTGTATAGTATCAGCTTCCTTCATCCAGTGGTCAAGGCCCTACACTTTCTTCAAATTGATTAAATATTTGTCACACATTTTGTTGTGCAGTTGAAAAAAAATTTCTTAATGTTCTTTTTATATCTCATGGTAACATTTTGACCCTCATGATATTACATCATTCTGAACTGGGAGGCATATGCCCACCTTTAAAATATAATGAAATGTTCTCTTTGTTGATAAAGTGGAGAGAGAGGGGAGAGGGAGAGAGAAGGGAGCAAGAAAGAGAGAGAGAGGGAGAAAGAGAGAGAGAGAGAGACGTTGATTGATTGTCTTGAAAAAGAAAACATGGTTACTGTACTTGGAATCAGAAGAGACCTAGGGAGGGTGGAGCCAAGATGGTGGAGGAAAGGCAGTAAATGCTTAGAACTCCTGACACAATTACTCCAAAAAACTCCAAACTCAGCCATAAGACAACTCCTGAAGCAGTTAAACCCACAAAAATATGGGCTGATATTATTTTCCAGTGAAAGATAGCTTAGAAGTTTGGCAGGAGGGGTCTGATGTACCAGGGTGGGAATAGGGTTCAGCCCTGCTATCACACTGACATGGATCCAGCCTCAGGCAGGCTGCACCAGAGAAACTTAACTTGTAGCCCCCAAATCAGCTGTGGTGCCAGTATCTTCTGGAACTAAGCTCACAGTCTGGTGACTGAACGGCTAGCCAGGGGGGAAATTCAAGGGTATCTGTGGGAGCTGAGAAGGAATTCGGCTGTCCTATCACAGCAGGAACCAGGAAGAAATCTTGAGCAGTGCAGGTTCAGGTGGCAGAGGGGCAGAGGCTTGTTGGAACTAACAACAACAGCAAACAAAATTTTGTTGCCAGGTTAATTGGCAAGTTGTCCTGGGGTTACTTACAGACCAGAGCATAGGTCAGGTGAGTAAAGAAACTGCCCCTCCTTGAGTCATATCACCTGGGGCACCCTGAAGCTTGGAAGAGTATAGTCTGGAAGCAGAGCCCCACATTGAGAAGGAGCTGAGAGTCAAGTAAAAGGCAGGCAAGATGAGCAAGTAGAGGAACTTGAAAACCATAGAAAGTTTCGTTAGTGATAAGGAAGATTGAGGTCCACCCTCACAAGAGGATAACAATGTCAGGGCTCCTACATCCAAAGCTTCTAAGAAAATATGAATCAGTCTCAGGCATAGAGGAGTTCAAACAGGATTTAAAGATAAAATAAGAGAGGTAGAGGGAAAAAAGGAAAGAGAATTGAGAGTGATGCAGGAAAGTCATGTGAAAAAAGTCAACAGCTTGAAAAGCCAAATGGAAATGCTCTCTGAAGAAAATAATTGCCAAAAATTAGGATTGAACAAATGGAAGTTAGTGACTTTGCGAGAAACCAAGACACAATAAAGCAAATCCAAATGAATAAAAAATGGAGGACAATGTGAAATATCTTCTTAGAAATACTGCTGACCTGAAAAATAGATCCAGGAGAGATAATTGGAAAATTATTGGACTGCCTGAAAACCATGATCAAAATAAGAGTTTAGACATCATCTTCCAAGAGATTGTCAGGGAAAATTGGCCTGATATCTACAAGCAGAAGGTAAAATAGAAATTGAAAGAATCCACCAATTACCTCCTGAAACAGATCCCAACTTGAAAAACTTCCAGGAACATTATAGCCAAATTCCAGAGCTCCAGGTCAAAGAGAAAATATTGCAAGAAGCCAGAAAGAAACAATTCAAATACTGTGGAGTCACAGTCAGGATAGCATAGGACCTAGCAGCTTCTACATTAAAGGAACGGAGGGCATGGAATATGATATTCCAGAAGGCAAAGGAATAGGGATTACAACCAAAAATCACCTACTCAGCAAAACCGAGTATAATCTTTCAGGGGAAAATGGGACTACAATGAAAAGGATGCCTTTCAGGCAATTGTGATGAAAAGACCCTAGAGAAGCATAAAAATGTAAACAGAAAAAGGAAATCATGAGAGATGTTAAAAAGTTAAACTGTTTACATTCCTACATGAGAACATGATACTTCTAACTCATAAGAACTTTTTCAGTATTAGGGCAGATGATAGAAATAAATTTAGACAGAGGGCATAGGTGGGATTGAATTTCGAAGGAATGATATCTGTAAAGCATTTAATTTTTGTTTATATGGGTTTTGTTTTGTTTTGTTTTGTTTTGTTTTGTTTTGTTTTGTTTTTTGGCACGGGAAGATGGGTTTGGTGAGTGTCTTGTGTCTGAGGCAAGATTTGGGCTCTGGTCCTCCTGGTGCAGGGCAGGTGCTTTGTCCACTGTGTCACCTACATGCCCCATAATGACATCTTTAGGGTAAAATTGAGGGGGAGAGGAATGCACTGGGGGAGGGGAAAGGGGAAAGGTAGAATGGGGTGAAATATCACATGAAAGAAGCAAGAAAGGGCTTATGGAGTGGGGGGAGATATGGGGAAGGAGTAGGGAAGTGCATGAGCCTCACACTCATCAGAATTAGCTCAAAGACCTTAATCTCATCAGAATTGGCTGGAGGAGGGAATAATTTAGACACTCAATTGGGTGGAGTAATCTATCCAACCCTTTAGGAAAGAAGGAGGGGAAGGGGATAAGGAGGGAGAGGTGAAAGAATGGAATGGTTTACCATTTTCTTCTCCATCTCATTTTACATATGAGCAACTGAGGCTAACAGGGTTAAGTGACTTGCCCAGGTTCACACAGCTAGTGTCTTAAGCCAAATTTAAACTCAGGAAGATGGATCTTCCTCTGTTCTGCCCCAGCAGTCTATCTACTTTGCTACCTAGCTATTAAAGTCCTATAGAAATATTAAATTGCTATAATTATCATTGCAGATTTGTTTTTCTGTCCTCTTCTATTACATAGTTTGACAGCAAAGAGTTTTAGGCCATATCAATGTTGGTTTCTCAAAAAATGTTATTTATAGCATATACCAACAAGTGCATTAGGGAGCCAGGATTCTTTGCCTCTTAGAAACTGGAATAGTAACTTTCTTATAGCTCTTCACTTTCTTCTATTTGCTATCTGATGAGGATAGACAGTCAAATACTTGCTGAATGAATAATTGAAGACTTGTGGGCCATCTACAAACATGGCGACAAAAGAGTTAGTTACCTTGTGGCTCTGAAAATAACTGCTGATCTATATCATGGAGTTGTAATCAGATTACTAATACAACTGACCTTGGCAAGTCACACCAGATGGCAGCTAATTGATTCAACTGTTGAGTCAAAACTCTTCTGTGAAATTGTTCTGCTGATGATAGAAAGCAATAATGATAACTTCTTGTTTGACTTTTGTAATGGACTTGTGATTTTATCATGGTAGATAACTCCTAACAGGGAAATTCCTTCCATGGCTCAGCCAATTTTCTCTATAATTACAGTCTGTGGTGTTTCCTTGGCTACTGAGATGTGAGGTGACAGGTTCATGGTCACACAGCTATACATCAAGTTCAGGACTAGAGCCCAACATCATGATGCAGTAGTCAAAGCATTCTACTTTCAGCAAGAAGAGATTTGAGTTTGACACCTGTTAGTTATAATTAGTAACTATGGGACTTTGTCCAAATGAGGAAATTGGACTCCATGAAGGTCTAGTCATTTTCCTAGGGTGGCAGGGTAGTAAGAATCAAAGGAAGGATTTGGACCTCTGGCCTTTGACTCTAGAGCCAGAGCTCCTTCCACAGATTTCCCTGAGCCTCAGTTTCCTCATTTGTAAAATGGGATATTTTAGTGTGCTTAGCTCTCAGGGTTATTGTAAAGATTTGTGAGTGAATAAGTGAATTGTTGTTTAGTTGTTTTAGTCCTGTCTGACTCTTCATGACCACATTTGGTATTTTCTTGGTGAGATCTTGGAGTGATTTGCCATTTCCTTTTCCAATTCATTTTACAGATGGGGAAACTGAGGCAAACATGGTTAAGTGACTTGCCTAGGGTCACACAGCTAGTAAGTATCTGAAGTAAGATTTTAACTGAGTTCTCCCTGACTCCAGATCTGGTGATCTATCCAATGCACAAACTAGCTTTTTAATAAATTTAAAATTATTCTATGCCAGTTGTTATTACTCCATACTCAAGGACTTGCATTCCACTGACCACAACACAACATCCCCTATAGCAGTAACTAGTTCAACCTAAAGTGACTGTCAAATTAAAACATATTGCCAAATATTGAGAGTATTGGAAGTCAAATTTCCTTTTTATAGGGACTCAAAATTAGCAGTAGCTACTTTTGTTCATCAGCACTGAGGATTGGCAAAACTGAAATTATAAGAAAAATACATACTACATCCTGGAGCTTCATATTTAAGAAAGCCTATAGGCAGTGGGGACAATCTAGCACTATGCTAGTTCATGTATGCATATGTACTTGAGTGTGTGCATGCACAAGTATGCAAATGCACACATGTGTGTGCATACACACATATACTTCCTACAGATTTCAATGTGACCAAGTTGTATATGCACTTCTAAGGGTGTAATTTGATCCAGATCAAGTCAATCAAAATATATTCATTTTAACACCAAAAAAAGAGTGGATGGAAAAATACAGAAAGCAATCTCATGAAGTAGTATTCTGAGGATGGCTTCAGGACAACAAAACAAAACTGTTTTCATTGAGATCAATCATGTCGGCTTTCTTTGGGTGCCTTTTTTTTAGTCTTAATTATCAGTGCCAAGCAGGAATCACAGATTAGACACCAATGAAGCTATTTTTAAGTTTAGCTTATTGAAACCTGTTCTTTTGAGTGAATCTAATCCAAAAACATGCTGTTTGGCTTTCCTTCTGAAATAGTCCTCAAAATTTTTCAAAAAAAGCTAGAGGCTGATATGGAAAAAAGGGTCAAAGAACATTGTAGGGAGTCCCCATTCAAATGACTTCTTCAATGCTTTGATAAATATGTGATTTCATTAATGTGGATACTTTCTCTCTCCAGTGAAAAAGATTACTGTCCATACTAGTATTCTCATTCTGCACAAGACTTTTTTTTTTTTTTTTGGTGAGGCAATTGAGGTGACTTGCCCAGGGTCACACAGATAGTAAAAGAGTACTGTGAGATTTTGTTTTCTGAACCTTTCAGTCAATTGTGTGATGGTAGAGATATGGACTTACTATTGAATGTCACTTGTAAAAGACTTTCTATTCCATTCTCCAACCTTCAAGCACATGATACATGTGTAGAATATCTTCATCAAGATTTTATAGAGGTAAGAAAATAGATATATCAGTGATGCTATTCTCCCTACTTTCAGATGCCTTGAGTATTGATCCCTTATTGCCTTATTATTCATGTCAACTTCATCACTGACATTATTTTCAAGAAGCATTTACTATGTGTCTCCTAGGAGTTGGGCAGTATGCTAAGTAATCAGTATAAAAAAAGGCAAACAAGATCCCTGCCTTCAAGGAGATTATATTTCTAATGGGAGAGACAATGTACAGACATCTATGTCCATACAAGATAAATACCACATAAATGAGAGGTAATTTCAGAGTAAGGCATAAGCACTGTCTAGGAGAGGAGAGGCCTTTTGAAGAAGATAGGATTTGATCTGAGTTTTAAAGGAAGCCAGTGATTCTAGTAGGTAGAGTTAATAGGAGAGAACAAACCAGGCTTGGGAGACAGCCAGTAAAAAGGTTTGGAGTTGAGAGAAATAGAATGGAAGGAACAGCAAGAAGACCAGAACCAAGGAATCTAAGATTATGTGGAGGTGAGTAAAATGTAGGAATATTGAAAAGGTAGAAAGCTGTGAAAGCCTTTGAAAACTAATTACATGATTTCCCATTTGCTCTTGGAGGTAATGGGGAGCCACTGCAGTTTATTTAGTATAGGGGATTCAAAGGTGTGTGTTGTTGGAGAGGTTTAACTTGGTCAGAACTTTTCATAAGGAAAATCACAGTAGAAGATGGATTGAGATGGGTGGAGACTTGAGTCAGGGAGACCAACTAGTGGGCCAAGTGTGGCATCATGGAGGCCAGAAGCAAGGTGGCAGCTGGATGAATGAATAGAAGAGGGAGCATATGTAAAAGATGTTGTAAAGGAGAGGAGAGCTTTGGGGAAAAGAAAATTAGTTCAAATTTGGACATAGTGAGTTTAACATCCAGTTTGATATGGCCATGAGTCAGTTAGTTACATTTTATCCTGGCTAAATATGTACAACAGATAAGACCTCCCCTTGATGGTTCTCAAAAAGCAGATATAACCTGTTGCTCAGACCATACTAGGAGGCATTTCTGGCATGGTAGAACATGTCAGAGTTGTGTGAGTTCTAACACAGTTTCAAAAACTTATAGTTACTTCTCTGCCAGAGTAAAGTAAAGCTTTGTGGAGAATTCCAAAAATGTGGCTGGGTAAATAAAAATGATTATAGAATGTACTTAGGAATGTATGAATAGCCTGAAGGAGCCAAGCAATTGGAATATGATAATATAATAGCAAGGCTTAGCAAGTCCCCATGTCACCACGTAAGCTGGTTCCAGCCTTGTCTGCATTATCAAGGAGAGAGAGAGAGAGAGAGAGAGAGAGAGAGAGAGAGAGAGAGAGAGAAAGAGAGAGAGAGAGAGAGAGAGAAAGAGAGAGAGAGAGAGAAAGAGAAAGAGAGAGAGAGAGAGAGAGAGAAAGAGAGAGAGAGAGAGAGAGAGAGAGAGAGAGAGAGAGAGAGAGAGAGAGAGAGAGAGAACCCCAGGGGCAAGGAAAATCAGGAAAAGGAAATGGGAGCAAATAGAACAAAGGAAACTTTTAAGGATGAAAGTTCAAGAGTGGAAACTGACAACTGGATATAAGTGATGGAAATTAAAAATATGGAAAATGAAAAGAGTGTCAACTTAGATAGAAGCAGCACAGGACCAAAACACATTCTCTCAGCTGAGAAACTCTCCCGATAGCTCTTATTTCACTGTTAAATATATCAGCATCTAAATTCATTTGAGCAACTTTGATAGTACCTCTGAGGCCAAATCCTGTCATGTACTTGCATATACACAGTGAGAGACAAAGGACTTTTTTTTTTTTTTTTGCAAGCGCTGTGCCTAACACCCCTTCCATTTTGATGAACTGGGTGGGTACAACATCTGTGAGCACAATGGAAAGAACAGCTTTCATTTTACATAGTTTCCCATACAAGGGATACTTCTAGACATAAAAAAGAAAGAAAGAAAGAAAGAAAGAAAAAAGCATTAAAAAAAGAAAAAGAAAAAAGAAAAACCCTAAGGAGGTTGAATGATGCTTTAGCAACTTAGACTCCACAAGGTTGGTACATAATTAATGAGCCGGGAGATGGGCTTGAGAATCTGCTTTCATCTAAATAAAGGTGGCCGATGTTTATCTGTACCCTTTGTGCTCATTGTTGCCTTGAGTGCATAGAGCTTCCTGTTGGTACAGAGCACTATCGATCTGCTGACTAATCTTTTTATCTGATCATTATAGATTGCAACTCTCTGTCTATAACCTTTACACATACCGCTATTGTGGTTAAATAAAACCAGGTACAAAATAATTAACATGTTCCCATATTGATATTTCCCTTCCTGGCAAGGGCGGATGCACAACTTTGGTTTGACAACTGGACCTGGCCGTATTTTTAGAGAAAAGTATAAATAGAAGATGAATATACAATCTTTAGTTCCTTAATATAAATTACTCAGGAAGAAATAGTAGGTAGCCTTGGGGAAATCAACAGCCTCTTCAATTGAATTGCTTCTGTCACTGCATGGACACAGTCTTGTTTGATGTCCTCCTACCATTTGTCTTGTATGGAGTCTTTTATCTAAATCCAAAGCAATGCAGTCATCACTGCTGCAATTCAATAATGACTCTGCGGGAGCTGTCATCCACAGTTTGCTATTCATCTTGTAAAAGGCTTTGAGTTTTCAAAGTACCAAGGAAGGTTGGTATTTCAATGCCGTGGACAGATCACTTAAAGTTCTTTTGTATTCACTCACACACACACACACACACACACACACACACACACACAGAGATCTGAATTGAGGATGGGGGATATTATATAGCCAACAGACTAGTATTCCAGGTGACTACCAAGAGCTAATGCTAACCTACCCTCTGGGATGGAGACAATTAGATATTTGACCCACATGGAAAGGGCTAGAATGGGGGGTGGAGAGCCATAAGAACTGAGTATAAGTTTAACATCACTACCATAATTAGGCGACTTCTAAGGCCATAGAATAGTCACTAGAAGAGGGCAAAAAAAGAAAGCCACAGAAACAGAGACAAGGTGCTATTCACTGTATTTGAAAATTATTGTATTGACCCACTATGAGAAAAGAACCTCGGTCACCTCAGGCTGTAGTTTCTGGAAAGTAGAAATTAGGGAAGACTCAGGGACATACTCTGAGTTATGAGCTGAATTAGCCAAGTCAGCATTTTCGTTTTTGTCTGCATGTGGTGATACATGCCTACAATCTCAGCTACTAAGGCGGCTGAAGCTGGTGAATTGCTTGAGCTCAGGAGTTCTGAGGTGCAGTGGACCAAAGACAATAGGAGGTCCACACTAAGTGTAGCACAATTATGGTGAGTTCCAAGTAGTGGGGCAGAGAGTACCAGGCTGCTTAAGGTGGGCTGAACTGGTCCAGGTCAGAAACTGAGCAGAGCAGAAATTCTGTGTAGATCAGATGAGGGCAGGGAAGTGGCTACCATATTTCTTGCCTGAGCTAGATGGAGATCCAGTCTCAAAAAAAAAAATGGTCCCAGTCTTATGATGTTATGAGTTCAGGGAAATCCCAGAGAAGAATCTTCCTCTGCTAATACATATCCTTTCCTACAACCTGTTCTCCTACAGTAGAGCAGGGGTTCTGAACCATTTTTGGTGTCTTGGACCCCTTGGGCAGTCTGGCAAAGTTCACAGATTCTTTCTCAGGATAAATTTAAAAAAACATGAAATTCACAGACCCCAAGTTAAGAATCTCTGCAATAGAGTGACCCAGGATACTGATGGGTTAAGGGACTTGCTCTCCAGGGTAGAGTCAGTATGTGTCAAAAGTGATAATTAAACCCAAGCCTTTCCAATTCCAAGCTTGATTATCTATACCACAACACCACTTTACCTCTGAGCCTAGCCTGGTTGCACCAACCTATTTTGGGCTACTGCCTCCTGAAGCCATCTGATCAGCCTAAAGCAAACTGCTCAAGTACCTAATGTAAAAAACAACAACAACAAAAACCCCAACAAACTAATGGCAAGCCCCACCTTAACTTGCCCATCATTAGCATCCCTCCCACTCCACTCATTTCCTTAACCTTTCTGTAGTGGTCATGTATCTTCTTTCTGTACTTCTTCCAGACATCCCCCTCACACAACTTGTTCTGATAGGATGAGAGTGGAAAATGTATTGAAGTGGAGAATTATTTCTACTAAGTATAATTTTGCTAGTACCCTTTTTTCCTCTATTGGGGATGTACTTTTACCAGGGAATAAACATATTCTTTTTCTCACACTGAATACCCCTCTCTAAATATGCATGTTGAAACTGATGTCTCAAGTCAAAGAGAGAATCTGGATTGAGGATATTGCAAAATTTTATCCGCAAAGGGCTCAAACCATGAGAGGCATAATGGAGTAAGAGATATAGCACTGGAATTGGAATCAGAAAACCTTAGGTTCAAATTGATCTTAGAGACTTAATAGTTGTATAATCCTAACCAAGTCAACCTCTCTGTACCTCAGTTTCCTTACCTTAATATGAGATGGCCCCCTTCCAGCTCAAAATCTGTGATCCTTTGATTCTGGCCTCATTAATACTTTTCTTTCTACAATGAAAAGTATTGCTGTGGTACCTGTGTATGAATTGACTGACAAGCCCACTGGATGACTGTTTTTCCCACACAAGGGATACATGCAGTTTTCTCTTTGGTCAGCGCCTCCTGATGTCACTCACAGAGTCTTTCACATTCTGCCCAGTCACCTCTCTGCCTTAAAGCATTTTTCTTGTGGATTGAGCCACCTCTTCTGACAGCTGCCTGCTGGAGTGATCTAGCTGTAGCTGCTACCACTTAGCAATCAGCCACTCAGCCACATGGCCCCAGGACACACTTCACTCAGCCTTTGGAATGTCGTCTATCTAACATGAGTTGTTCTGACTTTGGCTGGCTGTCCTGGGCTTCATCTTCTTTGTGAGGTTTGCTTAGCAAAATTGAGATTCAAGGAGTTATACGGTTTGTTGTTCATCCTTCATTTTCAAAGAAATCTAAGGACTTCACAGGATGATGTCTTGACTTGCACATGGACTGGATTTAGGTGAAGCAGAATTGCACAAAGTCATCAGCCTCCCTCTTTCTTCCAGAGTCATCAAAGTCCAGAGGCAGGACAAAAGTCAGAACAACTGGTGATGATCCTGGGATGTCGTTGATGAGCTTGGGGTCTTCAAAGTCTATCCAATCTCTAATTGTCTGGCAGCACCTTCATCAGCCACCTTTGTGACCATTGGAATGAATTTTTCTCATCTGCCCATTGTGCTGGTGGAGGGCTTCACATGCTTGGGGTAGACAGCCCCCTAACTCACTGAAGATTTTGAGGCCTGTATGTTATCCTGAACCTGGTTTAGCCAGACTGCCAAGACAGTTTTACTGGGATGTCGCTGCTGTGCATGCTACAGCTTCTTAGAGCCACAAGAGAGAACTGGGTGCCAAGTGGACACTGTAGGTGGATGAGAAGCCCTGAAAAGGGCTCAGCAAGGCCTCAGAATAGAGCTGCTGGTCTTCCCCGAATACCACATACACCATAGAGTTTTGTAATATTTCCATATTATCAGTTCAGGTAGCACATAGATAGTGACCGGACTAAGCTATGTATTCATTCCATATTAAGTCCAGCCCTCATTTGTATATATTGAGTCAATAAGTGGCACTTTTGGCAAAATGTGAGCTTGGTCTGGAGCATGGGTACAGAAAAGGCCTTGCAAGTGGCTATGTTTCTTATGCGTAGGCCCTTTCATTCTAGTATTCTGTTTCCAATCCTTCAGTAGTTCTCTACTACCCAAACAAATCAAGTCCAAGTCAAGACCCTATACAAGCTGGTACCCCACTACATTGTCAATGGTATCTTAGCTGATCCCCTCCACATTTTCTATGTTCCATCAAATTTGATTACTTTTGGGGCAGCTAGGTGGCGCAGTGGAAAGAGCACTGGCCCTGGAATCAGGAGTACCTGAGTTCAAATCCGGCCTCAGACACTTAACACTTACTAGCTGTGTGACCCTGGGCAAGTCACTTAATCCCAATTGCCTCACTAAAAAAAAACCAAAAACAACAACAACAAAAAACAAAAACAAAAATTTTATTACTTTCTATTCTTTAAATATATCTTATATCTTCCTACCTCTCAGCTGGTTTGCAAGTCTTCCCTAATGCCTGAACTGTTCTTTTCTCTCTATCTCATATGACCCCTTAAAGGCTAATCCAGCTTTAAAGGCCCATCTTAAATGCTACCTCCTTCATGAACTTTTCCCAATCTTTGAAGTTGGAAATTATATTTACCTAATAGAAGCTCATGCAGCCCTTGTTTGTATTTCTCTTCTGTAACACGTTTCTATTTGTCATTTTGATGTTCCATTTTTCCACTGGAGGAGGTGGTATACCTCCTTGGCCATTAACACCCTTGGATCTTGAGGATCCTTGTCCACATTCTCCCATAAATCCTCTGGAGGCGGTTCACCCTACTTTCTGGGGCCTTTCTCTAGTTCTCTTGCCTACACAAATACCATTGGAAAGATGGACACTAGGACTGTCAATCCATAATCCTTTGCTGTTGCCACATGATCAACATATCTCCTTTTCTGGTCATAAGTATTTCTGATGACATACTTTAGACTAATTTTTTTTGGGTGTGTAATTCTTGGCAACAGAACTTAATCATACTGCAATTTCTTGCCCTTTCTTCCATTAGGAAGTTACTGGGATGGGGGGAGGCTTTATTTTTTCAGAAGGGCCTAGGTGAGTTTTTATTCATACAGTCCAGTTTTTGGTACCCAGACTTCAAAACATTGTACCAAGTACCTTCAAATCTCCATCTTACCTTTTTACTTTCCTTTTGTGTATTTTCTTCCCCTATTTAGAATTTAGGCTCCTTGAGGAAAAGAAGTCTTTATTTTTTGCTTATATTTGCTTGTATCCACAGTGCCTAGAATATAGTACAGTATTCAATAAATGTTTGCTTCCTCTTTCCTTCCATCCTTCATACCCACCAAGTCTTCTCTCTTGCCCTTCATTTTCATTTTCTATTTTTATTCTCTATTTATTATAGTATTCCATGACTTATAGTCATACAACTTTGTATTATAAATATCTGTGAATGTTTTGTCTTTCCCTTTTCTATTGTAATTCTCATGAGAGAAGGAACCATTTTTTATGTATCTCTGTTTCTTACCCTATACCCTCACACTTATCCCCAGTATCTACTTTCTATGCATGTAGGAGGCAATTAGTAGCATAGTGCTTTGCACATAGTAGGTGTCACACCAGTCTTTATTCATTTCAATGTTGTTGCATTTTAATTAATTTCTAATCCCATGTCTAATAGAATATCCTTAACATGGTGGTGCCATGTGTAACAGCACTGGGTGATTAGCATCTATGGTGTTAATGAACGCCTTTGTCTGTTTCCAGGCAAGTTGATACATGACCTTTATCTACTTTGGGATAATTGTTAGTCCATGATGCTATGCTAATTCTCCAGAGTGATTCCTGCTTTTTGTAAGTTCATTTTTTGTTATGTTTCAGAAGAATCATGGGAATACAGAAAGTCCTCAATGATTCTCCATAAAGAATTATCCTGGGGCAGCTAGGTGGCGCAGTGGATAGAGCACTGGCCCTGGAGTCAGGAGTACCTGGGTTCAAATCCGGCCTCAGACACTTAACACACACTTACTAGCTGTGTGACCCTGGGCAAGTCACTTAACCCCAATTGCCTAACTAAAAAAAAAAAAAAAAAAAAAAAAAGAATTATCCTGGGGCAGCTAGGTGGCACAGTGGATAGAGCATCGGCCCTGGAGTCAGGAGTACCTGAGTTCAAATCCGGCCTCAGACACTTAACACTTACTAGCTGTGTGACTCTGGACAAGTCACTTAACCCCAATTGCCTCACTAAAAAAAAAAAAAATAGAATTATCCTAATTGAAGTTAACAAAAAGAACCCTGAACTCCCCTCTCCCCTCCAATCTGGTTTCACATTCTTGTTCTCATTACTTCATGAAGCCCCAAATCTCACAGTCTCCTAGTTAGGAATCACCAAGTCCTTATTGCCAACACTCAGTGCCGGGCTTTCTGTGGTTTCTGGGATTTCCCCAAGGTTCTTAGATCTCTGTCTACTAGCCAATCTGTAATTACTTAACAAATGAGCTGTATCTCATGCCTCAATGTCCTTGATACATACTTTTTGTTTCTTTTTAATCAAGATTCTATCCTTTTCATGACACTGAAACTTCTTTTTAAAAAGTCACTGCTGACACCCCTAATCACCAAATTCAAGACTTTTAAAAAAAATCCTTCTTTTTGACCACTCCCTCCTACCACTCCCTTTACCTCAGAGATATCATGTTCCCTTGTTTCTCCTCCTACCCCTTAACTATTTCTTCTCCTTTATTGACCCTCACCCTTTGCCCATTTTCCTAACCCTTAAAGATGGGTATTCCCCAAAGGTATGCCCTTGGATCTCTTCTCTTCTCCCTCCACATTCTCTTCCTTGGCAAAGCAATCTCATGCATTCCCACAGCTTCAGCTTTTGATGACTTCCAGATCTCTATTTTTCTTAAATTGCAGATCATGCATCTTTCTCTAACCGCCTCCACCCCCGCCACCACATCCCCACCCCGCCACCACATCCCCACCCCCAAACACTTGGATCATATATTAATAATTCAAAGGGATGTTCCACTGGGGCACAAAATTTAACATGTTCCAAACCAAATTTAAGATTTTTCCCTTTAAAACCTGCTTCCCTTTTTGATCTCCCCATTTCATTTAGTGGTAACACCATTTATCCAGTCTCCAATTTCAAGGTAATCTTTGACTATTCCATTTCCTTTACCTCTCATATCCAATTACCCTCTGCTGTATCTTAAAGCTACCCCCTCCTCTATATTTCTACTGCTACTTCTCTAGGCCAATGATATTTTTCCTTGAAGCTAGATGGCAATAGTAGGTAGTAGACAGTATAGTTGGCAGCTCAGTCAAGTATTGGATCTAACACTGGACTTGAAGTCAGAATATAGAAGTTTAAATATTGACTCAGACATGTGACCATGGGCAAGTCACTTAACCCCACTCAGCTTCAGGTTCTTTATTTTTAAAATGGGGGGAAATGGTACCTACCTAATGTGGTTGTTGGGAGGATGAAATCAGATAATATATTTAAAACATCCTGGAAATGTAGCACTATAAAAATGCTATCTATTATTATTACAACACATACCACCTGACTGGGTTGTTGCAGGTAGCTTCCTAACAGTACTAACTTCATTCTCTTCACCCTTTACTCTCCCCCTTACCACTTCTAGTCTGACAGGTACAACAGGATTGGAGAGAATTATAACAATAGTGGGTAGCTATGTGGTGCAGTGGATAGAGCACTGAGCCTGGAGTCAGGAAGATTCATCTTCCTGAATTCAAATCTTGCCTCTGACACCTACTATCTGTATGGCTGTAGGCAATTCACTTAACCTTGATTGCCTCAGTTTCCTCATCTGTAAAATGATCTGGAGAAGGAAATGACAAATCACTCCAATATCTTTGCCAAGAAAACCCCAAATGGTGTCATGAGAGTTGGGCATGACGTTTTAAGGGTTTCAAAGTGCTTTACAAATATTTCATGTGATCTTCATGACTTTGAGACCTGAGTGCTATTATTATCCCTATTTTTCAGGTGAAGAAATTGAGACAGAAAGTGATTTGCTCAAGGTCTCATAGCTAGTAAGTGTCTAGATTTGAACTCTTCCATTCTCTCTCTATCCACTATGCCACTTAGAGAAGAAATGCTCCAATTTTTAACAAAGAAAAAGAAAGGAGTCTTCAAATTGCCTTCATATCCTGGCAAGATTGCAGAATATATTAACAAAGATATTATTAAATCATTAATAATCATCTAGTAGAGAAATTGATCACAAAGAGCCAGCATGGTATCAGGAAGAATAGTCCATCATCAATTAACCCCATTTCATTTTGGTTAAGTTCACTATATTGGATACAAAGAATATCCCTTATATTGTTTTCTAGATTTTAGCAAAGTACTTGGAAATCTCTCATGCTATTCTTATGAGCAAGACAGAATGGAGGTGAGTCAAATGACTGTACTGTTCAATGGTATCAGAAAGGGTTTAATGACTGATAAAGGCATTACTGTTTGACATCAGCTTGGAAGGAAGTCTATAATGGAATGCCCAAGTGATCTGCATGTAGTCATATGTAGTTAACATTTCTATTGATAACTTAAATACATTGATGACACTAATATTAAGTTTACTGATAACATAAATCTAGAAGGGAGAGTTGGGATGTTGGATAACAGGATTCAAAATGAACTTAATAGGATAGAATGTTCACCAGTTCTAATAAGATATAATTTAATGGGGAGAGGAATACATGTAAAATCTTACACTTAGTTTAAGAAAATCAACCTTATAAGCTGAAAAATCTATATATGAGTTAATAATTAGATGTGGCAATCAAACATAATAATACAAATATATCAGGAGATATAATATTAAAAATTATGGCGGTCAAAGTCTCACTGTACTCTGCCCTAGTCAGGTAAACTCTGGAATACCATATTAAGATTTGGGCACTCAATTTTATTTTATTCATTCATTCATTTATTCATTTGTTTTCTTGTTCATTCATCCATCCATTAATTCATTTATTTATTCCTTTATCCATCTATCTATTCATTTATTTATTCATTCATTCATCTGTTTGTTTATTGTTTTGTGGGGCAATGAGGTTTAAGTGACTTACCCATGGTCACACAGCTAAGTGTCTGAGGCCAGATTTGATCTCAGGTCTTCCTGAATCTAGGGCTGGTGCTTTATTCAGTGCACCAACTAGCTGCTCCCTATGGGCACTCCATTTTAGAATAAACATTTATCAACTGGAGCGCATCCAGAGGACCATGTCCATGATGGCCATTATGTAGCAAAGTGAATAAATTATTGGACTGGAGTCAGGAAGATGGAAGTTCAAATCTAATCTCAGACACCCTGGGCAAGTCACCTGATCTCTGCCTTCTTCAGTTTTCTCATCAGTAAAATGGGTTTTGGTTTTTTTTTTTTTTTGACAATCAAGTGGGACAATATGGAAAAGTGCTTTGTAAAACATGTGGGGACCAATTTTTTAATTGGGGAGTGCTAGCTAAGTGGCTCACCACAATATTGGGGCAAGGAAGGAGACGGGCAGCCTCCCTCAAAACAGAAAAAGATTTATTTTAACAAGAATGAACTTAAAAAAACACAAACAGGATCAGTAGGATCAAGGGAAAGGAAATAAAATGGGGAAAGGGAAATTATAATACCTGAAAAAATACCACCACCCAGGAATTAGCTGAAAATACACAGCAGAATGCCTGTCCCTTTCCAGCTTCCACCTAGAATGCCCAATTCTCCTCCCCCAAACCTAGAAACACCCCACACAGCCCCAGCCAATGGGATGGCTGCTCTGACAGTCACATGACTGCCCTCACTAGGCTTCCAATCATTATAATTTTGCCAGGCCCATGTAGGCATTGGTGAGTGGTGATGACGTGAGTTGAGGTTAGGTGCCAGACCCCTGGCAATGGTTACAACCAGTGGGTGGAACACCGTGCAGTTTGCAGAGGCCAGGCCAGTGCACACGGAGGCATAAAACCTCAAATAACAATTAATTCTTTACAAACATAAAGTGCTATGTAAGGGCCAGCTATAATAGTAATAACACTATGATGTTGGTGGTGGTAGTGGTGGTGATGATGATGGTGAAGGACCTTGAGATTATCTCATCTAATAACCAATTGGCACAACTAAAGATATTTAGAAAAGACTTAATATAAGAGGGGAGGGATGAAGATGGGTAGAGATATGATAATCATATTCAAGTATCTAAAGAGCTACAAGTGGAAAACTCATTCTCCTTGGCCCCAGTGACAGCTGGGAGCACAGGTTGAAAGTGGCAGAGAGAGAGGGTTAATGTAAGGACAACAATTGGAACTATCCCAAAGTACCATGGATTGCACAGGAGACTAGGAGTGGGGGTTCTCTTTATTAGAGGTCATTTGTCAGGTGTGTTAAAAGTAGGTTCTTGTTCAGTTATGATTAGGTGACCTCCAAGATGCCTTCCAACTCTGAGAGCCTGTAATGCTGTGCTTCTGTCATCTTGTGCCAAGAAAACCTATTCAAATATTAGACTAGGCATCCCAATACACTGGAGAGAGAAAAGCATCTCACACCCATTCAAATTCAAATCCACAGTCTTTGACAAGCTATTTCCTCACACTATCTCAGGGTATTTTCACAGTAACTAACAGATTATTGAGGTAGAATAATTTCCCAGAGGATCCCCAAAATGCCTCCTAATAGTAACTTCCAGATTGCCTGTTGGCTTCCTAGAGGAAAGTGATTAGAATTGAAAGCTTAACTCTGACCCTCACCTTTAAACTTTGTCTCCTCCTCTGTCCCTACACCACCTTCTTTTCTAGATAGATTAGACTACTCTTTCTCCCTAGAAAATGGTTTGCACATTCTTGATTCCATAGCTTTGCTAAAATATATTTCTTTCCCCTAGAATGCTCTAGGCAGATTGGTGGCCGGTGGATAGAGTGCTGGTCCTGAGTCAGGAAGACCTCAGTTCAAATTGAACCTCAGACAGTTACTACCTGTGAGAACCTGGATAAGGCATTATCACTGTCTCAGTTTCCTCCTCTGTAAAATGAGGAAAATAATAGCACCTACTTCACAGGAGGATCAAATGACATAAGATTTGTAAAACACTTAGCATAGGTCCTGGAATGTAGTAGGTGATTAATAAATGCTTATTACCTTCCCTTTCCCTTCCCTTCCTCTCCTACTCATTTTTAGCTAGTCTGTAGGTCACTTCAGGTATTTAGTACTCTCACTCAATAGCCGCTCAATTCTTTTTTTTTTCCCAGGGAAATGGGGTTTAAGTGAGGCTGGATTTGAACTCAGGTCCTTCTGAATCCAGGGCCAGTGCTCTATCCACTACACCATCTAGCTGACCCTAGCCCCTCTATTCTTAAATCATTCACCATACTTTCAGGTACAGTTAGTGTCCTTTCCATATGCATATAATTTCCCCTCTCTTGCCCCATTCCCCATAGATTCTGATCTCCCGAAAGGCAGAGAGTATGTCATACACTTCATAATGTTTTCCACTGTGTCTAATTGCCCTGTCCAACAGCCTCTGACACAGGCACACCAGATAATTGGGAATGGTTTGAATAGTGCTGTCAAATCCTAAACTGTGGCTAATCTTGTGACATAGATTTATCTCCACTGAACCTTTTCCACATTATATTTTCCCAAGAACTCCAGCAGATCAAAGTTCAGCCCAGTAGGTTAGGGTTCCTCAGGGAAACTCACACAACACGGGAATACTGGAAAACCCCCTCAGGAACAACAGAATCCTCTTTCCAACTCTCCTGCCCCTGCCCCTAAGCACCATATTTCTACCACTGAGAGCTTCTAAGATCATCTGCAACAGAATGGAGAATGCATCTATCTTAGAAATACCATTCCAGAATTTCTGCTTTCTCCTGCTGTCTACAGGCAGTCCCAGAATAGGATAGAGGCTGCTATAAATCTTAGATCTAGGACCCACAGCTGTGGTTTCCCACTCCAGCCTCAATAGCTCAGCTGCGTTGACTTACCTAGTATGATTATACTAGCATGGGGTCTTGTTCGTAATAGAAGTTCAATAAAT
The DNA here is from genome assembly GCF_019393635.1 of Dromiciops gliroides. Classification (NCBI taxonomy): domain Eukaryota; kingdom Metazoa; phylum Chordata; class Mammalia; order Microbiotheria; family Microbiotheriidae; genus Dromiciops; species Dromiciops gliroides. The sequence goes on from NC_057866.1 coordinate 71,566,180, forward strand.
ATTGAGTGAAACTGGACCTATTGTCACATCTGACTTCATTCCTTTTACAAATGTCAGACAAGAGACTGTCAATACTGACGTACAAGCCAAAATCATGATACAGACTCAGAAAATTGATACATTTCTCTCAGTATTCAAAACAACTAAAGAGTTTCTAGCATTTGGAATTATTTATTTCACTGGAGAGTTTATTTGGCTAAATCTACTCTTCTGACAGTTTGTCAACTTGACAGTAGTAATCACCTGAAGAGATAGAGCACTGGGATTGGAATCAGGAAGACCCACATGAATTTAAATAAGGCCTCACCTGTGTGACCCTGGGCAAGTCACTTAACCCTGTTTGCCTCAGTTTCTCATCTGTAAAATGAGCTGGTGACGAAAATGGCAAACCATAATCAGTATCCTTGTCAATAGAATTCCAAATGGGGACAGGAAGAGTCAGACATGACTGAAGAATTACTAAACAGCAACAATTATCTGAAGAACAAATTAGTGATCACAGACAGGGCAGAAAACTACCTCAACAAGAATCTCTATCTATAGAAATCTTTCAATCCTATATAAGTGGTCAAATAGCTTCCATTAGAAGACTTCCAGTTACAAGAAAACCATTACCTCCTGAGATAGATATCCTTTTGCAGTTTTGAATAGTATTATTAGGTTTTGCCTTATCTTGAAATCGAATTCATTTTTCCTCTTTATAGATAGTCTTAGAGAACTGATATAGCTTAAAAATAAATCATTCTATTCATGATCATCTTTCTCTGAATTTAGCTAGGATGACCGTCAGACCATAGATTCAGAGTCACTGTACCCATACTCAAAGTTCTAGCTTGGTAGAACCTGCCAGATCATAGGTTTTGCTAGCATAGACGTGAGAGTACTAGTTTATCCCCACCACAACCATGATAGAGCATTAGAGGACGACTTCAGCTGATCCTCAAACAAGTTGTTCCATCTCTGGTCTTGGTGGCCATTGAACAGGCTGTCTCTTCTGCCAAGAACATTCTGTTAACCTGTGCCTGTGAGAACCTCTGACTTCCCTCTGGACTCTGCTCAAATGCCCCCTTATTCTGAGGTTTTTCTAAGACTCTCGTGGTCTTAATTCCTCTCCAAGGTTACCTTCCATCTATTCTGCATATATATTTTAAGTACCTATTTATATACACATTGTCTCCTGGATTAGAATGTAAGCTCCTAGTTGGTAAGGACTTGGATTTGTTTGTTTGTTTTTTGTCAGTTCCTTTGCATCTTTAGCACAGGCTTGGGACAGATTACAGTGTTTTATTTTTTCCCACTCTTTTTGTACATTTTTAATCAATAACAGTAAGTGCTTTAATAAATGCTTTTTGATTTGTTTTATTTTATTTTATTTTGTTGGTGAGGCAATTGGGGTTGTGACTTTTCCAGGGTCACAGAGCTAGTAACTCTCAAGTGTCTGAGTCTCAAGTGTCTGAGGCCAGATTTGAACTCAGGTTCTCCTGACTCCAGGGCCGGTGCTCTATCCAGTGTGCCACCTAGCTGCCCCAATAAATGCTTATTGATTTATGAAGTGAAGTTGTAGGTTATCAACCATTTGCCTAAAGGATCATCTTTTATTTGGAATATTGTGTTCAATATTAGGCACCACATTTTAAGGGGAAAATTAAAAAAAAAAAAACTAAAATGGATCTAGAAGTGGGCAAGAGGACAGTGAGGTAACCAGAGACTGTGTTAAATAAGAAGTGACTGACAGAACTGGGTATGTTTAGCCTGGAAAAGTAAAAACTTGGGGCAGCTGGTGGCGCAATGGGGGGAACAACCCCAATTGCCTCACCAAAAAAAAAAAAAAGTAAAAGCTTGATGGGGATGGGCGACATGATCACTGACTTCAGGGTATTTGAAAGACTGTCACATGGAGGGCTTGTGCCTTTACTTGACCTGAGAAGGTAAAACTAAGGTGAATGCCTAGATCTTGTAGAGAGGAAAATTTAGGTTTGATGCATATAAAGAAAAGATAAACTTCTTAATGATTAGAGTTGTCCAAAAGTAGAAGGAATTCTTTTTTGTGTTTTTTTTAAGTAATAAACATTTTTATTTATAGTTTTAGGTTCCAATTTTTATCCCTCCTTCCGTCCCTCCCTTCCCCCTCCTTGATGCAGTAAGCAATCAGATATAGGTTATACATGTACAATTATGTAAAACATTACCATATTAGTAATTTTGTATATTGTGAGAAAGTAATAGATTTGGGGGGGCCCAGAGGCCCCCCACTTGAGGGAGTCTTGCCTGACCTCTTTTTTAAAATAGAATTTTATTTTCCAAAATATATGTAAAAACAAATTTTAACATCAATTTTTTAAAAAATTGTGGTCCAACTTCTCTTCCTCCTCCATTCCTACCCCCCACCCACTAGAACTCAAGCATTTCAAAATAAGTTATACATGAGTAGTCATGGGAAACATTCCCACATTAGCTAGGTTGCAAGAGAAAACAGTCAAAAAACTCCCAAAACTTCAGACTGAGGAATTGTCAAAGAGAAAAAAAAAATTTTTAATGTGTTTCCAGGGGCAGCTAGGTGGCACAGTGGACAGAGCACGGGCCCTGGAAAATTCTTTTGAAGAGAGTGCGGTTTCCCTATCTCTGGAACTCCTTTAAAAGAAGTTATGTCCCAGATATTGTAAGGGATTTCCAGAGTGAGTAGAAGCTGAGTTGGATGACCTATGAGCCCTCTTCCAATTTTGAAATACTTCATATTCTTTTGGGCCTAAACCTGCCACTCTGCTTCTTTCACTCATCATCCTGGGGCCAAACAGAACATATCTCACTCTTATCACATTTGATGGTATTTCAGATACCAGAACATAACTTTCTTGTATTGTTTCATCATTTTTAGTAATGTTCAACTCTTTGTGACACCTTTTGTGGTTTTTCTTGGCCAGGATACTGGAGCAGTTTGTCATTTCCTTCTCCAACTCATTTTACAGAGCAGAATATTGAGGCAAACTGGCTTAAGTGACTTGTCTAGGGTCACACAGGTAGCAAGTGTCTGCGGCCAGGTTTGAACCCTGATTTTTCTGACTTCAGGCTCTGCACCCTATCCACCAGTTAAAGGGTGTTTTCAATACCTTGTGTTGTTCTTAATTCCCCTGACACTGCAGACATTAAAAACTCTAATATAGATACACAGTCTGGCACTGAGATTCTTATACACGAAACTTGTGCTTTCTCAAAGCCTTAAGCCACAGAGCCTCAGCTTCCTGTTCAAAGGCTCACAGTGCTTAATATCTCCTGAAAAGTTATCTTCCTTCCCCAGAGGAAAAAAAAAAAAACAATGTGAGGGTGGCTGGGTGGCAGAAAAGGAGTAATATTCAAGAGTCTTAAGTACCAGGAAGAAAGCTAGGGAAAGGACCCTGAGAGGAAGAGGAGAAGTGAGGATTAAAGGAAAGGATATGCTCCTTGAGGACTATTTTGTTTCTCTTCATATTCCTAGTACTTGGCACAATGGCTGTCTTACAGTAGGTACTTAATCATTAATGTTGATTAATTCAGATGAGAAATAAACTAGGAAGTAAGCCACTTATGAGAGAAATCACAATTCAGGATGTTACAGAACCAGAGGCAATTCATCCATTAAAGATACTAAGAAGGTCTGTTGGACACTATGTGCCTGAGAATTAGACAAGGTACTAGACAAATGGATAGGAGAAACATTTATTATGCCTTTACTGTTTGCCATGCACTGTACTGAGCATCAGAAATACAAACATAAGCAATCAAGACAGACCTTCCCTAAAGGAGATTACATTCTGGTTAGAAAAGACAATATATGCATAAAAGGTAGATGGAAAGTAAGGGGAGCAGAAAGAGTACTCTAGGGGAGGAGAGGGTTGTGCTCTTTGTACTCACATTTGGAGCTGAGTGCTTCATTTATGGGGTGCTTTTTGAGTATTCCTCATTTTCCAACATATTATAATGAAATGTTAAAGTTGGCACTGAGCATGAGTTCAGTTTAGCCAAAGGGATAGAATACCAGGTATATATGAACCCATATACTCTGAGAGAAAAATTCTTCATACCCTTTACACTATCACCATTGATTCTCCAGTGGTTGAAGTGATAAGCCATGGAATTAGATGCCTCCACAAAGCCTACACCGATGTGGGATCAGTCATCACAAGACTCTACAGAGTCCTAGACCCTATCAACTGATTCCTCTCATTTTGTGATTGTTAACACCTCCACATACTGTTTCTATTATCCCTATGATTTAGTCACCATTGAGGATAAAGTATTTTCTCCTGATATTTTTCCTCATACTTTCATCATGACACACAATTAACCCTCTCCATAGTCTTTTAAAATCCACCTACTTTTCTATTCCATTATGTTCTTCAGGGTCTCTAGTGAGCACACTAGTTAACAAAGTCTCCTTCTCCTTAGATCACTTCATAATCAGATAATATAGCCTGAGTTATTAGAGTGCTCATGGGAAGAGACAAGCAGAGCCTGGACATCAGCAGGAGTGGGTTTGCTTTTGGGTCTCCTTTCCAAAGTCATAATTATTATGTATATTCTAATAAGGTCATAAATTTAGAACTCAAGGGCCTTTATAGAGGCCTCGCACCTCATTTTTTCATACTGATGAAGAAACTGAGTCTGAGAGGGGTTAAATGAACTGCCTAGGGGCTCACAAGTAGTAAGTGTCTAATGAAATATTTGAACTCAGGTCTTCCTAAGTCTAAGCCTCGCATTCTATCCCCTGTGCCACTTCATTCGTGGTTGTGTGTTCTACTCTCAGTTTGTGGCCTATGTTGCTCTAATGCCTACCTATAGAATACAAAAATAAGAGGGAGAAGCATAGCTATGCTGTAAGCCTTAGATCTAGGGCCAGAAGTGCATTGTGTGTATGAATTTTACAGGCTGAAATTGCTTCTTGCTTCCTTCCCAAGGGGAGGGTATAGTGGAGGAAAGAAGGGGAAATGAGGAATTGGGCTAATTTGCTACTCAGAAATCAACTTATCCCCATTCAGAGGTGATATGGTATAGTGGAAGGGAACAATAATTAGTCTGACCATCCCAATTCTACCACTAAAACTTGCTGTGTGACCTTGGGCAATTCAATTCAATTCAATGAGTGAGTATTTGACAAAGGTCTACTTAATATAGGTAAGTTTGGGGCTATGTACTTGGGCTATGGAGACAAAAGAGTTGATTAACCTTTATGGGACTCAGTTACCCCATTTGTAAATTGGGAGGGTTGAACTAGTGAACTCCAAGGAACTAAATTTCTATGCTTTTATGACTATCTGATTAGCAGATGTTTAAACAGCAAATTAGAGAGAACCTCTGTTGATTTGAGTATGGCTGCTCTGGGCCCAGTAGGCCAAGGTTCAGCTGTCAGAATACTCAAGTTTATAAGCTGGCTTCTTTAAGGAAAGGTTTCTTTAGCTCAAACGGGTCACTTGACATTCTATAATAACTAGTATGGAACCTCTGCCAAGAGCTGGCTCTGGTGCCTCATCATAAAATGGAGCTGACCTTGGGAACATAAGCTCTGGCAGGTTCTGTGAGGAAGTTGAGAAGGTTTCAAGTATGGGCATAATGACAGACTGAATAAATGTCATCCAAGGACCCTCCTTTTTCTATTCAGAAGTTTCTACACCAGGTGATGAACCATTTTGGCCATTGCAACTCATAAACAAGACAAGACAAAATCAAACCAAACAAAATCTTCTAAGGTGTGGACAGGGCTACTGTCCCAGTCAGGGGATAGCAGACCCACAGTGAGAAAACACAAGTGAAAATGAATTTTAACAATACTTATCAAGCTCTTACTATTGCTAGGCATTGTGCTGAGGTATGAGAATAGGTAGAAAAATAATAATCAAGGAATTGGTTTAAAAAGGAGATCCTAATCCATTTGGTCTCAGGCTTTGTCCTCTCCCCCCCCCAGATACATACATATATGTGTGCACAGACATGTGTGTGCACACACAAACACAAAAATGTACACAATTTGGAACTGTGGTTTCTTTATTATGGGAAACGCTGATACTGATGAGCAATTTGTAGCTTTTCTGTAGAGAACTGTCTAGGACCTCTAGAAGTTAAGTGACTTCTCTGTGATAATATGCTTCATAGTCAGGACTTGAACCCAGGTCTTCCTGACTCCAAGTGGGCCCCCAACCACCATACCACATTACCTCGCATTAGTTTTGCTACTGTGAAGAAAATGCCTAAAGATGCTACAAGGTCTGCTTTTAACCTTGACTCAGAATCTTGTCCTATTCTAATGATAAGAAATAAAAATATAATATCAAGATCTATTTTCCTTTTTTTGGAGCAAGGTTTACAATCCTTTAAAATACAAAAATTAAAAAAAGTCAGGCTAGCATTAAAATGTAAAATATTCCAGATATAAAAACTTATTCAGACCCAGCAATACAGAATAGAATTTAAATTGAGAATATTTCAACAGCATTGGGAGGTCTCACCCCAGAGCTAATAATGTAATAGTTCTATATCCCCAATAGCTACAAAGTTGGAAGAGACTCCAAGTCAGGGAGGAGAGCTGTGGCCTACTTTATGAAATACCTTGGGGGAATTTCCATCTATCAATACATCAGAACCAGAACATTTATTAAAATGTTTCTCTCTTGCTTTCAAATATTCTTCTCTGGTAATTTTTGCCCCTTTGTTTCTGAATTATTTGTTGTTATCTTCCATCTAAAACAGGAGGAATCTCTGAGCAAATGTCTTCTCACTCAAATCTCTCTTCTCACTGAAATTTGGAAACTAAAAAAGTAGGATTGATTAGTCATCAAATTGTGGGGGATTCATTAAGCTTGGCCCTAGGTCAGTGTAGAAACACGTGTGCCTCTGAAGTAGCCTTTTGCTAGGCTGTGATGTGTTCGCTCCTTATGTGGGTGTGGCATAAATTTAGTAAGCAAATCATAGAATGTCAAAGCTGGAAGATACTTGAGAAATCATTTAGTTCAACAGCTCTTCATTTCACAGATGTGAAGACCAAAATCCAGAGATGTGAAATTATTTAGCTAGAGTACTTAAATGACTTACTTTGAGAGATAATGGGCTACAGTTGACAGATGCTGGATTAGAAGTCAGGAAAATGAAGCTTGAATTCCCACCTCAAGCACTTGCTATCTGTGTGACCCAGGGCAAGTCACTTAACTACTGTAATTTGACAATAACCAGTCCTATATGGTAATGTGTTCTGAAAACATTCTATTCAAACTAGGTAGAGCAGGGTTTGAGGTAGTAGATTTTCATAAACTGGTCTAGAACAAAAGAAGCAGAATTAGGAAAAATATATACAAAACCATAAAATATCAATGGAAAGAAAAAAAAGATATTGATACTTATAATAATCAAAATGGTTCTGAAGATATGAGATAATTGAAGGGTATGAACTTTTTGGGTTTCTGTCACAGATCATTTTAGAATTCTAGTGAAGGCTATGGACCCCTTCTCAGAATCATACCTTTAAATATATAAAATACAAGATAAAAATAATAATGGGGGGTAAGGTTTTACACAAACAAAACTCATGCAGCAAAAATTATAAAGAAATCAAGAGATGGGGAGAGATTCCAGTAGGTTTCTCTGATAAAGTTCCCATTTATCAAAGATGGAGAAAACTGATTCCATTCTATAAAAATAAGAGCCATTTCCCTATTGATAAATGGCCAAAGGATATTAACAGTTTTCAGAAAAAGAAATTAAAGCTATCAACAGTTATATGAAAAAATGCTCTGTATCATTAATAATTAGAGAAATGCAAATTAAAATAAGTCTGGTCTGAGGTGTCATCTCACATCTCTCAGATTGGCAAACATTATAGGAAAGGAAAATGATAAAGATGAGAGGTGATATGGAAAAATAAGGACACTAATGTGCTTTTGGTGGTAGTGAACTTGTCAAACCATTTTAGAAAAAAGTTTGGAACTATGTCCAAAAGGCTATAGAGCTGTAGATACCCTTTGAGCTAGTAATACTGCTAACTAGACCTGAATCCAGAGGCATTAGGTGGTGCAGTAGATTAAGTGTGGAATATGGAGTCATGAAGATCTGTGTTCAAATCTATCTTCACACACTAGCAACCTGACCCTGGGCAAATCACATAATCTCTGTTTTCTTCAGTTTCCTTATCTGTAAAATGGAGATAATAGCAATTACTTCCTAGGGTTATTGTGAAAATCAAATGAAATAATCATTGTAAAGAACTTAGCACAGTGTCTCACATATAATAAGTGCTATATAAGTGTTAGCTATTGGCTATTAATTTCATCTCAAAGAGATGAAAGAAAATTAAAAAAGGATCTATTTGTTAAAAAACATAGAAGAACTTTTGTGTGGCAAAGAATTGGAAATTGAGATGCCCATCAGTTGGGGAATGACTAGAAAAAAATGTGTTGTGTTTTTGTTATGGAATACTATTATGACAGAAGACATTATGAGGAGGATGGGATTAGAAAAGCCTGGGAAGATTTTTATGAACTAATGCAAAGTGAAGTGAGCACAACCAGGAGAACTTTGTACATAATAATAGTAGTATTGTAATACTGATGAACTATGACCTCACTATTCTGATCCATATAATGATCCAACACAATTCCTAAGGACTCATTCTATAAAATATGAAACATCTCCAGAGAGAGAACTCATGAACTGTGAATGGAGATTGAAGCATATTTTTTCACTTTCTTTATCTTTCTGGTTTTTTTTAGACATGGCTGATGTAAGGGCCTAAAATTCTAGCTATGATGTCTAAAATCAAGTGAGTGGTCACCTTAAATTAGCGGCTTTAGCAAGAGTTTAGACTTTTAAGTATTTATTAAAGTGCATCAGAAGTTAGTGAAGAGAGAGGGAAAGGTAAAAAGCAAACTTCATTTAACTATCTAAGACAGCCCAGCATCTCTCCTCCCACTAAGGGGCAGTCCTGAAATGAAAGGCCTTGCTCCTCCCAGAAGCCTCCTGTGAAACAGGAAACAGGGCCATTCACACACATAGCTCCAAATGAATTAGTTGGTAGCACTGATTGACAGGACCCACAGGTAGCAAACATCACTTCCTGGTGCCAATCTGACCTTCAAAACCACAGGAAAGGTCACTTCCAGACGCTAAAGTAACATGGTTTCTTTTAAGGCCAGAGCTCACAATGTCCCTCCCAGCAGTGGGTGTCATTCCAATTCTCACACTTATATGGAAATATGTTTTATATGACTTCACATACATAATAAGAAACATTATGGGTTGGGGACAGACTGGAAGAAGAGAGAAAAATTGTAACTCAAAATAAAAAAAAAATAAGTGTTAAACTTTATATTGTAAGCTCTTTGAGAGCAGGGACTTTTGCTTCTCTTTGTATCCCCAGTGTTTAGTACAATGCCTGGCATTCACTAGGTCCTTAATAAAATGATTATTGCCTGATTGACTCTCTAATATATATATATATATATATATATATATATATATATATATATATATATATATATATATATATGGATGTATGCATGTCTATACATGTATGCATGTCTATATATGTATGTGCATATACATACATATATACACATGCATGCATGTACATATGCACATATATACATATGCATATCTGTATATACATGTGTATATATGTACATATGTATATATACACATAAGTATAAAATAGAATTATTAGGATTATAAAGGGAATTAAGTATAATGAAATACTTGTTTTGTTGATTAGTTGTATCCTACACTTCATAACCCCGTTTGAAGTTTTCTTGGCAAAGAAACCAGAGTGATTTATCATTTCTTTCTCCAGCTCCTTTTATAGATGAGGAATACAGTTATAAAAACACATACACATACACATCTCCATGGGTCCTCGGTTATAGTTACATCTTCCCTGGCCTTTGTATCTTGTATACATATGAGCCTAAGTAATGGATGCCAGTGAACGAACTTGTTTTTTCTATGAGAGTGGTTATCCTAGAGAAGTTGATTTCAAGCTAAATTCTGTCTATTAATATTTTTCATTGTCAGCAAGAAGATGATACCTGGAGGAAGCCAGATGGATAGAGCACTAGACATAGTCCTCAGACATTTGCTAGTTGTGTTACCCTAGACAAATCATTTAACCTCTGTTTTCCTTAGATTCCTCATTTACCTCTCAAGGCCAATGTGGGGATAAAATGCAATATTTGTAAAGCACTTGGCAAACCTTAAAGTGCCAGATAATTGTAGGCCATTTTAAAAATCACCACCACCACCAACATCATCATCCAGAGGATAAGAGATAAGGAAGAAAGAGAAAATAAGGAGGCAAACTGGTTCACATATACACATAACCAGGTATAGACAGCTCATAGTATAGACATTCTTCTTTTTGTTATTTTGTTGTCCTTCAACCAGTTGGTGAATGAGAGTCTTTACTTACCATGTGTCCAAAGTAGCTTTACTTTGGAGAGGTCTGAAGCTGTGGAATATATGGGCTCTACTGGCAAGAAGCTGACCATCTCAAGTTGGAGAAAGGAGCCTATGGAAAAGTAAATAACTGGAAGCCAATACAAAATAAACTAGTCTAAAATTAAGGACAAAACTCGAGGTCCTAAAAGTATGTGTTGCCAGAGTCCAAAAGAAGTGATAAAATAGCACTGAATCATTAGGGAAAACTTCCTGGATGAGGTGAGACTTGACTTGGATTTTGATGGATTAGTCGGATTGGCTAGATGAAGAGAAGGGAAGGCCTTCAAGATAGGAATAATGACATGAATAAAGGCACAGGGTAGGGGAATGAGAATGATACCTTTGTAAGAAAGGGAAGAGGTATACCTGATTATAAAGGAAGGACCATGTTAGGGAAGAGTGACAAATAATTTTGGTTAGGTAGTGTGGAAATTTATTTAGATTTGGGGACCCCACCTTTAGGCTGAGACTGGAAAGCCTTAGGCCCTCTGGGTCTCTTCTGTGTCAGGGGTGCTAATGCCCCTCCCCCTCTGCTTCAGCTGAGCCAAAAAGCCCCGTGAGCTATACAAGACACCAGGTCAAACAGCTGGGGGAAGAAAAGCACCCAGCTCCCTCCACCCTGAGCGGAGCTATCCAAGAGATCCCAGTCCATCCAGGCTGGGGCTCTGGCATAGCCTGTGCTGAGGCACGTGATGCTCAAGTGTACCCCCAGCCCCAGCCACAGCTCTGGCTGGCGGATTAGCTTGGTGTGTGGGTGCAAAAAAAGGCCCAAGATTTGAGTGGAGAAAAGAAAGATATATACAGACCTGGGGGTTAGACTCAAGGGGGCGGCTGATGACATTAGAAAGGTTGAGAAGGAGAGGGGGGCTACAAGGACACAGGAGAAGGCTAAAGGACTAGGAGCAGAGAGAAGGGAGGCTGAAGGGCAGACTTATGGAGCAGACAGACAGAAGGTCAGTGAGAGAGAAACCCAGGGGTTCAGCATTGGCAGTAAGGAGAGGAAAGTTAGAAGCAGAGGGATTTACAAAGTGAAAGGGGCTCAGAGTTAGAATAAAGGACCTGAGTGCCCTAAGGCAAGAGGCGACTAAGGCCCTTATTGTATTAAAGAAGTGCCAGGCACAGCAGGTGGGAAAGAGATGCACCCCAATGCAGTCAGTTTGTACATTTTATTTCCCTGTATTCTTAATTTTAAATAGTATCTCATAAATAAACTTTGATTATTTAGTTAAGAAGCTTCTTAATCTTTTGCTTATCAATTTTGGGAGTGGAGCAGTGTGGTGGAACTTTATAAACGGCCAACATTAAGTTAATAGCAGTCAGATAGCCAAATAGTCAACAATCCCAGATTAAGTACTCCAGTCAGATTAATCGCCCCAAATCAGGCCCAATCAGTCAAAATATTTCTACATTTGAATGGCGACTGTGGCAAGACTTAAGTCCCAATTATAATTTCTCTAAGCTTGTAATTTTTCATATAATCATATATTTCATAAATCTAATTATATATTTTTCCAGGTTAGTTATGGTTATTAATAATTAATTTTTGTACAGTAGTAACATGAGGTAAACTGAAATGTTAGGAAATAGGGAGTCAGGAATTCTTGAGCAGAGGAGAGACATAGTAGTGTTTCTTAAGGAAGGAGAAGGATGAATAGCATGATAAAAGTCAGTATGCAAAACCGGACAGTTGTGACATGCATAATTCTTAACCTGCCTGGGAGCATCTGCTTTCCCAGCTAAATCCACAAAGACAGAATGCTTGACTTTCATCCTTTGAGTTCCAGTCCTGGTTTTCTACTCATTCCCTGGGTCTTGCATTGGCTTTTCTGAACCCTGGTCACTTAAAATCTATATAGGATCAGAGAAAGTTTCTTTCTTTAACCAGGAAATTTAGAAGTGTGTGAAAATGAAGCACTAGATAAAGTTAACTGAATTCCAAACAAGCTATGGACCAGGCGAAAAAATGCTAGGTGCAAAAGAGTTGAATTAGACCTTACTTGAGCCAAATCGATTAGTTACTGCTTTCTGCTCCTAAATAATAAAGGCAGATTCACTCTGATTGTATGCAGCCTTGAAACACTGAGGGCATAGTGACCAGAGAAGTAAACAGAGATGAAGGAAGCAAGAATAAATAACTCCCCCTCATCCCTAAATATACTTTTCAGGTTCACTATTTGTCATTGTAAGCATTCAGGAAAAGAATCTCAAAGAATCCACATTTTAAAATAGTTCAGGCCTACACTAAGTGGGCAATAATAATATATGGAATTTATGATTCTTTAAGATTCACAGAATACTTTCTATATATTATCCTATTTGATTGATGCCAAAATGGAATCTGTAGGACACTTGGAAGCTTATCTCCCTGAGATTACATATTCACTGAAGTGGCCTTTCTCTCCATTTCCCTTTTATTAAAAATAGTCTCCTTATCAGATTGTAAGCTTTTTGAAGGTAGAGTCCATGTTTTATTTTATCCTTATTTTCAGAGCCTAGCATGGTGTTCTTCATCAAGAATGTGATTAATGCATATACAAGCTTTTCTGACAAGGCTAGATTTTCTTCAAGAAGGCATATGTTATTGGTAAAGTGCCTAGGAGTTGTATTTCTTCTAACTGGAGAAATTGCAGGATAAGCTGGAGGGTGGTCCTCCCTTTAAAGTAGAAATAAGAGCTTTTTAAAAGTCCTCCTGTATTGAAATCTTCACCCTCCAATCCTGATCCTTCATTGTGAGTCCTGTCTTTTCCACTTGGAAGAAGCAAAACTGCCAGGGACTTCAGCAACTTATGCCTCCTTGGAAACAGTCCAGCCTTGACAGAAGAGCCATTACACAAATGTTCATTGACATCATTCTGTCAATAGAACCCTTCAAGCAGAGACATAAATTTGTACAAGAGGTTCATACTTCAGGTAGGAGTTGGATTAGATGACCACTAAGAGAAGCAGGGTGATATTGTAGAAGGAACAGTGTATTCTCTAGTTAAGAGACTTGGACTAAAGTGATGCTTCACCATAGATAAGTAGTCTAAGGGTATGAAAAAACAGTCCTCCAAAGATCTGTAAACTACTAACAACCATAGGAAAGACTGTTTCAAATCAATAAAAGGAAAGATGATCAAAAGAGCCTCAAGGTTATACCTCCTACCTGGCAAATTGACAAAGATAAATAAAAGTTGGCGATACATTGTCAAAAGCTTTTTTGACATCACTTGGTATAATGTCATCTCTTGATGTTATATCATATGATTATGTCATTATGGTTATTAATATAATAATTGCATATTATATATTACATACTAATATAATACCGATAAAATCAAAATACAATAATATATACTTATATTTTTTCTAATAGTTTCAACATCTATTTGCAAATAATATTTGTCATATGTTGTTATAACTTCTGTTTATATTTTATTTATGTTTTAAATTAATATTTATTATAGATATTAGTCTATATTTCTCTCTTTGTGTTTTGATTCTCCCTAGTTCATATATCAAAGCATTACTTATGTCATTAAAGGAATTTGTTAAGATACCACATGATACTTCAAAAAAAAGAAAGGAAAAATATTTTAGAAAAACAGTGATAGTCAATGTTGGAAGAATTGTAGAAAGACATGAATTAATGCTTTGTTGGTAATTCTGTGAAGTAATGCAACTATGCTAGAAAACAATTTGAAATCATGTAAATATTATAGTTAAAATGCCGATATTATTTGACTCAGAAATTCCACTGAGAAGCAAATACCCTAAAGAGGTCTTTGAAAAAAAGTTTTCCTAAACACAAAAATATTTGGAGTGGCACTTTTTTGTTGTAGCAAAGAACTGAAAATAAATGTCCATCCATTAGGGAATGACTAAAAGAATTATGTGGGGCAGCTAGGTGGCACAGTGGATAAAGCACTGGTTCTGGAGTCAGGAGGACCTGAGTTCAAATCTCACTTCAAACACTTAGTAGCTGTGTGACCCTGGGCAAGTCACTTAACCCCAATTGCCTCAAACATCTGGGGCTATCTCCAGTAATTGTGATGTATATCTTGCTACTGAACTCATATGGCTCTGTAAGAGGGAGTGAGTTTGGTAACCTTGCACAGCCCTGCCTCATTTAAATACAATCCAGTGAAATTCATGGCATCACCCTGATGTCATGACCCTCTTTGAGAAAGAAGGACAAATAACAAATGAATTGTGGTACATGAAAATAATGGAATATAACTTTACTGTCAGAAACAATGAACATCATATAAATACAAAGAAACATAGAAATATGTATTTGAACTGATGCAAGATGAAGTAAACAGAACCAGGGAAACAACATACACAATTACTATAATAATGGAAATAGAGAGAACCACCACCAAAACAAATAAAAAATGAAGGTTGTGAAATTATAGGGAACAAGGAACCAGCTTGGACCAAAGAAAAGCAACCATGTGAAAAGGGACCCCATCTCCATGTGTGGGAAAATTGCATATAATGTCAGATTTTTTGGTGCATTGATTGGTTTTGTTGATTTTTCTCCTTATTTTACAAAAAAAAATCTTATATAGGATGACTCTGGAAGGGAAGAGAGAGAGAGCGGGTGGGAATCTAAAAACAAAAGATATCACTAATATACATCCATACATCCATACATATATGTGTATACATATGTATTTATAGTTTAAGAGAGCTGCGGTCAATTCCCAGTTCTGTAATTTACTATATAATCCTCAAATTATTTGACCTATTTGGATCTCTTCTTCATTTTATAAATGAGAAGACTGGCATATGAAATATTGCTCCAAGTAGCTAAAAGGATAAATGAAAACTAAACCAATTTGCTATGTATAAAGAGTTTCACCTTCACATTATGACAAAAATGGACTGTGAAATGATACACATATTCAAACATTATTAGTGGAGTTGTGAATCTTCTCATCTACCTTAGAAAGAAATTTGAAGGTATGTTAAAATTGTAACAAAAATAGCCAAACCCTTTGATTCAGAGATCCAAGAGCTAGGTCCCCATGGAGCAAAGAGAGAAAGAAAGATTCCACAAACACAAAAATATTCTTGAAGAACTTTTGTCAAAGCAAAGAATTGGAAGTAAAGTATATTTCTATTGACTGGAAAGTAGCTTAAAAAATTGTGGTGCATTCATGTAATAGAATGTAACTATCATGCCATGAAAAAATCTATGTGAAGAATTCCAAGAAATATTGGAAAATTTCCATGAACTGATCCATAGCAAAGTAAGCAGAATCAGTAAATATATATATATATATATATATACACACATACATATACACACATATATACATATATACACATACACACACATATATACATATGTATATATGTATATATACACATACACATATATGTTATTTATATGTGTGTGCATGCATATGCAGGCATATATATAATGACCATAACAATGTAAGTGAAAATAACAAAAAGATACTTTTAATTATAACATTATCATGAGCAAGAATATCCTGAAGAGATGAGAAAATTAAATTACTTAAATTACAATTTTAAAATTAAAGCATTTAGCACAGTGCCTATGACATAGTAAGTGCCATGTAAATGCTTATTCCTTTTCCTCCCTCTTCCCTTCCACCAATATGCATCTCCCTCTCTTCTTCCCAGAATAGGGTTTAATGGATATGAAAAATTTTCTTTTCTTTATTGTCAGATTTGGTTGATATGTTGGTCAGTTTTGTTGAGTTGCTTTTTTTCTCTTTTTATTCTTTATTGCAAGGTATAGCTTGCTGGTTAGGGGAGGTAGGAGGGACAAATTTCAAAAAGAAGGCAATATAAAAGACAAAAAGTATCAAACAGTAAAAATTGAAAGCAGGGTACTTTTAGTAGATGATCTTAAAATTCTTTCCAGCTCGATATTCTAGGACCCTAAATTCTCTTTCAACACTATGATTCTATATTTTGGAAAAAAAAATAATGCTGTTAATACCTTCTCTATCTAGCCATCATACTTCTAATAGGTTCAACCTTTTAAAATAGATTCCTGAACAAATAGGTAAAGAAAAATGGTTTCTTACCACCTCATGTAACTGTCACAATGTCTAGGTACTAAAGACAGGTGCTTGAGCTTTCACTTAGAGGCTTTTGTCAAGCATTTGTTAAGTCCCTACTACGTGCTAGACCACGTGCTAAGTGGCAGACATACAAAGAAAGGCAAAAAATGTCCCTGTTCTCAAGGAGCTCACAGTATAACAGGGGAGAAAACACACAAATGACTTTGTACAAACAAGATACATAAAGGATAAACTGAAAATATTCTCAGGAAGAAGGCTCTAGCATTAAGAATGGGGTGGAGTGTATTGGAAAATCTTGCAAAAGATAGAATTTAGCTGAGACTTCAAGGAAAACTGGGGAATTCAGGAGGTGGAGATGAGGAAGGAAGGAATTCATACATGAGAGCTAGCCAACAGAAAGTCAGAGATGGAGAGTCTTGTTCAAGGAACAGCAAGGACACCAGTGACACTACAGTAGGGCACGTGGAGCTAAAAAACAAAACAAAACCTGAAAACGTAGGTTGAGACCAGGCTATGATAGGATTTAAAAGCCCCACACTTTATATTTTATTCAATGGTTTACAAAGAATTCTAACAAATTTTGCTATGTGGTTTACTGTGACATCTACCTAAAGATATAACTGTATCTTATACAGTGTAAGAATTCGGTAATCAAGGAAAATAAAATATAGTGTTTATTTTTTAAAAGCATAATATTCTTCTCAATATAACATATTTTAGATAATATTAAATAAGTAAACATGAACTATTTAGAACATTTTAAATATAAAGGTACATATAGTTGTAAACACACATCTTATACACTTTATATACAATATGAAAAGTATATACATATACATATTTATATACATACACACATTGCTTCACAAATAAATATCTTTATATTTATATAAAGGTTTGTGTACGTATGTGTATCATATCGCACATATACTGATAGTCATTGTTGGAAGAATTGTGAAAAGATATGATCTAATGCTTTGTTGGTGAAGCTGTGAATTAGTAAAACCATTCTGGAAAGCAATTTGAAATCATGCAAATAAAGTGGTTAAAATGTCCATATCCTTTGACTCATAGATTCCACTGAGAAGCAAATACCCTAAAGAGGTCTTTGAAAAAATAAATTTTCCCTAAACACAAAACTCAAAAAAGTTCCTCAAAGAATATTTTGATGTTTGTGGGACGTTTTTTTCTCTCTTTGATCTGTGGGGACCTAGCTCTTGGATCTTTGAATGAAAAGGTATGACTATTTGAATTATAGTTTTAGCATTCTTCCAGATTTCTTTCCAGGGCAGATTAAAAGATCTGCAAGTCCACTAATAATGTTTGAGTGTGCTTATCATTTCACAGTTCACCTTTTGCCAACAATATGAAGATGAAACTCCTTATATCAGCATATGGTGATTATATATATATATATATATATATATATATATATACGCACATATATATGCATTTATATATTATATATATATACATACATATATGCATGTATTTTATGTACATATATACACACATCTTACTTTACAACAATGCTTAGGAGAATGAGACATTTTTATAATCTAGTCTGTCCTTTGTTCTAGAGTAGAATAACTTCTCTGCTATCTTCAATACAGTTGAATTTATTCTCACTGCCTCAAAGATGTTTCTCTTCCCATCATTATTAATTGTATTGCTATGTTGTCAGTCTTCTTGTCATTTTTCCTACTCTTTTTCCTTTACCCTCACCATCAACCTCACCAGTTTCTATCCCTGTATTTCTATTTCTGTCATCTTAGTCCAAATATATTTGCTAAAACAATTTCATTCAGATATTCCTCCTGCTCTGCAATATAAATCAACTCCTTTGTTCTTATTCTAGCTAGTCAGAAACTTTCAATGTAGCCTCTTAAGAACTTTGAACTAATCAACCATACTGACAAAATGAAGCATGAGAAAAATTCTTGTTGTCCAGACACTGATATGTCTAGTTGCATGTTAGATTAGTTCTAAGTTTTCCAAACTATGATGTGTAGTAGACTTGAGCTTGACTTCTGGTTCTGAAACAATATATTCACACATTATAAAAATAATTATAAATATAATTGTGCAACATTTTACACTAAAATCTTCCTTTGATACATCATTATGACATGGAGGTGACTACCTAGTTTTTGAAGTCTATGGAAATGGAGAAAAAGCTCTGGTAGTTCCTACCCAAGCTGGAAAGTCCTCAGAGTGTAATAAATAGATTGTATTCTTGTTGTCCAAAGATCAACTTAGCTAAGTTCAGTAAAAGGTGATGATTTGTTTTTTTCATCAAAGCAATTCTTTTTTTTCTGGGGGGGGGGGTGAGGCAATTGGGGTTAAGTGACTTGCCCAGGGTCACACAACTAGTAAGTGTTAAATGTTTGAGGCTGGATTTGAACTCAGGTCCTCCTGAATCCCAAGCCGATGCTCTATCCACTGTGCCACCTAGCTGCCCCACATCAAAGCAATTCTAAAAGACCATCAACTAGTTTTATAAAGGTGGTAATCAGTAACAGTAGAGGGAATGAACACAGCAAGGAAATGATAGGTCCACTAGAGCTTTAGAATTCCTTTTCCAACAATCACAAAACAAAAATCCCCAATATCATAAATGTGATATCAATTTCTTCTAAAATTAACAATTTCATATCTTTCATTAAACATCTTTAGCTATCTTTCTCTCCTCTCATACTTCTGGCCAGTTTCCTGAATATACTGACACAGTATTCAGTATTTATGTTATTTCATATATGATTCTCCAGACTGAATATTTGTTCTTCCATTTTGTCTGTTGTTTTTTATTTTATTATGTTATTACTAACTTAGCAAGATCCCATAAATCTCATGCACTCCCCCATAATCTTGGCTAGCTATGGTATATCCAAGATATTTTTCTATGCTACATTCAGAAATTTAGCCTTGAAGTTTCTTCTTTCATGTAATTATTATTATTATTATTTTATAAGTAGGTAGGAAAAAAAGATAAGTAGGTAGGTACTTTCTCTTCATTAATGAAATTTTGTACTGGCCATGACTTTCTGTTTTCATGTGACATCTCTGCTTTCTCCTACTTTTTTCTACCTCCTGCCTCAAAAGAGTTTTTATGTCTTTTTCTTCTGGAGCTTTTTTGTTTTATACTTTCCTTCTTGTTTCCTTTTTAAAATATCTTTGGGGGCAGCTAGGTGGCCCAGGGGATAGAGCACCAGCACTGGATTCAGGAGTACCTGAGTTCAAATCTGGCCTCAGACACTTAACACTTACTAGCTGTGTGACCCTGGGATAGTCACTTAACCCCAATTGTCTCACCAAAAAAAAAAAAATCTTTGGACTTTATCCCTCACTCTCCTACCATCTTCTTCACTTTGTCCTTTTGCACAGATTTCTTTTTTCTGTTTTCAAAAGAATTTTTTCCTCTTAAATTAAATACTCCATCCCCATCAGTTTTTGAATAAGAAATAACTGAAGCATGTAGCTACGTTGTGCCTGAGTAAGAGTAAATGTGAAGGATCATGATAGTCATGTCGAGAGATTTGAAAAGTTGTGTAGCCTAAGGATAAAACTTGCTCTGTGTAGATAGAGCAGAACCAGGACCAATGGAACGTTCTGTGTGTATATGTGAATATATATGTATATACATACTTATATAGGTATATGTATATACACACATACATACATGTGTATAAACATATATAGCATATCTTATATATGTGAACACGCATATTTTTATAGAACATCCTCATATTTAAATCTAGTAGATAGTAAACTCTCCATTGCTAAAAGTATATACCATTCTCCATCTACTTTTAATAATTTAGTAGCCTTCATTGTGTGAAAAGCTGGGAGAAATGACCTCTAAGGTCCCTTCCAGCTTTGAATATCTCATCCTATGACATTCTTCACAGCTAGATCCAATGACCCATTGACCTCTAATGTTTCTTTCAACTCTAAAATCTATGGTTCCATCATCTCCTTTGACACTGCTTCATATAACACTTTTTGGTTTTACTCATATATCTCAGGCACTGGATTTAAACCCTGGTTATGCTAATTAATGTCTTTTGACCTTATTATCACTTAATCTCAACCTTAAAATGCAATTAGACTAAATTATCTTTAAAGTTTCTTCCAGTTCTGAATTTTATGGTTCTGGGATCCTCAGCCTTTTATTTACCCCTCTATCATCTTCATTGTGTCCTTTCATAGGTTGTCATCTTATCTTTTAAAAAATCTCATTTATCACTAAAATACTCCCATGCTACCAGTTTTGTTTTGTGTGTGTGTGTATGTATGTGTGTGTGTGTGTTTAACAAGGGCATGTAGAATTTGAAGCGTGTCTCCCAATCATTGTCATCTTGTATTTTCTTAATATTGAAACACAAAAACATTTAACTATGAAATAATTCTGCATTGACCATGCCCTGAACTCCCTTTTTTCCCTGAAAGATACAAAAGATGCTTTCTGGCCGTTCGCCTTAATATTTCATAGGTTCTTGAAAAGGTCCCCATAAACAGGAACAAATAACCTATTACTTCAGAGAGTTGCTTTTTCTTCCATTTTCACAACTTAATTCTTTCCTGCCCTCCCTCTCCCCCTCATTCTGTGTAGACACATCCTCCATTTCTATAGATGGGCCCCTCACCTATAACTTATAGTTAGAGAGAATAGCTACCTGAGGTACTGAAAGTTTCAATGATTTACTCATGGTGATATAGCTTGCAGCAATCAGAGACAGTACTTGAATTCAAATCTTCCTGACTTCAAGTATGACTTTCTATCTACTATACCAGTGATTTTCAGTTATATGGGGGTCCTTCAGGTTAAAACTATTTTCATAATAATAAGATGTTTTAATTTGTGACATGGCAAATACTTATAGATATAACACATGTAAAACAACTTTTTAGGGTATTTAATAATTTTGAGGAGTTTAAAAGAATCTTGACACCAAAATGCTTGAGAACCAGTATACTATACCACTCTGCTTTGTTCTTTTTTCTATTGCCACAGTAATGTCATTCTACTAAGCTACAAATGAGCTCATCTGTCATATCACTGTTCTTTTATTACATTTACCTATGCCATTCAAATAAGTATTTTCTTATGAAATGTCCAGAACACACAAAAATTAATGGTCCAATAGGCTGTTTCTTGTAACACTCTTGTGTAAAACTCATTCTTTCTCCTTTGATAATAGGGACACTGGTGATTGTTTAAAAGTATTTTCATATTATATTTGTGGCATGTCATATCTCTGCATGGAAAAAAAAACCTTATTCAAGTAAAAGTTATTTTCTTGATCCAAACTCAATACATAATATTCTCATCTCCTTCGTCTGTTATGCCCTATTAGTTGTCTCAAATTTACTAAATCTTCAGCTAATATCTACCTACTTATAGAACTCTTTCCCCATGATATATATTATTTTCTGCTATTGTCAGACTTTTCCCCAAGATTCATTCAAAGATCTTGCAATTGGTGTTTAACAACATTGGTGACTTTCAGTTATTAATATCATCCTTCTTCCTATTTAAAAATAGCTTTGCTAACACTTCTTTTGCTGGGCTGCTCATTTCTCTTTTCTCCCATATGCCACTGAGAATAACATGGAGAGATTTGTTCAGGAATTGAGATCATTAGGTCCCAGATCATTTTGGTTTGTCAACAACTCCATCTTTCTGTTCACTTCTTTAGCTGTAATGTATTTGTTGCATCATGTGCTTCTTCATTATTGGATTAATACCTTGGCATCAGCCCACTCCCTTTCCCTTCTTTCTTTATTTCTTTTCCTTGAAAGTTCTATAAAATAATATTACATTGAAACAGGAATATTTTCTTTTGACCAAATTCTAATCTTTCTATTTTTCTCCTTAGATTTAAATATCATCCTCTTTCCCACTTACACATGTTAACATGTCCGTAGGTGGTACCTTTATTCTTACATGACTTCTCTCTTATCAACTTGACTTTGTCTTCATAATCTTCTCTCATTAACTTTATCTTCATACTTGTACTCCAAATTATTTAACTTTAATAATCTGTTATGCTCTTCATTGAAGACTTCTCTGAGTATATATGCATTCTTTGAAACATTTATCTTTATTCTCTCCATTGAGAATTTTCTGTACCTCATAAGTTCCTCATTCTTCTCCTCTTCCCTCACCTCCTTTCCTCTCCTCTCCTCACAACTCTTTCTTCTTCTCAACGCCTCACAATGTTACACAGTGGTTAGAACATAATTGACCGATAATAAATGCTTATTGATGAAAACATCCTACCACTACATATTCCTGTAAGAACAAGATATGCTTCTTCTTTTCTTCAACCTTTTCCAAATTCTTCCCTTTCCAACAGTAATTTTTTGGTCATCCTTGTAAATACATCTGAATTTTCCAGCTGTTCAATAATATTCAGCTGTTACTAAAATGTTTTGAAAGAAAGCTATACTTTACCTTTTAATTTCATAATCTGTGTCTTTAGTTAAACACACATTCCACCAGTTGTGTTATTTCATGTACATATTTTGAACTCTTGTATGTGTCATTTATGGCTATCTCTAAATAAATATCCTTTCATGTCTTCTTCTGATATAAAAATCACAAGTGTTTGGCTTTTATTGGTCACTTTTTGGTTATAAGAATCCCATCATCTTTGTCCCAAAGAACCGAAATTACCTCATAACACCACCTTTCTTGTATTCTTCTTAGAAAGTGTTGTCCCATTAAATAACTCTTCACATTCTTATTTTGGGGGATATATGCCTTCTGAAATTTTCTTTCCCTCCCTCTAATTTACATCCATCATTATACATATCCCAGCACAGATTGTAATACGTTTTGTGAAAACTATTTCTTTCTCCTTTGAAAATAGGTACACTAACAATGTTAGTATAAGAAAGTAATCACCTATTTTAGCTGTTTTGTGGCATGTTATCTCTCTGCATGGAAAATCACTAATAAAAAGCTATTTTCATATATATAGATATAGATATAGATAGATACATCTCTATACACATAGACACACATATCTATCTGTCTATATCTATCTATATCTATATCTATATATCTGCATTATGTCTGATAAATGAAAAAAACTCATCCCTCATAGAATCTCAGGCCTGGAAAGGATCTTGACCTAGTTCAAGCCATACTTGAAAATGAATAACCTCTACCATATAATTGATAAGTAGTCAAACAGTCTTTTCTTGAAAACCCTTAACAATGGTGAACTCACTATCTCCTCAGAAAGGTCTTTTCTACTTTTAGATGGTTGAATAGAAGGAATGTAAGGTTGGGAGTAGAAAGAAGTATTTCATAAAAGATAATGAATCTTCCCCCTTATATCAATCATGAATCTATCTTTTGTCAATTAAATTCCTGAATTCTGGTCACCAGTAGGGAGAATGCCCAAACCAGGATTTTCACAAAGAATCAATGTATTTTTTTCAATGTTACTAGAAGAAGTGAGTCTTAAAAGTTGAATCCAATCTGCGCCTTTCAAAAATTCAATGGCCCCAAATCAACTTTTCTTTCCCTACCTCATCCTGTACCTCATGAAAAGAAAGAAAAAAGAAAAACAAGTCCCTTGTTACCAATATATATATAATTTAGCAAAACAAATTCATGTGTAGACCATGTCCAAAACTATGTCTCATTCTCCATTTTGAATTTATTATTTCTCTTTCAGGTGCTTGATAGTGTGATAAAATAATGGGATTTGGCAGATACTCAAAGGCCCCACCTGGAGACTTATCTAAACTGATTGAATTAAGTGAGAGTAATTGACTTTGCTGATTAGCCTACTTAAATTTAATTAGATTGTTAACCACACCTGGATGGCCCTCAAGATGATATTGTTCTCAGAAGCTAAGGACTTTGAACTCAACTCAAGACCACCTTCAAGTCCAATGCACCAATGGATTTGGATAATGCTAACCAATTAGCATGAAGCAGTATGAAAGGACTGCCTCTCCTCTGGACCTATAAAAAGCTTCCACACTCAGTTTGCTGCAGCAGTTCATGGTTGAAGCAGGCTCATGGTAGAGGACTTGAGGAAGAACCAGATCAGGCTAGAACTCTAGGCTAGATAGGCCTTTTCTTATCTTTCTGAACTCTATGTGTTTTCCTTTTTACTAATACATAGTATGCTTTAATAAATGCTTAATGCCCAAAGATGGTGCTAAAGCTTCTAATTAAAGGCGACCACACATAAGATTTTAAACATCAAAATAGCATCCTGTATTATCAATTTTCTGTAATTGTGTTTAGTTATTGCATTGCTCAGAGTCCCTAAGTCTTTGATATGTGTTTATCTTTACAATCTTTTTATATAAATTGTTTTCTTGGTTCTGTTCACTTCACTCTGAATCAAGACATAATGTTTTCCTAAATTTCTTTGTCATTTCTTATGGCCAAATGTTATTCCATCACATTAATAACAATAGCCAGAATTCATATAGCACTGTGCAAGTATCATATCATTTTCTTTCCCCTAACAATCCTGGAAAGTAGGTGCTATTATCATCCCCATTTTACAGATAAGGAAGCTAAGGCTGATAGAGGTTAAGTGACTTGCCTAGGGTTACACAGATAATAAGTATATGAGGTTATAATAGAATTCCAATCTTCCTCTTTCTACTCTTCTACCTAGCTGGCCTCATTTGCCATAATTTATGTTGCCATTCTCCATTTGATAGCCATTGCCTTAGCTTCAGTTCTTTGTCATTACAAAAAAGAGTTGCCATAAACATTCTTATACATATAAGCACCTTTCCCCTGATCTCTTTGGGGTATAAGCCTGGCAGTTGTGTTGTTTTTTTAAAAGGATATGCACAGTTTAATAACTTTTGGGGCATAATTCCAAATTGAATCAGTATTTTTCATTCCCAGACAACTGTGTGCAAGCTATCACCCTTTCTACATTCGTAATATATTTATATATGTCCCAGACGAAATTGTGCTTTCTCTGCATATATGCGGTTCCATTGAGTACTCAAAGACTTCCTTTGGACACCCCCTTCTCTCCTCTCCTTTTACTCTCTATATTCTACCTGTTCTTCCCCTCAGGCATGTTACTACTCCCTTTTCGTATCTTTCCTTCTTCTGGAATGTGGGTTCTAGCTACACTGTTCTATTATTCTCATTCTTCTTGGTCTTTCCTTTTAGTTACATTTTCTGAGTTACTTGCACACCCAACCTTTCCTTCCTCTTCTTTGTACTCCTGAACTGTCTCTTCAGCAGTAAATGTTTCTTATGAACATGTTGACTTACCTTCTTCCTGCTGTTTTCTTGCGACCCTCTTATTCATCCCTAGCTACTTCATCTGTTTTCTTGCTCTTTCTTTCTTCACAAAACCATGACATATATCTCCTTTATTTTTTCCCCTCTCTTCCTAAAGCTGCCTCTTACTACCTTCTCCTTCTCTTAGCAGTCCCCAGAGGATGCTCTGCATTCATTTAGGCAGATGTTCGTGGCTCAGTTGTTTCTCTTCCCTTTCCATTTTGGGTCTTCACAGCTGGCCCAGCTGGGCCTGCCTCCCTGTTTTATGATGACATGTGCTTGGGCATACACAAATTCTCTTCTTCCAGGAAGCTCTACTCTGCCTTTATTCTCTACACCAACAACCTTTCTCCTGAGAGCACGTTGTACTAAGAATATTTTTAAACCATCTTTAAAGCCTACCTTTGACTGTCCCTTATCCCAGCTGAAACTCTTCTCTATCTCTAAATGAAAAAGTACCTGGCAAGTAGTTACCTCCATTCTCTACATCCCATTGTCCTTCATTGTCCAGACCCCCAAGCTGTCTGAAATGTCTACAGGACAAATTTATGCATCACAATATCTTTGAAACCATTTTATACAGTGTCTCTTCTATCATGAAGAAAATGATTAGAGCCTTGAGGTTACTGAAAGGAATGACAAGGTTCTTGCAGCAGTCCTCATCCTTTTGCCTGCTTCTAAAGCTTCCAAAAGAAAACTACTTTCTCTACTCATCTAAAATTCACATCAAATGTAAACAACTGCCAAACTTCCCATATTAGCTTATTTTCCTCCATGTCAGAACTCTTCCCTCAACCACTATAACAATCTCTGTATTTGCTTCCTTTTAGCAATACAATCAACATTTAATAAGCAACTAGTATGTACTAGGTATGGGCCTAGGCACTTGGACTACAAAGACAAAAATGGTCCCTGCCCTCAGGAAGTTTATATTCTACAGAGGTGTGTTCATGTGTGCATATGTGTGTGTGTGTGTGTGTGTGTGTGAGAGAGAGAGAGAGAGACAGAGAGAGACAGAGAGAGACAGAGAGACTGGGGGTGGGGTGGAATGGGGATGGGGGAGGGGCAACAGGGATACATATATAAAATCTTAAAATATAAATAAAGCAAATTGAAAGGTATTTTTGGTGGTATCATTAGCAAATGTGATAACCAGGAAAAAAATCTTGTAGAAGATGGTACTTAAACTGAAGTTTGAAAGGAATGGGTGATTTAAGAGTCAAGGATAAGGAATGAGAGCATTCTTAAAACAGGAGACAAGCTACTATACAAAGGCAGGGAGATATGGAAGACCATGTATAGGTATAGGTAGAGTAGAGGTATAGGTATAGGTATAGGTATGCATATATAAAAATATATACATTTATATATATATATGTGCAAGCACATGTATGAGTGTATATATGTCTATAAATACACATATACACATGTACACATATGAATACACACACACACACACATATATGAAGTCCAGTTTGGTTGGAATGTGCAGTGCATGAGGGGGAGTAATGTGAAATCAGTCTGGAAAGATAGATGGAAGCCAGATTGTGAAGGACTTTAAATGCCATCCCAAGAAGTTTTACTTTCTAGTATGTTTCACACATGCCTACATGTTTGCATGACAAGGGAAAACAAACCTCACACATCTTTTTCACAAGCTGGTACCATACTTGCAGGAGCCAATCCATTTGAGTTAGAAATGAATATGGTATCTCAATGGCAAGCCTGTGGTTCTCTGTTCAGGATCATTATCCTGCTGGTTACTGACAAGGAGAGAAGAAATAGGCAATCCCCTTCATCCTCAGGCCCCTCTTTGGGGCTTCAGGTAAATTGAGATTTCAAAGAGTAGATTATCTCCCTTTAAAATAATACATGTCTACAAAGCTGGTGCTAAGCATTTATTAACAACTTGTATAGAAAGTGCATCCTGTTTGGGAATAGAAGCACAGCTCCCTCAAAAAACAGTTGAGTAGGAGGAAGATAATAACAATTATTATAATCATTTGTTGAAATGTAAGATTGCAAACTACTACATATTTTTTTCTATGAGTACATATTCATTAATGTCCTACTTCAAGGTCTCTCACTGTGGAAGATTCATGACCCTTTAGAATCCTGAAGGCTATGCCAGTGAGGTATAAACTCCAACAAATTAAACTAATCTGGATAGACTTTGAGTTCCGAGATCATGGGAAATCTCCTCCACCCCCTTAAGTCTCTTTTCCCCTCATTGGTGACATCCTCCCTGGAACTATTATCTTGGGAAGGAGTCCAACCATTATTCACCTCAGTTATACTTTGACTTTTTTCAGACTCCATCTCCTTCTCCTTAACTGACACATTACCCCCCAGGAGGATATGCTTCCTTCCCACTATCTCACCCCAACCCCTTCTTACTAGGACCCTTATCTATTTATGTTGCCTTACATTAGAATGTATGTTCCTTGAGGGGGGATTATCTTGCTTTACTGTATTTGTATGTCTGTATGCCCAGCATCTAGCACAGTGACTAGCACATAATAAATTCTTAAGAAATGTTCCCTCTTTCTCCCTTCCTTCTTCCCTCCATCCCTCCCTCCCTCCTCCCCCACCCAATCCATGGATCGGGATCTGGCTAGCTATCATAGAAGTTCATCACTGAGTTGACTGAATGCTGATGGATTTTCCCACCTTACCAACTGTTTGTCAGAGATGATCTGTATGAGTAAAAGACAATATTCATACCAATGAAATTACTATCCCTGAACTATTATTGTTATTACCCAACATTTCTAAGAAATGGCTGCACATTATGTGAAGAGCAATGGTAGTTGTGAAAATTCAATACATTAACAAATAGGCAACTTAGTGGGCGTAGAGTATAAAGAGTGAGAAAACTAATGTAAATTTTAAAGGATTTTATTGTATTTCAATTTAGTGTAATTATTTTTGATCAGTTGCATCCCCCTACTCCCCCATTCCTCTGTGCCTCATTCTATTGCCCTTAATCTTGCCAACTTCCTGTTAATTTGAATCCAACACCCTAAATGGATAAATAGGCTATAAAATACTTAGAGGAAATGTTTACCTAATGTCTAGAAGTAGGTCAGATGTTTGAAATCAATTAATCAATCAACAAGTACTTATGGAGTACATACTCTTCAATAACATTTATTCAACAAACATTTATTAAGTCGTTTGTGTGAAGGATTCTGTGGCTGACAATGAGAGAGATAACAATTTTAGAAAAGACATAATTCCAGATCTCATGGAGTTTATAGTCTAGAGAGGGATAAGACACATGGTCCTAACTACAATGCACAGTATTACATGTAATCAGTGCATTACTAATTATAAGACAAGGTGAGATGCTGTCAGATGGAGAAAAGGCTGTTTATTGGCATGGGGGAGGGGATGTCAGGGAAAGTTTCCCAGAAGATGGCATTTGAGGTGAATGTTAAATGACAATTAGGAATTCAGCAGGAACACAGTGGAGAGAGAGGGCCTTTCAGGTACAGGGAACTCCATGAGTCAATTTATGGAGGCATGAGAGTATTTTTTTTGGTGAGACAATTGGGGTTAAGTGACTTGCCCAGGATCACACAGCTAGTAAGTGTTAAGTGTCTGAGGCAGTATTTGGACTCAGGTCCTCCTGACTCCAGGGCCGGTGCTCTATCCTCTGAGCCACCTAGCTGGCCCATGAAATCTATATTGAATTTTTGGAGAGTAGCCCCTGAGCAGGCATTTAGAAGTAGCAAAGATGAGTTCCATTAAATTAGGTTGGCAAGGTAGTACATTAGTGTTCATTTGTAAGGGCCTGAATTTGAGGGTAAGAGTTTGGGCTTTGTTCACTTAGTGATAGGGGATCATTGAGGATTTTTGAAAAGGGAAATGACTTGACCAGACTTAGACATAAGGAAGGTTATTTTATCATAGTATGAAGGACAGATTGGAGGGCTAAGGGAAGTGGAGAGGATGCTTAGTGTTAGGAAGGTATCAGATTAGATAAGTTAGGTGGCAATGAAGAACTAAAGTAAGATATTGGAAGTGGGAACAGAAGGAAGAGGACAGAATAAGAGATGTGACTGAGGAAGCACAGACAGGACTTGGAAATTGGTTGAATTGATGTAGGAGAGTTTCAAAATCTCAACATGGAAGGGAACTAAAAAGACATATAGTCCAACAATTACTGAATAGAAATCTCCTCCACAGGAAAAAATAAGTGGTTCAATGGCTGCTACTTGGAGATCTCTCCTAAGTGTGCTCACCCTCTTCCAAGCAGCTCATTCTACATTAGGGCTGTTTCAAGTATTGGGAAGTATTGTCATATCTAGCTGAAATCCATCTCTCTGCAACTTCCACCCATTGCATGTGTGCACACATATCTATGTATGTATGCACACACATGTGCAAGTATGTGTGGAGGCATGTGTGGGTGTGGGTATGTATATGTGTGTATGTATGTCAACAAGCATTTATTAAATAGCATGTGCCAAGCACTCTGCTAAGCATTGAAGGTATGAAGAATGGCAAAAAATATCTCCCTCACAGAGCATCCATTTCAATGAGGGAAGGGAGAGATAGATAACATGAAAATAACTAGGTACATAGAAGATATATACAGAGTAGTTGAAAGATGATCTGAAAGGCAAATGAACAAGAAGCTGAGGGCAAGCACAAAAGACTGCTGCAGAAGGTGGGCTTCAGATCAGAGCCAAACAAGTCTAATACTTTCCATGTGACAGCTCTTTAAATACATGAAGACAGATAGCATATTTTCATTGTATTATTTTCTCCTGCTTAATTAAATCAACTAGTATTTATTAAATGGCTACCATGTACTAGAAACAGTATTTGGTGCTGGGTATACAAAACAAATGTGAATCCTTGAGAACAATCCATATTTTCAAGAAGTTTATATTACACTTGAGGAGATGACATACACACATGTTGGAAGAAAATATATGCAAAATAAATAAAAGAGGATTTTGGTAGAGAGGACACTAGGAACTGATTAGATGCTTGGGGTAAAAGCATCCATTTAATATTTAATGATATAACTATAGAACTAAAGGCCCTCAGTTCCTTTGAATTAGGTTCATGTAGCATAGTCGGCTGTTCTATCACCATTCTGACTGCTCTTTTCTGTATTTGTAATTTTGTAGCTTGTCAATGTCTTTCCTAAAATGTGGCACATGGAACTGAACATAATATTCCAAATATGTTCTAAGCTTAATAAAAATAAAAGCAAGTGACAATTTTTCTCATTCTAGATAGTATTTCTGTCTTAACTAAACCTATAATCATAGTAGGTTTTCTGGCTGCTATATAGTAACTATCTTTTTCTTGCTTACTTTTTCTTTGTATATCTTCAGGCTTTTGGGAAACTTTAGAAGCTCCCTCTGTCCATGGGTCTCTGCCTTGGACTGGTAACTCACATTACAAGCCACTAAAACTCTGAGGTTTTGCCATTCAAATAGTTTTTTAAAAGCTCTATCTTCCTCATCTTGCGCTTGGACAGTTGACTTTTTAAACTCAAGTGCAAGACTATAAATTTATTCTTATTAAATTTCATCTTATTAGATTTGGCCTTTCATTTCAACCTGTCAAGATCTTTAGGAATCTTTATATTCTGTCACTCAATATGCTAGCTATCCTTCCCAGCTTCCTGTCATATGCAACTTTGATAAATATGCTACCTGTGCATTCTTCTAGGTCATTTGTAAAAATAAAGAACAGCACAGGACCAAGGACAGCTCCCTGCAGTATTCCTCTAGAAATTCCCCCTCCAATTTGACATTGATTCTTTATAGACTGTTCTTTGGTTCAATCAGTCAACCATATCTGAAACCACCTAACTGTATAATCATAGAGAAGCAACTGTGGTTCAGTGGAAAAAGCACTGGAATTGAAGTCAGAGGACTTGGGTTGCTTAGCTTTTCCATTTACTAGGTGTATGACCTTGGGCAAGTCGTTCCCTTTCTGAATTTCACTTTCCTCATCTGTCAAAGGAGGCGATTAGATAACCCTTAAGGTCCCTTCTAGCCTTAAATCAATTATCCTATTATTTTCATCTTGTTTGAAAAGGCATCATAAGTCTCCTAACAGACTTTACCTAATTCCTTCCTGAAATCCAGGTATGCAATGTACAAGATTCTCCTGATCTAGCAGTATAGTTACCTTGTCATAAATGGAAATGGTGTTAGTCTGGCATGACCCATTCTTAATAAAGGATGCTTGCTCTTAGTGATCACAATTTCCTATGCTCAAAATCCATTCCTTTAATAATATACTTTAGAATTTTGCCAGCAACCAAAGTCAAGGTCACAAGATTGTAGTAAGATTTCACCTTCCTTCCTTAAAAAAAAAAAAAAGAAAGAAAAAATCTGGATATTTGCCCATTATCAGCCCTGCAGTACTACTTCCACTTTATATGATTTTTCAAATATCACAGATAGCAGCACAATAATTCTTAGGTCTCACATCCATTCTTAGGCTTCAACAATTAGGTTTATGGGGCAATCGACAACCTACTTAAAGGGGACTCTAAGGCATCACTGATCCTGAGCCTCATAGTTAGGGGATAGGCAGTGGTCTTTTGTTTCTGATGTTTTAGTGATCATGAATTGAGTACCACTGAGATGAGCAGGGTATCAGATAGGGAAGGGCAGAGTCATCAGGTAATCCTGATGAGGTATTTAAAAATTATATTTCCTTGTTGGTGGTAGGGTGAGAAAATTTTCACAGCTGAGGCATTAGACTGTGGCTACAATGAAGGGTCACTGGATAGTTCTTTTTATTTTCCTGATGCTCCAGCAGATATCCTTGACTTGAATTCCTTATCCACTAATCCACAAATTCTTTACCTCATTAACAGGACTATCACTCCCTAGAAATGTTCCATTGGGACAGGGGCAATCACACACAGCTGGGCTCATACTCACACATGCACACAAAATTGTGCCTTGATTTTTCCTCAGTGCAATTAATCTATTTGGCAATATTCATCCAAACATGGGTCCCAGGAAGTGACTGAATGGATTGTGGACCTAAAGGGGAAAAATTAGCATAATGTATTTGCCCTAAGACTAGAAAAAATTGCCCTTCTATGACCTCAAAGGTATCTGGACACAGAGTCCATAAGCATCTTAAAGAACGCCATTTTTATTCATTGTCATTAGAAAGTCAATAATATAATTTATTGGTGCCATATAGGCCTGTAGCCCTATGGAGGCTTATCACTATTTAGAAGAGAAAGTCAAATCTAATTTTTGATCACAGGTGATCAGTCCTGGCCTCCTATGATGATTGTGGACCAATTTTCTGTGTCACATCCCTGAAAGGAATTCTGTCAAATGTGAGCATTGGAAGGATCCTTAGAGGTGGGGAAAAGGAGAAGAGAGGAGTGGAAAAGGGAGTCACAGTGGATGCTTAGGATCTATTGAGTGAACTGAGTCAGACACATTCCCTACTATGCTTGTCTCACATGTGACTCCTAAAGGAGACAGTCAAAGGGAATGATGGGCTTTTCTTAGAATACAGAAAATTAAATTCTCTTCCTGTTTCTTCTTATTGTGCCTTTTCCCTTATGTCTCAGCCTAACTTAGATTTTGGCAGCCAAGAGGAGTTGAGTTAAATTGCCCTAAAGGCCTTACTGTCTTTGGATCTGTTCTGTACCATCAGGCTATCCCTAAAATATCTGTGAACTCTGAATGTTCTAAAATTTCCATGGAATTTGCTTATAACATTTGTGATTTTTGTTGAGAGTTCTTTGTAGAAAAGGCAGTTTTTTCTGCATGTTGGGTTTTCTTAGAGACATCTCATAGAAGGTGTTTCTTGACCTGAAGAACTTACTATCTAGTCTGACCATGAGCAGGTGAAAACCTCTCTGGGGCAGGTAAGTGTCTCAATGGTTAGAGTAAAGGGTTTGGAGTCAGGAAGACCTGGTGTAGAATTCATCCTCAAATACTTACTAGCTGTGTGAGCCTGGACAAGTTACTTAACCTCTCTCAGCCTGAGTTTCCTCAACTTTAAAATGTGGTTGATAATAACAGCCCTTAACTCCTAGGGTTAGTGTCAGTATCAAGTGAGAAAATATTTGTAAAGTGCTTGGCATAGTGTTCTGGTTGTTCATGAGAACTGACCAGAAAATCTGAAATTGTTTTCAAAAGATATTTATTAGGTTGTTTGGTAAAGAAGAGTGAGCCAGATAGGAGGTGTGTCTCCCATAGGATTTTGACCAAGTATTCTGCAGGAGTCACACACAAATAACCTGAAAAATGTATTATGCATGAGTCACACACAAATTATCTTAAGGGAACCCAAAACACAAATGTGGATGGGCCCAAAACAAGAATATTTTGGGTGACTCCAGGACCTGGGTGAACCCCAAATTCCTTGCAACCATTTCTAGCCTTCTTGCGGTATTATTGGGGGTCATAGATTTCTGGGTACAATTAGTTTCTAGTTAGATTTAAATAGCATGATAATTAAGAAATTTTCCAAACAATACTATAAAGCATTCCTTCTACAAGTGTTTGACTCATAGCATGTATTTAACAAATGTTTCTTTCTTTCCTTCCTCTGAACCTCAATTTGTTTTCGTTTTCGTTTTTAATTAATTATTTTTTTAATATGTAGGTGATGGAGCTAGACTTGATGGCTTCTGAAATCCAGTCAATATCTGGATATGTGGTCCTATATGATCTTCCGCATGCTATTATCCTTTCATTCACCTAGATTCACAATCTCATAGTTATCTTTAGTCCTTCTCTGTGCCTTACTCCATTTCCACCCCTCATTTAAATTCACTTTTTGAGTCCTGTCAGAACTACCTCCAAAACATCTGCCATATTCATTCCCTTCTCTCCACTTGGCTGTTAGTAGTTGGATCCTCATCACTTCTTATCTGGATAACTGCAACAGCCTTCTAATTTGTATCTCTGCCTCATCTTTCCCCTTCTCTAATCTATTCTACACATAAAGTGATATTCCTAAGACATAAATTTGCCTATCTTGGTCCACTGATTTAAAAAGTTCTACTACCACCCTATTATATATAGAATAAAACATAAAATTCAAAATCCACAGCTTGACTTTTAAAGCTCTGGACAATCTAACTTTCACCTATATTTCTGCCCTTGTTTCATATTTCTCCCCTTCAAGTACCATTCTCTGTTTTAGTCAAGTTGACACATTAATTATTTCTCCTATACAACATTGCACTTCTCACCTTCAGGGAAGGTTGTTCCCTCACATCTGGCATCATTTCTTCTTACCTACCCTTTATAGAATTCCTAGCTTCCTCAAAGCCAGTCCCATCTTCTTCATGCAATCTTTCAAGATCCTTACTCCCCCCCATTGTTAGAGTTTTTTCCTCCTTAACATGAAAATGATTTGTTTTTTATATGGGCATCTAGGTAGTACAGTGGATAGAGTGCTGGGCCTGGAGTCATGAAGACTTGTCTTCCTAAGTTCAAATCTGGTCTCAGACACATACTAGCTGTGTGACCCTGGGCAAGTCTCTTAACCCTGTTTGCCTCAATTCCTCATTTGTAAAATGAACTGTGCAAGGAAATGGCAAAACACTCCAATATCTTTGTCAAGAAAATCCCAAATGAGGATGCGAAGAGTTGGCTATGACCAAAATGATTGAAGAACCTTTCCTATGTACTTTGTTTATATTTATTTTTGCATGTGTTGCACTTAACCACCCTGTCCAATAGAACATAAGCTCCTTGTGGACCAGGGTTATTTCATTTTTGTCTTTGCAACCACAGAGCCTACCACAGTCCCTGGCACAAAACAGATTCTTGACAAATTTTTGTCAAATTAAATTACTTTTCATTTTGTCCAGGCCTAGAAATTTTAACTCATTGATTGCTAGATATATCTTTTTACTATATTTTCACTTATCTTGAATTTCACTCATGGTAAGTTATCTTTATTCTCTTTCTCAGTGTAAAGATTGTTCACTTTGCAAACAAAAATGAAAAAAAAAGGTATTGAGGCTTCAGTGAAAATTGGATGAATGACCTGGAGCTGATTAGTTGACAGAAACAAATAAGGGGAGTTCAAGGAAAGCATTTTGTCCCAGAGATTCTACTGCTGAGAGATCAAATACAGAAAAATGGGAGGACTTTTTTATACCAAATTATTCATAATAGCATTTTTGTAGCAGCAAATAAGTAGAAACAGAGCACATGCATATTGTTTGGGGAACGTCTAAACCAACCATGGTACATGAATGCAATAAAATGCTGCCATGCTATAAAAATCAATGAAAGTGAAATTTTCAGAAAAGCATGAGGAGATATGGAAACAGATGCCAAGTGTAATACACAGAACCAAGAACCCAAGGTTAATACCATGGCTACTACAATGTAAATCGAAAGAACAACAATAAAAAAGACAAAGCTAAATTCTGCATAACTATAGTGACCAAGTCTTGGCTCTGAAAAAAAAAAGACAGGCAAATGCAACTCCTTCCCTTCTCTGTAGAGGCAGAGTCTATGGAACTTTATATATAGTGTCATTCAGTTGATGTGTCAGTTAGTTTTGCTCAACTGCATTTTTTTTGCCCCTCTCTTCTTTTATTGTTTGCTACAAGAAATGGCTCACTAGCAAGGGATGGAAATAATATATTTGAAAATGAAGGTGATATAAAAACAAAAGATACCATTAATTTTTGTTAAATAAGAGAAGTACAGGGAAGGGGTGTAGGTGGATAAGTCAGTGAATGATTTATAGTAATGACTTGCAATGTGCCTCTAAAAATAAGTAGAATTTAGATGGGGAAACAGGGGAGTGAGGAGGACAGTCTTACTAGATCATAAGATGCTTGTTGGGAGTAGAGAAAAATAATGGAATGTTTTAGGGTTTGGGAGGGGCCAGATTATGATCTTGAAAGCCAGGCAGTAGGTATCATAGCTTTAGAGACAAAAGAAAATTATCTTAAATTTCATTCAAAATAATTGCTTTTGCACTGTTGCTAAAGTTCCAAGCCCTAAGTTGTATTGATTGGACAAAGCCCTGCCTAAAACAGGGAATCAGAAACTTATGGCCATAAATTCTGGCTCCCCAGCAATCTTGCTGTATGACAGTAGACAAATCTCAGCCCCTACTGCTTCTGTGCTTCTGTTTTTTCATCTGTAAATTGGATTTGCCTTATCTCCCCTACAGGAAGGTTAGGAGGAATAACTAAATAGAAACAATGAAAAACATACACTTTCCTCACACTGGATTCTTTCTCTGATGTACCCAAGCACAGAGTGGACACTCAATAAATGTTGATTAACTGACTATACTAATGTTCAGGTCATGCTAGAGCAAGCCTGGGGATAACTGATCTAATTTGAACACCACCAATATATGCAGACTCAACACCTGCTACCATTTTGTGGAGAGGGAAAAAGAAGATCCATCTTGAGAATGGAATCTCATAAGAATGTATTGACTTGATATTATTATCTAGCTGCTGAGTACATGTATGTAGAAAACCAAACCAAATGGCCTTCCATTACTTGCTAGAAAGTTGGTCATGTCCCTTTGTAGTACATTGACACCTTTCTTCTGAGGTGAAAATATTCAATCAGTGAATTCAACTTCTTTTTTTGTTAGTTAAAAAAGAAACATATGCAAGTTAACTTTTTCTCAAGTACTTTCATGGTATAAACAATTTAAAAGTCTAATTTTAGGTATAATTTTTCTAATTAATATTGATAAGCCATTGTCATAGATCAGAGACTTTGGGCTGAAAAGAGCTGTAGAAATCATTTAGTCCACCTCCTTCACTTGGATTAATGTAGCTGCCATGATGAAAGTATCATAACAACTCATGTTTATCTAAGATATGTACAAAGTATTTTGCTCATATCAGCCCCATGAGACAGATATTGCAAATATTATTTTTGTATTTCAAAGTTTTAATATTTTACTTCTTCCAATGACATGTAAAAATAATTTTAACCTTTGGGTATTTTTTTATAATTTTGAGTTCAAATTCTCTCCCATCCTTTCCCCCTCTTACTGAGAAGGGGACACAATTTAATAAAGATTATATAGATAAATGGATAGATGATAGATAGATAGAGATATACAGATATGTTGAAAATATTATTATGATGATTTTATAGATGAGAAAACTGAAGTACAGAGAGATTGCATAATTGGTCCAAGGTCATAGTTTCAGAGCCAAGTCTAGTCTTTTTTCAATATTTCATGCCACCTCATAGAGGTACTTAGAAAAGTCCATAAATAGAGAGCTGCTTTACCTATCACATCTCATTTTTTTTTTAGGAAAATAAAGCACATTTTTTAAACCTTGAAAAATATTGTTACATTTATTCAAAATGTCAAGGTGTAGAACTTTTAACCTTCGCCTACCAGGGAGTGCATGAATGCATATAGGCATGGTAAGAATAACAGCAGCCTGAGTTGACTGTGAGGAGGAGGTACATGTGGGAAGGACCAGAAAACTGAGGGGCCCAACTCCTTCTATAAACACATTCTGAAACTCCTGAATTACCCCCAAACAGCCAGTGCTCCTATGAATGTTTTCTCTGGGATTATTTTTGCCTTCTTTTTCTTCTATTCTAGGTCAGTGGTTCAGATGAGTTTGGGGGTGGGGGTGTTGGGTTGCTATCAAGGCTTTATGGAATGAGAAGGAAGTAGGAAAAGACAAATGGACAAGGAGAGATATTGTGATCCAGATCAGTAATGGGTGTTAGAGAAGGGGGGGAAAATTGAGGTTCAATATAGCTAAACACAGGAAGGCACAGGAGTTTGTGCTCAAAATATTTACTAATTTTGTATCATTACTAATGATTATATGTTTTTATTTCTTAATATGTAGGTTATGAATCTCTTAAAACATGGGCTGTATCTTCTATGTATTCTTGATCAACTATATAGTCTATAATAGGACTTGGCCATCTTGTTGGGATCAGTAAATATTTGCTGGTTGATTCTCAAGTGCCTTGAGTCCCTGGAATATATGGAGGAGACAGATTTCAGAAAAAAATACAATGTGGCAATTGTTCAGAAGCACTAATCTAAAAGAAATACCATTCATCTCATGTGGAGTCTTTCATTGTATTGATTAAATCTGTTATAAGTATTCACTTGTCCCAACCAGTCACTTTTACTGTTTTTTACTCTATATTGTCGGAGACTTAAGAACCCTGCTATCTGATAAACACTTAAGTACTTAGGAAGTTTTCAAAACTGCTCTTGTTTGGTGGCATTTAAGTGAATCTCAAGCAATTCTGGGATATTTTATCTACTTCATATCACTTTGATCTTAACATGAAAATAACTACAAATGCCATTGCCAGCAAAGATGGGGACCTATATCAAGGCAGAATGGGTTTATGACAAGAGCACTGGATTTGGAGTTAAATCTTACCCATATTATCATTGGGACCATGTCATGCTGAACAAGTGTCATAATCCATCTGGGATTCATGTTTCTCAACTGGAAAATTAGGGGTTTAGATGTTTATGATCTTCAAAAATCTATGAATCTATAAATAATAACTTCTAAATCTATAAATAATAAACTGGCAGACATTTGTAATGACTATTTGGGATCTTGCCCCCACCCTAGGCTGTAAATTGTAGTGACAAATAAAATGTGATCTCAAAAGCCTCCTTATATTTTTGCTGTGCTCAATTTTAGTCAGCTGAAAGAATGCTAGGCCATATTCCAAAGGTTCTGTATATAGAAAGCAGGTTCTGCATAAAGGTCTTTGAGAAAATAGCATCATGGTAAATCTGGCAGAGATTGCATGGTAATGTGCCTTGTTTGAACTGCCTCTGTGTTAATTTCTATGGCACTTCATCAGTAGAATGTCAAGAAGATGTCTGTATTTCATGCTCATAAAGCACCGTTTAGAAAGTTATGCTAGTTGAGATACCTTTTTCTCATGTTCAATACATTCTCTCATTTGCCTGAAGAGAATTAGAACCTGGCTTCTGACCTCTATTAATGCTCCTAATCTAATTGTTCTCGGCATGCGTTTATAAGGATTATTCGCCACACTCTCTACAGTGGCCTTGCTATTTCCTCCTGCCAGATGCTTTGTCACCTGCTGCAGCAGGCATCCTCATTGGAGAGCCAAAGCACAGGGAAGCAATATGAATGTATGCTTCAAGGTAGAGCCTGAGAGGGAGATTTCAGATCCCTTTCAAAGGTAAAATTCAGAATCTTGGAACAGCTGTTCCCGAGCTTTCTAGATGAACAATTCCCCTCTTGTCCAGTATACTACAAATGTTTAATATTTTATTCCAGTTTGAGACGGATGAGCGATTACTAGATTAAAGTAGACAGCATAAAATCCTAAGGAAGGAAGGGTGCTCAGCCATAATTTAACTCACCCTCTTCCCATTCTATAGAACTGGAAAATAATGCAATCAAGGGCAACATCTAGGCAAAATGTCTAGGACCCTGTTTCCCTTGAAGTCTAACCTGGTGGTCTGCTTATTCCCCTCATCTACTATTTATCTTTCATGTACAGGGACACATGCCAACCCTCTAGTTTATATTTGTGAGTTGCTAATATACTATTTTAGTGCTCCAGTCCCAGTTTCAGGGTGCTGGCAGTTCATAAAGACTGGGTTAGAGAGATTCTGATCTGAAAGATGGCTCCAGAGATGTCCCTTCCACCTCTCCCCATGGCTAGCTCCTTTCCAGGATCAGTTCCGGTGACACCTTGTAAACAAGGACACTTCTAGCTAAGTATTCCTGCTCTATCCCTCCCAATGTATTCTATTTACTTGAAATGTACTTTATATATCCTTATCTGTGTACATGTGATGTCATTCCTCTCCCTCTAATACAATATAAACTCTTTAGAGGCAGGGACTTTTTTCCATTTTTGCCTTTTAAATTTTTTAATTTCATTCATGGACTAGCACAGTGACTTGCACATTTTTGTTTCTTTTGGGTCAGCTCTGTGTTTTTCCAGAAGTCCTGAAGAGGAAATTCCCTTTATCAAGGTTGATCAGCACCCAAACTGTAATTTATAAGTTCAGATTGTTGCCCAGGGCACTGAGAGGTTAAATGCCTTTAAACGCCCACAATTACACAGCCATTAACGCTCTGAGGTAGAACCTAAACTTAGGCCTTTCTGATTATGAGACCAGCTCTCTGTCCGGTATACCACACCGCCTTGAACAGAGTAGGTGTCTAATAAATGCTCATTCAATTGAATTAAATGTATACCACCATTTCCCTTCCATAATGGGCTTACCGCTTTTCCTCAGAGCTTTCAGCGCTCTCCTACAACTCACTAAGTCTCCCTGTCCTCATCTAGAGAAGGCCTCCTTGCCCTGACAAAGCTGAATAATTATTTCTTACTGTATATTATGTTTAATGGCTGAGTTCTTTCCACATAACCTTCTATTAACCATATCCTAAATAATCCCATTTCAAATAGACTATAAATCCATTAGGCTGCAGCAAATGCTCACATTGCATGCCTCCATTTGCAGATGGCTACCACTGTCCTTGATATTGGAAACCTCTTTTGCTCCCTCACACATATTTTAACTTGCTTGGGGTTGGGGCAGGGAGGGCTCTGCTAGGTCAAAACGGCTGATAGATGCCTGTTTATTCACAGCAGTTATAATAATGTTCACCTGTGCTCAATACCCCAACCCGATGGCACTCTGTAGCTAGCTCCTCTACTTCCCCTCATTCGAATTCACAGCTATAGTGCTCATTTATCATATAGGAACAACTCACCCCTCTAGTGGCAGGAGCTTAGAACAGGCAACTGTGCTCAGCTCATTCTGCAGCTTTATCAAGTTCAACTGTATCTATAGATTTTTCAAATAAGGTTTTCCTCTTTATTGCTGGTTTGTTATTAAATATAACCCAGTAGAGAAATCTCTTTAAAATGTTAATTTGCTTTCTTATGTTTATACATAACGAAATGCCTAAAGCTATAAAAAGACATTACTAACACTAATAGGTTTTTGTTTACACTCATCTCCATTTTTTCCTTGTTTAGACCCAAATAGGAATTGATTGGGAAATGGTTTCAGTATACTTTACAGAGTTAAATAATAATGAAAGAATAGCTTTTCCAATAAGCTTCCAATAAAGACTTCCATTATGTTAAAATCAATAAGTTGCAGTAGAATGAGCTGCTGGGTATAGAGTGAAGGGACCTGGGTTCCTCTACTAGCATTGCTATTTACCACCTGTGTGACCTTGGGCAAGTCTTCTAACCTCTTTGAGTGGGTGTCAGTTTCCTCATCTGTAAAATGATGCAGTTGGATTAGATGACCTCTAAAGTCTTTTTCAGCTCTTAAACCCATGATCTGATGATTTCAGCCAAAGAAAGATATGGAGAAAAAATGTTTGGTACTAATGAAAAGAAGATATGGCTACCAGTCAATATTCATTACACCCTTTTGAGTGATCTTAAATTCATGAAGTTCTGGTCAAGTTGAACTTTTTGGGGGGTGGATGATAAGAATTCTCTGTCCTAAATGCCATAGATTGTTCTTAACTAATAAATACATTTGAAGTATGCCCACCATGCATATGATACTCTCACCCACATCCAGAATTATCCCTGGTTCTACTCCAGTTCATGCTGCCTTCCTTTTAGGAATTCTTTTTTTTTTTTTTTGGTGAGGCAATTGGGGTTAAGTGACTTGCCCAGGGTCACACAGCTAGTAAGTGTTAAGTGTCTGAGGTCAGATTTGAACTCAGGTACTCTTGAATCCAGGGTCAGTGCTCTATCCACTGTGCCATCTAGCTGCCCCTCTTTTAGGAATTCTCAAGGACAAGATATACCCAAGGTTGTGGTTCTGGCACATATAGTATAACTTTACTGCCTGTCATCTGAATGAATGGTGAGCCTCTCCCTTTCCTGCAATAGGGTGGTCCTCTTTCTCCCCTTTTAAGGGGGTGAGAAGGTATATAAATTCAGAACATCCTAGAGCTTGATCCAGAGTTTTCTGCCAATAGATTCTTTATTTCATTAATACTCAGTATTTCAGGGATATTAGAATAATACTCATCTTATCTTTCAGATATGCAGCAATAAAAGAGGATATAACAGCAGTGCTAAATGTAGAATTGGGATTGGATTGGATTCTTTTTTCAACTAAAAAGCATTAAACACAATGCATCTATTGAACCAGACTTCCAAAATAATTTCACTATAATTCAGACACTGTGACATATTAGGAACTAAAGATTGTTATAGTGAATATTAGCTTTTTTTCTTTCTTCTGCTGACATCATAGCAATTTATAAGGAGGCATTATTA
Organism: Dromiciops gliroides; assembly: GCF_019393635.1. Lineage (NCBI taxonomy): Eukaryota > Metazoa > Chordata > Mammalia > Microbiotheria > Microbiotheriidae > Dromiciops > Dromiciops gliroides. The sequence continues at coordinate 71,609,220 of NC_057866.1, forward strand.
TCTCAGTAGATATGGATGTCACGCAGTCATTATCCCCAGATCATAACATGGTGGACCATTAATGACTCCTTTGGAGACCTTATGGTCTGAGATGTTAACGAGCGTTTTGGGAATCCTAAATCTTGGGATTGCTGGCAGGGTACTATGGACCATAGCAGAATCTTCTGAACTATTACAGTGAATCCTGTCAATTCCCATTAAGAAGCTTCTTAATTCCCCAATCATTAACACAACGAAAGGACTTATTCTACTTTACTGTAGTGAGGGCATGTCTAAGTCATAAATCCATGCTATGGGCTACCTCTTTCTTCCAACTCTCCCTAATATGATATTGTGGAAGAAAACTGCGCATGAAACTAGAAATTCCTCTTATCTATATCTTGGGTTTTTTTTAAACCAAATTCATAAGTCCAAAGCTATACTTTCAGAATTGTCCTCCTTGCCTGAGTTTCTTCCTGGCCTTTGTTCTGTTGAATCCAGTTCTTTCTACTTCCAAGTCTGTATATACTATTCTATTCTGCTTCTCTCTCTGCATATAGAATATTTACCTTTAAAATGTATATTCCTAGATTGGCTAATATGATAAAAAAGGAAAATAATAAATGTTGGAGAAGCTGTGGAAAAATTGGAACACTAATGCATTGTTGGTGGAGCTGTGAACTGATCCAACCATTTTGGAGAGCAATTTGGATCTATTTCCAAAGGGCTTTAAAGCTGTACATACCCTTTGGCCCAGCAAAACCACTATTAGGTCTTTTTCCCAAAGAGATCATAAAAAAGGAAAAGGACCAACATGTACAAAAATATTTATAGCTGCTCTTTTGTGGTGGCAAGGAATTGGAAATTGAGGGGATGCCCATCAATTGGGAGATGGCTTACAACTGGTATATGAATGTGATGGAATACTATTGTTCTATAAAAAATATTATGAACAGGTATATTTCAGAGAAACCTGGAAGGACTCACATGAACTGATGCTGACTGCGATGAGGGAACCAGGAGAACATTGTACACGGTATCAACAACATTGTTTGTTGATCAACTATGATAGACTTGACTCTTCTCAGCAATACAATGGTCCAAGATAGTTCAAAAGGACTCATGATGGAAAATGCTTTCCAAATCAAAAACAAAAACAAAAAACCAACGCAAAAAAAACCTATGGAATCTAGATACAGATTGAACCATACTGTTTCTATTTTTTTTGTTTTTCTTTTTTGAGGTCTTTCCTTTTTTCTCTGATTCTTCTTTCACAGCATGACTAATGCAGAAATATGTTTAATGTTATTGTACATATATAACCTATAGGTACTTGCTTGCTGTCTTGGGGAGGGGGGAGGGAGAAAAATTTGAAACTAGAAATCTTATAAAAACAAATGTTGAAAACTACCTCTATATATGTAACTGGAAAATAATAAAATACTTTTATGAAAAAAATGTAGATTCCTTCTCAATATCCTTTCCTAAAGTGAGATTTGGATAAAAACAGTCTTCAGAACCAAATGGGAAATTTTGAGTGACAGATCTAGCAAAAAGGCATCCCTTTCCAATTCTGCCATTCATTTCTTAATCAAACATAATCACTAAGCAAAGAGGAAGGCAATTATCTTATTGCTGTGTGGATATAAAGTAGCATAAAATAGTCCTTACTCTCAGGGAACTTCTACTCTATTAAGGAAGGAGAGAAATAAACACATGGAAAGTAAAATCACAATTCAAGACACTATGCCAAGAGTTGTAACAAGGTAGGACATGATTATTCGTACAATGAGTGTTACAGACAGTAGGTTCTATGAGGTTGGAGAAGGGAGACATCACTGTGAGATGAAGACAATCCCCATCACTTTGACTCATTCATCTACGCTTTGGTTCTTCTGCCACTAAAATATAAAATGAAGAAAATCCAATCTATTGACCTGGATGGTACAGAAACGTAAAGTTCTCTCATTCTTTTTGATAATCTGAGACTCTTCATCTAAATTTCATTCCACCTCAAGCAGACATGCATTTGGCTCATTACTGAAATTTCATTGCTGAAATTTCCCAGTGTCAGAAGTTTTCTAACCAGGAGCTAAAATTATAGGAAATTTCCATGAATCCAAAGAAGAAATAAATGGCTTCTCTCTAAATGGAACTTTTGGAAATTTAGATTAGCTTTATTGTGGGGTTACCCAGTGAGACCTTCACGTCTAACAGCATAAAACAAATCTACACACCATTAAGAGGTGACATTTATTTTGAGTTCTACACACATTCTCCCTTTTAAACCTTATAGCAACCCCATAAGATAGGCACAATAGGCATTATTATAGATGAGGGAATTGAAGCTCAGAGAGGTTAACTGACTTGTCCAAGGTCACATACGTCTAATTAGTTTCAAGGACAATTCAAATTGAAATCTCTTGACTCCAGATCCAGGACTATATCTACTATGCATTCTCCTTTTACACATCTCCAGAATAGGTCAGAACATAACAAAAATTTAGAAAGAGCCTAAACTTTGCTGGAAGACGTTAATAAGAAAAACCCTGGATTGTAGCTTCGTTCATTTTGGATAATTAGAATTTTAATCAAATGCAGAACTGAGACTCTAGGATACTGCTTTGAGCTTCTTGGGTCCAATGATAAGCCACCCCACCCCAAGACTTTTTGCTTTTATTATGCCATGTGTGGCTATGGAACCAGCAAATCTGTCTATTTCCATTCAACTCTTTAGATCGTTTTAGAATATCTGCACATTTTCAACTGCCAAGGACATTTTCATTTGCCTTCTCCTTCCTGGCCACACCTCATCCATTATAGTCACTCCTACTGCCTCCTACTGCTTCACTAACACTAACAGTTCTCCAAGTTGCTAATGGCTCACCATAACACTAACTGCATCCCGTAATACTAAGTTTTGAGGATATAAACATCTCCCTGGAGCCAGAGCCAGAGTTCATTTAAAACAAACAAAAAAACAAATTCTGTGATAAAACATGAAAAGAAAGAGAGGGAAGGGGTAAGAAAGAAAAGATAAGAGAGAAGAGAGGCATTTTAATAGACTTAGTGTCTAGTCCGTGCACATACATGCCCTCCATCTTTTTTCTCTGATTCAATAATCATTTATTTGATATAAACATTTATAAAGTGCTTACCATATACAATGAACAATATTAGATGCTGGGATCATCAGGATAAAGGCTTTTGAGCTGGGTGGGACTTTAGAGGTTATTTAGTCCAGACCTGTCATCTTACAGATGGAGTAATTAAGACTTAGAATGTTTGATTTTTCTAAGGTCACAATCTGTAAGTAACCTCTAAGTGACAGAACCAGAGTTGGTACCTATGGCCTTGGACTCTAAAGTCTAATAGTCTTTCCTTTGGACTATAGCTGCCCTGTAAGATTAAATAAAGGTCTCTTTCTTTCAGGTATTTAATACATAGTATAGGATAAGACAAAATATGATATGTTGTAAATCAGAGTATAAATATATAATAATCATTACAATAATAAAAACTAAATGCCATGGTATCAGATGATGGAGAAAGCTGTGTGCTACAAAGAGGGCAGCCTATTTAGGAAATCATAGTTATGTCCAGAGTTCTATGACATATTTGAATAATTCCCAAGCCAAATCATCACATCTAGCTCAGGAAGTGAGTAGCTTCTCTTTTAAAAAGCCCCCTTTGCTGTGGCAATGTGTCCCATGTAAAATACATGTGCATTCTCAGTGAGGGCAACCCCCCTATCTCTATCCTTAGATATGGGTGGTGTTTGTGTGCACACAAAGAAATATATTTCAGAGCTGTCGAGAAAAGATCCAGCATTAGCCCAAGATCAAATTAGAGATAAAAATCCAAAGCTGTACCAAATGCAATCGCTGGAAGGGTAGATGTAAATTGGATAAGCTGAAGTCCTGTAAGGCTAACAGGAAGGGAGGGAATCAGAGGCAAGAAAGAAAAGCACACCAGGGGCACAAATCATGTCTATTTTAAATCACATCTGAAGTGAAAATTAGACTGAAAGACATGTGACTGAACTGGGCCAGTGTCCTGCTTTATATAAAGGGCACTAGCTTCAGATACTTCTGGCCCCATCGAAAGCGTTCAGAGGACAGATAGCCTGGGCAGGGGTCGCCTTGCTCCTTGGAAGTAAGGACAATGAAGAGGGAGCCTTCACTCTGTTTTCCAGTTGGAAGGTATTGGTATATGGAAAGGGGTGGCTAGCAATGGCACTGATTCCTAAGCAATAGTAATAGTTTGCATTTCTGTAGGGTTTAACAGTCGCAAAGTGCTTTACAGTCATTGTTTGATCCTTAGAACAAACTTGGAAGTCAAGTGCTGTTATTGTCCTCATTTTACAGTTGAGGAAACTGAGGCAGATAAAGGTTAACTGGCTTGCCCACAGTAACCCATCCAGTTGCTGAGGCTGGATTCGAATTCAGGTCTCCCAAACTTCAGGCCTAGAGCTCTATCCACAGAAAAAGACAGTACAAATTAGAAAATAAATTCATAAGAAGGCTATGGTAACTCAAGAAAGGAAAAATATATCATGTTCATATGTCTATATGTGTGTGTGTATTGTTACCAGGTTTCTGACCCTCAGAGGGGGATGCTCAATGGCCCCTCTACTGCTTTTATGATGAGGTGGTAGAGCAGTTAACAAGAGGACAAATGGTAGTAATGCATAGTGATGAGAATTTATGGAGGGATAATAACCTGAATTGATGGAGGAAGTTCACAGCCAAAAAAAAGAAAAAAGGAAAAGAAAAGAAGTCAAAGATTCAGCGATTCAAAGTATCAATGACTTAGGAGGAGAATATGAGGTCTTCTGAGGAGCAAATGAGGGAGAAACTCACTCCCAACTGGGAGGAGGGGTGGTAGGGAGGGGGTTGTGAAGTACAGGTCAGTTAGTGATAGGAAGTTGTGCCTTAAAGAATTGACAGGATGTCTTAGATGTCATAGGTAGACACCTATTTAGTGTGATTTTTTAGGGGGCCAAATGTTCCCCTACCCTGAGAGCTGTTCTCCACAACTCTGTCTAAAATCCTTACCATTCTTTAGGTTTAAGGTGTCAAATAAGGCCCCCTTCAAAATGTAAATGACCTAACAAAGATGGGAATCTCATTAGGGAGGTGGAGTTTGCTAAATGAGAGACCAGGAAGTTGGGTACTCAGGGAATAGAACACAGAATAAGCAAATCTGGCTGGGGAAGGTAAATAAATCTTATGGAGTATGGGGACCCTGCCGGGGAATGGTAAAACCTTGGATAAAGCAGGAGGCAGTCACGTGGCCACAAAGCAATAAGGGGTACATAGTGTTGAATAAGAAAGGGCATACCCAGAATGATGGAGATATAAAGCTCTTTCATGTGTACCCCATGTTTCTCTCCTTTTCCCCACCCAAACACACCTGCAGGAGAATATAAGTGCCTTGGGGAACTGTCATGTGAAATTGGTTTTGTATTCTCTGGTACCTACCATTGCCTTGAATATAATAATTGTTTGTTGAATTGAATAACTGAAAATAATCTTTTACTAATACATACTAGAATCTAAGATTGTTTCAAACCAAATGAAAGGATATGGATATATCTATCTCCATCTCCATCTCTATCTCTAACTCTATATTATATCTATCTATCTATATGTAATTTGGCTTTTAAATCCCATCACAGGTCGACTACAACCTATATTTCTAGGCTTCCTTCATGATATTCCCTCTCATGAACTTCATATTTTAGTCAGCCAAGTCTATTTGCCATTTTCTTCCATGTATGTTTCGTCTCTCACATCCATACCTTTGTATGGGTCCTTTTCATGCCTAGAATGCTCTCCCCTCCTTAATCACTATTAGTTGTAGCTCCCTTCAGTGCTTAGACAGGGAGCCATTTCTATTTATTTTTTTTTTTGGCGAGGCAATTGGGGTTAAGTGACTTGCCCAGGGTCATACAGCTAGTAAGTGTTAAGTGTCTGAGGACAGATTTGAACTCAGGTACTCCTGAATCCAGGGCCAGTGCTCTATCCCCTGCACCACCTAACTGCCCTGCCATTTCTTACTGATGCCACTAGTCAGTGCTCTTCCTTCTCTGAAATTTCTTTCAGCCATGACTCTAAAGGGATATTTATATTTCTTTATCCATGATATATTTCATCTCTCCCTCCTGTTCCCCTTCCCCCACTAAAAGAATAAAAGTTCTACTAAGTCAGAGACTCTTGGTTTTCTTTTTGTATTTCTAGTACCCAATAGTCTCTTACACGTAATAGGTATTTAATAAGTGTTTGTCCAGTGACTAAGGAAAGGATTGGACAAAAGAAATGTAGTTAAAAAGATCATGGAGAACAAGAGAATATCAACATCCCTCCAGAATACAGAGGTGGAACAGTCTCAAGCCATGGCACACTTATAAATCAAATGGGTGACAATGGAAGCAAGACTCCCATCTGTTGTTGGACAAATAGAAAACTCTGTTAGTTGTAAATCCTACACATATATGACTTGTATGTCTAAAGTGGCAAATTACCTCTAAATCAGAATAGTGAGTTGGAGTTGCCCATAAGACAGAAGTCTGAAACACAAAATAAAAATAAATCAGTTTTGTTAACATCTAACAGATTGAATTCCTGGTGGGATAGGAGAACTGTGTAGGGCCTGCTGTGAAATGGAAGGAAGCATCCGGGATCTGTGATGAAGGTAAGTACTGATATACTAATGAGCCATTTGTACCTAAAGGACCAATTCTGCTCCCTCCCTCTTTCAGTTATAGGAAGTTTCTTTTTTCTTTTCTTTTTGTAAATTTGGAAGAACTATACACAAGCCACGGTGATTTGGATGGAAAGCTGCAAAATGCTATCCAAGTAACTGCACCCATTTTAATTGATCAATGAATGGAGTCACCATTGTCTGACAGAGAACAAAGGAATGTTGGCACAATGGTGACATTAAAATTCTCTCATCTGTGTGTCACAATGCTGCAGGAGTTAGAAGGTAGTTGTTATTCATTATAGAATTTCCCAGGGAGCTAGCACATTGACTCAGGAAAATGAGGTGTTTTATCTGATGCTAAGAAGCCATTCTTCCTACAATATATCTACATGGGACCTTCTTTCCAAGGAACTCAAAGCCCTTTAAAATCTAACCTCGTTAATCACTACTGCGCCATGTGTCATTCGCTGGAGTTGGAATGCTGAAACTCAGAAAAGTGAAGCTGTCATGTCCACAAGGAGAAGATGGGATAGGCCCAGGGTGTAGACCATGTGTTCTCATACCTTGTCGCATAAAGATTTTCACTGATAACATATTGTTTCCTCTGTAGCAGCAGCACAAGGCATGATATGTCTCATTTCACCCGAGTGCTTAAAAGCACAACTTCTAACCTCAGAATTCTTTTGCAACTAAGCCAAGTTAGAGTGGAGAGGTCGAATGAATTGGTCACCATGCAAATAAGCAAGACATAGAGCTGGAACTGGTGGTTGGTGTACCTGGGGTTAGTGGCATGAAATTCGCCATCCACTCCATTGTTTGGGGTGGGGAGTAACAGAGCACCTGGCACACCATAGGGCCAGTGATTAGGAGGTTCCTGGCAGAGAAAAGAAGACAGGGAATAGGGCTGGACTAGGCCCAGGAGGAGATTCCCTGAGGTGTGGGGATGGAAGGGGGCTGCCATGGGAGCTTGTTGCTATCTTGGTAGCTTCTTATTTTAGCTAATTATTTTTGCTACCTAGCTGCTAATCGCAGTTGTTTCTGTGCTATTTAAGGACTGAAAATGCTTCCTATGTGCCTCGAAATTTCAGTGTCAGTGGCCCCAGCCTAATTATGAATCTAGCAGCAAAGAGGAAAAAAGCACCATAGGCCTCCTTAGCCTAAACCCGTGATTCTTCCTCTTCATTTCTCTCACCCTTCCAAGTCAAAGTCAGTGTTGGCTTTATGAAGTTAGTTTATTTTTCATGGCATGATTAGTGCCTTCAATCTAATGGCATGTCTAGAAGCATCCTGACTTCTCCTGACAATCTCCCTCTCCCCCCACCCCATTACCTTCACTTAGCATACTACCTTTTGTCTCTGGCCTTCTGCTGTGAACTCACATTTCCCCCTAAAGATTTTCTAATCATATTCTACCTCATCCCCAGCACACTAGTAACTTCAGTAATTAGCCTTTTGAAAATGTGCCTCTATGTCCATGCACCCTCAAAAGCAAAATAGATCACTCATCTAAAGCAGTCATTTATCTGACATTCTTAGCTCTTTGTAACATATTTTAAAATCTTGAATTTGAGCAAAGAAAAAAGAAGGTAGGGGGATATAGGAACATAGACTGAGTATGCAGAGTACATTTCATAAGTCAGGTATGAAAGCTCATCGAGTTTACTCTAAGAAGGATCTGTCAAGTTCTGAGAGTTTATTTACTCTTCCTAAACAAACAATTCTAGTGAATCCGTGATCTAGTTTCCTTCCCCAGATGAGGGACTGGTTATAACTAGAGGTCAGCATCCAGAAGTGACAATGGATAGCACAGGAGAAGAAAGGAAACCAATATATTTTTTAAGCATATGTCGGGGCAGCTAGGTGGCACCGTGGATAAAGCACTGGCCCTGGATTCAGAAGGACTTGAGTTCAAATATGGCCTCAGATGCTTGACACTTACTAGCTGTGTGACCCTGGGAAAGTCACTAAACCCTCATTGCCCCGCAAAACAAAAACAAACAAAAAATGCAAACAAATGTAAGAATCTCAGAAGGGCAGTAAGGTGGAAGCAATGGATAGCGTACTAGGCCTGGAGTCAGGAAGACTCATCTTCCTGAGTTCATATATGGCCTGAGACATTTACTAGCTGCGTAACCCCAGGCAAGTCATCTAACTCTGTTTAAATCAGTTTCTCATTTGTAAAATGAGCTGGAGAAGGAGACTGCAAACTATTCCAGTATCTTTGCCCCACCAAAATGGGGGCCACAAGGAGTTGGATATGCCTGAAATGATGAAACAACAAAAGCAACAACAAAAGAAGCCCAGAAGCCCAGAAGTCAGAAGCCATTTAGCATAGAATACATTCACACCTGGAATTCTTGGGCTGTCTGGTGAGATCAATGAACTTTCCAGAATCATGAGTCAGTGAATTGACTTGCTAGGTTTACCTAACTAGTTAGGGTCATGATTCAAAAGATAAAAGTCTTAGTACAGGTTTAAGCTATTGAAACTTAGACATATAGATTCATATAGAAGCTTGAATTTATATAGTAAAATCTTAAATACTTTAAATCTAAGAACTGTGCCTTTTTTTCAAGTTACTTAGGATCACTGAAAAGGCTAAAACAATTTCTGTAAAATCTAATTAAGGATGTGTGCTGTGATGGTTGACTAAAGTTCAAAGGGTAGTTATTAAATCAGCTCTGACTCATGGTTCCTTTCTTGATACTTGTATCACTAGAGTTTGGCACATTGTAGGTTCTTAATAAATAAAAATCTATTGACTGATGGACGGAAGTTTTGAGTAGCTTACCAGTAACTACAGATGAACACCTCAATTCAAAGAAATGCCTCCCCCTGCCACTTATAGTGTTTATATAAGCCCTTTGCTTGCCCCTCTCTTTTAAGGAAACTTTACTCTGGCTGGTGAAACCACAGTACAAGTCTATATTTGGGAGATTTGCACCTCCTGTCACGCTGCCTTGCTCCCCAGCCACCTCTTTCCTCCAGTAAAAGAAATGTGTTTAGACCTTCAAAGTCCTTAGTTGTTTGGCAATATTGCTGACCTGTTTCTGAAAGGGCCCCATCCTATCATACAAGGAAATAAGTTTTGCTAAGGTCATTCCAGTCTAGGTGAAATGACAAAGGACTATCCCACAATCAGGGTTATAAGTAGTTATAAGGCAAAAAAGATCTAAAAAGCCAATCCTCGGAATTAGGGAGCAAGAGAGAATACTTGATAATCTCCATCATCAATTCCTTTGTTGGAAAGTCCATAGCAGAGGTAAAGATTTGGGCTAGCCCCTTCCTCCCAAATGCATATAAAATAGTAGAAAATGACAATTAGACCTGTACTGCCTCTTAGCTCATGAACATGGGATGGTATATATTGGCATACATCTGTATAGACAGGAAGATTTGCAGTCTGAAAAATTGAACTGGTATACATTGGGGCCAAAGGCAGACACAACAAACCTTTAAACTAAGCCACCTATGTATGGATCAAGTATTCTGGTAGGTATAATTCAATTAAAGAGGAAACAAGAATATATGGGCATAAACATGGTGTTGCTTCCAAACAAAGGGAAATACAGTTGATCTTACAGGTAGAAAGAAATGGGCATCCCACTCACCTTGGCAGATCTCAACATGGTGCTTGTTTTCTCCCACATGTTATAACTAGAATCATGCTAGTACAAAACAAAAGGCAGAAAAGTAAGATATGTCAGAAAGGTGACTATCAAGGCAATTGAAGTAAGTGTTTGGTGCTTAATGAAGGTAAATTTCAGTTATGTGGATAACTTAATAACAAACATGGTGTGCCTTACACCCCAGTGGTTCCAGTTTCATGGGATGTTACTGAGTGTCTATTTTCCTTCTCTTATTTATTGACAATAAAGGAAGAGACCTTCTTTCTCCTTTTGTCATTCACTCAAGCACCTAGTTACATGATCTATATATATATATATAAGAGGTTCTCAAAAATATTGCAGAATGAGTGATTGATTGACTCCAACACCCTCCATTTTCCAGTGAGAAGAGAATGGGTCATCTTTGCAATTCCTATGTTCTTGGATACCCTTTAAACTTGTGCTTTTGCCCAATAAGGGGAAAAAAGAGCAATTCTCAAAGTCACTGGCATTTATTGAAAGCCAAAGAAATTAGTGAGCTCTGACATTTACAGGTCTTAAAATATAAAGAAGTTGAAAGTAGCTCCAGCAAGGTTCATGTCTAGAAGGTAATAGCATAATGACTGGTGCTAATTCTCTGATTTCAGTGTTCATTATTTCAACAGCTGGAATTCTGTTCCCCCTTGAACAATATGGTCTCACTGTTTCTTCTAAACTTGTCCATTTCTAAACTGAGCTGGATGTTTCTATGATAGAACTATTTCCCTGGAATACATGAAGGAAAAAAGAATGATTCACAAACAACCAAAGTGAAGGATAACCAGTTCTTCTTCATTAATTATTGACTGTAGTAGAGAGAAGTTACCCAGAAAACCCATAGTGGTAGGTTTAAAAAGAATAATGATTTTGTACTTATATTTGAAAATGAGTATTTCTACTGTCCTGGAAGTACACATTTTGAGATAAATAGAGGGATCTTAGGCACCAGGGCATGCTGTCTGCCTCAATTCCCCCACTTAAACTCAATAATGGGAGGTTTAAGGAAACTGAGTGGGGTCAGACATTTGGGGAGTTACTTGCCTGCCCTGAGGATACCACCATACAAACACCATACATTTGTTATTGAGAAAACTGAAGATATGGCTCTATCAAAATCTAAGGTCCTTCACAAGATATGATCCCTTTCATACTGGGGCAAGTCATTTTTGCCAAAGATCTATCTGGAAGCATCTGGGTGCCCAATGACATAGTTTAAATTCTCCGTGAAACTCCCTAAAAGAATTTCCAGCAGTTGTCATTGACCTCAAATAGCACTGAGCACAGCAGTACCACACCTGCTTACCTGACTACAATTATGTGGCTCTTAACCTTCTGACTGTTGCCCTATTTACCCTGCCTACAGCATATCCTGATGCTATGTTATCTTTGTAAATTCCATTCAACAAATATTTATTAAGCAGTTTTGTCTTTCTGTTCCTAAGGCTTAGCATGTAATAGGTGCCTAGTGAATGCTTATGTATTGGATCATATCAACAGACATGAGTAGGTGGTAGAACCAAGATATGACACTTAGAACTAATATGGTCCTTGACCAAAAGGAGTTTATTATCCCAGACCTCCTACTCTTCCTGAGTAAGGAACATCTCCTCTGTTCTCTCCCGCCACCCCCAACCTTGAACCTCGCTACCCAACTACCGGTCAGTCTAAACTCCTAACATCCTTTAGGGTGTTTTCCTGAGCTACCACCAGAAGCCTTCTAAACAACTTCACTGTCCTGGTATTAGAACAATAGTTAAAGGAACCCTATAGAGCTGTAGGGAACAGTTGAATTACGTATCAGGTAACTGTAGTTCCGTTTGAATTAGAAAACCAAGTTTCAGCTGTGCCCCTTAAGGAAAAGGAAATAGAATTACTCTCAATTATGGATTGTAGGACTGGCAACCACCCAGTTGCCTTGTGTGTGAACAAGGAGCTTGAGCCTCAAGTGAACTTCTGGACTTAAGGGTGTAACTCTTCTCCCAGAAGTGAATTTCTGGATGCTCACTCACAGGAAAGCAGATGGGTGGGCAAGACACCATGCATCTGGGTATTCTTATCTGGGTGTTTCCAGTGGCCTGACAGTGGTGGAGTCAGTCTCCCTAGAGCAAGAGATTGACTAGAAGATGCAGTTTTTGATGATCATGGAACTCAGAGCTATGTCTGCTTATCTATTACTGCACAGCTCTGAGATGTGACTCTCCAACTAGAAGGTCATTTTTAAGAAGCCTGGATGTGGAAAATCATGGCAATTCTTTAGGAATCCTCTGAAAGTGGAGGGAGTTGAAGAATCCTTCATCTGAGAAACATATCGTTTTGTAGCCAGATAATAAAGAACTTACTGCAGTCCATTGTTAGGAGCTGACTTGAAAGCTCCGTGGGTCTTAGGGAGGGGAGCACAGTAGCAGCTGGGACGCAGTACCCTTGAAAGTCTCCATTTTTTACTCCAATAGATTTATAATCTGATGCCCTTTCCTCTACAGTATTTTATCCCAAATCATATGAATGTAGAAAGATCCAAAAGCAAAATATGGGAACATATACTATATATACATACATACATACACACATGTCTGTATTTATAGATCTATAAGAACACAATAAAATTAAAATCTAATAGATATGTACAATTTGTTAACATTTGTCTCTGTGGATTTTAAGGATACAGAGGGAGGGGTGATTTATGGGAGCAGGGTGAGGGATCAGCAAATGTCTGATGAAAATTCACCTGGTGAAATAGTTCCTTCTCCATACATTCACGATAGAGGAAACATTATTCTAGGATCTAGTTCTGCAGCTAGGCAACTGAGGGCAGGGATTTGGACATGAGCCTTTAATGGGAAAAGGTTTCTTGGCAACATTTTCACATTGGAAAAAAAAGGAACTCCAGATATTAGAACAAGGACCAATTAAATTGAAGTTAGAGGGAAAGCAATTCCCAGGATAGAATGTGGTGACTTCCCAAACTATGTGATCTCTATCCCCATTAGTATTTTTACAGAAGATTCATGATCATATAGTGGTGAAGTTATAGATGGGATTCCTGTATTAGGGAGGAGATAGGTTTAGATTAGTGACTCTTAATCTGGGCTATACAAACCCCCATGAAAGTGCACAAATTACGTGGGATCTGCGAACCTGGATGGGGAAAAAATGCCATCTTTATTTTCACTAATTCTAACTGAAATTTAGCATTTCCTTCAATGATTTAAAAAATGTTATTTCGAGAAGGGGTCCTTGGGCTTCACCAGACACCAAAAGGGGTCCCTGAACAAAGGGTTAAGAACCCCTAATTGAGATGATTTCTAAGATCCATGATTGTATTTCTTGTACTTAACTGGTTCATTTATAGGACACATTTACTGGCCATAGAAGCTAAAGGGAACATATGAATTGGACACCCTCAGAGCTAAAAGAGACCTTAAAAATTATCCCAAGTCTCTAATTTTCATTCATTTTGTTTTTTACATTTTGAGTTTCAAATTCTCTCCTTCCCTCCCTCCCTCCCTCCCTCCCATACACCCTTTCCTGAAACTGCAAGCAATTTGATATAGGTTATACATGTGCAATTATGCAAAATGTATTTCCACATTAATCATAGTGTAAAAGAACAGAGAAAACCACAGAAAAATTAAGAATGTGAAAAATAGTATGCTTCAATCTGCATTCAGTGTTCATCAGTTCTTTCTCTGGAAGGGGATAGCATTTTTCATCAGGAGTGCTTGGGAATTGCCCTGGATCATTGTATTTCCGTGAATAGCTAAGTCATTCATAGTTCATCATCATACAATATTGCTATTACTATATGCAATGTTCTCTTGGTTCTGCTCACTTCACTGTGTACCAGTTCATGTAAGTCTTTCCAGGTTTTTCTGACACCATCCCTTTCATTATTTCTTATACCACCCTATTATTCCATTATAATGATATAGCATAACTTGTTTAGCCATTCCCAATATAAAGCCACTCCAAAGAGATTTAAAAAAGGAAAAGTAAAAAGATCTATTTGTACAAAAAAAAATTTATAGCAGCTCTTTTGTAGTGGAAAAGAACTGGAAATTTATGGGATGTCCATATGACCATAGATAGACTTGATTTCTTCACCTGAAAATTGCCTGTTCATATCCTTTGGGGAAGGACTTGTATTCTTACAAATTTTAACTCAGTACTCTATATATTTGAGAAATTAGGTCTTTAGCAGAGACACCAAACCCCTCATTTTGAAAGGAGGAAACATTAGAAAAATAAGAACCATTCACTTTCATTGGTGATAATTTCCAGCTTAGCAAAGCCCCTCCACCACCACAGCTCAGTACCTGCTTTGCAACTTAGCTTCTTAAGAGAGTTGCCTAAAGTTGTTAGAGGTTAAGTTTCATAGATAACATAAGTCTGAGACAAGACTTTAACATAGGTCTCTCCTAGCTTTGAGAGCAGAGATATCTTTATTATACCATGTTGTGATTCTCAAAAATAAGTGAGCTGATTTGATTAACATACTACAATTGGTTCAAACTAGCCCTAGAACCAATATTCTTTCTACCACATCCCACACCTTCTCAGAACTTTAAGAGAAGAAAAATGAGGCATTTAAGGAAGTATCCCAAGGCTTACATCGGGCTGAAATTATACCCTTTCTTAAAAACAAAAGAAGGGTCCAAAACAAAAAAACAAACAACAAACAAAAAATGGGGCAGCTAGGTGGCGCACTGGATAGAGCACTGGCCCTGGATTCAGGAGGACCTGAGTTCAAATCCAGTCTCAGACCCTTACACTTAATAGCTGTGTGACCCTGGGCAAGTCACTTAACCCCAATTGCCTCACCAAAACATAAAAAAACAAAAACAAAACAAAAACAAAAGAAGGGGAGCAGCTAGGTGGCGCAGTGGACAAAGCACTTGACCTGGATTCAGGAAGACCTGAGTTCGAATCTGGCCTCAGACACTTGACACTTACTAGCTGTGTGACCCTGGGCAAGTCACTTAACCCCTGTTGCCCTACCAAAAAAAAAAAAAAACAAAACCAAAAACAACAACAACAACAACAACAAAAAGAAGAGGCAACTAGGTGGTGCAGTGGATAAAGCACCAGTCCTGGAGTCAGGAGGACCTGAGTTTAAATATGGCCTCAGAAACTTGACACTTATTAGCTGTGTGACCCTGGACAAGTCACTTTACCCTCATTGCCTCACAAAGAAAATAAAAAACAAATAATAAATAATATAACATGGTAGTTTAATTTCAGTTCTACATTCAAGTGAGGCAACAGACATCTGCTTAATTAGGGACTAATTAAAAGGACCTGAATATTACAGAAATTGCACACTTTTTAAAAAAAATATTTCTTAATTTTTAATTTATGGGATAAAACAAGTATTTCCATAGCATAATTAAAAATGATTGTACATGAAACTGGTAATCTGTTATGTACAACTTATTATTGCATTTAATATATCATAAAAGTAGCATGTCAATTTTTTCTTTTTTTCCTTTTTTTCTTCCCTCCCCCCCCATGGCTGCCATTAGACATTGATATGCATATATATGTAAAGTCATTCTATACTTAATTCTATTGTTCAGTTCACTTGTCTTACCTCTCCTGCTAGTCTCCTTTAGACCATTTCCCTTTGCATTAGGATCTTTTCCCAAAAGGTGAAGGAAAAGGGGTGGGATAAGGTTATTTAGTAAGTCAAGGAACAAGCATACCTGTCAAGCACTATGCTAAGTGCTGCAGATACAAAGAAAGGTAAAACAGTACCTACCCTCCAGGAGCTTACATTTTAATGGGAAGAACAACATATAAATAATTAGGTGCATACAAGATGTCTACAGAGTAGATGAGAAGTAATCCCAGAGTGGAAGGAACTAGCAGTTGGGAAAAGAGATAATGCTTCAATCAATCTCTTTTGCTACTAGGGAAAGATGTTGTTGAGGAGGAGATCCGAAATCTTGGCTAAAATGAGATTTGGGCATTATTTATGGATTCTATTTGCCTCCTTTATCCTTGCCCCCCATTAGTACCAATCACTGAGGGTTGGCTGCCTGTCTTACAAAAAGATCTGCTTCATATGCATATATACAATATGCATAGCTAATGCATCACCTTATAACTGAAGGCAGTGGAGGGTAACATCCGTATGAAACTAATTTGGAAATTTCAGGAGAGGGAGGGTATTTTCTTACTGGTCTTAAATGAAGTAAATAAAGCCTGGCAAACAAACTTGAAGCAAAGACAAAAACAGACTCTGATGAGACCAGCAGGCTCACCCTTGAAAGAAACCATTTTGCCTGAATAGGTCTTGAGCCTGAACGGTAGATGAAAGAGCAGATAGAAGAAAAATCTTTTTCACCTCTTCCGAAGGAGACAGCAGGGCTCAGTTGGTATGGGTGAATGAGAAAACTCTTTTGGCTTTTCAGTGAATGCAGAATAAATGTCACTTTCTTTGGAAATGACCTTTCTGCTATTCTCATCTTTGTATATAAAGTTGCCGTGTGAGAAAATCCATGCCTATGAATTTCATTTCTGAAGGTACAACAGAATCATTCCATGGGTATTTTAAAGATGGATGGACAAAGAGGCATCAGAATCTGAGAAAAGAGTTCCTTTCTTAGGAGAGCTTGAAAGAATCAGCAACTTTAGATTCTCATCTTGAGTGATTCCATGGGGGATTTCCAATTTGCATAGGAGAATAATTTGGTCCCAGGTTCTTAATTTACTTTGTCAAATGGTTCTGATTGCGAGGGGAGTGAGAGTTGTTTTGTTTCATTTGAAATTACTACAGAAAATAAGCAACATATTACCTACCCTACTATATTTGTTTTATTGTTGTTGTTTTGTCCATAATACACCGTCCATGCGAATTCCCCTTGGAGACTTAGGAACTAGTGCATTCTTTACTAGAGATGATGAAAGAAACACCCTCTTTATAGGAGAGTTGCCACAAACACATCAAGACTGGCTTGCATTTGTTAACAGGTGGATACTAGTACAGGATGAAAACAACCCACATCATTCCAGGGCTATTCATACAATGGCAAAAGCAATCATGTTTAAAAAAAAAACCCTCAAATGTCCAGCAAATGGATAACAGTTATTATAGCAAATCACTCTGCACCTTAGAACAAATGAAGTTTATAGTCTAGTGTAATTTATTACAAAATTTCATCAGAAAGTCCAATAAAGGAGGCAATTTGTCTTAGGAGCTCAACTAAAAGACTGTTTCAATTTGAAGTTCTCACTGGGGTCTAAATTAATAAATAGCCTACTATTTGTCCCACATTTGGACCATCCTATTCCCTGAGGGTAATGCATCTCTAATATTCTAATGGGAAATACTCCTTTGTTGTCTCCTGGAAAATGACATCCTTTATCAGAGAGTAACATTTCAGACAAAGAAGGACTTTTGAATGGGTTTGTATTTGGAGACTTAATGTTCGTGGAGTCATAGGTTGCACTAAGGTAAGTGGTTACTCTAGTGAAGACCTTAAGCCATTACTAGGAATTCCTAAGAAAGAATGATACAGGGCAGCTAGGTGGCATAGTGGATAGAGCACTGGCCCTGGAGTCAGGAGGACCTGAGTTCAAACCTGGCCTCAGATACTTGGCACTTACTAGCTGTGTGACCCTGGGCAAGTCACTTAACCCCAATTGCCTCACCAAAAGAACAAAACAAAACAAAAAACAAGAAAGAATGGCTGGCTTGGGATATGCACTGAAAGAAACATCCCGTGCAATTTTTGAACATCCTGTGTGATTTTTGCCCATCTTTTCTAAGTTTCCCATATAGGATCCACTGATAAGATAAGGGTCTTCCCCCACTTTCTTTTGCCATCTTAATGATACCAGTAGAGTACATGGTATTAGGTCTTCAGCCATCCATCATTAAATGGTCCATCCAGCTTTTGTTGCAAGCACACATTTCTTTGATTTCATTTTTTCATCTGATTCTCTGTAGTTTTTTGACATGTACTGTAACCTGCTGAAACCCACCTTGGGCCCCTTTATTGCCATCTGGATGACATGTATTTTTAACTCTTCAGAGACAGTGGTATTCTGTGATTCATAGTATGATTTGTAATCATTAGATAGTGGTTGATCTATAGTTTATCCTTATACTTCAATGGAACTAGGACTTTATAGATACTCCCTTTCAATCATATAAAACACAACCAAGCATACCTTCTTATCCTTTATGACTCACCTATGTACTTTCTCCCATACCTCTTTTTTTTTGGTGAGGCAATTGGGGTTAAGCGAGTTGCCCAGGGTCACACAAGCTAGTAAGTGTCAAGTGTCTGAGGCCGGATTTGAACTCAGATCCTCCTGAATCCAGGGCCGGTGCTTTATCCACTGTGCCACCTAGCTTCCCCTACATATCTCTTGAGAAAGGGCTGCACTGAACATTCTGGAAGAATTTTTCTCCTTGTCTTGATATTACTTGGGCAGATGTTCTAAAAACTGATTCTTAGCATGTAAAGACTCCTTTTCTGCTGTTCCCATTATCATTGCAAAACGACAATGACGACAACAAAAATGAAGAAGAGAAAAGAACAGAAAGGATAGGGTCATTTTGTACTTTTTATCATTGTTGTTTTATGGACTACTAGTCCAAATACCTCCTCACAGTGGTCAATCTACCAGGGGCAAGCCTTTCTTTGCAAGGTTAAATAGCTTGCCAGGAGTTGCACAGCTAGTAAGTATGGGAAGGAGAATTTGAACTAACAAATCTCCTTGTTCTCTATTTCTTATGCCACATAGATTCTTGTATTGGATATGGGCTTTTCAAATCTTCCAAATTCTTTTGTATTCTCTCTGAATACATTTGAGCTAAACATATATAATGACTCATAGGATTCGGAGCTTGAAGACCTGGGTTCAGTTCCCTACCCTAATGCTTACTATCTAGTTGACCATGAGAAAGTGACAGCCTCTCTATGTTACAATGTCATTCCCCTGAAAAATGAAAGAGTTGGACCATATGATATGAAGGGTTCTTTCTAGCTCATAATTCTCTAAGACACTCAAAAGAACTTCCAGTTTTAAAACATGTTAGAAACATCCGTTGATATGAAGATAATTCATATTCATTTCACATTATTTTAATTGACTCATTAAAAACTCAAGCAGCTTGATATGTAGTGAGAAGATCACTGGACTGGATTCAGGAGACTTGGATTCTGATCCTGGTTCCCTCTTTAATAAGTCACGAGACATGAGCCAAGTCATTTAATCTCTTTGCAGTGTCCTTTCTATGAAAACTGGCATTTGGACAAGATGATCCATTTGGTTTCTTCCGGGATATTTTATGATTCTTTGACCTTGGCAAGACATCTTAGCAATTCTCCAGATTGTGTGAGCTCAAAAAATTAAAACAGCTCTTTTAAGAGGGATTCACATTGCAAGTAGGGATTGGCCTACATCATTGATGTTGAATAGAAACAGGGGCTACTAAACCATACATTAGGATATCTGTGGGCAAAATGTTCATCTAGAAAAATACATGTCTATTTCTTTTATTTTTTTACTAATACACCAACACATTAAAACAGTTAAGAATCATATTTGAAACTGATTCAGGCTGTACTCAGGCATGTTCTGGGCCACATTTGGTCACATGTTTGACACCTCTGACCTAGATGACTCTGGATTCCAACTCCTTCGTGTCCTAAAGTTGAAACTCACAAGATTTATTCTTCACAAATGCTGTTTGTGTATTTGCATATGTTCATGGTACCAGTCCTTGTGGTTGTCTTCCACAGTTCATTCCAAACACATTAATTAAAATTGGGAAAGGTTTTCTTATTTAAAAAAAATAAGGTTGTTTTACTGCCAGATTTATATTTTTAAGATTTTGCTCATGCTTTTTCCCCCTTTTATTCCTCTTCTCTTCCCAGTCAGTTATGTTCTCTGGCAATTTTGTCACATTTGTTTGCTCTATAGATACACCTCCCCATTGGTAATGAGTTTCGATCTAGAAGCACACAAACTACACATACACAAAAGATCACGACATGAATACACTTCACATGCTTAGCTCTGTTCAGAACTTATATATAAATTTTCACTCCCTTAAGTCCTTCCTCCATCCCTTCTTCCTTCTTCCTTTTTCCCAAGCCCTCCTAGTAAGAAAGATAATTGGGGATTTTCAATGTGTCTTGGCATTAATAGAAAAAAACATGATATTTCTCCTCAATTATTCCTAAATATGAGGTGATAGAATGAAATTATGGTCAATTTCTAAGAAGGCATTTTCAAAATGTAAGTAACAGAACTGATTTATCAGAGAGTATCAATTTTTAGAGATACTGCTGAATAGGTTGGGCCAAATAAATTAATTCAGTCTTATTTGGCTATATGCATAACTTCTGGTGTTTGTGTATGTGTGTATACACACATGCATATATATATACATGAATGTATGTACATATATGAAACTTTTGTGTAAATCAAAATTCTTCTGTTATAATCATGGCACTTTTGAGCCCTTTCAATCTGGATCCCTTGTTAGCTATTTCAGGTTCTAGCTTGTTTGTAGGTCATAATATTCATTCTCCAAACCTTGGCTGACAAGCTCCTATGGCTGCATCTTATTTTAATTATTTTTTTAACCAGTAACACAGAAAGTCAACTTGGTTTATAACAGATAGTATTTTGTTTTTGTTTTGTTTTGTTTTTTGTGGGGCAATGGGGGTTAAGTGACTTGCCCAGGGACACACAGCTAGTAAGTGTCAAGTGTCTGAGGCTGGATTTGAACCCAGGTACTCCTGAATCCAGGGCCAGTGCTTTAACCACTGCACCATCTAGCTGCACACAGATAGTATTTCAATTAACAAGAAATGTAAATAAAGAAATAAGGTAACATTTCCCTCATGAATTTTGAGCATATGTTTCTGGGTATACACATTTAAAATTAAGAGTGAAACTTCATAAGAATTGTGTAGGCATTCTGCATAGAAGAAACACAGCATCTGCACATGAGGCATAACATGTTCAGGGAAAATGCCTAAAGAGGGCACATGCATGAAAAGCCAACTCACAGCTGCAAGCTGCTGATGTCTTATACTAATGTGATTGAGCTGCTCTCTGTTGGACCTACTCCCATTATGCCTGGTGCTGCTCTCTGTCAAGCATTACTCTCTGTTTCAGTCGGTCAGCAACTTGGGCACATTCAAGACCAACAAATATGTTGCAAAAAAAAATCCACTAAGTATGGTGTAGTTATAGCTCTTTTACCAACTTCTTTACCACCCTCTGGATTGGTTAATTAATGCATGTCTTCATTGCCAAGGAGAAGCTACTAGATTTTCATCTTCATCTATACTCCCCATCTGAAGTACTATCTTCAGCAATGCTCACAACTCATTCTTCTGATTACTGGAAGTGCTGTACTCATCCGGTAGCTGTCCAGGATGCTTGTTCTCCACAATCGCTTAATAACTATCAAGGTTCCTGTAGTCTTCTCATTCAGGTGTTATTAAGTATCATTCAACTTCACCAAACTGAATTAAGAAGCACAAAAGCTTATCTTGAGATTGGTTCTGCCTTTGGAGCTCTTCTTAGAATTCTGTCATTCTTCTCTGCTCTTCTTATCATTTTTGGACTGTATTTAGTTCTCCTTGACTCTGACCTGAGTTGAACTGTTCTCCCCTAACCATTCCCTAACTTATGGTCATAGATCCATTTTCAAATTTATTAATACCTACTGACTGGGATAAATTCCCTAGTCCTAACCCCTTTTAGGCAAATTCCTCAAACGGAAAAGGAATTAATGTACATCTTAGACAGTTAAGTGCCATGGTGGATAGAGACCTGGAGCCTGGAGTCTGGAAGACATGAGTACAGATCTGTCCTCAGACACTTACCTAGCTGTGTGACCCTGGAAAAGTCACTTTATCTCTGTTTGCCCCAGTTCCTTCAAGAGCAAAATTGGGATAACAGTACCTACTTTGCAGGGTTGTTGTGAGGATTAAATGAGATGATATTTGTATAAAATGTTTAGCACAGTGCTTGGCACATAGTAGGCACTATATAAATACTTTTTCCTTTCCCTGCCATTTTGCCTTAATAAGAAAACTCTTTTACCCTCATCTCAGTAGCCCCTCCAGTCTATGTAAAATTGCAATGACCTTGTGGGCTACATAATTTTTTTTTTCCTTTTTTTTTTTTTTTTGCAGGGCAATGACGGTTAAGTGACTTGCCCAGGGTCACACAGCTAGCAAGTGTCAAGTGTCTGAGGCCAGATTTGAACTCAGGTCCTCCTGAATCCAGGGCCAGTGCTTTATCCACTGTGCCATCTAGCTGCCCAGGGCTACATAATTCTAAAAGGCTTTTTTCTGAAAACAGTGACCACTGTACTACCCATGAAATTTTGAGAAACAACGATGCTTCCTCATCCCCTTTCCCTGGGCAACACATAATAGCTTTGTTTCTTTCTTTTGTTTTTGACCGTCTTACACATTAAATGTATGTTTTTGTCACTGTGTGGTATACCTTTCACCAATGCAGATTGCAGCCCACCTGTAGCTTAGTGGAGTTGTTTGAGGTCCACAAAAGTTAAATGGGCTGTCAAGGGTCACAAAACTGTTGTCAGAGAAGGTAATGACCCTAAGTCTTCCTGAATTCAAGGGCATCACTCTATCCATTAGGGAACATGACTTCTCAGATTAAATATGGCTTTTCAAATATGAGCTGCTAAATAACATGCATCCCTGATGAAATCTATAAGCTTTGGCATGTTTTGATGCTTCTAGAGTCTGTTTGAAAAGATAATAATACCTTCTTAGCTTCCTATTTTTTCAATATTTATAATGAAAACTTAGTTTAAGGACCGAAAAATTGTTTTTGGAAACCATTAGGTTTTCTAGGGGGAATGTGCTTACTGATTGAATTTGGGGTTCTCTTTCCAAGAATAAGTTAGCTTTTATAGGGATTTGTTCCTGACTCATGCATGGAAAAGGTGATTGTGCTATAACCATATTTGCAGATTTCATTGAAATCTTTTGGATTTTCTCATGCAATTCCTCCTTGATGAATTGCTGCTGTTCAGTGTTTCTGGGGGTTTTCAGTTGCCTTTATAACTCTTTAACATCATAACACTGAGGCAAATTTCATGCCAACCCTAGAAAAAAATTCAAGATGGTTCACAATCAAATTTATACTTTGGTCATTTGATTTCCCCCAAATAGAACACAAAGCATAATCAACAGAGCTGCTTCTTCCCCTCTCTGCCTAATTCCCCAAACTAGGATATCAAGGAAACAGTCAGATAGAACTGAAATGAGAACAGAAGGGACTCCTTAAAACCCAGTGAAGCAGTTTGGAGCAATCAGTAGCAGGGGAGTGAGAAATAGTAGTGATGGGAAGGCTCTGCAAGTCCAAATCAGTTAAAATTGGTCTGGCATCATTAGCACAAAACCATAAGGAGACTAAGAATGAGAAGAAAATATATATTTTTTGCTTTTCAATGTTAGCATGAAATTTGCCTCTGCATTATGATGTCACTGAGGTACAAAAGCCCTCAGAGCATAGAGCATAGATAAGGTCTGGGTCTCCATTCCTCCCCAGCCAAGTTCCTACCAATGTCTTTGGCAAATCTGGCATTGCCAGGACATTCTGGAAATGGCAGTGAAGTATGTGTAGGTGTCAAGCTATCACTGTTAACCCAAAACAAATCTCTTACCCTGACACTGATGCGCAACCTGTCTCCCCAGAGAGTGTGAATCCATTCGGCAACACCTGCTAACAACTGAAAAGAAGAATGAATGGCCTCCCGACAGGACAAAAAAATCTCACTCTTTCTGTGATCTAATGTGTCAGCTAGAGAGAAGCTTTGCAATGGGGTCAAAAGTATTGCTATTCTGGAGCTGCTGGGCAGCACTTTCTACCTCCCCCCTAAAAACATTCAAGAATTGGCTGGGGAAGAGAAGAGACTGGGAGTTAAGAGGCTTCTTGAAAAGTGGTGGGGAGGCCTTTGAAGATCAGGTTGGAAAGGAGAATGACTCTTACCTGGGAAGTGCCAGGTGAAGAGAGAATCACAGCTACATCTGTTATAAAAGGAATAGCATGAATTGGCCCAACGAGACCTTACCTCAAGTATACCGGAGGTATTATTTGGTAAAATGGGCAACTCCTTTAAAAGTGCTCACCTCTATGAACTGCAATATGAAGTCACAATTCTGAGCAGTTTTTCTCCTGTGACTTTCTTTGTAGTTATTTCTGAGAAATATACATCTAATCTAATGATCCTTACTCCCACCCCTTTTGGTCATATTTTGCAAGATGGCCATCAATCAAAATTAGAGGATTGAATTGAGGTTACAGAAGTCAGGTCCATATCACCTAAGGAATGCATAAACTGTTTCCTCTTGTGTTAGGAAACTGCTTCTCTAGATGCAATTTTGACCAATGAGAGGAATTAGGCACTAAAATAGAAATTAAGGAACCATGGAGAAAGGAAGGAGGGTGGCGAGCAGTCTGTCTCAGAATTTGTGACAGAGATGAAGAAGAAATCTTGGCATAGATTGACATGCACCATGGATTTGAGGAGATCAGATTTCAAAAGGTTCAGTGGAAGGATAGAGGTAGGATATTTGTCCTAAGATTATTATTAGTAGAAGTCAAGGCAAGGTGCATTAGAAATCATCCAGAATTGGGGTAGCTAGGTGGCGCAGTGGATAGAGCACAGACCGTGGAGTTAGGAGGACCTGAGTTCAAATCCGGCCTCAGACACTTAACACTTACTATCTGTGTGACCCTAGGCAAGTCACTTAACCCCAATTGCCTCACAAAACAAAACAAAACAAAACAGAAATCATCCAGAATGAAAGTCCAATGGAACAAATATGAATGATTCTGATGAAGAAGGGAAGGAAATGATTAATCAAACAGACCAGTCCAAGAATAGAGAACTCATTGGCCAACTAATTTTTTAAACCACATATATAAATAAAAGAAATTATTGGTTATTAAATATGAACTGAAATGAAATGCATATTATAATCCTGCAAGAATGGCTAGTAAGGGGGGAGCTAGGTGACACAGTATATTACTGGCCCTGGGCTCAGGAGGTCTTGAATTCAAATTGGACTCAGTCACTTGACACTTACTAGCTGTGTGACCATGGGCAAGTCACTTAATCCTGATTGCTATAGTAACATTAAGTTTTAGAGGACTGTAGTAATATTAAGTTTTAGAGAATGTTTCAATTTTGATTTTATTATATGTTTCTTGTGTAACAACTAAGATTCTGAATTCCCTTAGACATGTTTTTAAGAACTCTCATTGTAGGGGCAGCTAGATGTCGCCATGGATAGAGCACTGGCCCTGGAGTCAGGAGGACCTGAGTTCAAATCCGGTCTCAGACACTTAACACTTACTAGCTGTTTGACCCTGGGCAAGTCACTTAACCCCAATTGCCTCACTAAAAAATTAAAAAAAAAAAAAAAGAACTCTCATTGTTTTATTTGATTATTGACAAAGCTATTTTAAAGTTGTGTTAAGCTCAATTTTGTAAGAAATTTTCCTGGCTGATTACCAGCATCTACACATCAACCCCTGAAAAGACTTTCATTCCATGACTACACCCAGAGGACATCCCAAGAATCATCTGAGAAAAGACTTCCAAAGACTTAAATGGACATTTCTCTGTTTTTATTTTCCACATTATATACACTGTTTATAATGTCCACTTACGAAAGGGGAGTGCCCCCTCTAGTTTTTCTACTTGTGATGTCTACCTGCTAATAGAGGAGTGCCCCCTTTAGCCTTTGTCAATTTGTCACTCAATTTCTTTTTCTCTCTTTTCATTTCCTTTACTTAGTTAGTCATAAGCATCTGTAATGTTATTGCTTCATGTGAGGAAACCATGTTTCTTCACTTGAAGCACAGCAGGGACTGTAACAATTGGAGTGATACCACCTGTTGGAGAATTACTGTAGGAAAACTCCACAATGAGGAGAAGGCATCTGAGGGCAAGCCATGTGGTTTGGAAGGTCAGTTCCTTGGCATCAGGAAGTGACGTTTGTTCGTGGGTACTGTCAATCAAAGCTATCAGCCAATTAGCTTGGAGCTGTGTGCGCGTGTGGATGGGATGTTTCCAGTTTCAGAGGAGGCTTCTGGGAAGAAGAAGGAAGCATTGGATCCTTTTTGTTCCTGACCTCACTATGGCAGGTCAGATGGGGTCTCTTAGAAATAGTTAGATTTTTACCTTTTTCTTTGATCATTAGATCCTAATGCTCTTTAATAAATACTTAAAAGTATAAACTCTTGCTAAAGCTCCTAATTTATTGGCGACCACTCATTAGATATTTTAGAAGTATAGCGAGATAGCAACTTTACATTGCCCAGCAAATGATAGATAGATAGATAGATAGATAGATAGATAGATAGATAGATAGATAGATAGATAGATAAATGGATGAATGAATGAATGAATGAATGAATGTCAAGAATGGCTGATATAATGAAAAAGGATTATCATTGGTCTACTTGGTCGAAGAGGATAGAACTGAGAACATCAGGTGGGAGTTACAAAGAGGCATATTTTGGATTGATATGAGGAAAAGTCTCCTAACCATCAAAGATGTTGAAAAGTAGGATATTCTGCTTTGAGGAATAGTGGACTTCCCTTTTACTGGTTGTCTCTAAGAAAAGTATGGATAATCTCTTGTTAAGAATAGCTGTTCAGGGGCAGTTAGGTGGCACAGTGGATAAAGCACCAGCTCTGGATTCAGGAGTTCCTGGGTTCAAATCTGGCCTCAGACACTTGACACTTACCAGCTGTGTGACCCTGGGCAAGTCACTTAACTCCCATTGCCCCGCACAAAAAAAAAAAAAAAAAGAATAGCTGTTCAGAGGGACACCTAGGTGGCACAGTGGATAAAGCACTGGTCCCGGATTCAGGAGGACCTGAGTTCAAATCTGACCTCAGATACTTAACACTTATTAGCTATGTCACCCTGGGCAAGTCACTTAACCCTTGTTGCCCTGTTTAAAAAAAAAAAAGAAAAGAATAGCTGTTCAGAGACTCCTATTCAGGTATAGATTGAGCAAGATGGACACTGAAGCCCCTCAGAACTCCAAGATTCTATTATTCTGCTAATGGTATCAACCCTGTAATAAATGAATCACTATGCCAAGCTCTGAGGTTAAAAGTTAACAGGAAGGGTTTCATCAACAACTTATTAGGCTATAGTACTACATAGAAAATTCCTGGCTCCAATGGTTTCCCTTTTATTTAATGATTCTGATGAATAAAAATAAAACCACTTAATAAATTCCTCCAGGGTAGCTATGCTTCTCAGGTGATTAAAACCACTTGGCCTTAAGCCTCTTGCCTTATAGGACCACCCAAGATGTGCAATAATAGCCTGGAAGTATACTCCCGTCATGTTTTTATTACTCAATTAAGGCAATATGTATAATAGAGAATTACTAATGTGAGACTACTTAACACAAGTTGGGAGGAATTGCTATATAGTCAATGTTGTTCTATATTTTATGACACTGAGAACCACACTAAAATATATTGAGGTTTTTAAAAACAAAATAGTATCCTATATTTCCAGTTCACATTGAATAAGACCTCATGGCCCCTATATCTCTCAAGTGGGAAAGAAGGAAGGAAGGAAGGAAGGAAGGAAGGAAGGAAGGAAGGAAGGAAGGAAGGAAGGAAGGAAGGAAGGAAGGAAGGAAGGAAGGAAGGAAAGAAGGAAAGAAGGAAAGCGATATTCATTAAGTACTTTACTATGTGCTAGGCTCGGTGCTAAATGATTTACAGATATTATCTAATCTGATCTTCAAAACACCCATGAGAAGTAGGTATTGTTATTATCCCCATTTTAAGGTTGAGAACACTGAGGTTAAGATGGTAGCCAACTAGTAAGGATCTAAGACTGGATTTGAACTCAAATGTACCTGACCCCCGACCCATGGTTCTATAGAATGTACCCCTTAGCTGTTTCTAGGCACATATATAAGGTAGTGTGTAGTTGAAAAAGCATCAGTCTTAGAGTTAGGAGATATATTCCATGTCCAGTTCCACCCCTAGTTTGTCTGTGCCCCAGGCCAAGTCATCTAACCTTTCTCAGACTCAGTTTCTTCATCTATAAAAAGTGGATAACGATACCTCAAGCTCATACTTCTCTGGGCTATTTAATGAAGCAACACAGCTTGGCACCATCTTGATCACCATCTTATCATAAGAGTAACTATGACCTTCAGCTGCAAGAAACTGCTCTTTATTCAGCATATAATTTGACTGATCTTATCACACAAGCCTTACAACAAAAGACTGTGATATAGATTCACCTGTTATTGTCATCTGTGTTTTAGAGATGAGGAAATAAAGGCAAAGGGGAAATGATTTGATTAAGGTCACACAGCTAGTAAGTGTCAGAAGCAAAATCTGAACCCAGGTTTTCCCAATATCAAATATGTGGCAGATAATATATTGGACTTGGAATCAACAAGTTCTATGTGGAATCCTTTTACTCTATTATTTGCTGGATCTATGCCCATAGACAAATCACTTAAGGTACTGGGTCTTGCTTTCCTCATCCATAAAATGGACAAAATAATGACAGTCAAGGCATTTTAAGGCTTGCAAATACGTTACGTAGATTATTGCATCTAAACCTCATAAGTACCCTGTGGATCTTTCTCCTCATATTATCCCTAACCAGGTGACTTAGGTAGATAGTGATTGTGGAACCAAGATGAAAAATCCTGTGTTTGAGTCCTGAGTTAGTTTCTTACTAACTGTGTGCCCTTGCAAGTCACATAACCTTTCCCCAGTCTCTATTTCTTCATCTGTAAAATGGGAGTACAATAATACCAACCTCACTGGATTGTCATTATGTTATTATTTTTTTTTTGGGGTGAGGCAAATTGGGGTTTAAGTGACTTGCCCAGGTAACATAGCTAGTGTCAAGTGTCTGAGGGCCAGATTTGAACTCAGGTCCTCCTGATCCAGGGCCGGTGTTCTATCCACTCTACCACCTAGCTGCCCCTGCCATTACATTATCAAGGGGATAATGTCTTTAAAGTACTTTGCAAACCTCAAAACACTATATAAATGCTAGCTGTTAGCTTCATCTTCAGCATCTAATTAAGGTAGAATATTCCTCTTTGTGTCCTGAGGCTCGGAGGAAGGAGGTCCAGGTCTGTGTGGCCTGGATTTGTCTGGTCCAAAGGTTAGATTGTGATAGGACCCTGGTGTCACAAAAGCAGGCTCTTGTACCTCCATCTGTGACTAGCTAAACTCCTGGAGGTCTTGAAGAAACGCTGCAAGACTTCCAACTGCTAATGAAAGTTATCATTTGTTGAGTAATTAAAAATGGAGTTACTGCTTAGAAAAATGCTCAACTTGTGGCTTTTATTAATTGCCTTTATATGCGTGTACACGATGCCTCATTGATCAAGCAATCTTAGGGACTAAGTTGTTTCACATAAGTGAATTCTCCAGATTACTGAACTTACTCCTTTAGCAACCATAATTTGGTAATTTTAGCTACTTTTGATTGAATTTTTTCTAAAATAGATTACACGCTTCTTTGTCTTCTTCAAATTGAATACTTTGGTCAAGGTCACAGGACCCTCTTTTTGTATTTTTTTCTAATTCAGTGAGGCCAACAGAGGCTAATGGAGTCCATAGGGCTGTTTGCCCCTAAGCTGAATGGCCTCAGGCTGTTCAACTTTTTTTTTCTTTAGCATAAGGTCTGGTTTTCAGTGTTTTTGTCTCCTCTCTTGATATCCTGCTGACCCTTCTTGCTGTTTTCAGTGTGTTTGTCTACAGAAACATTTTACTTCTCAGCTTTAGATCTGTTGGCATGTATTAATACTATGTCTCAAATTGAAGTAAACTAGTTCTGAATCAGAACCTTGGGGGTCTCTTCTTTGAATTAAGTATATGGATTTTAAAAACTATATTTTAGTTTTTTAGGGACCCTTTAAAAACCTTTTGCTTAGATTCTTGGCTGTGCTCCTGATAGCTGAATTTGCTGGTTTATTGACTACCTGCTAAGTGAGGTGTCTGTATATATTTTGCTTATCATTTTAAACAGGTGAGTTGGGTTAGGTGCTGTGCATGCACTGTGGGCCCTAGGAACCCCACAGAACCATTATAAATGCAAAGCCCCAAATCCATGCAATTCCAAGCTTACCAATGTATTTCATATGTTGTTTGTTGAAACATGGAATATATCTTTACATGGGGGAAAATGTTAGTCCAGCATCTCAAAAGCTCATTTAAACCCACAATGGAGCTGAACACACTGAAATAGATTACCAAAGTCTAACCACCTTTATATCATAATGCTTATATGGACAAATGCATTCAAAGTTCAAAATTTCCTAGAAGCCAAACAAAATTTCCTTTTGTTAACAAAAGCTGTTCTCAAAGAACATTCTTGCTATAATAGCTATAGTTCTTAATAAAAAATACTCAGGAAGATCAGGGGCTTCTGAAAACTTTATATGAATTTAAAGGTAAAGAAATGGGAAAGACTTGTCAGAACCTTCTTCACTTCCTCTGGTAAAGAGGTGTCTTTAAATCACTATGATATAATTGAACAAAAAAGGGATTTGGACTTCAGAGTACATTTTATTCCCAATTTTGTAATTTATTTGCTTAAAGGGTCTTGAGAAAGTTTCCTTTTTTTGTTTAGAAATTTTTATTTTCCCAAATTACACGTAAAAACAAATTTGACATCATTTTAAAAAAAAACTTTGTGTTTCAAATTCTCTTCCTCTCTCCCTCCCCCAAGACTCAAACAATTTAATATAATTTATACATGAGTAGTCAGCAAAACATTTCCACATTAGCCAGGTTGTGAAGGAAAACAGACAAAAATTAACCTTCAGATAAAATAACAAACAAACAAAAATGCTTCAATCTGTATTCAGATACCATGAGTTCTTTCTCTGTAGATTGATTGCATTTTTTATAAGTCCTTCAGAGTTGTCTTGGATGAGAAAGTTTCTTGGGGCCTCACTTTGCTCATCTGTAGAGTGGGGGGTTCCTGTTACATGATTTCTAAGGTCCCTTCTATCCCTATTCAATGATTTTGTGAAATCCTGGCCACTCACGGTCTGTGGGAATCCATTGCTTATTGAAAGAAAGGCAAAGAGAACTTTGTTTAAGGAATCTTCCAAGACCACTTGTCTACTTCCTTCAAGCCCCACAACCATATTCTCTTGAGCAATCTAGCTACCAGATCAGAAAACTTGCCCTGGAGGATTTAACCCTTCAGCTCATGCAACTCCAACCATGTGGCCCCACTGTCCTGATTGGGATTTGCCTCAATCACTCAATACTTCTAGCCATAGCTTTAGTCATGGTTCACTTCACTTCTAAGCTGTCTTCTCACTAACTTTCCAGTTTGGGATCCATAATCAAACCAATCTGGTGTGTTCCCACAGAACTTCACCCTCCATCACCACCCATGTAACTTTCCAAACCCAAATCCCCCTCTC
Organism: Dromiciops gliroides; assembly: GCF_019393635.1. NCBI lineage: Eukaryota > Metazoa > Chordata > Mammalia > Microbiotheria > Microbiotheriidae > Dromiciops > Dromiciops gliroides. The sequence goes on from NC_057866.1 coordinate 71,641,019, forward strand.
TGTTCTTCTATATGCGCTAGCTCCCATTATTAGAATGTAAGCTGCTTGAGGAAAGAAACTGTCTTGCTTTGTCTTTGTATCTACAGCAACTAGCACAGTGCTTGGTACATAGTAAAAGAGCTTACAAATGCTTTTTTTCATTTATCTGTTCACGTCATTCCCTATGATTTGACTTGAAATGTTAGTTATCCTGAGTTTACTTTTGTACTCTGACCCTGAGCTCTGGAAGCCCCTCATTCTGATATATTTCTTCTTATAAAGCATGTGATTCTAGTTCTGTTCTTTGACTTACTGAACCAATGACTGTGTATTTTCTGGCTCAGGAGCCCTGGGCATTGGTGTAGGGTAGACAGCATTAGAGGCACAAAATTCTAGGATATTTTGAAATAGAAAGTTTCTTATTATAATAAGTTGTTCAGAATCACAACTCTAAACTCATTGGAATGAGATAATTCCATTTGGAAGTCACACACATTTCTTGACTAAGATTGCCCCCACTCAGGTTTCTCCTGGGAACATCCAAATTTTGTTTGTATCTCAGAAGACTCCTAATTCTGATGCAAACACTCAGGCTAACAAAATATCAAATATAGAATAGGTTTGGTAAACCTGACAGCAGAGACAAAAGACTTGTACCTAAGCCCATTATTAGGTAGAAAAATTCTCCCCTATAATAGATCATACCTTTTCCAGGTATCTATCCAGGTCCTGAAGTTAAATACTTCCCTCAGTGTTATTTCTACCCCCACCAGAGAAAAGAATTCAGGGTTGCTAGGGAATTAGGCAACACTCTTACTTGGTAAATACCCTTCTCCCCCAGGAACCTGTATAGTACTTCAGTCCTAATAGCATTACTCTACATAGCCTTACAATACCATGACAAGGCCCCACTGAGGGACAATGTACTGGTTTTCTCCTTCACACCATCATTCTTTGCTGGGCTTACTTTTCTTCCACATTTTTGGTCTCTGTTTCATTATGGTTCCTTTTCTTCTACATCTCCATTTAGTGACAAACACTCCCCCCACCCTTTTCATATCTTTAGCTCTCCATTGATTTGTCTTCCCATCTATCACCAGTTCCTTGTCTTCAGGGGAGTCCTATTATTCCCTGGAGTGAGATTTCCCTCTGAGGAATGATTTCCATATTTATGTGTAACCCTTCATTAAATTTATCTGTCCAATAATAACATTCTTTTAAAGACCAAATCCAAAGGTAGAGTTTGGGTTAGTGAAGTAGTGCTGAACATCAGTTAGTGTCAAAACAAAGGCCTGATCAGTGGGAAGACTCAAGGACAAGGATAACTGTATCTATGTAATTCATACCTTTTCAAAGGAATAGTAGGGATGAAAGGTCTCATTTGGTGCATACCTGGGCCTTCCCACTACATTATTAATCTCTTCCACTTCATATTTTGATCCTATCCCCAGAAGCTAATTATTCTCCTCCTCCAAGTTATCTTATCCTTGCCTTGAATATATTTATATGTGTATTTGTTGTTTTCCTCAATATATTATAATTTCTTTGGGGGAAGGGATGATTTACTTATTTATTTTTGTTACTATTCCCAGCACCTGGCACTGTTCATGGCCCATAGGGGATCCTTAATTTTTATTGACTAGAAGAACATAGAACTGAATATCTGGGTTCAAGATCAAAATCAATCAAAATTTATTAAGCTCTTATTGAATACAAACAATGGTGCCAATGTATTATGTGACATATAAAATTTAGATAAAAGGGTCCTTACCTGGCCTGAGGAATTTGAGAGAGGTTCTGGAACCTTTGTGGTATTAAACTGACTAACCTAGCTGCAGGAAGCCTGTGGATTCATCTTTGGAGATAGTATTTTTTTCTTACAAGCCAGATGGAAAACTTCCCTGGGGTTCAGAATCCTCCATGTGTCTATTTTCTAATTAGTTTTCTAAGGTAAGGACTCCTTCAGTGGGGTGTTCTTCCAAGAACCTGATAGAAAACACTTATGAGACATCCTCCTTGGGAACATAAAGACTCGGAGGGAATCTGTATTTATTGATCAATGCAAAGGACTACAAATGGGCATTTCCTTTTCTTTTCCCCCAGTACCTAACTGTTCCTTAGCCTACTAATGCTCTAAGATGGAAGTTAAGAGTCCAGATGCATCCAAGACATCAAGCAATGTTTGACCATCTTTCCCTAAGGATATAGAAATAAAGAGCAAAGTATTTTGTAAGCCAAAAGTGTTTTAGCCTGTTTCCCACAGAAGAGATGAGCTTCAAAGAAACAGAGCTATCACTGTACTAAGCTTGTAAACAGATGAGAAACAAAACAATACTTTAATGCACATGAATGCATACATCATAACCCCAATGGAACAAACAGATTTACAAACATTATTCTTGTAAAGAAGTGATCAAATGATATAATGCCCAGTGAGTGGCACAGTGCACACAGTGGTTGCTTAATAAGAGATTGTTAACAAATTGAGAGAATCACAGAATATTAAAACTAGAAGGCACTTTAAAGATTATCTAGTTCAGCTTCTTCATTACATATGTAAAGAAACTGAAGAAGAGAGGTCACATATCCCAATAAAAGGCAGAGCAATGACTTCAACTGAAGCCCTCTGACTTCTAGCATGCTTTAGGCTAGTTAAATTACTTCAAAATGGTACCACAGCTGGATGGTGCCAATTTAGGTCTAAGCTATCCATGCCACTCTGACTTTTTCCCCCCAGAAACCTCCCAACTTCATTGCTTCTATTGCCTAACAATCCCTTATACATAGTAAACACTTAAATGTTTGCAGAATCAAATCAGATTTCTTCCCAGAGAAAGCAATAGAGAAGCTAGAAATAGCCCAATGCAAAGTAGCATGCAATACTGTAGCTGCATGTCTGATAGCATACTGCATAAATATTGCAATGCTACTTTTCCTTAAGGAACTGGAGGTGGTTTGACTAGCACATGCCACAAAAGGAAGCATTGCAAAAATGTGGGTTAGCACCACAACCCAACATCCTCCTGCCGTAATGAGTTAATCTCATCAGCTTCCTTGACTCATTTTTCTGATCTCTCCTTTGTCCTCCACATCATTCCTGCCCTTGTTTCCTGTATCTTGTAGGTCTTATCCAGCCTAAATTCCTAATGTTCCTGCTCCTGCTTCTGTCTCTCTTGTGAACTTCTTTCAGTTAGGTGCTGGGGGAAAGAAAAGGAAACACCCATTTGTAGCCTTATGTATTAATGAGTAGATATCATTCCCCTCAGAGTCTTTTTGTTATCAGGAAAAATGTCCCGAAAGTATTTCCTATTAGGTTCCTAGAAAAATAACTCCACCCTCAGATCTACTGATTTTTAATCTGCTGGTCTCAAACACTCATAGCCTTTATCTCGTCCTTCTCCTCCCTTGACTAGATTTTAATATCCATCTAATTATCGCAGGAATCCAGATTTTTACTTATAAATATTTCCCACAATTCTATTTAGTGATACTAGCCTTAATCCTGCTTACAAGTGGAAGGTAAGGCATCACTTGAATTCAGGAGTTCTAAGCTGCAGTAAAAGTTAAAGGTGATTGGTGTCCACACTAAGCCCAGCAGCAACACAGTGACCCCCATGGAGCAGAGGGTCCCCAGGCTGCTTAAGGAGGAGCAAACTGGTCAGGTCAGAACATCAAAGCAAGTTAAAGCTAATCATCAGCTGATCAGTATCGAGACTGGAGAAGATGTTATTCAGTTGTTTCAGTCATGTCCAACTCTTTCTGACTTCATTTAGGGCTTTTTTTTTTTTTTGAGGGGGGAAGTGGCAAAGATACTGGAATATTTTGCCATTTTCTTCTCCAGCTCATTTCATAGATGAGGAACTGAGGCAAACAGGCTTAAGTGACTTACCCAGGGTCACATAGCCAGTAAGTTTCTGAGGCCTGATTTGAACTCATAAAGATAAGTCTTACTGATTACAAGTTCAGTACTTTATCTATTACGCCACCTAGTTGCCCATTAGATAGGGCAAGATAGGGAGACTAATCTTAAAATGGAAACCAAAACAAATAAGCAAACAAACAATATCTGGCTTCTTCCTTGTATCTGATCATCTGTACTTTAGTGTCTGGAATATAGTAGGTGCTTAGTACATGTTTATTGATTGATTGATATGAAATATTTAAATAATAGAAAATCATTTATTAAGCAATTGCTATATTCAAAGCACTGTGTTAAATTCTGAAGATAGAAATGCAAAAATGGAGATAATTCTTTGCTATTAAGTAGCTTACATTTCAATGAGGGAGACAACGCAAAGAAGAAATTTCAGGCTTGAGTCAGTTGCAAAGATACTATGGCAAAGCAAATACTAATGCATATTCTCTTATGTAATTTACACTGAAAGAAACAAATTCTTTGCTCCTTCCATCCCTCCCTCCCTTCCTTCCTTCCTTCCTTCCTTCCTTTGAAAAAAATGGGGTTAAGGGACTTACCCCAGGTCCCACAACTAGTAAGTATCTGAGCCTAGATTTCAACTCACATCCTCCTAACTCCAGCACCCGTATTGTATCTATTATGCCACCTTATATCCATGTTGAACCATTTGATAAGTCCAAAGACTTTGGTGTTCAGAGCTTTCTTTTCTGAATTCTCCATAGCTTTGAGTGCTAGGGCGACAGGGGCTGCTGCACCTGGAGGTGTAATTGCCAGGGACCATTTCCATAGGGTTACTTCCCTGGATGACACCTATGGAGTCTGGAATGGAAGCAGGACTAGCAATTTTTCAAATTGCTTGGAACAGTTAAAAGGGCACTTGGAGTCAATTGCCTCCTGTCATTTACTACCTATGTGACAATGGGCAATCCCTTTAAGCTACCCATGCCTTACTTTCCTCATCTGTAAAATGGGAGGGATGGATCAGCTGGTATCTGAGACCCACTGGAGCTCTAGATCTATGATCCCATGACTACCTGTCTCTGAAGTCCCTTTCTGCTTTAAATCTATGATGTGCCTAGGTTGTAAGCTCTATCAGACTGGAAACCACAAAGACATCTAAACTCTGGATTTCCCTGAGTAGCTAATATATGGCTAGGTAGAATCAGCAATTATTTGAGGCAGTGACAAGCCATTAGATGTGAAATTCAATTTCTGAAGTGAGGACATTAGTTTTGTTTGGTACCAGCAGTGGCTGTGGACTAATATCTATCTTCAATGGCCAACACTTTAGTCCTACTTCTAGGTAGGTACAGTAAGTTACATACACAGTCAAGACTATTCATGTCTTCAGGTGACTTACTATCCTGACAGGGAGTCAAACCTGGATCTATTTATTTATTTATTTGGTTACAGAAATGTTTGGAAGTCTAGTGAAGCCTAGGGACCCCTTCACCAAATAATGCTTTTAAATGTGTAAAATTTATAGGATTAAAAATTTAAACAAATTTTATTGATCTATGATTTTTCAGCCATTTAAAAAGAGTGCAAAGTCTCTCAGGGTAAGAACCCCTGAAGTGAAGATTCCCTTCCAAATCTAAAAATCTATCATCTCATTTAGTTCTCAAGACTTTTCTCATTCTCAGGTCCACCTTATAACATTTGGGGGTAGGGTATTAGTACTTTTTTGGGGGGACAAGGCAATGAGGATTAAGTGACTTGCCCAAGGTCACACAACTAGTAAGTGTTAAGTGTCTGAAGCCAGATTTAAACTCAGGTCCTCCTGAATCTAGGACTGGTGCTTTATCCACTGTGCCACCTAGCTGCCCCCATTGGTACTTCTTCTTAACTATCCTATTTATCTGTCTCAGTTTCTTGACATGACTTCTGTTAGCTGTGGGATGCAAGGCAATTGGGTACCATGACTAATAATACCCTGTCAGCTCTCACCTCTGCTATTCTCTATTTAACCTTTCTCTTGGTTTCTTGGATTTCAGATATTTAACATCTAAGTGCCTACTATGCCTCTCCTGCTTTGCCAGCTAGAACATCTATCTGCATAGTACTCCTTCCTTTACTGGCATGCCAGTAACTGCCAAAACAAAGTTTGGATGGTGAATGTTGAGACACTTGGGTATAGGGAACTTGAGTGGACTCCTCACTTTTGTTATCATAAGATGAGAAATTATGAAAAGTTTTATGGGGTCCACAGAAATATCAGGAACATATATTCCCATCCACTTATCCCTAAAGATCCCACTGTAGTCCTGTAAGTGGAAGATACCTATTGTTATTTCCTTAGTTTCACTCCAAAGCAAGGGGCCTACAACCTTAATCAACCCAAATCACATTATTTTGAGAGCTTTTAGCAAGAGTTAGTCATATAAAATATACTTAGTTTACATCTCCTTCATAGGTTTACCTGCCAGAAAAAGGGAAAGAAAAAAATTATATATATGTATATATATGTGTGTGTGTGTGTGTGTGTGTGTGTGTGTGTGTATAGAGACAGAGAAACAGAGAGAGAATAAATATATTTTCATTTTCTTTGATCCACTGATGTGTTACCTGCAAGTTAAACTCATATCTCTAAAGACTCCATTCTTTTCTCTGTCTGTCTAAACATGAACATGCACTTCATGATAAGGTTCAGTTGGAAGTCTCGCTGGTTATCTGCAAGAATCCATTGTTCTATTTTGAAGAAAGGGAAAGTTAGAGAAAAAAAAGGAAAGTTAACTTTCCATTAAAATAAACTAGTCTTTGCTGTCTAGGGGTTATTAGTAGGTATTTGTGTAGCTCATGTTGATTTGTAAATGCCCTGAACATCAGTCTGGTCCCTGAGCATCATTTTCTTTTACCACTCTGATTTTCTGGAGACATTTACATTTAGATGTTATCTACATCAAATGAGAAATAGAATTATAAACAACCTGAAGACAATGAAAAGGAATAGGTAAGGGAGGTGAGGGAAAAAAGGAGGCTCTAAAAGGAGAAAAGCGAAGAGAGAAAATGAGCAGAGGGTGTTCATTGATTTGACTTCGGGCAAAATAATGGGAAATCAAAAGAGGCAGAGAAAAAAGTAAAGGCGAGTGAAAGAAAAATCAAAGGCAATGAGGATGCTATTTTCTTATATTAAAATATACTTAATATTCCTTATACTCCTTAAAGAGAAAGGAGAGGATTGTAGAAGAAAGGAGCACAAAGGAATGGGGAAGAGAGAAAATAATTTAAGGATATATAGAGAATAGGAGACCAAGAGTAAAATCAGGGAGATAATGTGGTCAAGGTTATGACCCATAAAACCAAAGCTAAATAGGCAGCTTTTCATGTGATGTGATCTCAGGCCATTCCTATCTCTGAATTTCCCTCTCACCAACTTGAAGGGCCCATCTTTCTGGGGAGTTCTATGAAATAAAATAAAAATATCCTGTAGTCATCTATTTGGTCTATAGGTGGGAAGCAGTATGATCAAAGAGAATTAATAGGTTGGATAAAAACAAAAGTTCCAAGGCACATTAATTAAAAAATTTATTCATTCATTGAATGCACATTTGTTATATGCTTGCTATGTTCAAGGTACTATCCTAGGTACTAAGGGATAGAAAGGAAAATATGACAGGATTCTTATTATCAAGGAGTTTATAGTCCATTAGGAGAGGAAATAAACACACCAATAATTATAAAACAATGTTTTTGTTTGGTCATTTCAGTCACTTCCAACTCTTTGTTATCCCATTTGGTGTGTTCTTGTAAAATACTGGAGTGGTTTGCCATGTCCTTCTCTACCTCATTTTATAGATGAGGAAACTGAGGCAAACAAGGTTAAGTGACTTGTCCAGAGTCACATAGCTATTAGTGTCTGAGGCCAGATTTGAAATCAAGAAGATGAGTCTTCCTGATGACAGGCCCAGGTACCAAGTTCTTTGAGAGTTAAAAGAAATAATTTCTAGCTTCAGAGAGTATTATGGATCAAACTTAATGGAAGAGCTAGAAGTTAAACTGAGTTTTAAAACAGGTAGAGTATCATGTTAGAAGTGGTGGGAGCAGAAGGCATTCTGGGTAGAAGTATAACGTTATTAAAGGCATGGAAGCAAAATGACAATTTACTTTAATTGGAGAATGGAGGATAGGAAGAAATCAAAGGAACACTAATATGTAGAAAGGTGAGACCACTAAAGGACACAGGGATATAAGGAACAGTCAGAAGGATGACGTTGAATGTGGTCTTAGACATGGTTATTTGGAGATCCAGTTAGACACTGGGAAATAAAGGAGAGTAAAGTTTGAGAGAGAGTTTAAGGTTATAGTTATCTAGCTGTTGATAGATAAACAGAGATAACTAGATAGCTGTTTTTTTGGAATTCACCCACACAGATAAAGTAGTAAGAACTTTTAAATTAGATGATCTTACCAAGGAAGAGAGATGGAAGTCTATGAATCAATGACAAACACAAAATAGCACTCAATCTTGTGCACCCTTCTGTTTGTGCAGGGGCAATAGCAGATTGCCAAAAAAGGGAGTAGACCTTATTAAGGATCACATACATTTTTATATATCTATAAACAACTTTATTCTTAGTATTCAAAATGTGAGATCATAATCTAGTGACTAATGAATGGACATACTCCTGGAGAATTGAATCACATCAATCTTGATTTTATGAAACATAGGAGACAAAAGGATGTTGCAGCTCAATGGACACATGGGTCACAGGTTCTTTTTGGAAATGTAAGCTGGTGAAATTGCTTTCATCATGTGACCAGAAGCAAAAGAAACATCATTTCATGATACCTTTGGTAATTGTTTACTTCAGTGTTCATGATGAGCATTTTCAAAAAGACCACCATGAAAATAATTACAGCTTATGTGTTAACATCTGTTGCAAAGCATGAAGAGGTAAAGAAATTCTGCAGAGAACTCCGATACTCGAAATTAAATAAACATATACTTTAATACTGAGTGACTTCAATGCAAAGATTTTTGCATTTTTGTAAGGGAAAATGGTTTAAAAATGCATTGAAGAAAATGAGTTGCTGTAAAAAAAAGAAATGTCAGGAGGCTTTGGATATGGTGAGTACCACATGAAACACACATACATACACACTCACACACACACACACACACACACACAAAATTGACTATATTAAAATGAATGTCAATCATTTATTTGTCTCTCCAAGGAGAATCTGTCAGCAGTCCCTCTTTCCTTGTCCTTTGACCAATGAACGAATTTAATCATTTCAAGTTCTTTTTATCTTCTGGTTTCCTTTCTTAGGAGATTGTCAAGATTGATATTGTTAAATTCATTAATTGGCCATAAGACAAAGAACTTACATTTATGGTGACAACTAACTTAACCTTCATAGATGATCTAAAAACTGTAATTCTTGGCCTCTTCTGTCTCCCTTTCTTCTATATTCCACCACCCATGCAGAAGTAGGGCAGGACTATATGGGACTGAGGACCACTTCATGCTTTGCTTCATTCTGAGTGTTAACATGGCCATCCATTTAGTCAGCATGCATTCATGATGTGCTCACTATGTTCCAGACACAGGGATACAAAGAAAGTCAAAGAACGTTCAGTTTCCAACATTAAATATATCCACATTCTACCATTCTAACCATGATCATCTTATCAATTAGCAAAGGCCTCTAGCTTCAATCTCTAACTTCTAATTTGTAAACAAAACATCCCAAAAGATAATGGTTTTTATATATCTCTAAGGGTTCATCTTTATGTTAAATAGCATTATACACACACACACACACACACACACACACACACACATATACATATTCCTGTGGTCATGTAAAAAATTCTTAGGTGAAAAGAGGTTGTGTATGGAAAAAAATTTAAGAAGCCCTGCTCTCATGTTGGTTTGTAATTCCAAGAGCTAGAGGTAGAGGAGAGGGAGGAGAGTGTGGTCAGGGACGATACCCAGGCTACAACATGAAAAGGGAATTAGGGAGTATGATGGGTCTGAGTTGGGCTAGTTGTAGAAAACTCTCAGTATTCAGGCCAAGAAGAGCCCTAGGACCCCAATTTTTTTCTTGCTTATTTTTCTCACCCTTGATGTGTATACTTTCCTACAACCGGACTCATTAGGTTTAGTTACTAGTCACTATAACCGTAGTTCATCACCACAGAATTATTATTGAGCTCCCACATCATCCTTGGCAGAAGAGGAGATGAAAAGCCAGCTTGTCTTGAATAGCTATTCTCTTTCATCTATGTCTCGTACTGGAATCTACTTGAGCCAAAGCAGAAAATGTTGGCAGAGCTGAGAAGCAAATTGTAGCTATGATGGAAGATTTCACATCATTCCTCCATGCAGGAGACAGCTACTATGTTCACCCTAGCTTTGACCAGTGGACATTACTCAGTTGCTTTGAAAGCTCCTCTAACTGACTTACTTTGGACTCTCCTTAATGTATTTACAGATATTTTCATGCTTAGTTACTGATGTTTCAACATAACTCCTGAGCATTGTCACTAAACTTTAATGTCTTGTTTTTAATATTTTTAAATTAAATTTTATTTCCAGAAATTACTGGCATTTATTTTTCTTCTCCTTGAGCAGCTATCTGGCACAGTAGATAGAGAATTGGATTTGGAATCATGAAGACTCATGGGCCTGAGTTCAAATCTAGACTCAAACACTTACTAGTTGTGTGACCCCTGGGCAAGTCACTTGACTCTGTTTGCCTCAATTCCTCATCTGTAAAATGATCTGGAGAAGGAAATGGCAAACCACTCCAATATCTCTGCCAAGAAAACTCCAAATGGGGTCACAAAAACTTGGACATGAATGAAAAACAACAAAACCTCCTTTCTTGAAGAAAAACAAGTTCTTCCAACAAATATACACATTCAAAAAATATATTTCCATCTGATCTATGTCCAAAACATGAATGTATGATTATCAATATTTTTTTCATTATTTTTCTGTCAAGAAGTAGCTAGTGTTTACCAGAGGACCTCTGGAATGGTAATTGGTCATTTCATTGATCATAGTTCTATAGTCTTTCAAAGTTGTTTTTAATATTTTTTATTCTTTTAATTATTCTCCTATGTTTGCTCACTTCACCCTTCAGCAATTCATACATCTTCCCAGCTTTCTCTTAAACTCTGCCTTTTGCCATTTTTCATGACATGATTGTAATTTGTTGTTGTTCAGTTGTTTTCAGTCATGTCCCATTCTTTATGACCTCATTTAGGGTTTTCTTTGAAGAGATAATGGAGCAGTTTTTCATTTCCTTCTCCAGCTTATTTTACAGATGAGGAAACTGAAGTAAACAGGGTTAAGTGACTTACACAGGGGAATGCAGTTATTAAGTGTCTGAGACCAGATTGAAACTCATAAAGATGAGTCTTGCTGACTCCAGGTTGAGCACTCTATGTACTCACTGTACCACCAGCTGCCCCATGATAGTATGCCATTAATATACCAAAATTTGTTTAAATTTTCCCAAATTGATGGATACCTATTTAGTTTCCACTTCCAACTCTTTTAAATAAATATATAAATGCCTCTTTTTGATAATGGCTTACTATGGGAGACATGTAGGTAGACACTCATCAGTCTCAGAAAGCAGTCGCCTCCTGATACTAGGCCTGTACTCATGTGTTAAGATCTTTACTTCCCATCTCCACTGCTTTATAACATAATTATCCTTTTTTCCATCTCCTCAAAGCCTAACTTGGTGATTGGTTAATTAATTCATTCATTAGAACATGAGTTCCTTGAGGTCAGGGAATATAAGTTTTGCCTTCTTTTCTTTATCCTCAAGGCTTAGTATAGAGCCTGGGATCTGATGGCACATACACATTAGGCCAACTGATTAATGGAAAGAATAAATAATAATGGAAACCCCCAAATTGAAAGATTTTAATAAAAAGGAGTAACTCTATAATAGTGGCAATTTTAAACACCGAGGCAGAACTATTTTTTAAAGGGTGGTGCTAGGGGGCAGCTAGGTGGCGAAGTGGATAAAGCACAGGCCCTGGATTCAGAAGGACCTGAGTTCAAATCGGACCTCAGATACTTGACACTTATCTAGCTGTGTGACCCTGGGAAAGTCACTTAACCTTCATTGCTCTGCAAAAAAATTACAAATAAATATAAAAATATAAGTCTTAAAGGGTGGTGCTAATGATAAAGGAGGCTTTTCCCTTTGTATTCCTTCCTTTCCTTAAGAAACACTAATTTACTTCTTATAATTCTCAAGAAATTATGCTAAACCCTGGGCATTACAAAGATAAACCAAACAATAGTCTGCCCTCCAGTGCCTTCTACTGAAAGGATACAACATTTAAAGATTCTTTTGCACTCCTATCTTGTAGGCTACTACCTACTTCACTTATATGTAAGGACATCCCTTGGTCTGCACTGGAGTGAAAGGCAGACTCCTTCATCTATAAACTATTGGCATTCTTTTTCTCTTGATGAGTTAAGTCCTCTTACCTTAGATATCTAATTACCCAGAGTAGTGGTGACAGACGCCAGAATATTTTAGCCAAATTGGTGTATCACGTATAACTTAAAATGAAGATTTTGATGACAGCTTCCCTTCTGCACCCTTTAAACATATCAGGTTGTCATTCTAGTTATAATCACACTAGCTTGTGTGGAAGGACAAGGGCCCAGGAGCATGTGATACCTTCCCTGGTCTTTTTTACTGCCAGTTCTGGCTATGCCTTGCTTTCTGTTAATTAAAAAGGCAAGGCGGGCCTGAGGTTGGCCTAGTCTCCTGTGTCAGCACCTCTAGTGATAGCTGCCCTGGAGGTGGGCTTCAGGCAGGTCAGCTCTGACTCCCAGTAGAGCCTAAAGAAACAGTGTGGCCTGTCCAGTCACCTCGGGGCAGGTGCTAGAAGAGTCTGCACCTAGGTCCCATGCCTGATTACCAGCTCCACAGATCTTGCTATCTCAGCTTGCTAAATTTACCTAGTGTGTTGGCCATGCATCCAGACTATACTTGCAGAGTGATTGTCTCTACTTCCCTTAATATGCCAATTTCACAAGCCCACTCTAGGGTCAGAAGCTTTAATCTTGGTTCATGACAGAGTTTTCTTTTCATCACTGTAGCCCATAAGTTAAAATATGACTGTGAGGCCCCGTTGGCCTATACATATTTTCTAATTTTGTAAGTGAAGGGTTGCAGCTAGGTGATGCATTAAATAGTGTACTGGCCCTGGAGTTGAAGACCAGAGTTCAAATCTCACCTCAGACACTTACTAGCTGTGTGACCCTGGGCAACTCACTTATTGCCAATTTCCTTGAACATTTGGGGTCATCTCTAGTCGTCCTGATATGTATCTTGCCACTAGACCTAGATAGCTCTGGAGGAGAGGGTAAGGTTGGTGATCTTTCGCAGTCTTGACTCAATTAAATCCAATTCACTGCATGTCATGACATCATCCCAATGTCATGTTTTTCAAGAATGAAGGACAGGGGATGGCTAGGTGGTACAGTGGATAAAGCACCGGCCCTGGATTCAGGAGTACCTGAGTTCAAATCCGGCCTCAGACACTTGACACTTACTAGCTGTGTGACCCTGGGCAAGTCACTTAACCCCCATTGCCCCGCCAAAAAAAATGAAGGACAAACAACAACAACAACTAAAGGGGTATCCATTTGTGAGCAGAATCACCAGTGGGTTGGCAGCCTAGGATATATTTTGGTTAAGAAACACTTGTGTAAAGTAGACTATATGAAACACCCTTACTGAGAATATTTAGAAACAGAAATGGAAAACCAGCCTACCACAATAAAAACTAGAATTTCTGAAGAAATTCAATGTATACAAATGCCCTCAAACTAGGTGAGGCAAGTAAACACAACTATGATTTCCTCTACTTTACACATAAAGGTCAGAGATAAGTTTGAACCCCATTTTCTTACTTTAAATTCCACCTTCTTTGTAATATACTTTTATACTCTAGATTAGAGATTTCAAACATGCTGGTCACATGTAGCCCACAACAGTCCCAAGTGTGGCCAGAACCAAATGAAAATGTAATTAGGAAATATTTAACAAAATACAATATTTATTAAAATACAATAAAATATAGATGATGTTAATATGTGATTTTCTCAGGAAATGTTGCACATAGGACTCTTTATGTCTAGTTTAGGAGGGCCCATTTCTCTTTGAATTTGGTACCACTAGTCTACATTAGAATTTCTCTGAGGAACAGGGTTCTTGGAGTCTAATGTCACTGACTAGTGCCACAAGAATGAGAGATTCACACTTGTATCCTTTTCTTGTACTCAGAAAGGGAGATGATTTCCCTGGGAGGCTACTCTCTTCCCAGTGATTTGGAGTATGTTAAGAGATCAAGAAGGAGAAAGCAAGATTAAAGAAACTAGAGAACAACAAAGGCTTCTTATTATAACCTCTATTTTTTTGGCAGGACATAGAAAAGCTTCACCCCAGGTACCCAGTTGAGGACACCTGGGATGTTACAGAGACTGGAGGCCATGCCCTATGAGGATCTCTTGAAAGAACTGGAGCTGTTTGACCTAAAGAGGAGAGAAAACAGGGGAAGGGAAGACAGCTGTTCAAATATTTGAAGTGTTAGGTGTCATGCACAAGAGGAATTGGAATTCTTTTGCTGGCACCACAAGGTCTAATGTGAAAGTATGGTCGTACATGAAGCTTTGAAGTAAGGTGAATCTCCCTAAGCAAAGGAGATGTCCAAAGGTGGCTGGGCTTCCTTGAGATAAAATGAGTTCTCCAGGACTTCAAGAATCAGCTGGATGACCACTTAGTGAGGATGTTGTAGAGGAATTTATTTATGGGAATGAGTTGGGTTATATTGTCTTATATATCTAGTAGGTCAAATTCTGGGGTGCTCCAATTCCTCCCTGAGTAATTATTTACACACACACACACACACACACACACACACACACACACACACACACACAGAGAGAGAGAGAAAGAAAGAATGCACAATAGATATTTATTAAGCATCTACTGTATGCCAGTTATTATGCTAAATCCTAGAGATTAAAAAAGGTAAAAGATAATCCCTGGCCTCAAGGAGTTTATAATCTAATGGGAGAAATGATATACAACAAATATACAGCGTAAGCTATTTCCACCATAAAAATATTAACAGAGGGGAGGCACTAGAATTGAGAAGGCTTCCTGTAAAAGATGGAATTTTAGTTAGCTCTTAAAAGCCAGGAAGGTCAATAGGTGAATTTGAGGAAGGAAAGCATTCCAGGTTTTGGAAAAAGTCAGAGAAAATGTGTGAATGTGGGTATATGAGGGATAGAAAGAGATACAGAGATATAGAGGCATGACTAATTGTCTTCAGTTGGTGGAACTGAAAACACAAGAATTTGTGCTCCCACAATGATGGCTCTAATATTAAAGGATGTAAATTAGAAATGTCAAAATAATGATTAGGGATGGAGTATAAATGGACTCCACTATCCTAATACATCTCTGAAGGGCTCTCTTCATTCTCAACATAAGATTGTTTAGAAGGGACAAAGCAATGCTGAAGTCGGAGCCTAACTCTAACAGAATAATTTTTCACCTTAGTTTCTAACTGTTCAGCTAGAGTCACTTGCCAATAGCCTCAGGAAAATATAAGATGAATGTCCATCTGCTCGAAAATCTACAGAATCATCTGTTTTAGTGGTGTTAGCAATCTTTTGTCAGGCTGTCATCTTACTTGATATAACTCACCCTCTTCATCTTCTTCCAGCTGTTTTGAGCAGTATTTCAATGGGTGAACCCCAAAGTCCATTTATGGTTTTTATATGCTTTTTTGCTAAGTGAGTTCTTCATCTATTGGAGAGCCAGCAAACTGCAATGAAATGTTGCCTGGCATCTTTGCTCTGTTCTACCAGAGAAAGAATAAAAGCAAGATAGCATTCTTCCTAGTGGAGATACAAGGCTCAGTTATACTACTGTGATTCAGAGATTCAAAATCTGTTGCCAATGCTATTAAAGATTTTTTATTTTCTGTGTATATAATGGAGTGCAAAATAAAGAGAACTATGTAAATTCTCTTATCTGGCTTATCCAGTAGTCTCAGTGTTTCGATGAACAATTAGGAATGGGACATGTCATTTTCACAGTTACTACTGAGGACTCTGTGACACTCTGGAGGAAGATGTGTAAGATAAATTTTTTTAGGTCCACGGTGTAATGCTGCCTTCTAAACCAGTGCTTTCCAAACAATGTGGGTAGCATCAGAAAAAATCAAAAATTTAGTAATAGAATACATCCAGTTTACTCACACTATTAGCTAGAGTTGACACAAGGAAAGTTGACTACTTAATCTGACTAATCTCTTTTTTTCCTCTGTCATTTTCACTATCTCCCTGTCTACTGGTTTATTTCCTGCTGTCCACAAATATACCCAAGTTTACCCTACACTTTAAAATAATATTCATTTCATCCTACTATTGCTCCAAGCTATAGTCCTATATCTTTCCTTTCACAGTCACAATTATAGAAAAAAGTTACATAGGTGTCTCTACTTCTTTTCACTCTTCAACCATTTGTAATGTGGCTTCTTACCTCATCATTCAACTGAAATTGTTCTCCCCATTGATATTTTAGTTGCCAAATCCAATAGCTTCTTTTCAATCCTATAACATTACATATTATTCTTGATGCACTTTACTTTTTCAGCCTAACTGAATTACTTGAAATTCCTAGGACATGGCTGTTTTTCTCCCCTGCCTGTGGCTTTGCACAGGTTGTCCTCAGTATTTCAAAAGCACTCTCTTCTCACCTCTACCTCTTGCAATGCCTAATGACCTTCTAATTTGAGGGCAAGTACCATCTGCTCCTCTATGGGGATTTTTCCAATACCCCAATTTGATACCTCACTCTCTCTGAAATTACTTTCTCTGTATTTTGTATTTCCTTAGATGCATTCATGATATTTTCCTCCAGTAGACTATAAGCTCCTTGAAGGTAAGAATTTTTAAAACAATAAACATTTTTTATTTAAAATTTGGAGTTCTGAATTTTATGGTTTCCTCCCTCCCTCCCCTCTTCCAAACCCTGAGACAGTAAGCAATCAGATATAGGGTATACATGTGCAATTATGTAAAACATTAACATATTAGTCATTTTGTATAAAAACCCCTCAAATTTATAAAAATGAAAGAAAGTGAAAAATAGCATATTTCAGTCTGTATTCAATAAATATCAGTTTTTTCTTTGGAATAGTTTACTTCATCATTAGTCCTTTGGGATCTTTGTATTGATGAGAATGGCTAAATCATTCACAATTCTTCATCAAACAACATTGCTGTCACTGTGCACAATATTTTCCTGGTTCTGCTCACTTTATTATACATCAGTTCATACAAGTCTTTCCAGTCTTTTCTGAAGTTATGATGCTTGTCCTTTCTTATAGCACAATAATATTCCATAACAGTCATATACCACAGCTTGTTTAGCCATTCCCTAATTGATGGGCATTCCTTTAGGAATGCTTTTGTCTGTGCTTCCCCAGAACCCAAGACTGTGGTAGCATACCATTGTTCTTTTTTGAAAACAAAGGACAAACAACATGGAATTAATAAATGCTTGTTAAAGAGATTAATGAATTCAGAGGAATTAGGAATTAATAATACACAGTGTCTACTTAGCTCCCTGGAGCCACACAGGGGTGTATAATAGATTTCATGGAGGCCTGGAGTGTGATCTTCAGTTACTAGACTTATATTTACCTTGATAGATGTTTAGAGTGATTGGAGTCATTTTGCTAAATGGTTCCCATATGGTCCCCTCTGCCCCAAGACCAATTGAAAAAATAAGTCATTGAACTGTGTTCTTGAAGAAGGTGGTAAGTTATTTACTATTTCAAAGAGAATCTTTGAAAACAGATCTAGGCACAATGATTATAAATAACTGAAGACCCCATAGCTAAGGCCAATTTCTTTGCTTTCCAGAGGTAAATATTTGCCAACAGCTGAGAGATGAAAACCCACCCATTTTGTAGCATCAAGTTAAATGCAGCAACTTTTCAGGGTTAATTTGATCTGTTGTGAACAGTTTTGTCTAGTAACAGCTGATGGACCTATTTATCTCCTCCCTAAGACAATAGACAGCCCAAACCTGCCAGTGGTATGGGATCTATCAATGTCAAACTCTCAATTTTTAAGGGATGCCCATGTGAATTCTGTTGTCTGGATGGTGGTAATGCTGTTCCCACAGGGTCTGCACTATCCCTTGATAATCCTGTTTTTCTCAGGTACATAACTTCGATGCAATATAAATATATGATGATTTCAAGTTCCCTATTCTTCAGGACATTCTTTGGTTTAAGAAATGAAATAGCTTCAATGACAAGGAAGAGGATGCCATGAAATCCAGGCTACTCTTCTCTAATGACTAAGGTGACCCCCTCCCATCCCACTAAGAATTCTGGGATCTCTGCAAGACCCTCATTAGTGCCAAGATTTAGCACTTTCTTTGGATACAAAATTAAAACAACAACAATAATAACAATATTTGGCATTGATGTAATGTTTTTAAGATTCCAAAGTGATTTACATATTTTATTTCACTTGTTCTTTACAATGACTGTGGAAGGTGAGTGCTTTTATTACCTACTTTTTAAAGATGACGAAACTGGCTGAGAGGGGTTAAGTTACTTGCTCAAAGTCACACAGCTAATTAAAGTCTGAGGCAGGTTTCAAAAATCAAGTCTTTCTGATTTCAAATCTGGTACTTTATCCATTGAACTACTTACCTGACCCACCAAAGGACTGGATCTCTTTAAGGCTAAAATAGCTGACCATGAATGTATATAATCCCAAGATAGGCTTGAGATATCAAAGTATAAAAGTCAGCAGAGGCTATTGAATAACTAAGTAGTACTCTTGAAGATTGATTATTTTTTTCACTCAGTTGTTTCAGTCATGTCTAATTTTTGTGACCCGTTTGTCCCTTTCCTTTCCTTTCCTTTCCTTTCCTTTCCTTGTTATTTGTCAAAGACAGTGGAGTGGGCAGCTAGATGGCGCAGTGGTTAAAGCACTGGCCCTGGATTCAGGAGTACCTGAGTTCAAATCCGGCCTCAGAAACTTGACACTTACTAGCTGTGTGACCCTGGGCAAGTCACTTAAACCCCATTGCCTGCAAAAACAAACAAACAAAACAAAGACAGTGGAGTTTGTCATTTCCTTCTCCATCTAACTTTACAGATGAGGAAACTGAGGCAAATAGGGTTATGTGACTAGTCAAGGGTCATAGAGCTAGTATCTGAGGCCCAGATTTGACCTCAAGAAGATGAGTATCTTCCTGACTCCAGGCCTGGACTGTATCCACTGTGTCATATGAAGACTGATGCCAACTATCTTGAAAAAGGCTTTGACTTTCCTCTCTCTGTGATCTAGTGACACTGGTTTCATTGCTGTTACTTGGACAAGACATTCCATCTCCCAACTCCAGGCATTTTCATTTTCAGTGGCTCTCCCTCATGCCTGGAATGATCTCCCTACTCATCTAAGCCTCCTTGCTTCCCTGGCATACTTCAAGTCTCTTTTAGACTTTTACTTTACCTTTTACAGGAAGCCTTCCCCAATCTCCCTTATTTCTAGTGCCTGTCCTTTGTTTATTATTTCCATTTTATTCTGTACATAGCTTGTTTTACACGGTTTGCATATTGTCTCCCCCACTAGACTGTAAGCTTCTTGAAAACAGGGACTGTCTTGTCTTTCTTTGTATCCCTAGCACTTAGCATACTGCCTGGCATTTAGTAAGTACTAAATAAATATTTTTCTACTGATTAATCCTTCTTTTCCCATTCTCAATTTTGACTTTTGAATTTCTTACCATCACCTAAGATTACTTGGGTTTCTCTCTTAATGCCTCTGACTTTTTTTTTTCTTTTTACTGATTTTCCCCATAATTCTCAGTGATTCATAACTGGAAATTTTCCCATTGCTTCAAATTACCCCCTAATGTTGTTACCCAGAAAGTATTTATTTAGCACCTCCTATATACCAATTTCTTTGTTAGGCATCTAAGACTCAATGATAAAACAAAAGAGTTCCTACCCTTAAGAAGCTTAAATTCTTCTGGAATATCTACTAGAAAACATTAGTATATGCTGAGTAAACAGAACAACTTAAATCAAAACTTTAGGCCATTCAGGAGGGACTGTTTGAGTTTCTTCTTCCTCCCAATTAAAGCAAATCTGTATAATGACACTGTGGGACTTCTAAAATATATATATTTTTTCATTTGAGGAAGCCCAATTGCCCAATTGACACAAATTCATGTATCTTCACAATGCCCTAGGGAAAGAGGAAAGGAGGATTATTGTCCCCATTTTTCTAGTCTGGAAAGCAAAAGCATAAGGAGGTTAAATGGATTGCTCATAGTTGCTAAGCCAGTCAGCCAGAGAACAGAGGAAAATCTGATCTTGCAAACTCTGCTGCCAATGATCTAGGTCCCCAAACACCTTCTACCTCATCTTTTTCATTAATGATACCAGGCTACCAACATGGTGAGTTTCTTTATCAGTAAGAACTGCTTTTGTGTTTATATAATGTATTATTGAAATGATATCTATAGCCATGACCTAATGATTTTCAAAAGTATAAAATTTCATGATACAAATCAATGAGTAATATTAGTTTTTAAAATCAACCATCATTTTGCTTTTTAAGTTGATGTTAATATAGGTCTCAAAAGTTTCAAAGGATTTTCCATATTTTATCTAATTTGAGGTAGGTGGACTAATAGATGAAGTGCTAGACTTGAAGACCCGAAGGAAGTTTTGAGTTCAAATCATACTTCAGATACTTAGTAGTGTGTAGTTTAAAATCTAAATGTGAGTTCTAATCTGCCCCTCCCCCCAGTTTTTTTTTTTTTGGAGGGGGGGAGCTGGCTAAAATTACTGATAAATTCATCAACAGTTTAGGCTTTTAAGGATTTATTAAAGTGTATTAGAAATTAGGAAGAGGGGGCAGTTAGGTGGTGCAGTGGATAAAGTGCTGGCCTTGGATTCAGGAGGACATGAGTTCAAATCCAGCCTCAGACACTTGACACTTACTAGCTATGTGACCCTGGGCAGGTCACTTAATCCTCATTGCCTCTAAAAAAAAATTAGGAAGAGAGATAGAGAGAGATTGAGAACAGATTCCTTATAGCATGAAAAATCCTAGTATAGATCTATTCAGTATAGCCAAGGAGAAAAAAAAAATAACTTCCTTTCCTAGCAGCCCACAGTCCAGACCTGAAAGGGGGGACCCTCTGTCCACCGCCACCAAGCCAGTTCTTCCACAGAAAAGAGGAAGATCCAGAGAGCTAACCTCCACTTCCTAGTTCCTGTCTCCCTCCCCAAAAGGGGAGGTCCTTCAAACTGATTGGTTGAGAGTGGTCTCCTGCTTACGTCAGTAGTCCACAGCCTCTGAGAACAACATGTCACTCAGTGTCAACCAGGTGTGGTCTCCATCCAATCACCCTTAAGTAGCTTCTCACCCAATTAAATCATTTCCAAATCAATCCTCAGGTGGGACCCCTGGGCATCTGCCAAATCCCATTATTTTATCACATTAGCTATATAATCTGTGGTAACAATTTCTTTCTCTCAGTTTCTTCATCTATAAAGTGCAAAGATTGGACTTGATGACTTCTCAGGCCTTTATTGGCTCTAAACTTATGATCCCATGAAGTATTAGGAGACTCCAGAAGGTTTATGAGACATGCACATAGTAAGCATCATAGAAAATATTTGAGTCCAGGTCTTCTATCCTCAAATCTACTAATCTCTCCATTATGCCACACTACTTATTCTCTTTTGAAAAAAAATTAATATAAAGCCAAAATAAAAATAATATCTAACTGTTAAAATGTGTTTGTATGACAAATAACAGTAACTGGTATTTATATGGCAATACAAAGAAAAATACTTTGTAAGAGTTTACTTGTGTACCTTGCAAAAACTCATCAGGATTGGTACTACTGTTACCATTAGTTATCCCCACTTTACAGAGAACAAAATTGAAGCCCAGACATTTCAAGTACCTTATCAACAGTCACACAGCTAATAGTGTTCAGAGGTGGTATTTGAACCTAGAGTATCCTCACTTCAACCCTAACCCTTTATCCACTGCTCCAAAATGGAGAGATTTAAAATGAAAACTCTACAATCCATTTCCTTCTCCCCCACGCCCAACCATATGAACAAAATTAGCATTCATATTGTTTAATACATGTCTTTATGACATTCAGCATCCTGAGATAATTGTGAGAGGACCTTAAGAAATAGAAAGTTCAAAATCTTATCAAAAGCTAAGGCTGAGAGGAGTTGGGGGAGTTAGGAATCACATCTTTATTTTCTACAACTCACACACAACCTTGATAGAGCCACGCAGATAAAGACAGAGCTACATGGTACAACTGCTTCTAAACACAGAAACAAATGTTTCTCATGGATGAGTGCAAATATCTGATTGCACTGAGGAGTCAATACTTTACATGTCCTGCTGTAAAAGATGGTTGCAAGACTGCCAGTTATTTCTCCAAGCCAAAGAAGCAATGGATTAGAACCAGAAATCAGCCTTGTTCCTTGGCATTGCTGCAAAGAAGCTTGAGCCAATAGCAGATAGACAGGAAATGATGTCAGTGAAAGTTAGATGTTTACTTTGAACTCATCAAAAATAAGGCTTTTCAAGTGGTATTTATAAAGAAAAAAGTCTGACGTCAATCTATCTTATACCTTCCTTAAAAGATCCAAAGTTGGATAAAAGTAGATAAAGGTATTGAAGTGTCAAATTGATTCATTTGATACAGCAAAGATGAGTTTGTAAGCTAAGAAAAGTGTGTGCAGGTTTAAATTCTCCCATCAAAGTTAGAGGTGGCATAGTAGTACAGAAATACAACAGAACTGGGAAGTGAAGAGAAGTGGTTTCTGGCCATGGTCCTGCTCCTAACAAGCTATGTAAACTTGTGAAAGTCATAACTTTTCTTGGTTTAATTTGCTAATTTGTAAATTTCAGAAGGCTATGAGGAAATATTCTAGATCACAGAATTATAGAATGTGTCCATCTACTTCAATCTATACTCCAAAATAATCCCCATTATGACATGCCTGATGACCACAAAGATTCTATTCCCTTTTTGCTGTTGGCTTATTTCAACTGTGTCCAACTCTTCATAACTCCATTTGGGGTTTTCTGGGCAAAGACACTGAAGTCGTTTGCCATTTCTTTCTCCAGTTCATTTGACAGATGAGGAATGAGGCAAACAGGGTTAAGTGGCTTGTGCAGAGTCATGCAGCTAATAAGTGTCTGAGGCCAGATTTGAACCCAGGAAGGGGAGTCTTCCTAACTCCAGGGGCAGCACTCTATCCACTGTGCAATCTAGCTACCCAGTTCTTTCCCATGCTAATATTTTATATTTCTAAATACATCTAGATGTTCTAGAAATAGATAACACACTGTCCAGGGCATGGGACCCCTACCATATAAGCTACTTAGTACACACAGGAAAATAAAATTTTAAAACATCTCTTCAAATAAGCTCTCTGTTCCTCCCTTTTACTGCTCAGCCTCTTTTCTTCCTTCCTTTCATTTTTTTTTAAATCTCACAGTGGTTTTTAAGCACCTTTGAGCACAGGGACTGATCTAGGAATGCTTTTGTTTTAGTCTTTGTATTCCTAGAAATAACACATTGAATAAAGTAGTCAGTAATATATTTGTTGAATTGATGTATCTATTTTCAGAACATGGTCATTTCAAACTTTAGCTAAAGAGTTGGGAATGCTACAAATTAGCATAGCCATGAGCCTGTAATTGTATATTTGGGCTCCTAGGCAGTTCCTAGAAGGAATTATCTGCTTGCTTTTGCAGTCTTGATCTTTTCTATAGTGTAACACCTGACAAACCTAGCTATGGTGATGCCACCTGGTCATGCACCCAATCATTTAGCTGCTATATCCTATGGTGGTGAGGTAATTGCTTAGTCTCATAGTTGGGTTTATGACTCAGAAAATCATAGATTTATAAGTAATACATCTCAAAGGCCTTGTAGTCAGTGTTACTTATTACCCACACATAAAAAAAAAATCTTCCATCACCATGACTTTGGTCTGGCTAGCCCCTCTACTTGGAATGTTTTCCTGCCTCACTTCTGCTTCTGAGAATCTTTGGGTTCCTTTAAGATTTAGCTCAAGCACCATCACATGTGGGAGAGCTTTGCTGAACTCCCCAATGGCTAGTGTCTATCCCATTAAGGTAACCTTCCATATACTTTGCATGTATCTTGAATGTTTTCAGTTATGTTGCTGCCCCTATTAGAATGAAGGTAAGGAAGGGCTATTTTAATTTTTTGTATCCCAATCACTTAGCACCGTGCTTGGCACAAGGTAAAAGCTTAATGAATGCCTGTTGGTTGATTATATGAGACCTTTCTATTCAGTCCACAATCCATCTCTCCTTCTGCTAATAAGTCCCTATTTTTTTTTTGCTTGTTTTTGTTTTGTTTTGTTTTGTTTGTGGGGCAACAGGGGTTAAGTGATTTGCTCCAGGTTACACACCTAGTAAGTGTCAAGTGTCTGAGGCCGGATTTGAACTCAGGTCCTTCTGAATCCAGGGCCAGTGCTCTCTCCACTGTGCCACCTAACTACCCCGATCTGTCCCTATTTTAAAGCTAGTTCTTCCAAAGAGAAGTCTCTAAGAACTGGGTCAAGACCTCCTTTGTTCTTTTCAGACAATATAAGATCTTGACTTGTGCTTGCATCCCCGACCTGCCTCATACATTCTCTCTCTCTCTCTCGCCTAAAGTAGACCATGATTCAAAGATTTAGCATTTCAGTAAATTCTCCTGTCTTAGGCAAGGGTTATAAATATAACTGTGATGATAGAAGGATTTTCTCAAAGAAACTCTATCTCTGACTCCAGGCTCAGACCAATGAAATCCATATTAGCTTCCTTAGTGGTTCATATTCTCTCCCTCATTTCTCATTCTCACTCTCCCCTATAAAAGAACTTGTTCTGGGGGAGAAAAGTAATCAGAAATGATGTTTCCTTTGTTGAAGACATATAACAGTGCTAAAAGCAAAAACCCTGTGCCTTTCAGTGCCTCAGTTTCTCTATTAGCAGGAGAACTATAATAATAACCTCCTACTTCAAAGAGCTGGTTGGGAGGATTGATTAAGTAATTACAAAATCCTTTGAGCTTGTCCAATACCCATTAAACAGTCAACCAACGATTTAGTAGCCTATCTCCTGGCCTTTCAGAGTTCCAGATGAGGGACCATTTATGTCCAAAAAGCTGTATTTAGAGTCAGTATAAGAGCTTTCATTGAAACTAAATTTTGCATTTTCCTGAAAGAAATATCTTGCCTATAATAGAGGATTAATAATGTTGGTTGAATCGAATATTTGGATGTAAAATCTCATACTGTAAGCGGGTAATGACAAATTTACATACAGAGAGACACACGTGCACATAATGCACATACACACCATACAAACACCCTAACCTCCATGTCCAAGATTTGAAAGAAGTCAATGAAGGAGAACATTCTCCACTTGCAGACCCTGGGGATGTGATGAATCCATCAGAGGGTGGGAAGCCAGGTCTTATTCCATCCTTCTCACCATCATAGACTTGCCTCCAACTGAACTATATCATACCCTTTACTAATTTTCACTCAACCTTCTACTCCACTTTCTCCCACTAGTAGTCTCCAATGACTGTGTTCAGGCATTGGCCTCTCAAGGTACCCAAACTATTACCCATACACTCATCATAATTATTCTTTCCAACCTCCCCTATAGCATACACACACTCTATCCTTCAGATCACTTCAAGGATGCAGCAGGCTCCAGGCTTTATGTTTTTTGTCAGGGCCTGGTAAGATCCCACACCTTTTTTTTTTTTTTATTTTGGGTAGGAAATACCTCCTGAAAGTCGTGATGGACTTAATATGCAGAATAAGACAAACATTTTTAGACATGGTCAATGTGAGGATTAGTTTTGCTTGACTAAGTATTTGTTGCAGGGGTTTTATTTTTCTTATTCTTTTTTCTCCAGTAAGGGGGAAATGGGGAGGGGAAAGCAAATGCTTCTTCTAGAAGAGCCAGACCTTAAAATACCTTGAAGGAGCAAACAATGTTCTGTATTGATTTAGATGTCTGCTCTTTCTAGTATTAATTGAAAAAATAATTATTAAAATGTTGAAATCCTTTTGGGTGTGACAGAATAAATCAATAAGATTAGATGAATAGGATTAGATGAGATGCAATCAGTATCACAACTCTCAAAACATTATGCATTAATATATTTTTGAACTTCCCCGTTTTTTTAAGGGTACCACCATCCTTCCAGTTATCCAGGTATATATTCTTTGTATCATCTTCAATTCCTCACTCTAACTCACTCTATAGAACCAATCAGCTGCAAAATCTTGTCATTTCTACCTCCAAATCTCTGTAATCCATCTTCTCTCTACTCATATTGCTATCATCCTACTTCAGGCATTCCTTTCCTCTCACCTGCACTACTAACTGCTTTCTAATTGACCTTCTGCCTAAAGTTTCTACCAAAAATGATTTTCCTAAAGGAGAAGTTTGACCATTTCACTCCCCTATTCAATAAACTTATTATAACTCTAGGATAAAATATTTTATCTTTATCTCATTCTTTTTACTTTCTTTTTTGTATGTTTCATAATGTGCATCTATTAGTACAGGAATACATATCTATGTAGTCCACATAACCTCTGAGAATCCTTATCCTAATTCCTACTCTCAGTGAAGAATCATCTCCCCTTCAGGTTTCTATGAGTTGATTCTTTTTTTTTTTTTTTTTTGCAGGGCAATGAGGGTTAAGTGACTTACCCAGGGTCACACAGATAGTAAGTGTCAAGTGTCTGATGCCATATTTGAACTTAGGTCCTCCTGAATTCAGAGCCTGTGCTTTATCCATTGTACAACCTAGCTGCCCTAGGAGTTGATTCTTAAATGCCATCAACTCGATATCCCACAAATTGGCTTCTTTGCAAGATTTTCAGTTGAAAATAATTTTTTCAGCCACTCCTGAGTAGTTTTCGGAAAGGAATATTTACTAAAGTGATGCAATTAGCAAAAAAGAAAAATGAAAGCAACATACCTCCAAATGTCTGGAACACATTTTCCCAGAAGTACATGTAGTCTATTGACTTCACAATAATCTGTGTGCAAATCCAGTTTCAGTGCTGCCATACTGGAAAGGGGCCCAGTGACCTGAGAATATGTCAATGCAAAAGGTTATAATATGAAAAAAATATTTTATGTCTTTTCCCCATAAGAAGAAATTGAAGTGATTGATTAAAGTTTAAAAGAGGCAAATTTCAGCTGAAAAAAATTTCTAATTATTAGAACCCTCTAAAAGTATAAGGGGCTTCATTGGAAGGAAGTGAATACCACTTTAGGGAAGGATAATTAATTTTGATTACCACCAGTCTCGAAGATAATCCACTAAGGTTACAATTTACATGAATGGTAAGTATAACCATACAGAGGAAATCATATACCTTTGAAATACTTGGGAAAATAGGAAGAAAAATTAAGGGATAGGACCACTATTTGTATGGATGGGATGATGCTAATAAATACAGAAGAGAAATCAGTATTTCCCAGCTCCTATTTTATTTCCCTTTTCTTAAGCAAATAGAATGATTTTCAGAATGGGAAGAATAGGTAAAAAAAATTACAGAAAGTTGAAATCCAATATGAATAAATAAATGGTTAAAGAGCAACCCATCACTTCTCTCAATGAATTTAAGTCACCTGGCTCCAATGAACTTTGACCCTGGGAGCAACATTCACTTATAAATCATAGCCTTTGATGTTTGAAAATTTCTGCCGTTTTGGAAATAGGCAAATTTTTTTCCCAATTTTGAAAAAAAAAAAAGGAGTAGATTAGTTCTTCAAATTATATGCTTATCAGCTTGTTGTAAACCCCTGGCAAAATTCTAGAAGGCATTATTAAATGAATGGTTTGTAATCTTTTGGAAAGGGAGCAAGTGGTTACTGAGAGCCAGCATGTATTTATTAAGAATCCATGATGTAAAGAATCTTGGGAAGATGCCAGAGTAAGATATAACCAAGGGTTCCACTTTCCCTTACTACCTCAAATTAACAAGAAAGGTACATAGCCATGCAACAAAAACAATTATTCTGGAAGAAGAAAAATCAAGTAAGTCACCTTCATGTAATTTTTACAAAAAAAAATAATAATAACTAAGACCTCAGGCAAATTTCAAAGACATTGTTAATAACATAATAAAATCTAGTAATTTTCATGTTTCTAAAAGCTAGATGACTCTAAAAGAAAGACAAGCAAGAGGGAAAACAGAGAACTAAATAGATTGGTGGGAAGAAATTAGATTTAAATGATACATGAATTATCAAATGGGAATATTAAAGAATACAAATATTTCTTGGTATTCCACAGTACCTTTATACCTGATTTTGTCCTTGGGTATAAAGATAACATAAACAAAGATAAAAAGACAAAAATAGCAAAATGCCATAGCACTAAAAATAATAATAAATGAATAAAAGAAAAAGATATAGACTGAAATGAAGGTTAATGATCTTCTGAATAATGAGCATATCAAAGAATTTCATTACAAAACAATAAATAATTATGTTAAAGATAGTGGAAAGAAGGATGGGGTTTGATAAAACTTATGGGATATAGATAAAACAGACCTTGGAGTAAAATTTATCCCTTTCAAAACAGATTGAATACCAATAAAGCAACAATTAAATTTAATAATAGAAATTTTTTAAAAATTAACAACCGTGACAATAAAAAGAAGAAAAACAGAGAAAATAAAGACTATAGAATTGATTGATGCTCTTTACGTGGTAGCAAGGAATTGGAAGTTGAGGGGGTGCCCATCCATTGGGGAATGGCTGGACAAGTTGTGGTATATGAATACAATGGAATACTATTGTGCTGTAAGAAATGATGAGCAGGAGGAATTCAGAGAAACCTGGAGGGTCTTACGTGAGCTGATGATGAGTGAGATGAGCAGAACCAGAAGAACATTGTACACAGTATCATCAACACTGAGTGTTGACCTACTGTGATGGACTATATTCTTCTCACCAATGCAATGGTACAGAAGAGTTCCAGGGAACTCATGATGGAAGAGGATCTCCAAATCCAAGAAAAAAAAAAAAAGAACCGTGGAGTATAGATGCTGATTGAACCATAATATTTCTTTTGTTTTGGGTGCTGTTGTTTTTTTTTCTATTTTGAGGTTTTGCATCACTGCTCTGATTCTTTCTCTTGTAACAGGATTAATGCAGAAATAGGATTAATGTTATTATGTGTATATATATATATATATGTGTGTGTGTGTGTATATATATCTATCGATATGGATATGGATATGATATATAGATATATAGATATAACCTATATCAGGTTACCTGCTGTCTAGGGGAGGGGGGGAGGGAGGGGAGGGAGGGAGAAAAATCTGAAATTGTAAAGCATGTATAAACAAAAGTTGAGAACTATCTTTACATGTAACAGAAAAAATAAAATACCTCATACATTAAAAAAAAAATTAAAAAAAAAATGAATGTTGAAAACTACCCTTACATGTAAATGGAAAATAAAATAAATGTTTGTTGCTGAAAAAAAAAAGAATTGATTGAATTTAGTCTTTTGAAAAGATTAATGTGGTTTATAAACTATTAGCTAACCTGATAAGAAAATATTGAGAAAAATTAAGCTACCAAAATTTAAAAAGTGAAGAAGGTGAAATAATGTTAGAGGAGAAATAATGCGAATTATCAGAGACTACTACACATCATACTATATCCCAACAAAATTAACTCACAGTAAGATTAGCATAGATGTAGGATCTGTGCCCATTTTAAGATATATGTATTCACATGGATGCTCTAACTACAAAGACAAGGCCCTGTGAGGAAGTGTGAGAACAGATAGGTATCTCTGGAATGTGATCCACCCTTACCCAAAGGATATAATTATTTTTTTTAACCTTGAAGGGAAAAAACAAAAAGCCATGGCTATGCCCTTGCTCCTTCCCTCACCTATCTCCAAAAAGGTTAGAGTTTTGGGTTTATGTCGCTAATTACCACTCTCCAATATTTATGGTCTAGAGTAGTATGAGTTTAGGGATTCAAAACAAAAGTCACTTCTGTGGTAGCTCTGAAAGGAGGATAACCCCCACGTTTACACTATCCAAATTCTTCCCTTTATACCAAATGCCAGTTCCACAAAAGACCATCACAAATAATGTATACCAAGTAAATCCACTTATTCAAGCAAAGAGCAAACAGAATGAAGGTCATACAGATTAGAATGTACCAGAAAACACACACGAGTCAGTTATATTGCCCAGAGACAAGATCTCAGTGCACAGGGAGAAGATTCAAACTCACCCAAAGGGAAAGGCTTTGAAATGTACTAGCTGCCCCTTGCAGCTAGGTGGTACAGTGGATAAAGCACTGGCCCTGGATTCAGGAGGACCCGAGTTCAAATCCAACCTCAGACACTTGGCACTTACTAGCTGTGTGACCCTGGGCAAGTCACTTAACCCCAACTGCCTCACCAAAAAAAAAAAGAAAGAAAGAAAGAAAGAAATGTACTGGGAAGCAAGTTGGAAATGAAAAAATGGAGCTGGCTTTCCCTATATATCTTAAGCTTTCAACGTATTTTTTGAGACTCTCAAGTGAAAATGTCTTGAGGGTAGGTAGGTGGTTCAATGGATAAAGTACCAGCCCTGAATTCAGGAAGACTTAAGTTCAAATGTGACCTCAGATACTTGACACTTACTAGCTGTGTGAGCCTGAGCTAGACACTTAACCCTCATTGCCCAGCAAAAATAAGTAAACAAAGAAATAAATAAATAGATAAATGGATGGATGGATAGATAGATAGATAGATAGATAGATAGATAGATAGATAGATAGATAGATAGATAGATAGATAGATAGATAGATAAAAATGTCTCAAACCATATGGTGGCTTTCCTTGAAGCCACTGACACAAATTCTACCCCTCACATAGGTCTACAGTCACACCAGCATTTTCTCCATGATTCTGAAGTCACACAGTCTTCTGCAAATGCAAAAGCACGCAAAATGCCCCAGGTCTGGTTAGAAGCCTAGTTACTTTCACAAAAATATTAAACCCCAAATTAATGAAACAAGAAATAGAGATATTAACCCAATGTCAGGAGGAAAAAGAAACTGAGGAAGCCATAATAATCCAAGACAATTCCAAAGGACTAATGATGAAGTATACTATCCACCTCCAAAGAAAGAACTGCTATTTATTGAACACAGACTGAAGCATGCTATTTTTCACTTTCTTTCATTTTTTTCTTTTATTCAAGTTTTCTTATACAAAATGACTAATATGGTAATGTTTTACATAATTGCAGATGTATACCCTATATCTGATTTTTTTACTGCCTCAGGGTGGGGGGGAGGGGAGGGAGGAAAGGAGGAACAGAATTTGGAACTACAAACTTTAAATAAGTAAAAATGTTTATTATCCAAGAAAAATAACTTCAATAAAGTAGCAAGATAGAAAATAAATCCACAAGTCAGTAGTATTTCTATACACTACTGACAAAAATAGGATGAAATGTTAATTGTAGAAATTCCATTCAAAAGAATTATAAAAGGCATGCATTACATGGTACTTAACTCACTCATAAGATTTCTATAAATACAAGCACAAAATATTCTTTTCATATATAGAGGAAAACACAAAATAAGAGAGAATCCAAGGCTCATGGTTTGGTCATGCCAATATAATATAAACAATAAAACTACCTAAATTAATTTATTATTGTTGTTTGAGTTGTTTTTATTGATTGCTTTTAAAGGCAGGATCATGAATTTAAACCTGGAAAGCAAGTTAGAGGTCAACTAATCAGAGGAACACTCTGCTAAGCACTGGGAACACAAGAAGGCAAGGATGTTTTTCTTTTGAAGAGGGATCAGACTGGTTTTGTTTGGCCCCAGAGGGCAGGGTTAGAAATAAGAATGGGAAGATAAGGAGAAGATTTCGGCTTAAAAGGGAAATGTATTTGCAAAAGTAATGTGATACATGCTCTGGAGTTACAGTCCAGGCTCTCACTAGCTTTGTCAAATCAGGTCCCCAGAGGGTGGATGCTAATTCTTCATTCAGGTTTCTAGGAGAAATGGAAGGGCTTGGGGGTGTGGTGTGGTGGGGAGATGTCTATCTATATACACATATACACAGATATAGGCACATACATACATACATACATAATATATATTTAATTGAAATAATTTATTTTCTCTTTCTATATGGAAAAAAGAAAAAGAAAAATAAGAGAAATGTAAGTTCTTAAAGGAATTATTCATAGTGTAAAAAAAAAAACCCAAATTCCCAATGGTCATATGAAAACATATGCCTCATTCTCTATTTTGAGTGAATTACCTCTCTATCAGGATGTGGGTAGTGCTTTTCCTCATCAGTCTTCTGAAGTTATGGTTAGTCATAGTGAAGAGATTTCTCAAGTATTTCAAAGAAGTTCATTTGCGGGGGGGGGGGGGGGGGGGGGGGGGGGGGGGGGGAGGGGGAGGGGGATATTGTTATATAAAGTGTTCTACTACGTTCTGCATCAGTTCATAGAAATCTTCCCAAATTATTCTAAAACCATTCCTGTCATAATTTCTTGTGGCACAATGATGTTCCATTACATTCATTAACATAATTTGTTCAGTCATTCCCCATTTGATGCCCCCTTCTAGCTATTTGCTACTACACAACAGCTGCTATGAATATTTTTGGCACCTGTTCTTGCTCCCTACATGAGATCAGGACCCTCTATGTAAGAACAGGGACTTCTTTATACCCTGCTGCACTTGGGTGGGCAGGTGTTTATTCAGTCATTGTGTTGGATTGTATCCATGCATCCAGTCCTAAGTAAAACCTCAATTTCCCCAGAATTCTGTTTTTTTCCCTGCACTGACCTGGGCAGCAACTTTATTTTACTGTGATGATTCATTTCTGGGAGGGGGGGATCTTTTTACTTAAATTTTAATAAACATTTTTATTTAATGTTCTGAGTTCCAAGTTCTGTCTCTCCTTCCCTCCCTTCCATCCTCTGCCCTTCCTAAGGCAGGAAGCAATCAGATATAGGTTACACATACGCAATTATGTAAAACATTACCATATTAATCATTTTATATGAGAACACTCAAATAAAAGGAAAAAATGAAAGAAAGTGAAAAATAGGATGCTTCAGTCTGTGTTCAGTTAATATCAGGGTTTGTTGTTTTTTTCTTTTTTCCTTTGGAGGTAGATAGCATGGTAAAGCATACTATTATCATTATCATATGATGATATTATTTGTTTATGTGTTTATAGATATAGATACATAATAAATATATAATCATTAGTACTTTGGAATTGTCTTGGATCATGGTATTGCTGAAGACATTTAAGTCATTCACAATTCATTAAACAATACTGATGTCACTGTGCTCAGTGTTCTCCTGTTTCTCCTCATTTCACTATACATCACTTCATATATTTTCCAGGTCTTTCTGAAATCATTTTGTTTGCCATTTCTTATAGCACAATAATATTTAATCATAATTATATGCACCAGATTGTTCAGCTATTCCCTACTTGATGGGTATTTCTTAGATTTCCAATTTTTAGCCACCACAAAAGGCTCCTATAAATATTTTTGTACAAAGAGTTCTTTTTCTCTTTTTTTTTTTGGATCTTTGGGATATAAACCAACAGTGGTATTGCCGGATCAAACGATAATCACAGTTTTATAGTCCTTTTGGCATAGTTCTAAAATACTCTCCAGAATTGTTGGATCAGTTCACAACTCCACCAACAGTACATTAGCATCCCAGTTTTCCCACATTCTACTCCAACAGCCAATATTTTTCTTTTTTGTTATATTTGCTATTCTGATAGGTGTGAGATGGTCCTTCAGAGCTATCTTAATTTGCATTTCTCTGATCAAGCAATTTAGAGCATTTTTATGTGACTGTAGATAACTTTGATTTCATTGTCTGAAAACTGCTTGTTCGACCATTTATCAATTGGGGAATGACATGTATTTTTATAAATTAGACTCAGTTCTCTATATAGTTGAGAAATGAGGCCTTTATCAGTGATATTTGTTGCAAAAATTGTTTGAGTTTTCTGCTTTTCTCATAATTTTGGTTGTATTTTTGTTTATGCAAAAGCTTTTAAAATCTTTATATAATCAAAATTATCTAATTTATATTTTATAGTGCTCTCTATATCTTCTCTGGTCCTCAATTCTTTCCCTGCACATAAATCTAACAAATAAACTATTCCATGCTGTCTTAAATTGCTTATAGTATCACCCTTTATGTGTAGGTCATGCATAGTGGGAATCTTGTTAAACCTATAGTGTGGGAGCCCACATTGCTGTGCTTCCTTCAATGTTTATCAGTTGATATATATTTGCCATCCAGACTTTAATATATTTTAGAAAGATATTTATTAAAGTGGCATAGTTGGTAAACAAAACCAAAAAACACACCCCTCAAAACCTGTCACACCAGTCTGTACAGAATTCATGGAAAAGTTGACTTAAGCTTAGAGAATATATGTGACAGTGAGGTAATTCACCACTCCTTGTTGCTGGAAGAAGTGTTCTAACCTTAATAGGGTTACTCATGATGTTCCTTTTGGCTATTTATGCAGAGCTCCTTGTAAGATCTTGAGTCTACATTGCTTAAATCATTCTACTTTGTCCTTTGTACCTGGGTTCCAATGAAAAACTCAAATCCATCACACCTTTGAAGTTTACAAGGTCCTCATCTGGACAAGGAAATGGAGAGACCGAAGATCTACTCTCCTCCTGAAACGATTCCTCTCAGGGGTTTAGCTGGAACTACTTTCTTCTTACTCACCTGTGGTTTTTAAACTGGCTTGCTCTTTTATAGAGGATCCATAGGGTGTGACCAATTATCCTCAGAAAATATTGAAAAATCTCTTGGGCAACTTCACTCCATTTCATCCAATAGCTTCAAGGCCTAATCATGCCTTTCTAATGTCCTAATTTATGTGATGAATTGATTCAATAAGAGTGTTCTCACCTGGTTATGATAGTTACTTTAAATGCGATGTGGTGAAGATTGATTCAAATCAATTGTTTTCACCTGGTGAAAGTATCAGGGTTAGAATATTTGTTAGTTATTTGAAGTAGGAAGAAGTGATTGATTGACTCACTCCCACCTTTTTAAATTAGAACTGTCCAAAGTAGGGAAGTAGGGCAAATCTTCAAATGGAAGCTGGATGACTCCTTTTAAGGAGTGATTCAAAAGGAATTCTTGTTCAGGTATGATTTGGAATTGATGACCTCCAAAGTCCCTTCCAAATCTGGGACCTTCTGATTTACAGGTACTACCTCGTTATTCATTGAGCTTAAATATGGCAGAGGAATACATATTAAAGTGACTATAACAGAACATGGAAAATAATAAATATCTCTGTGCTAGACAGCCATGCATTCTTATTTTCATCTTTTGTCCATGTCCTCGAAAAATCTAGGCTCAGATCCTATACTTTATAGCCCCATTAGTGCCATCATATGTTGTCCCTTTTCTGTCTCATCTAGATCACTTGAGATTTCTAGAATTTTGTTTTTGACAATCTCCCATCCCTTTTCAACCATATGCTATGATATCATAGGATGGTCATGCCACCAAACACATCTTTCCCCTGCATTTTGAAATATTTTCCTAAAATCTAAACCCCATGACTGAGGACATTCACCATTTCCTTCTTTAGCTATTTCAAACTCTAAAATGACATGGTGACTTCTGTTGAAGTTTCACTTTTCTTCAATATCACACACTTGTTCTTTTTTCTTGGTCATAAGTAAATATGGAAGTTATCAGAGTCTGGCTTTCAGGTGTTACAAGACTTTCTCGTGTTGGCTGGATATTTGAAAACTCTTTACTATTGTATCTTATATTGGAACTAATTCCCATCAGAGGATGAACATACACTTTTGCCCTCTCACTAGGCACACATAGCTAATCCACCATCAGGCCCCTAGCTGGGGAAGGAGCAGTGTTTATACTCATTCCCCTCAGATGGATGTGTACATTTGTCTGGGAGGAGCCAGACCATGTGGGAGGGCAGGTGGTGTACTACTTACCATGCAAGTTTATGTCTCTCCTTAGAGCTGCCTGGAGTTAAACTAGGAAGATAATTGTTTAAAAGGAAGGGAATGGCAAATAAATGATCATCATAATAAAACTACTTTCAGAATACCAAAGGCCAATGAAGGAAGGAAATTTACTATACAAAAGACATGGCAGAAGGAAGGCCAAGAGACATGCTGACTGACTCATGAGAAATTTACAACATAATTGACAGGAAATTATAGCTTGAGCTGAAGTGACAAGTCATTAAATGAATATCAGAGAAAATAAAGCGAAAATGATATTCCTCTGAGACAAATAACCCACTAGGATGCTACCAAGAAACTAGTAGCAAATGTGCACTTTGAAAAGATAAAGAACATCTGAGTAGCATTTGTGGTGACAAATGGTGACAAATAGTGAAGGACGACTACAACAAGAGGAAGGGATAGTGCAAAATTCTAGTTTCACTTCCAAGTTTCACTTGGAAGAAAGAGAATATGTATGAATAAAGCCTGCTTGGAAAAGAAGAGGGAATTGCATGGAGGAAGGAAAAGATAATAGGGTCAGCAGGGGGATTTCAGGATTTGATTGACTGTGGGCCAGTTAATCTATTCACCTTGAACTGACTAACTTGGCAGTTAAACACTTACACACTGACCCCTCACCCACCATCTTAAATCACACCTTGAGGACTGTGAAGGCCAACTTATCCCGGGGCTCTTCTGGAGCTGGAAAGTGAACTTTGTATTCAGACAACAGAGGTTACTACTGGTAAAAGCATTGACAAGACCTCGGGTTTAGAAGATTAACAAAAATCATTACGTTGTAAATCTCTGGCAAATGACAAGTATGTTGTTGTTGTTTGGTCATGTCTGACTCTTCATGACCCCTTTTGGGGTTTTCTTGGCAAAGATACTGAATATCTTTTACAGATGAGAAAACAGAGGTAAACAGGGTTATGTGATTTGCCCAGGGTCACAGAGCTACTAAAGGTCTGAGGCCAGATTTGAACTCACGAAGAGGAATCTTCCTGACTCAAGGTCCAGAATTCTATCCATCCTGTCATCTAGCTGCCCCAGATGACAAATATACACAAAAACATAGGGTTCAAAGATACTCTTAGCAATAGAGATGAAAGAGACCTTAAGAGACCCTTGGATTCCTTTTCTCTCTTGAGCTAAGAGTCTAAGTCAACTAATCTAACTCAGCACCTTCATTTTACAGAGTTCCAGGAAACAGGTCAGAGAAATTAAGTGACTTACCCAGTATCATACAGCAAGGCAGTGGCAAGAGTAGGATTTTGGAAATACTATTCAAATGGTTGTCTGGAAGGCCTAGAATCAATTATTGCTATGATTTTCTGGTGCTTACTGTCTCTGTGACTCTGAACTTAACCTTTCTGAGACTCTATGACTTACCTACTAAATAAGTTATAGACAATTTTGATTTGCAATGCAAAATATCTGAGGCTCTAACTCAGTATCTATTTACTCTTTGTTTTTGTTTTTTGTTTTTTGTGGGACAATGAGGGTTAAGTGACTTGCCCAGGGTCACACAGCTAGTAAGTATCAAGTGTCTGAGGCCAGATTTGAATTCAAGTCCTCCTGAATCCAGGGCCAGTGCTCTATCCACTGTGACACCTAGCTGCCCACTATTTACTCTTAATTTGCACAATATAATAACAAGCTTACTTATCTCTGTTGCAAAGCCGGAGCAAATTAGAAGTAATTCAGAAGGAGGGTAAGAAACTTCTATCTGTAGACCTAGGGACAGCAGGGACAAATGATAGCTTATAGCAGTGGGGGTGGGGAGAGGAAAAGAAACTGCTTAGATATCAAAATTGGCACTGAGGTTATCACAGCACCATCATTGATGATCACCTGGAGGACTTGGAATCATTATCCAATGTTTAAATTATGTTCAGCATAGTCTGTTTAAAAAGCCAGGGGAGTGATTTTAGAAAGATTTCAATCCAAAAAATGCTTAGAATACAAAGTTTTCATGCATAAAGGAATAAACTATTTGGAAGAAAAAAAAGGGCTAAGCTATCCCAAACTATACTTTTTAATCAACCAAGAATCATTTATAAAGTGCTTGCTATATGCTGGGTACCAGGTCTAAGTCCTGGGGATAAAAAATAAAAAGTAACAATCCCTAGTAAAAGCTTATATTCTAATGAGGGAGATAATGAAGAAGTATAGAAATACTCACAGAATAAAGGTAAAGAGAATGAATATGAATGAATATTAATTAGTTAAATAGAAGGTTGTATTACAGGGAGGGCCCTCATAGTTGAGGGACTCCTGGGCAATGGTGCTTGAGTTGCTGTTTGAAGGAAGAACTGGAAACATGCTGAGTGCAGGAGATGGGAAAGGACATTCCAAACATTTGAGACAGCAATGGCATTTCCCTAGGGCTCTGAATCATCAGTGGCCAGCATTTGTAGGGTTTACAACGTCCTTTACACATATTGTCTCATGTAATCCTAAGAATCCTAGAAGTGAGGCGCTATTTTACAGAGGCTGTAACTGAGGCTGAGAGAAGTTGAGACTTGCCTATGGATGCACAGATAGAGACTGGAGTTAGTGTTGCATGAAAGACAAGGTAGTTTTGGATGTGGAGTCTTGGGCTCAGGTCCCAACCCTGCTCTTTTCTAGCCACGTGACCTTGGATGGATCATTGAGCCTGTTTCTTTATTTGTAATGTGATGATTGTTATTCTTCTCAGACCTGCCTCAAAGAGTTGTTTCAAGTCTCTGCTCATTTTGGGTTTTGTTGTTGTGGTGGTGGTGGTGGTTTTGTTTTTGGTTTGTTTTTTATTTTTTTTTTTGTTGTGTGTGTGTGTACAATCTCTCTAAATGCCGATGTTCTGCTCAAATGTGAAGGATGCTACTACCTATTAAGCATGCAGGTTTTCACAGGCATTTTCGCATGTAGTACCACAAAGGTCCAAATATACAGAACACAATGCCCTCTTCCCCTCCACCTGGCCAATCTGATTTATGTAAA
Source organism: Dromiciops gliroides (assembly GCF_019393635.1). Classification (NCBI taxonomy): domain Eukaryota; kingdom Metazoa; phylum Chordata; class Mammalia; order Microbiotheria; family Microbiotheriidae; genus Dromiciops; species Dromiciops gliroides. Next base: position 71,680,072 of record NC_057866.1, read on the forward strand.
ACCTGAATATCAGTATATCAACATCAGAATTTCAGCATAGGGGCAGCTAGGTGGCACAGTGGATAGAGCACCGGCCCTAGACTCAGGAGTACCTGAGTTCAGATCCGGCCCCAGACACTTAACACTTACTAGCTGTGTGACCCTGGGCAAGTCACTTAACCCCAATTGCCTCACTAAACAAAAAAAAAAAAGAATTTCAGCATATATTTATTTTCAGAAAGATGTCTTTGTATAACCAAATCTGTTTTACCAATTGCAATCTTCTGCTTGTAGAACCATAGACTAATGGCTATGCAAGTAGAGTCATTTACCAACTCAATGCCTTCATTAGGTAAATGTGACATTGAGAAAGCAGTCTACTTTCAGTGCCTCTATTTCCTCTCCTCTTACTCTCTGCCAAACCCTCTGCAAATGGGCTTCCAACCTCATCATTCAGCTGAAACTATTCCCTCCAAAGTTACCAACGATCCCTTAATTGCCAAATCTAATAGCCTTTTCTCAATCCTCATCCTTCTCAATTTATCTGAGTATTTGACACAGCTGATCACCCTCTCCTACTCCATACTCTATCTTAGAAAAAGACTTTGTAACAATGCTCTCCAGGCTTTCCTTCTAACTGCCTGACCACTCTTCAGCCTCTTTTGTTGGCTCTTCATCTGTCCCACCTTCCTCCAAGATGATGTCCTGGGCCCTCTTGTCTTCTTGGTCTTTATTGTTTTCCTTTGTGATCTTATTGCTTCCCACAGTTTCAGCTATCATCTCTCAGCAGATGATTCACAAATAGCCATATTTAGCCTCAGTCTATCTTCTGAGTTATAATCACATGTCACAAACCAACTACTGGGCATCTCAAACTGAATGTTCTTAAGGCTTCTCCAACTCCACATTCCAAAACATAACTCATTATCTTCTCCCCCTCAATACATCCCCTATCTAATGTGTTTTTGTTTTGTTTTGTTTTGTTTTGTTTTGTTTTGTTTTTGTCAAAGATAAGTTACTTAACTTCTCATTGCCCCCAGGGAATTTTATTATTTTCAGATAAGGTTGAGATCTGTAATAGTGAAGGGAGTTTCCACAAAGGAAGTTTTTCTCTACTGAGAAAATCCTAGGTTAATCTTTCCCACACTCTGCAAAAAAAAAAAAAAAAAGAGTTCTGAGGAAACATTAGAAATCCAGAAGCCTGAAGAATTAGAAAGAATGTAGAACCCATACAGTTCTTTTAATTGTGAAATAGGAAAGCGAACTTCAAACAACAAGATTCTTACATTCCTTTCATGAGGAGTGTGGATTCAGTGGAGATCAAAGCAAGGAAGTTTTTTCAAAAGTCTGAAAGTTGAAAATAAAAGAGGACATTCGGTCAAAATCAGGGCATTTGAATTGTTATAGTAATAGGAGATTAGACCAACAGTCTAGGCCAGTGTCCTGTCTCTGACATTGGCATCAAAGGATATTTTGGCAAGCTCCCACCCCCCTCCCCAGGCCCCATGACATTGCCTTCAAAGAGCTGGGGATGGGTTCCAAGCTTCCTTTAGTGTTCCTCAGCAGCTCATTATGGATCTATCATCCATGAATTTCTCTAAACTTTTCTGGAACCTATTTATATCTTCAGTTTGTATCACCCCTTAGGGTAATGAGTTCCATTAGTTTATTAACTGCTGTGTAGGCTTTCCCTTTATTTGTCCTAAAATGCCTCCTTCAAGCTTCAAGAGTTACCCTCTAATTCTAATATTCTGAGATCTAGTGAACTAACCCCTGTTAATCCTCCCCCTATAGTTCATGATTTCATAAGCTTCAATTATATCCTCTCCCCACCTCCAGGCTTTCATCTTTCCAAGCTGGAGTCTCACATTTTTAATCCATCTTGATCAAATATCCTTTTATCTTTTATATGGGGGGAAGGATCCTTCTGTTAAACCTTTCCAGCCCCCTTTGTACCTCTTGTTATATGTAGACCAGCACAATACAGTGTATCCCAGTTAATTCCAACATTGCCCGATAGAAAAGTAAGATGATATCTTCTGCTTTTTCTGTTTGTTTTGTTTTAGTATTGTTTATGATAAGAGGCAGAATGTAGTCAAAAGAGTAAGGGGTTTAGAGATAGAGAACATTATTTCCAATCCCAGCTCTTCAACTTCCTACCTATGTGACCTTGACAAATCACTTGCCTTTCTGGGCCTCAATTTTCTCATCTGTATAATAAAGGGATTGGCCTAAGTGACATCTAAGTCTCCTTTGAGCTCAAATCTATGGTACTATGGGGCAGCCATGTGGTGCAGTGGATAGAGCACTGGCCCTGGAGTCAGGAGGACTTGAGTTCTGATTCAGCCTCAGATACTTGATACTTACCAGCTGTGTGACCCTAAGCAAGTAACTTAACCCCAATTGCCTCAAACATCCAGGGCCATTTCCAGTCATCCTGATATATATCTTTCTACTGAACCCAGATGGCTCTGGAGGAAAGAGTGAGGCTGGTGACTTTGCACAGCCCTTCCTCACTTAAATACAATTCACTGTAAGTCGTTCTTCTGAGTTATAATCACATATCACAAAGTTATTCTTGGACATCTCAAACTAAATAATCTTTAGGCTTTTCAAACTCAAACTCATCACCTCCCAATGCTATGGTCCTCTTTGACAACAAAGGACAAACAACAACAGTGCTATGATGCCCATTGGCCCTTCTGGTGAGAATATTCTAAAAGGATCCCAAAAGCCCTTTCCTGGGTCATATCTGATAAAGTAGCTTAGATTTTTTTTCTTCCCACTAAATGCATCACCACCTATTTGTCAGCAGTGATGTACATCTGCCTTTGCTTCATTTCCTTAGGCTGGTAAGATCTCTTTTGTAGTTTATCAGCAAGTTAACACTGATATTGAGTCACTAAATTTTGTTCCCAATCTTACTAAAGATATTCAACTTTCCAGTGGTTTCCCCAAACTATCTGACACTTAAAAACTTTATAAAAGATGACAAACATTAGGACAACAAGTTACCTAATCCAATATCCACAACAACAAGTGTTTTTGAGTCCATACATATACTGGTAGAGAGTACATTACCCCATTTAAATAGGCACTGTGTTTCCCCATCTGAAAGGAAATATGCAATACAAAGCACCTCTTTCTTTCTGCCTTCTACTTAGAGGTATTTCTGTTGGAAGGAAGTAGCCCCTTATTCCCTTTCCTCCAATATAGAAGATATAAAATAAAGGATCAAAGGATCATATAGATTAAGAGCTGAATTAATAAGAACTAGCATATATATATATATATGTTTGTGAGGTACTTTATATAAATATAAATAATATGAATATAAAATATAATTTTGTGAGGTACTTTATATAAATATAAATAAATATGAATATAAAATGTTATCTCATTTTATATTCACAACAACTCTGGGATGTAGGTGCCACTATTATCCTAATTTTACATATGAGAAAACCAAGATTAAGAGAAGTTATGACTTGCTCAGGATCAGTCACTCAGCTGGCATCTGAGGCCAGATTTGAGCTAAGGGCCTCCTTACTGTAAGACTAGAACTTTGCTTGATCCACCTACTGGATGCCTCTGGTGACTCTGGAGACAATCGAATTCAACTCCATCATTTTGCAGTTGAGGAAGCAGTTCTGGACTTCTTCAGAGTCAGATTTTGAGAACTTTCTGGGGTCTCAGAAAATCCATACAACCTCTAGACTCTCTTTGATGGGAAGAATCATATCTCTAGGGCCCTATGACCCTCTCCCCAGAGGGTATAGCATTGTAACTCAACTCAAACTCCAAACAGATTCATTAAAATTCAGCCAATTTTCTTAGGTAGCGAAGTATTACCTTGATAACCCTTCAAAGATCCTAACTCAATGTTACTGTTGGTAAAAATTTGCTCATGCAGTAGACATATGCCCATAGTATCAAACTGAATTTCTATGCCTACCACTCCTTACCTTACTTAGAACTTTGTTACCAGTATTTATTACTTGATAATCTAGTTTACTCTTTTTTTTTTGTGGGGCAATGGGGGTTAAGTGACTTGCCCAGGGTCACACAGCTAGTAAATGTCAAGTGTCTGAGGCCAGATTTGAACTCAGGTACTCCTGAATCCAGGGCCGGTGCTTTATTCACTGTGCCACCTAGCTACTCCCATCTAGTTTACTCTTTACCCTGCTCTATCCATAGTTTGAAACTATATTGAAAACCCTTGTTCCATCTCTTGAAACTACCTCTCTTCTGTCTACAATCTATTAATTCCAAGATGGTTATTAAATAAGTCTCAATAACACCTGTGAGATGACCTCTGCTTGGCTCTAAAGATACAGCCATACATGACATAATACATAAAACACTGGAGTCAGGAATACTTGGAATCAAATAACATGATTACTAGCTATGTGACCCTGGGCAAGTCACTTAAACTCTCCCAGCAGTTTCTTTATTTATAAAAAGATGTAATGATACCACTTATCCCACATAGCTCTTGTGATGATCAAAGGAGATGATATATATGTGAAGGGTTTTGCTCATTCCCTCAAAGTAAGGATTGTTTTATTCCTTTTATTTGTATTCTGAATGCCTGGCACATCATAGGTGCTTATATGCTCATTGAGTAATTACATATTAGTTATCTTATCTAGAAAGAAAATTGGGAGCTTAGTTTAAAAGAGACAATGTTGGTGGAGTTCATTCAAAGCATGGAATTATGTCAATGCCAATAACTATTAAATTAATATTTAGATTATGGTCGGAGTTGTTGGTAGGCTTGTGTGCACACAAAATTGAATGAACATTACAAGACAAAAGGCACATCATCACTTTTTCCTCCCCAGGGAAAATTTCATGGGGGTAATCTGCTAGCTGACTATACTTCACATTTGGCTTAGTAATTATTACAAAATATCTAGTAATAATAGACACTGTGTCAAGCATAAAATCAAACCTGCTAAGTCAGAACATATTGATGGAATTATCTTGATACTTGTATATTGCAGGGGCTCTGAATTTCAGATGGCAGTGGGGAAGAAAGGTGCAAATATAGAACCCCAAATTAAGATGCATTCAGAATCTTGCAACTGCTTGGAAGAGAAATGTACAACTGAGATTTTGAGAATTAACTATGTCAAATAACTAGAAAAATCTAAAAAATAGTTGATATAATGAAACAGGATCTTTAAGAGTTATACAGGAAAAAAAACCCATCTCATTGAAGGAGCATATCAAGAAGAGAACAGAACAGGGAGGATTGTTATAAAATGAAGCAGGTGGCCGGGGAGATGAAGAGATAGCAACTGTTCCACCTAGACCTCTCTGTCCAAAGCAAGGCCTGAAAACAGATGAACACATGGACACATTTTATGTTGCCAATGCCGATTAGATCTGCACACCCTGAGTGTAAGTGGATGGCTGTAGTCTGAGAGGAATAATGCAGGCAGCAACAGAGATTTCAAGTGCTCTTCACAATATCTGAAATATTGTTGTTGGTTGAAATGTACAGCAATTTTTTTAAAGGCTCAAATGTTTATCAGCAGGATAGTCCACAGTAAAGTGGCTCTAAAGAGGGAAAGGGTTTATTGTAATTGCAATTGCTCCAAATTGAATGAATGAGTTCAGAGGAAAGATAAACAAAAATTAAGTGACTTTTCTTTTAGAGAAAAACACCCTGGCAGAAATTCCAATCCTTACACTTAAAAGACAAAAATATAAAAAAGCAATATTTAATACATTGTGACCAGGGGAGAGCTATCCCAGAGGAAACTGAGGTATTTTGCCATAAACCTCTGGATCAACCTGCCCTGGCCCAGCTGCCTTTGGAAATTCTGCATATGAGTGGCCTGATCCTATGAGAACTGTCTGTTTAATACTGTGGAGACTGGCAAACACAGATTTTGGGCATTATATTAATGCACTAGCATTTATTAATCACTAAAGATACAAAGATAAAATTTAAATAGTTCTTGTCCTGGGGGAACTTATATCTAATGATGAAAAACATATAGATACCCAGGAGTATGGCACTCACAGCAGGAGGGTATTGTTCAGAGTGGGCCTTGGACAAGTCCTGTGGTGGTTTTGATTTCATATTGGACCAATATGAGAAACTCAGAGATCATTCAACAGTTAACAAAAGATGCACCTCAAGTCACACCTTCTATGTGAAGACCTTTCTGATTCTTCCAGTAGGATTACCCTCCTTGCCACACTTCCTTGGAGTGTATTTATTCTCCTTCATTTTATTCTAAATACACCTACACATGTTCCTGTTATTTTCACCTTTGGAATATACATTCCCTGCAAATAGAGATTATTTCATTGATTGTATTTGTGTCTACAGCACCTAACACAGTGTCTGGCATAAAGTACTTAAACAAGTGCTTCTTTTATTTAAAAGTAAAACAAAATTTGTAATGTATTTTTTTTGATAAAAGCATTTTAATTTTTGAAGTTACATGTAAAGATAGTTTCCAACATTTGTTTATATAAAATTTCCAATTTCAAATTTTTCTCCCTTCCTCCCCTCCCTCCCCCCTTCCCTAGATAGCAGGTAATCAGATATAGGTTATATATATATATATATATATATATATATATATATATATATATATATATATATATATATATATATATATATATATATATGTGTGTGTGTGTGTGTGTGTGTGTGTGTGTGTGTGTGTGTATGTATGTATATATATGTATATATCTGAAACATTAAACATATTTCTGCATTAGTCATAAGAGAAGAAACAGCGCAATAAGGAAAAACTTCAACATAGAAAAACAACAGCCCCCAAAACAAAAGAAATCGTATTGTTCAATCAGTATCCATACTCCACAGTTTTGTTTTGTTTTTTTTTTTTTTGGATTTGGAGATCCCCTTCTATCATGAGTCCCCTGGAACTCTCCTGTACCATTGCATTGGTGAGAAGAATCTAGTCCATCACAGCTGATCAACACACAATATTGATGATACTGTGTACAATGATCTTCTGGTTCTGCTCATCTCACTCATCATCAGCCCATGCAAGACCCTCCAGGTTTCTCTGAACTCCTCCTGCTCATTGTTTCTTACAGAACAATAGAATTCTATTACATTCATATACCACAACTTGTTCAGCCATTCCCCAATTGATGGGCAACCCCTCGATTTCCAATTCCTTGCCACCACAAAAAGAGCAGCTATAGATATTTTTGTACATGTGGGTCCTTTTCCCTTTTTTATGATCTCTTTGGGAAAAAGACCCAAAAGTGGTATTGCTGGGTCAATTACAATGTATCCAACATTAGAAGGGATGCAGAAAGCTGGGAAACAATTTTTATGGCCAGTACTTCTGAATTCTAGTTAAACTGTCTAAAATATCTAATGAGTGGTCGCCAATAAATTATAAGCTTTAGTAAGAGTTAGACTTTTAAGCATTTATTAAGGAGAATAAGAGTTTGGTAAAGAGAGAGAAAAAGGCCTAGATTCCTATCTATTAAAGGGAGAGCACATTTCTAGCTCCCTTCTCCGCCAGCGTCCAAAGGAAAGAGCACGAGACTGAGCGCCAGTCTCTTCCTTCCTCCTCCCACTAGCCCGCATCACTTCCTGACTCCTGGTCTTGCCCTCAAAGACCTTCCCTTCATGGGCAGAACTCCTCTACAGTAAGTATCCAGCAGGTGGCGTTATTCCAATCGTTACAGTCCCCCCTGTTGTTCCTCAAGAAACAAAATGTTTCCTTGACGGAACAGTAAAAAGAATACAATAACTATTGCTAACTAATAATATGTGAACGACAATATAGAAAAGGAAGAGAGGAAAGTTTTGTCCAGAGGGGCGATTTTTTTTTTTTCCTCATGAACCGACGCTTTGACATTAGTCTTGCAAAGGGAGGGCCTCTGCAGAGAATACATGTTACAGATGGTGTATATTATAACAGAAAGAGAAAAAAAAACAACAAAAACAACAAATCAAAACTGTTCATTTAAAGTCTCTGAAAGTCTTTTCTCAGATGTCCTCTAGGTGTAGTCGTAGAATGGAAGTCTCTTCAGGGGTTGATGTGTGGATGCTGGTAATCAGCCAGGAAAATTTCCTACAAAATTGAGCTTAACACAACTTTAAAATAGCTTTGTCTATAATCAAATCCAACAATGAAAGTTCTCAAAAACATGTCTAAGGGAATTCAGAATCTTAGTTGTTACACATGAAACATATAATAAAACAAAAATTGAACCATTCTTTAAAATTATAATATTACTATAGTCCCCCCCTTATGGAGAGTAATTGAGAAGACAATTGCTGCGATATTAATTTTTAAAAATAATTTTTATCTTTGTTTCATCACTTTTTGCATCATCTGCCTAATTATCCTCATGCCATTATGAGAAATTAGAAAATCTAATATAATTGGTAACAGGTGTCAAGGCCAAATTCAACACTGTTATTTATCATGACACCTGAGATAATTATGGGGGTTACCATAAAAGAACAGAGAAATGATGGGATATGAGCATTCCCACACTTGAGCAATATATACTGCCCATGCAGTATGCCAGGTTTAAAATAGGTGGATGGAATATACGTCCATGCCACCAAACATATTGGAGGAAACTGAGTCAGACTTAATCAGATGCATGGGATTGAGATGTCCATGGCATCAGGCATATAGGAGGGAGCATAGAAGCCAGGTGTAGAAGTGAGATGGGTGGGATCAATACTTCCAGCCATCTGTACAATATTGTGGGGAAAAAGAGAAAATATTAAACCAAGAGAATCCAACCTCAACATTTGTCAAAAGCCGTTCCCTCGGCCATACCTTGACTTCATGTATATCTCCCCTCATGTGACAGTTCAGTGTCTGCTCTTGCACGTATTCCTCTTGTGATTGGACTGGCATCTGATAACTCAGAATAAAGGCAATTAATGTCTTAAATGATAAGTTCCCATAATCTAAGTCTCATATGGATTTAAAAATTGAGGATAATAAATGATTGCAAAAAATGTGAATACATCTTGACTCAGAACACAATATATAATTATGCAACAATTTCAAATAATACCCCTTTTTTGTACTTAGTATACAATTACTTTTGTGAAAAATCAGAACATATTTAAATACAAGTTAAAGCACAACAGAATCTCAAAGAAAACTTTTTTTTTTGAAAAAAGAAAACTTTTACAAATGTTCCCCTCTTTTTTTTTTTTTTGGAATATGCTTATCAAAAATAATACTTCTAGAATCAATTTACACTTGCCATGGCAACCAATTTGCCAGGGAAATGCTTTGAAGAGTTTGATCAAATAATCAGTTGAGAAAAAATAACAAAAACAAACAACTCAGAACATGGGAGCACAATACTCCTAGAATTAACATTGTATTATGAAATCAAAACCATCTTGCAATTTTTTAAAATTAGATAAATGTATAGAAGAAAATACACATGGAACAATAAAAGACAGTGAAATTCAAACTAAGGAAATCTAAATGAGCATGAACTTAATATTAATGAGTATTACAAAATATAAACTTGATCACATGACTATAAAAAGCTTTTACAAATATTCTCCTTGTTTTAGAAACTAAGTATAAGACACAATCTCAAAAGCATTAAAATCTCTATGAAAATAAACCTATACCATTAATTCCAAAATGTATATGTAATAGCATAGAAATCCTATGTAACCTCTGAACTGACATTAATAATCTGAGTGAATTCAGAACACTCTTGATTCCGATATCTAAAATCCCCAATACTCATATCAATACCTTGCTGCTTACTTCTACATTTCTGTAAAATATATACCCTTCCATGGCAAAAGAAGCAGAGTCTTGAACTATGTTGATTGTCATTCTTATTCAGCTTAAGTTTTTCTTCTTTAACCCCTCTATATTGTCTGTCAGTCTTTTCACCATACAAATGCTTTATAAGATTACTAATTAAAGACAAAAGCAGGTTAGCAAAATTATGAACAAAACGAGCATATCTGGAATTTAAAGGGTTTTCTAAGGTTGTCTCAGAAGCACAGCCAGGATGGGGAAGGGCTGAGCCTGAAGCTGCAAATGCAGGTAGAAAAAGTTGAGCATGCGCATCAGATCTCTGGACTTCCCAGGCAGGGGAAGCAATGGGCTTGGCCATGGGAGGAGTAGAGGGTGGGGTCTGGAGAGGAGGGGAGGGACCAGAGCAATTTGAATCAGACTGGATTTTGAACTCAGGCCTGGATTCCTCTTCCCCCACTTTGCCTCCAGGTGCTAGGGGATTAAAAGCTTCCAGAGGGTGGGTCGTTGCCTCCAGGCATGCAAAATTAGAGCAACAATTAGTGTTAGAATTGGGAAAAGCTGCAGGAAACTCTTCAGGTTTCTCTGAAAAAGCATGGTTGGGAGAGGGAGAGATATTTCCTTGTGTGAGTAAGTTGCTGGCTCTTTTAACAAAAATAAAAAGAAAAATAGAAAATCCACAAAAACAAAGCATTAACATGATCTTATCTCCCATTTGTCTGGTTAAACAGACCAAAATCAAAAATAGGGTAATTAGGGAGTTTAAAAGGTCCATTCGAAAAAATTTAAAGGAAAACACAGCCAGTACACCAGTACTTAGCAGTTAAAGGGAGAGGGAGGGGAAATTTCTTACCCAACCAGAAGATCAGAAGACTGAGGGTTAGCTTTCCTCTTCGTGGTCAGCCATCTGTTAAGGGTTAAAATTCTAGTTAAACTGTCTAAAATATCTAATGAGTGGTCGCCAATAAATTATAAGCTTTAGCAAGAGTTAGACTTTTAAGCATTTATTAAGGAGAATAAGAGTTTGGTAAAGAGAGAGAAAAAGGCCTAGATTCCTATCTATTAAAGGGAGAGCACATTTCTAGCTCCCTTCTCCGCCAGCGTCCAAAGGAAAGAGCACGAGACTGAGCGCCAGTCTCTTCCTTCCTCCTCCCACTAGCCCGCATCACTTCCTGACTCCTGGTCTTGCCCTCAAAGACCTTCCCTTCATGGGCAGAACTCCTCTACAGTAAGTATCCAGCAGGTGGCGTTATTCCAATCGTTACATTTCTAAAATATATAGGGAACTAAATCAAATTTATAAGAATCCAAGTCATTCCCCAATTAAGAAATGGTCAAAGGATATGAACAGGCAGTTTTCTGATGAAGAAATCAAAGCTATCTATTCCCATAGGAAAAAATGCTCTAAATCACTATTGATTAGAGAGATGCAAATTAAAACAATTCTGAGGTACCACCTGACATCTATCAGATTGGCTAATATGACAAAAAAGGAAAATAAATGTTGGAGAAGCTGTGGGAAAATTGGAATGCTAATGCATTGTTGGTGGAGCTGTGAACTGATCCAACCATTCTGGTAAACAAGTACTTCTTAATCAATTTATTAATCCACATTGGTGACAGAAGTGCTTTACAATGATGAAATTGTGGGTCTACTCCCCCCAAGCGCAGAAAAATACATAAACAATGTTCCCATCATATATTGCTATTTTGCTTTGTAAGTATCTGCTCATTTCACACCTAACTTCTTAAATATGTTGGATGTTTTCTAACTGTAGGTCCATCAATTAGTAAACATTACTTAAGCATCAAAAGATAGAAAAAGGTAAAAGGTAGAATCCTTACCCATGAGAAGCTTCCAAACTAATTAGAGAGATAGAATCTCTAAATACTCCACTTAAAAAACAATGAGATGGGGCAACTAGGTGGTGCAGTGGATAGAGCACTAGCCCTGGAATCAGAAGGAGTTTATAATACTAGAATTCTAGGGCTAGAACAGACATCAGAGATCACCTACACCTTTGCCCTTATTTAACCAATGAGGAAACCCAAACCCAGACTTGTTAAGTGTCTTGTGAGGGATCACACAATAACTGGAAAATCCAGGTTATATCCACAGGTCTTTAGACTCAAGTGCCAGTGTGCTTTTCTTGATGTCAGGGTGCCTGGGAGAGATCACTATGGCACTAGGAGGAGACATGGAAGAAGAAAAAGTTGAATTGGGTCTTGATTATAGGTAAGAGAAGAAAAGGGGAGAAACAATTCTAGGTTCAAGGAAGGGGTGAAAATGGGAACAGCAGAATCAGAAATACACCAAGTTTTCTTGAAGGACAATGGACATACCAGCTTGGCTGCATAGGAGGATACATTGTATGGTAGGAAAAGAAATAATAATGAGAAGTCAGGCTGGAGCCAGGCTATAGACAGCCTTGAATGCTAACCTAAGGATAGATTCAATCCTTATGTCAGTAGGGAGCTTCTAAAGGTTTTTGAACATTGGATACACAGTATAAAATCAGTGTTTTCAAGGGTACAGCTATTTTAGCTGAAGAGGATATAGTACATTGGATGGGGAGAATGTCAGTTAGCAATGCCCCCTGGTCAACAAATTAATTTGACCCATCAAGGAATTGTTTAAAGGCAAGCTGAATGAAGGTCACAGTTAGGCAAAGCACTATCAAGCATGGCTGAGGAACAAAATCTCAATCTCTCTCTCATAATATATTCTGCTACTTTTCTGTGTCCTCTATCCAACTACTAGGAAGATATTTTCTTCTTAGAGGAGAGCTAAAATAGTGATTTAGGTTTCAAATTAGCATTGCTTATTTGTATATTCAACATGGGAATATAGTAGAGGGAGGATTTTCTTTCTTCTGAATATATACAGATATATATGTGCATATATATATATACATATATATATGCAAGCCAGTTACAAACATACACACAATATGGTAATTAGTTATAATGAAAATAGAAAAGGAAGGAAGTGGATAAAATATATGCTGCCTCTACAAAGCTCAAGTTACAGAATTCTTCCAGGGACATGTATATAATTCCTTCCTCAGCCTATATGGAATTCTATCCCCATGGCAACAGGCAGGAAGTATTCTATTCTAAAGAACAGCAGGGGGAAAACTGGGAACACATCTCTCACATGACAATGGGAATCAATGGGAAAACACAATTTGCTTTTACAGACATTGTTGACTTACAGCTCACATTTTTGAAATGTGCTTCATTTCTAGAGTGAGACTTGACTTAGAGACTATTTAAGACTATCTGGGCCCTATTGGTCAATATGGGACCTCACTGCTTCACTTTGGTACTGGGCTCCTCATTAAGGCAGCTTTTACCACACATAAAAACTTGCCTGGCATATGGTAAGGTACACAGCTTGACAGAGCCACCTTGAGAAACACCAGTGGTTCAAAGGCTATCTGCTGCTGGGAGACATTGAAAGACGGGGTGGTATAAGTCAAACCACAATATGGTGGTACCCAAGGACACAAGAAGAAAAGGTCATGCTTTGAGCCCTGAACAAAAAGGATTGACCTATTAGGGGGAAAGCACAAACTGACTTTTCTCCTACAGGAATACATTACTATTTAACAGCAGCCTCAGTAGAACCATCTTTGACTCTAATGGAATTTTCCAATTCCTTTCCTTTGAAAACCTTTGAAAATGAAGGATGACTTTTGTGAGCCTAAGAAATCAAGAACTCTTCCCCACCTCCCACCCACCCCCATATGGCACATTTGGGGATGAGTGGTCTCTAGTAAACATAGAGTTAACATGGAGAATTCTCCTTGAATTTATGTCCCTCTCCTTAACCCTTTCCCCTACTCCCAAACTAATCAGAAAAGAAAAATGCACAGTCCTCATTCTGGAACTTCTTGACTCTCAATCATTTGTGTCATAATCATATTGCTGTTTCGACTTTCCCTTTTTGTTTGTGCTTAATAGGGAAGTAGCTCCAATAAGTGTAATCTGAAGGTCAATAATGCTCCAAGGCCTGCCATGGAATTGACTGACCTGAAGCATTTGGAAGCAAGATCCCTGCTTACTAACACTTGAATAATACACTCTGTGTTAATCGGAACATCTGGGGGTAAGTCTTTCCCAGGGTGCATTGGGATTTGGATGTACAAATCCCATTATTGGTAATGGGAGTTATAACCCAGCTGCCCACATGCTAAGCTAAAAATATCACAAGATCTTTATGGCATTCCAGACTCCCAAGAAGCTTTCACCTTAAACTTTGAGGTTGTTAGTATAAAATGCAAAGGCAAATTTCTAGCCTGATACAATTAAAATAAATTTTCTTTTGAAAAACAATACCTACTGCACCGTTAGTAGACAAATGTCTGCAAGTTAACCATCTAAAAGCAATAAACAATAAACTTAAATTATAGGAAAAAAAACAATTAGTATGCCAATTAGTCTCTATTGCGATGACTTCCATGGAAAACAAAAATTCTGTTTCGCTGCCGTACAAGGTGTCATGGAATGAACTCAAGTCATTTAGGATTCACTAATAATTATAAAGGGGCATTTGACAAATTATGATATGACTCTATAAAGTAGTAATGTAAAATGGCTAACCACCAAATGGTAAAAGCTTTTCTACTTCACCAGCTTTTAAAAGGGTACAACATGGTAATAGAGAATCACTTTACAGTAAGCAAATAAATCTGAGAATGCATATGCTGTGTGTCAGTTTCATGCGGTTCCTAAACAAGATTTTTACTGGAAATGTTTTCAATGCAAGAAGATAATAAGATGGGGAAAAACACATCATTCATCAAGCACAGCCCGCCAAAGCATGGCCTCTGGTGTTATTCTTAAGGGTATAAACACCAAAAGGAAAGAATCCATTCCAGTCCATTGAGTTCACCACCCCATTTGAAAGCACCCTGCCACAGATCAGAAGCCCTTTCAAAAAGCATATTGCAAAGAATCCACACATCACAGGCAGCGCCTGGAGACATCTTTCCAAAATAAGGAAGAGGATTCTCAGGCTCTGGACTTAGCACTGGGAATCGCAACTCTTGCATTCTCTTGTCTAATTCTCTTCAGTGGAAAGGTAGCAGGAGGAGAGATCTACTTTCTGAGTCAGTTTGGGAAAGCAACTCTTGGGTTAAAAGCAGCCACATCCCCTAAGAATAAATGCGATAATACTTGTAAAGGTGCTTAGCACAGTGCCTGGCACATAGCAGGTGATATATACATTCTTATTATCTTTCTTTTGTCTTTCCCATATATGACCCATGACCCTTGAGAGCAAAGAAAAGACAAGGATTTGAGAGAGCCAGCACTGTAAAGGTATTCATAAATCATTTAACCTAGTCATCTCATATTAGAGATGAGGGTACTGATTTCTAGAGAGGCGGGTTTAGAGATGGAAGGGATTTCAGAAGACATCTATACCAAACCCCTCCTTTTACAGATGAGGAAACTGAGGCTCAGACTTGCCCATGGTCACACAGATACAGATACTAAATGGCAAATGTACTACAAATCTAAATATTTCCCCATTATGCCACTTGCATTTTATCCAAAACTAACAGTTGCATTAATTAATAAGAGTTCATATTTTCATAGCACTTACAGCAAGGCTTCTTAACTTTTGTCATGGACCCTATTGACAATATGATCCTCTTCTTAGAATATTTTAAAATGCAAACAAATACAGACAATTACAAAAGAAACCAATTATATTGAATAATTATCAAAAAAAATAAAGCTCACAGATCCTAGGCTAAGAACTCCTGGATTAGAGTCAATGCTCTATTCTTATAACTGCTTGACAATTTGGAACTATGCCCAAAGGGCTATGGGACTGTGCATACCCGTTGACCCAGTAATAACACTACCAGGTCTGTATCCCAAAGACATCATAGAAGAGGGAAAAGGACCCACATGTACAAAAATATTTATAGGAGCTCTCTTTGTGGTGGCAAAGAATTTTAAATTGAGGGAATGCCCATCAATTGGGGAATGGCTGAACAAGTTGTGGCATATGAATGTAATGGAATACTATTGTGCTATAAGAAATGATGTGTAGGCAGATTTAAAAAAAAAAACTGGAAAGACTTAAGTGGATTGATGCTGAGTGAAGTGAGCAGAACCAGGAGAACATTGTACACAGTATCAGAAACATTATGTAATGATCAGCTGTGATAGAGAACCCTTCTCAGCAACAAAATGATTCAAGACAACTCCAAAGGACTCATGATGGAAAATGTTCTCCTCATCCAGAAAAAAAGAACTGTGGATTCTGAATGCAGATTGAACCATATTGTTTTTACTTTTTTTTTTTTGAGGTTATTCCTTTTTGTTCTGATTCTTCTTTCACAATATGACTAATGCAGAAATATGTTTAATGTGATTGTACATATGTAACCTATATCAGATTGCTTTCTGTCTTGGGGAGGGGGGAGGGAAGGGGGGAAGGGAGAAAAATTTGGAACGGAAAATATTATGAAAACAACAAAAAAAGAAAAGAAATAATAACTACTTGAGCTACCTATCCCCATTTTATAGATGAAAAGACTAAGATAGAGAGAGGTTAGCAATTTGCTGGTGATCATCAGAGCTGGTAAATGTGAGAATGGGAATCCAACGAGCATTCAAACCAAGGTTTCTCCTGACTTCAGGATCAGAGCACATTTGACTGCATTGTATTGGATGTAATGGAAAAAAAAAGACAACTGCCAGGGGCAAATCCAAGCTTCAAAGAACCTTTAATGGATTTGTGTAGTCATTAATGTGTGTGCCAAATGAAATTTGCCTAGTTCCAGAATGTGAACTCTTTGCAAATAGCAGTTTTTTATTCATCCCCTAGGCCTTGCACACTGTCTGGCATATAGTAGGAGCTTTAATAAATATTTGTTGATTGATTTATGGATTTTCCTCTCACCCTTCCATAAGTATTTATTAAGCCACCAAATATATACCAAGCACCTTGGAAGGAACTGGGGATACAGTGACATATGAAACAGTCCCTGTTCTCAAGAAGCTTACAATCCCAAGAGTAACAGTGCTCCCTGACCCTATAGTGAGAACCCAAAACACGGATGAATGACTAGGAAGGTCTAGCATTGATCTTACCTCTGATGGAACTTTGGAGAGCAGTTTCTATCCCCTCTGGGTACAGATCTGTATAATGAGGGAGCTGGAAGAGTCCTTTCCAATTCTTAAAATCTGTGTGGTTCTTTGATGTCTTAAGTCATGGCTTAGCCCTGGGAGAGAGGTTGGAGAAAGCCTCCCCAAATTTAGTAGGACATTATTTCACTCTTTGCTACCCTACTTTATTTTTTGTTTGTTTATTTTGTGGGGGTAATGAGGGTTAAGTGACTTGCCCAAGGTCATACAGCTAGTAAGTGTCTGAGGGCGGATTTGAACTCAGGTCCTCCTGAATCCAAGGCCAGTGCTTTATCCACTGTGCCACCTAGCTGCCCCCTGCTACCCTACTTTAAACCCGGCTATGAACCTTGTTTCTGCATCTGCAGAGAGAGAGCCAGTGTCATTGTGCTTTAAATCTCCCCTTCAGTCATCATCTGGGCTTCCTCCCAGTTGGAGGCAGGGTGCTCGGTATACACCAAGAACACCAAGCTTAGAGTCAGAAGCTCTGGGCTTGAATTCCAACTCTGCCACTCATTAGCTGTGTAGTCTTGAGTAAGACAGAAGGATCATCCCATTTTTGTCCCTTATGAGCTGTGCAACCCTAAAAAAGTCTCTTAACCTGAGTACCATTTTCCTTATCCAGAAAAAAGAAAATTGGATCATAAGGCTGCGATTCTATGAAATAACACTTTTAAGTCCACAAAGTAATTTTATAAACATTATTTCCCTTGTGCCTCAACCAACCTCTGAAGTAGATGGTAGTACAGATGTTATCATCTCCATCTTATAGGTAAGGAAACTGGCACGGGGTGGGGGGGTTAAGGGAAGTGTCACAAGGTTCATAAGCATCAGACAGCTTGATAATATTGATGCTACATATCTCACAGGGCAGAAGAGAAGATTAATTGAGTAGTGCTTGTAAGGTGCCTTGCAATGTGAAAACTTATATAAATATAAAGTATTATCTAAAAGCTCTTTATTATTAAGGGATTGCTCCAGCTATTTACCTCTAGCCACAGAGAGTAGGAATTGCACAGAAGCCTCTGAGTTATTTCATTATTTTAAATTTTTAGCCATCTATTAACTGTTTTCATTAAAATGAATCATATTTGATTATTCATTTCTCCTGACCTTCAGTGTGTTCACCATCACCACAGCCTGGATATGGGTATTTACTTAGGCCTCCTTTGTTGAGTTACTAGCAAATAGGTAGAATTGCCTTTGTGCAGTTCTATTTGGATTTTGCAAGCAGGTAATTTGCTAATCTGCCTCTCAGATGCTGTCTTTGTTCTTCCCTCAGATGTGTATTGACTGAATGCTTCAAGGGCTTAGCTGCTTACAGTCAATGAGGAAATGGAATTCCCTTTGATAAACTAAATGGGTTGACCTAGTCCTTTGCAGACTTAAGAATTCATCAATATATAAATATATGTTGGTGGAGATGATAATACCTCCTCCTGGTGAAACATGCCAGAGCCTGTCTTTGCAGAAGATGTCTTTATAGGAGAATTGTATCTCACTGCTCACCAATGCAGAGATGAGGATTAAAAAAAAAATACACCATCTCACTTTGGGTCATGTCTGATGCAGAGGTGTTATGAGCTGAACAATGGGAGGGGCTTGCTTACTGGCTTCTGGAGCGGGGAGGGAAGGAAGGGTGGGAGAAAAATTTGGAACTCAAAAAATATCTTTACATGTAATTGAGAAAAATAAAAAATAAATTTAATAACAATGAATGTCAGGGACACAGAATTTGGCAACGTACCTCCAAGCTTATAAATCTCTTAGATGCTGAGACCCTACCTCACATGAGAACCTTCCTTTCTTAGAATCAGAAACTATCTCCTTTAGTTGCCTCTTCATCAAAATCCTTCATAATAATACTGCTTCTCTCCTCTCTTCCTGGTGGTTTTTTCCTCCTCTTTTTTGTTAGTTAGAAAATGAATCTTCAAGGGTGAGGAGGAAGGGAGTATACTCTGAGACAATCCCCAATATGGCAGAACAACTACTCACTATAAGGGAAACCACCTTTCTTTCACCCCCTGCTCCCCAGTGTGCTCCAAGCAAAAAAGACAATGTATCTCAGGCTTTGGGGCTTCCCTGCATTGGCTCACATCATCTCATGAGCCTGCAATGGTCTCCCTGAATTTATCTCTACTTGCTGGAAACCCGCCCATCCTTTAATCCTCAGCTGAAATACTGACCCTGTGATGTATAAAAAGTTTGAGAAATAGTTTCTGGGTAATAAATAATTTTATTAATCATGCTAGCAATGATTAAGAAAAGGGATCAGTGGCATTCTCAAATGCTAAAAATTCCTCACAAAACTCAGTCAATGTTTAAGTGCCCTTGGAAGAGTGGGTGTTCCTGAGGGTAGCAATCAACTCTGATTGGTTAACAAGTAATGAGAGAATGGATATTATAGTGAGACATGGGCTTAATCTAATGAGAGTCTGGAAGGAACCACTCAGTATTGGTCTAAGAGACAGCTCTTAACCAGATTACCCCCACTTAGGGCAATGTAGACAAAAGTGGGTCCGCCTCTGTTTGAGTGGAATACAATAGGCCAAAATTCACCTTAGATTAAGGTTTTTTGTAAATTTCTAGAAAGGAAAAAAATCCTAGGTCTCCCCAATATTAAAAATTATCATTTAATGAGCCATACTATCCTAAGAGCAAGTGACTGCTCTTTTGAATTTTTATTACACAGTACTTTATCTTAAATATATATGAAATTAAATCTTTTCCTATTTATTTCTGAACGTATCTCAAAATCCCTCTTAGATTGTATGCTTCTTGAAATCATGGGCCTCATCATCTTTGTCACTGTGTTCTAACACCCCACCCCCTGCCCAGTTCCTAGCATATTTTTGTAGTTGTGTAATAAATATAGCCACAGGACCATAGAGTCACAGGGTTTAGTGTTGCTGATATGGATTTTAGAGAAGATATAGTATAATCTTCTCATTTTACACTTGAAGAAACTGAGACCCAGGAAATGAGGGGACTTGTTCAAGGTCACACAGGTGAAGTAGTACTAGGTTTCAAACCTTCTGTTCTTTAAATGAGAGAGTGGCTTCACTATACTAGCTTCAATTCAATATTTCATTGGATTAATACCTATTTCTACTTCCCATTGCACATTTCAGTTTGTATTTTGGGGTAAATCATTTAGTCTCCAAAGGTTACAATAATATCTGTAGGTTTTCTTGTTTTGATTTTCTGTTCCAATATCCCTTCTAAGTCTTAAATTGACAGTTCTTACTCTGAGTTCTCCCTGTGAAGGTTCTTCTCATATCCACTTTGAGTTCTACTCATGGCCAACACTACTGCCTCAAAGCGGTCTCTTGGGTACAATGATTCATCTTTATATTATGGTAAGAAAGCAGAATCTATATTTCTTTTAGCCAAGGCACAGGCAGTCAAAAGACAATTGCCCCATAGTCATCAAACATTTATATGTATAAGGAATTCCCAGCTATCAACATCACATTCCTCATACCAATCATAATTAAATTAGATCCTGGGAAATAGGACACTTCAGCCATCTTTGCTTTGAATAAGTGCTTTTCTTCTGAGCTACTGATTTTTCAATGTTTCTCACATAGTTGTCTTTGTTCTGCAGTCTTTCAATCAATAAAATTGTTCCAATCAGAAATAGGCATCATCTTAAATCAGGAAATTCTATAATACAACTAATTCAACTCTCCAGGCATACATAATTCCTAGGAAAGGAGCAGTAAAAACAATATGCAAAGATGACTTGGTAACTATTGCTTTCTTCCCTTGCTGGGGAGTGGAGTAGGGTGGGAATTGTTGTCTATTAGTACCACTTCATTGTACCAAAGGACCACTTGGGAGGTTTATGGGCCGCCACAAGGAATAGAGGGATAGATAGATGTTTGATAGACATGTATCTGGACTCCTTGTCCTTTGCACTTCAGCACTCTGTGTACTACATTACATGTAGCCAATATATTTTAGCTACTATGTTGTCATCTCGTTTATCTTTTTCATATGTTGAGGGCTTGTCCCCTTCACTAGACTATAAGCTTTTAAGGGCAGGGACTCTGTGTCTGTCATCCATCATTTTATTCACCACATACACTTGAGTTAGCATAATACCACTTACCCACAATAAATGTTCAATAAAAAATTGAATGAATGAATGAAAATATTCATTAAGTGTTCACTATATGGCAATCATTGTGCTAAGTCCTGGGGATACAGAAATAAGAGATATTCCCTACATTCAAGGAGTTTGTATTCTAATCAGAGAGAAATGCATAGAGGGGAGTGGTGACTAGCAATTAAAGAAAAGACACAAAAGAAAGGGTCTCCTCTCTATATACCTTTAGAATTTCATGAAATTCAATCTAAGGTAGAAGATTTCTTACCTCCTCTATATTATATTAGGTTGATAACCACAGGAGGTTATTTTACTCCATTGTTAGATTTGGGGATGCTTAATATCAGAATGCTTCCCTCTAGTTATTGACATTTTTACATTCCCTATAACCATTTGTGGGGCTCCATTACTTACAAAATTCTTAGAGCATGAATGGGTTTGTATAGATGGTCTCTGGGGTCTCTTCTTTCTCTAGATGTATGATTCTTTGATTCTGCATTCAGCCATGACTCAAATGCTAAAGTAACTAGCATATCGTGCAGAATTTCAGAATCATCCCTGTTACAGAAATGCAAATTTAGATCTAAATCTAAATGGCCTCATCACAAACTCTCTTGCTCTTGTTATTTTGTCATTTTTCAGTAGGGTCCAAGTCTTCATGAACCCATAGAGAATTTTCTTGCAGAGGTGCTGGAATGATTCACCATTTCCTTCTCCAGCACATTTTACAGATAAGGAAATTGAAGCAAAGAGGGTTAAGTGATTTGCCCAGGGTCACACAGCTAGTAAGTGTCTGAGGCTGAATTTGAACTCAAGAAAAGAAGTCGTCCTGAAACCAGACCCAGCAGTCTATCTAGTTTGCCACCTAATTGCCCTACAGAAAAACTGAACTCTATTCTTCCCACCTTTCAAGCACGGCATTAATATCCAAGATGCTAAGGAGAGAAATATTCATAGAATGCACTCTTCCTTCCCTTCCCTCTCCCCATTAGTGCCACAAAGAAAACATAGAGACTCTCTAGAAGGATATACATACATATATATATATATATATATATATATATATGTGTGTGTGTGTGTGTGTGTGTGTGTGTGTGTGTGTATACACACACATTATATATAAATATATACATATACATACATATATATATACATCTATATATGTACATATATATATGCACATATACTTCCTGAGCCCCAGACACTTACTATGGTAGCCTCATTTCCTGCAAACAACCAACCAAATCAACCTAAAAGCAGCAAAGCTATCAACAGCCATTCTGTCAAATGGTAACCCCCCTACTAATGGAATCTCCCCACACCAGTGGAATGTCTTCCTACTCAATCCTCACCTGTATTTTTCCTGATCCCAATGCAAACATGAAGCTTCTCCAATTAAAAAGATAACAACCTATTTTTGGAGTGTGGAAAGCTGAACATATGCCTAACCTTGCCACTAACTAGTTGTGTGACTTTGGGCAAGTCATTTAAATTCTATGGACCTCTACTAGTTCACTTGTAAAATGAGAAGGTTGAACCACAAGTTTGCTAAGGCCCTTTCTAGCTCTTATTTGTTATAATTCCATCATTGGAATTGCGAGTTGATAGGAGTATGCATGAAGAGTTTGAGGTCAATGATCTCTAAGGTACTTTTTGGACCCAACGAGCTATAGAACCATGAGTGGAAGTGAACACTTCTAGTGAAAGAAAACCTGTAGTTAACAGTAGGAAGACCATGCAGAAATGGTTCAGGTTGTACAGAATGCTGTCAAGAAAAGTAGCTGGGGAAATTCAGAAAAAGGAAAGGGAGACCTTGAGGGAGGATACCAGGAGGTGAACCTCCATCTTAAAATTCAAAACACACTCTCAGAATATCAGCTTTCCTTTTTGAACCATAGTTATTACAACATTTAAAGCAAATAGGTGATATAAATTAGTAGTCTATTCCAATAAATGTCTTAATGGGCAGAGCTGTTGCCTTTCTTAGATGCATTTATCAAATGAATAAAAGAAACAACATATAATGATAATTATCCTTTACATTTGAAAATATGCTAGCAGTTTTCATAAGCTTTTCCTTTTACTAGAGGTCTTCAAGCAAAGTTTAGGTAACTATTTGTGTCAGAATTTTTGTAAAGAGAATTTTCATTTAGGTTAGGGATGAACTAGAATGAAGTTTCTTCCAACACTGAGGCTCAGTGGTTCTATGAACACACATGGTTTTATTTAATCCTCAAAACAGCCCTGTGAGGGAGGCAAGGGCAATACAATTATCCCAATTTTACAGATGAGAATGTGGAGGCAATGTGGTATAGGGGAAGGAACTCTACTTCCAGAGCCAGAGATTGTTGTTGTTCGGTCATTTTCAGTTATATATGATCCTTCATGACCCCATTTGGAATTTGGCAAAGATATTGGAGTACTTTGCCATTTCCTTCTCCAACTCATCGTATAGATGAGGAAACTCAGACAAACAGGTTTAAGTGACATTCTCCGGGTAACACAGCTAGAAAGTATCTTAAGCCAGTTTTGAAAGTAGGAAGATGAGTCTTTCAGACCTTGCTGCCTGGAGTCAGAGGTCATGGGTTCAAATCCTGGCTCTGATACTTACTACTTGTGTGAACTTGAACAAGTCAATCTCCCTGGAGCTCAGTTTGCTCACCTGTAAAATGAGAAGTTTGTACTAGTTGACCTCTGAGGTCCCTTCTGCTCTAATTCTATGATTTTATGATGCCAAGAGGGCATCTGTAAATCTCACTAACAATCCAGACTAAAATTCTTCTCTTTCATAGAAAAATGTTTCAGCTACAAAACCATGCTTCCAAAGGTATATATTGACCTCTCTGCAACTAATGGCTAAATTTGGGAATGAAATTGATGCCAAATCAAAGACTCTAAGTTGACTGGGTTTACTCATCCTTAAATGCGAATCCCCTCTACCACAGTTGCTGACAGTGGCCTTCCTTTGATAGGGAACCCACTCCCACCAAAGGCAGCCCATTCTATCAGTCCAATTTCCCCTGATTTGAGGTGAAACTTGTTTGGGACAGAATTATAGACTCTCAAAGCTGGAAGGAACTTCAGAGATCATCCAGTCCAACTGTACCTGAACAAGAATCTTCATGGCGACACCAGACCCGCTCCTGTGATCAGGTCTGGCCCCTTGCATCTTGAGCTTTGTGGGGACCGATTTTTCATTGGGGAGTGTTAGCTAAGTGGCTCACTGCAATATTGGGGCAAGAAAGGAGACTGGCAGCCTCCCTCAAAACAGAACAAGATTTATTTTAACAAGAACGAACTTTAAAAAAAAAAAACAACACAAACAGGATCAGTAGGATCAAGGGAAAGGAAATAAAATGGGGAAAGGGAAATTATACAACCTGAAAAAAAAAAAAACACCACTGCCCAGGAATCAGCTGAGAATACACAGCAGTGCTCCTGTCGCCTTCCAGCTTCCAGCTTCCAGCTTCCAGCTTCCAACTAGAATGCCAGAAAAACTCCCTTCTTCCCAGCACACCCCACACAGCCCCAGCCAATTGGCTGGCCGCTCTGACAGTCACATGACTGCCCTTAGTAGGCTTCCAATCATTACAATTTTGCCAAGCCCATGTAGGCGTCAGCGAGTGGTGATGACGTGAGGTGCCAGCACCATGACAACAGCTACAACCAGTGGGTGGAGCACCGTGCAGTTTGCAGAGCCCCAGGTCAGTGCATGCAGAGGTTTCTTTTTTTAAAATAACAATTAATTCTTTACAGCTTCCAATTGCCAAAGATTAGAAATACTGCTCCTACTACCATGAGGAGGATTTCCCCATTTTCAAGATGCTCCAGGAACCCCTGAGTGGAGAATATGTGACTCCTCAGGAGGACAGACCCCCAACCTGGTGCTTGTTCTGCATCACTGCTGGGCTACCCCCGTACCAATCCCTTGAAGCAACCTCAATGGCCTCTTCTTTTGGATGGATGCCCATTTGCTGGAGATGGCTACAAGACCCATTTGTCCCACAAGAAGGATTCATCAGAACCCCTTTTCCCAACTCTTTATCAGTGTTTCATTGTAGCTACCTTCACCTTTGTTGACTTGAGCTCCCAGACGGCTCTCACTGCATCAGTTTACTTCTGTAGTCCCTCTGACTGCTATCCCTCTGATACAGAGACTTGCAAGGCTGCATGTCACTCAGGGGGGCTACCAAGTGGTGGTGGTTGGAGGTCACCACAGTTATATGAAAGAAGCCCAGGACATTGTGGGTTCTATGGGACTGTTAGGATTTGGGGTTCCTAGAGAACAAGAAATTAACTTCCAGAACAAAGCTTCACCCTCCATGGAGCCTGACTTGAAGAAACAATCTGTTTTCATGAGGTCCAACATTTCAGAGCTCCTTCTTCCAGAAAGATCCTCCTGGAACACAACCCCAAAACCTTTCCTGTAGGTGACCCTCTCCCTGGTGGTTATCATCCTCTTCCTGGTGGTGGAAGCTCTCCTTGAAAGGAGCCAGCAGCTTCAAGAGTGGAGCAGAGAATGGGAACAAGGTCAATAAACCAGAATGTTGATGTTTTTCAAAATAACAAAACTATTATTATTATTATTACTATTATTATTATCATTATCATTATCATTAT
This sequence comes from Dromiciops gliroides, assembly GCF_019393635.1. Lineage (NCBI taxonomy): Eukaryota > Metazoa > Chordata > Mammalia > Microbiotheria > Microbiotheriidae > Dromiciops > Dromiciops gliroides. The sequence continues at coordinate 71,705,692 of NC_057866.1, forward strand.
TAATAATGCCAGGTACACTGGCTTAAAGATATCTTGAAGACCTTTTACTGATCATAGTTCTACTCTCTGGAACCAAGCAGGACAAATCTCATCTCTCTTTAGAGGCAACCCTTCAAATACTGGAAGATCGCTTTCAGGTTTCAACTAAGTCTTCTCTTCTCTAGGTTAAAATGCCCAAGTTTTTCAGTGATTCTCCTTTCATGTGGTTAGCAGCACCCTAACTATCATGATCTTCCCCCTCTGGACATGATCTAGTTGGTAGGTTTCCTTACTTCCTATTCAAGTGATGTATGGAATGAAATTTCCTACTCCAGATATAGTATTCACATTCAAACCATTCTTGACTAATGGAAGCTGGGAAGGGGCCAGGTACCACACTGAAATATTGCTAACACCATAGCATTAGTGATGGCCTGACCTTGTCCAAAGTCCCTACTCCTGTCCTACTCCTGTTTTTTTTCTTTTGGTGAGGCAGTTGGGGTTAAGTGACTTGCCCAGGGTCACACAGCTAGTAAGTGTTAAGTGTCTGAGACTGGATTTGAACTCAGGTCCTTCTGACTCAAGGGCCAGTCCTCTATCCACTGTGCCATCTAGCTGCCCCCCTACCCCTGTTTTAATCTGAGATTTCTACTGTGACTGATGTTGGCTCTGCCATAATCAACTTAGTATTGGATCTATTAACGAGGAAAGATAGACCATTGGAAAGAAAAAAAAAAAACTATAAAGCCCATTCCTTCAAAATCCAAACATGGAGACTGAAAACTGTCTTGCCTTAAAAGTGAGAGATTCCATAGCTACTAATCCTGAACTTTCCAAAGAATTAAGAATTAGAAAACTTTGATTAGGATGGTAGGCACACACATTCAACGTCAAAATTGTTTTATCTCAAGATGTTGTTTGTGCACAATTCTTACAAAAGGGCTGCAAATACATAAAAATTGGCATATGTTAAATCAAAATAAAGTTTATTTTAGAAAGTCACTTTAAGTTTGTGGTAATATAATTAAGTCTTGTTAATATGTTGTTTATTTAACAGATTAAAAATGCATAAGGAGCTTGTTCCATTCATCTTAATTAGACAATGTGCTTGTCACAATTATTTGCTTTATATTTTCATTTTCCATGAACATTTGGAGGGTATTCATTGATTCTATTAGAATAGACTTTCCCCTTGGTTTGTAATGACTGTGATCTCAATGCCATGACCCGCTGGAGACTCCACACAGCATTTTTGCATTGTCCCTCAACCAACACTACACAGTCAGAGCAGCACTCAAGGGCTAATCAGCCTATAAGCAGAGAGTGAATATAAGGACTTTGGTGGCTGTCCCAGGTACTTGTAACCTTCTAAGATATAGACAATGAAAGACTCAGCACCCACTTCCAAATACTGCTTCTATAGATTTCCCCTCACATTAGAGAATGGCATGGGCTAGAATCATAGACTGTTGAAAGGAACTTTGAACTTATCTAGTGGAAACTATACATATTACAGGTGGTGAAACTGAGGCCCAGGATGAAAGCGTAAATTGTTAAAGGGTTATGGAGTTAGGACCAAAACCCAGATTTTCTTATAACCAGTCCCATGCACTATATTATACTGTTTAATGGAGCTTAAATCAAGTATAGCATAAAACCCCCTTTCAGATTCTCTCCCAAATTGCATTGATACTTGTGGGTTTGGTCTCTAGAGAGTGGCTATTTCTCTCAGGTTTTATGGTACCTGTGAGTTTTCACTCTTAAAACTATAGCTCACAAGCCTTACATGTGAGTTTTTCCTTAAGAGTCAGAAAATAAATGGCATTGTCTCCAGGCAATGGACTTTGCTTATATAGCATAGCAAGAATAGTGGATACAAAATAATTCCACCAGAAACAACTTAAGGCACACTCTCCCACAAATACACATACCTTCAGTGAGAAGAGTGAGCATAAACAGAATACTAAGGTAATGAGGCACACATGTGAGGAACACATGCCTATAGCAGGGCCTGGTACTATAGGGCACAAGGTTATTCACTTTGGGGAGTCTTCATGCCATTTTCCCTGAGCACATTGTCTCTGCTGGCTTGGGTTGATTATCAGAGATCCCAGGAAATATTCCTCACTGCTACTTGTCTCCCAAGTGCCAGAGCTAGTTTTCTCAAGTCCACAGTCATCTATTTTCTTTGTGACCAAACGTCGGCTTCCTACCTCAAGTTGCTCTACTTGGTTCCCTCTCTGTGTCCGTGTCTTTCTAAAGAGTGTGTGTGTATGGGTGTCCCACTTGGATTTGTGTTTCCATGTCAATAGGGAAGAAAAGAAATCCATTCTCTACTCTGTCTTTGTCTTTATCTTTGTCTTTGTCTTTCTGTCTCTGTCTGTCTATGTCTCTCTCATACACACATAAACACACAGAGTCATGAATCAAATGAAAACTATGTCTATGTATGGTTTCTTCCCCTCAGTAGTGGCTGATGAAAACATATAACAAAATCACATGGCAGAAATATTTTTGGGCTCATTCATGATCTGAGAGGGTAGATCATGGAAACTGCTGGTGAACAAGTCCTGTTTGGAAGAGGATGTACCTCAAACTTTTAGTCACTGTGATCCTAGAATCTAGCTTTCTACCCCAAGAAGGGAAATTTCTGGGCAGCAATAGCTTTGGAATTGCCTTCTGGGTAACTGTGAGTTTAATAATTCATGGGAAAAGGGGGCAGCTAGGTGGCTCAGTGAATAAAGTACAGACCCTGGATTCATGAGGACCTGAGTTGAAATCCGACCTCAGACACTTGACACTTACTGGCTGTGTGACCCTGGGCAAGTCACTTAACCCTCACTGCCCTGCTCCCCCACAAAAAAAGAGAATCACAGGGAAAAAAATTCATGGATCAGATTTCCTAGTAAAGGGGACCTCTTTATGTAGCATGCTCCTAAGAGAAAGAAGATCATGTGTATAGTACCCATTCAGTTTACTCATTGAGTAAACCCTAGTTATTTGGACAATGTAGGTCTGTTAGGATGGGATTTCTTATTTAGCAGCCCCCAACATATGTTTATATGATTGGAATGTCTAAACCATAAGTTAGTAGTATATTTTGATAGGGATGATATATAGATCTATAGGGGAAAGAAGGTAATTGGAATGGTAAAGAAAGAACCACAAATTCAGTTCCCTTTGGAGGAGAAACCGATGGGCAATCTGAATGCTTTACATGTTTTCTTATTTGTTCATAGGCACCTTTGTGTCATTTGCCTCTTTAACATCATCTTCAGGGTGAAATAAAAGTTCCTTTATACTGGATTTTCATTTTCTCCTTTGAATGCTTCTACAAAAATCGGGGAACTGTTCAACACATTTCAGGAAAATATATTATATCATATTTTTAGGAGTACAACTTTCTGAAGTAACTCCAAGTGGAGACAACAAGAACTGACCTTTTTGAGGGAGCATTCACTGGGATTTGACCTAGGACCCATGAGTCCAGAAACTTGGGAAAGATAGGGGATTCACTAGACTATAGGTTATATGCATTATAGGCTGTATTGAAATCTAGTCATATCCCAATGCAGTAGCATACAGAGGATATGACTCTAGATTCTTGAACGCTATTCCTACAAAAAGCAATGTTTCAGATACAGTTGAATTAGAAGAAGAACAATAGCTTACACTTATCTAGGGCTTTGAGGTTTTTGAAGCATTTTCCTTATGTAGTACGGACTTTCTGTTTACTATCACAACTCCTAAAAGCACTGAGTTTGGGTCTCCAAAGAGTCACCAGCTACTCCTCTCCGTAGTAACTTTAGGAGAAGCCCCAAGGGATTCAGGATTCTAAATCTTATGAGACCTTATCCAGCGTGGTCCTCAATAAATGTAGCCATTTGATATTTTGAAAATGAATAAACTGAAACTTGGGCAGCCAAGTGATTCAGTGGATAGAGTGTTGGGACTGGACTCAGGAAAACTCATGTTCCAGTGTTCAAATCTGGCCTCAGACACTTATTAGGTATATTACCTGGGGCAAGTCATTTAACTCTGTTTGCCTCAGTTTCCTTATCTGTAAAACTATACTAGAGAAGGAAATGGCAAACCATACCAGTATCTTTGCCAATAAAACCCCCCAGTAGGGTCATGAAAAGTTGGACATGACTGAAGAACAACAACCTAAACTAGCTTTTACAAAGAGTTATTTGCTGAAAAGGCGTATCTAGGACTTTGGTTATTCTTTTGATTGATTAAATAGAAGTGTCTAAGAATTGTCCACACCTATTTGACACCTTTGATTAATTGATTCTGTAACTTAGAACCACATGATAACAATATAAGGGCACAATACATCTTGTTCCTTACATTGAGATGGGAGTGATTTATGTATAGAGAAATCCTAGTCTTCTCTCTTTGATCATAGTGAGGTGGACCCCCATCCTTACCTTTTAGAATATTCTATAAGATAATTTGTACAAAATTATCATATCTATTTTACAGATGAGGAAACTGAGGTTCTGAGAACTTAATTGAAGTAAAAAATCCTTTGTTAAAGACTTACTCTATTTAAGCACTAGGCCAGCCTATAAAAATAGCAAGACAATATTAAAAAAAAGAGTGAATAGCTTGCCATCATGTAACTAGTAAATGTCTATATTTGAACCCATGCTAATATCTGAATCCATATATCTTTACTCCAAGTCCAGTACTCTATCCACCAAGCCATGTTGATCTTAGCTGGTTTTGAAAGCCTTTGAGCATAATGTCATCTAGGATGAGTCTAGTTAAGATCATAACGACTCATTATCAGAGGGCTATCCAACAGGTGCTGATTTTTTTTCTGTTCTCAATAATACATTAAACTGTCTCTTAAGAAATGGATGTATTTTTGAGGGAGTCCCCATCGGTGTGAAATTATAGATTTTTGAGTTCTTAAAGTGAGTCTAGAAAGGGAGAATGCTCTGGTTTATGGCATATATCTGTAAGGAGCTGTGGGATCAAGAACAAAGGCATGCTAAACAAACAAAGGGATGGCTTTCTAATAGATATCCCTCCTGCCTCAAGTCTTTAATAGAATCCATTAATATCCATCGAGTGCTCCTGGAAAATGAAAATATAAAGCTATTGTGCATGTACATGTGGCAGCTTAATGAGCCGGCTTTTCCCAAGGAAGCAGTAATTCACTAAAAGGTCCCTGAGTGTCCTGAGCAAGTTAAAACAGCTTCCAAAATTGCCCCAACTTACTCCTAGGGAGTCCTTTACCCACTAGGAGATTGCATCATAAAATTGTTGCATGCATAAAGTGTTATACACCACTTAAATAGACAAGATACCTGCCCTCCAGGAGTTTACCTTCTTTGTTGTTGTTATTGGGTCATTCTCAGTTGTGTCTGACTTTGTGACCTCAACTGGGGTTTTCTTGGCAAAGATACTGGAGTGGGTTGCCATTTTCTTCTTCAGCTCATTTTTACAAATGAGAAAAATGATGCCAAGAGGGTTAAGTGACTTATCCAGGGTCACACAGATAGTAAGTGTCTGACGTCAGATTTGAACCCTAGAACATGAGTCTTCCTGACTCCAAATGCAGCACTCTCTGCTGCATCACCTAGCTGCCCTATCTGGTTATTACTCTAACCCAGAGCTTCTTAAACTTTTTCCACTTAAGACCCTTTTGCACCCAAGAAATTTTTATATGACCTTGGGTATATAGGGATATAAAATAGATATACATAGCCCCCCCCTTTTTTTTTGCAGGGCAATGCGGGTTAAGTGACTTGTCCAGAGTCACACAGCTAGTAAGTGTCAAGTATCTGAGGCCACATTTGAACTCAGGTCCTCCTGAATCCAGGGCCTGTGCTTTATCCACTGTGTGCCAACTAGCTGCCCCCATAGCCTTTTATTCTTGCCAAATTTTTGCGACCCCCACATTCAGTTATGTGCCTCCGTATAGGGTTGCATCCCACAGTTGAAGAAGCTAGACTCTAACCTAAGCCCTTTTGTGTGGAAGAAAGGTCCCAACAAAAATCAGAAAGACAGCATAACCAGACTACCTTGAACAGAAGTAACTGAAGACCATGAAATACTGATTTTTTTTTCTTATTAAGTATTCCAGTTTTAGGACAAACAGGCAAATTCAACCAAACCCATTCAATGCATTTTTTACTGAGCACCTTGATTTTGCATTGATCTTGTTAGTTGCTAGTGGCTTTTTTCAAACATTTTTGTGTTTACTTATTTAGATCCCTCAAGAGAATGTAAGGTCCTTGAAGGCTTGGGACTCATTTTCATTTCTTGCATACAGTAGGCACCTAATGTGTGTTTGCTGAATGGAACTCAGTTGCATAAATCATTTCTAAGTGTTCTACAAATTTTAGTGGAAAAAGCAAAGGTTTTCTCACCAATGGGGATGGCAATATGAAATGCTGAGCCAACCTCTCCCACATGAGTATGTGGATATATATATCTAAATATGTTTCAGTATATGCCTGGCCTTATCTGAAAAAGGTACTAGGTAGATGAATAGTCCACCAAAACAAAGAGAAACAAGTAAGTGCCTACAATTTTGTTAAATTCTGAAGGAGGGAGAGAGATCTGGGTATTTAGGAGAGGCCCTGAAAATGTTGAATTGGGATATGGGATATCTTGTACAAGGAATAGCAAAGAGGCCAAGGAGAGTAAGGCATAAGAAGACTGGAAAGGTAGGAGGTGGAGTATCAGGAGTCCCCCACAGCAGTGAAGTCTCAGGTCCCAGCAAATTAAAAGAAAAAAAAATTATCTGGTGATCCTCTATACAGTTTTCCCCAAAAGTCTCAATGCAAATTTAAGCTTTATTCCCCTGAAAATGCACTTAAACTATTGGGATACCTTATGCTATAAGTCATGAAATACTATGATTTCAGAAGAATCAAAACTGTAGGTGATCCAAAAGGTAATAGAGAGATACATGGTGATATATACCAATGATGACTTAGATATAACTAGAAGTATAAGAGCCATCTCAAAGGGCATGTATGACTGGAAAAGAAGGTGGGCAAAGCATGTGGGTAGAGTGAAGGATTAAAAAATCACCAACTCCATATTTCACTTGGGGCCACAAAATATAAAAAACCAACCCAACAACAACAAACAACAACAACGACGACAACAACAATTCTACATGAAATTCTCCAATGTGGGGAGCAGGTCCTTTAAAGGATCTATTTGGACACAGACAAGAATTACACAGGGTCAGAGAATAGGATAATGTGATTTGCAGTGGTATCTCAGTGGAGGGAGTGCCCAGATCAATGAGATTGTATATTTATAGAATCAAAATTTGACAGATTACAATGATGACTTGTGGGAAGCAGGAAAAGGAAAAGATATGGGGAGGATCCAGAAACTATTCTAGTCTTAACAGACTATTCAAGCAATCTATTTGCGAGGTGATCGGAAAATCAAATCAAAGTCAAAGGAAAATATTTCCACATAAAGGATGTATTTATAATAATAAAAGCCCAATGACTTTTGGGTGCATGTCTTGGGGTCAGTATACATTCACGCCAACCTTCTAGGCTTTCCCCATTACATCTGTAGTACTGAATAATGATCATTGATCTACATAACAGTAGCCATGAGGTACAGCAATATCCTGAAAAGTCAAAGAAAATTTGAGTTATGTTTCTTATACTGCAGTATATTCACTGAGGCTGGAAAATGAGGCATTTCACAAAAAGACTCCCCGGGGATGGAGGGGTTGAAATAAAAAGGGCTTCTACATATAAATTAGAAAATTTAATCCACTGTCCCAGTTCATTCTTTAAACATGACCCCAATCAAGGTTTTGCTGTTTAAGATTTATAACAGAATTTCTTTTGCAGTTTTCACATTGTAGTTAAGGTACTTACAAGCTTCTTGCTTTTGCTACTTTAACTCCTATGTCAATCTGCACAAAGGCCTTGCTAAACTCTAGAAATGGCCTCAGTTTACTCATCTGTCAAATGGGAGCAATACTACTTACAATACCTCACACAGAGGTGCTATGGAAAAAATACTTCATTGACCTTTAAATGCTACAGAAATGTGAATTAGTTTTACTACTAAAATGTGCAGTATTCAGAGGATAAAATGTCTTATTCAAGACATCCTCTTATTCAAGAGGATGAGGATGGTGGGGGGAGGGAGGAGGCAGCAGCTTTTTCTCTCCCATGTGACAAACATTTCCAGAAGGTTTCATGTATATTCAATTCAAAGACCATCTCAGCTCTGCTTCTTAGTGGTTGTATACAATATATGAGTAAGCTGATCATTTTTATACTGATAAAAACATCACCAAGGAGATGTGGGATGAGAACATCTCAGTGATTTTTTAGAGAGGATTCTGCTTCTGAAATGGTAGAACTAGATGGCTTATGAGGTCCCTTAAAACACTGATTATCTATCTATCTATCTATCTATCTATCTATCTATCTATCTATCTATCTATCTATCTATCTATCTATCTATCTATCTAATCTGTGTGTTTGTCTGTTTGTCTATCTATTTATCTAATAAACATATATTAATGTTATTATTTTCCTTAGAGATGATGGAAGGGACAGTCTCTCAGTGGACTGAGCTCTTTACTAAAGTCAGAGATTCCTGAGTTACTAGTAATTCTGCCATCCAATGGATGTGCTTTCTGACCTTGGGGTTATCCACCCTGAAACTCTCCCTAACTCCTGCACTTGAAAGTAACTGCAGTAATACTCTATTGAATTTTGTCCTTGAGGGTACTTGGTAGATTGACTCATTAATAATTAGAGAGCTTTGAAAATGCAAGATGATGTGCTGAATAAATGGCTGTAAAAGGCATTTATAATCTAGTGAGATTTGAGAATGTGCTCATTTTTAAGGATAATTTGATCTAAGGAGGGGCATACACAAGAAGAGGCATAAAAGATATCACCAGGAGATAGGAGATTGAAAAAAGAAACATGTGGACCACTCATTTAGAAAGAATGAAGGATACCAGATAGACAGATGTAATGTTTCACTTGTACCCACTTAACATTAAAGAAGAGAAGCATGCTGGGTGGACCCCTTATAGAAGGTTTTTGGGAGAACCTAGACAAGAATCTAGAATGAGAAGGCATAGATGGGTTAGAAACTGGATTGTTGTATCCATTAAGGTATTGATCTAAGACTGATTTTTCTAATATAGAGATTTTCTTTCTACTTTGGATATGATAAGCATAATGATTTGATACTATCATTTATTCTAACCTCAGAGTTACAAAGGCAATCTACAGATGTGGTGTGTTCCAAGATAATCATTTGATTTTTCAAAGAAAGGGGTAAATACAATTATGCCAAAGGTACCTGTTATTCTTCTTCCTCCTCATTCTTCTTCCTCCTCCTCCTCCTTCCCCCCCTCCACTCCCCTGTTCCTTCTACTACTACCTGGCATTTAGATAGCATGATAAAGTTTTTAAAGCACTTTACAAATATTATATAATTTAATCCTGACAACTCTTTGAGGGAGGTGCTATTGTTATCAACATTTTATAGATGAGGATATTGAAGCAGACAAAAATTAAATGACTTGTCCAGGATCACACATCTAAACAGTTAAGGCCAAATTGGAACTCTGCTCTTTCTGACTTCAGATCCAATGCTTTATCTACGGAGTCATCTATCTGCCTAAGAAAGAGTGACTAATGTGTTGACCTCCAGATAGACGATAAAACAGATTTGATTAAAATCATCCTAATTCTCATCCTTTTTAACCTTTTCAGTGTTTTTCACTATTAAAACCCCCTGGATACACTCTCCTCTCTGCTCCTCATGATACTACGCCCTCTTGGATTTCTTCCCACTTTTAAACACCACTCTTTATCACTGTCCTTTTATGGATCATTTTCCATATTGTACCTCCCACTGGGGGATTACTTGCAAGTCTCTGTCTTGCATTTGTTCTCCCTATCCACACTTTCACATGGTAATCTTATCAGTTGCTCTGAGCTCAATTATTATCTCTATGTAGATTATTCCTAGATCTATATATCCAATATTTCACCTAGGGCAGGCAAGTGATGTAGTACAAAGAGTGCTGGTCCTGGACTCAGGAAGACCGGAGTTCAAATCTGGCCTCAGATAATTACTAGCTGTATAACTTTGGGTAACTCACTTAACCTTTTTTGCCTCGGTTTCCACATCTATAAAATGAAATGGAGAAGGAAATGGCAATCCATTCCACAATTTCTGCCAAGAAAACCCTAATGGGATCATGAACAGTTAGACATGACTGAAACAACTGAACAACATATATCCAACCATAGTCACTCTCCTGAGCTCCAGTCACATGATCAGTTGTCAAATGAACATCTTGATTTGGATGTTCCATCAGCATATCAAACTCAACATGTTCAAAAGAAGAACTCATTAGCTTTCCCCACCTATCCCTCTTCTTCACTTCACTCTTTCTGTTGAAGGCATTACCAAATTTTCAATCACCATCTCTCTCTCTCTGTCCTCCTTGCCTCCTCCCTCATCACCCCACATATACAATTGGTTGCCAAATCCTATCATTTCTATTTCAATATCTCTCAAAGTTGGGCTTCTCATCATTCCTGCAACCATCACCTGGATTCTTGCCTTCATCACCTCTTGCTTAGACTATTGCAATTATCTCCTAATTGGTCTTCCTGCCTCACACCACTCCCCTCTCCAATTCATCTTCTGCATAGCTGCTAGAGTGATTTTCCTAATGCACAAATCTGACTATGTTACTCTCCTACTCAATAAATTCTCATGTCTCCCTATTATTTCTGGAATCTCCTTTTTGGCATTTATAGCTGTTTACAACATGGCTCCTACCTCCCTTTCCATCTTTATTATACAATACTCCATGTTTCACATTCTACAGTTTAGTGAAACTGGCTACTTACTCCTCCTAAATCACAGAATTTCCCCTTACTCCTTCCTCCTCCTCATCTCTTAGAATGCTGTATAATTCAAGACTCAGAACAAGGACCAAGTACTACACAAAGGCTATACTGATACCCCTAACTGCTAGACCTTCCCCCATATTGCCTTTTTACTTTGTTTATATAAACATATATACTATATATGAACATGTACATATGTGTGCATATGTGCATATGTAGTTACACAAATAGATAGATAGATAGATAGATAGATAGATAGATAGATAGATAGATAGATAGATAGATAGATAATACCTTCCCTTATAGAATGTAAGTTCCTTGTGGTCAGGTATAACACATTTTTCTTTGTATCTCTAATGTCTAGTACATTGTCTAGCACCGATTAAGTAACACCATTGATTAATTGGTGGGCTTCTAAGTTTCCTGAAATTGCCAAATAAGGATGATCACCCAGATAAGTCTGGTTAACCAAGCAGAGATAAAAGGGAATGGATTGGCACCATACATATTCACTATGATTATAAAGAAATGGAGTAGAAAAGTTCACAATACAAGGACATTCTGTGGAAGAACTAGACTCATTTTTCTAAACCCAGTTCTCCAAATATCTCTGGAGGATCTATACTTATCTATACCTCCTAAAGTCTGGTTTCTGAAACTCTTATTGCCTAAAAGCAACATCAGGATTAAACTTGTTTTTTCTTCAGTGTTCTGCTGTGCCCCATCCTACAAAATAACTCTAATCTCCCTTTATCAAATCAATTCAATTCAACAAGCATTTATTAATTGAAAATAATTACTAAAACACCTATAATTTGTTGCACTCTTCTTGGTTTTAGTGATACAAAACTGAAATAAAATAAACTAGAGATGTGCTTACCTACAGCATATGGCAGGGAATCTGATTCTTCTCTGGTTATTTGTCAAAGGGGTACTCAGTTTCTACTATATACAACTCAAATTTTGTGCCACAGCCATGAAATCCAAGGGTTTCTTCCTATCCTGAGATTCTTTGAAAATAAAACAGCTGTGAGAATTTGGGGTAATTACTTTATTTGGACCTAAGGATTTTTTCAATATAAAATATAGAGATTGGACTAGATGAGTGGTATCATGTTGCAATGGGAAAGCACATTGGATTTAGAATCAGAGGTACTTTTTACATGTGAGACTATAGAGTCATTTGACCTTTCTGGAGCTCAGTTTCCTCATGTATAAGATGAAAAATATTTTGATTACATGATCTTTGGAGTCCCTTGCATCTCTAAATTTATGAACCTATATTCCTGTGACCTCTAAGGTTCCTACAAGGTTTAATATCATATAACTTTATTTTCAGGAATCTATAAACTTAGAAATATAGGGGTGGGTGGATAAGAAGAGAAATTGTGTAAATGAAGCAAATGATAAATAAGATACATCCAGAAGGTAGTTTAGCCCATTGTTATAGTTGAACTTTACCACTTTACTCAAAATGACATCCCAACTCACCTTAAAATAACTGTGAGGATGAAGCTGAAACAAAGTATTTTCAGTAATGATTAAACCTAAGGTTTATCTTGTGCTGTTTAGAAATGAGGTGGATTAGTTCATTGCTCCCCTGAAAGTCAAGCATCTGATAGCAGTACATCTTCTGAGTTACTGCATTAAGATCTTGTAAATCTCCTTCCAACACTGACTGCAAATAATTCATCGATGAAGAACGAGGGGACCTGATGTAGTAAAGTGGAATAGTAACCATCATCTGAATGGCTGTGGGCAGGAAGAAGTAAATCACAGGTAGACAAACAGCCAAGACAAGATCTGAATGGGTTAAGAGAGGTTAATCAAAGTGTGGTCCCACTCCGAGTAGAAAGGGGAAGCACAGAATCACAGATAGACACTAGAGAAATGCAAAAGATAGGAGGAAAGAAAAAAAATAATCCCGAGAAGAGCACGCCAAGAAAAAGAAGGCAATTCTTTTATTGTCTTTCAAGGGGAAGAATCATTATAACAAAAGCAAAGTAATAGAAAACAACACTGTTCTTCACATTGAGGCCTTTAATTTCCCCTCCATCCTTCCATCACCTTCTTACCTTGTCTTTCATTCAAGTGTTTCTCTTTATCTTTTTCCTAGACTCCAGTCACATTGAAATAACCTTGACCACAAAGGTTGATTTTGAAACCTATCTTCAAAACAGTTCTGACTTCAATACTAAACCCAGGAGTTTACTTGTGTGTGTGTGTGTGTGTGTGTGTATGTGTGCGCGTGCACACGCACGTGTGTTTTCTTCAGGTGGCTGTTTGATCAATTTAATATCAAATATTTGGAATGTGAGTTATGTATGTTGTTCAGCTCAGAGGGTGCTTTGTATTTGAAATTGCTATTCAATTGTCAATTGACCTTTAAGAAAATGCAACTTCCCATTTTCTCTGGATGTTCAGTTATTTTCATGTTTTTTAAAAATACCAGTTAACATGTCTCACTGTTAATTAAGAAGGTTTCATATGGATCCCATGTAACCCAAAACAGCAGATTCTCATACTGCAAAATAACACATGCATAAATTGCATGGGCATTCAAGCCACAAATGCTACAAACAGACCCAAGAAAAGCAATTTTGATCAAAAAAGAGATTAATTTTAGATGCTTTTAGCAACAGAAATGGTAGCAACCGAAATATTATATCAGCATATGATAATGTAAAGTAATTATATTATATCATTCATTTCTGTTTGATGGTACTAGCAATGCTCATCTAAACTTAGAGATATACTTCCAAACAGCATGGTATGAAATAGGATATAAATGGCAAAATCAACTCTTATTCAAGTTCTGTAATTTTGAAGAACCATACCTAATTAACGCTGGAGAAAGAAAGCAGCCAAAGAAAAATCACTGTAAGTAATGAATGTTCAATTCACTACTCTTCGATCTGAATAAGATGATGACTGAAGATAGACCCAATATCCCAATTAATGGTTTCATCAGTGTATCCATAGATGAAATAACTATTCAGCAATTAAAAATTCAGTGATATAAAATGGGGGTTCTTCAGAGAAGGTACTCAACAGCACATCAGATTTTCATAAAATATAGAAACCAGATTTCCAAGTCAAAAGTTGATCTGTCAACTCTCTCTCTCTCTTTAAATATTCCTATATTTTTCTAATCATTGTCTAAATGTGTAATCTGAAAAGAAAATTTTTAGTTTATGGGTGGGAGGTAGTGTAATACAGAATACAGAAGACTGTCTTTGAAGTTAGGAAGATCTGAGTTTAAGTCCTATCTCTGATACATGCAAGCCAAGTAGTTATTGGCAAGTAAATGGACCTCTAAGCACCCCATTCAACTTCTTAAGGCTATAAATTAAATTTCAGCTGCTATCAGTGAAATGAGTGTCCAATATGGACATTTATTACAATGATGAAATCAGAGTTCCATACTATATATGTGGTGCTTGTTTTGTTTGTGTACACGGGTCAAAATCAGGAGCAATGGGTGGAAGTCACAAAAAGGGCAAATTTAAACTTGCTGTCAAAAGGGAAAAACAGCAACAATTTCTTGTAATGTTGTTCTTGTGTATACCTGTTTATATGTGTGTGTATGAATACACATATGAATACATATGCAAACATATGTGTGTGTATATATACATGAACTAATGATTTCATTGAAATGGGGGAGGGAACTTCTGGATGAAGACATTTCCTCTTACAAATGCAGGTCAGCACTTTCCTTGTGACTTAGAGAATCCCTGGGGCATTGGGAGGTTATACTCATTGTACTATCACACATAATATATATCAGAGGCAGGGCTTGACCCCAGGGAAATATATATATATATATATATGCCTTATTAGAGAGTTTCAGAATAGAATGTATCTTGAGGTTTTCTAGTCATTGAGCTTTCTTGTCTGTGTATGGAAGGCGACCTTAATCTGAAATATTCCTCTGTCTGGGGAAATTTAATCCAGATAATTGAATTGCTCATACAATCCTTTTGGAGGGAGGGCTTGGATCCTTTTCTCTTCTTAAAGAGAGAACCCAGACTCAACAAATCATTAGAGTTGACAAAAGAAAATAGAAAGTATGCCAATACATAGCATGCTGGACTCAAGAATTAAAGTTGCTCCAGCTGCAGATTCTAAATCTTAGCAGAATCCACCAATATATCTTAGACAGAAATATGATACCATAAAAGTACAGGAATATGACTGCTAAAACCCTGTACTCCCTCAGTCAAAATGCTGGCTTTTTTTTTTTTTTTACAGTGGTTTTCCCTTCAGTATTCATGGAACAGAAAGTGATTAAATCTCAATGAAACAGTCAGGTCCAGATTCAATAATGATCTTTATTTCTCCTTCTTTCATAAGCCCATTGTAATTTTTATGTTTTGGAAACACATGACACCAGCAGGTGCATTTTTCACAACGGTGACAACAGAACTCTCAGAACAGTTGTTTCAGAGACCTAACTTTCTTCCTGAGTAAGATGTCCTGGTACCATATTAGATCCTGCATCCAAGTGTTAAATACACCACTGTTACTGCAGACTTGATATTCCTAACTGTCCCTTCAAAAATATAACATTAAATGAAATGCCAATATGCATTAGTTTCATGATATATGTTATAACTGGACAATCAGATAGATGCAATTTCCCAGGCCAAGTGTTGTGTCTAGACATGAGGTATTATTGAGTTGATCTGGGTAATTTTACATTGGTTATCCCATAAGAAATGAATAGTGGATTTGGCATGAAACTTAAGGTGAAAAAATGAGGTCTCAAACCTCAAACTATATCTACTGACTGTATAATCACAAGCAAGTCCTTTAACCTCTCAGAGCTTCAGTTGTCTCATTTGTAAAATGGGGACAAAAACTGCTGAGACTGCAAAATGGACATTTTGGCTTGAGCCAGTCAATCTTTCGGAGGCTTTTGGTTAACACCTCCTTATTTCATGTTCCAGTTATATTTAGGTAAAATTGCTGAATCTGTTTCTTGGATACAACATCTCCTGACCATTTAGATCCTATTTAATCTTTAATACTTCTGAGTCCACAGTAATATTAATAAATTTAACTTTCAGGTATCAAAAATGTGATGGCATGTGAAGAGACAGTATAACTCATAGCTAGAGTTAGAGATATACCTTAGAAGCAGAAAGACCTGGGTTCATATCCCATCTCTATAACTTATAAATTGTAGGACAAAAGGCAAATCATTTAATCTAAGTCTCAGTTTCATCATGTGTTCAAAGTGAAAAACCATACTTGTACTACATAGCTTAAGAAGTATTTGCTTTGTGAACCTTCAAATGCCAAGGAAATGTGTTGCTTTTATTTGACTGACAGAAAAACCCATACATGGTAATTGACTTCTCTATAGCATGCCAAGGTTTGCAAAACACTTTATGCTAAAGAGGAAAGAGTTAACGAGAAGCCTCAGAAGGGAAGATTTGTCCAACTCAAATTTTCATTCTGCAATCTCAGCTGTTTTGTGTGAAAAAGAAACTTAATTATGACATTTCAATATTGAAAATAAAATTAGTTTGAATTTTATTCCACACTCTTGAAAGGAAATTATGTTCCATTTTTAACTAAGCAAGACAACTGTCGATTCATCTGTAGAGTGATAGCTAGTGTTATTTTTATGAACATCTAAGTATGGAGAAGGCCTCTTCAGGGCCTTCTGCTCTTGTGGGTGCAACTTGGCATTCAAAACTCATGTTTGCTCGAGCTTATGTGGACACCTGACTGTGCCACAGCTCAAACTATGCCAACCACCACCCATGTGCTCAGACTTTTAAATGACAATAAATATAGTAAATTATAGCAGTATATTCTGAAATTTTTAGTCATATTCACATATTTGTGCCTACGACTTGTGGATGGACTAAAAAATGTTTCTAGCATTTTCCTTGCCAGTTGAGCCAAAATATTTAGTGTTCTAAATATATTCAAGCCACATTCATTACATTTCTTGAAATATATATACATATATATGTATATATACATACATATGCGCATTACATTTTAATTTACTCTCAAATGTATTATTAGTACAGCATAAAAATCACATAATGAATTAAATTTTAAAGACTATATAACCAGCATAGTTTCACTGCTCTTTAAATGCCTCTGGCAAGGACTTAATTTAGATTTAATAAAATAGTTATTATATTATTTATTTGATTATAAATATGCTAATGTAAATGCTATGCTATAAATACTTGTACTAATTAAATACTAGCTGACTTATCATGGGTTTATCTAGGTGCAACTAGTATTTTATTAAGATGTATGAGTTGATATTCAACAACTATGTTCTTACTAATCTACCTATATTTAATAGGTAATAACCACATTATAGTCAAGTTACATTGAAATGCATAATTTTATTGAATGTTAGTTAAAAACCAATTCTTGGTAACTTATTTATAGAACCCAGATGGTTTAAGATATATTTATCTTAATAAAAATGGTTGTTATGCCCCAATAGATATTCATAACAATCCGCTGGTATTTAATTAACATATAATAACTCTCTCATTAAATCTAAATTAAACCCTTATTGAAAATACTCAATTTAAATAGTGCAAATGAAAAAAAAATATTACTCCAGAAAATCATATTGACTATATTGGCAAAGCTGGTGGCCAGCAATGGCATGACTTATAGGAATTTAAAACTGTTCAGAATAGTCATTGACACGCATATATTGAAACAATAAAACAATAATTTTAAAAATATAATCAGAATGACATTATTTAGTTCAAAATTTCAATGCATTTTACTTTGCAATCATGAATATCTGGGAAGCAGGGGCACAATGGTGTAATTCATTCTAAAAGAAGGTATGGCTGATTCTAAGGGAATGAACATTGGTTCAAAGCATTGGAAAGGATTCTTCTTGTCCACTGGTATTAATCTTCCCACTCCCATCCTGTCCCACTCTATACAGAGGGCTAAGCATCTCCATCAGAACAAAACAACAAGGCCATTGTTTTTCTTTGCTTGGGCTTCTTGGTGGTCCCTTATTGCTTTGGCTCAGTTCTCTGGCTGAACTTCGACTAGTATGCATTCCATCATCCATTTCTCTGCTACTCTTTTTGTCCTTTGATTCTCCCAGGCAAGAAATCAGTTGATAAAACATAGAACATTTCTGAATATGTTAGTCTGTAGATTGGGAATGACCTGTGGGTCACAAAATGACAAATTTTAATCACTATTTTCAGTATTCTTTGTGTATGAAAAACACAAATTATGTAGATGGAGGGAACAGAGCCAAAGACTAGATAGTGTGCTAAAAATATATATTGAAATTCTCTTCCTTTATTTGGAACCTTTTAGTCAATGATTTTGAAGCACTTTACAAACATTAAATGATTAGGTTTCTTAATAGCCCCGTGACACAGAGGAGTTAAAAGGAAACACTTCACTGCTAAAATGCAGACCTGTATTTATTTACTAGATTTTAAAAATTCACTTAGGAAGACTGCAGGCATTAAAAATCAATTTGAAATACAATTAAACTATTAGAGTATCCAAAAGAGATGAACAGCAACATTAAGCTGTGTCTATACATAGGCAAAATGAACAAGGGAGTTCAGGCAATCATCCAGACACTTAGGACAAAATACCCTAAACTTTCATATGAGGAAACAGGATTCAGGCTTGAATTGTTCACATTGCTAGTCTCCAATCAATATCACTGACTAAATAGCTTAACTATCTACCAGCACATCCATGGGGGTAGAAACTTTTTCCACAAATCTGTAATTTATAGTTTTGGGGGAGATGATTTAGACATTAAGAAGTTGTATCTGTCTTATGGTTATACCACTACTTTGTGCAGAGGAAAGTTTTGTACATAGATATTACTATGTGGCCTTCTTACCAAAAAACAAAAACAAAAAACAAAAATAAAAACAAAAAACATGATGCCTTTCTTACCCAGACATAATTCCCAAAGCAATACCAATATCCCACTGGACTAGGAAGCAATACCAGAATTCCGATCCTGCAAATCCTGTGACATATTACTTAGGTGCTGTGTGAGCTGGGACAAGTTATGTAACCTCATTCAGCTTCAGTCTCCTCATCTATAAAATGAGGAGGTTTGATTCAGTGGTCCCCAATGTACCTTCCACTTCTAACACTGTGATCCTATGAAGCTAAGAAATTAATTTTATTGTGATCTTTCTTCTTAATAAAAAATAAAGTATTGTGATAAAACCTAAATGACCAGAATTATATTGGTCTGAGATATTTTCAAGATTTGCCCTCACTGAGGAGGGGGGTGGCAATGTTTGAACCTCACTCTCATTGGAATTGATTCAAGGAGGGAAGAATATATACACACTCAGTTGGGTATAGAAATCTAACTTACACAGTAGTGAAATAGTGGGGTAAAGGGGTAAGAGAAGGGAGGGGAATGATAAAAGGAAGGACAGATTAAGAGAGGCAGTGGTCAGAAGCAAAAAAAAATGCTTTTGAGAGTGAATGAAATAAAAAAGAGAAGGATGAACAGAAGAAAATTATATGGAAAGAAGTAAACAGTAATAATAACTGTAAATGTGAATGGAAAGAGCTCACCCATAAAATGGAAGTGGATAGCAGAATGGGTTAGCCACTAGAATCCAAAAATATATTGTTTTGTTTTGTTTTTGTTGGGCAGTGAGGGTTAAGTGACTTGTCCAAGGTCACATATCTAGTAAGTGTCAAGTGTCTGAGACTGGATTTGAACTCAAGTCCTCCTGAATCCAGGGCCGGTGCTTTATCCACTTTGCCACCTAGCTGTCTCCTCCAACAATATATTGTTTACAAGAGAAACGCTTAAAATGGAAAGACAAAAACAGAGTTAAAATAAGGAGAGTGGAGAAGAATCTATTATGCTTCAGCTGAAGTTAAAAAAAGGAAGGGGTAGCAATCATAATCTCAGACAAAGAAGAATAAAAAATAAACCCAATTGAAAATGATAATCAGGGAAACTATATTTTTCCAAAAGGTATCATAGAAAATGAAATAAAATTTTAAATTATGGAAAGTTTTTTCTGATAAAAATCTCATTTCTCAATTATGTGGGGAACTAAGTCAAATTAATAAAAATAAGAGCCATTTCCCAGTTGATAAATGGTCAAGCGATATAAGTAGGCAATTTTCATAAGAAGTCAAAGCTATCTGTAGTTATATCCAAAATTATCTAAATTACTATTGATTAAAATAACTCTGAGATACCACCTCATACCTATCAGAAACGACAAATGCTGGAGGAAGGAGGAAAATAGGTACACTAAAGAACTGTTGGTAGAGTTATAATGCAACCATTGTGGGGAATAATTTGGAACTGTGCCCAATTGTCCATACCCTTTGACCCAGCAACACCACTACTAGGTCTGCACCCCAAGGAGATCAAAGAAAAAAACCTTTATGCACAAAAATATTTATAGTATTATTTTTTTTTCCTATGTGGTGGCAAAATATTAGAAAGTGCAGATATGTTTACCAATTGGGGAACAGTTAAAGATGTGGCATGTGATAGTGATGAAATATTATTATGCTATAAGAAATGATAAGGGTGATGATTTCAGGAAAATGTATGAAGACCTATTTGAAATGATGCAAAGTAAAGTGAGCAGAACTAGGAGACCATTGTAGATAGTAATAGCAATATTGTAATAATGATCACTTGTGAAAGACTTAGCTGCTCTGATTAGTACAATGATCCACGACATTTCCAAAGGACTCATGATGAAAGAATGCTATTCACCTCCAAAGAGATAACTGAGGAACTCTGAATGAAAATTGAAGTATAATCTTTAGCTGTATTTTTTCGTGTGTGTGTGTGTGTGTGTGTGTGTGTGTGTGTGTGTGTGTGATATGGCAAATAGGATAATGTTTTGCATGTTTTCATACTGCTTGCCTTCTCAGTGAGTGGGGGGTGGGGATTGGGGTAGAAGGGAGGAAGAGAATTTGGAACTCCATTTTTTTAAATTTAAAAATAAATAAGTAATGCATTTATTTTTTAAAAATTGTTCTCACTGCTTCCTCTCAGATACTACAAATTTGAGGGAGTATTATGCAGGAGTATTATGCCAGGTGTTATTAGAAGATGTATCAACTAGGGATTTATCACCTTAGGGCAACACTTGCCTAGTGCTTCTAGGCCTCTAAGAATCCAGGTGTGTAGGGAACAGGCCTGCAAAAAGAGGAGAAATTGTGAGTAAAAGATTGTCAGATATTCTAGTCAGGGATCTCTGTGTGTTGTCTGACTGTGTCTAGTGATTGCTTAAGGAGCAGACCAAAAATATGCTCATTTCTAATTGCTCACATCTGAGTAGATTTGTGGATTCTAGTTTCAGGCACATCACAAGAAAGGGAGTTTATAGACCACCTTAAAAGCAGCTCTTCTAAGAGCCTCATTGCACTCCACAAATCCCCAACCAGGACCTAGCAATATGATGAGCCAGTATGGCATGCAAGCAATTTTCATAGTCAAGTATTTTATAAGGGCAACCTCAAATAAAAGGGTTAGTAGAATGATATGGGAGTCTGCATATTAAACTTCTTAATATTAAATTCAGATTTCAGTAAGGAAGTTGACAAAGTCTCTTATGATCTTTGTAGAAAAAAATGGAGTAGCATGGACTAGATCATAATACAATTATATGGATTTAGAATGAGTTGAATAACCAGAACCAAAAAGTAATGATTAATGGATTCATACTAACCTGAAAGGTCTCTAGTACAATTCCAGTAATTTGTCATTGACATGTATAGTTCAACATTTTTATCAATGATTTAGATTAAAACACTGCTAATATACTTAATAGATTTGAAAAGACACAAGGTTGAGCCAGAATAGCTAAGATTGGCTAAAAGAGTGAGAATCTAAAAAGATCTTGGCATGTTAAATTAGTGGACTGAAACTATTAATAAGATGATTCTCTATAGGAATAAATATGGAGTCCTTCACTTGTGTCCAAGAAGTCAACTGCAAAAGCATATCTTGGAAGAAGTTTGGCAGAATGACATTAATGAAAAAAGATCTAAGTATTTAATAGTTTACAAGATCAATATGAGGACATCTTGTGACAGGGAGCCAAATAAAGGAGAGTAATTTTAAGCATACTCAGATGTTAAAATAAGTGACTCTATGGTCTTTTAAGATATTCCTTCCAACAATGGAATACCTTATAAATTTTAATATCTTTAAATAGCTTGTAAATTAATGCCTCAATACTCTCACAATTTTGTTGTTTCCTACATAGGTATAGACTCTATGTTTGGTTTGATCTAACTGATTTTCATGCCTTCTCTTTGATGTCATTTCTTTTTCATGTCTAGGAATGAGATGTTAGAGCCCAATGTAGAAGTTCTATCTTTGATAGTGAAAATCACAATATTAAAAAAAAAATCTTTGCAGATCTTTTCCATTCTTCTTCTTTTGGTTATTCTCTTTTAATTTTCATCCTAAGAAATCTTTAGGGTGCCTTTGATTGGTTAAGATCTCTTAACATGCTTTCTTTAAATAGGTATCACCTTTTACTACTTTATTTTTTCATATGATAAAATCTGTAATCTATTATTTTACTTCTCCATAGGATTTTAAAAATGTGTTCAATCTCTTTTTCAACCACCATTGTCTTTGGCTAACAACTTCATGAGTAAATCAACAGATTCCTTACTGAGGACATTTTTAGACTTGAGCTCCTTGTATGACAATTGATTTACATAAGTTGAACTTCTTCATGAAATTGTTATAGTCTATATCTAAATCTTTTATTCCTTCCATTACCAATTTTTCATTACAAATATTATTTTGAAATACAATTGAATTGTTTCAATTACATGTTATAGCTCTTAAAATTTTTCATTTTCATCTAGCTTTCTACCAGTTTTGATCTTTGCTCTAATAAGTTGGTCGTCTGAAGGCACACAGATAGCTAATTCAGGACTGACAAGCAAAACATCAGGAACAAGTAATTTCAGGTCCATTAAAATTTAATCAATTTCATTTTTGTGATGTTATTCATTGCTTTCAGTGTTCAGTGCCTGCCGATTCATTTTTCAAAGAAAGCATTCATGATGTATAAGTATGAGACATCTGTGAAGTGTACCACTCTTTGACCTCTCTCATTCCTTATTACTAATCCATGCCGTCCAATATATTTCTTGCAATCCTTGCCTATTCCCACCTTTTAATTGAAGTCACTGAGTATCAAAGTAAATGTTGATTTAATTTAGGGGATCATAGAGAGTTCTTTGTCGAATTGCTCTACCTAGTTATCCTCTCCAACAGATGGTAGGGCATAAGCTGCAATTATATTCACAGTGGTCTTTTTTTTTTTTTTTTTTTTTACAAATACTGATTGTTAGTACTGTAATACAATATGACCAAATATCCCATGAAATGAAGTTTCTTATTGCCTTTATAAATAGGATAAACCCAACTCCATCAATTTCTTCATTTCTAGGCAAAACTCGTATACTATCTTCCCCTTACATTCAAGTTCTTCCTTCTGGTTTGCTTTATAAAAGGAATATCAAGAATGATATGGCTCAGTTCCTCTGGTAATGTATCCCTTCTTTGGATAAGGAGTGCATATGTATAGTACCCATAGCTAAGAACAGATAACCTCTCAGATGAAGCAAGCAAAAAAGGATTACATTTTGATGCACAAATACACCGAACGGGTTAAGGAAACAAGGAATATGGAAATGAGGGGAGAGTTAAGAGGGACATCATTATTATCATCGTCATCATCAAATTGCATAGATATAACATTATGAGGTTTGCAAAGCACTTTACACATATCTCATTTTCCCTCATACAACAACTCTTTGAGGTAGGAACTGTTATTATCTGAATTTACAGAGGAGTAAACTGAAAGAATTGACTTATCTGTAAATTAAGGAAAACTTTGCTTTACAAACCTTAAAATATTAAAGTTGAACATGACTGAAATAAGTCATCAACAATAACAAAAACAATAAGCAAATAAACAAATACAAAATAGAAAGAGCAGTTTTGTGATTTGCCCAGGGTCACATAGCTAGTAGGTGTCTGGAACTGAATTTGAACTTGGGTATTCCTGATTCTGGATCTATTCTTCTATCCCATCTGTGACCTTAGATTACTTTTTAAATACTTGGGAAATAGCTATACAAATTGTGGTTATGAATGTAACACAATATTATTGTGCCATAAGAAATGATCAAAGAGAGAATTTAGGGCAATCTCAGGAATTATGAATTTACTCAAAGCAGCAGCACCAGTAGAACAATTTACACAGGATCAGTAACATTATAAACAAAAGCAAATTTTTAAAAACTTAAGAACTGGGGGCGGCTAGGTGGCGCAGTGGATAAAGCACCGGCCCTGGATTCAGGAGTTCCTGAGTTCAAATCCAGCCTCAGACACTTGACACTTACTAGCTGTGTGACCTTGGGCAAGTCACTTAACCCCCACTGCCCCGCAAAAAAACAAAAACAAAAACAAAAACCTTAAGAACTACAATTGATACAATGACTAACTGTGTCTCAAATGACCTATAAGAATGTTACTCACATCCTGACAGTGAGAAGATAAACACAAGGTGCCAAAGGAGACATATTTTGGACATGACCACTCTATGAATTTGTTTTGACTATGATTATTTGTTACAAAATTTGGTGGGGTTTTCCTTCTTTTTTTTCTCTTAGGTTTTATTTTGAGGAGGGGGTGTTGAGAGAAGGGGCTGATGTAGGAATGGCAAAGATAATGGTAAACAGAAACATTTTCAAAAAATAATTGAAACATTTTTAATGCACAGAACAGAGGGACATTTTGAAGGAGTATATATAGAGAGGATTGCATTTAAAATAATGAATTTATTATATACTTAAAATAAGTGGTATGAAATGGAGATCCACTGTTTCACATAGAAACCTCTTTTTGTATTCATATGCTCATGTGTCTATGTGTGTATATATGTATACACACAGTCTCTATCGCAGGGTGTTTATATCAAGATTTTTTAAAAATTCAAAATGATATAAGCTCATATTCTATTGACCCACTAAAATCTTCCTTAGTACAACTCTAATAGTGGATAAGATGATTTGCAATTCATCCTATTCCCATCTGATTTTATTTCCTATTTTAGATCTCTATAGTCAAAAGATCCTTATTCCATGTAGTCTGGAGATTTTAAATATCTATTATTTTTGTTGGGTCATTTCAGTCAGATCTGACTATTTGTGACCCCGTTTGGGGGGTTTTCTTTGTAAAGACACAGGAGTGGTTTGCTATTTGCTTCTCCATATTTGATATAATTATACCTATTAAAATATTCTTAAGTTTTCATGGATCAGTTTTATGTCTAGGTCATAATCCATCAATAATCATTTATTGGGGCAGCTAGGTGGTGCAGTAGATAAAGCACTGGCCTTGGATTCAGGAGGACCTGAGTTCAAATCCAGCCTCAGACACTTGACAATTAACTAGCTGTGTGACCCTGGGCAAGTCACTTAACCCTCATTTCCCTGCCAAAAAAAAATCATTTATTAAACACATTATGCACTGGGTACTATGATCAGTGCTAAAGATGGAAAGAAAAGAACAAACATGATATCTGTCCTTAAAGAGATTCCATTCTAATAGAAGAGACAATATTCAAGAATTGTAGGGGGCTGCTAGGTAGCGCAGTGGATAAAGAACAGGCCCTGGATTCAGGAGGACCTGAGTTCAAATCTGGACTCAGATACTTGACACTTACTAGCTGTGTGACCTTGGGCAAGTCACTTAACCCTCATTGCCCAGGCCCCCCCCCCCCAACAAAAAGGATTGTAAATACAATCCATATATGGTATAAATGGAAGGTAATGTCAGATGAACAGCATTGACAGTGGGCAGCAGTAGTGGAAAAGAAGAAAGAATTGGGAAGAGCTTTTTGGCCTTTGGTGGGCTATATAGGTATGGAATCAAAAATCAAAGCATTTGCTTATTTTTGTTGTTCCCCCCAAAATAAAGTAGCCCTTAATTGACGAACGGGTATATAAATCATATTACATAAATGCAGTGCAATGTTACTGTGCTTTGAATGACAGATATGAAGAATTCAAAGAAGCATGAGAAAATGTATATGAATGGATACAGAGTGAAGTAAGAAGAAACAGAAAAACAATATCTACAATACTAAAACAATGAAAATAGGAAAACAACAACAACAAAAACAAAAACTGTATACAGTTATCCATGCCACATTATAACTTTCCCCATCCCAATTTCAATATATCGCAGGTTGACATAAGAAATTAAATGAGAATTGGGAAGGGGAGAGATTTTTGGAAGCGGTAGATGACATCCAAAGGCCAACAGATGACAGAAAAAGTTTGGAAACTCAGAAATGCATAAAATATGTGTATGATATGGTATAATATCAACATATTTTATTTTTAATGCATTAGTCATTAAAACTGTTTATCTAGTATGTAGGGAATGCCAAAAAATGCAAGTGAATTTTCTAACCCCCATGATTAGGAAGGGATAACTAATTATAATGACCTTGCTTAGACCTGGGACAAAGGTGAGGAAATGTACTTCCCACCCTTCTTTACAGAGATAATGGACTATGAGTATTGAGTATTGTGTGTGCATAACATGTGTGTATGTGTATGTACATATATGTATATATGTATTTGTATATGTATATCAATACATATATTTTTTTCAGAAATGGTTACTATTTTGACTGGTTTAGTTGAACTAATTTTTACCCTTTTTTATTCTTTGTTATGAAGGATGACTCACTGAATAAAGAAGAGAGTAAGGAAATGTTCAGAAATGAAACTGATATGAAAACAAAAGCTACCAATAAAATAAATTTTAAAAAATATACATTTTTGTTATTGGATTCAGACCACTCTTCTAGTTGAGGAGGACTTTCTGTATCCTGACTGTCACCAAAATGTTAGATATCTGTCCCAGCTTTGTGTCATCTGCAAGTTTGAGAAGTGCATCACCTATGCTTATCTATCTTGTCCAAAAAGATATCATGGCTTTAAGTTCTTTGCTGAAATCTACGTAAAGCAAAAAAAAAAAAAAACAACTAAATAATTTCCTTTATGCATCATTCTAGCTACCTTCTCAAAACAAGAAATGAATTTACTCTAGAATGATTTTTTTTTCCTGATGAAACTATACAGGCCATATTTAGAATCATCATTCCATCTTGTAGATATTCACAAACCATCCCTTTAATATTACATTCCAGAATATTTTTCCTCCTCTATACAATAGATTTATTATTTTCTTTTTGAATCAAGTACACCTTTGCAGAGCCACACTCCTCTTATGAGTCCTAGTTCCTCCAAGTTTTAGTTATATCTTAAATTCAAATGTTTCCTTTAGTTTTCCTTTCTTGTTACAAATACTTTTTGCATTATATGTTTGTGCATTTATTTCTGCACACATACAAACACATACACACACACACGCGCGCGCGCGCGTGAAGTTATAGGTTTAACTACTGATGCCTATCTTATTTTTTTGTCTCCTTTTACTTTCTGGGCATTTCTACTGCTGTCTCCCCACCCCATCTCCACCTACTTTATAGTTATACTGTAAGATATATAGACCCTCCCCCTTCTCTCCCTTTTTAGTTTAAATACTTTTAGATTATATTGATAAGAATACAGGTAAATACATTTGTATTAACTCTTTTTATTGAAATTTTCTATTACTTACATAGCAATAGTTATCCCAAGTATCCTTCACTCTTCCCTTCCCAGAGAGTCATCCCATATAACAAATAGTATGATTTAGAAAGGAAAAAGAGAACAAAAAACTTTTCATAACTGCTATATTGAAAAACCCTGAATATAGGTTACAATGTTTACCACCTGTTACACATTCCCACCTCCATGAAGGGGTAGGTTAGGGGTATCTTCTCATATCTCCTCATTTGCAGCACACATGATCTATAAGTTTACATTTCCTTTTTTTTCCCCCAGGGCAATGAGGGTTAAGTGACTTGCCCAAGGTCACACAGCTAGTAAGTGTCAAGTGTCTGAAGCCAGATTTGAACTCAGGTCCTCCTGAATCCAGGGCCAATGCTTTATCGACTGTTCCACCTAGCTGCCCCGATTTACTTTTTAAAAAAATTTTTATCATTTATTTTGTTGTCGTTTAATGAAATGTATTTTGCTTTTTTGTTTTGTTTTGGTTTTTGAGGGGCAATGGGGGTTAAGTGACTTGCCCAGGGTCACAAAGCTAGTTAAGTGTCAAGTGTCTGAGGCCGGATTTGAACTCAGGTCCTCCTGAATCCAGGGCCAGTGCTCTATCCACTGTGCCACCTATCTGCCTGATACACATAATTTCTTACAGCACAATAATATTCCATTCTATTCATGTACCATAATTTGTTTAGCCATTCCCCAATTAATGGGCATCTACTTTGTTTCCATTCTTTAGCTATCATAAAAAAATGCTAATATAAATATTTTGGAGTGTGGTGTGACCTCTTTCTCATCACTTGCTTCCTTGGAGTACAAACTCAGTAATGGAGTCTCTGGTTCAAAATATATTGACATTTCAGTCTTTATTTGCATAATTCCAAATTGCTTTCCAAAATGGTTATACATTTCTCAACTCTACCAACAATGCCTTAGTGTGGCTATCTTTCTACAACACCTCTAACATTGACTGTTGCCATGTTTTTGTCATTTTTACCATTCCAGACCATGAGGTGAAACCTTAAAGTAATTTTGCATTTCTCTTATTATTAATAATTTGGAGTCTACTGGCTCTTATCAGGTATACTCAATCCCTGGCCAAGAGTCCACCATTCCTGTATTTCACACACTGTGATCCAGGATGCCAAATCCTATCATTAGACACCATCTTCTTAGTCAGCTGTTCACATACTAAATTTGCTACTCTCCTCTGAAACTTCTGTGGTTTATCAGTACTTTAATGAAATTGAAACTGGATGATGGCTTTAAAGAGACAGTGTAGAGAAGATTCCTCTTCAGGTTAGACTAGTAGACTTATGAGATCCCTTTGAATGCTGGAATTCTGTGATTCTGAGTCAAGCTACACTTGAAATTCTAGTGAAGGGATTGTTTCAGTGGCCTGCAGGGTTCCTAGCATTTAACTTGGTTTTTTTTGTCACACCCCCTACCCTATCTATGTGTTGTGGTCAAATATAAGTTGAAAGAAGGTGAAATGTATAAGAAATGCCCCACTACCCTGTGGTTTATTTGAGAGTTAAAGATTTTGAGGAACAAAAAGTCATTCCTGAAGGACAGGCAGGGGAACAGCACTGCATATCAAGAAGACAGGAATTCTTGAGCAAATCAATGCTCATGATGGGAGTCATGTGGTAAGAGGTATTTGCATGAGAGATACTGGTGGGAGAAACAGAAGAGATGTAATTGTGGGAGGACTCGAGGATACTACATACTGCCCTGTCTGGTGAAGATACTACGTGACAGTTTCTTGACACAGATAATAAAGCCTGCATCTAGGCAGGTTCTAGTTATGAGAGGGAATTTCAACTATCCAGACATCAATTGAAGCTATCTCTGCTAAAAACAGACCATTGGATGAATTATTGACATTCCATTGAATCATTTCATTTTTTCTGAAAGGAGATACAGGGATAAGCCTTGTACTTTCATTGGTATAGGGAATTCCCAGGTGAGGATATTTCCAAAAATATTTCTACCAAAGCAGGTAGGCATCTTCTGTGCTAATCTTCCAGAACTGCCTAGAGCAGTGGCATCAAACTCAAATGGAAACAAGGCCACTAAACTGTACATAAACATCCTTATGGCCACATAGTCACTTAATTTTAAAATGTAATATTACCTACATTTTATTGTATTTTAAATTTTATTTTGTTACATATTTCCCAATTACATTTAAATCTGTTTTGAGCTGCATTTGGGAGTGTTGTAGGACTGTGCCTGGTGCTTTACACTTCTGGCCTAGAGCTCTAAAAGACTGAATGCTTTATCGAGGGTCATATGGGCATTATATGTTAGAGTTGGGATTCAAACCCAAGTTTTATTGGCTTTGAGGGTACATCCTGTTACCTCTCTTCTGCAGAGAGAAAATGGATAAATACTGCTTGGGGCCTGATACAATATAACAAAGAAAATCTGGTGGGGAAAGTAAAAATAATAGCAATCTTACAAGAAAATTACTGTCAATTTAGATTTTTAGTAGCTAAGGAAGGGGAGACAAGTGACAATGCCTAGACTGGCATTTATCCCTAAATAGAAAAGAGAATTTTAAAAAGTTCAGAGAACTTCCCTAGTATTGATTACTCTAATTGCAGATACATGTGAGATTTCAGAGAAGTCCAATTTATGCATGAAATGGGGAATTCACCAGCATGTGTCCAATCAGAGTCAGAGGCCCCCAACTTATACCAGATTTAACGTCCCTGAACCCACTCCTGTGTTGGCCTAATGTCTCACAAAGATTTAGACAAATGGGTTCTCAAAGTGACACACAAAACACCAGCACACCTAGAGCCAACCAGGCAACTGACACACAGAAAGATAGAAACCAAACAAAGCAGGATTAGGCTTCCCCTGAGTGGGGCTCCACTGAGAGCTCATTTGCCACATCAGTGCTCAGAATAGCACTCTGAGAAACTCTCCCAGAAAGCCAAGAGAGCTGCCAGTCCAAAGTAATCATGCCCTGAGATTTTCAAAGGAACTAGGTTCAAGAGGCAGCAAAGCTCACAAGAATGAAATCTGATAAAGCAATAGGTAATAACCCTGATGAGAGAAAACAATGTCTTATGTTAAAAAGACCAAGATGAGTACTGGGCCATGAGGCTCAGGGGTCATTGGCTAGGATTTTAAAAGGCCATAGAGAAAAAATAGAAGGATGGGCATAAAACTATAGATGAATACAACAATGGGGTAGAACTAAAAAAAATGGTGTCAGAAAGGCTAAAATATAGAATGACCTGAGACTTCAGGAAAATGCTAAAGATAATGAAAAAAATGTTTTCTCTAAGCTCAATGCAAGGAGAACAAAGAATAAATAGGCCTGCTGCTTGAGTAATATTATGCAATGTTAACAGATGACAGGGGGAGGCAGAACTGCTTACCTCTTGCTTTTATTCTTTCTCTCTTTTCCTTTCAAAGAGGATGATCTTCAAACTAAAGAGGCTAGATAGAAAAAGAGGGAGGTTAAGCCCAGGATAAGTAAGAAGGTTGAACCAGGTACGTTAAATGAGTTAAAGATTCCTGGGAAAGGCATAATAGTGTGTTGAAAGAAATCACAGCTTTGGTTGCCTAAATACCATTGCTAGTGTTTGAGCAATCTAATAAGAAAGGGAGAGGTGCCTAAAGACTGGCAATGGGGAATATCCTGCATTTGGGGATTTTTTTTTAGTATTCCAGAAACCATGAATCAGTGAGCTTCACATCAATTTCCATCAAAATTCTAGAAAGGATTATTACATAGTGCATAAGCATTTAGAAAGAAAATTAATGCTTACTGGAGCCAGCATGGATTCACTAAGAACAAGTTCATTCTCATGCACAGAATGGCTAATTAATAGGAAAACAAATTCAGAATTTAAACAGGCCTCAAAAGCATGGAAGTGAAGCTAAATAAACTAAGGTAAACTTTAATATGGATAAATATAAGGAACCACATTTAAGCTAAAAAAATTCACCACATAAGTACAACATGAAGATTTTGCTTAAAAGCAGCTCATGTAGGGGCAGCTAGGTGGTGCAGTGGATAGAGCACCAGCCCTGGAATCAGGAGTACCTGAGTTCAAATCTGGCCTCAGACACTTAACACTTACTAGCTGTGTGACCCTGGGCAAGTCACTTAACCCCCATTGCCTCACTAAAAAAAAAAAAAAAAAGCAGCTCGTGTTTTTTTTAAGTCTTGGGAGATTAAATCGACTGCATGCTTTGCAGTGTGAGTGGCTGTCAAAACCAGATAAGTGAATATTGGGCTGTTTTCAGTAAGGTCATATTCCAAGGGTACCCTCGATGTTAGAAGTGAACAGCACTGAAACAACTAACAAGGAACATATGTTATTAAAGAAGAAGACAAAAGAGATTGAATGAGTTTAAGGTCCAATAGGAAGTTCCACCACCTGGTGGGGTAAGATAGAGTGATGGAGAGGACCAGTTAGTTACCAGATAACCAAAGCAGCCCAGAGACCAAAGCACAGTACCATTGTACCTCAGCCCAACCTTCCCAAGGTTTGGAAGAGGGAGAGAAATTACACAAAAAATGAGTGAGCCTAAGTCATTCCCCAATGAATCAATGGTCAAAGGATATGAACAGGCAGTTTTCAGAGAAACAAATCAAAGCTATATATGGTCATATGAAAAAAACATACATACTCTAGATCACTATTGATCAGAGAAATGCAAATTAAAACAATTCTGAAGGATCACCTCATACCTATAAGAGTTGCAAATATAACAAAAAAAGGAAAATATTGGATGTTGGAGGGGATGTGGAAAAACTGGAATGCTAACCCACTGTTAGTGGAGTTATGAACTGATCCAATCATTCTGAAAAGAAATTTGGAACTATGCCCCAGGGGCTATAAAACTATGTATACCCTTTGATCCAGCCATCCCAAAAGATATCCAAAAAAGAAAAAAAGACATACTTGTGCAAAAATATTTATAGCAGCTCTTTTTGTGGTGGCTAAGAATTGGAAATCAAAGGAATGTCCATCAATTGGGGAATGGCTAAACAAGGTATGCTATATGATGGTGATGGAATATTATTGTGTTAAAAGAAATGATGAGCAAAATGATTTCAGAAAGGCCTGGAAAGACTTGTATTAACTGATGTATAGTGAAATGAGCAGAACCAGGAGAATGTTGTGCACAGTGACATCAATATTGTTTGATGAAGAACTGTGAATGACAACTATTCTAAGCAATACGATCTAAGACAACCCCAAAGGACTAATGGTGAAGCATACTATCCACCTCCAAAGAAAGAACTGATATTGATTGAACATAGGTTGAAACATGCTATTTTTCATTCTTTCCCTTTTTTCTTTTATTCAAGTTTCCTTATACAATATGGGAATGGTTTACATAATTGCAATTGTATAACCTATATCTCATTGCTTACCACATCAAGGAGGGGGATGGAAAGGAGGAAAGGAAGGAGAAAATTTGGAACTCAAAACTTTAAATAAAATGTTTATTATTAAAAAAAAAAGAAAGAAAGAGTGAGACTAAAGAGGCAAGATCAAGGAGCAAAGTCCAAATTCGTAAATCAGGTCTGAGCACCAGATTGAGTTGCCTTGATAAATTCAAGATGTGGTGTAGTCAACAGCAATTGGAAAGGATGTTGAAATTTTCAACACAGGAAACCTTTGACAAGTTAATGGGACCCTCATGGCACTGACCCTTCTGATGATGAAAGGGGAACCACCTGTCTAGCCTCTCATATGTCTAACATAATAAAGAATATTATAATTCCTACTGGTCAGACAGCACATAGTGTTGAGAGCATTTCTGGACATAACATTTCAATAGAATATTAACAAACAAAAACCAGCCCAGGGAAGAGAGACCAGGATATTGACCCCCACAAAAAATATTACATTTTAGCTAACATTTGCATAGCATTTTAAGGTTTGCAAATCACCTTGCCTATGTTATCTCATTTGTTCCTTGCAACAACCCTGTGAATTGATGGTACTATTAACCCCATTTTTCAGGTCAGGAAACTAAGTCTGAAAGTGTTTAAATGACATACCCAAAGTCACAGAGCTGGGAAGTATCTAAGGCAACATTTGAATTCGGATCTTCTGGATTCTGAGTAAATCCAACTTTCACTGTGCCATCTACCTCCTTGTTTAAGATCCCACTGGAATAAGAACTTCTTGAGGGCAGGGATTCTTTGGCCTTTTTTGTATTCCCCAATGCTTAGCCTTGCGCCTGTCATATAATAAATGCTTAATCAATGTTTATTGATTTGACATAGTTTAAAAAGATGTTTAGTTTAGAAAAGAAAAGACACGTACAGGGGTGGGGGAGGAACAGCAAAATAGCTGTCTTCCAAATTTTGAAAAGCTGTCATATTGTGTTAAATCGATTCAATGTAGCTTTGCTATAAAGAACTAGCAACAATGAACTGAATCCACATGGAAAGAGATTTAAGGCTCAACCTAAGGAAGAACATTTTCCTAATTAGAGCTATCCAAAAGTGGAATAGGCTGCCTTCTGAGACCAATCAATGCACTTAAACTGAGGCAAGATAACTGCTTATAGAGGAGATTCCCTTCTTGGGTGAGAATGTTGGGCCAGATTAGCTCTGAGCTTCCTTCCAGCTCAGGGGTCCAGAGATATCTGCTTCCCTAATATATGTAGTCTCTTAAGATCAATGACTCTCTTCTTTCTACACCACATAAATACACTTGTCCCATTTTAAGCATTTTATGGTAAACTGAAACGATTATTACCAAATAAATTACTTAGGGTCATAGCTGTACTTGTGTTGTCAAGAGTAATTTGTTTAAATGAAGGTCCTTAGTTTATTATCATCATTACAATCTTCATAAGAAATTATATGCTTCCATTTAGGAAGTAAAGGAGAAATATAGGTTTTCTATCTCTTCAAAAGCAGCCACCTCCATCAAGGTTTTCTCACTGGGACAGTTGTCACAAAGTCAAGGTCTTTTTTAGGTAACAAATGATCACACTTCATATAAAATAACTATAAAAGGGACTGTAATTAATGAATTTGCTAATAACCATTTCCTGATTTAAAAACATTAGCCTAAGTTCAATCTTTAGTTATAACCATAAAGAAAATTTTGCTGTTCAGCATTTAGGTGGGTGTCCCTGTCTAAAGTGTTCTTTTACACATCAGCTGAGGTTGGGAAGACCTGAGTTCAAATCCAGTCTCAGATACTCACTAGCTGTGAGTGCCAGGACAAGTCATTTAACTTCAATCTGCCTTAGTTTCCTCATATGTAAAATAGAGATAATAATAACATATATCTCCCAGGGTTGTTATGAGGTTTAAATGTGATAATATTTGTAAAGGGCTTTGCAAAATTTAAAGTAATATGCTCTTTTGGGATTTTGTTGTAGTGCTCCAATGGTTCTGTGAACCCAGCCCAGCAAAGTACATGGATCCTTAGCTGACCCTCTTGGCTTGTCATACCTTGTTATCCCTTCTCTGCTGCAGAATAAATCTCACCAAATTACCCTGGTTTGCACTTGGTAAAATTTTCTGAACCTGTTCCCTCAATGGAATCTCTCATTGCAGCTTCTGTACCCACATTATCCTAAGGGACAACTTCTTGATTCAATGGAAACGTGAGCTTGGGACAGTCTACCAAACCCAAAGTCCACATCAGCATATGAGCTGGGGCATGAGAATAGTGGCTCCTTTCACTCTGTACAGTGCTCAGCATAGCACCATGTTCTGGGAAATCCATAGTCAATGTACCTCCGATGGCAATAAAATGAATTGGTAACTATAAGAAAGCACTAGGGTCAGATAGCTGTCTAAGGTTTGAGAGCAGGGAAGAAGTGAAATTTCTCAGTACAGTGCTCCCAGTTGATACTAGAATCTATGTACCAGTCTAATCTGGAGGTTACGAAAGCAGAGGGAATGATGGAGAAGTCCTCATTTGAAGGAAGTCGTCACCATCTCCATGGTAACTCCTTCTCCCCCTTTCTAGGGAGACAGCAGCAGCTGTTCAACAGCACACACCCTGGAATAATGCAAATCAGTAGTCAGTGAAACACTCTGAATCCATTTCAAATTGTTATATGCATGAGTTTTGGGGTAAGAGGAATTAAATTAACCGAGCAGAGATTTGGCAAATAGGCCCATGTTAGCATCCATAGTCCTTTGCAAAGTTCCAAGGTGGAAAAAGTCCAAGGTGGTTAGGAATTAGCTCTAAATATGCCATTATACTGCCTAGATAGGGTAATAGAGTGAAGATTTACTAAACAGGATTGTGAAAAATATACCATTTTAGAGAAAGGACCAAGGGAGTAATACTTGGTGAAGAAAAAAATAAAAAGCAAGAAATGAAGTTGAAACATAATAGATGCTGTAAGAAATGGATAAAGGGACATTTATAAGGGAAGAGAAATGGGCAATAGTATGAAAAGTGATGATTTCAGAGTCTAAATCAGGCCTTTGGTTAGTTTGCATGGATTTTACACCCAGTAATACCACTACTAGGTTTGTATCCCAAAGAGATCATAGAAGAAGGAAGAGGACCCACATGTACAAAAATATTTATAGCAGTTGTGGTGGCAAAGAATTAGAAATTGGGGGAATGCCCATCAATTGGGGAATGGCTCAACAAGTTGTTGTATATTAATGTAATGGGATACTATAATAGCCTCTTTTCATGGTGATAAAGTATTCCCCTTTATCTATTTTTAAAATCAGTGCTTTCATCTTCTCCTTCACCTAATTCTCTCCTCTTCTTTCCTTGTCCATTACATCTTTGCCTTTGCCTTTGGCATCTTAATAATTGCTAATAACATGAGAATAATAACTCCCATTTATGAAGTGCTTTAAGGTTTGTAGATTTAGATATCATTTCTTTGTAGATGACTCTTGATCTTCAAGTCTAACCCTCACCTCTCCCTTAAACTCTGCTCTTTCTTTTCCAACTATTCATAGGACATCACTACCTGGACATCTCCTAGGCATCTCAAGCTGATAAGGATTCATCGTGTTTCTTCTTAAACTTACCCTTCCTCTTAACTTCCCCATTTCTGGGGAGGACACCACCATTTCCCTACCCATGTAAATTCACAACATAGGAGTTTTCCTTCAATCTTCATTCTCACCACGTCTAATCAGTTTCCATTTTTCCCCCTGATTCTACCAGCTCAATATCTCTTTGTGTATCACTGTTTTTCTTCTCACATCATAATCACCCCACCCCAGTCCCTCTTCACTTCTCACATGGCTTATTGCCATAAACCCTCTATAGAGGTCTATCCAATATGGTGTAGATGGTCCTCTGGTTCTTTTGACATAATATGAATTGCAGTGATGTCCATCACTCATTTTCACTATGTAACTAATGCACTTTTTTTCTGATCAATATGTCTTTGATGGGGTCCTTTAAATTTTCATTGGTAATATGCTACAATTTACTTAAACATGTCACATATTCTTTTTATGGTCCTCTTCTTAAGTTGAAATTTTTATTCTTCTGATATCATAGAGTGCTATGATTCCCAGTCATTGACACTGTCAAGTATGTTGGTCTTAGACAAATGTAATTTTGATCAGAAAAAAAAAAAGTTATCAGATTCCAGTTGGCCAAGATGCCATCGGATCACAAGAGGAATACATGCAAGAGCAAACATTGAACTGTCACATGAGGGAAGACATGTATGAAGTCAAGGTATGGCCGAAGGAATGGCTTTTGACAAATGTTGAGGTTGGTTTCTATTTGTTTAATTTTTTTCCCACAATATTGCACAGATGGCTAGAAGTTTTCATCCCACCCATCTCATTCTACACCTGGCTTCTATGTCACCTCCTATATGGCTGATGCCATGGACATCTCAATTCCATGCATCTGATTAAGTCTGACTCAGTTTCTTCCAATATGTTTGGTGGAATGGATGTATATTCCATCCATCTATTTTAAGCCTGGCATACTGCTGGGCAGTATATATTGCTCAAGTGTTGGAATGCTCATCTCCCATCATTTCTTTATTCTTTTATGGTAACTCCCATAATTATTTCAGGTGTCATGATAAATACAGTGTTGAATTTGGCCTTGACATCTGTTACCAATTATATTAGATTCTTTAATTTCTCATAATGGCATGAGGATAATTAGGCAGATGATGCAAAAAGTGATGAAGAAAAGATAAAAATTATTTTTTAAAATTAATATCTCAGCAATTGTCTTCTCAATTTATCCTCCACAAGGGGGATTATAGTAATATTAAGTTTTAGAGAATGTTTCAATTTTTGTTTTATTATATGTTTCATGTATAACAATTAAGATTCTGAATTCCCTTGGACATGTTTTTGGAACTCTCTTTGATTGATTTGATTATTGACAAAGCTATTTTAAAGTTATGTTAAGCTCAATTTTGTAGGAAATTTTCCTGTCTGATTACCAACATCCACACATCAACCCCTGAAAAGATTTCCATTCCACGACTACACCCAGAGGATATCTGAGAAAAGACTTTCAAAGACTTTAAATGAACAGTTTTGTTTTGTTGATTTTTATTCCTTTCTGTTGTTATGTACACCATTTGTAATATGTATTCTCTGCAGAGGCCCTCCCTCTGCAGGCTAGTGTCAAAGTGTCAGTTCATGAGGGACCACCCCTCTGGACAAAGCTTTTCTCTCTCCCTTTTTTATATTGTTATTACTACATTGCTTGCTAGCATAGGGTATTATATTCTGTTATTTTTTTACTGTTTCATCAAGGAAACACCCCATGTTTCTTGAAGAAACAAAGGGGGGACTGTAATGATTAGAATGATGCCACCTGCTGGAGATTTACTGTAGGAAAGCTCCACCATGAGGAGAAGGCTTTTGAGGGCAAGGCCATGCAGCTTTTCTTTGGTGTCAGGAAGTGACATTTGCTTGTGGGAGGAAGAGGGGGCGAGGCTGGCTCTCTCACTCTCTTTCCTCAGGACTCAGGTGGAGAAGGGAGCTAGAAATACACTCTCCCTTCAATAGATAGATGAATCTAGGCCTTTCTCTTTTCTTCATCAAATTCATATTTTCCTTAATAAATGCTTAAAAGTCTAACTCTTGCTAAAGCTTATAATTTATTGGTGACTACTCATTAGATATTTTAGACAGACTAGCTAGAATTTTAGCCCCTTACAGGTTGTAACCTGCAGTGGTAGAAAGCTACCCACACTAATGAAATCATAGATCCTTTGAAGCCATGAATTATGTTAATGTAGTTCACCTAAACTTTTTTTTTTCCCCTCCAGAACCACTGGTTGCATAAAGAAATCATAATGCAACATAGGGAAGAGTAACTAGTGTCACTGTAGGGGAATGGGAAAGTTTGCCCTCCTAAACTATTTTTGTACTCAGCCCAGCCAGGAGATTGAGTAGCTATGGAGCAGATTCCATCCTTCCCAAGGATACTATTTTTAAGAAATGGAAGATGTGCCCATGGTACTTTCAAGGAGTAAAGAAAGAGAACCAAAAGTCTGAAGGGAATAGGATTGGGGAAACAGGAGCATCAAGCTTATCTGTTAGCCCACAGAATATAAGCCTACCCTGCTCACTCCAACAACAGGATCTATGTTAGAAAATGAGTGTACCACTCCATACATTTTTTTTGTACAGAGACATGTAAAGTGATTCTTTTCTTATCTGTATTCCCAAA
This sequence comes from Dromiciops gliroides, assembly GCF_019393635.1. Taxonomy (NCBI): domain Eukaryota; kingdom Metazoa; phylum Chordata; class Mammalia; order Microbiotheria; family Microbiotheriidae; genus Dromiciops; species Dromiciops gliroides. The sequence continues at coordinate 71,744,912 of NC_057866.1, forward strand.
TAGGGGGTCCAGTTCCAGCTCTTTCAATCACTAGCTCAATGACCTTCCCTAAGTCACTTACCTCTTTGCCTCAGGTTTTTTGCCTTTAAAATGAAAAGTGATACTTGCCCTCTCACATGGTTGTTATCAAATATTAAAAATAAACAGCTATAGAAGCGGTTCCCAAAAGTTCAAAACCACTCTATAAATTTGAGGCACCATAATTATTGTCTTCTCTTCTGTATCTGCTTTGACTAATAATTTTTGATACTATGATGTTAGGGAGTATGCACTATGAAAACTCTTCAATCACATTAAAGAGTTATTTACATAGCTCCCTGAGCCATCCAAAGAAAGGGACTTACAGAATTAAATTCACTAAATAAACCAACCAACAAACAAATAAATATATTCATCTCACAGGGAACAAATCAGAAGATAGTAAGGGAATGGGAGATTTAAAACTATAAGGTAAACAATAATGAATATCTTTACTAAATATTACTTTTTTCAAAATCACCACTTCTTATTTCCCCATGTCCTGTACATAGACCTCTACCAAAATAAATAAATAAGGGCAATAAGGGGAAAACTCTCTGAAAAATAAAAGTTTATTCTTAGCAAAAACTACATTCCCTGAAATTGGCAGGCAGACAATCTCGAAATTAAATGACATTCATTGATGACCACAGTCAATCAACAGGGTAAACTGGGAGGATATAAAAGGCATCATAATTTTAAGTTTATCAACAACTCTTGTATTTCTAAGTCATATTTAAGACATTAAAAGTGATTTGGGTTCCTATCAATATTTTAAAAGCCAAATTCATTGCCAACTGCAGGAGGCTTACTTGAACACAGTGCCTGGCACATGGCAAGCCCTTAATACTTATTGACTGTCTAGCTGGCTGGATAACCTGGTTATTGATATTTTTCCTCTTGAAACTCAGATAATACTTTTCTTTGCACCTCTCTAATGTATTCATGTAATATTTTTAAATTGTTTATATGAGGGCAGCTAGGTGGCACAGTGGATAGAGCACCAGCCCTGGAGTCAGGAGGATGTGAGTTCAAATCTGGCCTCAGACACTGGACACTTATTATCTGTGCAACCCTCGGCAAGTCACTTAACCCCAATTGCCTCACCAGAAAAAAAAATGTTTATATGTTTCATTTCTGTGGTAGTGAGCAATAAGATCCATGAGTTAAGATTTTGTGTAATGTAGACTTTGTGTTCCCAGACCATATTGTTCTACATATACTAATTGCTTAATGTGTTCTGAATTAGGGAAAGGGGAAGGTAAGGGAGGAGAAGGGAGGGGGGAAGAGGAAGGAAGGGAAAGTATTAATTGCCTACTATGTGTCATGTACTATGCTAAGTGCTGAATAAATATCTTGCTTGCTAATGATAATAAATACTCATAAGTAAAGGAGTATTCATTGAATGAATAAATCAAAAGCATATCTAGTTGTGTGCCATTGCATAGTAGGTTTCTAAAACTGCCCCTTAGAAACTGCCTTTATTATGGTAGAAAGAATGCTGGACTGAGGAAAAAAGAGAACTGGGGTCTGGTCCTGGATCAGCCATTTACTGGGCTTGGGCAGACCTAGTTTCTTTAGCCTTAGATTTCTTCAAGTGTAAGAAACAAACACAACAGCAATAAAAACTGACATATACAGGATTTTAATGGTTGCAAAATTGTCTTCTGTACTTTAAGGTCCCTTCCCATTCCCTAGTTCGGGCTATCACCTCTCACCTACACTAAATGTGATTGTCTCCTAATTGGTCACCCTGCCTCAAATGTCTTCCCTCTTCAATCCATCCTCCACATAGCTGCCAAAATGATTTACCTAAAGTGTAGACTTAATCATATCATTCCCGAACTCAGTAATTCCTAGGACTCCCTATTGCCTGTAGGCTAAAACATAAGCTTCTTTATTTAGCTTCTAATGTTTTTCACAACCTGACCCCTAACTTGTCTTTCATTCCTTTCTTGGTTCTGCTTTTGATGCTCTAAAATTGGCCAGCAAACTTCAGGTGTCTTTTCAACTTGCAAGTTCTCTCAATCCCTATAGCCTTCTCATTTTGGACATTTCTGGCCTGTCATGGCTCCCGTCTCCCATGAGAAGATTCCTCCCAGAAGGTCCACTTTGAGGAAAGACCCAGACCAGTCAATCGTCATTCTTCTCTTGCCTCCACTCCTGACTCTCCAGACGTAGGCACAATCTTCCTCCACCACCCCCATTCCCTTGTCTTTTGGCTCCCTTTTATGCATTTTCTCTATATAAGAACATAAGCTACTTGAGGAAAGGAACTACTTTCTTTTTGCTTGTATTTTCATTCCCAGGGCTTAGCACAGTACCTAGCACATAGTGAGTACTTAATAAATGCTTATTGATTTGATTTTCCAAGCATATTATTATACATTGCCCTCCTTCCCACACTCTATGACCTTCTTGCTGTTTTTCATACACTATATTCTGCCTTTTATCTTGTGGCCTTTGTATTGGCTGTTCCCCATGCTTGGAGTTACTTCCCCTTCCTTGGTCTCTTTCAACCCTTTATTTCCTTCAAAGCTACTGAAAGGACATTTTCCATATGCAGCCTTCCTTTTTTTCTCCCACCTTCTAGCCCCCCTTCCCCTCCAAAAAATCCTATTTTTTATTTTGTAAATAGCTTGCATTTATGTACTTATCACCAATTATAGAATGTAAACTTCTTGAAGATAAGAATTATTTCATTGTTGCCTTTGAATCCCTGGTACCTTGCACAGAAATTGTAACTTAACAGGCACTCAATAAAGGCTTTTTGCTTGAATGATTTCAGCTTGAGAGCTAAGATTCTATGATACAAAGGCATCATTTAACCTTCATAGCAACAATCTTTTTAGGTAGTACTATTATCCCAATCTTACAGACATGGAAGCTGAGGCTCAGAACAATTAAAAGACTTGACAGTTGTCACATAGGTAGAAAATGTTAGAGGTAGGATTTATACCCAGGCATCTCCTGATTACAAGTCCAATGTTTATTTTCCATTACATATTATATTGCTTCTGTAAAATGAATGAATTGGAGCAGGTAATCTTTAAGGTCCCTTCTACCTCTTAAGTTCAGCTCTTAATAGGAAGATGTATAAAGGCCAGAAAAACCAATATTCTCCCATTCATTAAAGTGTTTACATTAGTCATATGTGAAGGAGAAAAGACATTTTGTGAACAATTATAGATACATGGAGTTTGTAATCTTCTATAGAAAGTCAAAGGTTATAATAAATTAAAGAAGACTCCATAGAGAAGAATAAAAGAAAGTAGATTGAATTAAGTATGTCTCGGGATGATTTTTGCCCTTGTGACATCGATCAACATATTTATCCCAAATCCTTAAATGTTAGCATTGGAAAGTATCTTAGATATTATTTCACTCAACCCTTTCATTTCAGTCATGAGGAAACTGAAGCTTAGCCAATTGAGTTGATTTGCCCTAGGCCACACAGCTAGTTAGTAACCTACCTAGTACTAAAACAGGTTTCTGGACTCCCTCTCCAGGGCTGTCTCCATTATAATTGTGATAAGGCCATTTTTGTTGGTGGTTTTTTGTTTGTTTGGTTGGTTGGTTCAGCATCTCTGACTTCCTTGACTTCCTCCTCCCAGGCAACTTGATTGGCCTTGTCTTTCAGCCCTAATGCCTCTCTGATTTGGGGACATGAGTGATCTGTCAGTTTTTCCTCTTCCCTGAGCAGTCTCCCCTTTAAGGAATGTGGATACTTTGCATGGCATTCCATTTTGGAAATACCAGTTGTTATTTTAATGCAACTTCCTGATCATGCAGACAGGCTGCCTACCATAAATCATGTAAAGTACCTGAAAATATGATTTATGGACTGAGTTATGGGAAACAGGGTCCTTTAATATTCTTAACCCTTCAGAATGTTTTTACCTATCACTGAGACAGTTTTTTTTCCCCAAGACAAGAAAAATTGGGTACCTCTGCTTCCTCCCCCCTTTTAAACCATTCATATGCAAAATATTTTCAATATACCACCAAGTATTTCAAGTACACTAAAGAATTTAAAATTCTTCTTTGAATTAAGTATTTTGAATTCCAATGCTCATCACCCTTATGATACTAAAGAAGGTATCTGTTTAGCCAGCACCTTGCTCAGTAATTAAAGCACTGGCCTTAATGACATCTTGCTACAAATTAAAAAGAGCAAATATGGTGCAGTTTGTTGCAGAAAATTTTCCATGAAAGAGCCTAGAGAACTCAAGATGAAACTAATTGAAACCATATGACTTGTTGAAAAGGGATATGGAAAAATGCTTGTAATGTGCAGAAAATGAACTGCATGACTCATTAGGGCTTCCATTGAGGAAGATGTTACTTCCACAGCTCATAAATTGCTTCTATATGTTTTGCTTCATGTCTACTAAAGTTACTCTTTCTTTGCATGGGTGTGCAGATATGTATAGAGACACACTTATGCAACTATTTCCTATATTTACATATGCAAATAGAAATCATATACGAAGAGGTTTGTTTTTTTTTTCCTCCCCTTTGGCTCAATATGTTATCGCTTCACCAAACCAACAAATTAAAAACAATTTCCAATTTCTTCCACAAATACCTAGTGGCTAAACATTATTAATGCATTTGTCTGAAAGGCACAGATTCAAACATTGCTCAGTTAGGGAACAAGAATATACAGTGCTGATTGCTTGCAATCAGTTTCAGTAATCTATATTTTCCTCACAGAGGTGAAAGTTTATCTCACCATCAAACCACAGTTATCATTTTGCCACTGCCATTCATCAACTCTGATATTTCTGAGCCTCAAATCATTGCTTTCTGGGGCTAGAAAGTAAGCAAGCAAGCCATTGACTTTTTGTCTTCTTTTAATGTTCCCCTCCCCTCCAAAAAATGGCTAATAGCAAGACATGGCTACCTCACCTGTCTGCAGGAATCCCTTACTAAATTATATTTGTTTTCAGTCATCAGAGATTATAAGGTTTTTATAATTATAAAATAAACCTAATAGCTCACTACTATTTTCAGAAGATTGAAAACCATTAGGTATTTTCCTCTTTGTATGGATATGTGGTTGCCTCATTTTTCAGCGGTGCTGTGTCACATTTAGACTTTGTCAGCACATTATTCGTCCAACAATAATGCTTTCCTCAAATTGTGGTAGTTGAACAGGGGGTGGGGAGAGAAGGAATGGGAGGCAGGACTTTTCTTAGCTCATTCCTGCCTCAAGCTGAGGGACTGAATTTAATTTCACAATGGAAACCTTCTCCAGTCACTTTCTTTCACCCCTTCTCTTTTCATATATAATCATCGCAGACAATCTTTTTGCAGAACAATGCTTTGAAATCATTCCAGGTTTGAGAGAGTACATGAAAGTCATCAAGCAGAAAGACACCTCTAAAAGAGATTTATGTGAATTCTTCCTCAGTACAATTACTGCAATTAGATACATGCATACCTTTGTGTCTTTAATATTCTAATTTTCCTGGTGTGATGATTAGAAGGAGTTGCTCACTTGAAATAGATCCGAAACTCAGGGTTTTGATCGCATTTTCAACTAAACAGGTTCTGCAAGTTATGAATGAGGTAATGAGGACAGATGTCAAGGTCAATGTAATTATTAGTTTCTCATTTGGGTTCATATTTCCATAGGCCTAAAATATAATCCACAGCCCTGCATTTAAAGTCCTCTCCAATTTGGTTCTTATCTACTTTTCCAGACTTCTTTTGTACTACACCTCTTCATAAACTCAGTTCCCATCAAACCAGTCTGCATGCTGTTGCTCACAGTGGAATAGCCCACCTCTCATCTCTGTGCCTTGCCCAGAGATCACACTTGGCTGCAATGTACTACTGCTTTCTCACCTCCATCTCTATGCATGCCTAGCTTCTTTCAAAGCATACATTCAGGTCCCTCCTCTTAAACAAGGTCTCTCCTGATATTTCCAGTTGCTAACTTTTTCTCCTCATCCCCTAATATTACTGTGTTTTCTTTTTTTGTTGTTGTTATTTTGTTTTGTGGGACAATGGGGGTTAAGTGACTTGCCCAGGGTCACACAGCTAGTAAGAGTCAAGTGTCTGAGGTCGGATTTGAACTCAGGTATTCCTGAATCCAGGGCCAGTGTTTTATCCACTGTGCCACCTAGCCACCCATTACTGTGTTTTTCATTGCATATACTTCATGTTCACTTTTTTGTCTATATGTTTTATCCTCTTGGGAAAAGGTCAGCTTTCTGAGGGCAGAGACAATTTCATTTTTCTCATTGGATCCCCAGTGCCTAGTGCAGTGTCTGACAAATAGCATGCACTCAATTTGTTTGTTGAATCAAATAGAACACACAGAACACCACAACTTTCAACTCAAAGATCCTCCATGGAGAAACTGACTTTGGAGGTTATTTTCATCTGTGTTTTCTTTAGGTGTCCCAGTGTGAACTTCATTTGTTAAAGGAACAAAAGCCCAAGCCCACATTCTTGTTGACTCTTTATCAAATCCAAAGATGCAGATGTGAACAACAAAAGAAACATTTGGCCAGGTAGCTGAAAATGTGCTCACTCCAAAAGGAAGCTCATAAAAATTATATTTATCCCTGAGAGAAGAGGCTGGCATAAAAGAGGAAGAATTCAAAGCAGAATTGTGGTGTCAGGTTATTTGCATTTCTGATAGTCCTGAAATTATTAGATAGCAATTTTCTTTGATCTTTCTCCCTATCAGCCACCAACGGCCTGTACTTGGTGTTTCCTGAGCACTGGGAAAGGCCCTTATTCTGAATGGCATTCATTTCTGTATTTTTATGCCTAAATTGGTGAATGATCACTACAGCTTAAATCCACATAAGGATATTCTATGAATAGTCCTTCAGAGTAAACACACACACACACACACACACTCACACACTCACACACACATACTCACATGCACACCTTGGAGGAAATAAACTAACAAAAAAAGGAGTGAGGTTCTGATTAAAAGGTATGCTTCAATGGAAAATCATTTCAAAGCCAAAACTAATAGGTGCTGTCTGGCTAAACAGGTTTGGGGAGTAGTGTGGAAACTGGCAAATTATAATAAAAGACAAGGGCAGTAAAATTCTCTCTCTCTCTTTCTCATTTAATTCTTTTATAAGTGGCTATTCAATTTTAATGCATATTAACCTATTTCTTCCATGCAACTGAGCTCCTCTGTCTGTCCTTCTGTCTATCCATCTATCAATCACTATTTGCTACATTGACTAGAATAAAGTTTAATTAAAATGCTTTTTATATGTATATATTTTCATGTCATAGTATTCCAATATTCTATTGGGAATACAGATCAGAACTCTTTAATCTGCCAATGGCTAACAGATTTCTGGAATTAATTGGTTAAACCAGCAGGTTTGCTATTGCCTTGGGGTTGGCTCTCAGATTCCTTCCTCTCACTAATCTATGTGTCTGGGCACCTGCCTTTGTTTGAGCACCTAAGCCTTAGCCCCGCCTTTTGAAAGTTGAGCCTGGTGTTTGCTAGTTACTAAACTGCCATTCGGAAATCCCTCCATTCTGTTAGGTCCCAAAGATTTTTTTTTTAATTCCTGATAAAATGCTTCTTAAATTCAACCACAAAAGGGGAAAAAAAATCTCTTCCTTTTTTTTAAACTTGGTGCTGACAGCTTGTCTCTCTCTATTTTTCATCCAAACAACTAGAGCTCTGTAAATCTTGTCCAGAAGACACAGACTGAAAGAATTAATCAAAGGGTTGTTTATGAGCTGTTCCAAGCAGATTAAATGTTGTGTTGACAACACAATTTGCAAATTATCTATCAACATCAACAGACACTCATGGATGAGCCAAACCCATTTGGATACCTCAAGATGCAGGGGGACCACCTATTATTCAGGCAACTTTCCAAAACCAAATCTTTTCAAAAGAGTTTTCTCTATTTTTATAATGCTCATTCTGCTCCTTGGTCCATTTCAGCACAGAATCCAATTGTATTTCCACTATGACTAAATACAAACTTTGCTAGCACTGTAACCCTCAAATATCATGGGACCATTGAATGTTAGAGCTAAAAGGCTTCCTTAGAGATCATCTGGTCCAAATTCCTCATTTCACAGTTGAGAAAACCAAGTCCCAGAGAGTGGAAGTGATTTGTCCAAGGTCATATCTTCAGTAACAACAGACAGGACAAGAACAGCAATCTCCTGAGTTGTAATTATAAAGAAGATGTATACTAGACATTCACCCAAAGGGGAAATGTTCCTTTTTTTTCCCCTTTTTCAGTGGACATTGTTTTTATGGTTTGGTAGTTTTGATAGAACTATCCTGAACACAGAAACCCAAGGGATGGTTAAAGTCTTAAGAAAAGACTGTACTCAAGGTAGAGCTCACTTTATGCAATGCATGAATTCCAAAAAAGTTGTGAAGAAATCGATTTGGGGCAAATTGAATCATTTTGTAAATGCATTGCAGAACTCCACTATTTAATTCATTCTGGGCCAAAGCCTTTTATAAAGCAAATATTTACCCCCTCACTTATCTTGTGGGCAAATCCAGGGTTTTATATATGTCTTGTTAAAGCAAGTTGCACTTATCAACCTATGATCATTTCTACAGAGGCTTATCAAGGTGCGAAATCATAAACTTAGGTCCAAACTCTTAAGTATAACTTTAAAGACCCAAGGAGTTTCCTAGCATGTTGAATCTAGGAAAATTAAAAATAAAACAAAACAAACACACACCAGTTCTCAGTGAGGTGTGACACTGTAAAATATTGATGAACAAAGATTACTTAGTGATTAAATTCAAGCAGCTTTGAAGAGGGAATTTGCAATTCAGTTCCTTTCATAAAGTGTCTATTAACCATTTCTTCTGTGTCCAACATTGTGTTAGGTGTCTAGGTCCAGAAGAGAAGTATATGATGAAGTTCCTGTCCTTAAGCTGCTAACTATCTTGTTGACAAGACTGAAACGATGATGATGGTAACAGGCATTTATTTATATAGCACTTTAAGGTTTTCAAAAGTTTCTAAAAAATATCTAATTTCATTGTCTCCATTTTACAGGTGGGAAAACTAAATGAATTGCCCAGGGTCACCCAGAGAGTCTGAAATTAGATTTGAACACAGGTCTTCTTGACTCCAGATCCATATTCTATCTTTCTGAGCCACCTGAAACAGTTACAGATCATTACAAGACAGCCCACAATCAGGTGCTTGATAAACTATAGTTAAGTGCTAAAAACCTGCTGGGTTATTGACCTCTCTCAGTTCAGCAACTATTACAATTCTTTTTTTTTTTTAGTGAGGCAATTGGGGTTAAGTGACTTGCCCAGGGTCACACAGCTAGTACATGTCAAGTGTCTGAGGCCGGATTTGAACTCAGGTACTCCTGACTCCAGGGCCGGTGCTCTATCCACTGCGCCACCTAGTCGCCCCAACTATTACAATTCTTAATCTTGATGAAAGACAGCTTAGTATGGTAGAAAGAGTGCTAAATGCATAATTGGAATATCTGTTTTCCATTCCCAGCTCTACTACTTACTAGCTGTTTAATCTTGAGCAACCTTGACTTAAGTTACTTAAGTAACCTTGACTTCTCTGGGCCTCTGTTTCTTTTTCTGTAAAATAGACTACATTCAAATTTTAATCTATTGGTATTTTATCACCTGAATCAGTAGTTCAGAATCTCAATTTGCAAACTAATGAGATTATCTTTCTAATCAAAGTCCTGTTGGTTTCAGAACTAGGCATCATGTCAATGCATATATAGTATGTTTTGAGAGGTGCTGCAAGGCCTAGGTTTATAAAACTGTAATTAAGCCTCCCTCTCCTTATATGGGACATACTCCTCTGTATTAGATGAAGGAGTAAACAAGGACTGACACTATCATTGGGAGGCCACTGTTGACAAGCACATAAGCTACCTGAGAAAGGTGAGAAATTCTGGGGGATACTCTTCTCAAATTATAAGGAATTTGTTTATTTTTCTTATTAGTTGTTAAGATAAGATTCTGACATTTTGAGAATAAAACCAACTGTATAAGATGGAGGAAAGATGGCTAAATATAAGAGAAAAGTCCAAGAAGGAGGAAGGGATAAAGAATAGGAGGAGAAAATAACAGAGAAGATGGGGGCAGCTAGGTGGCACAGTGGATAAAGCACCAGCCCTGGATTCAGGAGGACCTGAGTTCAAATCCAGCTTCAGACAATTACTAGCTGTGTGACCCTGGGCAAGTCACTTAACCCTCATTGCTCTAAAATATATATATATATATATATATATATATATATATATATATATATATATAAAACAGAGAAGAAAGATACCAAAATTGAACTGAGGCCTTTCACAAACCCTCTTAATTGTAGCCCCTAGGCTTCCTACCCTTAATGGTTTCCTAGTTATTCTGCATTTAGCTTGTTTGTTCACTTGTATTTGCTTGTTGCCTGCCCCATTAGATTGTGAGATCCTTGAGGGCAGGGATTTTATTTATTTATTTTTTTGCCTATTTTTGTATCCCCACTGCTTAATTTAGTTAATGGCACATAGTAGGCAATTAATAAATGTTTGCTGACCAATTATTTTGCAATTTTCCTACAGGTATCTGTAGAAATTTTAACCACTCCCCCTTTACCATGTATTATTTTTTAAATTATCAAAGTATTTTATTATTTTCCAGTTATATGTAGAGATAGTTTTCAACATTTGTTTTTATAAGATTTCTAGTTTCAAATTTTTCTCCCTCCCTCCTATCCATCCCCCCCTCCCCAAGACAGCAAGTAATCTGATATAGGTTATATACGTACAATAACATTAAACATATTTCTGCATTAGTCATGTTATAAGAGAAGAATCAGAGCAAAAAGGAAAAACTTCAAAAAAGAAAAAACAACAGCACCAAAAACAAAAGAAATAGTATGGTTCAATCTGCATCCATATTCCACAGTTCTTTTTTTCTTTTTCAGGATTTGGAGAGCATTTTCCATCATGAGTCATTCGGAACTATTTTGGACCATTGAGAAGAATCAAGTCTATCACAGTTAATCCACACATAATGTTGATGATACTGTGTACAATGTTCTCCTGCCTTTACCATGTATAATTAAGTAATTCATATCCAGCTACATGTAAGGATGGGAACATTGGACAGAAGCATTAGAAAAAGTTATATTGAGACATTAAAGGCTTTATACTTATCATCATCAAACCCAAAATTAAACCATTTGTTCTTAATTTGAGTTACAATATAGCACATTGCCCCCATTAAATGAGAGAATACATTCTCTTGTAAACATCGACAGATAAAAAGGTATTTTAGGAGCTTCAGTTAGTCATAATAATATAATACTTTTTTAAACTAGCACCTTTTTACTTTCTAGTTGTTTATAATATGGGTGGTGTTGATAATACCATATCCCATAATAATCTTTCTCAGGAATGTGGGACCCAAGGAGTCATGTGAATAGATTGAGGAGGAGGTGTTCTGAGCACTGGCACTGAGGTAAGAGGATCTGAGTTCATTGCCTGGTTTTGCCATTTATTTATTGCCTGTGTGACCTTGGACAACTCATTTCCTTGATATGAACCTAAGTTTGCTCACATATAAAGTGAAAAGTTTGGACTAGAAGTCTTCAGTTTTTTTCTAACTCTTAAACTGTGATACTAATCTATTGTTAATAACTCAAGGAACTTGTTGATTCAAAACTGGGAGATAAACACTCATTGGCCCTCAGAGCTTGCTTGACACAGAGTTTAAAATCCTGAAGTTCTCATATGGTCATCAATATGCAAAATGGAAAACTCTACTATGTGACATGACTAGACCAAAATTAATGGATGGATCTTAAAGTTGATGTTCCAATGGATTGGGTCTTTCTTTTCTCCCAGAGGACTTAGTAGCAGTAAGTATTCCTATTTTGGATGGGGTGGTGGGTAAGGATAGGAGAGGCATGTTTCCTTGCAGCCCAAGAGAATCCATTATCAAACAGTTCCAAGGTAAAGAATTTTAACCATCCCCAAAGAGAAATAGTAAGGAAAAATGGGTAGGACCTAAAGCTAACTGGTTATATGAGTGCGTTCCTTGAAAGTGGACTAGAGAAGAGCTACAAACTACAGGGGAGATAAAATACTTTTTACTGCTTAGAAAAGTATGGTAGGGTAGAGTGGAAGATGATTAAGACATTAACTTGGTGATCTATCATCCATCACTACCATTGTACAGATAGAACAGCATCAAAGTTATTTGCTGTAGAATTAAAATTTCTAGAGAATAGACTGATATCTTTCATATTAGCTTTTTTTTTTTTACAGCATCCAACAAGGTTGTGTCTGGATGTTATGGTCTATATGGGGGAATCTCTTTGTATCTTCCTCTTTGTAGATTAACTGGCATGACTATCTCTAGTCTAAAGTCTGAGAACTACTTTAAGATATTCAAAATTTTCAAAAATAAACAACTTTCCAAGTAGATACTAGTAATGCTATAGCCAAACTACTTTACAACTTAAGAAAAATAGAACAAAAATAATCCCATTGTGAGAAACTAATTACTAATAATGAATTTCTTGGGGGACCCAGAGATCTATTTCTCAGTCCTTTCTCTTTCATAATCCAGAAAGTCCCCTTCTCTTTGATCTGGGACAAACCCAAGGGAACAAAAGAAATGGAAATAAATTCTTTTGTCTGGGATCAAACCACACCTAGAAAATGGACTTTGCCTTAAGTAACTGGAGTCTTTTGCATTCTTTTCCTCAATGTCATCTGTAGAGTTATTTTGTCAACCAATGGAATTGAGTGATGCTAGCCAATTAAGTTTGATCAATGTATGATAACCTGCTTCTATCAAAGAAGGATAAAAACTCTTGGAAGAGGTCACAAGCTCTCTTGGGGGTCTTGTAGGTCTTCTAGGTATTCTGTGTCTGCTCTTGGGTCTCCTTCAGACCATGTGCTGTGTCTCTAGGAGATGACATGGGTCTTCTGGGGCTTTTCTCCTGAATGCACTAACTAGCATACTGAAGCTCTCTCCCTGCTTTCTCTACCATATGGCCTGAGACCGCAAGAAGTTAGGGAGATACATGGTCAATCCTTTACTGCTATAATATTAATCAAATAATAATATGCTCACTGCCCAAACTGGTATAATACCATTACCAATTATTTAAAAACACACACACACATTAGAGTGAGTTTGTGGGGGAGGTTAGGCTTTAACAACCCAGCTTCTATAACTTGAAAGGCATGTTAAAGAATAATGGGGGCAGCTAGGTGGCACAGTGGAAAGAGCACCGGCCCTGGATTCAGGAGGACCTGAGTTCAAATCTGGCCTCAGACACTTGACACTCACTAGCTGTGTGACCCTGGGCAAGTCACTTAACCCCAATTGCCTCACCAAAACAAACAAACAAAAAACCCAAAATAAAATATATTCTTCAAAAAAAAAAAAAAGAAGAATGTTAACTTCTACTTGGAGGCATGTATATCCTGTGTTTCTAAAAGTCTTTAATTTTGAATGGCTCTAAATGGTTTTCCATAACAAAAACTCTTGGGAAATGGGTAAATTTCCAAACATTGTAATATTTATAATGACGATGGACCTGTTAACTTCTGAGATGTGGGTACTCCCTTCTAATAGTTCAGAACACAGGCAACATATCCATGGTTGCTCCTCTGTAACTCTAGATTACACTTCAGGATTCTAGGACTAGGTCCTTCTGTAAATCATCCAAGGAAGGTTCACTCAGAAAGCTGGAGACTTCTTCCAGATCCCTCAGCATTGTACATATACCAATAGAATTTGTGGGTTGTCTTTTGGTTAGATTTCATTCTTGATACATGACCTGCCCACTCCCCTTTTCAGTTACACATCCCTCTGATGTACTTTATAAGGCTTCTCTTGCACTCATTCTATATGTGCCTATGAAAAAAAATACCTAGCATTTTAAGTTTTTGCAAAGCCCTTTATATATATATATATATTAGCCCATTTGATCCTTACAATAGCCCCATGAGGTAAGTATGATTATTTTGTCCACTTTGCAGATGAGCAAACTGAAGCTGAAGGATGTTAAATGATGATGAAGGTCATACAGTTAGTAAGTTTCTGAGGCAGAATTTGAACTCAGTTCTTCCTAAATCCAAGTGTATCAACCTATTAATGGCAACACTGAGCTGTCTAATTCTTCATAGATTCCATGATTCAAAGATGTAGAGATTCACTGAAAGGATTTTGATGTTTAAAAGATTGGCCTTTCACAGACAAACTTGATTATTAATATCAAACATTTATTAAGCACCTACTGTATGTCAAGCACTACAAGTCACTTAACTTCGCTGTTACTCAGTTTCTTCAACCGCAAGATGAGTGTTATATTCTATCACTGTTAAAGTCCTTTAGTCCCTGCCTGCAAAGAGCTTACAATCCACTGAGGAGATTCATCATATAACTAGATGCAAGGTAATTTGGCAGAGAAAGGCACAACTGGGAGAATCAAGAAATAGTTGATGTAGAAGATGGTGCTCAAACAGACTTTTTAAAGAAAGCAAGGGGTTCTAAGAGTTGAAAATCAGGAAGGAATCCGTGCCAGATATGGGGGACGGTCAGGGAAAATGTACAGAAGGAGATTGAGTGTCATGTGTGAGCAATATCAAAAAGGCCAGTTTGGCAGGATCTTAGCAAATGTCAAGGGAAATAATGTATGATAAGGCTGGAAAGGTAGTTTGGATTTTAAATACCTGAGGAGAGTTTATAGCTGATTCTAGAGATGATGCAGAGCATTTGGAGTTTGAACAGGAAAGTAATAGTCAGAACTGTGGTTTAGGAATACTAATTTTACAGCAATGTGAGGGGTAAATTAGAAAGGGGAGAGACTTGAGGCTATTGTAAAAGTCCAGGTAAGAGGGGCTGTGAGAAGCATGTGAGGAGAGAAAAGGGGACAGATATGAAAGATGTTGGGAAAGTAGAACTCACATAACTTGAGAATTGATTGGATATGTGGGGCAAGAGAGAATGAGGAATCAAGGATAATGCTGATATTGAAAACTCAGGAGAATGGGAAGTTAGTGGTTCCTTCAACAGAAATAAGGCTCTGATATATGCTCACCAAAAAAATCCATTATCATTAAGGTAGCCCATAGCAGAGCCCCAGTAGAAGAAAGGAATTTTTATAGCTACTAAGATTCTCCATATCTATGTCTGTGGATGACTATGCTGATTGCATTAAGTCCTAGAACATCTCATACATTCCTAAATGAAATCCACAATCACTAAAAAGATTAGTCTCATTATCGATCCCAGAAAAAAAACTAGGTGAATGGGAATACCTATTGGCCATGCTATAAAATGTAGTAGGATAGACAACTCTTAAACTTGGGTTGTTGATAACCTGGGTACAAAAAGTTATGAGCAACTCCAGCTGTTCTCTGATGTTTACTTGACCTATGGATCACCATGCTCAGAGGCAGAGAAGTCAACACAGTACCCTTGATAAAAATTAAGGATATCTCATGCTTTTTATTAAATATTCTTACCCTTTTATAGCTAAATACATCTCCTTTTGTTAATTGTCATATTTTCTATGAGAATTTCATTCTGTTCCCATATTAAACCTGAGCTATCAGAAGGATCTAATTAGATGATGTGGTGGCTCAGGTCAGATTTGAAGGATGGAGTGGGATGATTCTTTGGTGAACAATTCAATCAAATGGTTATTTATTGAGTGCCTATGATGCATCTGTAAGCTAAGAGAAAGAATTATAAATCTGGCCCCACCCACAAGGAGGGCATAATTGAATTAGAGAAATAGACCAACAAATGTATATTAATTAGAGCTAATACAATGTGTGTAGATATAAACATTATCTATAGATATAATGTGTGTATATATGTATTTTATATCATATGTAACTTAATTTTATCACACAATTGGTATATGATATGTATGTAAATATTTATATATGCATATATATGTGTGTGTATGCCAATTGTGTGATACAAACACAATTAAGTTTATTAAGTTTGCTTAATGGTCAACATTCCCTGTGGCCAATTTTTTATATAAAATGTTTATAAAAGCTGTTGCATATAAATATTGATCCACATTCTGCTAAAGAACTGCAATTTTACCTTAAGGTCCTTTTATTTGTACAGTGAACTTTCAAAACCTCTTGTGGTTTGCCTGATAGGCCATTTCTGTCTCATTATCAGGGCAGTTTATGTCTTTGGTTCACAGCAAGTAGCCAGGGAGTGGTTTGTCAGATGACCCCCCAAAAAATGTCAGACAAGAAGCAACGACCAATACTTTTAGGCAATTCACTTTAGAAATGGAAAACAGGTTAGTAGCCCAGGCCCAGGCATCTCTAGAACCCTAAATGAGTATTTGACACAGCCTCAAGAAAAGGAAAGAGAGTGATCTGTATGACTTGAAGCAGGTTTTGTTTTGTTTTGTTTTGTTTTGTTTTTAACTGAAGATAATGTTTGCCTCTAGAGGTTGAAGCATGAACTCTTGTCTTTCACAAATTGGCTACAGAAAGTATAAAAAGACAGGAAGAAAAGGTGATGTGAAATACAAAACAAACAACAAATGTCAGAGATAAAGTTAGTCATGTTTTAGATTTCCATTTTTTTCTAAACACAAAATGAAACATGTTAAAGCCCTGAGCAATTTATAATATGACAAAGATTTGGAGAAGAGAGGGAAGAGAGTATACACAGAGGGAAGGGGAAGGAGAAGAGGAGAAAAGGATAGAGAGGAGACAGAGGGGAAGAAGGAGAAGACAAAAGGAAAAGGGAGGGGGAAAGAAAATGAGAAAGGGAGTAGGGGAAGGGGAAAGAAAAGAGTGAAAGGGAAGAGAATATGTTGAAGTGAAAAGAGGGACAGAGAAGGAAAAGGGAGAAAGGAGAAGAGGAAGATATGGAAATCTCTACTGTTTAATATAGTCCTCATGTTCTCCAGGAGACTGAAAATCATGAAAAAAAAAACCCACAAACCTCCCTTCCTGTGATTTTGGTGACTAGGTTATACCTCAGTGAAAATGATTTCATTAAGTTACTAGATCAGATTTGATCAAAATTAACAACTGGCATTGCCCGACATGTGAAAAGAGTTTTTTCACGGGAAGAGTAAGTAAGAATACAGCAGCTTTTGCATTCTTATCATTTACGACCATATGAGAGCAATAAGAAAAGAGCTTCCTCAGTCCCACAGCTGGAAAACCCAGCTTCCTAGATAAGAGAGGTTGTGTTCATCGTGACAAAAAGTGCAATATTGTGAAAGAATTTAGAGAAATAATAGGATCCACATGGAAATGTGGAGGACAATTTAACAAATTTGTTCAGGCATTAGCTTATGTTTTAAGCTCCTCTTAGACACCAGTCGTCAAATTCATGACTGCTATCTCACTGATTTGGGTCTTTCAGCTTTGGATAATCACATGTAACTATTCTTTTTCACTAAAAGAAATGACATATAATGATCAAAACTCTCTGAAAAGAACTGACTGGGTTTCTGAACCTAGAACAAAAGTTTAAAAGATTGGGAGTTTACCCAAACAATACAAAGTAGATGACCAGACAGGACCAATTGTCCTTTTCCTCTCTGTCACCTTCCCTCCCCAAATGAGTTAAAGACTTTATTAAAAAAATCAAAAGCAAAGCCATTGCAGACATTTCTGTAAGTCTTCTTTTTTGACTAATATTTCTCCACGTGGAGCTCAGCCAAAGCAGAGTTGTCTGTTGTTCCATTTTGGAATCTGACCTTCGGTAAAGGCTCACCTCATTTCATGGCATCAACGTGTATTAGGGTCATAAGATCATGAATTAGAAATGGAAGGGATGGGAGCAGCTCAGTGGCACAGTGGATAAAGCACCAGCCCAGTGATCAGGAGGACCTGAGTTCAAATCTGGCCTCAGACACTTGACACTTACTAGCTGCGTGATCCTAGGAAAGTCACTTAATGTTCATTGCCCTGCAACAACAAACAAATAAACAAACAAAAAAATGGAAAGGACCTTAGAGGTCTAGTCCAAATTCTACATTTTATAGATGAGGAAACTGAGCTGCAGAAAGATTAAATGATACACCCAAGATAAGACAGGTATCAAGTAGCAGTGTTAAAATTCAAATCTAGGTCTTGCACCTGCCTAACTCAATGCCTATTCTATAACACCATGATGAAGTAATATGTAAATTAGCTTACTTTTCCTGTCTGCTACATGAACGAACATCTCTCTTGGTGATTCCATCAGTTATATAGGCTTTAATGACCATCTCCATTATTTTGCATCTATATAACTAGACCTCTTCAATCATCTCAGATCCAGGACTGAATTCATGATTGTGCATGGTACAATGGATACTCAATATATCTGAAATGAATCTCATCACCTTTCCCCCTGAATTCTCCCCTCCTCCTAGTTTCACTCTTTCTATTGATGATACCACTACTTTTCACTTAGACTTGCAACTTTGGCTATTCAGATTCTCATCAGAGCAGTCTATCATTTGCCAAATCCTGTTAACTCTATTTTCACATCTTTCACAACTGTTCCCTTTTCTGCATTCACACGCCACCAGTTAGTTCAGCCCCTCACCACCATTTGTCTAAACTATTTGAATTAATTTAACTACTATAACTTTAACTATAAAATTATAACTAACTATAAAACTTTACATAACATGATAATATGCAAGATTATAGCCAAAAAACTCTAAAACGCAATAAAATATAATAATTTAACTATAAAATTATAACTAATAAACTATATACCATTATAGAATGTTATAAAATATATTACAATATAATTGTATAACTAATAAAATATGTGATTTTATTTAATATAATTCTAAGTATAAAATTATAACTAATAAACTATATAAGATAAGATCTTGTACTCTTTAATCTCCTTCCTTTACATTTTTATTAGTTGCTTGTTTTGTTCCATAAATTAAAAAGAAAAAATGTTAAAAATAAAAACATTTTAAAAGAAAGTATATAATCTTACATATTATATATTATAACAATAATAAAACTTAACTATAAAATTAAACTAATAATACATAGTATATAATAATATGTTCAACTATAAAGTAATCCAAGTTTAACTGATAACTGAATATTTTCGCTCCACCTACTCTTTCCTTATTCCAATTCATCCATCATACAGTTGTTGAACTGATGTTGCTAACACAAAGATCTGACAATGTCATTCCCCCTCCCCAAGAAATTTCAGTGGCTCCCTATTGCCTCTAAGATCAAACACAAATGGGGGCAGCTGGGATACACAGTGGATAAAGCACTGACCCTGGATGCAGGAGGACCTGA
The DNA here is from genome assembly GCF_019393635.1 of Dromiciops gliroides. Taxonomy (NCBI): domain Eukaryota; kingdom Metazoa; phylum Chordata; class Mammalia; order Microbiotheria; family Microbiotheriidae; genus Dromiciops; species Dromiciops gliroides. The sequence goes on from NC_057866.1 coordinate 71,764,217, forward strand.
GTTCAAATCTGACCTCAGACACTCGACACTTACTAGCTGAGTGACCCTGGGGAAGTCACTTAAACCTCATTGCCCCGCAAAAAAAAAAAAATCTAACATAAATGCCTCTGACTAGTACTTAAAGTCATTCACAGTGTGTCCTCAACAGAGCTTCCCTAATTCTATGTGGATTCCATGTTACTTCCTGATTCCAAGCTAATTCCATGTTACTTTCTCCAAGTTCTAGCCAAAGTGGCATAAAAAGCATGCCCCAACTTTGTGCATCTGCAGGGGTTATTGGATAGATAGATAGAGAGATGATAGATAAATAGATAGATATAGATATTGATATATGTATAGGTATAGATAGAGATAGAGAGATAGAGATGATAGAGCTAGAGATAGATAGAGATATTAGAGACAGAGAGATAGATATAGATTCAGATATCTGGTTAGTCAACCAACCAACCAATTAATCAACCATCATATGTGAAGTACTTATTAAATGCAAGGCATTGTGTTAGAGATGTGAAGAAAGGCAGCTGAGTAGAGGGTGAATTGGACTGAGGAGAGACTTGAAGAGTGGAGACCAGTTAGAGGTTTGTCTCAATAATCCTGAAAAAAAAGTGATGAGTACATGAATTAGAGTGTTGATGGTATGAGTTGAGAGTAGGATATATATTAGCAAATTGTTGTGAAGACATTTATTAATGGACCAGATATGTGTAGAAAATGAGAATGAGTGGGGCAGCTAGGTGGTGTGGTGGATAGAGTACCGGCCCTGGATTCAGGAGGACCTGAGTTCAAATCTGACCTCAGACACTTAACACTTACTAGCTGTGTTACTTAACCCTGGGCAAGTCACTTAACCCCAATTGCCTCACACCAAGAAAAAACTGCAAATGAGGAGTTGAAGGTGGTATCAAGGTTAAAAGCCTGGGTGACTGAAAGAATGGTGGTACCATCAACAGAAATTTAAAAAATATATATCTGGGAAGAGGGGGAGGGAGTAAGACAGTGGGAGGAAGCTAAATAATTCTGTTTTAGACATTCTGAGTTTGAGGTGCCTACATGACTTTTACTTTGAAATTTGCAAAAGTCACTTGCCTGAAGTCAAGTTAAGACTGGAGCTTGAGACGTAGAGCTGGAACGGCCCTCAGAGACCATCTTCATATGGCCCTTCACTTTACAGGTGAGGGATCCGAGGGTCTAAAACTGACAGTGTTTTCCAGAATAATAATCTACTTTGCTGCTTCAATATTTCAACATCAGTGTGTCGATTTCCTCCAATGACACAGATAGCCACCATGCTATAACTAATACTCGGTCTCTGAGATTTGTTCTGACCAAAGAATCCACCACCCTGTGGCCATCTAACTCTTAAGCTCCTCCAAACTTGGAGAGGGCGGATTTAGAGCAACAGTCACTATGCTACCTGGTTAAACTTAAGATCTTTTTACTGGGTACTTCCCTCTGAGAGCCCAGGATGACTGTCAGACCACATGAAGCATTTAGTATGCTTTTAGGATAATAACGATAATGATAACAATAGCTAGAATTCCTTATACTGGATAATGTTTTATATTTTTTTTGCAGAGTTCAGTACCTCACTTGAGTCTCATGACTACCTTGTAGATAGATAAACCAGATATTAATTTTTTTTTTTTAGTGAGGCAATTGGGGTTAAGTGACTCACCCAGGGTCACACAGCTAGTAAGTGTTAAGTGTCTGAGGCTGGATTTGAACTCAGGTACTCCTGACTCCACAGCCGGTGCTCTATCCACTGCGCCACCTAGCTGCCTCTAGATATTAATTTTTAAGGCAAGGAAACTGTGGCTCATAGATATTAAGTAATTAATAATAACAATATAATAGTAATATTTATATAGTGCTTTAAGTTTTGTGGGCATCTAGGTGATACAATGTATAGATTGCTGCATACTTAGTAGCTGTGGAAACCTGGGCAAATCACTTAACCCTGTTTGCCTCAGTTTTCTCACCTGTATAATGAGCTGGAGAAGTAAATTCCAAACCATTCCAGTATCTTTGCCAAGAAAATCCCAAATAGGGTGATGAAGAGTTGGACACACTGAAAAACAACTGAGCAACTCAAGATTTATAATGTGCTTTGCAAGCGTTCTCTCATTTTATCGTCATGATATCCCTGGGAGGTAGGTATTATTTGCATTTTAGAGATGAGGAAATTGAATCTGGCAGTAGATAAGTGATTTGTTTCGGGTCACACAGATAGTGAGTATCTGAGGCTGGATTTGAACTCAGATCTTTCTAACTCCAGGTCTGGCTCTCTATCCACTATACCACCTTGCTGCCTCATTTGATGCTCATGATTGCCTTATGAGTTAGTTAAGGCAGGTGTTCATTCTACAAGTAAGGAAACTAAGATCATATATGTTATTTGATTTTCCCAAGAACCCCTAGTTGATTCATGGCAGATCTGGGATGAGAAACCATTTATCTTTACTCCCATCTCTCCATTATCACACAATAGCTCCCTCTTCCATCTATATATTCCTCTTACTTACTAAGAGGATGCTTATGGGGGTCTAGACTCTTCAGAACAAGAAAGAGTGAGGGGAATTTGCAATGTATGGTAAAGCACCAACATATAAACTATACTTATCAGCATTCAATATACAAGCAGGTCCCAGGGACTATCAAATGTCGGTAATGTCCTTATTCACAGCGATGCTCTAGAACACCATTCCTGAGTAGGATTGCAGTAGTCAACTGTAAGGTGGAGCAACCCATCTAGTGGACCCACCCATCTATTGGCACAGTGACCTGTTCTCTACAATGACCCTTTTTTATATCCTGGAGTAAGAAACCTCCATATACGGTCACAAACAGAACTTGGGATGCCTTATAACACTCTCCCACTTCAGATAATTCAGAACAAACTGCTGTATTACAGTGCATTTGACAGGCATAGACCATTCCAGAAAAAGGAGGGATCTGTTATCATTAAGAGGGAGGGGCTGTCTTTACTGTGCTTTTTTCTTAGTAACAATGCTTGACTTTGTTAGTGGGGACACAGATGTAATACACCATCTACTTATGACCTATTGATTTTTGGTGCAAGTGTGATTCTGTAAATCTGGGGTACCTGCAAAAATAATTGAACATTCAGTTCGTGGTCTGGCACTCAGCTTAAACAAACAACTTTATGTTACTAGACCTCTCGGGCTCTTGGATCAAAACCAACCTTTTTGTCTTCTTGCAATGTAGAATGAATGTTTGCTGACAGAAATGCCCAATTGAGCCACTCTGGGCTTGAGGGTTGATTAAGTCCTTACTCTTGGAAAAGAAACACTTTGCCTGAAAACATTTTGGGGGGCAGGGGGAAACAAGACATGATCAGTGCTGTCATGTTCTGTTTGTTTCTCAATTAAAGCAGTCGGTTCCGGTGCATGAGTGTGTGAATTATCATCTTCCTAACATTAAACACTTGATTTAAAGGATATTCCCTTTGAAGAAAGGTATAATTTGGGAATCATTTGAAGTCTCTAAGTGGTTGGAAACTGGGTTTAGCCAGATTTCTAGCTGTAAGCAAAAGTCAGCCTCTGACAAGAAGCTGTTGTACTTTATTGATGCAAAGAAGGTAAGTACCCTCTTGTGGGTTGCTCAGTTCAAGTGCATCCTGGTTGTTATTTGCTAACTGCAGAGTGCAATTCAGAATGTTTTTTGGATACATTTCCCCATGTAATCTAGTTCTTTTAGTAAAAAAAATCTTTCTAATAACTGGGGGAGCCAGGGGGACTGTTAAAGATAGGTTGGTTGCAACCTAGCATTCATGAGACAAGGATAGCTTCTCATTATTTATTCATATACAATATTGTGGTAAAATAAAGAACAAGACAAAGGCAGACCAAATTTCTAAGCACAGAAACACGTGAGAGGCAGTGTGGCATAAGGAACATCAAAAGCTGACCTTGGGGTCATGAAGATTTGGATTCAGGACCTTCCTCTGATACATGCTAACTGCATGACTGTGGACAAATTATTTAATATCTTAGAGTCTCAGATGTGATGGTCAGACTTGACTCAGACTCAATGTGGGAATGAAATTCAGCACGTGTAGGTCATTCAACAATTAACAAAACGAGATTACTTATTCATATCATAGAAAGACTATTCAGTAGGAATACTCCAGTACTTAACTCCGGGGGATAAACTCTTATGTCCCTTACCACCTTATGAAAATAATGTGGTCAGCAGGACAGGGTATGACAATTCCCATGGTCTTGGGATATCTGCCAAGTCATTTTTTAAAAATAAGAAACATTTCTATTTATAGTTTTGAGTTCCAAATTCTATCCCTCTTTCCCTCTCTCCCCTCCCTCCTCCCTGGGGCAGTAAGCAATCAGATATGGGTTATACAAGTGCAATTATATAAAACATTACCCACAATAGTCATTTTGTACAAGAAAACTTGAATAGAAGAAAATAATGGAAGACAGTGAAAAATATGCTTCAGTCTGTGTTCAATCAATATCAGTTCTTTCTTTGGAGGTGGATAGTATGTTTCATCATTCGTCCTTTGGGATTGTCTTGGATCATTGTATTACTGAGAATAGTTAAGTCATTCACAGTTCTTCATCAAACAATATTGCTGTCAAAGTGCATGAAGTTCTCTTGGTTCTGCTCACTCCACTATACATCAATTAAACAAGTCTTTCCAGGCCTTCTGAAATCATCCTGCATGTCATTTCTTACAGCACAATAATATTCCATCACCATCATATACCACAGCTTGTTTAGCCATTCCCCAATTGATGTGAATTCCTTTGATTTACAATTCTTATCTGTCAAGTCGTAAGGGCCCTGTCTCCAAAGGGTGAGTCTTTTTATGCTCTTGGGTGACCGAGAATCCATGAAAATGTGGTCAGACACTACCAGAAAGTTATATCATGGGAGGTGAAGCATGAACCTTAGATATATGGACCAATCAAGTTCTGTGAAAAAAAATTCCCTTTCTGAGAAAAAAAGTAGCCTAGATTACAGAAATAAAGAGATTAAGATATTTTTCCCATTCCACCAAACTCATCTCTAAGAATTAAAATTAAAGATGAGTTACTTATCTACATCTATGAATGAAGTTTCTACTTGGGTGGTTTCCTCTGAAAATGACAACATAGATCTGGATCCCATTCCCCATCCCAGCCCCAAATTGATTTCACATTTAGACTCACAGGTTAAATCATTGAACTATTTGGAGGTATATTTTGATGAAAAAAAAAAATCTACTGAGACTTTACCAAAAAATGACCTCCTAATGCACAGACTCTCCCCAGACCAAACTCACCAAGAGTGGGTTTCTCTCACCACTAGTACACAACCCCCATACCTAGTCTCCCCTTCCCTGGTTACCATGAATCCTTAGCTCATAGCCCCCTTGTGGCTTATTCATCTTGTGTCTGTTTTTCATGACTTAGGTAAAGGAGAATTAGAGATATCATGACCTAAGCCACAACTTTATGAATTTTGAAAGGAAAACCTTAGGAGAGCCACTAGATATCTAGGAAACAGTGTTCATGACTGAATTTGTGGTCTGCCAGAAGCAAACTTTGAGAGAAATAGAGCAAATGTTTTGTGTTACTGCTTTAAGTTGGACCCCATCCTCCCAAGCTAGTATAGGGAGAGTGTATAAATATATGTTGGGGTGAGGATGGACAGATGGATTGTATTCTTGTTCTTGATAAGTCTTCCCAGAAAATAACTTTAAAAAAAACCAAAAAGCTAATCGATCATTTGTTAAATGAAACTAGAGGGTATTAATGCTACAAGGGCAATACTAAATATGACTGACAATACTGGAGAGAACACCCCCTAATGGGGACTTAAGAACATTAGAGAACACAGTCACTCTGGGGCACCCCTAAGACATTGGCATAGCTTGCCTTGATCTGGGAATCAAACTTTTTAGTCCAAACATGTGTTGGGAGAGTCAGTCCAAAGTCTGTCTACATGTGTAAAATAAATTTCAGTTGCAAATTCAAAGCTACAAGCTTCAAAAGCATAAGCTGTATGAAATTCAACCATACAAGCAATGTTTTGTAACAATGATTTATAGATAAAAACAGATAATAATTTACAATTTCACAAAGAATTGTAAACAATTTGCAAAATTGTCAATCTTTTCTTTTAGGCAAAGTGGTTCTTTGATGACAAAAAATTAGTAGATGCACAACTAAAGCAATCTATTTCTACAGTACAAAAATGGTTGGATTTTTCCTATTCATAAACAATTTTTAAGGACAAATCAATAAACACACATATAATGCATATGACACATAGATAAATATAAATGTATAAATGATATATCTATTACAAAATATTCATTGATTACTTTGATGATTTTTCTGTAGTGCCCTTTATGAAAATTTACTTGAAGCATCCCTTTTGTCTTTGAAGTCCCATCACTGTTCTATCCCTTCCCTACCCTTTGTTGGATGAGTTTTGTGTCCATCAGAGAGTGAGGATATCCTGTTGGAACACTGCTCCTGGGACTACTGTGGTTAGGCCTGTTCTCCACTTTAACCAGTCTGGCTCCAACCTCCTCTTTGCTATTGTCTTTGTTCAACAACTAGTCTGATAGTGGTAGGGATGAAGCATTGGTGAAAAGTAAATGTTGAGGTTTTCTATCTTTTCATTTTCCATGTTACATTTTCCACTTCTTTTTTATTTATTTAAAATAATTACCTGAAAACAATAGCCCTGACAATAGCCTTCCTGTCTTCTAATACATAAGGAGGTGGTTATTAATCTATGTTCCTTTCTAAGACAACTATGAGTTGGTTTCCTTTGAAAAATATGAGGTCATTTCTCAGAGTATATTCATACAGGGAAATGTGCTAAAATATATATTTGTATTATCTTGTGTAATTTAAGATTCTAAATGTGGATTCTAATGTGTTTCCCCAGTTTGGGGGAAACTGACTAAAAATCACTGATAAAACGAGTTTAGGTTTTTAAGGGTTTATTGGAAAATAGAAAGAAAAAGATTGAGAACAGAATTCTAACAGTCTGGCATTCCTATCTTTCCTCAAATCTCCTGTGAAGTCCTCTGCCGCCACCACCATCAAGTCCGGAAGCCAAAAGGGCCCGCGCTCTCTGCGCAGGCTCCCTTTCCTCCTTCCTGTCTCCTCCCAGACCATAGGAGGCTCCTCCAATTGATTGGCTGGTAGACTTGATAGACAGCACCCATGAGCAAGCGTCATTTCCTGACGCCAAGGAAAAGCCACAATGCCTCTGAGGCATTTTCCTCATGGTGGAGCTCTCCACAGCAAGTCTCCAGTAGGTGGCGTCATTCCAATCATTACAATCTTAAATTTTTTAAATCAATAAAGGAACTACATATGATGCATTCATTGAGTATAACTGTACATGTATACATATGCATATGGAAATACATACAAATATCTATACACCTATATCACACACATATAAATACACACATGTGATGCACATGTTTGTATACATGCATATACACATATACAGGCACACTGTACATGCGTGTATTTATGTAGACATACATATATACTCACACTTCCTGATTGGGAGGTTTCTTACCAGCACATGGATGAGAGAGTGGGTTACTTCTAAATGCTTTTGAATTGGGGCTTCTTCTCTTCCTTTTTCTCAATCCTTCTACTGGTTGCTATTCTCTATGCTTTATAATAGACCACCATGGAACGAGAGTCAAAGAAAGAAATGTTTCAAATGTCAATGTTTCTATCTGCTCTGGGACTGTGGACCCCTTGGCAAGAGGTGAACTCTGTAATCTGCCTAAAATTACTATAGTTTGTGTGGTAAGGCTTCCCTGAACTGGCATATGTGGTTTGGGGAAATAGTGGAGGATGAAGGTAGGAATTTGTGAAAGCATCAGGAACATTGGGGCAGCTAAGTGGCACAGTGGATCAAGCACTGGCCCTGGATTCAGAAGGACCTGAGTTCAAATCCGGCCTTGGACTCTTGACACTTACTAGCTGTATGACCCTGGGCAAGTCACTTAACACTTATTGCCCTGCAAAAAAAAAAAAAAAACAACAACACACGTACAAACAAAACAAACAACAACAACAACAACACAAAAGTATTGGGAGCAACAGGTTAGAGAGTTGGTATTTATTTATTCATTCATTCATTTTTGTAATAATTCCATTATGTCTTATCTTTTTCTGTTTTCTCTTTCATTATTAAGTTTTCTATATTTGAGTTGTTATTGTTTTGAAGTGGTGATCAGGAGATGTTTTTATGTTATTTCTCACTTTATCTTCCATGGATTCTCCAGGAGCTAATTCTTACATTATTTAGCAAATGTGAGAAAAAGAACATATTTCTTAACCACAATTAAATATATATACACATGAGTGTCTGTTAGGTGCTAATCTCTTTCAAATATAGATATTTTGGTTTCTGAAAGGTATAGAAAAATTACATGTGTGTGATGAAAACATGTGTAGTTAGCTTGAGAAAACACAGACTCTCAAATAAAATGTTGAGGAGAATCACAGAATGTTCTAAAAACCCTAGAGAAAACTGGCTTTCAGATAAATGATGGAACAATGCTTGAACTAATGATAACTACATAGTATTGTGTCTGATCAGCTCATTTGCATGTGACTGTTTTTAGAGTTTTAACAGTTATATTAAATCAAATAACCACCTGGAAACTATGGGAAGATGATATAAGGACAGCAGAATGACATAACTTAGATAAAGGCCAATCTTTTAAGTTTCACATAAGTTAGAAATAGCACACTGTCTCCAAGGAGTTCCTGATTTGAAGCATTAGAAAATAGAGGTAGAACAGAAAAGAGTAGGAGGAAATTAAGTGTAGAAGGAGCCAGGGAAAACAAAAGAAGCAAGAAGAAAAGCTTCTTAAAGAAGACAGACACTGATCAGACAGAAAAGCTTTACAGCTGCTTGGCTAGGAGCCATGTTGATTGGAGGAGAAGCATTGTTTTGCTGAGAGCTGATTGGTTTATGGGAAGAGAAATGAATTCTGCTGCTGTGACTGCTTGGGTTTTTTGCTCTCTAGTAATATCTACAATCTGAGAAAGGGAAAACCTCTGAGAGATGATGGTTGTTGCTTTCTCTGGTTATTTCTGGTTTGAGATGGAGAAAAAAAGGTGGGAAAGACATACTTTTGAATCTTCTTTGCCATGGGAAGAGGCTTGATTTTGCTTAAAACTGGACACATTCTGCTATTTGAAGTGCTAGCTTGGAGAACTCTCCATATAATCCTATCACTATTTATATCTTAAGAAGGAGAAGTTTCTCAGTCCCACAACAGATTTGAGGAGTTTAGCAATCTTTTGGTTTAAGGGAACTGGTTGTCACTGAAAATGTATAAGGGAGGCTGTGTTAAAAGAGTTTATCACTACTTCAGTAGTCCCAGAGAAGGGGAAAAATGGTTTTGTATAGCTGAAGACCTATGAGGACAAGTAGAGGGATAGAGATCAAAGAAACCCCTTGACCTAAACCAGTGATGCATGAAGCAGATTGTTGTCTACAGAAACCCAGAACATCAGGGTTTGCCATCCAGGGTCATGGCTTGCTCCAGGCAAATTATTTTTCCTACTAATTCACCTCCCTGCAAAGTTTCAATAACTGTGTACCCATTCTCCTTCATTCATACTGAATACACTAGTGGGAGAATGTGACTTAGGTTAATGGGTGGATTGCTATATTTTAGTTATTCTTGCTCTTGCATTCTGTTGAATAAAAGCTATTAATATTAGTTTTGCCTACTATTGAGTAATTGTTATGAACATTCTTTCTTTTGTCTTAAATATTTCATATCCAAGAGTTACTTGTGTCCTTGTGATTGATGTTGTATAATTAGAAGCATAAGACCCCATCTATGTGAACTATAGTAGAACAATTGCTAGGAACTACAGTAATGAGTAATAAGAGTGGACAAGGATTATGGCCAGAACCCTGAGAGTTTACATGGCCTTGATCAGTGTCCCACTCTGGGAAAACCTCCAAATGTGATTTGTGAGGCTAAATAACAGAGAGAGAGAGAGAGAGAGAGAGAGAGAGAGAGAGAGAGAGAGAGAGAGAGAGAGAGAGAGAGAGAGAGAGAGAGAGAGAGAGAGAATGAGAATGGTACCATGGGTACAATGCACACACATGGAGAGGTCTGTGTTATACCTGAACTATCTTAATAGATTTATCCATAATTTACTGTGATGTCTTTTTCATTGGTTGGAATCCAAGGATTCTCCAGCTGGGATTTATTGGATTACTTAGTTTCAAAGAAATCTAATAGAGAAAAAAAAATTAATCAGACTTCTGATGTGTTTTTCCTTGACAAGTCAGAACAGTTTCAGTGACATAATTTTGATTATTTGAATATTTCATTGTTATGATTAATAATGATATACCATGTCTAGAGCACTAGGTTTTTTTTTTAACAATGTAGATAGAGCTACATGGAGGACTCTGAACAGAGAATACAATTCAACCTAAGAAATAAAGATAGTGAGGATATTTTATAAGATGCTATTGAAAATGTAAGGGAATATGAATTACTAATTAAGAGCTATGAGGAAAAAAAATAAAACCTTATCCATTTTCCATAAATTATCTGAGGATGTAAACCCTTCTAAAGTTCCTAGTAAGATAGGGGTTTCAGAAAGTAATTGGAGTCTGATTATCAAACCTCTCACAGAGGAGGAGAGGATACTACCTAGAGTTAAAATGATGTTAATTAATGAAGGAGTATCTGGAGATAAATTATTAGAATTAACTTCAAAGAAAAAGTCATTTGAAATGCCAGATACAGCTGTAGATGTTAATAGGCTTTCTCATACCATATAATATAATATTCTATCATAGTGGGACTACAGACCTGGGTTAGAACTTCCTTTCTAATGGAAGAACCCAGGTCCCCCTGGAAAAGAGACAGAGGGTATTTGTGTTAGAAATGTAATGGGAGACTTCCAACAGTGGCAGATGCCCAACAGGGAGAAAAGAGGTAGTTTGTTCGAAAGTCCTGAAGGCACAGGATTTCAAATTGTGTAATGTATAAAAGCTGCAGAACCTGAAATCACCTGGCAAGAGTTTTTGCAGAGACAAGAAATGCAATTTGGTGTTGGTAGGATGCCTCAGCATGCATATGCCAATTTCATTCAATATATTATTCTGCCAAAGGGAGAAACACCCTTTGAGTTTGTAACTCAAATGGATGGTCGACTACAAAGACTCTCTTGTAGTGAGAGTAGCAGTAAAATCTGAGTAGATTCAATCAAGCTGGATCAAGTATACTGCCACACAGCATAACCTCTAAGAGCTGAAGGCATATCAAGTTGGAATAGCTAATGAACAAAATCTGCCAAATTCTTATGATTTGTTAAAAAGACTAAACCATTTGGAATGTTATTTCCAAACCACAAAGAATGAACTAACATGTAAAAATTCAACTCATTCTAGCTTCCCAACATCAAACTATAGAAACCAAGCAAGAGAACATTATTATTATTATTATTATCATAGAATATATCCCCCTGTTAGTTCCTTCTAAGAAATTACCTCTGCAGGGGCAGCGAGGTGGCACAGTGGATAGAGCACCGGCCCTGGAGTCAAGATGACTTGAGTTCAAATCCGACCTCAGACACAACACTTACTAGCTGTGTGACCCTGCACAAGTCACTTAACACCAATTGCCTCGCCAAAAATTAAAAAAATTAAATAAAATTATCCCTGATTTTTAAATGAGAGAATGCTCTGCTACTTAGTGACTGTTAGAAAAGGGTAGGTAAAGATCTTTGATAACAACTTCTTCAAGTTACACAAGATGGTAAGAGGCTATTTTAACCATTTCCTCAGGATAGTACCTGAAATTAGTGAACATGGAAGATAAAAATTGGAGAAGAATGAAAAATCTTAATATTTGCTTTTTACTGTTCCTTTCCAGAGAGGCTGGGTAGAACTGGTTTATGAAGGGATGGGATTATTTTGAGACATCAAATAACCTGTGACTGGAAGAAAAAGGGATTAAGTAAGAAACTTTTTTTTTTAAATTCAGCACCTCAGTGTATGTCTTTGTGCCCTTAAATGCAAATCTCAACCTCTCTGCAGAGTTGAGAATTTAGAGCCATATAAAACAAATTATCCAGGGCTTATTTAAATGTTTTATATATCAAGAGGATTCTTGCATCTATGAGACAGATCAGCAGACAAGTTAAAAAGGCCAGGAAAAGGCCAACCAACACATTAACTTCTCAAACCCACCTTTCTCTTCCAAAACCCCAACCTTCTAGTGTAGAAAGAGATGAAAATAGCACCAGTGTCCCCAAGTCTCTCATTTTCTTGCTTAGAAATTCAGTCACTAGAGATACATTGCATATTTTTTCCCCTAGTCCTATCTTTCATTGCCACATGAATCACCAGAAGCAGTCCTAGAAGGCTATTTGCCACACCTTAGAACCGTGCTCCAAGAAGATCTCCCAGCCCCTGATTTGACATGTCCCAGTTTTACATATACCACTCAGCAGGGTTAGGGTTAACCATCAGAACATTCTTCTTCTTCCTGGCATGAATAGGAAGATGTATTGTATCCAGTGGTGCCTGAGACTCCTATCCCCTTATCATTCTTTAGAAACAGTTCAAATTCATATGTTATGGGAAGAGTCTCATTTTTTGTACTATTGATGCAGTTCGTAGTATCTTCTTCCCTATCTCTTCTGTGTCACCTTCTAGGCCACCATATAATTGATAATGTTTTTTTGATTCTCCTTTGACTAATCAGATTTTTTTCCTAGTTTCCTTCATAGGTGAGTCTATCTCTGTTGATGTTAAAGGCTAAAACCAACCAAATAAACAAAATGTAAACTTTTAGTTGTTTTTTATCAAGGTATCTCTGTGTGTTTACTTTCTTACTTCCACACAATTCTCACTCCATTGCCATCTGGTTAACATTCTCACTCATTCCAAGGACATCTATCTTGTTAATCATAGGATAATAAATTGAGACCTGAAGTGGGATCTCAGAAGTCATTTATTCCAGACTCCTCTTCTTACAAATGAAGAAACTGAGACCTAAAGGTATTGTGACTTGTCCAAAGTCCCAAAGGTAGTGAAGTGAATCAGTTGGAATTTGAACCCAGGTTTTCATACTCTAAGTCCAGTTCTCAGTCCTCATCCTGAAAATTCTGGTATTTGACAGTTTTGACCACACCTTCCTCCTGGATACTTGTGCCTTGTAAGTTTCTGTGACGCTGCTTTCTTCTGGTTTTCCTAATAGTTCCCATTTATAAAGCACTTTAAAGATCACCCATCTCTGTCAATACCTTGTCTCTTTTAATTTTTACAACTCTATAAGGCAGGTGCTATAACATCATTTTATAAATGAGAAAACAGGTTCCCAAAGGGACCTTCTCAGGGACATGTATCTACTAATTGTTCGAAGTGGGAGCTTCCAGACACCAAGTCCAGACCTCCATATGGCTTTCTACCTGTCTGATCTCTCTTCAGACTCCTTTGCTAAATTACAATCTATGTCCTGTCTTCTATACATGAATGTAATACAGGACTGTATCTTAGGGTCTCTCCCTCTCCTATACTGCCATTGTCATTCTCTCTCTCTCTCTCTCTCTCTCTCTCTCTCTCTCTCTCTCTCTCTCTCTCTCTCTCTCTCTCTCTCAGCTCCCATGGGTTCAATTATCATCTTCACATAGATCATTTCCAAACCCATGTAGACAGCTGTAATCAATCTCCAGAGTTCTATTCTCACATTATCAACTGCCTGATAGATATCTCTACTTGGATATCTCATAGGCATTTCAGTCTCAACATATCCAAATCAGAATTCACTGTCTTACTCTGAAAATCCCCCACTGACTTTAATGTCTACATGTCTGTCAAGAATCACGGTAAGGTCTAGTTGGACCCACCAATGCAATGTGGCTCATCCAACTTCAAAGGGCTATAGGTGAGACCATTTGCTGCTTTATTATAAGATTAGGAAATAAAAAAGTAAAGGTTTGAATGGTTTCCCAGCCTTTGCCACAGCAGTGTACTAATGTCATGTCAAAAGCCCACTTACATCTTAAGGTTTCATTTCCTAGCTTCTCCTCACCTGGTCCCTGGTCTTCTAATTATACAAATTTTCCTAGTCTGGCCATAATGTTGAAAAGTTTCTGAACATAAGTCTTTTGCCTGGACTCTCTTTACTGTCACCTTCTCATATAAAGTTCCAGCTATCAAACATTAGCTAGGTCTACATGACTGAATCACTATCACAACGAAAAGGAGATTTAATTATCAGGGGTTAAATTCAGGCCTCCACTCTTCCCTTCTTCATCTAAACCCACCTAAAAAACAGATAAGCATTAAATAAATACTATGGAACTTGGCTGTCTCTGCCAATCTAGGTAATTTTAAATTTTGTCTTGATGAATTCAACAGGTAATCATTTAGACTAAGGTGAGCAGCTGTATTTATTCCTTTAACTAGATGTCTGAGCAAAGCCTACCTCTGGAGACACAATGGTAACACTCCTTCCTTCTTCCTCATTCCCAATATCTAATCAGTTGCCAAAATCTTGTTAACTCTGTTTTATAACATTTCGCATCGGTTGTCTTCACTCACTCCACTCACACAATCATCACCCTATTTCATACCTCATCACTTCTTACCCTAAGTATATTGCTTCGTTGTTGATTAGTTGTTTTTTAGTTGTGTCTAACTCTTCATAACCCTTTTAGAATTGTTTGTTTTTTGTTTTTTTTTTCTTGGCAAAGGTACTGGAGTGGTTTGCCATTTCCTTCTCCAACTCATTTTATGGATGAGGAAACTGAGGCAAACAAGGTTAAGTGGTTTGCCCAGTGTCACACAGCTAGCAAGTGTCTAAGGCTGAATTTGATCTCATGAAGATGAGTATTCATGACTTCAAGCCTGGCATTCTATCCACTGTGCCACCTAGCTTAGCCTCCTAAGTGGAGTTCCTACTTTCTATCTCTCTCCCTCGCCATCCATCTTCCACAAAATCAAAAAAAGTAATATTCCTACGGCACAGATGTGATCATATCATTCCTCTCTTCAAAAAGTTTCAGTGGCTCCCTACTATCTCTAAGATTAAAAACCAACAAATGAACAAACACCCTAAAAGTTTTTGTTTGTTGGGAACTTAAAAGTTCTTTGCAAACTGGATCCAATTCATCTTTCTAAACCACCTTTCTTTTGGTCAGGTACCATTTATGCCAACAGAACTGGCCTGCTTGCTGTATCCTGTATGACATCCCATCTCTGCCCACATATTTTTGTTCAGGACAATCTCTACTCCAGGAATGTTCTCCCTCAACACTTTTACCTTTTAAAAGCCCCAACTCCCTTCAAAGTTTATTCTGACTCACATGTACAACCTTTCTTGGTCTCCCAGGGAGTAGCACTCTCCCCTCCCAAAATAAATTAAAAAACCCCTATATTGACTTTATGGATCTTTATTATTTATTATCATTATTATATACCTGTTATTCCTGCCAATGATATAGCTCTTTGAGGACAGGGATAATTTCTATTTCCTTTCTTTATATCTCCAGGACTTAGCGCAGTTCTTGGCACATAATTGGATCTTAACAAATATTTGTTGAATTGAACTGACTTAATCTCACTCTGTCTAGAATTCTTCATCATCTTTCAGTCAGAATGATCAGCTCATATTTCATATACTCTGCATTTATGAATCCAGCAGGCCAGACAAGCATAGCACAAATCTTGTGAACCCCTGGTATCATTTCTTGGCTTTCTATAATTTCCTTTTAATTCCCCAGACAATAGCTTATTATAATTTCAAAAATCTGTCCTTCAGATTTTTTTTAATTGGGATGAGTCTTGCCAATCTCAAGTATTCGAACACTTTTACTCTCCTCTAAGTTTTTTTTTTTCCTTCAAAAAAATTATCAACAACAGTTCCATGTTAAATCTGCAAGTAATTTCTCTGCCCTGGAGACGTGAACTCATTTAAAGCAGCTAGGTGATCTTTTACTATCTCCTCTCCTATCTTAAGCTTCAATTCCCTTTTAGCCACATCTGTTTCTACCCTTTCCAGATTGAAGATTGTTCTCCTTGGTGAAGATAACAGGAGCAAAAGAGAAGTTGAATCATTTCCTTTTCTCTCTGCGATCTGTTAACACTACATCAGTGTCCCCAAATAGCGATCCTATCCTTTAGTGGTTCATCTTCTTGTTTCAAACATAGGCCTTTTTATTATCTTTAGGTTTTTGTATATGTCTCAGTTCATTCTAGACCTTACTCTTCTGATGAAGTGTATATGGATTCAAGAAACTCTTTTTTTAAAAATTTGTCTCTATTATTTAATCTTGTCTTCTACCTTCTAAAATGCGTGATGACAATTATAATAAGAATTCACTTTCATGTAGCATTTTGCAATGTACCAAGTACTGAACTCACAACAATTTCAGGTTAGTGGTGCATTCATTGTTATCTAAACATTTTGTTCTGTTTTGTTTCACTTTGGGTTAGAATCAAACACCCTTTGGGCAGTAGGTGGTACGGATGGAATACTTAACCTAGAATCAGGAAGACTCATCTTTATGAGTTTAAGAGTTCAAATCCAGCTTGGACAAGTATTAGCTGTATAACCATTAACAAAGCAAACAGGGTTAAGTGACTTTCCCGGGGTCAGACAGTAAATGTGTCTGAGGCTAAATTTGAACTCAAATCTTACTGATTCCAGGCCTGGTACTCTATCCACTTTACCACATAGCTGCCCATAAGTACATTTTTACAGATGAGGAAACTGGGGCCAAAAGTGGTTTACTGATTTGTCCAGAGTTCCATATCTAGTAAGCATTTGAAGCAGGATTTGTACAGGGACTTCCTGACTTAAAGTGTAGCAATGTTCACTTTACTACCTAGTTACTTAAGAACTCAGACCTACTGTTTTATTTTATCCCCTTGTCAGCACCTTGCTGTCACTCTGGTAATGGATGACAACCCCTTGGCTTTACTATTCTCTTCCCTTATCACACTTGGCCTCTTCCCTTCCAGGCTAGAATCACCCCCACTACAGTCAGGGAATTCTCTATTTCTTACTGCAGCCCAGTCTGGCTTTGTTAAAAGCCCAGCATCTGAAACCATAGAGAACCTGCGAACATCAAAGGCAAGGTTACTGCTTCCATTGCTATTGTCCCAGTAGGCACCTATAAATGGTGGAGTTTTGCCAGGTCTCCCAAATGAATTACTGGCTACCTATTATGAAACTTTTAGATCCTGAAAGCTACAAACTCTTGGCCTCATGTACCCCCTGGACTCTCATGTTTATTCAGCAGGTAGGTAGAGGACCTTGTAGTATCCTCTGGCCCCAGAGAAAGCTATTTATTGACGTTATGAGATTTGGGCTTTGTGGGGCAGGGTACCACTTACCCTCCAACATGGTAGCCTCCTCATGTTAAGGGATGTTTCTCTGGGAAGCTTTTGAAGACTTCGGAACTTCCATTTTTCAAGACTGCCTAATGAGATATGTCATTGCAAAGGCAGCATGGGGATCATGAAAGACTCTGCCAGCTCCTTTTGCAGGCCCTGAGTCAAATCTTTCCTGAATTCTGAATTTGGAAGGGAATTCACGTTGGTGGACGTGTCTATTGACCTGCCAATAATTATTTGTAATGTGTGCATATCCAGTCTTTGCCATTGTTCATGGCAGCCTTAGGGCAGATCTCTCCTGCTCTGTTTATTTGGCCCACCAACTTGGAAGACACTTGCTTTGGGGAGAAGGAAAAGATTACATTGGGGAAAACTGAATAGGGTATAGGGATAGGGGGACCCTCTACCTTTCCTTCACATCTATATGTCACTACACATCCACCAGCAAAGGTCAGATGAGCTCCTTTGGGTGTGGTCACCCATACACATCCCCTTCTACTATTTGGGGGCCCCCTCTTCTAGGTTGAAGATAGAGTAGAAGACCCAGCAGTACACAAACTAGAATTAGGACCCTTGATCCCCACACCACAATCTAAGGAGCATTGGAAAGTAAAACTAAGTGTGTTTAGTATTTGTTTGAGCCAGTGTAGCCCTTGCTGAAAACTGACCCATTTTCTCCAATGCTCCTGTTAAGGTAAACACTAATCAGTCCCCAATCATAGGAGTAAGACCTGGGTCCAGAGGAACTTTCACTGCTATCCTACCATGGCTGACATTCTGAGTCATGACTTACCTTTCTTCAAGATTCAATTGAAATCCCATTTTATATATGAGTCCTTTCTAAGTTCTAGGCTACCCCCAGACACTAGTTCTTACCCCTCTGAGATTACTTTCCATCTATCCTGTATCTATCTGGTATGAACCTACTCATTTATATTATACCATCTCCCCAGATGGAATGCAATATCCTCAAGGCCAGGGATTGTTTGTTTGTTTTTCCTTTCTTTGTATCCCTAAGGTTTAACATAATATCAGGCACATAGTAATTAATAAATTCCTCCTGACTAATCAATGAAATGAATCAAGTCAGAAAGACAATAGGAAGTATGATGTAAAGATTAAAACAAATGCCTGGTGCCTTTAGGGGTGCATTTTTTGTTTGTTTGTTTGGTTTGCTTGGTTTGGGTTTGGTTTGGTGGGGCAATGAGGGTTAAGTGACTTGCCCAGGGTCACACAGCTAGTAAGTGTCAAGTGTCTGAGGTCAATTTGAACTCAAGTCCTCCTGAATCCAAGGCCAGTGCTTTATCCACTGTGCCATCTAGCTGCCCCACAGGGTGTATTGTTTTTAGTACTTCCCTCACCTTCCCCTTCCATCGTTCCAACACACATGTGTACTTTCAGAAAATAGTGGATAGATAACAAACTTATATTTTTAAATGATATGTGGTATTCCTACCAATCCAATTTGGAAGCTTCTCTGCATCTTATTGTCTTCGAGAGTTGGCTAGAACACCAGGAGCTTATGAACATGTGTCAGAGATGGGACTTGAGAGTAGGGTCTTTCCTGGATCTGAAGCTATCTCATCCACTCTGCCAGTGCTGTCCTCTAAGACACTTTCATGGAGCTGTGTATATTAAGGACTTCTGATTAGATTATAAATAGCCCACTTGAGTTGACTTCCAGATCCTTATCATGTGTGAGGACCTCATCTTATTCAGCATCCCTTGAGACTCCTTGACTAAGCCCACTTTTTTATATTGAGTTTACCCTAGACTGAAATAGTTTTATTGGGTGTAGATTCCTTTTATCCAGTATTGATTCTTGGTGACTTAGGGTTGAAAACTGTCAATCTAACAGTATCTCTTATGTTTTAATTATTTTTTTTGGGGGGGGGAGGGTTGCTGAGTCATCATTACTTTTCACCAGGTCAATAATTTAGTCTTCTATTTACTTTTTTAGGAAATCTGCTAAAATAGAAGTGTTCAATTGAAAGAACAAAATGAAGACTCAAACAGATTCACATGCAAATGGGAAGGATGCAACTCAGTTGCAATAATTTCCATCCCCATGGTAATCACCACCATTTATATTTGTTACAAGACTTTCTGCACAAGATATGAAGCTTAATCCATTTTCTTCCCTATTCCAATTCTAGAAGAATAAAAGGGAAGGAAGTGAGAAAGAAACTATTCAGCAAAACTAAGCAGCACATCTACTAAGTCTGCTAATATATGAAATGTTCCACATCCCTAATAACCTGTCTTGACAAAGAAGAGAGTGAGGAAGGTCATAGTAAACCTATAGGAAATACATTTATAACTCAAGTTAGGGAAAGGGCCCTATTGTACCCTCTAAAATTGGAGAGTTGTTAATAGAGAACTTATAACACTTGGTCATTGATTGCATATGGCAAGGGGGATAGAAGGGGAGAAAGGAGGAAAGAGTTGAAAATAATACTAATAGTTGTAATTTTGGGTGACTAGAGGGAGGGATGTTGCCCGTGAAAAAAAGTAGAAGAATTGGGTAAAATGTTAAGAAGAATTGGTTTGGGGAAAAAAAGGTAATGGTATGTTTTCAATATATTGATTTGGGATATGTCTACATGATATTCATTTGGAAATGTATATTAGTCACTTAGTGATTTGGGGCTGAGGGCTCTGAAAAGAGTGGAGGGGATAGATTTATAGGAGAAGTCCACCTACACAGGGATGATAAGTGAACTTATGAGAACAGATAAAACTATAGAAGGTGTCAGATTAGAAGATGGCCCAGGAGATTTTTGTGTAATTGAGAAAAGACTAGGTATGGTAGATTTGAAATATTTCTGGAAATGTACTGCTAGAAGTAAAAGTATCTAAACATCATAACCAAATAATAAATTAAGTGAGGAGTCACTTAAATAGTCATACAGAGTTATTAAGAGAAGAAAAATATGGGGCAGCTAGGCGGCACAGTAGATAGAGCACCAGTCCTTGATTCAGGAGGACGTGAGTTCAAATCTGGCCTCAGACATTTACTAGCTGTTTGACCTTGGGCAAGTCACTTAACCCCAATTGCCTCACTTTAAAAGAAGAAAGAGAGAGAGAGAGGGAGGAAAAAATATTAGGTCCATGTGTTAAATAAGAGGATGCTTCAACTGTGTTAGAAAAGTGGATTAGGAAATCAAAAGAAACTGGCCTTTGTTTGTCCATCTGATAGCCTACTGGCTAAATTTCCTATGAACTTGGTATGGTGGTATTTGTTAAAGCCTTGAATTGCTGTCTGGTATTATTGGGAGCCAACCTAATTCAGTGAAAGGGGATGGGAGGAGCTGATTTTTGTGGAGTCAGAGGATATGAGTTTGAGTCCCCA
Organism: Dromiciops gliroides; assembly: GCF_019393635.1. Lineage (NCBI taxonomy): Eukaryota > Metazoa > Chordata > Mammalia > Microbiotheria > Microbiotheriidae > Dromiciops > Dromiciops gliroides. The sequence continues at coordinate 71,784,963 of NC_057866.1, forward strand.
ACTCATATCATTTACAACTTCTGTAAATGAACCTCTGTGACTCATCTTTTTTTTTTTTAAATCATCTTCTTAAATTCCTTGGAATGGGGGGGAGGGAGAAAGAACTAAAGAAAGAAGGAGAGAATACTGGGGTCCCTCTCCCCAAGACAATTATTTCTTACACTAGTGAAGAAACTTCCCTCTACCACTGCAGATCAGCAGCTTGCCAGTGACTCATCTTCCTTGAAAATTTCTGGGGGGCAGCTGGAGAGATTAAATAATTTACTCAGGGTCACAGGTGAGTATGTTATAGTATAAGGACTTGAAGACTCAGGTCGTCCTGACTATAAAGCTGGCTTTTAATACATTACTGCCTTCTTATGTGGAGTATAAGCAAACAAATAGTATGCCATATACTAGTAATGTACAAAAATCAGTTTGAAATCTTAAAAGAGTATAAACATCGATCTTTATTATTAATCAGCTCAGATGAATGGAGGCCTGGACTTTGGGTTCCTTATTTTATAGTTAGTATTCTGTCTCTCTATAATATAGGACTTAACACTTAGCTTCCCTGTAGTTTACTTCAAGGACTAGTAGTCAATGTAAGCTCTTCCATTAAAGTTGTAAGCCCTCTGATGGCAGGGACTATCTTTTGCCTCTTTTTTATCCCCAATACTTAGCACATACATAGTACTATGGTACAACGTTAAGCATTAGATAGATAAATAGATGAGAGAGAGAGAGAGAGAGAGAGAGAGAGAGAGGAGAGAGAGTTTGTTTCTCACCATAGAAATTTCTAGAATGCAAGCTGAAGTGTATTAAATGAATGGGCAGGAATCTCCAGGAACTACATCTTATAAACTATAGCATAGATAGGATCAAAGGTTTAGAGTTTGTCATCAAGTCCTACCCCCTTCATTTTCCAGAGGGCAACTGAAGCCTGAGAGGTTGAGTGATTCATTTAAAGTCACACAGCTATTAAGGTGTCTGAGATAGAATTTGATTCCAGATCTTTCTTTCTGACTCCAAGTCCATAGATCTATCTATCATACTTACTGTCTCTCTTATAACTTAAATACAATTTTAAAAAACAAAACATCTCTTCCCTTTCATTCAGTTGAATAACCAACTGGCATAGTGGACGTAACACTGGACTTGAATCAGGAAAGACCTGGAATTTGAATCTTGCAACAGAACATGTATATACTAACTGTGTAACCATGTGTGTAATTTAAGATTCTAAATGTGGGCTTCTAATCTGTTCCCCCAGTTTGGGGAAACTGACTAAAAATCACTGATAAAACAGTTTAGGTTTTTAAGGGTTATTGGAAAATAGAAAGAAAAAGATTGAGAACAGAATTCTAACAGCCTGGCATTCCTATCTTCCTCAAATTTCCTGTGAAGTCCTCTGCCGCCACCACCATCAAGTCAGGAAGCCAAAAGGCCAGCGCTCTCTGTGCAGGCTCCCTTTCCTCCTTCCGGTCTCCTCCCAGACCATAGGAGGCTCCTCAAGTTGATTGGCTGGTAGCCTTGATAGACAGCACCCATGAGCAAACGTCATTTCCTGACGCCAAGGAAAAGCCACAATGCCTCTGAGGCATTTTCCTCATGTGGAGCGTTCCCACAGCAAGTCTCCAGTAGGGTGGCGTCATTCAATCATTACACATGTAAGCACTTAAGCCCTACCCTTTAGTTTCTTCATCTATAAAGTGAAAAAGTTGGACCTATAGTTTTCCTTCCAACTCTAATCAATAGTCCTATTGTTACCTAATCCATAGATTCCTATTTTACCCCTAGCTAGATTTGTTCCTGAATAGTCATTTCCTTTGGGATGGCTCCAGTCTGGATCTCTCTGTCTACATGGTTTTCCTTACCATACATTTCCATTTGTTATATAAGATAATAGGATTATAGACTTGGAGGTGAAAGGGTCATTAGAGACTGTCTAATGCAAGCAGGGCAGCAAGGTGGTGCCATGGATAGAGCACAAGGCCTGGAGTCAGGAAGACCTGAGTTCAAATCCATCCTCAGATAATTACTAGTTGTGTAACCCTGAACAAGTCACTTAACCCTATTTGCCTCCATTTCCTCATCTGTAAAATGAGCTGGAAAAGGAAATGGCAAACCACTCAAGTAACTTTGCCAATAAAACACTCAAAGGGCCATGAAAAATCAGACACAACTGAAAAATCACTAAACAACAATGCTAACTAGCTACTTTTATAAATAAGAAAACTGTGATCCTGAAAGGTTATATGACTTCAGTCATATAAAAAGAGTAAGCAAAAAGCCAGAATTCAAGTTCTAGGTCCAGAACACTTTCCATTGTATCACCCTATTGAAAGAGCCCTTGAGAAAGTTGGTTTGAATAAGATTAACTGTTGAGTTCCTTGGCCTCACCCAAACACCAGGGTCATTTTTTTTTGTCCTCAGCAATGATTTCATCAACATTCTAGCCTACAATCTTAGTGGTAGTATCCTGGTGGAGTGAAAATTGTTGGATTTAGAGTCAGGAAAGACTGGGGTTCAATCCCAGGTCTGACATTTACTGTGTGATTTGGAACAAACCATGCAAACTCTCTGAGTTTTCATTTCCTCATCTGCAAAATAGGGATAAAAACACTGCCCATATGCATCTCCGAGGATAAACTATGCTTATGCCAACAATATGGTAATTACATTAGCCCCCAAACCTAGTAATGGATTGGAGAACTCTTTGCTGGGTTTAGTAGCTACTAGTATGTTTCCTTTGACTTATTGGAGGGTCTATTACTAAAATGTATTCTGCCTGTTCTACCAGATCTCAGGACGGGCACTGTGTTTTATTTATCTTTGCATCCACCAACACCTAGTACAGTGCCTTAGAAGGGCTCAGTACATATTTGTTGAATTGAATTGAATTAAATTAGATTGGAATTGCAGCAGATTCTGGGCCCTTTGACCAGGGCCTAGAAGAGATAAATTGAGTATTGTTTTGTGCTATATTATGTGAATGTCATATGCCCCAGTTAGAATATAAACTCCATATGGGCCTACAGAATGTCTCATGAAACTTTACCTCTACCCCCGAGACTAACACAGTGCTTGGTACACAACAGGTGCCTAATCATTGTTTGTTATTGAATTGCTAGGAATTTCATTATAGGTTTTTAGAGCTGGAGAGGACTTTGGAGCTTTCTAATCCTTCCCTATATTTTCACAGATAAAGAAATTAATGCCCAGAGAAATTGAGTGACTGGCTCTAAGCCACACAGGAAGTGGTAGAGCAGATTGAGCCTAATGGCAATCAGGCAACTAACCTAAAAAAACAAAATTTAAATGAAATGTGCCTAACTTCACTTTTCTATCTCCCTTGGAGTTGATTTTCACAGAGCCTGTTTTTAGGGAAGAAATATCATGTTTGTTTGCTGTAGGCAAATACTTCTGTTTCCTCAGTCTAATGATGAGAGGAAAAGCAAAGATTCTTGGGTGACTCAATGTATTGGGGGAGTCAAGGTAGGGAGGAGGTTAGGGAGTAATTCATAAGGGGCTATAACAATTCAAATGGGAAACCCAACTAGATTTTTCTAAGTACCCAGATTTAGGAAAACCATTAACACTAAAGCCATATTTTCTAATCAAAGGAAATAAGAAGCAAAATTGTAATTAGTGATTATATTAATCATCTGATCATGAGTCTCGAAACCCCTCCACTCACCCTCCCAGGTATACCCCCCAACCAAGACACTTGTCCCCTTTAACATGCCACCTTGTTTTTCAGCTATCAAACAGCAAACTCCCTTTTTCCTTCTAAATGTGCCATTGACCCTGTCTGCCTGTGCTGTGCCACCCCCACATACACACACATATACTCACACCCCATCCAAAGCAGACATTCCATTACCAGGCTCCTGTGTTCAGACAGACCTTTCTAGGGTATTTAATAATTTCTCTTCCCACATTGAAGGCCATTCTATTGATCACATTAAGAGATAATATTTGCTTTTGGGGTTGCATCTATTTCTTCAGTGCATTACTAATGCTTCCAGAGCAATTATCAAAGCTAATTCCTAAACGTTGAGCCATCACATTCCTCTACTTCCAGCTATAGGTTTTCCTTCACTTTTTACAAATAATGATTTATGCAAAGTCACCAAGACAGCTATTGCTTCCCTTGCAAGGTTTATTATCTCCAAGATGAACAGACAAGTCATTAAGCGCTCATGGAAGGATTAGTGTAGAGAAAGATCACCGCATTGTGATTTTCTGGTTACATGGTTCAATACAATGATGGTTTAAGGAAGTAAAAGCCAATTTTAGCACTCCCATTATGAAGCAGTGTGTGTCATCAATAGGCAGTTATAAAAGCCGTAGTTGATAAGAATTTCCCCACCATAAAAGCCCCTTCCATCACATGCCCACAGAGTGAGTCACATGAAAATAACCTCTGAAGAAGGAGATGGAGGCTTCAGCTTTTATCTTTCCCTCTTATATTGTGTGTGTGTGTGTGTGTGTGTGTGTGTGTGTGTGAGAGAGAGAGAGAGAGAGAGAGAGAGACTAACTGTACTCTCTGTCTCCCATCTCTCCTTATTCTAATCCCCCCTATAAACTGCTGCCAGATAAATCTTGCTAAAGCAATGCTTTACCCCGAACACTACCCCAGCCCCCAATTCTTCATTTCTTTCACATGGTTGGAACAATAAAGTCCAAACTTCTTTGTGGGACACTCAGAGTTCTGCATACTCTGGCTTCTACCAACTTTTTCCGACCTGATTTACCAATGTTCCCTTCTATCCACCTTATATTTTAGCTAAAGCAGAATACTCATCATTCCCTGAAAATTCCAGGTAGAGTCCCAAGCAAATTCCATATCTTCTGTAAAACCTTTCATGGTGTGTAACCAAGGGGCAAGGTAAACAGAATTGTATCTTGGCTAAAGCCTATGGAGCTCTGTCTCTAGGGGCACATTTAGGGGGTACCAAACTTTAATATGTACACTGTTCATTCCTTCAGCAAAGCCGACAGAGTGGGGGATGACAAGAAGTACATTGTAAGGAAGAAGAAGCTAAGGTTCCAGGCAGCTGTGGAACAATGGACTACAATCTCTTTACTCACTCCACCTTTCTCATTCCATTTCATCCACTGAGCAAGATGTCCCCTTCAGTCCCTTCCAGAACAATCATTCTTTTTTTGTTTTGTTTTGTTTTGTTTTGTTTTTTTGGTGAGGCAATTGGGGTTAAGTGACTTGCCCAGGGTCACACAGCTAGTAAGTGTCAAGGGTCTGAGGCTGGATTTGAACTCAGGTCCTCCAGACTCCAGGGCCGGTGCTCTATCCACTGCACCACCTAGCTGCCCCACAATCATTCTTCCCTTTTTCCTTCCACGAGGCACAATGGTACTATCTTTCTTCCCCCACGTGGTGTGAAAGAGCTTCACTGAGCCCTCTCTGGTGGAGTGGGAAGAGAATGGGGACCTAAATACCTAGAGTTGGACTACATGGCCTCTAAATTCCTTTCCAGTGATGATATTTTAAGCCCTGAACTACTGTTGTAACTATTCCTCCCATTCAACTAAATTCATCTTACTTACTAGTTTTCTTTTCATATAATGAATCACAAAGCTAATATATGAATGTGTTTTATATTACTTCTCCCAATTGATGTTTTTTGCCTCTGGAGCCAGATTTCTAGTTACAACTCTAGAGGTAAGGTTAGAAATGCATCTGAGAAGCTTTAGTGAGGCTTCAAAACTCCCAAGATGAGCCATAGTAAATCAGCTTACTGAAGACTTGCAATCAATAATCAATCAACAAGCATTTATTAAGCTTAAGGCATTGTTAGGCACTGAAGATACAAAGGGCAAAAGCAGATTACCATCCTCCCCTCAAGGAAGTTTACAATTTATAACATGGGAGACAACTTGTATATATACAGGTATATATGAGATCGATACAAGGTAATTTGGGGAGAAAGGCCCTAGCACAGTTGGAGATATTAGGAAAGATTTTATGGAGGAGGTAGCCCTTGAGCTGAGTTGTTGAAGGAAACAAAGAGACTGTGAAAGGCAAAGGGTGAAGAAAATCATTTCAAGCATGGGGAGTGAAGGGAGCAGCCAGTATTATGTAGCAAGAAAGGGAGGTAGAAGACAAGTTTGTGAAGGGGAGGGAAAGTAGAGATGATAATAAAACTCAAGATAGCATATGATGTCACCAAGAGGAGAATGTAGAGTGATAAGAGAAGAGGGTCCAGGAAAAATCCATGGGGTGCAATCACAATGAGGTCAGATGGATGGATGCTGATCAGGTCATATAGGATGACGCCAAGAGACATAGTGCCTAGATCTCCTGATCCCTCAGTCAGAGTCCATCATTGTATTAAATCACTCTATCAAAATCTTTCACTCCATCCATCCAGTTTTCCTGGTACTTCCTTATTACCCATATATATCTTAAGCACAAGGTCCAATAATGTGCTCAAAGCTGTTATCTTCTTCATGTCTGACTATGGGGCATTCAGTTGTCTTATGAAGTGATTCTCAAGGTCCCTCTTAGCCCTTCTCAGCAGTACTCCTAGTGTTCATCTGTGTTTTAGCATGTCATTTTGTAGTATTATAAATATTTTCATGTGTATGCTTTGTTGTTGCGCACTGACCCCTGAAGTTAGAGTCCATTCAATCCTTATGTCCTTTAATCTCCAATACCTAGGTTAGTGTCATTGTCATAATACTAATGGTAGTAGTGGGGGTGGTAGTAATAAAAGTAATCAACAAACATTTACTAAACGATGGTTATTGGTACATAGAAATTATATAGTACTTTAATATTTGCAAAATCCTTTATATATTATCTCATTTTCTACTCATAATCCGAAGAGGTAGGTGCTATTATCTCCATTTTACAAATGAGGAAACTGAGGAAATAAGAAGTTAAATTACTTTCCCAGTGTCACCTAGTTAGTAGGTGTCTAAGACTAGATCTGAACTCAGCTCTTCAGTGCTCAATCTACTTCAGTGCTCAATCTACTGTCTCCTGGCTGACTTGGGTACTGATTTTTATTATGTGCTAAACAATTATTTGGTGATGATTATAATGCATGTGTTTAAAAATGCATAATTGTATTTTTTTAATCTAGAAGTTGTATAATGGACATATTTTAGGATATGTGTTAGGCAGGGGGAAGGGGGAAGAGGGATATAGGATTCTCTGAGTAGTGGGACATAGGGTAATGCCCACTGGATTAAAAACCAGCAGATTTAAGTTCAAATATTTCTCTTTTACTAACTTTTGGTAAAACAGAAAAAAAAATTGGTAAGCAATTTATACCTGTTTCCTTAAATGTTAAATGATCAGTCATAATTTTGGTTTTACCCCAATTTATAGGTATGTTGAAGACTCAATTAAATAAGGATATTAAAGGGTTTTCAAGAATATGATGTATTATGAAAATGAAAAAATACTATTATTAGAAATAACTAAATATTTAAGATCCAATGCAATAAGTATTTATCAAAGACTTACTATGTACAAAGCACTGAGCTAAGGTGCTAGGGAAACAATGACAAAATGAAAAAAAAAATCTGTCTTAAGGAGCTCCTTCTGGTATGAGTATTATTTTTATTCATTGTTTTTATTCTATTCCAAAACTTAGTACAGTGCCTGGTAAATAGTTAACATTTGATAAAAACTTGTTGATTGAGTATATTAATACGGGATAACCTGTGTTTCAAATGGTATAGGCTTTTATAATCAATAAAATGGACCCTTCTTTAGGGAAAGGGCAAAAAACTCACAACCCTCCCTGGAACAATTCATCTTGCAGAGACTGGATCTATATAGAACAAAGCAGAGCGAGAGGGCTGGTAATTAACTGATGAATTAAGAATGTGTAGACAGCCAATTTTGTCTCTTGCAAATGCTGTTTGAAAAGAACAGAAAAACTCTGGTGGTGTTTCTTGGTGAGTTATTGCCTAATCAGTGAGCTCTTTACAACAGAGAAGACCTAAAGGTCTGTGAGCCTGTTACCTCCTCAGAACTCTATTGGAAAGGAATTGTTTAAAACCTACATGTAGGGAAAGATCCCAATGAAACAATGGCCATCATTAGCTCCTTGAATACTTCATGAAATTGGGAGGCAAATTTCCTGTCTATTCAAACACCTAATGCTCACCAAGTTCCAGAGAAATAAGAAAAAGAGATATAAGAAAAAAAGATAAGAAAAGAAATAGGAGATATGATGAACTCAGGCATGGATTGTGTAAGAGGTCATGTGCTATAGATCTTGTTTTGTTGTGTTTTTTTTTTAGTGAGGCAATTGGGGTTAAGTGACTTGCCCAAGGTCAGCACAGCTAGTAAGTGTTTAAGGGTCTGAGGCTGGATTTGAATTCAGATACTCCTGACTCCAGGGCGGTGCTCTATCCACTGCACCACCTAGCTGCCCCTCATGTGCTATAGATCTTAAAGAAACCAGGCCAGGAAGCATAAAATAAATGTAATTATTCCCAATCCCCCAAATATTGGTAGTCTCTATTGCCCTCAAATTTCTTACATGTATCATCTTTGTGGGAATGTTTATCAAGATGCTGGGTGGTAGTGGGTGGGGTTGAAGGGATGTGAGGGTGAAGATCTCATCCATATCCATAGCAACACAAAGAAGATAGAACACTCAGGCAATCATCAGAGAAATCATGCCAAAATAAGCATCCCCGTAAAGATTCAGATATCTAAATAAACAAATAAAGGGTTATTGGCTAGAGTTTATTTTAAGGAGGGGGCAGCTAGGTGGATGCAGGTGGATAAAGCACTGGCCCTGGATTGAGGAGGATTTGAGTTTCAAATCCAGCCTCAGACAATTGACACTTACTAGCTGTGTGACCCTGGGCAAGTCACTTAACCCTCATTGCCCTGCAAAAAAATATAAAAATAAATTTATTTTTAAATTTTGGATTAGACTTGTGAGTTCATTGGGACTGGAGGGTATAGGTAAGTAAAATTCCTCTACTTACATAGATCAGTAATTGTTCTGAAACTTGAGTCTTTAAAGTTGTTTAGGTCAATGAGAGAGTTAAATAACTTTCCCAGGGCCATACAACCTGTATGTGTCAGAGGAAGGATTTGAACCCAGATTTTCTTTAACCATAAGTTGGTAGACTGTAACTTGCCAGCACTGTGCAAGTGGAGAAGGTGCTAGATTTGAAGTCTGAAAACCAAGATTCAACTCCTGGCTATACCATTTACCTCATCTCTATGAATCTCAGTTTCATCATCAGGAACATGAGGAAAATAATACTTGCATCATCTTACCTCACAAGGCTTTTGCAAGGGATCACATGAGATGGTGTAAGCTGTTGTATTGTCATTAATATACAATGAATAAGGGCTGTCACTTTGGGACCTTGGGTGTAGATTCTCCCTAACTTCCCACGTTTGGCAGCAGTGGTGTGATTGTAAGTGCTTAACACCTGGGGCTCTGAAAAAAAAATATGCAGAACATATTTTTTTTAAGTTTATATCATGCATTAACATGTTCATTTTTATTCCTTAAGTCTACATAATCAAGAAAACAATAAATAAAAACCCTCACTCATAGCATTTGCCAATTTCCATGGTATAATGCTCACACAGAAAATTTTAACAGTCAGTTCTTATGAACTGGATTGAGCCTGCCTCCAACACATATCCTGCATGGCCAGGATAGAAGTGCATAAATAGGGGACAGCAAGGTGGTGCAGTGGGATAAAGAACTGGCCCTGGAGCTCAGGAGGACCTGAGTTCAAATCCAGCCTCAGAGACACTTGATACTTACTAGCTGTGTGACCCTTGGCAAGTCACAACCCTCATTGCCCCACCAAAAAAAAAAAGAGAGAGAGAAGTGGGTAAATAGCTCTGAGAGCTGGTTCAAAGCATTGCATAAGTCCTAGACTATTCAATCCACTACCACAAAAGCAAATTCCACTCTTATTCCTCCACCCTGACCCCCCAGGCTCTATTACTTTTTTCCCATCTAAGGCTTTTCTGGATGCTCATTTTAACTGGATTTTACCTGGTTAGACATGTTGAGGAGCAATCAATTTGACTTGACCTTACACCCCCAATAAGGACAACCCTAATAACCCCCTGCTCTGTGAGGAATGGTTACATTTGAAACTCTCAAACCATTCCCACAACTATGAGATAGTGTAAGCATGGGAAATGATAGCTATCTAAGACAATTCCAAAAGATTCGTGGTGGAAAATGCTCTCCACATCCAGAAAAAGAACCATGGAATCTGAATGCCGATCGAAGCATACTATTTTCACTTTTGTTGTTTTATTTAGGTTTTTTATGGTTTTTCCCTTTTGTTCTGATTCTTCTCTCACCACATGACTAATGTGGAAATAAGTTTGAATGGGATATAGCGGACTTGAGTCAGCTCAGACTCTGAGGCTGGGGTCGGGAAAGTTCCCAGCCTCCAGTCCCTGTTATCGCTAGATCACTCTATCCTTACTCCATCCCATTGCTAAAGCACTCCACCCCTTGTTCTGTGGCCAAGCAGGATGTTGTAGCAATCTCCCTGAGAAAAACATATTTTGCCTTACTGAACATGGTGTACCCCAACCCTGAACTCCTTGCTGTCTTCTGTTAGTGCAAACCCACCCTAGTACCACCCCTCGCTTCTTGCATTGCAAAGTCCCCTAGCTCCTGGTACCACCCCACCCTTCTTCCCCCTTTCCCCTCCTTACAGGGGTGGAGCCATTTCACTACTACCTGTACCATTTCCCCCTCCCCTTCCCCCAGCTCTTGAACCTAGCTGAGCATGCCTCCATACATACCCTCATCATGAGCTCAACACGAGTACCAGGATGAGACAGGAGAGGATGTTAGATTGTGAGCCCACCTGGTACATGAGGGGACTTCCCCCTCAAACTTCTATAAAACTCCAACTCCTGAGCTCATTGGCGCACTACTCATTCCCTTATATGGAGTCACCTCATGTCTCATGAGAATGAAATAAATTTGTCTCTGCTTGACTCGATGCTCTCCTCGAATTATTTAGGTAAACTGAGGGAATTGTCCCATATGAGTTCAACATGATTGTACTATAAAACCTATATCAGATTCCTTGCTTCTTGGGGAAGGAGGAAGGGAGAAAAACTTGGAACTCAAATCTTATAAAAACATGTTGAAAACTATCTTTACATGTAATTGGGGGTAAAAATAAAATACTATTAAGGTGAAAAAAAGAATCCATCTAGGGAGGGAGGCATATAGCAACCCCTCTAAGTCTTTGTAGAGAAAGGAAAATTGTTACAAAGCAGAGAAATAGAAGATCTGGACCATATTTTCCTGTGGGAGTGTTCAACTTTATGTTTAAGAGACCATTGTTGTATGCAGAGAAACACCATAAAAGCGAGTGAACCTAGCATCAGTTTCATTGTACTTCAACTTGAGAAATCTCCTGGGCTGAGATATAAGGATGACTAATGAACTAGAGGATAGCTGGGGTGTGTGATCCTTAATTGTACATTTCACCCGCTTTTACTATTTTCTATTACAACTTTATAGCTGGCTAACTGTATTTTTCAAGAGCCTACACTTAGCAGTAGGAAGAAACTTGTTGAGGAAAAAAAAACCCTTCTAAAACTTTCTTGGAAAGTTTCCCTCCTCTTTATTAGAGTTTCTTTTTTCTTCCCTGAAGCAGAGAACATTAAAAAAAAAAATAAGCAGGCAGAATGGATATAGAATTTTTTAATATCTCACGCTCATTCCCCTTACATTCTGAAATATTTTCCCTCTTATATTTTCAATAAATGGCAAATTTATGAGTCAGATGATTGATTCCTAATTATTACAAGGGAAATAATTAAAACTAATGGGAGGACTTGTCACTTTCAGACAGTTCCTGAGATTCAAGCATTTTATAGAGAATGAAGGGATTTGGAACTTTAAATAAGGTAAGATGGGAAGAAGGGGTGGTCCTCATTGTACCTTGAAGCCTTTGTTAAACCAGAGGAGGAAGCAGAGGACCTTAATTTTAGAGTTAAGGGGACTTAGAAGTCATCGCATCTCATCCCATCCTCATATTGTAGATAAGAGCATTAAAGTCCAGAGAGGAAAAAGGGATTTCTTCATGCTTTAACCCTGGTCCTCTAACTTCAAATCATATGTGTGTGTGTATATGTATATATATATATATATATATATATATATATATATATATATATATATATATATATTACTGTACCACATCTACAAGTTGGAATAAAACCCTATCTTCTATATTATGTCTATACAAGTTATGTCAAAAAGAAAATGGAGGTGATCTAGTTATAGCATCATAGCTCTGGGAATAGAAGTGACCTCAGATATAATCTGGTCCAGCATGCTCATATTAGATTTAAGAAGTCTAAGACCCAGGGAATTTATGTGAGTCAGGATGCTCAAACCCAGGTCCTCTAACTCCAGATTCAACTCTCTTTCTAGTGTACTGTGACTATAAATTGGGAATTAAAACCCTGTCTAGATTATGTATATATTTTCAAAGTCAAATAGAAAATTGAGGTGATCTAGTTTTTTTTTTTTAAATTCAATGTTTCTTTAAGAATATACCAAATAGTCAAAGTCAGAATTATTTTTGTAATACAGTGCCAGAATTCTGCCTGGCATATAGAATGCACTCAATAAATACTATTGGATTCATTGATCCAAATTATCTGATTAAACACTTCAATTCTTTACTTCATTATGTCTAGGTAGGCTATATCTCTGTGGTAAGTGACTTATGTTGGGACTCCCTAAAATTGGAACTCAGTTTGCAGAGCTGCTCAATATTAAATTACAATGTCCTGCTCCTTTGTCTGGAAAGAAAAAATAATTAAATCATTTTTAAGCATGCCTGTAAACATTTAATAAATATTAGTAGGCACTTTCTCTTCAGAGTTTTTCTGAAAGCATGCAGGTCATAGATTCAGAATTTGAAGGAATCAGAAACTTTTACATCAAATAACATCCAAATAACGCCATAGAAAAATGCCCGGAGCAGCACAACTCACAGAAGAATGTGCTGAAATCATCTTCTAACCAAGAATGGCTAGGAAGGTCGGAAGGAGGGAGCTGCTGTGCTGAGACAGGAATCAGGCCCAACCCCACAGTCACCCTGACACAGATTCAGTCCCAGGAAGGCCTCACCAGAGAAGCAGACCCCCAGAGCTCTGAATCAGCTGAAGTGCCAGTGTTGTCTGGAACTAAGCTCACAATCTGGTGAGTGGGCTGATACTGGGCAAGGGGGAGACTACAGGGGTCTATGCTGGGGCTGAGGCAGAACTTGGATTTTACACCCCTACTGAGAACCAGGTGGTAGGGCTCGAGTAGAAGTGACCGAGGTAGGGAAGGGGCACAGGCTCCATCGGAGCTAACAACCACAACACACAAAGCTGGTTGATTAGCAAGTTGGTCTGGGGTCATCCAAGGTCCAGGGAAATAGGCTGGGCAAGTGAAGAACCTGATTCTCCTTAAATCATACCACCTGGGACTTCTTAAGCTTGGGATATTGCAGCCTGGAAACAGTGCCCTACTTTAAGGAGCTAAAAGGCAAGTAAAAGAAAGGCAAGATGAACCGACAGAGAAGGTGAGGACCATAGAAAGTTTTCTTCAGTAACAAGGAAGACCAAGGAGCACCCTCAGAGGAAGATGTCAACATCAGGGCCCCTATATCTTAAAGCTTCCAAGAAAAATATGAATTGGTCTCAGGCCATAGAGGTGTTCAAAAAGGACTTTGAAGAAAAACGTTAGAGAGGTAGAGGAAAAATGGAAGAGAAATGAGGGCGATGCAGGAAAGACATGAGAAAAAAGTCAACAGCTTGAAAAGTCCAAATTGGCCAAATGGAAAAGGAAGCACAAAAACTCTCTGATGAAAATAATTTCCTAAGAATTAGGATTGAACAAATGGAAACCAGTGACTTTATGAGAAACCAAGACACAATAAAGCAAATCCAAATGAATAAAAAAATAGAGGGCAATGTGAAATATCTTTCTGAGAAAAACTTCTGACCTGGAAAATAGGTCCAGGAGAGATAATTTGAAAATTATTGGTCTACCTGAAAACCATGATCAAGGAAAGAGCTTAGACACCATCTTCTACGATATTCTCAGGGAAAATTGCCCAGAAATTCTCGAAAAAGAAGAAACTTTTTACATGCTCATCTCTCTCCCTCCTTAAAAAATCCTCACTTGATCTGATCTTTCCCACTAGCCATTGTCCTGTGATTCCCCTTTCCTGCCTAAATTCCTTGAGAAATGTGCAGTGGATAAAGCACTGGCCTTGGATTCAGGAGGACCTGAGTTCAAATCCAGCCTCAGACACTTGACACTTACTAGCTGTGTGACCCTGGGCAAGTCACTTAACCCTCATTGCCCCTAAAAAAAATTAAATTAAATCACTGCCTTCACATCATCTCTTCTAAACTCTTTCCAATCTGACTTCTGACCTCATCATTCAACTGCAACTGTTCTCTCTGAAGTTACCAATAATCTTTTAATTGCCATTTCTAATTGGTTTTTCCAAGTCTTCATCCTGCATCACCTTTCTGTAATTCTTTTCACTGTTAATCACCCTCTTCTCCTAGATACTCTTTTTTCTCTAGGTTCCCCATGACATTGCTCTCTCCTAATTCTCCTTTTATCTGTCTGGTTGATCTTTCTCAATTTCCTATGCTGAATCTTCCTCCAGGTCATGCCCATTAACCACAGATATCTATCTCCTAAGAATCTATCCTTGTCCATCTTCCTTTCTCTATCTATATTATCTCAATGGGTTATTTCATCAGCTCCCAGAGTTTCAATTATTTTCTTTATGCATGTCATTTTTGCATGTATATATATATATCCATTCTTAACTGCTCTCCTGACCTCCAGCCTCACATTGCCAATGACTTATTTGACACTGAATTTGATGTCCTGTATACATCTTAAACTCAACAGGTCCAAAACAGAACCCATTTTTTTTCTTCCAAGACTCTTTTACTGTCTTCTATCACTGTCAAAGACACCAACATCTTCCCAATCATCTAGGCTTATAACCTCCAGAGAGTCATCCCATATAACAAATAGTATGATTTAGAAAGGAAAAAGAGAACAAAAAACTTTTCATAACTGCTATATTGAAAAACCCTGATATAGGTTACAATGTTTACCACCTGTTACACATTCCCACCTCCATGAAGGGGTAGGTTAGGGGTATCTTCTCATATCTCCTCATTTGCAGCACACATGATCTATAAGTTTACATTTCCTTTTTTTTTTCCCCAGGGCAATGAGGGTTAAGTGACTTGCCCAAGGTCACACAGCTAGTAAGTGTCAAGTGTCTGAAGCCAGATTTGAACTCAGGTCCTCCTGAATCCAGGGCCAGTGCTCTATCCACTGTGCCACCTAGCTGCCCTCTAACTTTGTTTCTTGATATCTTGTGGAGTCTGTAGCTCTCCAGTTGCCTAAATCTCATTTTTAAGAAATGAAATTTTTTCCTTGATCGTTTGTACCTCTTTTTTCAGTTGTTGAATTTTGCTTTTTTAAGGAGGTCTTTTCTTTGGTGAATTTTTGTACCTCCTTTTCCATTTGTCTTATTCTGCTTTATAGAAGTTCCTTTTTCGGTGAATTTTTGTGATTCTTTATCATTAGGCCAATTCAGTTTTTTTCTCATTTATTTAGAATTTTATTTTTCTCCAATTACATGTAAAAACAATTTTAATGTCCATTTTTAAACTCTGTGTTCCAAATTCTCTTCCTCCCTCCCTCCCTCCCCTCTACCCTTCTTAAGAACTCAAACAATTCAATGTAAGTTATCCATGTGTAGTCATGCAAAATATTTCCACATTAGGTTGTAAAAGAAAACAGACCCCCAAAAATAAATTTAAGAAAAAGAAACTAAAAAAAAAAGTTTTAATCAATATTCAAACACCATCAGTTCCCCTTTTCTATAAATGGATCACATTTTTCTAGAGATGTATCTGATCTGCAAGCAATACAGGCCTACTTTTCTACCTGGAACTATGAACAGAGACTTGCTCCACTGTGGCTACAAGCTCTACACCAGGACCTGTGACCTAAGAGCCAAGTATGGGCAAACAACAGTCCTGCCTTAGTGCTAACAAAGATATCCCTGTAATCTCCTTCTGGCCAATTGTTCAACCCCCTTACCATCTGTGGGTTATTTTCCAAAAGCAGTTGTTGCTGCTGATGATTCAGGGACTTCCAAGGCCCTGCTCCTGGTTTGATGGGGCTGGGGCTAGGGTCTACACTGGTGTGGCCGTGTGCTGGCTGCACTCCACTTTCACCCTGGCCCAACAGACCTTTCCTGTCGACCTTCCAAGTTGTCTTTCATGGAAAATTATTTCACCCTATCTTTCTGTGGGTTCCGATGCTCCAGGAATTCTCTTATGGATTATTTGAAGGTATTTGGAGGGTCTTGGGGGTGCTAGCTCAGGCAAGTCACTGCCTTTCTTCTGCCATCTTGGCTCTGCTCCCCTATGATTCAGTTTTTAAGATGTTATTTTCTTCAGAATTTTTGTGCCTCCTTTAACCAAGCTGTTAATTCTTATTTCATTAATTGTCTTGGATGGATCTCATTTCTTTTTCTGTTTTCTTTCCTACCACTCACCTTTTTCTTTTACTTTTCCAGGTATATTTGTTGGGCTTGTTTCCAATTAGCATTTTTCTTTGAGGTTTTACTTGCAGCTCTTTTCATGTTGTCTTCTTCTGAGTTGTTCTTGGTCTTCTCTGATACCAAAGTAGATGTTTACGTTAAATTCTTTGGGTTTTTTGTTTGCTAATGTTTCAGGCCTATTTCTTAACTTTGAAACTTTATGTTAAAGTTTGGGCTCTAACTCACCTGGGGGTGGGAGGCACTGCCCACAAGCTTCAGGCCTTTTTATGCTTCTATTTTCAGAACTAATTATAGAGGTGTGTAAATTTTTGATGCCCCCAAGGTGGTGTGATCCCAGGAGAGTTGTGGTTATTGATTGCTCTCTTGGTCTGCATGCTGATCTTTACCCAGGAAGGGCCCCTGGTCTCCTGTAGCTGCAAGCACTAGCCCTCCTTTCAGCCCTGGGACTGTGACTAAGGCCCCCTTCTCTCCTGCCTCTGCAAGTGGTAGTGTCCGTCTTTGAGTTGGAACAGCTACTAGGACACTTGTTCCCTTGTGGTCCAAGTGCTCCTCTCTGCCCTGGAACTGTGATCCAGAACTACATATGGGCAAGAGAGTTGCTAAATAGCACCAAGTCCTGCACCCAGTGCCAGCAAAGGGTACCCTATAATCACTTTCTGACAAGTTTTCCAACCCCTTTACTGTCTCTGGGCTGACAGATCCCAAAGCTTTTGCTGCCACTGTCCCAGGTACCCCCCAAACCCCCACTCTTCTGCTGTTCTGTGTGCTCTGGGCCACTTTCCACCCTGGTGTCACAGACCTCTCCTGATGAACTCTCAAGTTTTCTTAGACTGTAAAATGTCTCACCATGACCTTTTGTTAGCTCTGTCACTTCTGAATTTGTTATGAAACATTTTTTAAAAAGTTATTTGGAGGAGAACACTGGGAGTTTGGGTGAGTTGTTGCCTCTGCTCCGCCATCTTTGTGCTGCCTCTCTAGTACTCTTTTGATCATACTCTGAGTTGAGGAGAGTTTCTGACTCAATACAGCTGTGCACACAGAGTTCTGCCATTCTGGTCCTAGATTTCACAGCACAGAGACAGAGCCTTATATTCAGTTGCTGTCAAGAGTTTTATGGATAGTATACCAAATAGATCTTATTAAACAAAAGATGTGCCTGAGTACTTCAACCCCATCTTGGGTCTTGAAATTGCTTCTTTCTTTTGAGAGATTAAGCATTGCATAGGATAGAACAAAGCAATCCTACTTATGCAGATTTTAATTGCCAATACACATTTGGCCCACCACATTCCAGGCACTGGGCTAAATGCTGGAGATAGAAAAAAAAAGGAAAAGAAGGGAAAAAAGGTTGGCTGTGGCTCTGGACAACCCAGAAAGGTTACATCAGGGTCTATTATGTTTTATATTAAGGGATACAAATGGAAGTGAAGCTTTAATAGATGCACAAATCTCTTGTAAGCAGCTAGGTGGCACAGTGAATAAAGCACCAGCCCGGGATTCAGAAGGACCTGAGTTCAAATCCGGCCTCAGACACTTGACACTTACTAGCTGTGTGACCCTGGACAAGTCACTTAACCCTCATTGCCCCTCAAAAAAACAAACAAAAAAAGAAAATGTATATTTGTATTTATTTCAATAACTATTTCCCAATTTCATATAGAAATTTAATATTCATTTTTTAAAATATTGAGTTCCAAACTCTCCCTTTCTTACTCGCCCCCTCCCCCAAACCATTGAGAAGGCAAGCAATATTACATACGATTATACGTGTGAGGTCATTCAAAACATATTTCTAAAATGAAATGGATAAATATTTACAAAAATCCAAACTGCCCAGGTTAACTGAACTGGAAATAAAATCCTTAAATAAGCCAATATTAGAAAAAGAAATTGAACAAGCCATTAATGAACTCTCCAAGAAAAAAATCTCTAGGACCAGATGGGTTTAAAAGAGAATTCTACCAAACATTTAAAGAACAATTAATTCCAATGTTATACAATTTATTTGGCAAAATAGGTGAAGAAGGAGTTCTACCATATTCCTTTTATGATACAAATATGGTGTCGATACCAAAACCAGGCAGAGCAAAAACAGAGAAAGAGAATTATAGACCAATTTCCCTAATGAATATTGATGCAAAAACCTTAAATAAGATATTAGCAAAGAGATTACAGCAAGGGATGACCAGGATAATACACTATGACCAGATTGAATTTATACCAGGAATGCAGGGCTGGTCCAACATTAGGAAAACTATTAACATAATCAACCACATCAATAAGAAAACTAACCCAAATCATAAGATTATCTCAATAGATGTCAGAGAAAGTACCCTTCCTAATAAAAACACTACAGAGCTTAGGAATAGGTGGAGCTTCTTAAAAATAATAAGTAGTATCTACCTAAAACCATCAGCAGCATTATATGTAATGGAGATAAGTTAGAGGCCTTCCACAATAAGATCGGGGTAAAACAGAGATGTCTATTATCACCTCTATGATTCAATATTGTACTAGAAATGTTGACTTTAGCACTCTTATAACATGACTAATGCAGAAATATGTTTAATGTTATTGTACATATATGACCTATATCAGATTACTTGCTGTCTTGGGGAGGGGGGGTAGGGAGGGAGGGAGGGAGAAAATTTTTGAAATTAGAAATCTTATAAAAACAAATGTTGAGGGGCAGCTAGGTGGTGCAGTGGATAGCAGCACCTGCCCTGGAGTCAGGAAGACCTGAGTTCAATCCAGCCTCAGACACTTAACTCTTACTAGATGTGGTGACCCCTAGGCAAGTCACTTAACCCCAATTGCCTCACCAAAAAAAAAATAAACTCAAAAAACACAAAGTCTGAAACATATCTCTACGTATAACTGGAAAATAATAAAATACTTTTATAATTAATAAAACTATTTCTATATAAGCCATGTTACATATCTTCTTTCTGACCAGTTGTCAGGTCTACTGTGAGACCATCTGTGAGATTTAAATTTGGATATAAGATCATTAACTTCCCCTTTAAGCTTTTTCCTTTCTATAGTCTCCCCAGACCAGTAAGAAAAGAAGCCTCTGAGCTTTAATCAGAGAGGGATTAGCGTTTATTGTTTGGGCAACAAACAGGTGATACTGATTAGGGAAAATAGGAAAGTAGAAATACAAATGAATAGGCTTAGATCTAAGCTTAGTCTATATTCTTTTATAAAACTCACCGAATCCCAAAACTCGCCTCTCAGGCTGAGAACCAGAGTCAAATGGTTCTGCCACCAAGAACCAGAGCCGATCAACCAGTCCATCACCGCTACAACTCAGAAGCCAGAGTGTTCGAAGCTATGACCCGAACTTCCAATTCTACTACACAGTTTTTAGCTGGCGCCCCAGAAAGTGTCGCGTGCTTGAATTTATTGGTGTACCACGTCATTAGATATTTTAGACAGACTAGCTAGAATTTTAGCCTTTAATCAGATCTCTGGTTTGAGGAGCTCCTGAAGAAGCCAATTCTTCTTTGCCACCAATTAGTCCCACTACTGGTGTTGCATCTATGTGGGCCTACAGTATGGGGCCCTCTACTACTGTTGTCACAGATCTATCCTTCAGACCTTCTGAAGTTGAGTCCGCCTGGAAGAATGTCTCACCCCTAGGCCCCTTCTGTTGGTTTCTGCACTCCTAGAATTTGGTTTGAGGTGTTATTTTTATGTTATTTGAAGGGAAATTTTGGAGTGCTGAGTTGAGTGCTTCTTCTACTCCTGCCATCTAGCTCTGCCTCTAGAAGAGGGACTCTTTCTACAAATATGTCCCTGGATCAATGAGAATTATAGAGCCAACAGCAGTAAGATGAGATGTCAAAAATCAATATTTTTTCTTTTTTCTTTTCCATATGAGAAAATTGGACTTTGGGGAATATGCTATGCATGCACATGTCTATAACAAAGAAAAAGGAAATATCAACAACAGTCAAATTCCTGCCCAAAATATAGACTGTTCATGTAGTCAAAGTTCTACTTTCTCTGATCACTAAAGCAGATGGGACTTTTGGAATGATAGAGGAACTTATGATACATTTTGATGTCTAAGATAAGAGAAGCTGATGAAGAAAATTTCAGTTTATCAATGATGTATGAATGTGAATGAATTGACAGTGATCCTATATTGGAGTCATTGGGGATGTTGGGAGAAAAGAGCTGGGAATGAATGACATGGAAAAATGCTTTTACACAGTGAGTTGCTTTTCTTCTCAGACAGATACAACCACAAGATAAGTTGTCAATGAATGAAACATCCTGTTGGGGTTGTTCAACCATTCCTTCCCTGTGACATGAGAGACAGTATAGGATACTGCATAGAAGGAAAGCCTTGGAGTCAGGAAGACCTTAGGTTCAATGCCTTTGTCTGACATGTATGTACTGTGTGACCTGAGGAAAGTCACTTAAATCTCAGTGCTCCAGGAAAGTATCCTAAAACTGCAAATTATAGATGAATTGGAGATTTTTACCAGGGTGGGGGGTGAATTTTTACACTGTGAATATCCAAAATTCCTAGTCCATCATCCTTCCTTCCTTCCTTCTGTAAATATATACACACTATAACTACTAATCAGAAAGCTTAAAACGGTAAAGCTATCTGAAAAATTATACCTGACTGTAAATCCTGCCGTGGTTGCCATTCAATGTAAAAAATATTTATTAACTGCTGGTGCTAATCTGTGAACTCCTGGCTGGCTATCTGACTGCTTTTAGCTGGTAAATCTATATCTGGCTATTAGCTGCCTAAACCAGTCTGCAAGGACCATTTAAAAATTCCTCCACTGGCTTCTCTCCCAGACTACAAGAAAAAGGATTCGGAAGCCTCTTACAATTTAAGTAAATAGGTTTATTAGGAGAACAAATTTAGAAATAAGAATACAGGAATGTAAGATATACAACCTGAAAACCTCAGCCAACGAACTCTCTCCTTTCTCTTTTAACTTTCTCTCTGCCACTGCCTGCTCTTACAACCCCCAGCTGTCTCTCGCCTGTGGGTGTGGCCGCCCCAGCTGCCATCTACACTTCCCTTTCTCAGTCTTCCCTATGTCCTTCTCTGTAATGTTTCTGTAGCCTCTCCCCAGCATCTCTACCTTCTCACTAGCTCTCCTCCTCCTGTCTTCATAGTGTCCCTGTAGACCCCTTTCTCAGTCCCCTTTCTCAGTTTCCTTTTTTCAGTCTCCCTTTTCACTCAGTCTCCTTTCTCTCTAGCTGTCTTACCTTTCATTACTTTCTCTATAGTCTTTTCACTTTGTCTGTCAGCCACCTCCTCTGCTTCACTATGTCTCCTTACCATCTAACTTCTCTCTCTGTAGTGGTCCCCGCTTCACCTTAGTGACCCCCCGCTAACTGAAAAAAGCCACCCCAGTGCTGCTTGTGCTTCCTCATGAAAAACCTTTCTTTCAGGGGAAACACAGGTCAGCTAATACCCACACACCCAAGCTAATTTGTTGGCAACACCCAAGGCTGGCTGGGGCATGAAGCCCCAGTGCCAGGCATGCCCTGGGCTCAAGGGGGCCATGCCCCACTCTGCTCATCCCAGGACCTCTGTACAGGCTGCGCAATGCCACACCCAGGCCAGGATTTTCCTCCATGCCACTTAGCTGGCTCCAAGGCCCCTGTAGCTGAAACATAGGGGGAGGGGCAGCTCCATTTGGGGTGCCCAAGGCTAATTTCGACTGCTCACACTTCCTTCCTTCCCTCCTTCCTTTCTTCTTTCTTTCTTTCTTTTGTGGTTGGGGAGAGGAAAGGGCTATTTAGACATAAAAAAGAGTTTTAAATTATAAGTAGTTTAGAGGATATTCTTCCAACTCACCCTCCTTTGTCTCTACTTCCAAAATAGAAACACAAAGAAAATCAAAATAATATTCAAATTCCAGCTCACTTTCATAATGACTATGCTTGCTTGCCTTTTTCTCAAAGCCTTTTCCCCCCAATGAATCCTATCATATTGTGATTTACAACAGTAATATTTAATATCCCCAAACACCTGTCTTGAGGCAATTGGTAAAAAAAACAAAAACAAAAAACAACATGCAATTAATACACTTTCAAGTCCTTTAAATTTCATATATGAACCTCATTATTTTCATCGATAAATAACATTTCTTGGACTCAAAGCCTGACTTCTAAATTCTATGTTTGGACTTATTTTCATCAGTGAAATTCAGAGTACTGAAATATATACTATGATCAGATTAGAACCTACTAAAACTTGTGCTCCTTCTTTGATGTTATCAAATCATACTCATCTAATTATCATTTTGCTCCCAAAACTAATGAGCATTATGGCCAATATATAAGAAGATCAATTCTGTTATAGAAAACTGCATGCTTCAAATGAATGAAAACCCTCATTTGGAAGAAATGATCTGTCTGTTTTGAAATGGCTTGGGAGATCTAATTATTACTAAAAGAAAAAAGGATAAATGGGACAACCAAATAAAGGAGTAAATGAATATGGGTGCCTGGTGAGAGGTCTGAATAAATTGAGATAAAGAGAGGGAAAAATCTGACTTTTGAGGCAAAGAAACTTGAAAATGAACATTACTACAGCTTATCTTAAAGCTTTTAAGTCCATCCAACATCAGATGAAAAAATAATTAATTTCAATGTAATTAAATATAATTAATAAGGCACTCTAAAGAGTGTGTGTCTTAGAGATAATGTCAACTCCTGGGTGTGGACCTATGGGATGATACTTTCTGTAGATCATTCCAGCTCTGGACTCCAACATTGAGCTATAAAAGTCTAAATTGTACTCTTTAAATGCCTCTGTTAACTTAGTTTACTTGATGAAAGAGAGACAATATGGAATAGTGGAAAGATAACTTTACTAGGAATCAGAAGATCTCTGGGTTCAAGTCTCAGCCCTGCATATTGTTAGCCATGTGATCTTAGGTGATTACTTTCACCTGTCTTCAGTTTCCTTATACACTAAAATGGATGGGTTGTGATGGATGGTTTTGAAAGTTCCTCACAGTTTTGATACTTTATGAATCTAATTACTTCTCTTTGTACCCAAGTTTCCTAGTCTACAAAATGGGAATAATAATAGCATGTACCTCATAGGGTTATTGCAAGGATAAAATGAGATAATGTAAATAAACGAATTTGTAAATCTTTAAATGTTAGCTATTAGTAAATCCTTCTAACCACCACAGATAAAGCATATGGAAAGATGGTTTCCAATTATGTGTGAAAAATCAGGAAAGTCATTATAACCTTTGAACCAGTTGGTACTACTACTGGGCATATATTCTCAAATGATCAAAGACAAAGAAAATCTTACACATACCAAAATATTCATAGAAGTCCCTTTTGCAGTAGCACAAAATTGGAAACAAAGTGGATACCCAATAAATTGCTGGGTACATTTTGGAATATAAATTTATTAGAATATTACCTCACTCTTACAACAACAACAGATATGAGGATCAAGGGTTTAGCACTAGAAGAGACCTTAAAGGTAACCTAGTCCAACCCAATAGTTTTGCAAATGAGACAACTGATGCCAATTAATGTGAAATTATATACTCAATGTCACCCAGAAATTCTACCAAACATGGAAAGCAGATGATGTGATATAGAGTAAAATAAATAGAAACAGAAACACAATGTAAAGAATGATTACAATAATGTCAATGAAAATCAATAAGAGGAAGTCAAACTCTGGATAACTGCAATATTGGAATTACATTGGGGGTGGAGCTTGTGATAAAAAGATCCATTTCATGTGTTCACCAAAAGATTAACTTTTGCTTTATTCAAAACTTTTGATTGTATTTTTCTATAGAGGTTACATATATGCCCATTGGCACCTCCTAGAAGATGGACTTGTGTGATAGACAACCCTCTAAGTGCTTCTGGGGGAATTCCTGCGGAGAAACACATGCAATTCACTGTGTACATTTGACAAAGGCAATGAACCATTAGTGTGACTCCTGGGTTTGGAGGAGAAACTCTGCATTCCATCTGATTTTGCAGGGGTGGGAGGAGGTAGAGAGAAGGGAAGAAAGCAAGCATTTATCCACCTACCATATGCGAGACCCTGTGCCAAGCACTTTAAAAATATCTCATTTGATCCTCAAAATAACCTGAAGAGGTATTATTATTTTTATTATTATTGTTATTATTATTATTATTATTATTATTATCCTTATTTTAGAGTAGAGAAAACTGAGGCCAACTTGTCTGGTGTCATTCAGTCTTCCTGACTCCAATCCCAAAACTAAGGCCAACTTGTCTGGTGTCACTCAGTCTTCCTGACTCCAATCCCAGTGATACCAGATCGACCATTCTACTAAGTTACCTAGGTACTAGAAGAAGACAAAAGGAAAGCAGTGATAAGGACCTCAAGACCTCCATGAAAACTCTTTTAAGGGAAGACTTAGAGAAAGTACTACAGAGTGATATGAGGAAAACCTGGAGAAAAATCCCATAAGGTTCACAGCATATTAAGGGAAAAACCTTTGAAATATTTCAGAATCTTGGTCAAATCAGGAGCCAAATATGACTTCAGAAGATTGATGATGAAGCACATCAAACACCTTTTGACACAAAAGACTTGAGCTGTAGAATGGGACATTTCATATGTGGCCAATGGATATATCTGCTTTGCTGGATCATACTTCTTTGTTATAAGGGAAGGATTCTGTGGGAGTTAAAGGTAGGGAACTGAATTACTGAGTAGGGATAGAGATGGAAAAATTTAACAACAGCAACAAAAAAGAAAGTGCATCAACAAAACATTTTAAAAAGAAAATAAGAAATTGAAAAGGAGACAAAAATAAACAGGGTAATTTTGTTACTATTTTGATAAATTTTTATGTTATGTGTATATACACACATATATTTGTGTTTTATACATATATATGTATGTATATGTACACATATATACACATATATACATACAAAATCCATGTATAACAAGCTTATTATTTCATATGCATTGCTTTTTTATTCTTCATTGCACATGAAAATATTTGTTTTTCTTCATGACAAAGTGGATAATTTTTTTAAAAAATTAAAGAAATCCTTTACAGGCCACTAGAAATACTCCTCTAAAAAAGATCTATCCTGGGGCAGCTAGATGGCACAGTGGATAGAGCACTGGCCCTGGAGTCAGGAGGACCTGAGTTCAAATCCAGCCTCAGACACTTAACACTTCCTAGCTGTGTGACCCTAAGCAAGTCACTTAACCCCAATTGCCTCACCAAAAAACAAACAAACATAAAAAGATCTATCCTTCTGAGAATCCCAGACAATCAATCCACCTTGAAAGCAAACCCTCATCACTAAAGTTCATCCTCCCAGGAGTGAAAAGGACATGTCCATACTCTCTTTAGAAAGATGGAAGCAATAGCTCTGGGCTCACATGGATTTGTTTCAATCTTGAGGACAAGACCCAAATATTTATTTCTCTTTGTCTCTTCATACTCTTGTTATTAGACCTGATCAGAAAATGTAATTTATTCTTCTCAACAAGGTTTCATCTGATATGCAGCACCTTCTAGGAGAGTTCTTAACTAGGGATCTATAAATTTGTTTTTGAATATTTCAATAACTGTATTTTACTATAATTTATTTCCTTTTAATTCCATGTCCTTTATTTTACCACATTCAAAAACATTGTTCTGAGGGGGGACATGGCTGAATCAGACTACCAATGGGTGCCATGATACACACAAAATAGTTAAGAACATCTGCATAGGCAAATAAAAACAAAAAGACCAAACAAAGTTTCATTAGTCTGTAAATTCTTTATGCTTGTCAAGGAAGGCTCTTAAAAAAACAACCTCTTTTCATAATACCCAACCTTGGTCCAGAGAATAGAAGTAACACAACCCTTTCCTTTCAGAAGATAGAAGATACGCAAGGTATAGTACACAATGTTTTGTTTAACTGTTTTTCTTTGTTACAAGAAAGTATCCAGTGAGGATGGTGATGTATATTTAAAAATCATAGGATTGGGGCAGCTAGGTGGCACAGTGAATAGAGCACCGGCCCTAGATTCAGGAGGACATGAGTTCAAATCCGGCCTCAGACACTTGACACTTACTAGCTGTGTGACCCTGGGCAAGTGACTTAACCCCAATTGCCTCACCAAAAAAAATTAAAAAGTTAAAAGTCATAGGATCACAGCTTTAGAATTAAATGTAAACTTAGAGTCTATCCCATCTAAACCCCTCATTTTAAAGATGAAGAAACAGTTCCAGGGAGGTTAAAAGATAGTGTCAGAGGCATCATTTGAACCCAGTTCCTTTGATTCCAGAGTAAGCACTCTTTCTACCATATAATTCTCAGTATAATCTCTCTCTTTCCTCTCTGTCTCTGTTTGTCTCTCTCTATCTCTCTCTCTGTCTCTCTTTCTCTGTCTCTCTCTCTCCCCCAAACTTTACTCCATCCTTCCCCCACCTCTAAACAGAAAAGATAATAACAGAAGTCATTAATGATTTTTCTAAAATTTATAATAAAGTTCATGGATAAGAGTAAATGACAGAAGTGACTGGAAATCAAGTAGACCTATGCTAATAGTACTAAGAAGTCAGGAGTTGGGAAATCTTTTTCACAGGATCAATGGCAAAGAGAAGAATGCATGACTCAGAACTGAAAAATCCAGTTCCCTTTAAATAGAGCCCCTGAGGGTATATACCAAAGAAGGGGTAGATAGTTGTCTGAAAACCACGTTTAACTTTAATAGCAAGGCAAAAAAGAAACAATTTGAAAGGAGGGCTTTGAGTATGATTATAGAAAGGAGTTTTAAGAACAGCCCAATCAGCAAAATGCTTCCCCAAGATGTTCACAGGGAGAGTAAATTCCACCCATAGCCACTGACTTGAGCTGTTGAGGAAGAAGCACATTCAGCATTGAAAAACAATCTCTAGGGATCTGGCCAATGTGAATTCACAGATGCTCTGTAGTATGAGCCAGCTGGTCAGATCCCTTCCTAACCATAACTCTGGTGAAAACCAGAGTCCTTGGTTCACCCCCCCCCCAGCACATTTAATGATAGCAAAAGGGAAAGCTTTGATAAAACAGCAAATGTGTCCCGTGACAAAATACACCAGCAATGGGCAATTGTTTTCATTCAAATTAAATATTCATCATGGCAACATGGAAGAAAGAGCACTGAACTTAGAGTCAATGTCCTTTCACTGGCTATCTCCCATGCCTGGCATGCTTTCCCGTCTCATCTCCAGCTGGCTTCCTTGACTCAATTCAAATCTCCCCTTTGGCAGGAGGACTTTCATGGTCCTTCCTCTCTCTCCCTCACTCCTTCACTAACCCATTGCTAGTGTCTTCCCAATGAGATTGTCTCTCATTTATACTAAATATATCTTCTATACACATGATTGTCTGCATGTTGCCTCTTCTACTAAAATGTGAGCTCTTTGAGTAAAGGGACCATAGTTTTTCTTTCTTTTTTAATTATCTTTTCAAACAGTTAGAACAGTGTCTGGTACATGCTAAACACTTAATGAGAACTTCTTGACTGACTGCCTGGCTGAGTTGGAAGATCTGGTTGGATCTTGGCCGTGACCCAAATTTAAAGTGTGATGTCAGATAGATCACTTTTTCTCTCTGGGTCTCATTTGGTGGTGATAGTGGGGTTTTTAATCCTGAAAAAAGAAGAAGGTTAACTGGATAGTCTCCATGTTCCCTTCCAGCTGTAATTTGAGACAGTTTTTGTGTTTGATGAGGAGTAGGGATGGTTGAAGGAAGATATTAGTTCAAGGTATCTTCGCAAAACACTTTTTTGTTGTTGTTCTGAATAGAATTTTATTTTCCAAAATATATGTAAAAACAAAATTTTAACATCAATTTTTAAAAAAACTTTGTGTTCCAACTTCTCTTCCCCCCTCCATTTCCACCCCCCACCCACAAGACTCAATCAATTCAAAATAAGTTATACATGAGTAGTCATGGAAAAATTCCCATATTAGCTAGTTGTGAGAGAAAACAGTCAAAAAAAAAAACTTCAGATTAAGGAATTGTCAAAGAGGAAATGAAAAAAAATTTTTTTAAATGTGTTTCCATGTGTTTTCAGATACTATCAGTTCTTTCTTTGCAAATGGGCTGCAATCTTCATATGTTCTTTAGAATTACATTGGATCATTGCCTGGCTGAAAACAACCACATGCTTCCCAGCAGATCATCCCCCACTATTGCTGTTATTTTGTATACAGTACATTTCATTCTGCTTCAGCTCTTGTAGGTCTCTCCAGGTTTTCCCAATAGCATCCTGTTCATCACAACTTCTTTATAGTACCTTAAGCTTGACAAGAGAATCTTCTTCACAAAAGCCCAGCAAAGTAGGTACCATACATTTTGCCATTATAATCAATCATCATAACTATTTCCCTCCATCCCACTCCCTTCCCATGACATTTACTCTATCTTCTTTTTACCTATTCCTCCTCAGAGGTGCCTTACTTCTGACTATCCTCTCCCTTGCTCTGCACTCCCTTTTTTCACCCTTCCTTCCTTATTCTCTTCCCCTCCTACTTTCCTGCAGGGTTAAATCTATTACTCCTCCCAAGTGAGTATGAAATCTATTCCCTCCATGAGCCCACTCCAATGAGATCAGGGTCCCTGAGCTAATGCTGTGTTCTAAATTTTTATTCCTCCCTCTCTCTTCAACCCTCCCTATAAGGTCAAGCAATTCAATATGTCATACTGGTGCAGTCATGTAGAACATCTTCATCTTCCTTGAAAGTGTTTTGCTTTTTACTGCTCTCTCCCCCAATCTGCCCTTCCCTCCTTCCCTTCTCCCCCTCCTTTTCTCCCTCCCCTCCGAGGGCAAAAGTATATTACTATACCTACTTGAGTATGTATGTTAGTCCTTCTTTGAGTCAATTCTGAAGATATTATGGTTCACTCACTCCCCAACTTCTTCCCCCTCTTCTACTCTCCTCCATAAGCTTTCTTCTTGTTCCCTTCATGTGAAATACCTCTCCCCAGACCATCTCTCCCCTTCTCCCTCCCCCAGTTTATTCCTCCTACACCTCAACCCTATTTTAATGATGTCATCATGGATTAACTAAGTGGCACAGTGGAGAAAGCACCAGACCCAGGAGGCACCCCAAGCCCAAATCCAGCCCCAAGCATAAGACACTCCTCCCCATCTGCCCTACAAAGAACAAAACATAAATGCTTTACAGATATCATCCCTTCATATTTAGTTCAGCCCTATCTTCTGTGAATTGCTTCTGAAGAATTTTTGTTTTGTTTTTTGGTGAGGCAACTGGGGCCAAGCGACCTGCCCAGGGTCACACAGCCATCAGTTGTCAAGTATCCGAGGTCACACCTGAACCCAGGTTCTCCTGAGTCCAGGGCCAGTGCTCCATCCACTGCATCACCCAGCTGCCCCTGAATTTCTTACTGAGATAGTTATTATGATTTCAAGGTATTATCTTCCCATATAGGAATGTTAACAGTTGGATCTTTTAATATCCCTCATTAAGTCTTTTTCCTGTTTACCTTTTTATGCTTCTCCAGGATCTTGTATTTGAAAGTCAAATTTTCTATTCAGTTCAGGTCTTTTCATCACAAATGCTTGAAACACCTCTTTCTCATTGAAATCCCATTTCTGCCTCTGAAAAATTATACTCAGTTTTGCTGGGTATGTGATTTTTGGCTGAAGTACCAATTCCTTTGCCCTCTGGAATATCATATTCCATGCCCTTCGGTCCTTTAATGTAGAAGCTGCTAGATCTTGCTTTATCCTTATTGGAGCTCCACAGTATCTGAATTCCTTTTTTCTAGCTGCTTGCAGTATTTTCTCCTTGACCTGGGAGTTCTGGAATTTGGCTATAATATTCCTGGAGGTTTTCCTTTTGGGATCTCTTTCAGGAGGTGATCGGTGGATTCTTTCAATTTCTATTTTAGCTTCTGCTTCTAGAATATCAGGGCAATTTTCCTTCACAATCTCTTGAAGGATGGTGTCTAAGCCTTTGTTTTGGTCATGGTTTTCAGGTAGTCCAATGATTTTCAAATTATCTCTCCTAGATTTATTTTCCAGGTCAGCTGTTTTTCCAAGGAGATATTTCACACTGCCCTCTATTTTCTCATTCAATTGGATTTGCTTTACTGTGTCTTGGTTTCTCATAAGGTCACTAGTTTCCATTTGTTCAATCCTAATTATTAGGCAGTTATTTTCATCAGACAGTTTTTAAATCTCCTTTTCCATTTGGCTTTTCAAACTGTTGACTTTTTTCTCATGACTCTCCTACATTGCTCTCATTTCCCTTTCCATTCTTTCTTCCTTTTCTCTACATCTTCTTTCTATTTCTCCTACTTTTTCTTCAAAGTCCCTTTTGAGAGCTTCCAAGGCCTGAGATCAGTTCATATTTTTCTTGGAAGCTTTGGATGTTGGAGCTTTGACCCTGTTATTATCTTCTTCTTCTGAGGTTGCATTGTGGTCTACCTTACCCCCAAAGAAGTTTCCGATGGTCTTCTGCTTTCTCTACCTGCTCATCCTGGCTTACTATTTCTTGTCTTTTAACTCCTTCTTTAAGTGTGGCATTGCTTCCAGGACACACTGTTCAAGCTACAGCATGGCCTGGGGGAGGGTTGGGCTTCTTCTCAGCCTGCCTGGCCTCGCTTTCATTTGATTTTAAACTCTCCACTGGGGGGAGGGGGGGGGCTGCTTCTCGGCTCCACTCCTGTTCTCAGCTTCAGAGAGTCCCAGGTGTTTTGGGTTGAGGGGGGGGGCAGGCTTTAATCTCACCTGGCTTTTTCTCAGGTCCAGAGATAACCTCAGGCCTATTTACTAAGAAACCAATCAGCAAAGCTTTCTGTGGTGTGGTTCTCAGCTTCCCATGAGACTGCTCCCCTGCTCCCCTCCTCAACCTGGATCTCCTGCCGCTCAGGATTTCTTCCTGGTTGCCCGCTGGGGTGGGACAGTCGAATCCTTCCTCCCAATCCACTGGTACCCCTGCACTTACCCTCCCTCCCCTCCCCCCAAGGCCATTTGTTCAGTCCAACCACGTGCTCAGTTCCAGAAGACTCGGGTGCTGCAGCTGATTCAGAGGCACTGGGGCAAATTCTTCTGGTGGGTGTCTGGTGTGTTGACCCGATTGCAGGTTTAGGCTTTATTTGTGGCCCAGCACGACTCCCTGAAATCTATCTATAGTGGGAGAAAACTCTCAGCCCGAATTTTTGTGTGTTTTTCTGCCCCAAGGGTTCTTTTATTGCTATTTTGGGGGTTATTGTATCAGGAGCCCTGTGAGTTTAATGTCTTTCCTCCGTCATCTTGGCCAGAGCAAAAGCAAAGCACTTCTGTATCAAAAAAGCCCTCAACCTTCTCCCACTAAAATTGTACCCATATTTTGAAGCCTATAACAAGCTTTATACCTGCAAGGATGGCAGCTCTAACAATACCATCTCACACTGAATTCTACCTTTACTGGATTCTGATAGCCCCTGCCATATGCTTCAGACATATAGTACCTGTTTTTTCTAAATCTTGTATTATTCTAAGAGTTTCAAATGGATAAGTACCATCTCCTTAGAATTATTAAGAGTTTCAAGTGGATAAATACCATCTTCCTAGTATGACTATGGGTTCAGAAAGGACAAGGGGGCATGTCGTGTGCCCTATGTGTACAGGATTCAGAAAAGGGATGAGTTCGTCATATTGGATTTTTAAATGCTTGCTGATTGACATTGTGATCTCCTTGGCTTTATTATATGATCCCCACCCCACCCCTAATCTTTCATTCTGTTCCTTGCTCCTTTTTATCCCCTCTCACTCATCCTGTTTCCCTGATCTTGCTTCCCTGTGCTCTGCTCAATTCTCAATCTCTCTTCCCCTCCTCCCAACTGAGGACCCTCCTACTACAGTTACACTAGAGTGAGGAAGTTGATGATTGTTCTGGAGTTGAGAAGATGGCTTGAAATGGTAGGAAAGAAAAATAAGTTAGAAAAATTGTGACTTTCCTGCTCTGTTTCCTCATTTGTAAAATGAAGCTGGCTGGATTTTGCAATCCCTTTCCAATACAATCCAAAAAGTATTTATTAAGCACCTACTATGTGCAAAGTACTGTTAGTTGCTGATGATAGAATGGCCAGAACTCCTGTTTCCTACCATGTTCATCCCTTTGGGAGAAAGGAGGGAACTCCAATTGCTCTGTTCCTTTGCCTCAGATGGGGATGACCAGAATTAAAACATCAGAAAAAGAATTGGCTCTTCCCCATTCACCTCCAGACCAATCAGGTTGTATAATAAGTAGAGGACTAATCTTGGGGTCAAGAAAACATAAGTTGGAACCCTGCCTTTAACAATTACACTCTGCGTTACCCTGGTTATGTCATTTAATCTCCCTCAGCCTTAGTTTTCTCATATGTAAAATGGGAGTAATAATAGCACCTACCTCTCAGGATTGTTAATGTATATACATGTATATATGTATATAATATGTGTCTACATATACATATATACATGTGTGCATATGCACATATGTATATACTATGTGTCTACATGTACATACATATATACATGTGTGCATATATACATATATTCTGGGCATTTTATTACTATTATTACTCCAATTTTACAGATGAGAATATATATACACACAAATACATATATATGTATATGTATATATATACATATAGATATGTGTGTGAAGAGAAGGAGCCTCCCCACCCCCAACTATATAATCCAAACGAGAAATGAAAATTATGGGAATTCTTAAGTTTCATCTTATGGAGAGGCTCTCTACATGTCAAGTTTAATTGTTTTACATATTTTTCTCTTTCTAATTATTAGGGCACTCTAGTGAAATCAGCAACTCCATATAAGAAAAACTAAAACTAGCTTTCTCATAATTTCATAGCCAGCTATGACTAAAAGATTTGGATGTGCCTTTCATCCCTGCTGGGAAATTATATTGCAGAGCAATGTGCCCATATTGTCATATTATCATTAGGCCATAAAAAGCATGATACCTTTGGAGAGTGTGTATGGCAGTGGTGGAGGTGGGAGGAGATATCCTGTTGTTGACCAGAAAGAACCTTTTGGAGGCAGCAACCATGGTTCTCATGATCTGATTATCTGACAGGTTGAAATTCTCCATGTAAATTGAAAAATAATTTAAAGGGAAAGTATGAAAAGAGGTCATTTCCTTTTTATGAAGAGGGATCCTCAAATATAGGACCTGGCCAGGTAGGAAGTAGTAAGTGGAATATAAGATCAAAGGATTAAGAGTTAGAAGGAAACTTAGAGGCACTGATATGGAACTAAGACACAGATAGTTCAAGTGACTTGCCCAATGACACACTGAGAAAATCTGGGGCAACCTCACCCAAGTCGATTCTAGGCAAGCAGCCTAGGGCCAGTAAGTCATCACGCATTTTTTATCCTGTTGGGTGACTAGTCCCAAAAAAAAATTTCCTTGTCTCTCTTCTCCCCTAAGCTTCTTGCATGAAGTGTCTATTTTTCTTTGACTTCTTTTTTCTCCTCTATTCTCTGCTGATTCAATGGTTTAATTTCTTCTTAGAGGCTTTAGAAGTAAAATATATGGTGGTACTTTAGCATGGGAGAGAAGAAGGGAAGGAAGGAGGAAGTTTTCCTTTCGAGGCCTGGCCATAGGACATTCTGTTTTCTTTCCTGGTCTGGCTAAGATCACAACATATATTCTACTGCTCTATCTCTTTTCTTCTCCCTCCATAACTTTTATGGTATTCAGTAAATGTTGAAAGACCTAGAGGGAAAACTCCAGTACGCTGGGTAACTCCTCTCTAGAGAATTTATAGGAGGACATAAGCTAAGAAATGCATGGGATAAAAAGATGTGGATAGGTTGAAATGTTTACCATGAGAGGAGATACCAACATTGATGAGATCCTGGACCCATTGAAGTACAGAAGAATATATTTTGGGCCTCAAAATAATTAGGCCATATCAATTCAGCCCTCTGTAGGCTAGAAAAAAGGCTACTCTATAATCAAATTCTATCTTCCTTGTTCAAATATATGTGTATTTGGATTTTTAAAGGGACGTGTTGAAGAATATATTCCCCATTTACAGGTGGCATTTTGGGATGGATTTACATGTTTGTATTAAGCTAGAGATTTCCTGGAAATACCACAAGCCTGTTAGTTTTATGTGATTTATAAATAAACTTTGTCTCATAAGGAAATCCTCCTTATCTTGCTTTGAATTTCATTAATATTGCTTAACTGTCCAATTGCCACAACATCCCAAAGATTTGGGCAAATTGACTGGGAAGTGGGGGTTGAGGAATTCTACTTCCCACTAATGTTAATTAGTGAGCTTGCTAAATAGTATGTGAAAGCAGGAGCATGATGGATTTGGGATGAGATGACCTGAGGTCAGATTCGAGCTCTGCTAATTACTATCAGTGTGATCTTTGTTAGTCCTTAACATTTCTGGGTCAGATTTTCAATATGTGAAAAAAGAGAGTTTGGGACTAGACCTTCTCTAAGGTCCCTTCTGACTCTAAATTTACCATTCTATGATGCTTCCT
This sequence comes from Dromiciops gliroides, assembly GCF_019393635.1. Taxonomy (NCBI): domain Eukaryota; kingdom Metazoa; phylum Chordata; class Mammalia; order Microbiotheria; family Microbiotheriidae; genus Dromiciops; species Dromiciops gliroides. The sequence goes on from NC_057866.1 coordinate 71,820,070, forward strand.
AGGTCCCAGCTTCTCCTCTATAAGATGCGGGAGGTGAACTTAGTGATCTTTAAGATCCATTAAGGACTCATTCCTAGTATCCTTCATCTAGCAACTAGCACAATGCCTTCCACACAGTAGGTATTCTAAAAAAATTAGTTGAAAAACAGTATAGTATAACAGAGGGTTGATTGTGGAATGGGGAAAACCTCAGTTAAAGTCCTATCTTTGATACTAACAAGTTACCTGACCACAGGCAAATCATTTAAGCCCTCAGTGCAAGAAGTAAGACTAAAAAATGTTTTAAAAAGGGGGGGAGGGCAGCTAGATGGCACAGTGGATAAAGCACCAGCCCTGGATTCAGGAGTACCTGAGTTCAAATCCGGCCTCAGACACTTAACACTTAACTAGCTGTGTGACCCTGGGCAAGTCACTTAACCCCAGTTGCCTTACTAAAAAAAAAAAAAAAAAAAAGAAGACTAAACATGATGAATAGGTGTCCAGTCGATCAGTGAGGTGAATAGTTCAATAGGTGAGGTGAATAGAATGCCAGAACTGGAGTCAAGAAGACCTAAGTTCAAATCTGGTTTCAGACAACTATAAGTTATGTGACTTTGGGCAAGTCACTTAACCTCCATCTTCCTCTCTTTCCTTATCTGTAAAATGGAAACAGTAGCACCTACCTCCCAGGGTTTCTGTAAGGATCAAATGAGACAATTATAAAGTACTTAGCACAACACCCGGTACATAGTAAGTACTATATAAAGTGTTAGTTATTATTATTTTCCACATTGAGAATTCCTTACACAGATAAATCATAGGTCTAGACCAACTATACATATGAGTATGTATTTGTATATACATATATAAATGCACACATGTAGATATATAAATATAAATACATGTGCTTTGCAGCATGTCACTGTAGATAGAAATGTATCCTGGCACTTAACTATAGAGATAGAGATAGAGATAGAGATAGAGACAGATGTAGACGTTAGACATAGACATAGACATAGACATAGACGTAGACATAGACATAGATGTAGACAGACATAGACATAGACGTAGACATAGACATAGACATAGATGTAGACAGACATAGACATAGACGTAGACATAGACATAGACGTAGACACAAACATAAACGTAGACAGACATAGACATAGACGTAGACATAGACATAGACATAGACATCGATATCGATATCGATATCGTAAGGGGCTAAAATTCTAGCTATGATGTCTAAAATATAATAAGTGAGGGCAGCTAGGTGGCGCAGTGGATAAAGCACTGGCCCTGGATTCAGGAGGACCTGAGTTCAAATCCAGCCTCAGACACCTGACACTTACTAGCTGTGTGATCCTGAGCAAGTCACTTAACTCCCATTGCCCCACAAAAAAATAAAAAATCTAATGAGTGGTCACCTTAAATTAGAAAATGTATAGCACCAATCTTTGGGCATTAAGTAGTTATTAAAGTATATTAGGGGTTAGTAAAGAGAAACACATGGATCAAGTATGAAATTCGCTTGCTCTCTCTATCATGCGTGCCTCTCTCCCTCCAAGCCGAAGTCTCCAACCCCAAGGCCCGCTTACTCCTCTGCCTCTCCCAGAAGCCTCCTTAGAGACCAGAAACAGGGCCATACATACACACACACACACACACACACACACACACACACACACACACACACACACACACACAGCTCTAAGCTAATTGGCTGGTAGCTCTGACTGACAGGTCCCACAGGTGGTTCTATAGTTGTAACTTCCGGATAGCAGGCAACTTCCAGACGCTAAAGTCACATGGCTTCTAAATCACATGCTTTCCCCTCATGGTGGAGCTTCACTGCAATATCTTTCCCAGCAGGGTATGTCATTCCAATTCTCACAGTATAAATATAGATATATCTATATAGAGAGATATATACACACACATGTATGCATATATACACATGTGTATATATGTATATTGCATATATGTGTATATACATATATACACACACGAGCATATCCATATGTATATGTACCTGTGTGTGAATTCACATACATATATGTATATTTGCTCCATGCCCACACATATATATTTGTCAAGTGAAGTGCTAAGAAAGGCCACAAAAATCTCATGCGTCCATAATGACTGGCAAAAAATTCAAATGATGGCCTCTACCTCTCACACTGCATTGTTTTTTATCCAGTTGGTACTCTGAATACAGAGAGCCCTTGCTTCAGCTGATCAGATTCCTTAGACTTGCTCTCTGGAATGTTTATGTTCAGCTGCTGCTTCAAATGTTTTAATCAACCAAATATTTGGGTTTTCTCCAGTGAAAGAAGATGACTTGAATATCTGGCCAGAAAAACCTAACCTGTAATTAAGCTGAGGATCTTGCTGCCTTTGATATTTCTAAACTGATGCCTCACTCTAGGAAAGCCTTTCGGAGGCAGCCAGTTGTGATGCATGAATGTAGCCATGGCAGACAACTCCTTGCAGTGGCATAAGTTGCAGAAGTCATTGCTGCTACTGAAAGAATAAATATCTACTTTCATAATCAAATCAGTAGTGTTTGGTTATGTAAGATTTAAAATTGGATATTAGATCATAAATCTTCCCTACTTAACCTTTCCCTTAATTTAACTCCCAGACTAGTAAATGGAAGAAGCTTTTGGTTTTCTAGATAGACCTTTTATTGTTATTGTAGTCACAAGGTGATGTTGATTAGAAGGATAGGAAAGTAGAAACACAATACAAATCGTCTTAAGTCTAAGTTTAGTCTATATTCCTTATAAAAAACTCACCAAAACCGAAGGCCACCTTTGGAGAGAGAGAGAGAGACCGTCTGTGCAGCACAGTCAGGAGACCAGCAGAGCAGGAAAAAGACTCACTTCCGTTCTCTCCTTACCTTTTCAGCTTGCACTCTGAAAGTCGAGTGCATAGCAGGCAGTCTGACATGCACAGCAGGTGCACTGGCGTGCATAGCTCATGCCATTGGTCTCCTCCCCGAAAGTGTGGTCCTTAAAAAAAAACTGGCGTCTTTCAGTTATCCTAACCGACTGTTAAAAAACTTTCATATTTTTTTTTACCACAGTTATGATACAAACAAACTACATGGAGGGTCAGCTAGGTAGAGCAGTGGATAAAGCACTGGCCCTAGATTCAGGAGGACCTGAGTCCAAATCCAGCCTCAGACACTTGACACTTATTAGCTGTGTGACCCTGGGCAAGTCACTTAACCCCCATTGCCCTGCAAAACAACAACAAAAACAAAAACAACAAAACTACATGGACAAATTCGAGAGAAAGGGTCTTGCTGCTAATCCAGCCAGAAAGAAAAATTGGGTGGCCATTGTGGATCACATAATGACTATAAAATCTGCTATTAAGGTTAAGGGTTTGGCCTGACCATTCACACAAGAAAAATTAAATGGATGAAGAATGCCTATTGCTAAGACCACAATATATTGGGTAGAAAACCACATCAGTCTGTTATGAGTGCCTATGCATGTAGGGATAAATGTAAACATATCTTGCATGGGCTCTGGAAAGATAAATGGATCCAGAATTTACCAGAAGAAAGAGTGGGGTTGTTTGTCTTTGGAAAATTGTCAGTGTTTTTAAGGATTCCAAGGTTTTCCCTGAAACAAAGGCCTACCTTTTTAACAAAAATAATTTTTTTTTTTTTTAGTAAGAGACAGCACACCAATTGGCCTCAGAGGCAAGGTAATCTGGATTCAAATTTCACACCTATACTAGTTATAGGATCCTGGAATATTGCTTAATTTCTCAGTGTTCCAGGTAACTTTCCATGACCATAGGTCACAATCTTACACACATATACACAGTACACATACACACACACACACACACACACACACACACACACACACACATACACCCCTCACCACCACCACATGTATACACAAAATTTCAGAAGTATCATCTGTTCCTAGGGACTTCTCCCTTTGTTTGAATGTCTCCGCCTAGAACCTCCCATTTAAAACGGGTACCCAGATCAGAGTTCATGTTACTTGCTTCCAGGACTCACTCCTCTGGACTTTTCCATCATGCCTCACTCTATCTTCTGAATTTCCTTATACCAATTATTTTTCTTATTAAATGTAAGCTCCTTGAGGGCAGGGACCATCTTTCAAAGGACCTTAGAGACTGAATACCCCATTTTAAAGATGAAGAAAATATAATAAGGCCTACAGAGAGGAATCAAATGGTCCAAGTTTACTCTTGTGGTTAGAGCTATGTTTACAACCCAGGATGGCCCAGGTTTCTCATTCTGCTCTCTGGTTGATCAAGAGCTTTCTCTATAGGTTCCCTGGACTGCCCCAAACACTGGACCTTTTTCTTCAGTTAAACTTATATGCCCTGTATTCCTTTTCTTTTATAGACTATGGGAATTGTCTCACAGAATGCTGGGATGTATCTTCTACCTTGAGACTTAAATGATTCTGTAATGCAATCAAGAGAGAAGCCACCATTGTTGTCTTGCTAGTCTCACAGTTTGAACACATTCTGGGGAAGCTACATGATTAATTGGCTAAAGTACTGAATTTGGAGCCAAGAAGACCCGAATTTGAATCCTGTTTCAGGTACATGCTAGCCGTGTGACCTTGGGTGGATCACTAAACCTCAGTTGCCTCACCTGTAAAATGAGAAAAATAATATTAACTTTCTCATATAGTTGTCATGGGGTTCAAATGAGAATGAATGTACAGTGCTTTTCATTTTTTTCTTTTCTTTTCTTTTCTTTTTTAAGGCTATGGGGGTTAAGTGACTTGCCCAGAGTCACACAGCTAGTAAGTGTCAAGTGTCTGAGGCCGTCTTTGAACTCAGGTCCTCCTGAATCCAGGGCCAGTGTTTTATCCACTACACCACCTAGCTTTCCCCTACAGTGCTTTTCAAATCTATAAAAATATATTATATATAAATATTAGCTATTATTTTTTGTTTGTTTGTTTTGGGAACAGGGCAATGAAGGTTAAGTGACTTGCCTAGGGTCACACAGCTAGTTAAGTGTCAAGTGTCTGAGGCTGGATTTGAACTCAGGTCCTCCTGAATCCAAGGCCAGTGCTTTATCCACTGCACCACCCAGCTGCCCCCAGCTATTATTTTTAAATTAAAACTTAAGAAACTGTAACCTTAAAGAAAACTCATCCCCAGTACATCACAAATGGAAGAAAATTATTTTTATGCATAATCATTTTAGCTTCCATTTCAAAGTCAACACAAACTGAGCCCCAAAGCCAGACTAACTATGCAAAGATCCATAATTTACATTTAAAAATATATTAAAATCTCCATACACATATGTATGTACTTATTGGGTACAACTAAATGGCCTGATAACAGAAGGTTTAGAGAATGCTAGCAGTAGGGAAGTATTGTAAGTGGGAAATGTGACATTAGTCTGACTCTTTAATTACAAGCTGTTTGCACCATGGGTTGTATATTGATGAATTTGTGTTTGTGTGGGTATTGGTTGATCCTAAAGTATATAAAACTCCTGAACAGGCAAAACTGAACCAGCTTCAGTATTCTTCCCTAACAAAAGTTAAGGTTTTGATCCTGTTTTTAGCATTTTGAGAGGTAGCATGGACTGGTAGAAAACCTCTTTTGAACTGGGAATCAGATCATCATAGAATACCTGATCTCACTTCCTTGCTGTGTGACCTTGAGAAAAAAAAAAATCACTTAAATTATCTAGATCTAATTTCTTCCCTTAGGAAAGTGGAAGGTAAAAATATCTCTTTTATCTATCTCACAGAGCCATTATGCTAATCAATGGTATGACTTGCACAAACCCTCTGAAAACCTTAAGGCCTTAAACACATGCAAAGTATTATTTATAAGTTACTAGCACACAGTAGGTGCTTGATAAAAGTATTTTGCATGATTTTTTTTAGTTTAGTGATTTGGTATGCCTTTTTAACCATAGAAGATAAATGGGTTGATGACTGATTGTGAAGGCAAGATGATCTGTTTCAAGAGTCAGCTGGTAAATGTTTAAGTAGCACTGCAGGAAAAAAAAATGTATGAAATCCATTCTTCAGTTATAAGTTTAATGGTCATTATAAACATTTTTCTCATCACTTTTTTTTAAAGTCTATATGATCAACAGAACAATAAACCAAGCTCTGATTTGTAGTATTGTTGATTTCCAAGGTATAAATGCTCATACTGAAAATTTAACAATTAGGTCTCCTGATCCAGTATGAGGCAGCTCCAACATACCACTAATCTGGTTCCAAGTCTTGCCTTTGACATATATTGGGTGTGTAATAATAAAATCTCAGTCTCTACCTTCCCTGAACTGCTACTCTTCATTGAAGGATGGAGTTTCCACACTGGGAGTACCTTACATGAATGAAATCAAAGGTCCAGGAAACTCCCCACCTGGCTACCCTTCCTCCAAAAACAAAACAAATTTTAAAAAATCTTTGAAAAAATAAATCAATGGCTCCTCCATACATTCCCTTCTCTCTTTGTGAAAGCATTGAATGCGTCTCTGCCCCAACCACATTGTTCAGTCAAGGCTATGCTCACTTCTTATATAGAAATGACCATCTCTTTCTAATCTTATCTTCTTTCTTCCCCAAGTACTGTATATTCAAAAGTTGTCACTCGCCATGTTGATTCACCAAGGTTTTCAGCTGGGTAGAAGTCCCCTTTAGAAGAGGGGCTGGGATTCAGTACCATCAAAGCTGCTCCCCAATCTATTCCAAACCAGTTAAAAAGAAAGGAAAACCAAAGAAATATTTGTTTAAAAAAATCAAATTAAAGTACAGAGCTGATGGAGTTGCAGCTCCATGAGTCCATTTGGGATGCCTGCCAAGAGTATTTTTAATATAATAATCACTCATCCATAGACCCATAATAATTGATATTTGCAATTCGATAATGCTTCTTAACAATTTTTTTATTTGTTTCCGATCTTCCAGTTTTTCTCCTTCCCCCCTCCACCTGGCAAGCCCCGTGTCAGCATATTCATGGTTCTTAATGACCCTCTCAGCAGCTACTGATCAAAGTCAAATTTTAATTATGATTCTAATTTTGGAAGTTTGGCCCCTTTTAAACTGAACTTCTAGAAGGGAGTCAGATCTGAACTTGGAACAGCTCACAAGGAATACATCAAGTTTTAGAGCTGTTTAATTGGAAGTTTGATGAGTTTTATACTCCACACATCCTAACAGCTTGTGCTGAACCAGGTGACTACACCTGCAGAATGTAAAGCATATTATAAGAGTTGATCAATCTGGTTTAGAAAGGGAGGTGTAGCCATTAGGAAAAGGCTGGGGCCAAACTTCTCCGGGGGCAGAACTTAGTTTCAAGCATTTGGAATATTAGCTATTGTTCATATATGCTGCCTTTCAAAACTTCAGTACCTATATTTTCTTTAAAATCCTCTTTAAAAAATGCTAAAAATGGCATTTAGAATCCCAAAATTTAGCCTGAACTCATCTCTTGATTTCCCAATTTCTGGACATAGCTTGGATCATTCTCCTGACAGGGCTGTGCTGGATGGCTTACAAGAAGGAATTTTAATTTGGGGGGGGGGGGTGAGCATTTACATTTCACAAATCAGCACACACTATGAATCAGGATTTGATCAAGTTTTGCTCATTATCTAGAAAAATATGGAGAAAATATTAGTACTGCAGATTAAACTTAAAAGCGTGTCACAGGTATATTTTGGGGAGGAGAGCTAGCTGTTAAACATTTACTAGCAAGCCCTGATTCTCCTCCAATTTGAGGATGTTTTCCCTATGGAAAACCTACCCATTCTTCCAAGTGCATACAAAGCCCTAGCTCCTCTGTAAATTCTTTGTGGATCCTCCAGTCATAAGTAACTAAGTAAAGGACAGAAGTGTTTTATTGCATAGAACAGAAAATATACCTTGTTTTTTCTATACTATTCAATGAATGCTATAGCATTTAGCACAATGCCAGTACATAGTAGGTGCTTAATAAATGTTTAATGACTACACAGGGCCTCATACTATAGTAATTTGAGTTTTCTTCCCTGCTGGTATATAAGCTCCAGATGAGCAAATACCATGTTTTACCCTTCTTTGTATTCTTCAGTGTCTCACATAGCATTCAATAAATATTTGTTAAAAATAGAATGGTTCTTAGGGGCCATTCAAATGATACTATAAATAGAAAAACACTTCTCTTATGATGAAGATAAAGTGAATTAGCCTTATAATATCCCTGTTTCTCATTACCTGCTCTGCCTAACACCACAATGTCTTGATTAGAAGGGGAAAATTCAGTCAATCCACTAGTAGTATCTCATGGCAATATTTGAAAATGTATGAGTGAGTGATAGAATACATTTACTTTGGGGAAGCTAGATGCCACCACAGTGGATATAGTGCCAGGCCTGAATTCAGGAAGACTCAACTTCCCGAGTTCAAATCTGAACTCAGACACTCACTACCTGTGTGACCCTGAGCAAATCACTTAACCCTATTTACCTCAGTTCCCCATCTGTAAAATGAGCTGGAGAAGGAAATAGCTAACTACTCCAGTATCTTTGCCCAGAAAACCCCCAAATGGGGTAACAAAGGGTTGGACATGTCTGAAAATGACTAAACAATAACAGCTTTGATCTGATTCCTGAATATTTTAGGAACACAGAATGAAAATAACCAACTTAGAACCACCATCTCTTGGAATTGTGGTCAAACATCCCTCTCTTATGGCTATAGATCAATATATCATTTTGAGCTTGTCTGGGCTGGTCTATGCAGTCACAAAGGCTCCTGGGTAACATATATGTCACTTGTTTTCTATTGTTATTGTTCTGCACATAGCTACCATCCTAAATTCATCTCAGGTTTAGTGCCTCATTAGATTGAATGACAGGAACAAAAAAGAAAGTAATCCAGTACAGTTTCTCCATTACAAGGTTGTGCTGATGGGCTGTAAGTACAACGTGACAAAATCCATTCTTCAATGAACCCTCTGATGATGGAGCTGTTACTGCAGGAGATCTTCTGGATGGATGACACACAAGACACTGCAGGCAGAAAATAATCAGGTGCTCCCATGTAGCATTGATTTTAGCTAACCAGATGGGCATTTCCTTCATATGACACTGCCAATTATTTTAGACTCAAAATAGGCTTAAATTTAATACCATTCTATTCAGGAAAAGAACCATCCCTTTGGCTCTTAAATGGTGTATGGAGGTATGGGGGGGGTGTTCTTTTTTTCTCTGAATACTAAGGAAAATAACTTCCACTGAATTTTAGTATCGCATCAACAATTCTACAAACGGCACTATGTTTTATGAAATTTGATGTCTTCTGAATTGATTATTTCTAGGGATTAGAAAACCTAAAGGAAGAAAGGGAGTGAGATTATAAAAGAAATTGGGAAGGCTGAACAATAGGGCTTTTACTAGAGCATAAAGCTGATTCTTCCTCAAAATATTATTATTATTTCAGTACTACAAACTCCAATGGATATGTGTTCTCATCAATGTAGGTCATCCCTCCAATGACATAGAATATGGTGGCTCTATGCCTACAAAACCTTTGTATATCTTCCCATGAGCCCATCCCAGGGGATCCACTGAATGTGATAGCAGCTTTCTTGTAGTCTCCTGATTGACATCAATAGAGCACACACCATGTGTATACCTCTCCCATTTGCTATGTAACCATTCCATTTTTCTCCTAATCACACAATACTCTGATGGCATCTACTTAGTTCCTTCTGAATAGTTTGTTGTTGGTAACATACCCTGCTCATGCCCAAATTGAAGAAGCACTATTGTGTTCTAGAGATGGCACTACCCTTGGAATTATCATGTTTGGCTCTTCTTAAGTGAGACAAAGCCTCTTTTTTTTGTGGCATCTGTTAAGCATCTTCATATTCAATGTGATCAACTGATAGGACCAAACCTAGAAACATGAGAGGTCCATCTCAGCTGAGAAGAACCATCTTCTCGTGTAGCATCTTTATTGTTATTGAGATGTTAGAGTATTGATTTAGAACATAAGCCATTATGCTTTCCTGACAGTGTCCTGTCTTAGATGGACCCAAGTTTTCTGGAGTCAGTGAATAGCAGCCATTTACAGGCCATTGACATAGAATCTAAAGTAGTTTTGCTTTGTTCTTAGTAATGCTGGATATATCTTTGATGCTGAGTTTTATGTTGAGTTAAAAAGAAATTACCTTCATGCACAGATACATGAAATGAGACTTTTTAAATTGACCTTTTATATATATATATATATATATATATATATATATATATATATATATATATATACACCCAAAGAGTAGTTTCACTAGTCACTACTATGATTTGTATATTCCACAAGATGATGGATTTCAAACACTACATTTATAGACCAAGCAGCCAGTGCTTACTATGAAATACTTACTATGTACCATGTTCTATAATAGCAGAAACAAAAAGGCACAAAACATGGTTCCTCACACTAAGTAACTTAAAGTCTAGTTAAACATAACTATGATATAGTAGAAAGAAAACTAGATCTGGAGTTAGAGACTGGATTCATATTCCACCTCTAATGCTTATTTCCCATGTGACCTTGAGTAAGTTACTTAACCTTGATGGGTCTCAGTTTTCTCATATGTAAAATAACAGAGTTGGAGTAGATCATAAGTGAGGTCCTTTCCAAATATAAATCTATATTCCTATGAACCATGGAAAGTAACTAATTATATTCAGTATTAAATAAATATCAATTGAATGGTGCAGAAAATCATTTTTAGGCTTTCAGAAGAGGGAAAGATGACTACTCCCAATAAGTAGTCAGGAAACACTTTATTATGGATAAAGCACTGATACTTGGCTTTTTAAAAAAATTATTAAATACCTATTATGTATTATATACCAGGCTCTAAGTGCTTTACAAACATTATTTCATCCAATCCTCCCAAGAACCCTGTTAGGATTGGTGTTATAATTCCCACTTTATACATGAGGAACCTGAGGAAAACAGAGGTTAAGTGATTTACCCACATCGCACAGCTAATAAGTGTTTGATACTAGATTTGAACTCACTTCTTCCTGACTCTAAATCCAGCAGCCTATCCACTGAACTACATAACTGACTCTGGAAGAATGGATAGGATTTGAATAATTGGAGGGGAAGAAGTAGTGAGAAAAATAAACACATAATAATAGCAAAATATAGCTTATATTTATCTAGCATTCAATAATTTTAAATACAGGTTATCAGATTCTCACAACAAACCAGTTAGGAAGACACTATCATTATTTTCATTTTATAAATGAGGAACTGAAGCTGAGGGAGGTTGCAAGATTTGCCTGTTTCCACATAATAAAGTGTATGAGGAAGGATTCAAACAGGTTTTCCTGATTTCATGTCCAACTCTTCATTCACTATTCCTCAAGCCACCCCAAAATCATAACGAGAATTATATTTATATAGTACTAAAGTTCTTAAACCTTAAAAGGTTTGCTAAGCATTATATATATGTATATATATATATGTATGTATGTGTATCTATCTATATCTATATCTATATCTATATCTATATCTATATCTATATCTATATCTATATCTATATCTATATCTATATCTATATCTATATCTATAAAATCTCAGTTTGCCCTCAAAACCAAGGTACTATAGGTCTTATTACCTCCATCTTACAGATGAGGACATTGAGGTTCAGAGAGATTAAATGGTGACCCTATAGTGAAATTTTAATCCAGATCTCTCCAGATTCCCATTCCACTGCTCTTGCCACTCTACTAGGGTACCTCTCCAAGATAGTAAGAGGCTTAGGGAAACTGAGTTACTATTCAAAGTCCTTGGAAGCCCCTTTCATGGTTTGTGATTAATACCAAAATTTTCATCTTCTGGGATGAGAGAAAGGAAGAATTAAAAAAAAATAAAAGCTCAAGTTTAGGAACCTTGAACACTGTGGGGATAGTGTTGCCATTTGACTTTTTTCTAAAATTACAAAAAGGTTGTGATTGTGAAATACAAATGTGAACTAGAACCATGGCAAAATAAGGATAGAGTTAAGCAACTGCCAAATGCTTTTTATTTGCGATAAAAATGTATAGTTGTTAGAGGAAGAACTGAAGATTTGTTACAGATGTTGCTCAAGAAGTTATCAGTGTTCTGTAAAGTCAAGAAGTCTTTTAGGGAGTGGGAACAAGGATGTAACTACACCCCCTTTAGGAAAAAAAATAACTTTGTCCACCCTTTATGGAGACAAAGGCCATATCTATGCCAACTGTGAAAGTACATGACATAATAAAATGACGACCAGCACAGCTGGGTCAGCTTCAAGGGCTCAGAATTGAAGGAGAAGAGGAGCAACAGAGTTAGTAACATCTGCCCAAATGAATGAAGGGAAATCTCCTGGGGCTATAAGAGAAGAAGGCAGGAAGAAGACTATTCAGGGAGATATGGGGGATAATAAAGAAGATGGATTTCAGGTTGTGGTGAGGATAAAAAAAAATAAAGAAGAATACATATAAAGCAGCTGAGGATGAACTAGAAGTAAGCTATGAAAATAGCAGGGGAAAGATGGATCTTGCAGGGGAAATAAGACAGAATATTTAGCAAACGGCATTGACTGTAGTTCACAGAGACTGGGAGGAGTGGATGGTTTTCAGATAAAATAATGGAAGCAAATACTAGAGAATAATAGGTTCACATTGAACAGAACTAGTTCCCAAGAGAAGGAGGAATACCAGAGAGAGGGAAAAACAGAGGAATCTGAGATAAAAAGATTGATGTAAAATACAGAGCATTAATGGTAGTGAGACTAATCATTTTCAAAGGAAGCCTTGGAAGATTAAATGATCACACAATCTAAGTAGGAAAATACAACACCAATGGCTTGAGAGTGAAGGAGGCTAAAGATACAATGAATGGAGCACTAAGGATAGAAAGATGAGAATCAAAGTTGAATACTAAGAGGTCAATTAATGTATATGAAAGGACCATATTTGAGGCTCTTCCCATTAATCAAAAGGGGAAAAGAGTAATGCAAGGGTCAGAATTTTACTTATCACAAATGGTGTCCAAAATAAAAGATGTAAATTGCTAGATAGATGAGAATAGGGACTAATTGGAAAAGGAGAAGAGATCATATTTTTAAGGGCATGTATATGTCCTCTGAAAAAAAAAATGTAAAAGGAAATAGTGAGTGAAGGCTATTACAGAATCAGAGAATCTCCAGGTTTGAAAGGTTCTCTGAAGTCATCTATTCCAATCTGTATTTGCATAAGAACTCACTCCACAAGGTTCCCAACAAGTCTAATGAGGATAACATACATTGCTAGTGAGGCAGTCTTTTTCTACCCTTGGATGACTATAAGAAAAAAAAAATCCTTATATCAAGATGAAATCAATTTCTAGGTCTGAAATTCCCTGAAAAGGCCAGATAAATACTGAAGATTAAAAAATGGGGTAAATAAGAAATTCATGTAAAGGAGAAAACATGGTATAAGGGGAACAGATCAGTGGAGTGGGTGGTAAGAGACTTTGATTCTAATCCGAATTTATGAGCCATATAAGAAAAATGGATATCATTGCATTAAAATCACATCTTATTTTTTCATTAGGAACATCAAATCATTCCCATTGTATCATATAAAATTTAGACAAAAATTTTTGTGCCTTCTCCTTGATAGGATTATTATGTTTTGTAAACCTGAAAGCTTTAGCTAAAGGTGAGATATTATTGGTGTTGTAGCTGTCATTACTGTATTCAGTTCTTTAAAATACTCAAATCCCCTTTCACTGAATCAAAATTTACCCCAAATTTGGGGAAGTGTGACCAAATCAAAAGAGCACAGGATTTGGAGTAAGAGGAAAAGGGGGGGGAGCAGCTAGGTGACATAGTGAATAAAGCATGGGCCCTGGATTCAGGAAGACCCGAGTTCAAATGCAGCCTCAGACACTTGATACTTACTAGCTGTGTGACCCTGGGCAAGTCACTTAACCCTCATTGCCCTGCAAAAAAAAAAAAGAAAACAAACAAAAAAACAAAAAAGGATATTGGTAGGTTCAAATCTGAGCTCTGCTACTTTTCTTTGCCATCTTGAGAAAGATATTTGACTTTTTAGTATCACAGTTTGGTAGCTAATAATTCACCATTTTGCATTTAGCTCTGCACTGACATTGTCTGGTATAACACTAAGTGTGATCTGAGCCTGATTTTTTTTTCTTGGTGCGCCATCATCCAGTGCTAATATTTTGCTGTCACAACCCTGATTCTGCAACTGTTGATGTAATAACAGCCACTGGAGAAAAATTGCACTTGTAGTGGCTCCTCACAGCCTGCAGGGACCTTTCAAAGTTCAAAAGGTCAGTACCACAGGAAAGGAAACACAAAAGGAGAGACAAAGCAGCCAACAGCCTCTGGTACACTCCATTACAGGCATATGGATGATTAGGTTATTGGACAAAGTTCAAATAGGATCATAGAATCAGAGGTTTAGAGTCGCACGGGAGCATAGAGTTCATTTAGTCAGGCCCTTCATTTTACAGATGAAGAAATTAGGGCCCAGAGAGAACTACCTAATGCAAAGACACATAAAAGTCAAGTGGCAGAGCCAGGAATCAAGCCCAGGTGCTTTCACTCCAAATCCAGGCCTCATTCCACTCCACCACATTCCATCTATTGTTTCATTGATTAAGGAGTCTGACATACGCTTAGCATAGGGATAGGAAATAGGACATAGCAGGAGAACTTTGAAAGAAGGCTATATTCTGAACTACCCATTCAAGTGCTTTAAAAAATCAGCAAGCAATAAACATAGTAGGGCGAAGAAGGAGGAGGAGGAGGAGGAAAGAAAGAAAGAAAGAAAGAAAGAAAGAAAGAAAGAAAGAAAGAAAGAAAGAAAGAAAGAAAGAAAGGAAGGAAGGAAGGAAGGAAGGAAGGAAGGAAGGAAGGAAGGAAGGAAGGAAGGAAGGAAGGAAGGAAGGAAGGAAGGAAGGAAGGAAGGAAGGAAGGAAGGAAGGAAGGAAGGAAGGAAGGAAGGAAGGAAGGAAGGAAGAAAGAAAGAAAGAAAGAAAGAAAGAAAGAAAGAAAGAAAGAAAGAAAGAAAAATGATCAAAAGTAAAAGACAGGGGCAGCTAAGTGTAAAAGTAGATAAAGCAGAAGAACCTGAGTGCAAATCCAGCCTCAGACACTTGACACATACTAGCTGTGTGACCCTGGTCAAGTCACTTAACCCTCATTGCCCAGCTCAAAAAAAAAAAAAAGTAAAAGACAACTAGATGGTACAGTGGATAAAGTGTCAGACCTGTAATCAGGAATAGCTGAATTCAAACCTAGCTTCAGAAACTGCCTAGCTCTGTGATCCTTGGCAAGTTTTTAAAATGCTACGTGCCTCAGTTTCCTCATTTATAAAATTAGGATAATGATGGTACTTACATCCAAGTGTTGTACTAAGGATACAATGAGATAATATTTTAAAGTGCTTTGCACACTTTAAAATGCTATATAAATGCTGGTTTTATTGTTATGTTGTTAGTATATAGAGGTCTGCAAACCTTAAAGTGATAACAGAAATGTCAGTTGTAGCTATCATCACCACCACCACCACTATTCTGCACTTTTATCAGTTACGCAACATGAAGATATGGTCTGTTGTAGAACATTACTTGTGAGAATCTTCCTGTCTTCTTTCCTATGTTCATCAAATATTCTCTTTATTAAAGTGTTATCAAATGTTTTATTTTTTAATAGACAAAAATGTATTTTCTCTCTCTCCTCCCCAGCATTAGAAAAAGGAAAGAAAAACAAAATCCTTGTAATAAATAATAATATTTAAACAAATTTCCACATTGACCACATCCTCATCCATGTTTTATTATGCATCTTTCCTGAGTCAGGACATGATTAGCATACTTTATCATTCTTCCTCCAGAATTGTGGCTGGTCATTGTGTTGGTCAGTTGTAAAGTGCATCAAAGCTGTCCATCCTTATGGTACTGTTGTTATTATATAAATTGTTATTATATAAATTTCTCCTTATTCTTCTCACTTTGCTATGCATCAATTCATACGTTTTCCCGAATTTATCAGAAACTGTCATTTCGTACAACATAATAGTATTCCATTACATTCATATAGCACAATTTGTTCAATCATTCCCTAATTGATGGGCAACCCCTTAGTTTCTAGTCCTTTGGCACTACAAAACGGCAATCTTCCTTATAAACATTTACCATATTCCTCCATAAGGTTCTAAAAATGAAATCATCAGCTCTATATTTAGCTGCCATGTCTCTATACTTAGGCAAGAGATCAAGTGATTATTGGATGAAGCAATTTCTATATTCTTCTGTCCTCATTGTTGTGGTGATTTATTCAAGTTGGTTAAACTTCTATTAAAAACATAACAATTGGGGGCAGCTAGGTGGCGCAGTGGATAGAGCACCGGCCCTGGAGTCAGAAGGACCTGAGTTCAAATCCGGCCTCAGACACTTGACACTTATGAGCTGTGTGACCCTGGGCAAGTCACTTAACCCCAATTGCCTCACTAAAAAACAAACAAACAAACAAACAAAACAAAACAAAACAAAAATCATAACAATCCAAGCCAATGTCTCTTTCCTTATCCATTTCTCCTTTTTCAGCATCAGCAAACTTCTAATTGCCATTTCTTTTGTCCATATTTATTCTAATTGATTATTTATTTTGATTTTTGATCTTATAACTTGGTGGCTTCACTACATACGACTCATATGAAAGTGGTTCCCACATCAGTAATTAATTCTTATATTTTAAGATAGATTCAATTTTACTTTTTTGGGAAAGTTAATTGTTACTTGCTATGCCTAGTGTTTTTAGACTCTTCTTGAGTATTTATAATATATAGGTATTAGATATCTGTGTAGTCTTCTACTCTTTGATGTTTTTTAAATCCTGAGCACATTTTCCAACTTACTTTTCAATTTCCTACTCCATAAACTTTTCATTGAAATTTCTAAGTGTTAAAGTATATTAGAATTCAATGTGGAGAATATGGTCATAGAGCAGTTCAAGAGGTAGAAGGGTCCACAAAGGCCATCTAATCCAATGTCTTCATTTTTTAAATGAAGACTCTGAAGTCCAGGGAACTTTAATGACTTGCCCAAGGTCATCCAGATAGAGAGTATCTGAGGTAGGGTTTGAGCCAATATCCTCTGACTCCTCATGATGTAGTTTAACTCAGCTTTGGAGACTCAACACCTTCCAATTCCCAAGCCTCCTCTTCCCTCTGATTAGAGAGTTGGAAGGTGGAACACTAAACTTCATCCAGATGTTTCCTTTATAGAAGACCAAATCTGTCCTTTGCAGCTTACTCTACTTTTCATCTGAAGCTTGGCATGATCTGAACTCCATGGAACAAGATGCCCAAGCATCATGTATCCCCTAGTGTCCTTTCCCTGACCCATTTCCAGCTTCCTTTTGTACTGTCTTCCCTCATTAGAATGTAAGCTCCTTAAGGACAAGAATTGGCTTTCTTTTTCTTATTTGTATCCTCAGCATGTAGTACACTTAGCATACATGGTAGATGCTTAATAAATATTTTAACTGAATTGAACCAAATCAATGCAACTAAAAGAAGTGGTGCCATTGAACAAAAAAACAACAAAAAAACAAAACAAAAAAAAACCTGATAGCATTTAAAATCCTTGGAAATGCCAGATATCCAAAATATATATGGAACTGATACAAAAATATGACTAAGATCCCTTCTCTATTTTACAAGTAATCAAAGGATATGTTGTAGTAGTAGTAGTAGTAGTAGTAGTAGTAGTAGTAGTAGTAGTAGTAGTAGTAGTAGTAGTAGTAGTAGTAGGCGGCTTCACCAGTCGTGGACGACCATGGATCAGCACCTTGAAGAGCCATAGGCCATAGTGTGGTTGTGCAGTCTGATACAGGAGCCGCAGCTCCTGTCGCAACGAGGACATCAGAAAACTGCACTCTCTGTTGCCTGTCAGTTCCTATGTCTCATTCAAAGGATATGAATATTTTTCAAAGAGCATATATAGTTCATCAACAACTATAAAATAAGGTGACCCAAATCACTAACAATAAGAGAAATAAAATTAGAACCCATTTGAATTTTTACTTCATACTATCAAATTGGAAAAGTTGATAAAAGGTGGAAATAATAAATTTTGTAAGGGTTGTGGGATGAAATACAGCAGTATACTGTTTCTGGAGCTATGAACTGGTCCAACCATTTAAAAATATATGTTTGAAAAATTGTAGTATAGGAGTGTCATGGAATAATAATGCACTAAAAAATGACAAATATGAGAAACTGAGAGAATCATGGGACAACTTGAATGCAAGAACAATGACTGTCATAAGTTAAATAAAAATACTTTTTAAAAAATCAGGATTGGGGTGGCTAGGTGGCGCAGTGGATAAAGCACCAGCCCTGGATTCAGGAGTTCCTGAGTTCAAATCCGGCCTCAGACACTTGACACTTACTAGCTGTGTGACCTTGGGCAAGTCACTTAACCCCCATTGTCCTGAAAAAAAAATCAGGATCCAGATTCAATGCAATAACTGATCTTGGTTCGAGAAGACCTTTGACTTTTGATAAAACCTATTTTCCTGCTCTTGGTAGAAAGAATAGAAAATATTGGAATATTGAAATAAATAAATAAAATATTGGAATAGAAAATGAGTGTTGCAAATGATGTCAGATTTGTTCACTTTATAGGTCAATCTTGCTTAGCTGTTTTGTTGGTACACGAAAGGGTTTAATGGGAGAATTGTAAAGTGACAGTAGTAAAATACATCAATAAAACATTTTAACAGGGCAAGATAATGTATGATAAAGTATAAAAATGTTATACTTTACAGAGAAATGCCATTAGATTGAGAGGAAAGAAAAGTCAATGTGGCTTGGGAGTACTCAAAAAGTTTGTATGTAGCCCACAGGACTTTATTAGTCCCTGAAAAGTGAGTAGATTTGGTTTAAGTGGCAAGGAATTCACAAGGTCTTATAGCTGAATGCACCCATTAAGTCTGCCTCCTGTCCTTTACAGTTACAGACATTTTAAGGTATTTGGTCAGATTTCCCCTTGATGGGAGTTAGTAAGCTAGAACCATTTCCCAATCTGTCCAACGCATTTTTTTTCCTTCTATAGGTGATGCTGGAGTCAGGAGGAGGAAAGAGGTTGGGAAGAAAAACTGGGTAGATTATGTTGTCATTTAATACAATACACATTTCACCGAACCTATTTCTTTCCTATCATATCACATCCTGCATGGAGCCTAAGTTGTCCACTACAATGCCAAAAGGATCATGATAATGCATAAACTTCATTTTCCTTTATGTGCCACTTTTCTTTTCATTTTAACTCATCTACCCACATTGTTGTCCTCACTCAACATTTCTAAAAGCATACTCTTCCATTATAAATATTTTCTGGCATTTTGTAGAAAAATTGCTGTAGACACACCTGGCAGAGTGACATGTTCTGTCAGGTTTAATGAAAGTTTGCCATCAAGTGTCTAAAGGCTTGAGCTACCCAAAGTTTGGGAGCTTCCATTGTTGATTTCTTTCAAAAATGTTCTGTTGATGCCCTTTCAGGTTTTTTTCCTTTGTTCATAAAAGTCATTTCCCAATATGCCACCCCTTCCCTACTGTATTCTCTTGTAAGAAAAATAGTTAAAACACAACAAAGAGACTTCATTTGTCATTCTATGCAACATTCCACCCCTATGGACCTTTACCTCTCAAACAAGAAAAGGAAAGTATGTTTCATCACCTGTTTTCTAGGACCAAGGCAATATATTTGCATTGTACTGTCATTCAGGGATGTTTTTGTGAAAGTTACCAGCCAAGCTAAGCGTTGAGAAAATCACCAGAAGGTTAGCTATCAGGTGATGAATTTCTTTGGCTCCAGCAATAATCAATAATCATACTGCACTCCATTATCTAATTACCCAGAATAATTCTTTTGGGATATGAGTTACATGAAGAGCAGAATTTCAGGACCTTTTAAATCTTAGAAACTATGTGACATCATTCTGAAAACACAGCATTCTCATATACCTGAACTACTGAAGATTAGGTGTTAGAACGCAGTAATCCCAAGTGTTGGACAATATAAAATTCATTTATTCAAGGTTTCAGAATGTATGGTATGACTTCCTTCCAGGAGATTTATCTCATTAATTAAGCCTGATTAAGGCTAATATTCAAATTGCTTTGCATTTCCTTAAGAGACACCAGCTGGTCTTTATTAGGGCAGATCACAGAATGTTAGAGTTAGAAGAGACATCAGAGATCATCCAGTCCAACCCATACTTCAGCAGAAATTTCTCCCCTGTGATAAATGATCATCCAGATTCTACTTGAAAGAGTTCCAATGATAGGAAATCTACACCTTATTGAGGCAAAAGGACAGGTGGAGACATTCATATTCAACTTGATTCTACAAGCATTTATTCCACTTTATGTGTAAGGCAGTGATGTAAATGTTCACAATACAAGGAAACAACAACATCAACAAAGTAACCCTGCCTTCAACAAGCTTTATATTTTATTAAGAAAAGAGAATTTAGGAAGGGATAAGGTACAACATTTATAACAATAAATTCAAGATAACTGAAAGAAGAAAACAATAACAAGTAGAGGGAACAGCGTCCTTCATAAGATTCCAATGTGCTGTTTTCCATTTTAGAATGTGCTCTCCTTTAGAGCAGGGATGCACTTGCTTTAATGTTTTTATCCCTGGTGCTCATCACTATGCTTCACATATACTAAGAGCTAACTAAATGCTTTTTCATTCATTCATTTATAGTAGCTTAGGACAAATGTGAAAAGAAGAGTAAAATCTAGTGGGTGACTTTCAATGGTTAATCAAAGAGTCCTGAAGTAATCCAACATTTCTAAACTAAGGGTCACTCAACAATTGCCCAAAAGATAAAAGAAATAAAGTGATTCTCTCCAAAAATGCAGCCAGTTCTTAGTCTTGGTAAGTTTGGAAACGATTGATACAATTTTAATACAATGAAATGAGTATAGGTCACTCACAAATCCCCAAAGCTGGCCCCAAAGAAAAGCATTTAAATAATGATGAGATAACTTACACTGTGCCAGGTTGGCACAGCTTCAGAGTGGCAGCAGCTGAGGTGTGTTTTAAAAATAGGGTTTCTTTAATTGGATTCAAAATCAATTAAAATTCCATTAGAAACATAATTGTAGTGATAGAAATCATAAAATGATATCTTTTAAAATAAACTAGAAAACTGGAGGAGTTTGAATAATTAATGCCATGTACCATGCAGATAGAGCCATACCTTTCGATCACTGTCTGTCCAGATGTGGAGAGTATGATTTTCAATTAAAGAAGAAGATACAGATGTGGGTCCAGACAGACCATGAGGAATGAATCTCATTGCCTCCCCTTTGACATGACAAAGTCCGCACCAAGGGAGCTGAGAGCACCACAGGAACACTGAAGTAATTCAGTAGAATCTTTTTTTTTAACTTTCCTTTGAGCCATAATCCAATTTAATATTTGTTGATTTTCAGCTATGTGTCTTCCACTCCATTTAGAAACAAGCTCTGTGGGGAGTAGAGACGATAGGTAAGGGAGGAACAAGAGATACATCTTGAGTCCAATATAAGCACAATACTGCATTGGTGAAGAAAGTATCCACACTGATGAGAAGAGCTGTCATTAAGTTAGGGTAACTGTGATTTTGCCTAAGGAAATGAAAATTTAGAGGATATAGCTTTACAGTGTCCTGTGGTCTTTGTCTCTCTCTCCTTACCATATGAAATATTCTGGGCACTCTTCTCCTCCCTTCTTCTCTTCTGTTCTTTTTTTTTTTTTTTGGTGAGGCAATTGGGGTTAAGTGACTTTCCCAGGGTCACACAGCTAGTAAGTCTTAAGTGTCTGAAGCCAGATTTAAACTCAGGTCCTTCTGAATCCAGGGCCAGTGCTCTATCCACTGAGCCACCTAGCTGCACCCCTTCTCTTCCATTCTTAACTGAATTTAAAATTTTCATGTAGGGATGTTTTCTTCTGCTATCTTAGATACATTTTGTAAAGCTTTCATGTGTGCCAGAAATGCAAAGTCTACACTGAGTAAATGGAAAACAAAAAAATATATAATATTTGAATGGAGACTCTTCCAGTCTAGGTAGTTTAGGCAAGAGGGGTGGAGCCAAGATAGTAAAGTAAAGCCAGAATTTTTGCTGAGTTCTCCCAACATACCCTCTCTAAAAGAACTTTTAAAATTTGCCAAACTGAATTCTGAGTATCAAAGTCAAGAAAAAGTCACAGTGAGTCATTTTTCCAACCCAGGGTGTATTAGGAAGATAGAGAGGTCTGTAGACACTGGGTTGGGGGAGGGCAGTGGCTGGGCGAGAGACACAATGAACACAGCACTGCTTGTGGACTGGAGTGGGGGGGGGGTCAGAAGTGGGGGGGTGCAGCATATAAAAAGAACTGAACATTTGCTCAGAAAGAAATCCTAGGAGATCCCTGTATGAGCACTGGGAGCAAGTTATGTTGCCATTTGGCAGTTCTTATCACCCATTACCCTGTTCTCGGTTATAGTTCCAGAGTGAAGAGTGATCATGGCTATAAGGGAGCAGGGGCCCTACATGGCAAATGACTAGAATACAGACCATATCTCTTTCCAAGGCAGTGACCATGTGACCATACCTCTCCCCAGGCCACGCCACTTTGGAAGTATCAAAAATTTAAAGTCCCCCTCCCAACTGAGCTGTGAAAGCAGCAGCAGGACATTAAAATGATTAAAAAAAAAAACACAAGCTCAGCAAGACATATCATCCCCATTCTCAGAGAAGAGCACAGTGCAACTCTAACATAAAATCCAAAGTCAAGAAATTGACTGGAAAAATGGGCAAATAACAAAAAGGAATACCTGTTCATAAAAAACCTACTATGGTGCCAGAGGAGGTTAAGACACAAACTCAGAAGAAGACAATGACTTCTTTGAAAACTACAAGCAAAGCCTCAAAGCAAAATGAAGATTGGACATAAAACCAGCAAGAATTACCAGAAAAGCTAAAGAAAGAGATTTTTTAAAAAGCAAAAATAAATAAAAATCAGAGTAGTAGAGGAAAACTGGGGAAATAAATGATAGCTATGCAATAAAATTATGAAAAGAGAACAAACAGCTTGGTAAAAAAAGAAGCAAAAAAATAGCAAATTCTTACCTCCTTAAAAACTCTTACCTCCTTAAAACCAGAATTGGTGAAATGATAAAAGATGTACAAAAGCTCATTGAAGAAAATAACTCCTTTAAAATTAGAATTGATTAAGTGTTAGCTGATGACTCCATAACACATGAAGAAATAATACAAAGTCAAAAGAATAAAAAAAATTTAGAAGAAAATGTAAAATATTTCAGGGGAAAAATAACCAGTCTGGGAAATAGATCAAGAAGAGATAATTTTAAAATATTGGACTACTTGAAATCCTTGATTTAAGAAAAAAGAGCCACAGTACCATATTTTAAGAAATTATAAAGGAAACTGACCTGATACTTTAGAACCAGAGGGCAAAGTAGAAATTAAAAGAATCCATTAGTTATCTCTTTTTTAAAATTCCAAAATGAAAACTTGGAACAGTATAGACAAAATTGAGAGCTCCCAGGTCAAGGAAAAATACTAAAATATAAAAATACTAAATGCAACCTGAGGGGCAGGTAGGTAGCACAGTGGATAGAACACTGGCCCTGGATTCAGGAGGACCTGAGTTAAAATCAAATCCAGCCTCAGATACTAACATTTACTAGCTGTGTGACCCTGGGCAAATCACTTAAACCCAATTGCCTTGTCAAAATAAAACAAAAAAAGAAACCTGAAAGAAACCATTCAAAAATTTTAGATCCACCATCAGGATCACACAAGATTTAGCAGCTACCACTATAAAGAAATGAAGGGCTTGGAATAAACTATTCCAAAAAGGCAAAAGAACTGGGATTACAAGCAAGAGTAACCTACCCAGCAAAACTAAGTATAATCCTACAGGAAAATAAGTGGATATTTGATGAAAGAAAGGATAAAAAGATCAGAACTGAATAGAAATTTTGTAATTCAAACATAAGAATCCAGAGAAGCATAAAAAGGTAAACATGAGTAAGAAATCATAAAGGCTTAAGATTAAACTTTTTTTACATATTTATATGGTAAGATGATACATGTAACTCCTAAAAATTTTATCATTAAAACAGTTAGAAGGAGTCTGCTCACACAGGGGTCTATTATGTTGGGATAATCACAAAATAAGAATAGAAGACTGTGCTAGACTTAACTCTTCTCAGCAATACAATGATCCAAGACAATGCCAAAAAACTCATGGCAAAAAATGCTCTCCACATCCAGAAATGGAGCTTGGACTCTAAATACAGATTGAAGCATACTATTTTCACTTCTGTTTTTGCTTTGTTGTTGTCTATTCTTTCTTGCATTTTTTCCTTTTGTTCTGATTCTTCTCTTACAATATGAGTAATGTGGAAATATGTTTTAAAAAAAATAAGAATGGAAGGGTTAGAAAGAGAGATGCACTGGTAGAAAGGGGAAGGGGAAGGAGATGGAGAATATCATTTCACTTAAAAGAGGTACCTGAGTAAGAAGTTTTTACACCAGAGGGGGAAATAGCAGGGGTTGGGGAAGCAGGCAATGCTTAGTTCAAACAAAATGTAAACTTTCATTATCTGAGTAATACTTATTTCAACTCTCTGCCTTAGTTACATACACATATATATGTTGATCATAGCATTAAAGCCACAACCATAAAAATTATGATCTAATTTCAAAAAAGGATCAAGCAGCACCACTTCCTTGGGAGAGGAAAACTGAGGGACAGTGTTTACATAATTATGTAAGGAGAGAAATCCAAAATATTTGTTAATATCTTCACAGCATGGAGCTACTCATAGGATTACCTGTGGACACTAAAAGTAGACCTTTAATAATAATATTAATGATAATAAATAATTTTATAACAATTATTTGTATTAGTGTTACTATGTAATACATTTCTTGCATAGCCACTGGGTTATTGGGGCAATAACAGACTTATAGAAGATAGAGTCTATTCAATGTGGGTTTTCAATAATATGGCTGCCTTTCACCCCTATGGAGACCTCATTCATCACCAATCTGGCTTATTGCTGTACCTTCGAAAAATCATTGCAAGACCATACCACAGAAAACTTTGTGTTGAGAAAGGTAAACATTTTCAGGGAGTTAAAAAAATACTCATACTTGAAATAAGTATCCTTGTAAAGATTAAATATATAATTTAATTGTCCTTGCATCAGATTTGGGGGGGAGGAATAGAACCCATGATTCCCTCTAGCAGCCTATTGACTCTTTCAACCTTGCCTCTTGAAACCTTACTGAACACAGGAGCTGATACTGCAGGTTTTATATTTATAATGATTAATTAATTCTGCACTAAGCAATGTTCTTGACTGCAGGAACAAAATCCACTTTAGAAAACCTAAATGACAGCTTGCCTAAAATAATTAACACCCACACTGATAGAATTGGAATGTTCTTCCCCTGCTTTACAGGGGTGAATGGGGAGGGGGGAGTCTAATTACTAATATTTCTGATTACTCAAAAATGGTAATAAAAACAAGGAGGACTTGATAAAAGTAACGAGATGGAAAAACGTCATGCAAGGTATCCAAGTTACAGAAGTAAAAGGTTTAAAAAAAGAGAAGCCCGTTTAGCATTCTGGAATGTGAATAAGTCACTTTTTTAAAATTAGAGATTTGATTATGGGTGAGAGGATTCAGTATATGACCCTTAGCAGGAAGAAAAAAATACTGTAGTATGGGCTGTGAAGAAGGCTCGAATACTCTCCTGCAGTGCTCTGAGTCTCTTTAAACAATGCCATGAAGTCTTATATAACTGTGATTTTGAATGTCAGGGGTTTACCATTTTCTTGAAGCTCTATGGCCCTTCCTGTCAACTTTAACTATTATCTAATTCATTGTGGAGCTTAAAAATCTTCAAATTTAAGAGCACCGACATCTGGTTTGTGTGACGTAAATAAATAAAAGAGGAAGAAGCCTATGATATTGTCTCCTGCCTTTTCCCATGAATTTCTGAGTAGAGTCTATAAAATTACCTTACAAGTGGAGGCTCTCAACCAAAGCAAACTCAACACAGCTCCTGTCAGATTATGTCTCCATAAAGTGACAGTTCTGCTGATAAAAGTCTTTGATGGCATCCTCACACTTCCCATTCTCAGCTTGCTCTCATCTCCCTGTTTGGTAATCCCTAAATATCTAGGAAATGAATTCTAAACAATTCATTCTCTCCCTGATGAAACCCTAAAGAAATGTTTTTATTTACTTATTTAAAGAGAAAACTTATCTCATTTTCTGTCTTTTTTACTGTTAGAAGAAGGAAAAAAAAGTCACAGCTCTTCATTTGCTTTCAATTTTTGAAGCTACAGAACCAAACTTTATTGTCAGGATCGTTTTATAAATATGTTGATGGCATTTTTTCCTTCTGATAATGCTTCCCTGTTCCTACTTTGAAGTAACCAACTTCAGTGCTCCCTGTGGTGTGGACAGATGGGGTCACCTTGGGCAGGCAATTATCCACTGATGCAGGCTACGTAGGCAATCACAAATGACAGATTCAAATTTGACAGGACAAAAAAACAACAACACTTTTCTTCAAAAGCAGGTGTTTTTATCTGAAATTTATATATTATTTCACTTGGTAAGTGTGGATACTACCTCAGGGGGAAAGGCTCAAGAGATTACAGAAACTAAGAACAGGAAAATCATCAGGTTGATGGAAATTGGAGAATAACTTAGGATACAAGGATGCTATGCTTTGTAAGGGTTTAATTCATATTGCCACCTTGGGAAAGCTCCAAACTGTTTCTAAATGATCCATATTCTTTATCTACCTTTCTCCTCAACTGGAAGATAGATGTGGATATGGTTAGAAGTTCCAAAATTGGAAATAGTCAAATATTGGACCTAAAGAAGAAAAAGGTATTCATTATCCCAAATGTTCCAGTCCCTTCAGTGTCCTACTCAAAATATTGGCTATCACCACAATAACTTGGAATCTCCAGGGTTTAGGGCAATATCTCTTTGTAAGAGTTAATCCAATGTTAAGTTGTTAAATGAGCTGGACTGCAAGTTACTGGATCCCTAAAAAGTGGGGAACAAAATCTATGGGGAGTTGGGCTATTGGAAGAGAAGAGAGATATCCCCAATCCACCTCAGATGGATGAAGCACCCTGATATTCATTACAAAATAAGCATTTTGGTCTGAATAGGCTTGTCTAGACTCATTGAAATCATTGGAAAAGTCCATATTCTCACTTATCTTATTCTTGTAGATACAGCCCAATGAATCAGAAGTTTGGGTTCATAAGGGTATTGACCTACATAAGAGAAGATGTTAACATATTCTCTCCAATATTTTTTGCCCTTCTAGACATTTACTGGCTTCATGAGGAAGATATAGGATCAAAAAATCATGGTTCACACATATTTCAAATGAAATCTATAAATACTTATTAGTATATGTTGATATATGGTACAATAAACTTATATAATATATACATACATAATCATTTATCCAGCTGGCTGAAATCACCAACATCTCCAACATTAATATTTATTGAACATCTACAGCATGTAGGGTGCTTGGCTGTATAATAAGAATCACTAAAATCTCTCCAGGCCTGGCACACTCAGGATTGATTCTCACAAGAACAAGTTGCACAGGCTAAAATATCAAGCTTGGTCAGTATCAAGGCTTTGTCTTTTCTTCTGCTACCCTGTATCTGTTCTCCTCAATGATCAGTTAGTGTATAACTACATTTTAATTAATTAATCGCTATTTAATTAATTTGACCATGACCACCTACCCGCAGTGACCAAGCTGCAGTCTTTTGGTCTTACCTGACCTGCTTACCACCAACAAAAATACAGAACATAGCCTGGCCCCTTATTAGGAGGAGATATAAAGACCCCATAGGAATAGAAACAAATAAGACTGATACTTGTCTCATTTTGAATGTCTACCTGTGACCCAGTTTCTACTCAATCCAATATGTCTAATTTCCTGTCTTGGAGTCCTCAGGACAGGGACAGTCCCTTTCTATCACCATTTCTTTTGGACACTGTGGTTGTACCTTGGGCCAGTCTCTGAGTTCCTGACCTAATAGAATGCAATACTACTGCTTTCTGATTGTGACTACCTGCTTCTCTAGGCTTTTGCCTCTCTAATGTCACCAGATTTCCCTAATGCCCACTTGCCAAGCTCTCCTGTTCCCCTCAGCCACAGACTACTTAATACTCTCCACTGCCAAGGCAGAAACAGTTAACACTGATCATTTTGGGAGACTGCAAAAACATATTAGCTACGATTGTATGCTGGATAATTTGGGCATTATATAAATTTAGTAACAAGTGGAAATATGTTTGATGAGCAGAATAAATGAGACCAATACCAAAAGATCTGGAATGGACCCTGAATGAGGCAATAGAACATCCCATCATGGACAGTCCCAATTTTTATGATATTCTATTCTCAGTCATAAAATTTTATTGGAATTTATACTCCCCCAGCCAACTTCCAATATATTGCATCTCTACCTTATTTCAGAGTGAGAGTTTTATCAACCACATCATATCATAGTATCTGGTTGAATAATAGCAGATGATTTTCGAGGGTAAACCATGAAAGATAATTTCAAAAGGGGGTTCTTGTTTTCTATCACAGATAATAGATGGGAGTAATCCCTGGTGTATCATCCCATGTATCAGTGAGCTTTCTGTTTTTTTAATGAATCTTTAACCTGATGAGAACTTGATTTTTTTGACAGGGCATTTGTGACATTTAATTTATATTTTATATTCATTTATTCAATGCAGGATGCCAATAAATTTGCTCAGATAGAATTATTTCAACACTAAACATTTATTAGTATCTATATGCACTTAAGAGAGGTGACATCAAGTTGACCATGCCTATTACATTTTATGCTCCCTCTACCTCAGGACCCATCAGAAATCTGAGGTGGATTAGGGATATCTCTCTTCTCTTCCAATAGCCCAACTCCCCATAGATTTTGTTCCCCACTTTTTAGGGATCCAGTGACTTACAGTCCAGCTCATTTAACAATTTAACATTGGATTAACTATTACAAAGAGATATTTACTTTAAATATATAGTAAGAAAAAGCACAAACATTTGCCCTAAACCTGAAGAACATAAATTCCACCCCCTATACTGCCTTGGTCTGTGGGGAAAGGGATTCCCCATGTAAATTAATTTAGTTAATTATCGGTTCCACCAAATTCAGGTTCATAACCCTTTGGGCTAGTGTTCCTGGACCCTGGATCCTCAGAGTTTTGTTGCAGGGCTGGCTGCAATATACAGACTGGGTTCCTGCACCCCTTGATTTCCAGGACTGAAGCTCCTGGGTTGGAGACTTCATTCTCTGCATGCAGATCAGATGTCATATGACCTTATGGGGAGGGAACAGAATAGAGGCAGCGCTAGGCCCTCCTCATTTATCACATAGTGTCATCACCTGTGAGTGAAGGAGTTCTTCACTCCCAAGATGCAGGAAAAAGTCTTGCCTTTTCTCAGTTGGGCAGTTCAAAAGATTCCACAAACTGTTTGCAAAGTCAATGAACAAAGACTTCATGCATGCCCCAATTCTCTAGTCTACATTAAGCATCTTACACATGGGTGATGCCTACTGAGCATGTGTCAAGCACCCATTATACTCTCATGAAGCTTCCAGTTCATGGGGTAGATGAAACCAACACAGACAACTACTCGATGATTGGATAAGAGAACTATGAGCAAAATACAACTAGTCCTAAAGGTGAAGAACGTTACCAAGCAGAGGAACAAGGAGAAGCTAATGGAGGACCTGGAATTTGAAATAGGATTTTAAGGATCATTGGAAATCTAGCAAATGGAGAGAGTAGAATACAACCAACACAAACTTTTTTTAAAATTGAAAGTAAACGAACCTCAAATAAAAGCAGCTGGTTTTTCAAAGATTTCATAATTAAGTCTTTCCTCCCTAAGTTCTTTCCCTCCACAATCCATGCAAACATTTTCTTCTTGAATGTATTTATTTATTTATTTACAATAGATCAGTATATCCAGCTTTCCCCTGAAGCTACATGCAGATATAAAAAGCCATTTTCACAGTAAATCAGCCTATACCAGAAAGGACATCACATTGAAAATTCACACCTATCTCCCTCTAGACTCAATACATCCCCCATGGATGGGGCAAATTTTCCCCTGTCCACATGCAAGACTATTGCACTCTTATGCTTCAAGTCTTATACAGAAACCAACTTTTTTCAAATTGGGGGGAGGAGGGAAGAAAGTGTTTCCTAATTTCTTTTCAGAGCTAAATAAATCAATATGCTACTTCCCTCTTGAAATATATATATATATATATATATATATGCATATATATATATATATATATATGCATATATATATATATTTGGAGCTCCACAAATGGCACGGTGCTCCACCCACTGATTGTAGCCATTGCCATGGTTCTGGCACCTCACTTCATCACCACTCCCCTACACCTACATGGGCCTGGCAAAATTTTAATGATTGGAAGCCTAGTGAGGGATGTCATGTGACTGTCAGAGTGGCCAGCCAATTGGCTGGGGGGCTGCCTGGGGTTTGCTGGGAAGAGGGAGGAGATTTTCACCATTCTAGCTGGAATCTGGAAAGTGAGAGGACACTACTGTGTATTCTGGGCTGATTCCTGGGTGGTGGTGTTATTCAGGTTTTATAATTTCCCTTTCCCCATTTTATTTCCTTTCCCTTGATCCTACTGATCCTGTTTGTGGTTTTTTTTTTTTTAAGTTTGTTCTTGTTAAATAAATCCTGCTCTGTTTTGAGGGAGGTTCCTGGTCTCCTTCCTTGCCCCAATATTGCGGCAAGCTGCTTAGCTAACACTCCCCAATTAAAAATTGGTCCCTGCAGTGTATATGCAACAACTAAACCCAGGAGCTCATAGTTACAGTAAAAGAAAATAGTCATAAAATTCACAAATTATACTGCTGTTTAGATTTTTTTCAAGGGCAATTTTTAAAATAATGGCTTCTGCCTTTATTGTAACCCTTACTGAAATTTGGTATTTTATAGGTGTGTTTGAGTTATACAAGTATTGCCTTTGACATAAGCAAATTTCCTTTCAGATATAACACTTTCTGGTAAAACTTTTGCTTCATAGGTAAGGATATGTATCCATATCTTATGATATCTATATTGAACTACTTAACATAGGTTTTAAGAAATTTAGCTGGAAATCCTTTTGTGGGATGCCTCATTGTCTTAAAATATAGAACAATGTTGTCATCCTTCATTCTCGAAAAGGACCATGACATTGGGTGATGTCGAGACTTGCAGTGTGAATTGGATTTAAGCGAGGGAAGGCTATGCAAACTCACTAACCTCACTTTCTCCTCCAGAGCCATCTGGGTCCAGTGGCAAGATATACATCAGGATGACTGGAGATGGCCCTGGATGTTTAAGGCAACTGGGGTTAAATGACTTGCACAGGGTCACATAGCTAGTAAGTGTCTGTGGTGAGAGTTCAACTCAGGTCCTCCCAACTTCAGGGCCAGTGCTCTATCCACTGCCCCCAAGAGCAGTGTTATATACACAGTAAATGTTCAATAAATATTTAACAAATGAACAGAAATGCTTATAGAAAATTTCTCTTATAAGTCAAAGTTGTTTGCCACCCCCAAACCCCAACCTCTGACCAATGAAATACTTATCTTCCTTCAAAGACCAACTTAGGCATGACCCTCCTGGATTTTGACAGAGAAAGGGATCCTCCCACCCCTTCTCTCCTTCTGTCTCTGTCTGTCTTTCTCTGTGTCTCACTCTTCCTCTTTCTTTCCCACTTCCTCCTCTCTTTCTCCTTCCATCTATCTCCCTTCCTGTCTCTCCCTCTTCAGATTTATATCCCTTTTTATAAGGGATGAGACTATGGTGGTGTTTGTGTTTCATTTATAAGGAACAGCTTTAAAGGACTATAAAATTTTAATTGTTATAATTGTTATGCTTGTGACCTCACTAACTCAGGCACAAGTCACATGATTTTATAATCTCAACCACAATGGGATCATCAGATGAATAGAGAAAAAAAGGGTGTTTATATAAGTGAATGAATAATCATTTTCTTTACACATCTGGTTACACACCAGATCAAAGACAAAAAATTCTCAATTACCTAGGATAGCTGGAACGTGTAAATAATTAAAACATAGAGATAATCTCCACAATTCATTCTAGGCTATAGTTTCAACCTTTAAGCATAGGATGGGGGGGGGAGGAGAGAAGAGAGAGAGAGAGAGAGAGAGAGAGAGAGAGAGAGAGAGAGAGAGAGAGAGAGAGAGAGAGAGAGAGAGAGAGAGAGAGAGAGAGAGAGAGAGATCAGACACGGAGAAGAGAATCAAAAGAAAAATGTCACAAAAGTCAAGGGAGTGGAGAATATCCAGGAAGAATAAATGATTATGTGTCAAAAACTTCAGAGAAATCAAGGAGGATATAAGCTGAGAAAAGGCCATTAGAGTGAGCAGTTAGGAGATCACAGTTAACTTTTGAGAGAGCATTTCAGTAAAGCAATGTGGTCAGAAGACAGTATGCAAGGGGTTGAAGAATGAATGGCTGCATCAGATGGGTGAAGAGGGGAAAAACAACACAGCAAATATTGGAGGGTCTGTGAGAAGATGAGATTTTTAATACAATATTGGGAGAGATGTGAATTGCCTGATCATCTTAGATAGTATCTGGAATTATGCTGGAAAGTTCAGTATATATCCTTTGATCCAGTAATACTACTCCTGGCCTTACCTCAAGGAAGTCAAAGACAGAAGAAAAGGTCCCATATATACCAAAAAATGTTCTAACAGCATTTTTGTGGGTGAAAAGAATTGGAAACAAAATGGATGCCCACCAATCACAGAACACCTGGCCAAATTGTTGCATATGAATATAAAGAAATATAACCTTGTCTTAAGAATAAATGAATTTAGGGGCAGCTAGGTGGCGCAGTGGATAAAGTACCGGCCCTGGATTCAGGAGGAACTGAGTTCAAATCCAGCCTCAAACACTTGACACTTACTAGCTATGTGACCCTGGGCAAGTCACTTAACCCTCATTGCCCCACAAAAAAAAAAAAAGAATAAATGAATTTAAAGAATTAGGAGAAACTTAGGAAGACTCTTACTACTGATGCAGAGTGAAGAAACAGAACCAGGAAAACAATTTACAGAATGACCAAAATTGTATAAAGGAAAAAACAGGAAAGAGACATTAGAACTCTGATCAATGAAGCATTCATCCTTATATCAAGGGACTAAAGATGAAGCATGCCTCCCTCCACTTGACTGAGAGGTGGTGAATAAGATACACCTACCTAATGTTAGACATGACCAGTGCATTGGTTTATTTTGCTTAATTGCACATGTTTCTTATGAAGGAGGCTTCCACTGAAGACACTGGGTAGAGCAAATGGATAGTCAGGAAATAGTAGCAGCAAACATAAATGATGTTTGCTAGCAATTTAGCAGTAAAAGGAATAAAAACTATAGTACAACAGCTTGAGAGAGGGCAAATTCACTTCAAGACTTTTTAAGGAAAGGGAAGATCTTGGTCTGTTTGTAGGCAATGGTGGGGGGAAGTGCTAACCAGTAGGTGGAAGCTGAAGATGAAAAAGAAAAAAAAAATGATTAATGGGACTAGGTGGGTGCCACTGTTGGATTGCAAGTTCCTTAACAGTAAGGTCCTGTCAGATTTTAAGCTCAAGGCAGACAAGACCATTGTCTTCTTCATGTTGTCTTTTTCATCTCTAGCCCCATAGAAATGAGTACTATCCCATGCACAATAAGACACTCATAGAATAGGGGTTTTACAAAGTACAGAAATAGTTCTGTAAAAGCTTGAGCAGGGTAGCTAGGTGGCGCAGTGGATAAAGCACCGGCCCTGGATTCAGGAGGACCTGAGTTCAAATCCAGCCTCAGACACTTGACAATTATTATTACTAGCTGTGTGACCCTGGGCAAGTCACTTAACCCCCATTGCCCCACCAAAAATATAAATAAATAAAAAGCTTGAGCAATCAAAGGAAAACCTCTTTCACCCTTCACTTATACCAATAATAGGTGAGTAAAAAAGTACATTGAGGACCTACTTGGTACATGCAATACCATTCCTGCTCTCAAGGAGCTCACATTCTAAAGAGGGAGACAAAACAAAAAGGAGGCCAGCTACAAAGCAGATGAAAAGATCCAGTGATCCCTAGGGATCAATGGCAAAAAGCAGAGTGATAGCTCTTTTTAAACATTTCTATCAATGAAACCATATACATTCCTCATGCTGAAGCATTTCATAGTGCCAAGGATTTGGAGGCAAGAATTTTATTTTCTGAGTAGCTGTGGCTATTGAAAAGGATGGGGCAACAATACCTATGGAAATAGTTTACAGGACACTTCTCCATAAGGGTTACTCTCCTGAATGGATGTTGGCTGTGGGAGCTGGAATGGCAGTAAGGTTAGTGGTCTGCTATTCCTGAGGCTCTTGAGATTACCTGTCCAAGAGCAATTGCTTGGTAATTTGGTGTGGGTGGTGCCAGGGACTTGACTTTTTCTCTCCCTGTTGATGGCCATGGCTTCCTGGCCAGAAGCAGGTCTGATTCTCTGGGTTGCAATTACTGCTGCCTGTAGAATGACTCCTAGGCTCATGGGAAATAATACTTGAGGTGTTGGCAGTGTGATGACTCGCCTGGCACATGCCACCTCCTGTCTCTTCCTCAGGATGCTTGCATATAATGAACCATTTCTATAACTCATCACAATGAAATTTCTCTCTTAGGAGTCTTATTCTCTTAATAACATACCCAAATGTCCCTAAATCATTGTTTGGTCCTAGGCACAACAGTTATGATTTTCAAAAATATTTCATAGGTGGTTGTCACCATAGATTACAGATATTCTCTTCAGGAGGATATTTACAAAACACTTTTGTGGCAGCCAGCTCACATTCACATTGAACACACACACACACACACACACACACACACACACACACACACAAAATGTGCCTCTATTACTTGTCTCATTCCAAAATCAATTATCTTTATCATATCTACCGAATAGGGAGTAGAAATTATAGCTCTTCACCTTATGTTTCCCGCATGCCAATGAGAAGGAAACTACAAATTTATTAAGCTTGACTGGACCATAATAAAATTGATGGAATAATTTTAAGTTGTGGCAACCCATATACACATTGACATCACTTTAACCTCTGAGGCTGTTAACAAGTCCCACTGATCCTCTTTGCAAAGAGGAGAAACTTAATCTTTCCCATTTTGAGTTCATTTGCTCTTAGGACAACCAGATATATTTTCTAAATAAACCTACTCATAAGTGATCAGACAGAAAGCACTAACATCATCATTATCTTCCAAACACATTTATTAAGCATCTATTTCTACATTGCAGGGTTCCTTGAGGCATCCTATAAACTAAGCTAAACAGACATGGCTTCTGCACTCTAGGAATTGAAGAAGAAGATAACATGACTTCTGTACTCTAGAAATTGAGGAAGAAGATAGAAAAACTATAAAAAGTAGACACAAGAAGTTTTTTAAAAAGCCAATCAGGTGAGGCTGATGAATGTTGGGAAAACTGTCCCACACACTTCCATTAACTGTGAGATGAGTGCCGTATTACAATTCTTTAAAATTTTTTATTTATTTATTTTAAACTTATCGAATAAATTAAGCATTTCTATAACACAGTATAATAAAAAATGATCACATATGAAACTGCAAATCTATTTTGTACAATTTGCTATGCCTTTGAAATGTATAATAAAGTTATCATGTAAAGTGTTTTTTTATTTTTTTCTTCTTTCCCCACCCTACCCTAGAGATAAGGCATAAATGTGTGTATATATATGTGTATGTGTGTGTGTGTGTGTGTATTTATGTAAAATCATTCCATGCATACTTCTATTTATTAATTCTTTCTCTAGATGCAGATAGAGTCTTCCTTCATATGTCAGCTATATAAATAAAATTGTATTACAATACAATAAAATAGCTGATGTCAAAGACTAGGAACGTGAGTCCTCAAGAAAGGGCATAAGCATGTTTGAGCAGGAAGAGAAGTGTGTATAATACAACATATTGTAGCAAGCTTTCCTTGCAAGTTAATTTAAAACAAACTTTTGACACTTTATTGTGGTAAGCTTCAGATACCAGATATTATTTGAAGTCCTAATTATCTGTCTTCTTTACCAGCCTGGTAAGCAGCCTGGTGTAGCAGAAAGACCTGGATTCCAATTCTGTTTCTGACACATACCGCTGTCTGACCCTGGGCCTGTATGACACTTAACCTCTGGGTGTTCTGGACAATTCTCTATGGTCCTGATAAGGTGGTGAACTTTGTTGGTAGAGTCTCCTCACTAGGTATTCTCTATACCAGCAGACTCACGACTCCAATCCCTATACCTAACCTCAATATAATTTAGATGCTATTACAGTAGTCAGGACCATAAGAAACTGACAGGTGAAGAAATTCCCTTTTCCAATGCAGGTTACCACCTTACCTGCAATGTCTAGTTTTAGAGAAATACCACTATAGATTGAGGAGAAGTTTATATAAATTCATAAGGGCAGACACAAAGTAAGAGAATGAAGGAAAAGGGATGCTTAAAGCAGGCAGGGCTTCTCCAACTTTTTTGTGTGTTATGGACTCCTTCTCAGAACTGTACTTTTAAATATAAATAAAACACAAAGGAAATACAGAATATTGTTTTGGGTCTAGCATACCCAGAATTTCACTGAGGTAAATCAAAGAACCTTCTCCTTGAGAAACTAAACCAAAGGACAGACACACCTAAAGAGATAAGTGGCACAGGATCTGGACTGAGCTAGCTCCAGGACCACCACCCTTCATTCTAGTTTCCCCTGCCCCTGGGGAAGATAAGATTACGTGTGGCTGCTGCCTTTGTGGCATGAGGACAGAGATGGCTTGAGAGATCCAGAGCCACCCCTCACCCAACTTCCCCCAACCACCACCAGTGGGGGAATAGTCTTCCCCCAATAAGGGAACTTTCCACAGTCAGATGATCACCCCCATCACTTTACTATAAAAGTATCTGCCTGTCTCCTGCTAGAGGAGATAGGTATCTCAGAGCCATTCCTGATCCCCATGAGAAGTCCAAGTATTTCTCTCTTGGTTTCCTTTACCTAGCCCCTAAACAAACTATCATTTTATTCTAATTGGATTTGTGTGCAAGAGGATGTAATCCCTTAAAGAAGAATTCCTAAGAACCCCTACTCCAAACCCCCATTATTTCCCTATAACAATATTTAAATATATACAATAAAACACAAAGGATTACAAAGGAAATAGAAATATATGTGTATTTTTCTCATCTAAATTTACATATGTCCTGAAAACTATTTGTGGGCCTTTTGGGGAGGTGTGGACCCCAACTTGGTTTAAAGCATATCCCTAACTCTCTAAAATCCAACAATCCAGCTTCAGCAATTATTATGCCAAAGGTGCTAGGAATGAAAAGAAGAAAAGTAACAGATTCCCCCCCACCCAAAGAGCTCACAATCCAACAATCAAATTGGGGGGCGGGCAGGTGTCTATAGTATGATAAAAAGTAGTATGTGATGGGGGGAAGGAAAAATCCAAATAAAATATGCTATAAGTAATTTAAGAAAGCTCACCTTTTTTGTTTGTTTGTTTGTTTGGTTTTGGTTTTTTTGTGAGGCAATTGGGGTTAAGTGACTTGCCTAGGGTCATACAGCTAGTAAGTGTTAAGTGTCTGAGGCCAGATTTAAACTCAGGTCCTCCTGACTCCAGGGCCAGTGCTCTATCCACTGAGCCTCCTAGCTGCCCCAAAGCTCACCTTTTTTAAAGGGGAGAGGGTCAGGAAAGGATTCCTGAAATAGGTCC
The DNA here is from genome assembly GCF_019393635.1 of Dromiciops gliroides. Classification (NCBI taxonomy): domain Eukaryota; kingdom Metazoa; phylum Chordata; class Mammalia; order Microbiotheria; family Microbiotheriidae; genus Dromiciops; species Dromiciops gliroides. Next base: position 71,858,062 of record NC_057866.1, read on the forward strand.
CACTTGTGATAGACTTAAAAGAGAAATGAGAAGAGTGTTATCCTCTTTGCCCTAACCCATGAATACTTAAGCTTTCCCAGAGAACTGCTGCCCTGGGGGCCCAATGTCCCGAGTAGTGGTTGACTAGTATATCTAGGTACTCCAAACTTACTCCCAACTTCATTTTACCCTGCCCGGACCCCTGCCCCAACACCCACCCACCCACCCCCATACACATATCTCAGTCACCAGGCTGATGCACAAATGTCCCTTCTTGTCCCCACCCCATCTCCCTTCCAGTTCTAGAATCACAATCAACTCTGCCATTGTTCCTAGAAAGAGTGTGTTCCTCTACTCCTCCATAGCTCCACTAAGCTTTTAACTTTCTAAGCCACCAGCTATCCCTATTAAAATGTAAGCACCTTCCAGGGCAGGAACTACCGAGGTTTGGTATTTATACCCCTGGTTGGTGCTTGACATAGATAAGTTCTGTAAATACGTCTCATTTGTTTGTTCACTCATTCATTTCAAGCATGGGGAACAGCCTCTGTAAATGCCAAAAGGTCTAAGAAGGCAAGACAAGTCTGAGTTGCAGCTATTACTCTAATTTGGTAAGAATATCCAATGTGTAAATTAGAATGGGTGAAATGGGGCTGGGAATGTTTTCAGATTGTTAAATTGAAAGCTAACAAGTTAGTAGTAATACCTTACAGCTACTGAAGGTTTTGAAGCAGAGGGGTGATATGCATTAGGAAGATTATTTTGGCAGCAATGTGAAGGACGAATTGGAAAATAAAGACCCCAGGCTGGGAGAGAGTTAGGAGGACTGCAACAGTCCAGGCAATAGGAAATAATAGGGTGAACTAGTGTATTAGTAGTAGATGTGAAGAGGAGAAACACAGTGAAGATAGAACAGAAATACTTGGAACTGATTAACTGTTGGAACTAAAGAAGAAAGAACCAGAAAGGACTCTAGTCGTGAGGACAAATAAGCAAGAGAATAGCAATATTATATCAAAAACATTGGACCATTTGTATAGTGTTCTAAGTTTTGCAAAGTTCTTTAAAAATAGTATTTCATTTTATTCTCACAATAGCTGACATTGGGGGATGGGGGGTTTATTAGCCCCATTTCACTAGATGAGGAAACTGAGGCAAAGTGTAAGTCACTTGTCCAAGGTCATACAATTAGTATTTGAGGTGAACTTTGAACTCAAATTTTCTTGAGTCCAGGTCTAGTCTGGGCTGGTTTGGTGAGGGAAGTTGAATTCAATGTTGAAAATGTTGAGTTTGACATCAAAAACAACACACTCCAAATGTTTGTTATCTGTTGTGTCAGGAAAATTCTGAAGCATGCCTCTTTGCAAGGAGAGATTTTCAGACTCATGTCTTTCTTGCAGGCAGTAGCACAGATGATAAAATCCTTATGGTGAGGATACTAGATTGTGGAGTTTGGGTTACATGACCTCTGAGCTAAGGTCCCTTGCAACTCTGAAATTCTATGACTTTTAACAAATTTCACCATGCACTTAACTCATGTGGATGGATATAACTTTCAGATGTTACACTAACACTTGTGAATAGGAATTTCCTACCTAATATTCCCACCACATCCATTAGTCTATAAATGGCTAATACTACTGAGGCATGTCACCTCCCTGACCCCCAAAGATCTACATAATTTTCTTTTTTTGGGGGGGAGGGGAGCAGTTTTAAAACTGTGATTTCATCACTGTTGGGCAACATCCTCTGTCATGCAAATAGCCACTTATGCAACTTGTAGCCATAGAGAATTGCCTGAATTACTTGCCCAGGATCCCACAGCCAGCCTATGACAGAGATAGAGCTTGTACTCTGGTCTTCCTCATTCTAAGTCCAGCCCTCTATCCACTAGAGCATGTTGCCTCTCTTTAGCACTTCAAACTGCACAACACTTTTCTCACAATTCACTTAAAAGCTAAAGATCAGAGTGGTTTGCCCAGGGTCATGCAAGCAGTATGATAGAGCCAAGATCTGAATCCAAGTCTCTCTAGACCCCAAGTACAATGTTTGGTCCTCTACTAGATCTTTCTGCCTCTCCATAGATGAAAATTTTCATGTATATTATCCTATCTAAACTCTGATCAATGTTTAGAAGCAATTTCTCTATTGAGTCACTTCAATTCTGTCTGGCTAGGTTTTCTTGGCAAAGATACTGGAGTGTTTTGCCATTTCCTTCTCCAGCTCATTTTACAGATGAGGAAACTGAGGCAAACAGGGTTCAGTGACTTGCCCAGGGTCAAACAGCTAGTAAGTGTCTGAGGCCAGATCTGAACTCAGGTCCTCCTGACTTCAGGCCCAGCACTCTATCCACTGCACCATCTAGCTACTCCCATTTAGAGGCAAAGGGAATAGATAACCTACTTCTCACACTGGGGGAAAATGTGTCACAAAGCTCTTTGGGGCACTAGCTACAAAGTAGCAAGAAGCAGTAGGAAGAGCTAATAGTTGAGAATCTAGAGCTTAGAAATTTCCATTTTTTACTTTATTTCCTAAACCTCAAAGCTTCCTTAAATTCTAACAGAGAACTAAAGTTTGCATAAACACAAAGGTGTCCCTTTCACCTATAGGCAATTATGATAGTCTTCTCTGACATTCTGGGCCAGCCTTGTTTCTAAATAGAATGTAAAAATCAAGCTCTTCAACAGTAGAAAGAAAGCTGTCTGACAGGTGATCAGGGAGCCCAGTCATTTGGGTGAATATTATCAACTAGACCTCACAAGGAAAATAGTGGGGTTCTCAATCTTCTTTTTTCAGGTAACTTCCAAGCTTTCCATGATAAGGTTCAATTAAGATGAAAAAGATCAGGTAACTATGCAGGGAGACCCTGATTCCTCTAGAAGCAAATGTCAAATGAGTGACTGCCTTGTTATTTCTGAGGGATTAAGGATAGTATTTATCAATGGTATTGCAGTTGACTTTTCAATGCAATTAACTTTGTATCCAAAAATAAACTGGATTGTTTAACTGCTGGTGTATTAGGCATTGGGGAGAGATGCACCACTGTCTTTGGAAATAATCAGTTTCTTTTAAGTTTTTTTTTTTTTTCCAGGAGCCAAGTTATTTTTCTGCAAAATGTTCCTCCATCCATCCCCCTGCCACACACACCATTCCCTCCTCCTCGGTCCCTAAGTGAAAGGATAGTCAGGCCAGTAAAAATAATTATAATAATAATAAATTAATAAATAATAAAACCCAGTTATATTGATAGACCCAGTTCAAGACAGATGCCAAGTGAATTGATCTGAATAAGTTAAATGGGAGAACATACTTCTAAGAATCAATGTTGGTGCTAATTTGGCTAATTTTTGTAGAGTTTTTTAAATGAATAATTTCCTCAATTCATCTTTTAGATTTTGATACTTCTATCCCTCCTTCCCACTCCCACATATACATACAGATCCATACATTCATGGGTCAGATCTCTATCAGGTGAGTATACCTAGAGGTGATACATTAATCTGTTCCAATACGTATTTACCCCATTTTGTTTTTATTACCTCATGTTCAGTGATTAACCTGAGAGATCCAGACACATCTTTTTAATAAATCAGTTGGTCTTACTTCTCCAACATTAGCCCTCCTCCATTCTTTGCACAGAACACTTCCCAGAGTCAACTTTTACCAATATTATGAAAATCAAACAGAAAGACTTCTTTCTGGGTTGGGGGGAGAATAAAGATGAAGCAGGAAGGAAATAAAAAGAATAAATTCCAAGGAAAAGAGAAGACCACAGATATTGAACCTTAAAGGGTTCAGGAGCCAACGGAAAGACTGATGAGTAGTAATGCGGCTTTTCAGAGCTAGCCTTACCATTACTGCACACTTTAAGTCGAGTGATTTCAGGAAGCCTTTTATTCCATTGTGAGAGGTGCAAATGTCTCAGGTAAAGGTCACACATTGATGTAAATTTACACTATGTTGTAAATGATTGATATCTTATTCTTACCTGAGAGGGGGTAAGAGGGAATAGAGAGAATACAGAAGCTCAGCACCTGACATGAGAAGAAGGGGTCTGTATCAAGGTAGTGAAGGGAGAGACCGGGGCAAAGATGACAATTTTACATCTGTTAGTCTCATACATTTTCCTGTGCCATATACACCCTGTTAGTCACTATTGTGAAATACTATTATTGTATCCCAGATATAGAGCTATAAGGGACCTCAGAGGTCATTGGTTCAACCCCCTCATTTTATAGATCTGGAAACAAAGATCTACAAAGATTAAACTGACTTGCCTAAGGTCACAAAGGAAGTATTAGACTTGGAATTTAAACTCAATTCCTCTGATTTCAAAGCCAGATATCTTTTCAATTTACAACTTTGCTTCCTTTTCCCTCCCATCATTCATTTAGCGAGAACGTGTCATAGCATGGAATAATGAATAAAGCACTGGCCTTAAGGGATGGACATTATCCTGTTTCTGAAGCTGATTAGCTGTGTGACCATGGGAAAGACACATTCCCTCTCTGAGCATCAGTCCTGGATCTGTAAAACAAGGCATAATAACACTTGTGCCTCCATCATGGGTTTATTGCAAGGAGTAATGAGATATTGCCTGTAAAATATACAAATGTCATTTATGTAGATAATCCTGTGATATCTCAACCTCCCTTTTCTTTATTTAGTCCTTAAAAAGGCTAGCTGTCCATATGTCAAGAGCCAGGCAGTGGGGAAACAAAAAAAGGCGAAAACAGTCCCTGCCCCCATATAACTTACTGTCTAATAGAGAAGATGACATGCAAATATTTATGTACAAACATCATATATATATGGGATAAGTTGGGGGTAATCTCAGAAGGAAGGGTTAACATTTAGGTGGAGTAGAAAAAAGTTTATTGCAAAAGGTTGGATTGTAGATAGACATGATAGAAGCAGGAGGTAGCTAGATGGCACAGTGGACAGAGAGGGGCCTGGAGTCAGCAAGACCTGAGTTCAAATCTGACCTTAGACACTTACTAGCTGTGTAACCCTGGGCAAGTCACTTAACCCTATTTACTTCAGTTTTCTCATCTATGAAATGAGCTGAAGCAAATGACAAATCTCTCCAGTATCTTTGCCAAAAGACTAAACAGCAAAAATAAACAATGGAAGGCAGAGGGTAGAGATGAAGAGGCTAAAAATTACAGGCAAGGAAGACAGCCAAAGAAAATGCACAGTTAGGAAATGGAGTGTCTTGTTTGAGAAATAGCAAGGAGGCCAGTATCTCTACATCCTATGGGATGTGGAGAAAGAGTGAGATTGAGGAAGACTGAAAAAGTAGAAGGGAGTCAAAGATATCAAGATAGGCCTTAAATGTCTAACAGAGAATTTTACATTTGATTCTAGGAATACTAGTGAGCCACATGGCTTTATTGTGCAATGAGATGTGTAGAAAATGATCAGATCTATGTTTTAGGAAAATTAATAGCTGACCAAGTGGAAGATGGGCTACATTCCGGGGAGACTTTAGACGGGGAGGCCAACCAGAAGGTTACCTCAATAGGCATGAGGTCAGAGGCAGAAGCACAGCTAACTACTGGAAATCTTAGACAAGATTCACAATTTCCCATGGCTGAGTTTTCTCAGAGATTAGGTTAGAACGATGAGGCCTGTACTGAGGGAAAAACAGACTCATCAGTGGACAACTTCTCCTCCAGAGAAAATATTACTCTTTCAGAGTCCTAAGGAAATTTGGGCCATGGGCTTAAGTGAGTATCACCTCTGCAAAGAGGGATTCCTCTGTAAAATGCAATGTCATCTCATGCTTGGGGCTTGGGGGCCCAGTGTCTCTGCCTTGGAAGTAGGGGACAGAGGTTTAAGCTAAACCAAGAACAAACAGACGACCTACTTCCCCACAAGGGAAGGGGGGCAGCAAAGTAGGAGGAAAGTTACCAATCCCATGTTGCTTCTCCAGCCAAGAGAAGATTCTAGAGCTTTATGTAATTATCCTGTCATGACCTGAGGCATGATGGAAAATGAAAGCTGGCAAAGGATCGAACATGACTGAAATGACACAGTAACAACAACAACAATGAAATTTTCTCACTTTAGAAGAGAGTGAGAAGCAGACTGATGTATAGAGGAGTGCTGGCCTCACAATCAGGAAGACCCAAGTTCAGGTCAAATCAAAGACTGACTGTACTATCTTAGTGACCTGGGGCAAATCATTTAGCCTCTGAGTGTACCAGATATCTGCCTGAGATTATAAATTTCAGAGGAATTTCCCTTAACCCCTTTCAATTCCAGTGCTTTCGTCTTACAATCATTTCCTATTTTTCCTGTATACAGCTATATAGATTTGTTTGAATTTTGTCTCCTCCATTAGATTGTAAGTTCCTTGAGGGCAGGCCCTGTCTTTTGCATCTCTTGTATCCCCAAACTTAGCATGATGCCTATCACATAGGAGGAGCTTAATGAATGTTTATTGAATTGAATTAAAATGGTTCCTCACTCCTCAATGTGAGTTCCCTACAACAATCAAATCAGAAATCTTGATCAAAAACAGTGCCCCCCCCCTCACTGGGACACCCCTCCTCCCACAGAATCTCAAAGTTTATAGACAGTTCAAAGAGAGGAAGCTGAGCCATAATAAAAGAAATTTAAAAGAAAATTATAAGAAAGGAATTCTCTTACTAACAGGCTCTCTTCAGCTTGGGTCTTCATCTCAAAATACCCAAGGAAGTCACTGGGATTATGAAATGAAACACTATGGACCAATTTTTCTATAGGGAAGACCACATAAGACCCAAAATTCAGGAAAGAATTGATAATAACAGAGAATGAGGAAGAAATGCTGGAGAGAATAAATCAGCAAGGACCCCATCAGGGCATGGGAGTAGACAAGACAACTTACAGATCATTGTCATAAACAGGGCCAACTCAAAACAGAACGGGTTCTCCAGAAAGTGATGCTCTCCGCTTCCACCTAATACCCTGACTCCTGCCTCACTAGAGCTCATCAAATGAAAGCTGGATGACTATGGTGGGGAGGGTGGTGTTATATAAGCAAGCATCTAAGTGGCACTGTGAGGTCAGGAACTCCTGAATTCAAACCTGTCCTCTGATTCTTACTAGCTGTCCCTGGGCAAGTCACTTAACCTGTTTTCTTATCTACAAAATGGGGATAATAATAGCACCTACCTCCCAGGGTTGTTGTGAGGCTCAGAGGACATGAGTATAAGATGTTTAGCACAATACCTGACTCATAGTGCTAGATAGATGATGAAGATGATGATGGTGAAGATGACAGTGGTGGTGGTAGTGGTGAAGACGACGATGATGATGATGACAACGTATTCTGCATCATGAAAGAGATGCAATAGATGATCTGTACATTTTCTCCCATTTATGAGATTCTTCTATATCCAGGAAGTGGCATGTGAAGATGATTCAGCATTTCTCTTGCTCCAAAATCAGTTGTGATTTAGAGATAAAACTCCATTGCTAGCCAATGCCTTCTGCATCTTACAACTTCTTTTTATATGTTCAGAAATTCATGTCATGGTGTAAGGCTAAGTAGCAGACCCTGGAACTATTTTCTTGGTCCCCAGGGAGCAGGTGGCTACTTCTCTTCACAATTTTAGTAGTAACTAGGAAATGGGTGTTTTTCTATTTCTATGACTCACAGGCCCCCATTGGTATTCTTTGCTTATTGATTATCAATTAGATAGCCAGACTAAATTAACTTTCAGAAACAAGTATTTATTAAAGTGGTACAATAAGTAAAGTTGGTACAAAACATCTCCACAATCCAAGGACCCATTAATATATGCCTACATATAGGCATATATTCACAAGTAGTCTCTAAGGCAAGATTTGAACCCAGGTCCCTCCTGGGTTCAATCAAACTAAGAGCAAATATAGCAAAAGGGTAACTCCTAGCTCTTAGTTGCCAGAAGTTATCATGGTGATTCCCTCATGTGTGGTGAACCATTGTGCTCAGCTCCTTATTGTGTTCTGATGCTGCTTTTCTTCATGTGTCTAGCTTGTCTTTGGTTCCTTAATGTATACAGTGGTGTCAGACAATGCTATTCCAATGGTTACTGCAATTCCCACAGTAAGTCTAGGATCTTTGAAAATGTTCAAGTTCAAAAGGCAATCCTTTGGTCAAGGTCAGGGTTGGAGGACAGGAGGAGACAGAAGTTCTTCACCCCAAAAAATTCTGTCTCAGGAGCTTGGCTGGATGACTCTCCCCTAGTCTAGCCAGACATTTAAATGCTGGGTTCCTACCTGCCTTATCTTTTCTCTAAAATCAATAGGTCATAGGGGTGGCTGCTAGGTGGCGAAGTGGATAAAGCACCAGCCCTGGATTCAGGAGGACCTGAGTTCAAATGCAGCTTCAGACACTTGACACTAGCTGTGTGACCCTGGGCAAGTCACTTAACCCCCATTGTCCCACAAAAAAGAAAACTAAAATCAATAGGGCATGAGCAAATCACTTTCATTCAGCCTGAATGCATTTTTTGTGTCTTGTGACTTTATTTCATCCAATAGCTGGAAGCAGACCACTCCTTCCCAGCTTGATAAACTATGTCCTTTGAACTTAATTTAATATCTTTGATTGATTCATTTATTCAATAAATTTGTTTTCACCTGATAAAGGCATCAGGGCATAGTATCTTGTTTATTATTTCAATTGTGGTGGGTATGATTGATTAATTGATTCCATAGACCCCCACCATTATAGCTGCATTATAAGGCATTGTCACCTTTTGATGTCTAATTTATCTCAATGGCATTTTGGGTAATGAATCATTAAGACATTCATGTATAGTTAAAATTAAATTATAAATCTTAAAAATCATGATACATCAGAGATGATACGACAGCCTATCCTAGATGAAGAAACTAAGACCCAAAGGAGAGGAAATGATTTGTGTAAGATGACAGAGTTAGTTATTCGGCTGGATGAGGACTCGGGCCCCCATACTCTTTCCCCAGGATATCACAATACCTCTCAAATTAGACAAATCTCTTGGACTAGGCTGCTTCAAATGTCTCTGAGGAGCAGTCAGTTGTTGTCTATATTATTTCATATCCTAGGTTTTATACTATCAGCAGCATTTGAGTATGAATTAACCACTATGTTTTCTAATTTTTTTAGTCCTTACAATTCATTCAAATCATTCATTCGGCATGTATTAAGTACTTGCTGTATGTAAGGACTATCAAAATATTCCATCCAAAGATTGAATCTGGTTTACATACAAAAAAAGAAAAAAAAGAAAAAAAAGAAAGAAACTGGCTTTGCCCCCAATGAGAAAACAATTTAGGAGAAAAGGTGAGACACTTACACAAAGCTATAATACAAACTAGAATTTAAGGAATGCCACAGGGATACTTGAACAAAGTATTATAAAATGGGGAGGGGGTCGCGGGAGGAAGCAATGATTGTTGTGAAAATTAAATGAGATAATATATGTAAAGCATTTTTCAAACTTTAAACCATTAAATAACTGTTAGCTGTTGTAATGATATGATGATGATCATGGTGGTGATAATTGAAAATATGGTTAACAATGACATAGTGATTTACAGTTTACGGTATGCCTTGGGTATTTTATGTCCTTTGATCATAAGAACAATCCTATGCAATGGATGATATTATCACCCAGTTTTATGTTTAAGGAACCTGGGTCTCAGTGACTTGACCACATTCACATACCTAGTAAGTTTCAGAAGCAGAATCTGATTTGAAAACAGTAGACTCGAAGGTTGTTTTGCTTGGTGAGGAGGGTTCAGTTTTAGGGCCAAAGGAAAAATTCAATGACCATTAGGGTGCAGAGCATATGGTAATGCATTCTCATTAGTATAATTTCCATTGATTAAAAACCAGTTCTGATATTGGGTGATTTTGACAGGGCCAAGGACCTTGTTGGCAAGAACTTTCTTTTCCAGGTCCCTAGAAGCTGTGACTCCTGAGGAAATGGGGGTTACCGCACCTGCAGAGATGATGGCATATTTGGGCTGAGGACCTTCATACAACCTATGTTCTGGTCTGGGGAAGTAGAGTTCAGGGCTGCTGTTTTTGGAGTTCTTGATCTTAGCTGCCCATTGGTGGCAAGCGGAAAATGCTGGTGTGAGTGGTGGAAGGGGAAGCTAGGTCTCCACATGGGTTGCTCCCCTAAAACATGGCTGCATAAACTAGGACAGAAGCAGGGGAAGAGGTGAGGGGAGAAGCACTTCTATTCCACAGTCTTCTGGGCATAAGGTTCTGGGTTGTGTCCATTGGGTCGGGAAAAATGTGGTGGTTGAAGTGGTGACAATGGGTTGCCTTGGTTGACTATGCAACCTTCTGTCTCTCAGGGCCCGTTGCTGGCTTGGTTAAGGCTTGTTTGTGGCTTATAGTTAATAGCTGGTGTTGGGGCAGAGTGGGGAGGTATTGAGATGCTCCCCAGGACAATAACTGCATCTGCCAACCTGGTGTGGGAGGAGCCCGCTATTCCCAGGGTTCTGCCTCCTCCAGCCTCTGAAAGCGATAGTGAATAATCTAAAACACTTTAATTCCTCGTCCATAACAGGGATTATACCCACTTACTTTCTTTCATCGGGTTGATGTGATGACAAAACAAATGAGTAGTTTGTGGAAATACTTAGAAAAGGAAAGCATATACTAGGCAGAAGATTTTTGTTGTATATTTTTTGAAGGAGGAGGGTCCCAAGGAAAAAGAGAGATTGCCAGATAAATATAAAAATATAAGCCTGGCAGATTCAGGGTCTAGGTCCAATTTAATTTAAAGTATCCAACTTTCTTTTGTGATAGTTCACTACAAGAAGAAAATTCAAAGGCAGGCCAGGCACTATTCCTGGGGAGGTCGAGGCTGGTGACTTCAAGTGGGCTAAGCAGATCAAATGTCCAATCTAGTCTAACATCGGTATAGGCCTCCAGTAACAGGAGTCTATCTATTAGACCAGGGTTTTTTAACTTTTTCCACTCATGACCCCTTTTCATCAGGGAAATTTTTTGCTGTTGCCAAATTTTTTTTGACCCCCACATTCAGTTGCACAACTCCATATGAGGTCATGACCTTTAAGAAGTTTTGAACTGGCCCATCATGAAAAAAAAAATGGATCAAGTCAAAGCTCCCATGCCTAGCTGTAGAGGGATTGCCTTATTAATGGCCACTGCACTTTCAGCCTGAGTGGCATAGAAAGACCCAATCTCAAAACAAAACAAAACAAAACAAAACAAAACAAAACAAAAATTTAAAATAAAAAAACAGAGATAATCTCTAACCATGGAGTTTTGTTTACTTAAGGAAAACAATATCTGAGACAAGATTCACCGAATGTCGCAGACAAGCCAATTTTCCCCTAAAGGAGGAAAAAATAAATACATACAACCATAAGGCAGATCATGTACTTCTCAACTGTGAAAGGATATTCACCCCTTGCTTTTACATTGACACTGTTATTACTACTATTATAGCTAAATCTTCTCATTTCTCTGACATTATTAACCATGACAATTGTGGCCATGAGGCTCCATTTCATGGGGGAGATCACCTATTAAAACCGAGAACAATCACATTGTCTTCCACAGCACTTACAGAATTGCTTTGTGCCTGTTAGATATTTCCTAGATTCCCTCCTACTTCCTATACCCTCCCTCCTACACCCACAATCAAAATAGATGCTGCTTCTTTTGTGTGGATTACCATGTGTCTAGAATATATTTCAAATGTGCCAATATTTTCCAAAGTCTTAATTATAAATCATAGCAGGATCCACTGAGGTAATTTCTATGGAATTGTCTCCATCGCTTATCAAATCACGAACATGCTCTTTGGCAATCTGACACGCTATTCTGGAAATGTTATCAACACAGACTGGGAAAAAAAAACATACATATATGCACATATACAAATGTATGTGTATGTACGTGTGTGCATGTATTTTAAACATACATATATGTATGCCCTATTTTCAGAACTGGCAATGTAATAAAGTGGCATTTAACAGTGGAGAGAGTGCTAGATTGAGAATTGGTAGGTTCAGGTTCAAGTGCAAACTTTGCCTCTTATTGACATTAGGGAAATTGTTTCAATTCTTTGGACCTCAGTTTTCTTATCTTTATAATGTGACCCAGAGGAAGGGCTAGAGCATTGTTAGAAGGGGAAGGAGCCATAGAGATAACCCAGTATAACCCTTCTCATTTTATAGATGGGGAAACTGAGTCCCAGAAAAGAAAAAAATCACACAGCCAGGGAGTGAGTTAACACTTGAACTCAGGTCAAAGGAGGATTTCTTTTTCTACTGCCCTGAAATAAATTGGTACTTTCCCCAGGCAAAAGTGTAGATGATTCCAGCTATGATGGTAACTCCACAATTCAAAGCATCTTCATTTTGACTGTGATAATTTGATAAAATCAACTGGATTTTGCATGAGGCTTTTCCTTATTTGAATAAATCTGCTCTTTGATAACATACTAATCAAGTTGAATATAAATCCCTCTCCTCTCCATTCTCCATGTTCAATGACTCCAGACCAGCAGCCCTGACATACACCCACCACTAAGTAGTCTTACAACCAAAAAGGAGTAAGGTATACTATTAAAAAACAGTCACAAATGGAAAATATTCATAACATCTCTCAGCCCTAGTGGTACTTGCTACCTGGGAGAGGTACAGTTCATAAAGAAGGTTGGGTCTGTGAGAAATTCTTATGAAAAGGGAAAAGTCTTTGAGATTTTGGTAAAACTTAAATGAATCAAGGGATCAAAGGAAGTGTGATATATGGTTTAGGCCCATTACGCATATGTTACTTCAATGGTTTCCCACTGGTTACTGAATGAAGTTCAGACTCCTTAGGGAGGGAGAGAGGAAAAAAGGAAGGGAGAAAGGAAGAAAGAGAAAAAGGAGGGAAAGAAGGAAGGAAGGAAGAAAAGAAGGAGGGAAAGAAGGAAGGAGGGAAGGAACGAATGAATGAATGAGGGAACGAAGGAAGGGATGGAGGAAGGGATGGAGGGAGGGACGGAAGGAGGGAGGGGATATTTATTAAGACCTACTAGGTGCCAGATACTGTATTAAATGCTTTATAAATATTATCTCATTTGATGAGTATCTTCTAGCATGCAAGGGAATTCATCATCTTCCATCAAGCTACCTTTTCAGTTTGATCCCATTCCACTATCCTTCATATGTGCTGTGCTTCAATCAAACTAGAGTATTACTTGACTGTTCCACAATCACATTGTTCTTTTATTCCTCAGACCTAGAATATCCTGGCCTATCATCATCACCATCACCACCACCACCACCATAATCAACATTTATATAGTACTTTTAAGGGTTGATAATTTTATGCATACATATACATATATGGATATATATGTATGTGCAAAGTTATAAAAGTTATATACCATAGGCATATACTCATTATCCCCAAATGAAATCTTATTCATTCTTCAAGATCCAACTCAAATAACAATCTATCTCCTTGAAAATTTCCTTAAACTATCTAATATTTTTCTTTCTTGAGAATCAAAGAGCATTTTAATTATATCACAAATATGTTATATTTTTATTGTGATTATTTAGGTGTCATCCTCTCCTACTACTGTAAGCTTCTTGCAAACAAGTATAATCACACACTAAATATATGTCTACATATGTATTCATTTAGGTATTGAAAACACCCTTCAATTGGCAAAGTGAATAGAGCACAAGGCCTGGAGCCAGAAAGACCTGAGTTCAACGTGATTTCAAACATTTACTAGTGGTTTGACCCTGGGCAAGTCACTTAACCCTGTTTGTCTCAGTTTATCATCTGTAAAATAATCTGGAGAAGGAAATGGCTAATCATTCCAATATCTTTGCCAAGAAAACCCCAAATAAGGCAATGAAGAGTCGGGCACCACTGAAACAACTCAACAAGAACAACTGTATCTATATCTATATCTATCTGTCTGTTTGTACTTCCATCTGTCCATCTATCTATATATAACTAAATAGAAATAGAGATAAAGATATAGTTGTTGTTGAGTTTTCAGTTGTGTCTGATCATATGTGTATATACATATATACACATGAATATATGTACACCCACCAATAATTATATATACATGGATATACACACTCATATATGCAAATGTTGCATCTCTCATCACCCAATTTATGTAGGGATTTGAAAACAATACTTTTGTAATCAATAAATGTTGACTGAATTGGTGAATGTTTTGCATGTCCTTGGGTTACGTTCTCCACAAAAACATCCCAACACTTGGTGCTTACTCCATGCTCCACCTCATCCATCATTTGATACTCTGATTCATCTGGGTATCATCTCCTATTATGCAGATCTCAAACTATGCATGCCTAGTCATCCTATGGGACTCTTGTTCCTTGTTTCCCATAAAGTCACCACAGCCATCCACCTATGTTTGAGATCTTCTTCCAACTCCACATAAGCTCCATTAATGTCAAGAGCAAGAGAAACATCTAGTCTCATAACACTTAAATGAACATGACTTTGGAGGAACTGAAGGTGTATAAGACAATTATAAAAAAAAAAATGAATTTTGTCCTGCCTCCACTAATTATAAATTGTGTGACTCTGGGCAAATTGTTTAATGTCTCTTTCTAGGCTTTAATTTCCTTATCAATAAAATCAGGGGATTGGACTTTATGATCTTAGGTCACTTCTATCACAGATTCCTATATTCATATAAATTTAATTGTACCAGTAGTATCAAAGTGGAAAAGTGCATTATAGGTTACCTTTGTAAGTGATTTTTCATTATCTTCAGGGAAAAAAACAAAATAAACAAACAAACAAACAAAACCAACCTCTTATCTTTCCTTTGCACGTCCTTACCTGAAAATTATTGGGTAATAGGGGGCAATGAAGTCTACAGACAATGCCCTGCTGTCTATATCCCCAAACCCCCTATACTATGGACAGTCACAAAGATCCTAAGGGCCCAAATTGGCTCTTGAGCTCTTCACCAATTGGCCACTTGCCACTTGGAGACAGTTCAAATGAACAAGCTGCCTTTTCTTTCTACATATTGGTTTCTCCCCCATTTGAAAACAAAACTCTTCTCCATCTGCTTGCTTCTGGGATATTCATAATTGCATGCAGGATAATTGGCGGCAACTCAATGTGAGGAGAGCCCTGTTGATTCGAAGCACAGACTCAATAAACGTTTGGATTTCATCGTTTTGCTAAATGGGCCTGTGTCACAGCCAGCCTTCTTAATGTAGGAGTTCAAATTAATGGGAAGCATATGAAGAGGGGGTGCTCCTCTAAACCTATTTTCTTCCTGCCTCTCTTTATCTTTTATAAAGCGCCCACTCTTATTGGTGTTAAATGATTGGTTTGGATGGTTTTCCTCTGAGCTCTGGAAGGTCAGAGAAAACAATGCCATAATAAGTCCAAAATGTAGTGGAGATCTATGAGAATTGGGGCATTTTGTCCATGCCATGCATTAAGTGATAGCTCTGAACCCAGGCATTTAGCAGGTCAATTCCCATTTTAATATGTATTTTATTCCTTTACAAAGATCATTGTCACAGAACAAGACATTTCCTTCATGAAAGAAACCATTTTAGTTGGCATGCAATTGGCAAGCAGAAAGGAAATGATTGTGCGGGAGATGAGAGGGTAGGACCTTTATTAAAATTAAAATTATGTACATTCAAACAAAATAGCATTTGAGAAAAATCAATTAGCTCAGGTCTGGGTCATTTTCCCTTGACTAACTGAGCTCAGGTGTTTGATTTTGATCATGTAAAAGCAACTGGCTGGTGGTGTGCAGACATTTGGGGCAGGTTGTGTAAGGAACAGTGGCTTTAACCAGTCCTCTGAATATTGGGGTGCTAATGGAAGGGACTAACAGAAAGAGGTTTCAAGAGCAGTGGCTCTTCAATTAGTCACGAGCTGGACCCTTAAAATAGCTAACTCTCTCAAGCAAGGCTTCTATAACACTTGGAATTTTGCTTCTGTTTATAAGCAGCAAGACCTGGCAACAAGCCATGCTCCTGTAACAACATTAATAAGTGGGAAAAATACTTTCTTCCGTTGCTGGCTTCTTTTTTAATAAAGCTTCAATTTAAGCCTTTCATGAATATTCACTTAATTTGGTTAAACAGAGGCAGCAGGCAATAATCTCAACTTATTAACAATTTTTCTGGGGCTGGGGTGGGGAAGGTGGGGGTGAACTCAACTCAGTAATTAACCAGGTTCATTAAACCGAACAATCAAATGGAGCTTTGTTGGGGGCTTTCTGAAGGAAATTAAAAGTTCAAGTCCTGTTCTAATCATGAAAGTTAATGTTGAAAGGAAAGTATCACAATGTTTTCCCCATGGAGAAACTTTGATGGCTGTAGGAGATCTATATGTTGCACAGCAACCATTATTCTTGCCCAGGGATTAAATGAAGGCCAGCCTTTGATTTAATATAAAACAAGGAATTGACATTTGTTTTTAGGAAATGAATAAATGCCATAAATCCTTCATATTATATAGTTATATATAATATACACACATATAATGTGCATGTGTTATATATGTGTGCATGTATATAATTAATACTATATAATATGTAGGCATCTATATAATCTACAATACAGTTGATATATGCATATTATATATAATATAAATATATATCTGTATTTTGTGAAACAAAAAGCATTGGTTTTATATATACTTGGGGGTTTTTTTGGGGGGAGGAGGGAGGGAGAATCCTAAACCCATGATTTAATCAGTGTAAGAAACTCTTCGTGTGGAATTGTCCTTTATATATTCAGACTGGCAACTCATCTGTAACATATAGTTTGAGAGATTTCCCTGGGGAGCCCTGAGAGGATAAGTCACTTGACTATGGAGTCACACTGCAAGTATACATCAGAAGCACTTCTTGAATCTAGACCTTCCTGATATCAACGTTGGCTCAGTATCTGTCATCCCATGATGCCTCTCTTGCAAAATATATGCACATGTAGTAATTCACATTTCTAGAGTACTTTAAAATTTAACAAGGGGTTTCCTCAAGACTACATTGTGAATTAGGCAATGCTAGCATAACTTACATTTTACCAATGAAGAAAAGGAGAGGCTCAGAGAGATTCATGTATTTGTGCAGAAATGCACAAGTGAAAACTATCAATGCAAGAATTAGAATCAAGCAAACTCCTGACTCCAGGTCCAGAACTCTTTTTCTACCATGCCATAGTTTCTCTCAATATCTGCATGCATATATGCATATATGCATATAAATATATACATATAATTATTTATTTATCTGTTTGTTTATTCATTCATTGATTTGTTTGTTTGCTTGCTTATTTGTTTATTTGCTTATTTATGTTGAATGCATATATCAAATCAAGAAATATTTACTCAGTGCCTACTGTATACAAGAGTCTATGATCTGGGGCAGCTAGGTGGTACAGTGGATAGAGCACCAGCCATGGAGTCAGGAGGACCTGAGTTCAAATCCGGCCTCAGACACTTAACACTTACTAGCTATGTGACGCTGGGCAAGTCACTTAACCCCAATTGCCTCACACATAAAAAAAGAATCTATGATCTATTTTTTTTTGCTAATATAGATATAATAATCTTAGTTAATATTTTTGTATCCATGTAAGATTTGTAAAACATTACACATAAATAATTTACTATTGTCTAGCCTATATGTCTCCATCTTAGTCACAAAAATGTCATAAATGACTTTATCCGCTAGAATATAGATAAGCTGTATTAATAGTATCATATCCTAAGAAAAAAGGAAAATGGCTAACCAGACACTGTAAGTTCTTAATGAGATCGTATTGGTTCTTTGTGATCACCACTTCCTTTTCTAGCTATTTACTAACCATCCATTTAAAATCCATTCTAGAGTCATGCCAAGAACTGAAGTCAAACTCATTCACTTATATTTTCTCCCTTTCTTGAAAAATAGGGTATTACTTGACCTCCATTTCTGAGACACCTTTTCTATTTTTTATAAACTTTCTTTAAAAATATTTCAATGATGCTTTTTGAATTATAATATAGACATTTGCCAACATCTCTCTCCCCACTGAATCTTCCCTTTTAACAGAGACAAAAAAACAACAACAGTAAAGCAAAACAACAATTGAATCTGACAGCATATGCAACACCCCACTGTAGTCCCCTTCAATTCTATAGAGAGGAGAGAAATATGTTTTATCATCTGGTCCCTAGGGCCCAAATTGGTCATTAAAATTAATCAGAGCTTGGCTGGTTTTCTTAGTGTTGTCTTCAATCACAATATTGTAGTAATTGCGTATATAGTTCTGCTAACTCCTTTCTGCACAATTCCATGCAAGTTGAGTTGAGAGGATGCTTCAACATGAATATTGGGTCTCTGAAAAAAATGATCCAAGGGATAGAGCGGAGATATATAAATATCAAAATTATAGAGAAATATGGGAGAGTACTTTTTAATAGCTTTCTTCTTTTTCTGACCACACAGTCACATGTGTTGGAAAGAATGTTGGTCTTAGTGTCATGAGACCCAGGTTCAAATCCCAACTCAGGCCATTCTAGCTGTGTGACTATGAACCAGTCACAACATCTCAGGATCTCAGTTTCCCCATCAAAATGGGAATATTAATACTGGCACTACCTAGCTCATTGGGTGATTGTGAGGAAAAAACCTTTGCAAGGCTTAGTTTAGTAGAATCATATCATAGTAAAAGAAAGGATCTTTCAGACCTTCTAAGCCTCCTCCTACATAAAATTGGAGATAAGAGAGTTTTGTGACTTGCTTGTGGATGCATAGTTAATGCACATTCAGAGCAGGATTAAAGCAGTGTGGAATTATGAGCCATCACTCCTTTTAAGAATTAAAAAAAAAATAACATGACCAATAATGAGATTCTATAGATGAAGAACAATAAAACATAGAGGATTCTAGTAAAATATAAGCTCATTGAAGACAGGAATTATTTCATTTTTGATCTGATTTCCTCAGAGCCTTACTACAGTACCTGGAACATAGTAGGCAAATAATAAATTCTTGTTTATTTGAGTTGATGTGTTCTCCTACATCTCTGAATTCTGGCTGCTGTTTCTTACATATTGTAGGGTTTTTTTTCTTTAAATTCAAGATGCCATCTATGGCATCACTCTGATTCATTTTGTATTTCAGAAATTAACTGGAATTTTAGGTCAGGCAATGGTTTAAAATTTCCCCGGGGTTTGTTCAATGCGGTGCTGTGAGTTTGTGTATTGACTAACTGTCATTGTAATTGTGTATCTAATGTGATGTGACTTCAGTATGTTGCCTTCTCTGAGATCTGTGTGTAGCTTCTGGAATCCCTGATTAGTTCTGGAAAAGAAAGACGTTCTGGCATTCAAGGGAAGAAAGACACCATTTCGGGGGAGTCTCTAGGGACTCTGTACCAGTAAGGGTTGGGGAAACCCAGCATGCCGTGCCTCTGTCAGAGTCAAATTTCTCTCTAGGGCTCCAGGGAAGTTCTTCAGCCCTCCCCTCCCTGTATCACCCCTTCTTCTGGGTCACTGGACTATGAATAGTACTCCTGTGAGGGAGGCATGTGTCCAGGTTGAGTGACAAAGGGAGCAGGGCCAAAGTCATTTTTTGCCTTCAACTGCCACTGAACAAGACCCTGATAGCTTCCTGCCATGGAACTCTAACTTGCATTCGAGGCCCTGGGAAATAATTTAGCTTTCCAAGTGCCTTATTTCACAGTAGATTATGCTGCAGCAGCCCCAGACAACCCATTTAAAATGTGGAGATTGTGTTCATGCAGAGCTCATCACTTCAGCAAAGACGCAGTCGCTGAAGATATGGAGTATCACTACGTCTTCAAAGCATCTTATCATAGCAACAACACCCCCCTCCTCACTTCATTTGGGAATATCTACCACCTACCAATAAAACTAACCCCCCAAAATAATTTTGATTCAAACAACTAGCTTGGAATGCTTACTTTCGGCTAATTTTTAAGCATCAAAATCTGCCATCTAGGGTACCCTTCCAAAAAGAATCCATGTCAGATGAAGGGCTGAAACACTAACTATTTGGTTACCAACACTCATGTGATTACCTTAAATGTAGTAAATATAGGACCCATACAGTATTCAGAGTGGAAGAAAAGAGCTAAGGTCTACAATTCCCATTATTGTTCATGGAAGTCCCATGGTTTTACATCTACTCTACTCTATGCATCCAAGTAGATATTTACCCAGGCTGCCGTCTGTTTCTTTTATCATCAATGACAGACAGAAGCATGAAGTCTTTGTCTGTTTCAGACCTTCCTGTGGACAAAGGCAAAGTGTGGATAGCTCATGATAAACAAACTACCTAAAGAGATTTCTCTGTCCTGGAGAGGTGAAATTATCAATGTCTTTGAGTAAATGGTGTTTTCCTCTTCTAAAGTGAATCTAATGCTAGTAGAAGAGGACAGATGGACAGACCTTGAAAGTTAAGTATCATACTTACTGATGAAGTAGATGAATTGTCAAAGAGGAGTCTGACATTTTCTACCAAAAGTCAATTCTGACTTCCCATGAATGGAGAGGCAGGAGAACAAAGTGAATAAAAATCTGAACCTGTAGTTCAGGACTAGAATCTAACTCTAGACACCAAAGAGCTACGTGACTCTGAGCAAGTCACTTGACATTTCTTAACTACAGTTTCTTCATCTGCAAAAAAGGATACTAAAACATACCACAGAGTTGTTATAAGGTTCTCAGTCAATTTAAAAAATTATTAAGCACATACTATATCCCTGGTTCTGTTCTAAGCTCTGGGGATACATAAAAAGATAAAAACAAAAACAAAAACCAAACAAAAAAATAGCTACTGCTCCTAAGGAGTTCAGTCTAATGAGGGAGACATCGTGCTAACAACTATGTACAAACAAGCTATAAACAGGATAAATTAGATATAATCAACAAAGCAAAAGCACTAGAATTCAAGAGGACTGGGAAAGACTTCCTATAGAAGGTGGAATTTTAACTGGAATTTAAAAGAAACCAATGAAACCAAGAGGCTTAGATAAGGAAAGAGAATATTTCAGGTATGGGGAGGGGGTGGGGAGACAGGCAGTGAAAATACCTAGAGTCATTATCGAAACAATATGGTACAGACTGAGAAATAGAGTGGTGGATCAATGGAATACAATCCAGATTAGTAAATGACCATAGTAATCAGTGTTTGATAAACCCAAAGATCCAAGTTTTGGGAACATGAATGTACTATTTGAAAAATACTGCTGGGAAAACTGGAGAATAGTTTTTCAAAAACTAGATATAGACCAATATCTCACACTGTATATACCAAGATAAGGTTAAAATCAGTACATGATTTAGATATGAAGGGTGATGCCACAAGCAAATTAGGAGAGGATAGAATGGTTTACCTGTAAGATCTATGGATAAGAGGGAAATTATTATGAAACAATAGATAGGGAGTATTACAGAATTTAAAACGGATACTTTTGATCATATTAAATTAAAAAGGTTTTGCACAAATAAAACCAGCACAGTCAATATTAGAAAGAAAACAAAATAGGGGAAATTTTTTATAGCAAATTTCTTTGATAAAAGCCTTATTTCTCATAAAGAGGACTGAGTCAAATTTATAAGAATAGAAGTCATTCCTTAATCTATAAATGGTCAAAGGATATGGACAAGCATTTTTCACACATATGAAAAAAAAATGTTTTAAATCACTATTGATTAGAGAAATCCAGATTTAAAAATTCTAAAGTACTAGCTCACACCTATCAAATCAGCTAATATGACAGAAAAGGAAAATGATATATATTGGGGGGATGTGGAAAAATTGGGGCACTAATGCTCTGTTGGTGTAGTAATGAATTGATCCAACCATATTGAAGAGCAATTTAGAACAATGCCCAAAAGGCTATAAAATTGTGCATACCCTTTGAACTAGTAATAAAACTACAAAAACTGTATCTCAAAGAGATTTTTTAAAAGGAAAAAGATCTATATGTACAAAAATATTTCTAGCAGCCTTTTAGTGGTGGCAAAGAATTAGAAATTGAAGTGATGCCCATCAGTTGGGGAATGGCTGAATAAGGCATGGAATATAATTGTTATGGAATACTATTGCATAAGAAATGATGAGCAATATGATTTCAGAAAAAATCTGGAAAGAGTTTACATGAACTAATGCAAAGTGAAGTGAGCAGAACCCGGAAAACATTGTACACATAACAGCAATATTATACAATGATCAACTGTGAATAAATTAGCTATTCTCAGCAATGCAATGATGCAAGACAACTCCAAAGGACACATGAATGAAAAATGCTATCCATCTCCAGAGAAAGAACTGGTATAGTCTAAATGCAAATCAAAGCATTATTTTTTTAAACTTTATTTTTCTTGTTTTGTTTTTTGTGTTTTTTCCACAACATGACTAATATGAAAATATGTTTCACATGACTTCACATGTATAACCTAAATTAAATTTCTTGCCTTCTCAATGAGGGGAGCAAGGGGAGAGAGAGAGAGAGAGAGAGAGAGAGAGAGAGAGAGAGAGAGAGAGAGAGAGAGAGAGAGAGAGAGAGAGAAAGGGACTAACTTTGTAACTTAAGATTTAAAAAAATGAATGTCCTGGGCAAATCACTTAACCCTCATTGCCCTGCAAAAAAGCAAAAGCAAAAACAAACCAAAAAAAGAATGTTAAAAATGTTTACATGTAATTGGGAAAATAAAATTTTTAAAGTTAAAAAAGAAAGAAGGAAAATACCCAGTGTCAGGAGATAATTTCATTTTTTTTAAATATCAAGGAGGTGGGGCAGCTAGGTGGCACAAAGGATAAAGCACCAGCCCTGGATTCAGGAGGACCTGAGTTCAAATCCGGCCTCAGACACTTAACACTTACTAGCTGTGTGAACTTGGGCAAATCACTTAATCCTCATTGCCCCACACAAAAAAATAAAAAATAAAATAAAATAAAAATATCAAGGAGGCTAGAGTTAATAGAGGGCCTCATTATGTAAGGCATGGAGAAAAGTTGTAAGGTGTAATATGACTGGAAATGTATATGGAAGGGGGGCTAATAAAGAATTTTGAATGGGAAAGAGAGGATTTTATATTTGATCCTGGAGTGACAGGGAACACTGGATCAAAGAAAACAATGTAATAAAACATTTTACAAGCCTTGACATGCTAGATTAATTTACAATTATCACTATGGAGAATTGGTAGGCTTTGTGGGAAAAATGCCTCGTTCAGATTTTAAGGGCTGTGTGTGTGTGTGTGTGTGTGTGTGTATGCGTGTGTGCATGTTATTTTTGCCCTGTTTCTATCATTATTTAACTTTGAAAGTGTGGTTAAATATATGTATTTCTAAGATTTACAATCTATAGAGTAAGTATATGGTCCCTCTTCCTCATAGGGGTGTTTGAAAATAAAGGATATCCTATGACCGAGGTGCTATGAGCATCCCAAAAGTCAGGCATGATATAAACTCAGAGTATCATTTTATTAACAGAGTCAGCTTCAGAATGATGGAGAGTAGAGAGAGCAGTGCAAAATGAAATCAATCAATCAACAAGAAATTATTGACTGCTTGTATAAGGAGGAGTACCACAAAAGAGTCAAAATACGTGTGAAATGTAAGTAAAAGTATTTGTTATATTCTAGCCAAGAGTCACTGTGTGTTTGGCATTTTCTGTGAAGGGTGCCAGGCTAAAACCTTGTGAACCATGCTCACTGCTAACACCTTAGCCAATTATCAAAGGTTAACAGAGAAAGGAAGGGGAGTAGCCTGGCTGTTTTCCAAGGAGTCTCTATAGAATAAGGAGCTTAATTTAATATATATATATGTGTGTGTGTGTGTGTGTGTGTGTATATATATATGTATATGTGTGTGTATGTATATATGTATATACACACATATAATTATTATAACATTATTATATAATATTATATATTATATATAAATATTATCTATATATGGGAAACACAGAATTCAGGTACCCACAACAGGTAAAAATTCTTCTTTAAATCTGGGAGGCATGGACACTCAAAGAACTCTCCAAACAACCTAAAACTATATGCTATTCTTGTCTTCCTGCTGGAGGCACCCAACAATTATGTGTCCTATAAATTCAAGTTGGTCTATACTTGAGGAGCAGCTGGAAAGACTTGAGAAATATCTTTACATGCTCTACTTTATTAAAGAGGATGAAGGGTTCTTGGGATAAAGGCAGCAAAGCAGAATGGAAAAGAAAAATAAGAAAAAAAACAATGAGAAGTTGAAGAGAAATTAAAACCAATATCAAAAAGTTGTAGAAAAGAATATAACACAGATGAGAAAGAGAAGAAACCTTGTACAACTTTAGCTATATAACTGATAAGACTCTTCCAGAAGTTAAATCTAGACCTACTGAAGATGAAGAAACATAATTTCATGCTCTGCAAAAAAGAAAAAACCCTAAGAGATGCAAGGAAATCTGTCTAGGTTCTAGGCAGAAAAGATGTGCCTTGGTGGTTGGGGGCCCTATGTTAAGGAATATGAAGCACTTGTACAAGGTGAATTGGTCTTCCTAGAATGTTTCTATGAGATTTAACTGAGAGACTGCCAAGAGTTATCAAACACACCAACTGTTACCCTCTTATGTTGATTCATATGGGAATGGATAGAACTGCCAAAAGAAACCTGGAATATATCTCTAATGGCTTTAAAGTCCTTGGTAAAAATCTGAAGGATATGGGGGTACTGATGGTGGCATCATTTTTTCGTCAAATTGAAGGTCATGAGTTTGGAAGAAAACTGAGACTATGGAAAGTGACCTTCTGGCTAAAGAGGCAGTGTCAAAGAACAGAATTTGGTCATCTAGACTATGGTTTAAAATACCAAAATACTAACCTCTCAGAAATTGGGTGCATTGTATGAGGTTTGAAAAACAAGTGTTTAGCCAGAGACTCATTTGTTGGGTCAAGAAAATATTAAAATGCAATGTGCATGTATAAAGAAAAATTTCTGAATTAAACAGTCGAATGGAATACTGTCAAAGGAATGACATAGAAAGAAAAAGAAAAAATAGGTGTACTGTTATTTTTAGTAGAAAAAATAATAGAAAAGAGAAGTGGGAAAAATATATGTGTTGTTCAGTTACTTCATTTGTGTCTGACTCTGTGACTCCGTTTGGAGTTTTCTCAGCAAAGATACTGAAATGGTTTGCCATTTCCTTCTCCAACTCGTTTTACAGATAAGGAAACTCAGGCAAACATGGTTAAGTATCTTGTCCAGGGTCAGACAGCTAGTAAGTGTCTAAGGCCAGACTGGAACTTGCTAAGATGAATCTTCCTGACTCCAGGCCCAGCACTCTATCCACTGTGCCACCTACCTGCCTTTATGCTTTTTTTTCTGCCTATGTCTGTCTGTATCTCTCCCAAAGTCTCTCTCTCTTTCTCTTCATGTATATATATATATGTATATGTATATGCATATGTATATGCATATGTATATATGTATATGTACGTGTATGTGTATATGTATGTGTATATGTATATGTATATATAATATGTATATGTGTATGCATATGTATATTTATAGGCAATACTATACATACATTTATATAACTTACATTTGTGGTATATATTTATGTATCATATATTTTAATATAATCTATCTATATTTGCATATGAATATAATATATAAACACTTTATGTTTTATCAGTATCCATGGTTTCAAGTGCTTGTGTGCAAAGTAGGAATAATTATTGTTAACCTTCTATTTTACTTTAAGAAGATAAATAAAATATTTTAATAATGAAAAGGAGGTGTTTGTTTTCTTTGGTTCAAGAAGCATTTACTAAGTACCTACTATGTGCCAGACACTGTGGACACAAAGACAAAAATAAAGCATCCCTTTCCTTTAAGAATTCACCTTTGAACTTATCCGGCCATTGTGGAAAGCAATTTGGAACTACGTCCAAAGTGCTATTAAACTGTGTATACCCTTTGGCCCCAAATACCACTATTAGATCTATATGCCAAAAAGATCAAAAAAAGGAGGGAAAAGCCCTATTTGTAAAAAAAAAAAATTATATTTATAGCAGCTTTTTTGTGGTGGCAAAGAATTGGAAATTAATGGGATACCCATAAATAGAGGAATGGCTGAACAAGTTGTGGTATACAGTAGTAATGGAATATTGCTGTGCTATAAGAAATGATGAGCCACTGGATTTGAGAAAAACCTGGAAAGATTTATATGTACTGATGCAAAGTAAAGTGAGCAGAACCAGGAGAACATTGTATAGCAATGCTGTATAATAAACAACTGTGAATGACTTAGGTATTCTCAGCAATATAGTGATTCAATATAGTTCCAAAGGACTCATAATGAAAAATGCTATCCACCTCCCAAGAAAGAACTGATGTAATCTGAATACAGATCAAAGCATAATATTTTTCACTTTGTGTATTTTTGGGACTTTTGGGGTCATCTTCCTTCACAACATGACTAATATGGTTATATGTTTTACATGATTGAACATGTATAACATACTTAAAATTGCTTACTATCTCAGGAAGGGGGAAGTGATGGAGGGAGAGAGAAAATCTGGAACTCAAAAATGTTTTAAATAAATGTTAAAAATTGTCTTTTACATATAACTGGGGGGAAGTAAAATTTTTTTTTCAAAAAGTTCACCTTTGTTAAATGAAAGAAAATTAATGAATGCTATGCTTAAAAGTAAAATAGCAAATGTAAGGGACAATGAAATAGCAGTTTATGTCAAGACTACAAGCACTTGCTTGGAATTCTATGAACTTGAACATAATGATGGTTCTAGGTCCATTTCCTTGTATTCTTTGTTTGGTGATCACTTAACATCCACTTACAAATTTCTCCCTGGCTTGAAAACAATCCATTCCCTAGTGTATGGAGATATAAAGACCCATGAATACATTACTCAGCATTCACAAGAAAGACTTGTGTTGGTATGGTTTGGTTTTGTTTTGTTTTGTTTGTAGGGCAATGAGGGTCAAGTGACTTGCCCAGGGTCACACAGCTAGCAAGTGTCAAGTGTCTGAGGCTGGATTTGAACTCAGGTCCTCCTGAATCCAAGGCCAGTGCTTTATCCACTGCACCACCTAGCTGCCCCCGTGTTGGTATGGTTTTGATGTTGGGGTCTAGTTCTAATCAGTCATCTACTGTCATGTCCATTTTCATCTTGTTCTGAAGAACAAGTAATAAATGCTGATATCCTGTTTCCTAATATCTAAATCTCTTCTTTTCCCTTTTTCTCAAAGGGGAAATGAAGGGAATAAGTATTTACATAGTACCTACTATGTGCCAGGCTCAGTTCTAAGCACTTTACAAATATAAGTAGGTATTTTTATTATCCCCATTTTGCAGTTGAGGAAACTGAGGTAAATTGAGTTTAGCTACAGAACAGATCAAAAATAAAAGGGCAGAGTGTAGTCCATTTTGACAGGACCATAGAATATATAGAAAGTGACAATATAAGAAAAACTTAGAAAGATGTTGTGGTGCCTAATTGCAGAGACCCTCAAAAGTCAAGCAAAATAGTTGAAATTTTACTCAGTAGGCAACAGGGAATCACTACCACCTCAAAAATTAAGATTTGACAGCAGGGCTATCATTTGTTCTAGTGGTGGTGTTGGTGGTAGTAGTAGTTGTTGTTGTAGTAGCAGCTAGCATTTATGTAGTACATAGTCTGCAAAGTGGTTTACATTCATATTATCTCATTTTGTCTTTACAACTCTGGGAGGTAAATGCTATGTCCATTTCACAGATGATGAAATTGAGAAAAGTAAAGGTTAAGTGATTTTCCCAGGGTTACAAAGTTAAAGTCTGAAGCCATATTTGAATTCATCTTCCTGGCTCCAGGTCCAGTTCTCTATGTACTGTGCCACCTAGCTGGTTCTAAGGTTGGGCTTCAGGCACAATCAAAATAGGGTGAAGTCTTTAAAAAAGGTATTTCTTTTCTAAAAGCAAGTACCATTGCTTGGAACTGCAGGAAACTATGAAAGGGTTTCAGGAGCAGCAGGACCTGGCCTATGTCACCAGCTTCAGTCTGAAAAGGTCTAAGGCATTTCATCTTTGTGACTTTTAAAAATTCTTGATCTCCCCATTGGTCCTGCCAAAAAGGACTTCAAGTGAAGACAAATATAGTAGTGTTTTCAATAACATAGATGGTTGTCAGTGGAGAAATGAACTGAAACCACCGACTTATTCCATCAAGTTTTCTTTTGACACAGCTTGAGAGTCATGGCCTTCCATCTCTTTGGGTCTCCAACTCTTTCAAGTACTTAGTTAGCGTATGTGGTAAGAAGGAACAGTTGGTGCTAGTCTATTTAAATCCTCCTTTGGCATTCATATAGAATGAAAATATGGAACCACGTCACAGTATAACTGTGTGACTATCATGATCTCTGTGTGTACAATTATTAAGTTATGGGAGAGGAGAGGGAAAATACATTAATATCCCACATAGATATTTCAGTAGATCCATGATATCTAGAAACATGATATTTGGAGTATGGATACTCCATCCCTCCACCAGTGCAGACTGTAGCTCAGTAGTACCTTATCATTCCATGATATTCTTCTCTATGTTCTTCTGTAAATGCTCCACAGAGGATCTACCCAGGGTATTGATGGCTTTCTTTTACAAATTTTACAATTTCATTTATTCCTATGTAGAACTTGGACTGGTCACCTATTATTCCTGAATCT
Source organism: Dromiciops gliroides (assembly GCF_019393635.1). NCBI lineage: Eukaryota > Metazoa > Chordata > Mammalia > Microbiotheria > Microbiotheriidae > Dromiciops > Dromiciops gliroides. The sequence continues at coordinate 71,886,745 of NC_057866.1, forward strand.
TTCTCTATGACATCACCATCACCACCTCTTTTTAATATATGTACATATAATACATATACATATATATATATATATATATATATACACCCATACACACATAGAAGTATGTGTGCATACATATTGCTATAATACTCATCCCAATTTTAGCAAGGATTTGGAAATTTTTTCATCATATCTTTGTAAAGAACACAAGTTGGACTTGAAGAATTATAGGCTTATATATGCATATATATGTACATATATATAAAAGCATATGTGTGTATATGTCTGCTATATATACAGTGTGTGTATATATATATATGCATATGTATGTGTGTTTGAAGAGAGAGAGAGAGAATATGAGAATGAGTAGTACAGTGAATAGAAAGTGGGGGCCTTGGAATCAGGAGGATCCTAGTTCAAATTTGGTCTCAGATGCTTATTGTCTGTGTGATCCTGAGCCAATCACTTGACCCTATAGGCTTCCATTTCCTCATCTGTAAAAAATGAGCTTGAGAAGGAAATGGCAAATTACTCCAGGATCTTTGCCAAGAAAACCCCAAATGGAGTCACAGAGGGTTGCACATGACTAAAATGGCAACAACATATCAAGAGAGATCTATTCTTGGGGCAGCTAGATGGCGCAGTGGTAAAGCACTGGCCCTGGATTCAGGAGTACCTGAGTTCAAATCCGGCCTCAGACACTTGACACTTACTAGCTGTGTGACCCTGGGCAAGTCACTTAACCCTCATTGCCCCACCAAAAAAAAAAAAAAAAAGAGAGAGATCTATTCTTGATGGTATCTATTTTTGCTTCTTATGCACAAGTCATCATTAGGAATCTCCTGCAGCATATTATGCTTATGCTTAACATACTTACTCCCATCATATGTCACCTGATGTTTAAATCCTTCTGAGATTGCAACATTCCATATTCTATAGCCATATAGAGGTGCTAGAGAAATATCGATTAGATACAGTCTATCATTGCCTTAGAAAATTTAATCCCTGCTCTATTGCAATTATTCAGGCATTGTTTTACATGTGTCCTCTAGTCTTTGCTAGTGTCATTCCCTAACCAGAATGCCCTCTTCTCCACATGGCCAGATACTATTCATCTATCAAGGCCAAGTTCAAGTTGCACCTCCTCCATAAAATCTTTTGAGACCCTTCCAGCTTGATGTGTTTGATCTCTCCACTAAATTCACAATGGAGCACTCATTATCTATGACCCTGATTTTCTATCTCCTTTATTTTTTTAAAAGTCCTACTATGAAAGGCAGCATGCCATAGTAGAAATCAGGAAGCCCTGAGTCCATGCATCCTGGATGTGTGATACTGAGCAAGCCTCTTAACATCTTAGGGCCCCAGGCAACTCTCTATGATCTGAGTTACAGAAGAACGGCTGATCTGCATCAGTGAAAGGAGTGTTCATGCTGGGAATTCCCTGCTGGGATGAAACCAGAGATCCAGGCCAAGAAAAAGAAAAAGATCAAAAACAAAATCCTCCTCTGATCCCACATTGTTTCATAAAAGTGACCCTTAGTCCTCAAAAGCTAAGCTCTAGCATATCCTACCAACCTAAAAGGCTTTGGGTATAAGCCCAGTAACAGACTCCATGTCTGTTGTCCAAGGAACAAACTGACTAACTTTGGAGGTACTCATCCCCAGAAGGCTGGACAACCATGGATGATTTGAATGTTTTAGTTTTGTTTCATTTTTTGTTTTGTTTTGTTTTGTTTTCAGAAACAGCAATAAATCAGGATCATCTACTAAAGCCTATAGGGGTAGTGATCTGTCCTGGTGCATGGAATATTTACTCCAGTGGAATCATGGATTCTCACATGTTATTACTTATGTTTTATTTTAAAGATGTATAGACCTAAAAGGAACCTTAGATAATATCTATTTTCCATGTATGTATGTATTCTTTCCAACTTCTTAAACTTCTTAAGAAGAACTTCCAAGACCTTTGAATGAAACCTTGACACACTAATGCCTACTGCTGGTCACTGAAAATGAATTAAATACTAGTTGTATGACCCTGGGAAAGTCACTTAACCCTCATTGTCCTGCAAAAAAAAAAAAAAGAAAGAAAGTGAATTAATTCCCAGGAAGCAAGATCATCTGGGAAAATCATACACAGGGATCTTAGGCAAAATCTGTGATATGCGTTAACACTGCTTAGTTCTTTCAAATATGTGCTATATTTGGGGGACAGCTAAGTGGCACAGTGGATAAAACATAGGCTGTAGATTCAAGAGGACCTGAGTTCAAATCTAGCCTCAGACACTTGACACTAGCTGTGAGACCCTGGGCAAGTCACTTAACCCTAATTTACACACCCCAAAAAAATTACTATATTTGGCTCTGGCAAAATATACATTTAGATCTATGCAATTACCCAATCTCTTCCAGGTTGTCAGCAACCAGGGACACAAATGACCAAAAAAACCAAAATAGCAGAATTTCATTGTTGTAAGGGACCTCAAAGGCCATCTAGCTTATCTCATACTGGATCACAAAGCCACCCTACAACAACCTCACAAAAGGTCCTTACCTGAAGCCTTCTAGTTACTGATATACCACTTCCTCTTTCCCCAGAGAAAGCTGGCCCTTAGAACCAATTGCGCCATGACCAGACTCTTCTCTTTTCTTCCGTAACAGAGGAAAAGAGGGTGGCAGACAACTTTCTCAGGACCAGAGCAATGAAGCATGAGTTAGGAGGTCCACATAGTGCCACAGATGCAAGAGTCTTCCTGCACTGGTAGTAAAGGAACCCAGGGTTTCAATCACCTTTATCCCTCTAAGAAGTTCTTATTTCCTGTGATCTTCTTCTATAGGATTAGGCACCTGTCAAGTGGAATGAACCGGCCTCTAACCTGTGGATGGCTGGAGCCAAACAGAACAGGCTAGAGACAGGAAAGTCAGGAATCAAACAGGAGTTTATTTTCAAAGCAAGGGAAATGGCTTGCAATCAAGGAGGGATCTAGACATATGTGCTGAGGCCTGGCCCCTAGTGGGGGGACCCAAGGCACTGTGGGGAGATCTAAATACTTATACCAATGGCTACACAGTGAGCTGTAGCCCTGACAATGATGGGTAACCACAACAATGAGACAAGTTTGATTCATAGCAGGGTTTCATGACCAGAACACGGGCACTTGTCCAAGCTCTTCTAGTGCTTGTCTGAGCTCAGAGAGCACCTGGTGCTAGTCAAAGCAATACAATAATTATGTGATTTTGCCCAAGGGGGAGATCATCCAGAGGGTGAGCGCGAAGGATTGCTGTTATGCCAAGCTCAGGGCACAGCTTGCTTTCTGGGCTTTAATCTAGAAAATAGCACGTCTCCTAATATTTTGACATCTCCCCTTTTTGGCCGAAGGAAGGGGGTCTGAAAGAATCAAGAACGGACTTGAGGGGACCTGCTGGGGAAGCGTGTCCAAGGTATCATTGCAAAACGTCCAATAAGGAAAAGAGAGTAATAGGTCTTGTCTAGACATTGTTTGCTTGCAAGCAGGAAAGAGAGAGGGGACGAAGAATGTAGAGGGATAAAATGTAAACACACACTTAAATCAGGGCCTCGGTTGTTGGGCACATGACAAAAGGGAAGAGAAAAAACCTAGGATAGTAGGCTCAGCCCTTGTCCAGAATCTTTTGAAAGCTGTCTCATCTTAATGTCAGCTGCTCCTGGGTGTCTCCCAATATCTTGACACACCCATCAATCAAAATGAATCAATAAACTTTATTAAGTGCCTACTATGTGTCAGGCTCTGGGCTAAGCACTGGGAATAAAAAAGGAAGCAAAAGAGTACTTTCCTTCAAGGAGCTTACAATCTAGTAGGAGAGAGGACATGCAAACAAATATATGCAAAGCAATGGAAGTACAGGATAAATAGGAAATAATTAACAAAGAGAAAGCACTGGAATTAAGAGGACTTGTAGAAGGCTTCTGGTAGAAGGTTGGATTTTAGTTAGGACTTGAAAGATACCAGGGTGGTCAGAAATAGGAGTGAAGAAGAGAAATCATTACAGGCATGGGGATCACTCAGAGAAAATGCTCAAAGCTGAGAGATGGAAAGTCTTGTTTATGGGACATCTAAGAGGCCAATGCCACTAGATGGAAGAGTTCTTGTTGGGGAGAAAAGTGTAAGAATTTTGGAAAGTAGGGGGAGACCTTTAAATGCCTAAAAGAGCACTTTGTATTTGTGCCCTGGGTAATAGGAGGCCACTTTATTTTATTTAATAAACTTCAGTTTAGGGGCAGCTAGGTGACTCAGTGAATAGAGTACCAGCCCAGGATTGAGGAGGAGGACCTGAGTTCAAATCTGGCCTCAGACACTTGACACTTACTAGCTTTGTGACCCTGGGCAAGTCACTTAACCCTCAATGCCTTGCAAAAAACAAAAACAAAAATAAATTTCAGTTTATTGAGTATTTGTTGGGTACTGCGTATGTGGTGGGAAAGGAGGTTAGAGGGGGAGGATGGGACAGTGGGACATGATCAGACCTGTGCTTTAAGAAAATCAAGTTAGTGGCTGAATAGAGAGTGGATTAGGCTAATGTGGCGAGAGACTTAAGACAGTCAGAACTACCAGCAAGCTATTGCAATAATCAGTGTGCTGTAATGAGGGTCTTTACTAGAGTGGTGGCCATGTCAGAGGAGAGGAGGTATATTCAAGAGAATTGACAGACCTTAGCAACAGCTTGCCAAGATGACAAACCCTGTGTATATCTATTAGGAGACATGATCACCAGATACAGCAAATGAGACCATTTTATCTCATCTGTTTGCGGGAATCCAGGTCTTGGCCAAGCCTTCTCTGATCACCAAAAGAACCAGTTTAGGAGAAGAAAAGATAGCTCTGGGCTCTGGCATCAAGTGCTCCAAAGTGTTTGGCTGAAGTTTCCCCGACTATTGCCATAAGAAACAGGGTTGATAGGGAGAGGTAATTTGTGACCTGTTTATTTACTGAGGGATGCTGCCCTTGAAGGACAATAAGAGATCATATTACATGATTACTACATTTATATCTAAGCAGGACAGCTTCCAACACTCCCTAAGTACATCATAAACTCTGTGTTATGAGGACCACATTTTACAGCAGATATCTTTGAATCCTTCAATGTGCCTACTCTAGTGTGATACATATAGTAGGTACTCAATAACACTAATTGGTCTCCCTGTCACCATTCTCCCTTCTACAATCCATCCTACACACAGCTGCCAAATTGATATGCTTAAAACATAGAAATGATCAATCATGTTGCCTCTACTCAAAAATCTTCAATGGTTCCCATTGCTTCTAAGATACAATAAAAAATCCTTAGTCTGGAATTTCAAGTCCTATATAATATGGCTCCTACTTGTCCAGTCTTACTCACATATGCTCTGTTCTAGAAAAATTGGCTGGCTAACTGTTCCCTGTATCACATTATTCTCATATCCCTGATCTATGCTGTTGCATAAGTGGTCTTCCATAACTGAGACATACTCCTTCTTCATCTCTGCTTTGAATAACAATTAAAGTACAATTCAGATGTCTCCTTCTAGCTGAGACTTTTCCAGATCCTTCCATTTTTTTGGTACTCCCTTCCTCCTGAAATTACTTTGCATGTGCTTGGATTTATTTATTGTTCATTCAGTATCCCCCAGTATAACTTAAGCTCTGTGAGGGCAGAGGCTCTATATCCTTAACACCTTGCATATAGCAGCTATTTAATAAATGCTTGATGAATTGGATCAAATAGAATAAATGGTTTTGTTGGTCTTAGTTGTTTCTCCTCTTAATTCTTTATTCTCCCAATCTGTTGCCATATTCTAGTCATAAATCACATCTCAAAAAGTCATCTAAATCAGAGGTGTCAAACATTCCAGGACTACACGCAGCCTTGCAAAAATCCTGATGGGCAGCCTGAAACTGATTAAGATGTAACTGGGAAAAAAATTAAAGATATAACAAAACATAAGATTACATTTTGCAAGTAGGTCAATATATGACCTACAGGGTTCCTTAGTTAAGGATTAGTGGCCCATTTCTATTTGAGTTTGATACCATTTTCCTAGATTATGTTATACTCAAGATAATGCAATTGTTAATACCTCCATTTACTAAGGCAGAAGAAGACAGAAGGAGGGTAAGTGACAGGGGAATGGTCATATAGTATCAAAGCTGGAACCAGCTATTATATTAGCTCCTCCAAGAAGCCTTCCCAGGTCTCTAACCAAGGTGCTCTCTTGAGCACTTACCCTTTTCTTCCTTGCAGTTATTTGTACATATATTTTCTTTCCTTTAATAGATCATAAAACCACAAATTTAGAACTGGAGAAAAAATAAATTTAACTTCCTAATTTTAAACATTAAAAAAACTGAGGTTTAGGGGGCCGCTAGGTGGCGCAGTGGATAAAGCACTGGCCCTGAATTCAGGAGTTCCTGAGTTCAAATCCGGCCTCAGACACTTGACACTTACTGGCTGTGTGACCCTGGGCAAGTCACTTAACCCCCATTGCCCTGCAAAAAAAAACAAAAACAAAAACCAAAAAAAACAACTGAGGTTTAAAGTGATTAAGTGACTTGCCAAGGACCCCACAAATAGCAAGTGTAATAGGCTACATTTGAACCCAGGTCTTCCTGTCTCTAAACTCAATATGTTTTACATTATGCCACACTGCCTCTAGATTAAAAGATGATTGAGGCAGGAATCAGTCCATCTTTATCTTTCTATCTCACATTGTGCCTCATACATAGCAGTTGTCCATTAAATTTTCATTGAACTGAAGTGAATTAAATGACTCCTATTACTGCATACTATGCTAGGTATGCCAAAAGAAGAAGTTGGGGGTTATAATTTAAGAACAGAGCTCCTGCTACTCTAAGAGGAAAGAAAATCAAACACAAGGCATAGGGTTGAAAAAGCCAATAAGTATCATTGCTTGTCTTTCCAGTGGGTGGCAGGGTATGGGCTGGAGGGAGGAAGAGAATTTAGAACTAATTTTTTTTTTCTGTTTAGAATTTTATTTTCCAAATTACATGTAAAAACAAATTTTAACATCAATTTTTTTAAAACTTTGTGTTCCATCTTGTCTTCCTTCCTCCCTTCCCAACCCTCACCCCCAAGAACTCAAGCAATTCAATATGTTATACATTAGTAGTCATGCAAAATATCTCCACATTAGCTAGGTTGTGAGAGAAAACAAATAAAAACAAAACTTCATATTAAGAAATTGTGAAAAAAATATGCTTCAATCTGTTTTCAGATACCATCAGTTATTTCTCTGTGGTTGGATTTCGTAAGTTCTTCAGGGTTATATTGAATCATTGCCTTGCTGAAAATAACCACGTGCTTCCCAGCAGATCATCTTACACTATTATTGGTTCCCAACTAGGGTGGGAAAGCTTAATTCTTCCTTAGGTCCCACAGACACCCCTGTATTTCCCCCCACCCCTGGCCAGCTGTTCAGCCCTCTCACCTGATCATAAACTTGGTTCCAGAAGACTCCAGTGCTGAAGCTGATTTGAAGGCTCAAGGGTAAGTTTCTCTGGTGCAGCTTGCCTGGGGACTGTGTCGGTGCGATCGCAGGGTTGGCCTGGGCTGGCAAGAAGGTGGAGGAAGACATTAAATGCACAGAGCTCCTGACACAATTATCCCCAAAACTGCAATAAAAGAACACCTGGAGCAGCAAAACACACAAAATGGTGGGCTGAGATTATTTTCCAGCCAAAGACAGCTTAGAGGAGACTGTGCTGGGCCAGTCCAGGTCTTAACCTCAATTTAAAAAATGAATATTAAAATCAATTAATCAATTAATTAATTAATTGAAATTGAGATAAAATTCCTTGATAAATCTAGTGGAGCAAAAAGAAAGAACTAGAGATTTGGTAGAAATCTCCAGGACAGGAGAAAGCCAAAGGAGAAACTGAATAGAAAGGCAAAGGAAGAAATAACTGAACAAAGTAGGACATGGATGAGCAAGAAATGATGGGTTCTAGCCCCAACTCTGCCACTAACTAGCCATTCCACCTATGAAATAGAGAGATAGGGCTCAGTTGTCTTTTAATGTCTCTCCTGGCTCAAGTATTCTTCTATTCTCTGATGGGATGTGCATACACCCCAGGACCAGAAAGAGCTGAAAATAAGGGACCACAGCCTTGGATTTAGGAACAGTTAGTGGCAGTATAAGCAGAAAGCAGAGCCAGCCTTTCCTGCAGGGTAACATTCCCTTTTATAAACTGTACAGAAAATTCACCTCGAACTTTTAATTCTTCAAATAACAAGCTCCACAAATGCCATTATCTGTTTGCTTGTGAATCTAGCATTTATTCTAATACTATGGATAAAACCACAGGCTTTAATATTATGGGACATGGATGGAGTGAGCAATGCTTAATACAATTCAAGATACTCAGAGGTAAAAAGCTGCAAATGAAAATTATTACAATGAGCAAGAATAAAATTATTATAAAGCTGTCACATTTCTAATATTTCATATCACTTCTGACCATAAGCTCACAGCTATAAAAGCAATATCTTTTACTCGTCAATGTGCAGAGATGATGGTTTGCATTCTTCCAGGCCTATGATGGTAAAATGCCTTTAATTATGTTCCAGATAGCTACTTGTAAGGCATTCTTAAACCTCTTCAAGGTCAAAGCCTCCCTTCTTGCTGATCCTTAGATCATCACTCTATGATTTCAGTTTCACTGACAGAATATCTTTTATTCCTGGGAAGCACTACACTGCTGAATTGACCACCCAGCCTGTGGCTAGCAACCCCTGTACCTAAAGTTTCCATTCCTGTACACTTGACGTCTGGGTCCATGATTGTCTCCTTTGCTCCTCTTTAGAGGTCAGTCAAACTAAAAACTCCACTAGGTTCTTACAGCAACTTGAAGCCTGAATACTGCAAATAGTCACCATCTTCTTGGGCCATTTGGGGTCTTGAATATAAAGCAGATGGTAAACAGCAAAAACCCCATACGGCTTGTATTTCTAGTGACACCTTGTAATGAGAACAAGAATGAAATGATTGGTTGCCAATCATGGGTCTAAGTAGGCACCTTGAAAGCCCATGACGGTACATAGTTTATGTTGAATTTAAGCGATTGCTAGCTATGCTGCATACAGTAATAGACTTTACTCCCAAACCATTAATTTAAACTTGCAGACACCAAAACCCAAAAAAAGAATCATCTTCATGGATCACTGGCCTTGTTAACAAGTAGCAAATGGGATAAACTGTATATTACAGGAGCACCCACTAGCTGAACTCTTGTTAAGGGTATAGCGACATTGAAATTTCTTTGTTTTTAGGGATTTCCAATTTATCCCCTTATGCCTGCCCCCCCTTTCCCAATAGACATCTAATATGGGTAAGTGTGGATTTTGAATGGGTATAAAGCATATAATAAGTTAAGAGTCTCGAGTTAATTGAACTGTGTGGTTAACAGGGACTTGGTGATAGGCACACTCAGGATTATAGTACTTAGAGTTAGAGGGTCTTTAGAGATCATCTAGGACAACCCCCTCATTTATTTATTTATTTACTTATTGATTTGTTTGGTTTTTTCAGGGCCATGAGGGTTAAGTGACTTGCCCAGGGTCATACAGCTAATAAGTGTCAAGTGTCTGAGGCTGGATTTGAACTCAGGTCCTCCTGAATCCAGGGCCAGTGCTTTATCCACTTTATCACCTAGCTGCCCCAAACCCCTCATTTTTAAATAAGCAAAATGAACCTCAGAAAATGTAAGTGACTTGCCCAAGGAGAAGAGAAAGGAATCAGCATTTATATGTACTCTATGCCAGGCACTGTGATAAGTGCTTTACAAATATTATCTCATCAACTGTCTTGGGAATTAGATGCTATTAACATCCCAATTTTACAGTTGAGAACACTGAGCTATATAAAGCTTAAGTGACTTGACCAGGATCATACAGCTGGCAAGTTTCTGAGGCCAGATTTACACTCAGGTCTTCCTGACTCCAGGCTCAGTGTTCTATCCACTGGCTCATTCAGGTGCATTCTGGAACAAACAGCAAAGTGGAAGAGATAAGATTTTAATTTCTAGGTCTTTGGATTCCAAATCCAGTGTTTTTTGACTGGGCTCATGAAGATACACAAAGCATTCACTATGTTATATCTAACTCATTGGTATGTAACCAGCCCCACTCTGTGGGCTTACACACACGTGCACATGCCTTTGGAGAAAATGGAAGAGAACTGTTCTACTTCCCCTCCTTTTAACATATTATTCTACCCCAAGTCGGATACTTTCTAGCTGTGTGATATTGGGAAGTCCCTTAAGATCTCAAACTCTCACACTCCTCCTTTGTTTTATTGTTTTTTTGGTTTTTTTGCAGGGCAATTGGGGTTAAGTGACTTGCCCAGGGTCACACAGCTAGTCAGTGTTAAGTGTCCGAGGCAGGATTTGAACTCAGGTACTCCTGAATCCAGGGCCGGTGCTCTAACCACTGCACCATCTAGCTGCCCCCACTATCCTCCTTTGTAAAATGAAGGTAACAATACTTGCAAGATCTGCCTCAGAGTGATGTTGGGAAGAAACTGTGATATAAACTATAAAGTGTTCTATAAGTGTAAGTTGTTGTTGTTATCCACAAACATCTTAAACATGGAAGTATAATTCAAACGAATTCAAACTTATTGGAATCCTTAGACGTAGTCCCAACTTCAGGAGTCAGGGAGAAATGTTATGCATTCTTTTAGATCTATCAGTGCTCATCACTTCTTCAATACCTCACCTACTGCATTTTTTGTGGGCAAAGTCTTTGATTTACGTTGTGAGCTCCTTGAGGGAAGGGGTTGTGTTTTGACTTTCTGTTTACCCCCAACACTGAGCAAAGTGCTTGGCACCTAGTGTGTTCTTGATTAATGCTGACTGACAGAATCTGATGATGAACTGTTCCACACTACCTAGGCTCATATTTGAAGGGCATGATCATAACAACAATAAAACATGAGGTCTTTCATCTTGCTGGAACCTGTCAGAGCTTGTGCTCTGCTGCTCTCACCTTTGAGAATCCAGGGATACCTCTAGCTCATGATAAGACACCAGAAAAAGATTTAAATGGAAATAATGCCTATTAAACCCAGAAAAACTCCTTCCTAAATAATGCTTACCTGTCCCACCATTCCCCAACTTTGTATGCTAATGGTAGATACTGTGTTGTAAAGAAACCCTTACCATCCCAGAAGAATCCAGGAGATTGCTCCCACATACCTTTTGATTGAGCCAAGATAGATGTCTCCCATTTTATAGAAGTGCTTTGAATGCAAGAACAGTGGTTTGGGATTTTTTGTTTGGTTTTGGTTTTTTGCTTGGTCTTATTTTGTTTTGTTTATCCATGCCACTCCAGCACAGTTCTTCATAGAACACAATAAATCCTTACTGAGTTATTTCCTGACTTCTAGTCATGTTCACCAGTTATCACCTTCAGATGTACTCCCATCACCTACCAAGATTGCCAAACAGAAGGAGAGCTTCATACTCTCTTCTAGGACTCATCCCCTATGTCCAGTAAGTTGCCTTTCAATCACTGTAATAATCACTAGCTGTCTTTAAATAAGCAAACCCCTTCCCTATGTCCCACTTCCCATTCCCTCATCCTCATCCACCTTAAGCCTCATGCTTCACTAGTTTGTTTGTTTTTCTGCTCCTTCCTTGTACCCTCTGAAATTCCCATTACTTAAATAACAATCTTCCCTTCATTTTAGACCTCTTCCTTTTGAGCTCCTCTTCTATCACTGACAGAGGATTAGATTCCCCTAGCTGACTCGACAACTCTGGCCACCCTACAACACTGACTATACTTTCTCTTATTAAATACCACACACACACACACACACACACACACACACACACACACACAGGTCCTAAAGGAGAAGGCAAAATATTCTTTGCAAACACTTTCACTTTCAGACTCTCTCTTTACTTCAATTATTTAGCAACTCCTCATCTTTGAGGTCCCCTTTATAAAAATTTATCATCCAAGAAATTCCCAGGGCAATGATTTACTGATCCCAGGCCATCTTTGATTCTTTCTTAAGGAGTTTAGTAGATATCTCACAGTATTCCTTTCCACTCTAACTGCTTCCTGGAATATAATAGGCATTTTTATTTATTTATTTATTTTTTTGCAGGGCAATGGGGGTTAAGTGACTTGCCCAGGGTCACACAGCTAGTAAGTGTCAAGTGTCTGAGGCGGGATTTGAACTCAGGAGCTCCTGAATCCAGAGCCAGTGCTTTATCCACTGCACCACCTAGCTGCCCCTCATAATAGGCATTTAATAAAGGCTTATTGATTAATTGATTGACCTCAGATATCATCAAGTCCAGATTATATTGAGCAAGATGCTCTTATGGGGATGGGCAGGAAGGTAGAAAAAGGCATTTATTAAGTGCCCACTATATGCCAGACACTACTAAATGCTTTACAAATAAATATTCTCTCATTTGATTAAACAACATCCTAAACTCTAGAGTCCCTTTCAACTCTAAATCTATGATGTTGGGATCACTCAGAATTAATTACCTAGTTCATGCTGGAAGTCTTCAGTGACCAGGAACTCACTGCTTCCCCAGGTAGCAAATTACACTTTTAGATAGCTTCCAGTTATTTATTGTTGTTTCTGTTTGGTCCCCAAAAAAGAAATATGAGAAGACACCCATCACTCACTCACGTGCACAAATCGAGGACATTGGATGTAGAACATTGCATAAGATTTCAGACTTTTATGGCATGTTAGTTTTTCTGCACTATTTTCTCCTTTTAATCTTATTTATAAGGGATGACTATGGCAGGGGCTTAGGGTAGGGAGGGACATTGAGAAATATAGATGTTTAAAAACAAAAGGTAGCAATAAAAATGTGTTTCTAGAAATAAAATAAATATCAGTTCCTGTCTTTACTTCTTTCACATTTTTTGGAAAAAATAATAATTATAGCAAGTAAAGAACTTAGGTGCTTTTTTTTTTTAATTGAAGATTCACCAGAAAAGTGTCCCTTTAGTTGAATGTAAGTGTTTATACTTTATCATATATGTAAGCCAGTATTGTGATGGTTTTTGCAGAACTCATTACTCTTTTCTTCCTTTTGATCTGGTGGTTTCTAGTATACCCCCATCTCAACATCACTTTGTTTCTCTCTCTACTGAGACTGGTCAGATGGTATCTGTCACTTTTATGCCTTCTGATTCTTGTTTTACCTCATGAGAGCATGTCTTCTTGTTATGCAATGCTGCTATACTAACCCATTTTTTTTCTGATCTGTTTCTTTTAAATATATTGCTAAATAGCAATTATGAGTCATATCTCAAAAAGACTCAATAATATCTATGCCACTGAATTTGCCTTCTTGCTTAAATATTACTTCTTCCAGTGAGCCTTCTCTGACCTCTCAGTTGGTAATAAACTCTCTGTACCTTGGATTCCATGGAGCACTTTGTCTTTCTCTCTCATATGCACTCACTATATTGTATTATCATTAATTATATACACATATATATGCATGTGTGTATGTATGTAGGTAGGTAGGTATGTGTGTATGTACGCATGTATCCTACCTCCCTATTATACTAGAATATCTATTAGAGCAAGGGCCTTCTCTTACCTTAATTTTATATCCCTCTCATCTTAGTACTTTGCAGAGTATTCTCTACTTAATAAATCCTTAATACATGCTTGTCGAATGAAAAAGAGTGACATAGATGTATGATAATATGTCTAAAAATGAAATGACCAGTAGTCTCTGAGGAAGGATGACAGGTTAATATCTTAGCCCCAAATCAGGGTAAGATAAGCTCATAACCTATGAAAATTTATTTTGTATTTTAGAAAGGACACTAAAAATAACCATCTCTGATAAAAATTTGCCTAGGTTTTAGGAACTGTGGAGTTTAGAATCATATTAACTGCAAGAAAATTAGATGTTGCATAATTTACAAGCTATAAACAAAGCTAGATAAGCCAATTGGTTGTAGACCCAGAATGATATAGTTGTCTTCTTTATTGAATTGGGTATTCCACATACAACACATCTATCCTCTGCAATAACTCAAAATGCTGATTGTTCCTAGAATGAAGTGCTTGCCAAAGAGAGCATTTGGACTCCTGAGCTTCCTTAATAGACTTGTCTTAGAACTTACCTTTCACGGGGAAAATGAATTCATTAGAATATGATGGAGAATATTATGGGTTTATTTGATGCTGAAATCAAAGTCATTAAAAAACATCTCATGATTATATGAGTGTCTTGTTTGTATGTACCTGTTTTCAGATTCTTCTCCTAATTCCAGAATGCATTAAAAACCAAGCTAAGCTGATATAGTTTAATGAAGAAGAAGAGCTTTTCTGGGCCATGGGACAATTATCATTATCCTCTGTTTAGCATTTAATCCCTTTTACAATTGGGCTCCAGCATATTTTCCTAGACTTATGATATATTATCCTCCCTCACATACTCTACACTTTAGTCTATCTGGACTATTTGCTGTTCTACACTATATTCCATTTCCCATCTCCCTACCTTTGAACACACTGTTCCTCATGCACTGAAGGTACTTCCTCCATACTTCTAATTCATAAAATCCCTTGATTCGTTTAAGGAAAATAAGGTATCATCTCTTTTGTTTCACTTAACAGTATTTAATTTTTCCCAATTGCATGTAAAAATAATTTTTAATATTTATTTTTGTAAGATCCTGAGCTCCAAATTTTTCTTCCTCTCTGCCCCCTCCCCAAGACAGCAAGCAATCCAACACAGGTTATACATGTATAATCATGTCAAACATATCTCCACATTAGTAATGTTGCAAGACAAAAATCAAAACCAAAGGGAAAAACCACGAGAAAGAAAAAACAAAAACATTCAAATAGTCTGACTTGATCTGCATTCAGAATCCATAGTTCCCTCTCTGGATGTAGGCAGCATCTTCCATAATGAGTCCTTTGGAATTGTCTTGCATCATTGTATTACTGAGAAGAGCCAAGTCTATCTTAGTTGATCATGGCATGATGTTGCTGTTACTGTGCATAATGTCCTCCTGGTTCCCCTCACTTTACTCAACATCAGTTCATCTAAGTCTTTCCATTTTTTTTTCTGAAATCTGCCTGCTCATCATTTCTTACAGGAACAACAGTATTCCATTAAATTCATATACTACAACTTGTTCAGCCTCGGTTTCTAATTCTTTGCCACCACAAAAAGAACTGTTACAAATTTTTTTGCACATGTGGGTACTTTTCCCTTTTTATTATCTCTGTGGGATGTAGACCTAGTAGTGGTATTTCTGAGTCAAAGAGTGCATAGTTTTAGAGCCCTTTGGGCATAGTTCAAATTGCTCTCCAGAATGATTGGGTCAGTTAACAATTCTACCAACAATGCATTAGTGTTCCAATTTTCCCACATTTTCTCCAATATTTATCATTTATCATTTTCTTTTTCTGTTATATTAGCCAGTCTGATAGGTGTGAGGTGGTACCTCAGAACTGTTTTAATTTGCATTTCTCTAATCAAGAGTAATTGTGAACATATTTTCATACGACTATAGATAGCTTTAATTTCTTCATTTGAAAACTGCCTGTTCATAATCATTTGACCTTTATCAGTTGGGGAAAAGCTTTTGTTCTTATAAATTTGTTTTTCTATATATAGAGAGAAATGAGGAATTTATCAGAAACACTGATTGTAAAAATTGTTTCCTAGATTTCTGCTTTTCTTCTGATCTTCATTGCATCGGTTTTGTTTGTGCAAAAACATCTTAATTTGCTATAATCAAAATCAATTCCCTTGATATCATTGACCTTTTGTTCTTCCAGATGAATTTTATTATTTTTTCTAACTTTATAATTTTATGGTAGTTTGATTAGTATCAAGTATCATCTCTTACTGGCATCATCATCCCCCTAATTCTTGGGCTTCCTGCCCAAGAAATTACTCTATATTCACTATGTATATTTCTTATTTGCTTTTTTGATGTACAGGTTATTTCCTCCCAATATAGTGTAATTTCATTCATGGTAGGGACGGCATCATTTTTGTCTTTGTCTGCCTGGAAGAATACCTGGTACATTATAGCTACCTAAAGACTACTTAATGAGTGAATTACCTCTAATTCACTTTTGTCTCTGACTCATATTTTGTGCATTGGTTCATAGACATTTAAGATTGTGAGAATTACTACTGCCTCTCTTCTTGGATACCATCTTCTATTAACTACTGTGCCTCTTCACTGAAATTTTTCATATGTCATACATGATTATCTCTGGGCTTAGATATGCAAATATACAGTAATGTCCACTGCTTCCATTTTCAGATGTGTATCTCCAGGCTAATATAGCTTTCAATAGCTTTGATTAGATATAGAGTCATGGATCATTACTGGCCGTATGACCCTGAGCAAGTCACTTAACCCTGTTTGCCTCAGTTTCCTCATCTTTGCCAAGAAAGTCCCAAATATGGACACAAAGAGTTAGACGCAACTAAACAACAACAAAAGATCATTAGAGTTGGAAGCTAAATTAGAGGTCATCTAGCCAAACTCCATCTTTTTGTACATGAGAAACTGAGGCTCAGGGAACTGAAATGACAGTGTAAAAGCAGATCTTCTGAGTCCAAATGCAGAGTACTTTCTGTTATGCTTTACTACTTCATACCTGTCTAAGTATTCATTTCTGCATTTTAAAACCCTGATTCAGAAATCTCAATTCTCCAACACCATCTTCTTAAAAGAATAGTCAACTATTGTTTTATGTAAACAATGCCTATTTGGCATGTAAACTTGTATGTGCAGTTTAGATGTTGAAAATGCATTTGCATCTTTTGAAATTAGCACTAGCTATACAGATATCCTTTAATATACAAAATAGATATATTTTGCCCAAGTTAATGTAAAGAACAATTCTGCATATTGAATGCTGTCTTTCTACTGATTCCCATATTTGAATGGGAGTTGAAGTCTGTATATCTCTAATTCACAACTAAAAGTGAATGTTAAAAAAATAGGCTCACTTTGTCCCATTGGATCTGAGGTGCCTAGAATTGAGCATCTTGAGACTTTTCTCTCAAAGCCTATAAAACATCATTCGTACAGACTAATCCAGTGTTTTTTTAATCCAATGCATTCTAAATTTGGGTTAGTGATATATCTATTTTTCTTTTCATTGCTTTGAATCAGACGTATAGAATCCAGTATCCTATTTGGCACTTCCATGTGTCAGGCCAGTGAGAGAAAAGGAACATCACAAATTTGTATAGAACAATAGTCACTATGGGATCTCAACCAGGAGGAAGACTGGGGGGAAATAGACATGTAATAGTTGTCAACAGTGACAAAGTGTCTGTCATTTTGACTCATTGTTCCCCTTCAGATGCCAAGTTACTCGGCAGGACACAAACGTTGGCAAAACAAGGCAACGCTTTAGCTGATAATTCTGTAATCCGCGGAGCTGGTCCTACTGTCATAACAAGTGGCATGTCATTTGCAGTGTGACTTGTGTGTCATTTCTGGCAGGCACATGGTGGTTCAACTCTCTGCTCCAGGAGGATTACCATTGTCCAAAGATCAAGATCTCTTTTATGTTGTTCATGGGATCTTAAAATTTTAGGATTGAAAGGGAACTCAGAAAACACTTAGTCCAACAAGTACATGAAGTATGTACCTGCTACATGCAAGCATTCTTAACAAAAAGCCTTTTAATTTAAAAAAATTACTGTTTTGATATAGTTAATTTCCTCTATAGTCCAATGCATTTTTATTTTATGTATTTAAGAACATTATTCTGAGAAGTGGCCCACAGGAATTCACCAAACCATCCAAGGGGTCCAGGAAACCAAAAAGTTAAAAGCCTCAGCTCTACAACACAACCCATCAAAACAGTCCTCCCTAACATTATCCTTTTAAAGACTTGAGTGCTTTCATGGGAGTTTGAGAATTTTCCTGGTGAATTTTATTCCCAAGGTCTTGGGCGGCATTTGTCCTATCAAGCTAGGAAGAACAGAATTCCACTAATCAAAGAGCTATGAACAAAGGCCTACTGAAGCTGTCCATAATTCTCCTCCATAGGCTGCGATGAAACAGGCTGTCCACAATGCTAGCAAATGCATGTTAGATTGTGTGTTTTCTGCTGTTTCCCATGGTCTCATCAGAGAGGGCCCTACCCAGAGAAATAAGTACATGAACATTCTTTTTCACTTAGTTTCTCTCTTCCAGTGCTATTGTCATTGTGCTTCCCTGGCTCTGACAATGGCTGTAATTCTAAACCCCATAATAATGTGAGCTCCTTGAAGGCAGGGACTATGTTTTTGCCTATCTTTTATTGCATCACTTAGCACAGTGCCTAGTCCACAGCAGGTATTTAACAAATGCTTTCTCATTTACTGATTGACTTATAGGAAATGCAGGTATTAAGTTCTGACCTCCCTGCCTAGGATACCATTGTTATGTAGTTTTGTTCTGAAAGCAATAGCAAGCAAAGAATCATTTTATCGTTTCCAGTGCCAAGTAACTGTCCTTCCCCTTCCACTCAAGCCCTCCAACTGTAACCTGATAGAGTGGATAAATAAAGAATAGATAAGGTTAATTGTTGAAAGATATTTGTTAGGCTATACTTCAGATAACATACAATGAATCTCTTTCCTCATTCATCAGGTCTGTAAAATGGAAGTTCTGCTGGACAAGTTTCTGTATCTCAAAGATATCCCTCAAAGGGATGCCTGTTTATTAGGTAGAACAAAGATGTAGACAGATCAGATATGTGTATTTTTGTTAATGTAGGCAGAGATAACAAACTATCCATCTGGATAATGATTTTGAAAACTAGTGAAGTAATTAAAGGAAGATGTGTAACAATATCTGCTATGGAATAAATTAGAAATCACAAAGATCCCTGGACTCTGAGTCATGAAATTTGAGTTCAGATATTGGTTTTGCCACTAAGTAGAAGAATGACCATAAGCAATGTCACTTTCTGTTTTCACCTGTAAAAAATGAGGTTATTTGATTATATTAGTTTGAAGTTTCTTTTTAGTGCTAAGACACTAAGTCCCTCTATGTCATTAAGTCAATACTTCAGAGATATGTGTTTTCACTGGTGTTGGTTCTCCTTTAATTGGTGTAGATTTCAACCCCATTTGGCAGATGATCTTCAAGAACTACTATGGCCAAAATTGTTTTGCCCTATGGCCAACTTGGTTATGAGCCTCTCCAAACTTGACTGGGCTGGTGCTCAGAAGATAGACATTGCCAGGTTCATCTGAAGTCTTTCCAGATTTGTAGAATCTACCAAAATATATATTCCAAGAGGATTCTCAATAACTCAAATCAACAAAATATACATTGAACATCCACTAGGTACAAAACACTATTAGATATTGTATCTTGCTCTTAAACTGGCATGTTATCTAACTTCACTTGGGACTTCCCATATGCACGATAAATCTATTATTTGTGTCTAATTGAATTCTTTACGGAAGCTGTGTCAAACACTATAAATTATTCTGAAATACAAATCTCCAACCCCACTCCTTTCTTTTTGTACATGATCACATCCATTTTTTTGAGATGGACACCTTTCAAAACATTCCTCAACTCCCATCCCATGCAAGTCAAATCTTTTTCTCCTAAGCTTTCCTTCTTGTCTTCTTTTTCAGAGAATTAAGTGGCCCTTGTCCTTGCCAAGGTTAATCACCCCATCCCTGAATTTGTGATTCCAGTATCCCGAGGCAGCTAGATGGCACAATGGATAGAGTGCCGGGCCTGGAACCAAATGTGTTCTCAGCGATTTACTACATGTGTTATCCTGGGCAAGTCACTTAACATCTATCTGTCTAAATTTCCCCAAATTTAAAACAGGTATATTAATAGGATCTATATTCCAGAGTCGTGAGAATCAAACATTTGTAAAGGACTTCACTTGGTGCCTAGCACAATGGTAGTTGCTTAATAAAAATTTGTTCTCTCCCTCCCGAGATATGGCTTGCCATATTAGGGATTTTCTCCATCGGTCATCTCATTTCTCTCCAACATCTTAAATCATTCTTTTTCTTCTCTCCCCATTGCCTAAAACCATGATTAGATCATCTCCATCCTAAAAAGAATCTTCCCAACACCACTACTTTTTCAAGTTCTCAACTCATCTTCTGTGTCCCCTTCACCACCAAATTTCTTGAAAGAAAAGTCTATAGTCACTGTTTTTCACTCCTTGGAATCTGGTCTCTGCTCCCCGAAACAGTTGAAATTATCAAAGGTCTGTGATGACTCCCTATGACTCCCTAATTGCAGTTCTAATAACTTTTTTCAGTCCACATACTCCTAGACCTTTCTGAGCCATTAGGCACTACTGGCCACCCATTCTTCTTGAAAGTCTGTCTTTCTTTGACATCTATGATACTTAACTCCCTCAGTTATCCTCTCATATCTTAGATTACTTCTATTTTTTCCTCCACTGTCTCTGTTTCATCATCCTGTCCCCTAAAGCAGTGATGTTGAACAAATAGAAATGGGGGCCACTAAAAAGGACATAAAATCCCTGTGGTTCATATATTGCCTTAGAAAAAAAACATATTAATATTATCTAAGTTATATTGTATTTATATTTATTTTGTTACACATTTCCCAATTACATTTTAATCTAGTTCTGTACCTTTTGAAAGTGTTGATATGTCTGACCTAAAGTCAGGAGTCTAACTTTAGCCCTTTTTCTCTTCTCTCTCCCATCTCTTCCTTAGTGATTTCATCAACTCCCACATTTTCAATTGTCATCCAAATGTGGGCCATTCCTAAATCTATAACTCTAACCCTCAGCTAGCAATTAAGCACTAATCCCACAATCCAAAATCACCTGCAAGACATTTCCATATGAATGTTCCAAAAACCCAACCTGCTTATATCCTACCCAACTTGGAAGTCACAGTTATAAAATTACTTTCTTCAAGAATTTTCCTTTATTTCTAAATTAAAAGTAAAGAATTTATGTTAAAATTTAAAACTTTGCTAGACCTCCTCCTAGCATATTACCATATTGTGGTTATCTGAAGAGCTCCCTTTCTGCAAATAGCACAACTATTATTACATATTTTACTTCTGTTCATGATCAATTTATTCTTAAAAAATGGGAGAAGCAACATGGAAATCGCTGTTTTGGATATCAATAAGGAATAAGTGGGTGCTGGAGTAGGATCGTAGGATTACAGTCTTAGAACTAGAATGGAAACAAAGAAGTTAAGCAGTCTACCTTCTTCATTTGACCGATGAGGAACTGAGCACTAGAGAGTTTCAGTGACCTACCCAGGATCATCAAGTTTAATATTTGATTAAAATTTGAGGTAAAATTTGAAATCAATTCCTCCTGACTCTAAATCTAGAACCTTCTTGACTATGTCATAGTAGAAATAATGGACACTTTGGGAGATTACTCATGCCATCTTAGAGTTTGTGATAGATAAAGAGGCAAAGGCTTAGCCTGCTCTGACATCTACCTTAACTTTTTTTTTCTTTTAGCACAAGTCTCCCTATCTAATCCAGGCTAGAAGCGCAGAAGCCACCCACTTCCCAATCTCACTGATGAGCATGGAAGCATTGACATATTCCATTTCTGACCTGGGCTAGTATGCCCTTTCTTAAGCAATCTGGTGACTCCTTATTCTTGGGCACTTACCATATTAGACCTGGACTTTGTACAAACACCTGATCAGTTTTAGTCCTAATGCAATTAAGGACTCCAAAACTCAAGGGATCCACTAATGTGAGCCTCTCCAGTAGTAGGGATTATAAGAGATGTACCACCATGTCCAATGCAACCTTAGTTTTCAAAGAGTTGATAGAATTGAGAGGGAGTGTATATGGGCTGGAATTGTGTATTAAAAGTCAGCCCAGAAGGCATGTAATGCTCTTAATAAGAAATTCATGTAATTTTAAAAAAAAAAGAAAATTCATGGACACTATGGAGGTACCAATCTATTTGGAAATGGCTGGACAAGATATGGCATACATATATGGTATATGGAGGTTGGGCACAAGTTGAACTGGATAAGGAAGGTGGGATTGATCACCTTATGAGAATTAGTTTTTTAATATCCCATATGGAATGCTGTTGTGGTAAAGGAAATAATTAAGGGAGTAGTTTTAGAAAAACCTTGGGGGGGTGCAGCTAGGTGACACAGTGGATAAAGCATCGGCCCTGGATTCAGGAGGACCTGAGTTCAAATCCAGCCTCAGATACTTGACACTTACTAACTGTGTGACTCTGGGCAAGTCACTTAACCCTCATTGCCCCACCAAAAAGAAAGAAAGAAAATGAAAAAAAAGAAAAACCTTATGACTTGTTTTGACTGATGTAAGAAAAATTGAAAAACTAGAACAATTTATAAAATAACAACATACTAGAAAGTCGAATAACTTTGAAAGGCTTAGGTATTCTGATCAACATGATGAAACCAACTGCAGTTCCAGAGGACTCATGATGATAGTACCCACTTCCAGAGAGAAAGGTGTTTGAGTATAGACTGGAGCATACTTTTGTACATAACTAATATGGGAATTTGTTTTGCTTGACTATACATATTTGTAATGGGTTTTGTTTTTCTTGCTTTCTCAATGGATAAAGTAGAAGGAGGGAGGGAGGAAATCCAAAACTGAAAATAAAATTGAAATTTTAAAGAAAGATACCAGTTAGAAAAGGGAAGAAAATTTATATAATGTAGTGACATCCTATTGTTCACTTCCTGTGAGTTTGAACAAGTCATTTAACCTCCCTCAGCCTCGGTTTCCTCATGTGTAAATCAAGAGAATTGGTTTCTAGATTCCTTTCTTCCTTTGTATATATGGTCATATGATCATAAATAAATAAATATCATAATCATAAAGAATGGTATAGTTTGGAACAAGAGGGCAAAGAACATACAGGATTATGGCATGTGTTGGTTGGGATAATTGTGATGGGTTTATATTCCACTTTTCAAATGAGGAAACTGAAGATGAGAAAGGTTAAGTAATGTACCCAGGGTCAGATCACTATTAAGTGTCTGAGATAGCATTTGAAGACACTTCTTCCTGACATTAAGTCCTGCACTTAAATTACCCCATCATTAGAAGACCTCATGACTAAGATGGAGTTTCCTGTCTCCAGTACTATTAGACCTTGCCACTTCAAAAGTATTTTTCCATCTCTGTCATTAGCTCAGCAAATGAACACACAGGTTGTTTTCATATCCTAAGATGGAGTCCATTTAGTCTTGGTGACTTAGTCTCAATTAAGGAAGCCCAATAATCACACGGATTGAATCAGAGGTGAGATCTGAACCCAAGTCCTCTGACTTTACCTCTAGCATTCTTTCTCCTGCATTGTGCTATCTCATCAGATATGTTCTGGTAATTCAAGTTGTGTACTTTCCCACATTTCTATTACTTGACTCTTTCATTCTGTAGTAGATTCCCACTAGCTGCATGTATTCTTGCCTCACTACACTTCTCCTTAATACACACTCAAAAATACAAAGAAAGTCTTAATACACTAAGCTATAATAATTTATAAATGGAAATGACCTTCAGGGTCATTGGATCTGCTCCCTGCTACTGTAGGATTATGAATATTAAACTCCCCAAATGAGAACCATAACTTTAGAGCAATGTGGCATGGAAGCTATGCCTCTACCTGCCCCAGAGGTCTATATGCACAGTTGCATTGTCTACACAAGCCAGAGCTCATTCTCTGAACTCTGTGTTTGACATATAAAGCAAAGAAATAGCTTAATGGAAGAAAATTTTGATAATTTATAAAGCTTGTCTTTCTTGATAGAGTTGCTTAAGCAGTCTATATTCAGCTCCCAAAAGAAACTCAGATGAAATAATGGTGTAAATTTTAATAAAATATGCAAGGAATTTGAGCATTAAACTTCCCATTATCTGTAGCACCATTATCAGTGCAGGGGTTGTATACCTAATTCTCTGTACATTATGTTAAAAAATTAAAGCATTATGTCTAATGCAATGTCACAGACAATGTTAATGCAGAAATTAACCATCCTACAGTAGAAAAGGAAGGAAAGGGAATCCAAAAGGACACGCTAGAATGATAGCAGAGGATTACTACTTTTAGATTAAATGCTGAGGGTCTCCAAATCTGGGTTTATTAAGAAGACTCAGAGAGAAAACTGACCCAGCACAATCTATTCTTACTTCAGTATCCTTTCAAATATAATTCATCTATGGTTCTGTATGGACAATGGGCTGGTCCTGAGTTGAACAGGATGAGGAGGATGGAATGGATTCCCCCTCTGTAAGTTACTCTAGAAAATGAAGAATTATCTTTTTTTCCAAAACACCAATGATGTTGGTGATATCCAGTGATATTGTGTGACAGTAAGTCATAGAATCCTATTTTTTCTGAAGAACTGAGGTTTTTTGTTTGTTTGTTTTTGGAGGCAATTGGGGTTAAGTGACTTGCCCAGGGTCACACAGCTAGTAAGTGTTAAGTGCCTGAGGCTGGATTTGAACTCAGGTCCTCCTGACTCCAAGGCTGGTGCTCTATCCACTGCACCACCTAGCTGCCCCAGAACTGAGGTTTAATAATGCTCATGGGGCAATGGGTCACTGGTTCCTAAGATCTAGGTCTGACAGGATTTTAAGGGCCATCTAATCCAATTTGCTCTTTTTTTCAGATGAGGAAACTGAGGTCCAGAGAAGTTAAGAGATTTGTCCAAATTCACACACACACACACACACACACACACACACACACACACACATGCATGCACACATAGAGTAAGCATCAACAAAGTGAAGTCGAAACCCAGGTCTTTTTATTCTAGTGGTCTTTCCACTTCATTATATAGTGAGTCATATGTTGAGTAAAATCAGGTTACTTCACATCGCAGATATGAAGCTGGTGAAAACAGAAGTAGTTTAAGTATGCCAAAAGAGAAATGAATGCCATTTAAAAAGCAAAGGATAACTAATGGACAACTTACAGGCTTTATTGTTATATGTCAGCATTGGACTGAGGTGAACTTATGGGAGGGCATGAGCAAGAACATGAATAAGGTATCTGTGGGCAAGCTTCCACCTTCATAATTGCAAAAGGTAACCAACTCTATCTATGCCAGGCCTATGCCCAAAAGAGATCAAAGAAAGGAAAAGGTCCTTTATGAACACAAATATTTCTAGCAGCCTTTTTTGGGGAAGGGGAGAGCTGGAGATGACGGGGATGTCCATCAACTGAGGAATGGCTGAATAAGCTGTGATAAATGAATATTATGCACTAATTATAGTGTAGGGAATAGTGAAACATATGATTTCATAAAGACATGGAAAAGGGGGCGGCTAGATAGCACAGTGGATAAAGCACTGGCCCTGGATTCAGGAGTACCTGAGTTCAAATCTGGCCTCAGACACTTGACACTTACTAGCTGTGTGACCCTGGGCAAGTCACTTAACCCCCCATTGCCCCACACACAAAAAAAAAGACATGGAAAGACTTATATGAACCGGTGTAAAACACAATGAGCAGAACCATAAGAATAATTTATGCTTTAATATCAATATATCAAAATCAGCAGTTTAGAAGAATTTTATAAACTGATAAAGGATGAAATGGGCAGAACCATAACAATTTATACAATAACAATAACACTATAAAAACATTTTTGAAAGGTATAAGAAATATAAAAATATAATCAATACAATGATCATCCATAATTCCAGGGGACTGATGATGAGACATTTATTTATTACAGAAAAATGATAGATTTAGGATATGGAATTGTGTTTGTGTGTGTATATATACACACACATATATAATGCATTATGGATACATACAATGCACATGGAATGTGATATCTGCTGTCAGACTTGTAGCTATGTCTCTAGATTATGCTTAAATGTCTTTCTTTGTCAATAGGAAAGATTCAATGGAGGTAGATATGGGAGTTGGGGTAAATGATGGTGATGTAAAAAAAAAATCATCAAGGAACCCACAAGCAAGAGGGAGGATGTATCATCTAGTGTCACAAGTAGACTGTGAAAAGTTTTTCAGACTTTAACCTTATTTACGATGATATTTTGGTCTCATTGAATTGCTTACATTTTGTTCACAGATGGAGAAAGTGATATACTGACATTGCATACAAATCTGTTTCCTCAACTATAAAATGATCTAGAGAAGGAAGGAAATGGCAAACTGCTCTAGCATTTTTGCCAAGGAAAACCCCAAATAGGGTCATGAAGAATTGGGTCTTACTGAAATAATGCTTACATCAATCAAATAGAGAAAAAGCAGATCAATAAATCAATTGGGCATGCAACTAAAAGAATACAGAAAGAACAAATTAAAACTCCTCAATTAAACACCAAATTAGAAATTCTGAAAGTCAAAGAAGAGATTAATAAAATTGAAATTAAGAAAGCTATTGAACTAATAAATAAAACTAAGAGCTAGTTTTAAGAGAAAAACAATAAAATAGATAAACCTTTAGTTTACTTAATTATAAAAAAGAAAGAAGAAAACCAAATTGCCAGTATCAAAAATGAAAAGATTAAGTTCACCACCAATGAAGAGGAAATTAAAGCAAAAATTAGGAGCTATTTTGCCAACTTTTATGCCAAGAAATCTGACAATCTAAGTGAAATAGATGAATATTTACAAAAAATTAAATTGTTCAGATCCACAGAGGAGGATATAAAATACTTAAATAACCCCATTTTAGAAAAATAAATTGAACAAACCATCAGTGAAATCCCTAAGAAAAAATCTCCTGAGACAAATGAATTTATAAGTGACTTCCACTAAATATTTAAGAATAATTAATTTCAGTTTGTATAAAATATTTGGAAAAATAGGTAGAGTCCTACTAATTTCCTTTTATGAGACAGATATGGTCTTGATAACTAAATCAGTAAGTGCCAAAACAGAGAAAGAAGGCTATAGACCATTTTCCATTATGAATATCGATACAAAGGTTTTAAATAAAACATTAGCAAAGAAAATACAGCAATTTATCACTGGGATAGCACACTATGACCAGGTGAGATTTATGTCAAGAATAGAGAACTGGTTCAATATTAGGAAAACTATGAGCATAATTGGCTATATCAATAATAAAACAGAAATCATATTATTATCTCAATAGATGAAGAAAAAGCTTTAACAAGATACAACACTCATTCCTATTAAAAACATAAGAAAGCATAAAAATAAATGGAGCTTTCCTTAAAACGATAAGTAGTATCTATCTAAATTAAAAAATAGTAGGCTTCCACCAGTTGCGGACAACCATGGATCAGCGCCTTGAAGAACCACAGGCCACAGTGTGGCTGTGAAGTCCGATATGGGAGCCACGGCTCCTGCCACAACAAGGACATCGGAAAATAGGCATTATCTATAATAGCGATAAGCTAGAAGCCTTTCTAGTAAGAACAAGGGTAAAATAAGGATACCCATTATCACCACTCTTATTCAATATTGTTCTAGAAGGGCTAACTATAGCAATAAGATACAAAATTAAAAAAGAAATTGAAGCAATTAAAACAGGCAGTGACGAAACAAAACTATCACTTTTTTCAGATGGTATGATGGTATACTTAAAAAATTGTAGTGAATCAACTAAAAAACTAGCTCAAATAATTAACAACTTCAACAAAATTGTAGGATATAAAATAAATTCATATAAGTTATCAGTATTTCTATATATTACCAACAAAATCAAGCAGAAAGACATAGAATGAGAAATTTCACTTAAAATAACTGCAGACGATATAAAATACTTGGTAGTCTACCAGCTAAGACAAACCCAGTAACTACATGAATACAACTTAAAAAAATACTTTTCACACACATAAAGTCAGATCTAATCAATTGGAGAAGAATGAATTGTTCATATATACAGGCTGTGCCAATATTATTAAAATGACAATTCTACCTAAATTAATTTAATTATTTAGTACCATACAAAATTACCAAAAATTAATTTTTGAGCTAGATAAAACAATAGCACAATTGAACTAGAAGAGCAAAATGTCAAAAATATCAAGGGAATCAATGGAAAAATTTTGAAGGAAGGTGGCTTACCTGTATGCCATCTCAAAATATATAACAAAGTGGTAATCAGCAAAACAATCTGGCACTAGCTAAAAATGGAGTGGTGGATCAGTGGAATAGATTAGGTACACAATAAACAGTAGGAAATGACCATAGTAACCTAATATTTGACAAATCTAAAATTTGAGATTTGGGGACAAGAAATTTTTATTTGACAAAAATTTCTGGGAAAACTGGAAAACAATTTGACAGAAACTAGATTTAGACGAACATTTCATACCATCTAATAAAGTAAGGTCAAAAGGGACACATAATTTTTATTTGGGGGGGGGGCAGGGCAAGAGGGTTAAGTGACTTGCCCAGGGTCACACAGCTAGTAAGAGTCAAGTGTCTGAGGACAGATTTGAACTCAGGTCCTCCTGAATCCAGGGCTAGTGCTTTATCCACTACACTACGTAGCTGCACCCCTCCCCTTCTTTTTTTTTTGCAGGGGACACATGATTTTGACATAATAGGTGATGCCAAAACCAAATTAAGGGAGCATGGAATATTTACCTGTCAGATTTATGGAAAAGGGAAAAATATGATGAAATGAGATAGAAAGTATTACAGGCTGTAAAATGCATAATTTTGATTACATTAAATTGAAGTTTTTGCATAAACAAAATCATTACGACTGAGATTAGAAAAAAGGGGGGGTATATTGGGGGAGGGAATTCAAAGCAAGTTTCTTTGATTAAAAAAAATCATTTCTCAGATAGATAGAGGACTGAATCAAATTTATAGGAATTTAAGTCATCTTCTAGTTGATAAATAGTCAAAGGATAAGACCAGCATGTTTTCAAACAAAGAAAGCAAAATTATCTAAAATCAGATTTTAAAATTTATCTAAATCACTATTGATTAAAGAAATGAAAATTAAAACACTGATTTACCAACTTGCACAAATAAAATTAATATGACAGAAAAAGAAATTGACAACTGTGGGGGGGGATATAGAAAAATTGAGAAAGTAATGCACTGTTGGTGGAGCTATGAACTAATTGGAACTATATTCAAAGGGCAACTGTGCATAATATTTGATTCAGAAATACCACTATTAGGTTTGTACCCCAAAGAGATAAAAGGGAAAGGGTCTTTATGTACAAAAAATAATATTCAGATCAGTTCTTTTTTTGTGATAGCAAAGAACTGGAAACTGAGGGGATATCTATCAATTGGGAAATAGCTGAACAAGTTGTATTATATGATTGCAATCTATTATATTATAAGAAATGAAGAGCAGTATACTTTTAGAAAAACCTAGGAAGACTTACATGAACCAATGCAGAATGAAATGAGTAGAACAAGGAGAAAAATGTACACAGTAACAGCAATACTGTACGATGATCAAGCTTTAATGACTTAGCTATTCTCAGCAATACAATGATCCAAGGCAGTTCCGAAGGACTGATGAAAAATACTATCCTCCTCCAGTGAAAACTACTGATGGAGTATGCAGATCAAAGCATATTTTTTAAAACTTTATTATTCTGGATTTTTGTCCGCATTTTCTTTTTCAACATGGCCAATATAGAAATGTTTTGCATGACTGCACGTGCATAATCTATTATAAGTTGCTTGGCTTTTCAAGGAGGTGTGATGGAAGGGTTCAAGGGAGAGAATTTGGAGCTGATTTTTTAAATAATTGTTAAAGAGGGGTTTTTACATGTAATTAAGAAAAATAAAAATTAAATGTGAAAAAATGAGCACAATAAAAGATCATGTATAAGTAAATGTTGAATTGTACAGTATAGACTATAACTGATCTCAAAATTTAGAGAAATGCAGAGATAAGTGCACCCTTCATCAGTAAGACTTTGTGGAGGGTTGTATGT
The DNA here is from genome assembly GCF_019393635.1 of Dromiciops gliroides. NCBI lineage: Eukaryota > Metazoa > Chordata > Mammalia > Microbiotheria > Microbiotheriidae > Dromiciops > Dromiciops gliroides. The sequence continues at coordinate 71,916,646 of NC_057866.1, forward strand.
GTTTATCTTTATTTTTTTAGAATAATATCTTCTTTATTATACGAGATATTTCTCTTTTTTTGCATTTTTTTAAATTTCACATATAAGGTATTTTATTTTTTCCATTACATATAAAGATAGTTCTCAACTTTTGTTTATACAAGCTTTACAATTTCAGCTTTTTCTCCCTCCCTCCCCTCCCTCCCTCCTCCCCTAGACAGCAGGTAATCTGATATAGGTTATATCTATATATCTATATCGATATCGATATCGATATAGATATGGGGTTCTATGTGTTTAAATGAGGCTGATAAGAACATGTAAGATCAGACAGAAGGTGAGCAAAGCCATACACTTCAGAATGAGATGATAGCAGGGAGGGAAGGAAGGGTAGAATGATCTGACTGGAGCTACATAGTACAGTAAGAAGATCATTTGTTGTGGATATAAAGATCTATTTTGGGGTCCTTGCTCCAGAAAGCATTGGTAGCATAAACTTGGGACATATACTTTGTCTCACTGTATCTGCTTCCTTATCCTACCCACCTCATACGGTAGTTGTCTATAAAGCATTGTGTAAACATTATGGCACAACAGAAATATGAGTTGTTATCATTCTAATTTGGGGGTTCATGTTCAAAAGAGGGGGAATAAAGTTAAATGAATTATTTCAGATTCTTCTAGCTAAAGGAGAGCAGATGGACCCTGTCTAAAAACAGCTCGTGATACCCCTCCAATACTCAGTTTTCTGAGCAATTTGGCTCACTGGAAAGCAATTCAGGGACATTTAGGCTTTCAAACTTTAGTGTGAGTTACCTGTAATTAATATTAATTAAGACAGAGACTCTCTTATTTGGAAAGAGTGTGAGAATCTGCAGGGTTCATTTTCCTATTTGTCAACTTTTATTTGAAAACAGCAGGTGAAATTCTGATTTGAGCAATGTTTAGCCTCAAACTATCATGAAGTTGTTTTGGTATCTATGTAATTGCAAAAGACCGCTTTGGTCAAAGCTCCTGAACACTTTTTATTGCTAATTTTGGCAATAAACCTGTTAATTAGTTAATTGTAAAACATTAGTGAATCAAGCAAAAAGAATCCATCTGTTTATAAAATTTCAAAGATTTCTTCTGGGCATGACATTTAAAAATCAGGGCTAGTACTCACTGTATCTCCTACTGACTACAAAGATATCTTTTTTCAATGCTTATACAGTATGTTTTTAGAGTCAAATTGTATACAATTTGGCTGAGGGTACAGAGAGTATCTGTGATTAAGGAATTTGTAATGGCAATGGGTAACAAGATTTCCTCTGAATTTGTGAAGTGAAGGGCAGATTCCCATCAAACATATTCTCTGCCACTGACCTACTGCTAAATCCTAAATCCAAAAAATAAATTCCAGCAATAGAGCATTCTTCTTTTGAGTCAAGCATTGCCCCCTAGAGCAAGGGGACCTAGGAGACACTTACATCATGGTGTGAAGTAGTTGACTAAATTGCCTTCTGCCATATTGACAGAGATAGGGCATCATGGGGACACTGGACATTTGGGAAGGAGGAGATAGAAAAAGCAAGGGAGAGACCAGAAAGAGATGATCAAAGAGAAATTTGGCCCAACTCACAAATTTTCCTGATGCCCAAGCTTGTACTTCACTTCACAGACTTGGAAAAAAAACAGTCCTGGTTTCCTTTAGTAAACAAGATGTGACAATAAAGTAATGAAGGTAGTTTCCCAGTGGGGCTCATAAACTAACTCTGAAGGCAATTCCTAAAGAAGAGTTACAAACAACCATTGTTGGAATAAATTTATAGTTTCCCAGTAAAACTACTTTGAAGAACAACACTCATTGGGATGTATAAGTTCTATCAAGGGAATGCTGTGGATAGAGTTTACCTAGATTTTAGCAAAGTATTTGATAGCCTCTCTTTCATACTATTCTGAGGGACAAAATGAAAATATGGACTTGGCCATAGTAGTTAGGTGACTTCAAAATTGGTTGAATGGGGGGCAGCTAGGTGGCACAGTAGATAGAGCACTGGTTTTGGATTCAGGAAGACCTGAGTTCAAATCCAGCCTCAGACACTTGACACTTACTAGCTGTGTGACCCTGGGTAAGTCACTTAACCCTCATTGCCCTGCCAAATATAAAAATTGGTTGAATGGCAAGAATCAAAAAGTTGTCACTAAGGATTTGATGGCTTAGAAAAAAGTCACTTGTAGAGGATCCCGGGTACCTGTGCTTGGCTCTGTGCTTTAATCAGTGACATGTATGAAGGAATAGATGCAAGGTTTATCAGATTCAAAGATGATATAAGCTGGGAGTAGGGTAGTGGTATGCTTCAGTCATTTTGAACTGGCTCTCTAAACCAATTGTTAAATTTTTAGTATAAGCATTAAAACCTCAGAAATAGGCAAGTGCTACAAATCAGGGCTTGATTTATGGTCTTGTTGATTATTGAGACTTACAAATGTCATACATAAAATATTAATAAGGCAGATTAAACTTAAAAGCGTGTTCTGAATATATCATTTTTTTCCAGTAGAGCTGGTTGTTAAACATTTACCAGCACACTGCTAAGTCTTCAAGCAAAGGCTATTTGACCACTTGCTGGGTATATTGCAGAGGAAATTATTGCTCAGCTATAGGTTATACCATATCACCTCTGAAAAGCCCATCTAACTTTCAGAATCATTAAATGTATAATAAAAAAATAGAGGCAATGGTGCAATGTTCAAACTTGGAACCAGTTTAATGACTATACTCCAACCTAGTTCTGCTACTGGTTGTGTCATCTTAGGAAAGTTAGTTCATTTACTGGGCCTTGTGTATTGGTTGTACAATGTGATCCTACTGCAAATAAAAGCTGAAAAAAGTGTCTGATGCAACAAACCAATGTAGTGACAGAGGTCTTGGGGAATACTGGAGTGCTTAGCCTCACTTCCTCGTGTATCAGCTCTCCATGGCCTTTTCATTTTCCTCAGACCACCTTCTTCCCAGATGCTTTCTGAAGGAAGTACCCCCCAGGTCACCAAGACTGTGGAGGTCCTGAACAGATGTAGAGACTAGGGCACCACAATCATTCAGTGGATCCAACATTAACAAGGTGATGGCCCTCAGATTTCACGATGCATGGAACATGTCAGCAGCTCTTGACTGAGGATTTCCTTTTCTCACTAAAGGCTTCCCCACCTTCACCCCCACCCCAGAGGCCTTGGCTTCTGATAACCTGTATGTGGAGAGCATAGCTTTCAAACTTGAGGCCTACAAGCAGCTACAAAACTCCCAAATGGGGAGTAGGGGGTAGGGAAACCACATTGAAATGCAATTAGGAAATGTCCAACAAAAATAAATAAAAATAAAATACAATATAGGTAATGTTAATTTCTTGTTTTCTAAGTCAATATGTAGAGGGCAGGGATATGTATCTGTTTGATTTTGATAGCACTAATGTAGATAAAATGAGTAAGAAGAGAGAGGGTACAAATTCTTCTACCCATGACCAAGAGTTAGAAATCAACGTAATCAAAACTGAATTGTGTAAAATCAGTCTGACCATCTACTTTTCTACCAGGTTTGGGGAACTCTCAGCAACTCAAGAATTCTAATACCATTCAGTGCTTCCAACAGGTTAATAAGTTTTCACTTCTGAGTAACATTTTGCTTTTAAATGAGGGTTTCCTGGGAATTCTGAAATTTATCCTACCACAGTGCCCAAAATTACTACCATTCATGTCAATTCTTAATGATCTTTGGAAGACATAGGCACTATAATTTAGTGATGGCATGAGGAAACCACTAATAGTTATTGTCACACAGCAGAAAGAAAAGCCAAGTAGAAATAAATATAAGGCAAATAGTTTTTGAAGGGAAGGAAGAGATAAAGGAAGCTCAGGAAGGGGGCAGTTAGGTGGCACAGTGGATGAAGCACCAGCCCTGGATTCAGGAGGAGCTGAGTTCAAATCCAGACTCAGACACTTGACACTTACTAGCTGTGTGACCCTGGGCAAGTCACTTAACCCTCATTGCCCTTCAAAAAAAGAAATAATAAGTCAGGAGCATTGAGAAAACATTCAGCCTGAATGCAGTATGGGAGTAAGGCACCTAAGAAATTAGAAGAGGGAGTAAAAACATGGAGCAGATGGGAAGGCTAAAAAAATGCGGAAGAGGGAATAGGTAAATATCAAGGAGGAACAGAATGATATTGAAGATAAACTTTATCTCCCTGAAAGATAGCATACCATAGGGGAAAGAATGCTGGACTAAGAGACCTGGGTTGCATTCCTAGTTCTACTATGAACTAGCTGAATATACATAGGCAAGTCATTTCAGATCCAGGAGAATCAGTGTCCTATCAAGAGAGGGCTTGGAATAGACCCTTGAGGTAGATATCAGATATGTCATCCTATCATTTCAGGATGCATTTGAGATCACTAATTTACTTTCCACCAATGGTATTACTGCATGAAAACTACAGGATAGAGAGCCACATATCAAAACTTCCATAATTATGCCTCATACACCTGTTTTGGTAGATAAATGATAGAGTCAGAGCCAGAATACATTTCCAAGGGCTGTTTATATAGTGAATCCATGTTTTAAATACAACTTTTTTTAGCATAGGGGTTAAAAAATCCATCGTTAAATATGCCTGCATATAACGACTCATTTGTCTCATATAATGTCTGATTTAAAGATAAAGATCTTTTTTCAACACTGAAAGCATCCTCCTGCCTATATTCATCTGAATTATAAGATCATTTTCATATCCAAATGGAATATTTCTTTTTATCTGACCAAGAATGAAAATGATACAATATTCTTGGCTAAGATTAAAAATATATCAGGATGGAATATTGATAACAGTACCCAATTTAGAAAAAAGGAGGTGGGATGATGCAGTGTGGAAACTGATAAGAATGAAACAGTTCCTAGCCGCACTGAAATGATAACCTCAATAGATAGATACTAATGACAGATGTCTATGAGATTTAAAAGGAAGACTCCAGGATGAAAAGGAAATAAAATTGGGCATTCTAATAAAAGAAGGGAGAATCTAAAGGCTAACGCTAATTGAATTATGTGTTGTAACCAGATAATATTCCATTGTAGAAAGATGAAAGCCACAGCAATATCAAAGTATCTAGTAAAAAGCCATCAATTGACTCCACACAGTTTATTTTTAAAGGGGCAGATCCTCATATTATCCTCAAAAGTAAGACAATACTAATAAACCGCAAATTTCAATAACTCCGATATTCCAATGGATCTGCCACCCAGTCAATTTGGATGGTTCCTCCAGTGATGTAGATTTCAGCTTATTATGGGTTCTCCTCCTGAGCCTGACTCTTGAACATGGATTTGGGATCAGAAATTTTGGGTGGGAATCCTTGCCCTGCCAATTGTCATCGATGTAACTTTGGCTAAGTCACTCAATCTCATCTGGCTTCAGTTTCTCCATGTTTGAGATGAAGTGACTGGACTAGATGACATAAGAGGATCTTAAATCTTCCATGTTCCCAGAAATCCTCCATGCAGGGCTAGATTGTCAATCTGAAGTGCTCCAGGACCCCCCTCTCATTATCATGAGATTATTAATAATTTATTTGCTTTATGAAGGTAATAAACATGGCCTGTGTACATGCCATGCCAAATATCTGGAGGCTACATAATTGTTAAATCACTGATTAAACTGTCTATATGTATTCCACAATTTATTTAATATGTTTATTGAGCTGCCACCATGTAGCTGTCCTCAAGCAGCTTGCTGTTTTCAATTCAAATCAATTAAATTATTGTGCTCTTTGGAAAATAAGAGAATATAGTAAAGGGGAAGAATAAATAAGTTGAATTTCTGAGACGTAAAAGAAATTAATGTTTATTGAGGAATAGAGTCATAGCCTTGCTCAGTATTGTCTTTAAAAACTCGAACCTGGGTGGGGGGAGCTACTAGGTAGGGAAGTGGATAAAGCATTGGCCCTGGATTCAGGAGAACCTGAGTTCAAATCAGGCCTCAGACACTTGACACTTACTAGCTGTGTGACCCTGGGCAAGTTACTTAACCCTCATTGTACCACAAAAAATAATAATAACAACCTCAAACCTGGTAAGCTCCTGGGGGTGGAGCCAAGATGGGGGAGGAAAGACATTAAACTCACAGAGCTCCTGACACAATTACCCCCAAAACAGCAATAAAACAACCCCTGAAGCAGCAAAACTCACAAAAAGATGGACTGAGATTATATTTTGGACAGATTAGAGGGGGCTATGCTGGACTGTGAGCAGAATCCAACCCTTCTATTGCCCCAATACAGAGTGCCCAGGCATTCTGCGCCAGAGGAACTTACCCCTGGGCCTCTGAATCAGCTGTAGCACCAGCGTCTTTTGGAACTAAGCTAACAGTTGGGTAAGGGGGATGAACAGCTGGACAGGGGAGAAAATACAGGAGTGTCTGTAGGACATAAGTAGGAATTCAGCTATCCCACCCCAGCAGGCTACCAGGAAGAAATCTTGAGAAGCAGGAGGCCCAGGTGGGAGAGGGGCACAGGCTCATAAGAACCATAGCACACAAAGTTTTGCTGGATGGTTAATTAGCAAGTTGGCTTGAGGTTATCTTCAGACCAGAGAACAGGCCAGGCAAGAGAAAAACCTGTCCTACCTCAAACCCAAACACCTGGGACCCTCTGAAGCTTGGGACAGTATATCTTGGAAGTAGGGCCCCACTGTAAGAGGGAATTAAAAGTCAAGTAAAAGACAGCAAGATGAGCATGCAAAGAAAGTTGATAATTATTGAAAGTTTCTTTAGTGACAAGAAAGATCAAGCTGTACCCTCAGAAGAGGATAAAAATCTCAGAGCCCCTCCATCCAAAGCTTCCAAGAAAAATATGAATTGGTCTCAGGTCTTGGAAGTGCTCAAAAGGGACTTTGAATAGAAAGTAGGAGAGATAGAAGGACAATTTAGAGGCATAGAGGAAAAATGGAAAGAGAAATAAGAGAGATGCAGGAGAGTCATGAGAAAAAAGTCAACAGCTTGAAAAGTCAAATGGAAAGGGAGATACAAAAGCTCTCAAAAGAAAATAATTTCCTAATAATTAGGATCGAACAAATGGAAGCTAGTGACTTTATGAGAAACCAAGACAGTGAGGCAACTCCAAATGAATAAAAAAATAGACGGCAATATGAAACATCTTCTTGAAAAAACAGCTGACCTGAAAAATAGATCCAGGAGAGATAGCTTGAAAATCATCAGACTACGTGAAAACCATGCCCAAAATAAGAGTTTAGACAGCATCTTCCAAGAAATTGTCAGGAAAAATTGCCCTGATATTCTAGAAACAGAAGGTAAAATAGAAATGGAAAGAATCCACCTATAAGCTCCTGAAAGAGACCGCAAAAGGAAAACCTCCAGGAATATTATAGCCTAATTTCAGAGGTCCGAGGTCAAGGAGAAAATATTGCAAGCAGCTAAAGAAAAGGAATTGAAATTCTGTGGAGCTGCAATAAGGATAAAACAAGATCTATCAGCATCTACATTAAAGTACCAGATGGCGTGGAATATGAGATTCCAGAGGGCAAAAGAACTGGGACTACAGCCAAGAATCACCTACCCAGAAAAACTGCATATAATCTTTCAGAGGAAAAAATGGGACTTCAATATAAAATAGGACTTTCAGGCATTTGTGATGAAAAGACCTGAAATGAATAGAAAATTTGACTTTCAAATACAAGACCCTAGAGAAGCATAAAAAGGTAAACAGGAAGGGGGCAGCTAGATGGCACAGTGGATAAAGCACTGGCCCTAAATTCAGGAAGACCTGAGTTTAACTCCGGCTTCAGACATTTGACACTTACTAGCTGTGTGACCCTGGTCAAGTCACTTAACCCTCATGAGGGACATTAAAAGATTAAACTGGGGGGCAGCTAGATGGTGCAGTGGTTAAAGCACTGGCCCAGGATTCAGGAGTACCTGAGTTCAAATCCGGCCTCAGACACTTGACACTTACTAGCTGTGTGACCCTGGACAAGTCACTTAACCCCCATTGCCTTAAAAAAAAAAAAAGATTAAACTGTTTACATTTCTACATGGGAAGATAATACTTCTAACTCATAAGAACTTTCTTAGTATTAGGGCAGCTGAAAGGAATACACTTAGACAGGTCTGTCTAAGACCTGTACAGACCTGTACAGATACAGGTCTGAACTGAATATGAAGGGATGATATCTGTAAAGTATTTTTTGTTTATCCTTGTTTTTTTTGTGGGGCAGGCAGGGTGGGGAGTCTTATGTCTGGGACCAGATTTGGGCTCGGGGCCTCCTGGGTCCAGGGCTGGTGCTTTGTCCACTGTGCCACCTAGCTGACCTATGATGACATCTTTAAAATAGGGTTGAGGGGTAGGAGTAATGCATTGGGGGGAAGGGGGAAGGAGAGAGGTGGACTAGGGAGAGGTAGATCACATGAAGGAAACAAGAAAAAGCTTATAGAGGAGAGGGGAAGAGGGGGAAGTCTTGGGGGAGTTATTGAACCTTATTATCATCAGAATTGGCTCAAAGAGTGAATAACATACATACTCAAGTGGGTAAAGTAATATATTTTGCCCTGAGGGAAAGTGGGAAGGGAAGGAGATAAGTGGGGTGGGAAGAAGAGGGGAAGGAAGGAAGGGCAGATTGGGGGAGGGAGCAATAAAAAGCAAAACACTTTTGAGGAAGGTGAAGATGTTCTGCATAACTGTACATGTATTACTTACATTGAATTGCTTGATTTCATTGGAAAGGTTGAGGAGGGAGGGAAGAAGAAAATTTAGAACACAAAATTAGCACAAGGACCTTAATCTCATCAGAGTTGGCTCTAGGAGGAAATAACATATACACCCAATTGGGAGGAGTAATCTATTTAACCCTGCAAGAAAGTAGGAGGGGAAGAGGATAAGGAGGGAAGCATGAAAGAAGGGAGCGCAGAGCAGGGGAGGGGGCAGTCAGAAGTAAAACACTTTTGAGGAGGAATAGGTTAGAAGATAGAGTAAATATTATGGGAATGGAATAGGATGGAGGGAAATTGTTATAATGATTGACTATAATGGCAAAAAGTATGGTACCTACTTTGTTGGGCTATTGTGAAGAAAATTCTTTGTCAAGTTTAAGGTAATATATAAAAGTTATGATGAACAGGATACTATCAGAAAAACTTGTAAAGACCTACATGAACTGAAGCAGAGTGAAATGTACTATATACAAAATAACAACAATAGTGTAAGATGATCTGCTGGGAAAGATGTGGTTATTTTCAGCAATGCAATGATCCAATATAGCTCTGAAGGACTTTTGAAGGTTGCAATCCATCTACAGAGAAAGAACAGATGGTATCTGAAAACAGATTGAAGCATAATTTTTTGACAGTTCCTTAATCTGAAGTTTTGTTTTTGTCTGTTTTCTCTCACAACCTGGCTAATGTGGAGATGTTTTCCATGATTTCTCATGTATTGCTTATATTTAATTGCTTCAGTTCTTGTGGGTGGGGGGTAGGAAGGGAGGGAGGGGGAGAGGTTGGAACACAAAGTTTTAAAAAAATTGATGTCAAAATTTGTTTTTACATGTAATTTGGAAAATAAAATTCTAAACAACAACAACAACAACAAAAAAACTTGAACCTGTTATCATGCCCCTTCTCTAGACCACAGAAAGGGATTTTTTTTTATTCTTTCAAATCATATGCTTTAATTCTTCTCAGAGTTATAATGAATATATAAGGGTGAAGGTTCAAGACGAAGTGAGGTAATGACTTCTATTCATTTTAAATTCAATTTAAACTATTCAAGTTAAATTCTTCTTTGTCCCAGAAGCTCAACATGTATATTCTGGCCCTCTCCTATCCTCTGACATTCCAAAGGTTGCCCACTTTTCAAATACTGGATCAAGTCCCTAACTATTCCAACTTCATTGATCACTGTAACCTTTGAAGTCCTATGATATTTACAACGATACCTTCAAGGAATTTTAGATTTAGAAGGTACCTAAGAGGCCACTGAACCAAGCAGGATGCTATAGCAATAAAAGAACAGGACTTAGGATATTGGATAAATGTTATATTCATACCCCTGGCTCTGACAAACCACTTAATCTCCTTGAGGATCAGTTTCTTCATCTTTAAAACGGGGAGTGTAATATCTGTAGGACAAGCAAATAAAGTTTCTTCTGGGAAAGCATATGACAAAAATACATAGCTCTATAAAAAGGTGAATTGTTATTATCTATGGACTTTCTATTCTATGTGAAATGGATCTTTACAATACATTCAACAAGAAAATATCTAGCCTCTATTGGACACTTCTACTGATGAAGAGTTCATTGACTTACAAAAGACAACCCATTCTATTTCAAAGCAGTTTTAAATGTTGGAAAGGTCTGCCTGAAATTGACCATCTTTAAATTCTCCCATTAGTCTTATTTTTGCCCTTTGGAGCTGCATAGAATAATTCAAATTTATCTTCCATATGTCTTTCCATTAATATAAAGGAAATTAATACTTATATTTTCAAAATGTTTGATTGGTGGTGGTGGTGTTTCATTGTGAAACACAGAGTCAAAAAAGTCACCTCCCTTCATCCTCCTACCACCCCTGCCACCACCCCAAGAGTAAATATGAAGATGAGTCATCAAAGGTGCACAACAAGCAATAGTTTGTACCTGGATACTTACAAACTGTTTCACCCTTGGGAAATCTGTCTCCTTAAGATCAAGTATTAGGGGAAGGGGGGAGTTGTTATGTCTTTTTTTTTTATTTTTGTATTTCAAACACAGCACAGTACCAAGCACATAACAAAGACTTATTGAACACCTGACTGAGAAGTCCTATATCATGGGTTTTATTGCTAGTGCTCTTCTTAGATGTGGTTTTTATATATTGCTTCTTTTCTATATTGCTATTTTTTTCCAATAGTATGGCTGCCAATCTCTGTGGTATGGTATATTGGGCATTTTTCTCTCTGTCCCCTTTTAGAGATTAAAGCTTTCTTGATCAAAGGTACAAGATTCCAAGAAAATAGATTTTTTTTGCAGCCCTCACCAGGTGCATTTTATCCCTAGCCAAAAACCCAATATTGCCAGCTTCTAAGCTATGGTTCTGATAGGTCTGAACCATGGGATCTGCAAGATAAACCTTGTCCAGTCAGAGCATTATGCATTTCAAATATCCTGTTTCTGTCTTGTTTTTCACCTTATCATCTTATATGTCTGTGCATGATTTTGGAAAGTTAATTGTTTGATTCTCCAAATGTATGAAAAAAAAATTTTGAAAGATGCCAAGTCACTTCTTTAGTTTGTTTCAATGTGGATGTGTAGAAGAAATGGACTTTTTTATTGTAGCAGGGGGGACTTAGGCTATACTTTAGAAAGAATTTCCTAGCTAAAAAAGCTATGGCAGATCATGATATTTTTAAGAAGTTATAGAATATAGTTTTATTCGAATTTGAAAGCAAACACTAGGCATCAGTCTCTCAGGAATGGTTGAGGTTTTAATCTGCCTGAAGTCAGAGAAATGGATTAGAAAAAATAAAAATGTGTAAGAGACTTCAACTCAGCCTAACATTGCTCTATCCTATACAAGTCTCAGTTTGTCTTATCCACCTGTAGATGGTTTACAATAGACTTCTATTTTATTGCATGATTGAGTTTCTCTCTTTGCTAGATAGTTGTTGTTTTTTAAGACCACTAGACCAGTTGTTAAATAGAATGCATGCTTGCTGAAGACAGGTTTTGTTTCATTTCTTGCCTTTAAATCTTGGACACCTTACAGAGTATTTTAAGAAATAGTTTAATAGAGTTCAATAGTGACAAAATCTGAAACAATTGTGTGTGTGTGTGTGTGTGTGTGTGTGTGTGTGTGAGTGTGTGTGTGTTATGTGATGGCAGTGAAAACAAATCATAACATTATGGACATCAAAAAGGTTTTTGTTTTTTTAACTTTTTTAAGACAGCAAGACCAGAAAGACAGAGAGACAAGTATGGTATGGTAGTGACTTGTTTCAAGCAAATCGCTTAACTTCTCAATACTTTAGGCAACTAATTCTTTATAAGTTGCAGAGAAGTTTCCAAATGTCATTGGTAGAGTAATTCTTCTCACCTGGCAGTTCCCCCACCAAGTAAATCACCAGTCCAGTCCCTATCTTTATCCCAGTTTGTATCCTTAAATGTTTAATAGTGAAGTAACCCTTTGGGACAGATTGATACAATAAGTAGGTAAGAAGGTAGGTAAATAGGGAGGGAGAGAAGGAGGGAAGACAAAGACAGAAACAAAGAGAAAGACACAGATAGATATATTCATATATAGATATATATTTATAATGTATGTATAGTTGTATATATGTGTGTATATACATACATACAAGGAGTTTTTTATTCTCCCTATATTTAAAAAATCAATCAGAACAACAAAATATTATTGTACTTTGCTCTTCTGAAAGTAAACTATTTTCTACTACATATAACTAAAGAAATATTCTTTAGTAGTCATTCAGTCATTAACATTTATTGTTCACCTCTATGTACAAATCTCTGGGTCAGGTATATTAGAGGACACAAAGGTGCATGAGGCCCCAAAAGGTCATATACTGGAAAACAGCATGGGATCTTAAGGTCAAGATAGGAGGAGATCATAACAAACTATAACTAGGGCATTCAAAAATGGAGGTCACAGAGTGCAACTAGATGGTGCAGTTCACAGAGCACCAGCCCTAGTCAGGAGGACCTGAGTTCAAATCCAAGCTCAGACATTTACTAACTCTGTGACCCTGGGCAAATCACTTAACCCAAATTGCCACGCACAAAAAATGGAAGTTCCATATACATAACTACATAGGTACCATAAAGGACACACACAGCCTCTGACAATAACATGCTAGAGAAATTATTTCAAGCAAATCAATCAGAATAGAGATGGTGGTGAATCAGCAGTAAAAGAGAAAGCTTCCTGGCACCAGAGCTGGCCATGATCAGCACAGGAATCTGGGTAGGAGAAATCCTGCCAAACATATCTTTATGATGGTACTTCACCAATCAAGATTTCATCATTCTGATAGTTTAAGACAGTTCAAAATATGAAATTTTCCCTTTTTTGACATTGCATAGCTATACCTTTCTTTCTCTTCTAAAGTCTTAACTTTGGTTTTAAGTAGGAAAACGCCACATAGCCTATATCCTACAACTGGAAATTTTATTATTGATTAAGTCTATAACCTGATGTCCTGAAGGACAGAAACCATGTCTCATATTTCTATAGCCTCTTATTTTACCTATGCCCCTGCTGAGCATAAATTAATAGAAACACAAATCATTCTAAAGTTTACAAAACATTTTATATACATAGCTTCATCTGAGCCTCAAAGCAACCCTATGAGTGAGGGACTATTAATTCTATTTTACAGATAAGGAAACTGAAACTCAGAGAAGTGAAGTCATTTGCCCATTATGTGTCAGAATTAGGATTCCAACTAGAGTCTTCTTCATTTCATCTCCAGCACTCCATCTACCACATAGCATGATATATATATGATATATATACATATATATACACATATACACATGTGCATATATATGTCTGTGTATATATGTATTATATGTGTATTTATTTCAAATTGTCATTTCATGAATAATGTGAATGAGTTCTGATTTGCTGACAAATTTTCCCAATATTATTTTTCTAAATAAAACTTTAAAAAAAAAATAAAATGTTTTAAAGGATAGAATTAAATGCATATATATATATATATATACACACACACACACACACACACACACATAGGCATCCTAATTAACCACAATGAAATATTTCTATTCACTTTGGCCTTTTAATCTCTAGTAGCATATTTGTCATATTGTTCAGTTGTTTCAGTCATGTACAGCTTTTCATGACCCCATTTTGGGATTTTCTTGGCAAAGATACTAGAGTGGTTTGCAGTTTCTTTTTCCAGCTCATTTTATAGATGAGAAAATAGAAACAAACAGAGTTAAGTGATTTGTTCAGGGTCACACAAGTAGTAAGTGTCTGAGGCCAGATTTGAACTCAGGTCTTCTTGACTCCAGGCCCAGTGCTCTATATACTTTGCCACCTACCTGCCCCATATTTGCCACAGAGAGCCATTTATATCTATGAGAGGCCATGCAGTACTTTGTCCCACAAAGCCAACATACCAACGTTCATGCTTTTCCCCTTCTTCCCAGTAGTCTTTCAACCAGAAGAGGGAAGAGAGAAACCAATTGCTAGGTTCCTAGGAAAAGGAACAGGTGAAAATGTGAATCAACTAGAGAAATGCTGCTTCTTCATATTAAGTACAGCCCTAGAACAAGAGATGGTGATGCTCTTAGGTAGCTTAGGGACTAGTTTGGGGTTGGGAAGTAGTCTCCCAATCACAGTCCATCCATGGAGAAGGGGCCTCCAAAGAGTCCCCCTGCATGCCAGGAACAGGTGTAAGGTTGATCATGGAAGATGAAAGTAGTTCCCTAGATGCAAGTTCTTATGAAGAGGATACATATTAAGACACTTTCCATTCTATAAGGACATAGAACATTCGATGGGACATTTTACTTTGTTTGTCAATCAAGTTAAAATGAACTTTAGCTGGTCCTACTGACACTGTTAACAGGTGGGGAAATAACCTGGGGAAATAATCCCCAGGATGAAGATCAAAGACTACATCCACCCCCAACTGAATTCCCCCCCACAAACCCCCCCCCCACAGTGAAGCAGAATTCCTACTTAAAGGAATTTCCACACATGTGTTTTTGAAAAGTAGCATAGTATCAGTTCATGGAGTCGTCAACTAGGTTCCCTTTAATAAATGCTCATGTAATAAAACAAGTGACTACAAACTAGTGAATGGAAAGATGCATTATGATTCCATCCAAATGTTTTAAGCATTTAGTCTTTCATTGAACTAGAAACAAGATGTTTGATAAAAAGGCTATTCCACAACTTAATGTTTAGGGGAAATTGGCTGCTGATTTTCTCTTCAGTGCTATCAGGAAACAATGGTTAAGCATGTGTATTTACAGAACAGTGACATTTTACCCCTATGTTCCCTTCTTAGACACTTTTCATTGAATTAAATATTCCTTTCTAAATCTATTTCCCATTGGTTTTAAAGTTTCCCCACCCCACCCCCACCCCTATTCATTTAACTTAAGACTCATGGCAAAGTTTGCCTCTGGAACATTGGATTTGATTTTTCTGATTCAAATGTCTGAGAGCACGTGTTCCTTTCTTGAATGTTTCTTGGCCATGGATAAAGGATGTTAACAGCTGCAGCAGAACCAATTAGAGTCCATTCTAACCCGATAGACAAGACAAGCAAAATGCCCAGTTGAATGTTCTATGTTCTTATAGAATGGAGATTTGCCGCTCTATGAGTCCATCTATAATAATGAACCCCGGGTGTCGTTTTCATAGCACAGATGCCCCCATGGCACCTAATTACTGCATGCCACCTAATTTCACTTGTCCCAACCGACTGGGATATAAAAGAGAAAGATAAGACCTTGATGGTGGTATAGGAACAGAGATTTTAGGAGAGCAGAATACATGAATATCAACTTTAGGAACATTCAATTAAAAATGCAAAAGCAAAGCTGTCAGAGAGACTGGAAGGCAGCTGGATGAAAGGAAAAAGATTAGTGAAAACCCTGGAATGAAAGCACTGTTTTCATACAATACTCTAATCAGCAAGACAAGTGGCAGTTGTTAGGTGGCAGAGAGATGCTGAACAATGCCTTTCCAAGGGAAGCCGTCACCACAAACCAGGCGAGGCTTCAAGGATAACACTGACTTGAACATAGGAAGAAGAATTGCCTGAAGATGTTATGACCGCACATCTGGTGGCCTTCCAAGGACAGAATCACACATACATGCATACAAACATTGATGGTGGTGAGGATATTCCTCCCTGCCCCACCAAATTTATTTTTTTTAAATCAATATACATTTTGTACTGTTCTAATTAACTTTTCACATTAATGGTAACTTATAATGAGCTTCCATTTTGTCAAATTGACAACATTAAGAAAGTATTTTGTGTGCTTATTTTTAAACTGGAATTCAATTTAAAGTCAGTGTATCAGATTTTCTTAATTCTTGATTATTAAAGCATCTATATTTCATTGGAGCAAAATCCCTATTTCAAAAATTAGCTCCAAAATTCACAAACACAAACTAGGGTTGCATCACATTCATCCTCTTCCACCTAATATCAAAGCAACAACAAACTTTCCCCATGTGTTACCTTAAAAAAATGTTCCTTTGAAGGAATGTACTATGTAAAATATTGGAATAAATTCTCCTATTTCTTCGATTCATTAAAAGGTGATTTAATGCATAGCTAAAGGTGACAAGGTGATGGAGAGGAGAGAGCACTGGTTTTGGAGTCAGAAAGACCTGAGTTTCAATCCTGCTTTTGCCACTTAGGAACTGTGACCCTGCACAACTCACTCCCCCTCTCAGCTTCAGTTTTCTCATCTGTAAAATATGAATAAGAATAACACCTACTTCAAAGGGTTGATGAGAGGATCAAATGAGCTAACATTTGTAAAGTGCTTTGCAAACTTTCAAGCACTGTATAAATGCTAGATGGTTATAATGAGTATGCATCTGTATGTAAACTGTATATGAGCTACTGAATTAGACACTCTGCTTGTTACAAAATAAATGGAAGGGGGCAGCTAGGTGGCACAGTGGATAAAGCACTGGCCTTGGATTTGGAAGAACCTGAGTTCAAATCCAGCTTCAGACACTTGACACTTACTAGCTGTGTGACCCTGGGCAAGTCACTTAACCCCAATTGCCTCACCCAAAATAAATGGAAGACACTGGTTCTTGCCCTAGAGGAGTTTGAAATGCTATTGGGAAGACAGAATGAATATTCCAGAAAGGACCATATAAAGAGACCATATAGACAAAATACCCAGATGTTTGACCAAATGTTTGGCCTTTCACCTATACACTTTGGTGTTAGGAAACTGCAGTCAAGATCTAAAATGACAATATATTAAAGAGTTAGAAAATAAGGCTGATGAGAGAAAGGTAAAGGGGCTGAGCTTCTGAACTTTAAAGAAGAAAAGGGGAAATGGAGCAATTAATAATAAGCAGAAGAATGAACTCGATGACTTCCCTCCTATTGTAATGAATCCATAAGCCTATGATGTCACAGTATCTCAGAGTTGTAGAGAACTTCAAAAGCCATCTAGTCTAATCCATTCCCAACACCGTCTTTTGTAGCATCCTCGATGAGATGCCATACAGCTTTTGTTGAAAGATCTCTACAAAGGGGAGCCCGCTGTCTCCTAAGATAGCCATAAAGACCATTAGATAGCTCTAATTATTAGAAAGGTTTTGGGGGCATGGAGGAGGTTTCTATATCATGATGAAAACTGCTGAGAAAGCTAGGTGATGCAGTCGATAAAGCACCGGCCCTGGATTCAGGAGGACCTGTGTTCAAATCCAGCCTGACACTTGACATTTACTAGCTGTGTGACCGTGGGTAAGTCACTTAACACTCATTGCCCTTCCCCCCCCCAAAAAAAGATGAAAACTACCTCTCTGCAAGTTCTATTTTTTACTCCTTGTTCTGAACTCAATATCCAATCTTTCTTGCACATGACAACTATTCCCAGTGGCCACACCCAATTTATTGCTTCATTCCTTGCTATTCTACAAACATGCCCAATTCTTCCTCACTCTTAAAAATACTCTCACTATACTCTACCACCCCTGAAAGCCATTGATCCATATCTCCCTTTCCTTTCTCAGCAAATTCCTTAAAAAGCTATTGATATTCATTGCCTTTATCCCCTCTCTTTTTACTCTTTTCTAAATTTTCTACAATATGGCCTTTGACCTCATTGCCCAAATAAACATGCTGTTTCCAAGTCACCTGTGATCTCTTACTTGCTGAATCTTAAAGACTCTTATCAAGTCTCATCCTTCTTGATACTTCTACAGCAATAAACACTATTGGTTACCCTTTGCTTCTGGATGCTCTATCCTTCTTGGGCTTTCCTGACATAGCTTTTAGTTCTCTAATATACCTGACTATACCTATTCACAATATGCTCCTCTTCTCTGGGTATACTGCCAAGACTCTGTCTCATTCCTCTTTTCTCCTCTGCACTCACTCTCATGAGGAACACATCAGCAAATATGGGTCTAATTGATCTCTATGATGATGACTCCCTGATCTTTATTTCCAGTTTCAGCCTCTCTCCTAAGCTCCAGTCACACATCATCAACTGTCTTGTTAACAATTTGAAGTACATATCCCACAGATATCTTAAACTCATCACATCCAAAACCAAACTGATTAACCTCATCTGTTCTCCTTTTAAAGTTTCCCATTTCTGTCAAGAACACCAGCACCATATTTCCATTCACCCAGGATCAAAATCATCCTCAACTCCTTACTGTCATTCAGCTTACATATTCCATCAGTTTCCAAATCTTATCCATTTTATCTCCACAGTCTCTTATATCTCTCTTCATCTCTCCACTCACAGAGCCACCACCCTACTTCAGGCCTAAATAACTATCATCTGGACTGTTAAAATAGCCTCCTAATTGGTCTATATGCCTCAAGTAGCTCCCCTTTCCAATCCATCCTTCACGTGTCTGCTTAATTGATTTTCCTAAAGTACCAAGCCGACTGTGTCTCTCCTCAATTCAATGAACTCCAGGGTCTCCTTATAACCCCCAGGGTCAAATATGTTTCCCCCCTTCATAATCTGTCCCCAACCTACCTTTCCGACCATACTGCATCTTGTCTGCCCTGCTTAGGATGTAGGAGATGCATGTAAATCCTTGTTCCCCTACCCTTCCCTTACTCTGCCACATACAGTGGTTCAGCCAAATTCTCCTTGTCGTTCTGCATAGACACCACTCTGTCTCCCACCTACTTGTCTGCCACACACTCCTTTCTCACCTTTGTTTCTTAGGATCTCTCATTTCCTTCAAGGTTCAGTTAAAGTGTTAACTTCCTCATGAGACCTTTCTGATCCACCATGGACTGACGAGTTCCTCCCAAAGTCACCTTGGGGTGATTGTTTTCTAACCATTTTGTATACACTCCTATACATTCATATTGTCTCCCCCGAAAATAACAAGAGTCCTTTGAGATCATTGTTTAATTTACTTCAGTCTTTTTACCCTCAGAATCTAGAACAGTGCCCGACAGACACCTAACAAGCATTTCAATACTGGTTGGTTGATTGACATGGATATGAGGATAAGAACCTCCTTTGCTGAATTGCTTTGGTGCAATCCTATGCAGAGGCAGAGGACTGGGCTACATGACTTCTTATAATTCCTACCAGTCCTCTGGATTTTCCTGTATTACTCTTCCCTTTTTTTCTAAAAAGTATAAGAACAATTTAAATCTTACGGATAATCTGTCTATTATAATTACTAAAACAAAAAAAAAAACCACATACCAAAATGCTTGAGGGTAAAACACAGGACTAGTCAAGAACTTAAAGATGGCCTGACCCTCCACTTTACTCGTGCCTGGAGTGCAAGGAAAACGGCTGGAGCAACAATTGATACACAGCAGTGTTTTCTTTGTCATTGCTGGACAGGAGGGACTTTCATAAAATGATTTTCTGTCACCATCCAAAAGTGATCGAGTCTATGAACAATGTAATGGCAGAATAAAGTATTTCTGGAAGCCCCACTGAGGAGGCATTCTGTTGCACCAGTCTCCCCATATATTTCATGGATATGGCCCTGAGCAGAGGGAGGGGGAGGAAGGTAAGTTAAAATTTCTATTTCTCTTGGAAGGCTACTCAGCATGGCTAGGGCTTTACTCAGACTAAAGATAGATCCCATTAGGTGGTTGACAGCAGTTAAAATATGAGGCCTCATTTGTAGCTACCAGAGACTGGAGGGTGGTTTCTTTTTAATAAGTTGCAGTTTGATTTTTTTTAAGTCACAATAAATTGGAATAAACATAACTGTCGAATGTTTATAAGTATATAAAAATCACATTCAGAATTAGAAAATATACACATTGAAATGAGACCTCAGGAACCAAAATGGCATGACTTGCCTGAGCTAGTGTTTTTAATAAGGAAGAAAGGAAACAAGCACTTATTAAGTGACTATTATGTGCTAGGAATGCAATAATCACTTTTAAAATATTAGCTAATTTGATCTTCACAACAACCCTGAAAGGCTGGTACACTATTATCCCATTTTACAGTCAAGGAAACTGAGGTAGACAGCAGTTAAGTGAATTTCTCAAGGCCACAGAGCTAGTAAATGTCTAAGGTTGGATTTCAACTCAGGGCTTCCTTACTCCGGGCCCAGCATTCTATCCAGTGTCTCACCTAGCTACCTCTAGGTCTCAATAAGTCATTGAATCTAAAGTATCACTTACTTCTTTCCGGATAGTCCATTTTTTTAGATGGCTTAGCCACCCAGACAGAGTAGACAGACTATATAAAGTCTAGTCTATACTCCCAAAGTAAAATTGGAATTAACATAAAGGTTTGGGACATTGGGGTTTGTAAACTTTGGAACTTGTAAATATTGCCATGAGAAGCAGAGAAATATATGTCAGGATTCCCTTGTACTGAGAAATTTACAGAATCATAGAATTTTAGTTAGAAAGGACTTCAATTGGGGGCAGTTAGATGGTTCAGTGGATAAAGCACTGGCCCTGGATTCAAGAGGACCTGAGTTCAAATCTGACCTCGGACACTTGACACTTACTAGCTTTGTGACCCTGGGAAAGTCACTTAACCCTCCATGCCCCGCCAAAAAAAAAAAAAAAAAACAGAAAGGACTTCAATGTATATCTAGTCTAAACCTATACATGAAAGAGACCCCCACCCCCTGTAGCATATTTACCATGTAATCATCCAACTTTTGTTTGAAGACCTCTAAGGAAGGGAACTCATCCCCTCTAAAAACAGCCTTTTTCACTTTTACAGATGGGGATAAGGACTGAACAAGTGATTCCATCCATCTAGCTAAATCCTTGTACCAAGGTAGGTTGGCATCTTCTCTGAAATTTCTAGTTTTAGAGATCTGCCTATATTATCGAGAAGTAAAATGATTTGCTCAGGGTCATGCAGTCAATATGGGTCAGAGGCAGCAGTTGATCCCAAATCTTCCTCTCTTTGAGGCTTTCTCTCTGTCTATTACATCTCATTTCCTCTTTCTACTTTCAAATAGTATCAAATTGAGTTCACCAAATCTACAGGCACATCTGATTCTTCTGTCCAAAGGTAGGTCCGTTTTTTTTTTTTTCAAATAGTGGCAACTTTAAGAATTCATTAATTCCCTAGCTACCCAGAATAAGAGGGATGTTGATGTCCTTGGGATCCACTAAGAAACCTTCGCTGAACTTTTTATGTTCATTAGAATTACTAGTGACCTTGACCAAAAAGTCCATCACATGGCAGAAAACAATTATCATTATTGTTATTGTTGTTATTATTGGTAATCACAGTGGTAGCAGTAGTAGTAGTAGTTGTTGTTGTTAGTAGTGGTACTAATAAAGAACAGGGCAATGTTGGAGTTCATTTCAACTTTAGTCACTTACTATGTGATGATGTTCAGGTCACTTACTCAGTTCCCCAAGAAACAAAAACTATAAATTACAATCAAATTATAATCCGCTTCCCCCCTACTGAGTAAACTTCAGTATCATTCTATTACTTACAGGCTTAAATGTAAATCCCCTGTTTGACTTTTAAGCTCATCACCACCTGGCACCTTCCTACCTTCCCAGTCTTCTTACATCTTACAGTGCAAGGACATTGGCTTTCTTGCTGTTCCTCCCATGTTTCGCTCCATCTCCTAATTCTGTGCCTTCTCACTTGATGTCCCCCTTGCTAGGAATATTCTCCTTCCTCAATCCCTGACTCCTGACTTCCTTCAAGACTCATCTCAAATTCAATCTTCTGCAAAAGATCTTTCCAGAATCACCTTCAAATCTCACTCCTGCTAATCCTTTTCCTCTTGGATTAGCTCCCATTTACACTGTATAGATCTTATAAGTGAATAGTCATTTGCACATTGTCTCTCCATTAGGATGTGAGTTCCATGAGGGCACCATATTACTGCCTTTCTTTGTAGCTCTAGTGTTTGGCACATAGTAGGCATTTAATAAATATTTGTTGTTTTGGATGATGGCGGTGGTGCTGGTGATGATAATCTGTATTTGTAGAAGCAGTTTCCATCATGAGGGTCCCCCATGTTGATGAAATCACAGGTCAAAAACAATAACATTAAGAACAATGACAGGGCAGCTAGATGGCGCAGTGGATAAGGCACCGGCCCTGGATTCAGGAGTACCTGAGTTCAAATCCAGCCTCCGACACTTAACACTTACTAGCTGTGTGACCCTGGGCAAGTCACTTAACCCCAACTGCCTCACCAAAAAAAAAAAAAAAAAAGAACAATGACAACAGGTATTTTTATGGGTCTTTAATAAAAGTATGAAAAACACTTTTATATCTGGTAATAAGCCTTCTCCTACCAACCTAGTCTGATCCTCAAAGAGCAAACCTGATTGGTCTGTGAGACTGTAACTGAAACCTTTCCAATATGTTAGGATTATACCTTAAACTTTTAAGAAGTCAAGGGAAATAATGGGAAATGAAGTAAAAGATAGATGAGTTCAGAGTTGTAGTGTATTGATAATGTTCGATTATAGAATACGGATATCATATTATATAGTAGGCATCTGAAGGGCATTGATGAATATCCTGTTCATATCACAAGAACATATCATGGAAAGTCTATAGTACCAATTCCTTGAAGATCTCCAAGCCTCTTAGAATAGAATTGGAATTAGAAGCTCACAGATGTGATATAAGCCAATTGTCTCTTAACCTTTATCTTCTCAGCCACTCCCATATGTTATGCTGAAAAGAAATTAGATTGTCTTTTTCATTCACTAAGTTGAAACGGTTCAGATATTCAATTTTATCATAGTTCTAAGATTTCATACATCTGGTCCCAAATGCTCATTGCTTCTCTAGGCTCACATTTCTCCTCTGTTTATAGCATTCATTACATTTGAAGGGTCTCAACTCATGGGGTTTATACACAGTCATAGTTTGGGCAAGGTTATCTCATTGGAACCATTATTATTTCTAGGGTGCCATAAATAAATTCATGCTACACATATAAAAGACCTTCTACAACAAATGGAGCATTTCCAGAATCTTTTTCCAGTTTCTTCAGCTATAGAATGAGAAAGATGTTCTACATGAGTTTCAAGGTATCTTCCATCCCTAAAATTCCATTCAGTAACTAGAGCATTAAGATGACTTCTTATCTTTTTAAAAAAATTCATTATAGCCAATTTACAATTATCCTCCTAATTAGATACAATGATAACTGAAGCCCATAATTGACCTCTAATCCTGCCCTCTCCCTCACTGATTTTTCCCTAGTGATGTTGGCACATTTCATAGCATAGTGGAGAGCCATTTCTGGTTCCCCACAGAGAAGTCTAGTTGTCATTCCTAGGAAACCTGAGAGAAGGGGTCACTGGGAATGGTTATTTCTGGACCCATTGATGGAAAGACTTGACATTTCATATGAAGTAACAGACTGAGCAGTCCATTGGTTTTCCTCCCATCCTTTGTGGTAAAGGTTGGAAAGATAGGGGTAAGGGAATTCTGCATCTGTTAAAAGAGGAGGAAATTTCCAGAGGGTACTTTTTTCATCTCTTCAAGTAACATAATGGAATTCCCATAAGGGATTAAGTGTCCATGCTTCCCTACTTCTCTACCCTGAACAGCAAAGGAGGCATCAATATACTTATGAGGATGAGAGGGGTGGGTTGGAAAGAAAGGTGGAGAGAGAGAGGGAGACAATTCCAGGACAGATATATGCCGATTCTAATAACAAAGGAAGAATTTGGTGATACTGAGTCAACAAGAAAGTGAGAGAAAAAAATACTTTTACTGCATGACAACCCAATAAACATATGTGTCAGTGGGATCAGTTTTCCAAGTGCCCCCTTTCATGAGAATAACAGTCAGCAAGGGAAGAGGAAGTCTATGAAGTCCCTATTACACATGAACTGGTTTTTGGATTTTTCAAGCCACCCAGAGCAGGTTTTAGTGCATTAATAGGCAATCAGCTGAAAGAAAATACCTCTTATCTTTCATGATTAAAAGTAATACGTGTGCATCCAATCCCTAAGAACAGGTTGCCTAATCATAGGAACCTAGGCCCAGGCTGAATATATGTTGCCAAAAATAGAAAAACAGAGAGATGGGGGTGGGGGGGGGGAGGGAGGGAAGACATGAGGAAGAGGCAGGAGGAAAGAAGGCAGGAAGGTAAGGGAGAGCAAAAGGGGAATGAAGGAAGGCAAGCAGGAGAGACAGATTGGAGGAAAGGACAGAAAGAAGCTAGGAAAAAAGAAGACTAACAAACATGCATTAGAGTAAATATTTTAGTCCACATAGAAAAAGGTAATGAAGAGTCACCCTGGTGTTTCAGCTCCCATTCCATTATTAGAGCAGAAAGAATTGTCTTTGCTTCATTATTGCTTAATTCCAGAATAAATGTTGCCATCATCCTTTCATAGAATTATGAACTGTGTCTTTATTTACTTGCATGGCACAATTTTCAAACATGCGACAGACCATTGCTCATGTTCTTCATTGTCATGGTATTAGGGAAATGTAGCATAGGCTCCAAATTTGCAGCTGCTGTCCAATCAATAAGAAGATCACACCATCCGAATAATGCTGTGATACGTGACATTCTCTCTTTGGCGGCTCCGTTCCTTGGGACTCCTGAATGCTGTCACCCTGGAAAATGAGCAGCATTTCTGCTGACAGCTTTGTTTCCTAGTCACCACTTTTAATGAAGCTCCTCCAAAATGAGGTATGAGATTAAATACATTTTACGTGCCATATCAGAACAATGATATTAATGTTATTTGCAGCAGCAAGGTCCTAAGCAAATTACAGTGGACTTACATATGCAATACATTCAGTAAAAAATGGGACTTCCAAATGGGATCAGTCTCCTGAGTGTCAACATGCCACAGCAATGATATGCAGACTTTTTCCTCCACATTTTCCTGACAAGAACAAAAGTGTGCTTTGGCAGAGTTTCCAAGTACATCAAATTACTGCCCAAAATGAAATTTATTACACAGGCAAAAGTTTAGTAAAGAAGGCCCGTAAACTGTAATAAAAGGCTACTATATCTCCTGTTCCCTCGCTTCTAATGTGACAAGGGTATTATTATCCAATATAGCCATAAAGCCTTTATAGAGATATTTTTCCCCTTAGCCCTGTTATTTTAATTTGTGCACAGGTTTGAGTCCAGGCAATTTCCCCCTGCAAGGGCTCTTCTCTAATAGAATTATCCTCCCTCCTCCTCAAGATGGCCTCCAGCCTTTAGTCCACTGGCCACAGTAGGTCATGATCCTACGCAGAGTCATGGACACCTCCTAGGCAGCCAGCCATTATCTGTGCCAAATACCCCTAGTGCCATGCAGTCCCCCAAGAGTCAACATAGCTGGTCCCAACTTGAAAAACCTAAACACTTGGAGAGCTCAGTGAGTTTATTTTTCTCCGCTTGGGTACCTCATTTTCTGAATTCCTCGGTCTTGTCATAAAGCATCCCTTTCAAGAAAAGGTAAGCCTAACAGGATTAAATGTAATTTAGAGTCAATAAGGAGAAGTTTGCCATCAGGCAGTATTATAATAGATGGTATTATCAGAAGGTATAGGATTTAGAAGGTTTTCAGTGACCCATTCTACTGTAAAAGATGAAATTGTGAGGAAAAGAAATGTCATTCTTAGTCAAACCCTCTCACTCGTTCTATCATGCAAGCAAATCAATTCACAGTCCATTAAAGTAATAAGAGCTGTGTATTATATTTTATGGGGTTGGGCAGGGGTGGGGGGAGAGATACATTTATTTACAAGAGAACTGAAAACACAACCCAGGATTCTTGGTACAATCTTCTTTATTGCCATTCAAGTGGTAAATAAAATGTTTTCGGTTCTGCATGACACTGAAACTGAATGTACAAATGGTACATAAAACCCCTGCATGAAAGAATTGCAGTTTGGCTCTCGGCATGGAAGGACCTAAATCATCACCCACATGTCAGGGAGCTGTAGCTCCTCCCAGCATCCAGGTGGTTCTCTCAGCGTACCCATGTCATGAAAGAGCTATTCTTTACCGAAGACCCCCTCACCATGGCCACACAAGGAGTACCATCCTCAATGCTTAGCATCAGAACCCTGCAGGAACCCCAGTCATGTAAGGGAGTAGGGCTCTATCCTCAGAATCACCAGCTCATTCTCCTGTTCTCCCAACAAACAAGGAGCTCTCTTCACCAAATGGTCAGCATTAGAAAGAGTGCATGACAATTAGAAGCAAGATGAAAAGACAACAAGAGCTGTCTAAAATCCTGTCCTTTGTTAATAGGTGATATGGAAAACAGAAAAGAAGAGCTGGTTAGGTCATTTGCTTCTTCTCTTTTTGAAAGAAGTAGGGGCAGCTAGGTGGCACAGTGGATAAAGCACTGGCCCTGGAATCAGAAGTACCTGAGTTCAAATCCAGCCTCAGACACTTGACACCTACTAGCTGTGTGACCCTGGGCAAGTCACTTCACTCCCATTGCCCCACACACACAAAAAAAAGAAAGAAGTGGAGGAAAGGATTTGCCACTTGTCCAAGTATTCTTCCAAAAGAGCAGGTCTGACTACATCACCTACCTCCATTCCATATATTCCAGCGGTTCCCTATCACCTCTAGGATCAACTCTAAAATCCTCTACTTGGCATTCAAAGTCTTATAGCCTGTATCCTTCCCTTTTCAGTCTTCTTGTGCCTTATACTTCATCCCCAAAACTCTTCCATCCAATAACAGTGGCCTCTTGGATGTTCCTTTACTTGGACATTCCATATCCCGACTCGCTGTCCCTCATACTTGTAATGCACTCTTTCCTCATCTCTGCCTTCTAGCTTTCTTCAAGTCCCAGGGAAAATTCACCTTCCACAGGAAGCCTTTTGTATCCCGTCTTTAATTCTAATTCCCCCTGTTGATTATGACCAATTTATCCTTTACATAGCTGCCTTGTACCTAGTTGTTTACATGTTGCCTCCCCCATTAGACTGTGAGCTCCTTGAGAAAAGAGACTGTCCTTTAGCTTTCATTGTATCCCCAGCACTTAGCACTAGGGCCAACATACAGTAGATGATTCACAAATGTTTGGTGACAGATTATTGTAGATCTATCCTTAGTTCTTTCTGCTTCTGTCTCACTTCCTACCTCACCTTTCCTCTTAGACCTCACCTCACCTCTGAACTGACTCTGTGGTCGCTTCCTGTCCACTGTAGCATGAGATCTGGGTTCATGAAAGAGGAGACATAAAAAAGGGGAAAAATAATAAAATCTGTCTTAAGGGAAAGAAATAATTAAATGTTAACTTTAACATGACTGGAGAATGGGCAATACAAGTCAATGTGCAGGAAATTCATCATCAGCTTCAGGTTCTATGGATTCTCCCTCTCCATTCCTATATGATGGGCGACAGAGCAGATGGAGCACTAGGTTTGACAGAGAACTATGTTCTAATACTGCCTCTAACACTGGCTATTTTTATGACCTTAGGCAAGTCATTTAACTTCTCTCAGCTTCAGTTTTGTGATTTATAAAATGGGGATAATTAAAATAGGTGGAGTACCTCATGTGGTCACTGTGAGAATCAAATGAAGTCATATGGACAAAAGTTTTTCAATTATTTCAATTATTCTAATTTTTATTATTACTATTCATGAGAGGCAATGAGTATGATGTAGTGGAGAGAAAGCTATGAAAATCTGAGTTCAAACCCAATCTCTGATATATACTGGCTGGGTGACCCTTGGTGATTCACCTAACCTCTCAGTAGTCTAGGCAACTTCCTATAACTATCAATAGCATAGAAGGAGCTGGCCTGCATTGCTAGAGGAGTTTTCTCATTTGAGAGTTCCTTATATTAATGATATCACAAGTCTACCCCCAGCATCATCATCATCATCACTGTCAATTATTTCTGCCATGATCTTACTCCAGAAACCAATGACCTGGTGTTGCTACCACAGCTTTCTCTCTGTGTCCAGCATCGCCTGCCTATCACTGCTGAATTTGTGAACCATGTATCTTTTTTAAGGAACTGTCCATCACTTATCACATCAGCCAATCATTCAAAGGTGTGCCATGGAGAGGCAGCATGGTATAGTAGATAAGGTACTGGACTTGGAATTAGGAAAACCACATTCAAGTCTTGCCTCAGATACCTACAAGTTGTGTGACCTCAAGTAAGTCATTTAACCTTTCTGTGCCTCAGTTTCTTCAACTATAAAATGAGAATTAGACTTGATAGACTCTAAGATCACTTCCAGGTCTATAGTTATGGTCTGTTCCTACTTTACCTAAATTTCCCTATCTCCCACAATATCACTATGGGAATCCTCATATCCAGGCAGGCTGCCCTCCTTAATGGCACTCCTCATTCACTATAAGGAATGCTCAATGTCTCTGCACACTTTGCTCAAGCTTTCCCCTGTTTGGAATGATGTCTACCTTCCTTTGAACCAAATCAAAATCTTATGATTCCTGCAAGATGAATCACATACTCTACCTTTTCCACAAAGCCATTGCTGGGGACTCCATAAATATTTTCCTTCTCTAAATTCCTACAGCCCTTTCACTCAGTTAATTATCATCTACCTCTTTATGTGTCTTCTTTTTCCCTAGTTTCCTTCAAATATTTTTTTTCAGACTAGACAATGATCTTCTCTAGAGTAGGGACCTTATGTCCCATGTTTAAGGAATTTCCCCAGAACTTTGGACCCATAGCAGGTACTTTAAAAAAATATTTATTGGCTTCAGTTGTTACTAAAATCCCATTCAGAAATACATATGCAAAACCACCTGTGGTCCCCTTATTTTATACTGCTGAATAAGAGAAAGAAAAGTAAGTCCCAGCAGTTACTTGGTAGCCATCAAAGATTTATTAAAGGGGCAATTTGTGAGCATTTAGAAAGAGATGGTATTGATCAATTGTGCTGATTGTTTCTCTTCCTTCCTTTTTTTTCTCTCTTGAAAAAACTATTTGTTACATGAAATGTCTCAGAGAGGCAAGGGGGAAACCTGGGCAATTGACAACAAAAGATATTAATAAAAAATATTTTCAAAAAGAAAGGGACATAATGAGCATTATAAGCTAGGGCAAATTACTTAGGAACAAATTAGCAGACACCACAAATCCCTTTTTAAAATTGTATTTTATTGATGAGCAGGAGAAGTTCAGAGAAACCTGGAGGGTCTTGGGTGAGCTGATGATGAGTGAGATGAGCAGAACCAGAAGAACATTGTACACAGTATCATCAACATTGAGTGTTGACCTACTGTGATGGACTATATTCTTCTCACCAATGCAATGGTACAGAAGAGTTCCAGGGAACTCATGATAGAAGAGGATCTCCAAATCCAAGGAAAAAAAAAATAAAATAAAAAAAGAACTGTGGAGTATAGATGCTGATAGAACCATACTATTTCTTTTGTTTTGGGTGCTGTTGTTTTTTTTTCTCCTATTTTGAGGTTTTGCATTACTGCTCTGATTTTTTCTCTTATAACAGGATTAATGCAGAAATAGGATTAATGTTATTATGTGTATATATATGTGTGTGTATAGATATATATCTATATCTATAGATATATAGATATATAGATATAACCTATATCAGATTACCTGCCATCTAGGGGAGGGGGGAGGGAGGGGAGGGAGGGAGAAAAATCTGAAATTGTAAAGCTTGTATAAACAAAAGTTGAGAACTATCTTTACATGTAACGGAAAAAATAAAATACCTTATATGTAAAAAAAATTGTATTTTATTTTATTCTTAATTTATGGACTAAAACAAGCATATCCATAACATAGTATAATAAAAAAAGATAATTGCACATGAAACTGAAAATCTACTATGTACAACTTGTTACTCCTTTTAAATATACAACAAAGTTATCATGTAAATTTTTTCTTTTTCTTTTTTCTTTTTGTTTTCCTTTTTTTTCTTCCCTACCCCCCTCCACCCTAGAGACATTAGACACAAAAAGGTGTATGTAAAATTATTCTACATGTAATTCTATTTCTCAGTTCTTTCTCTGGATGCAGATAGTGGCTTTCTACATATGTCCTTTATAGTTAATTTGGGTATTTGTAATAGAATAATGTATTGACACATCCCTTTTTAATAGCATTATGAGATTAGTAAGTGATGGGAGTGGCATAAACATGATTACCTATTCAACAAGGGGGCAGACCCTAACCTCTACCATTTGGTGAAAGGGACATCACTTATTGATAAGAGAATAAGGTGGTCTTTGAGAAAGCTGAGCCCCACTCCCTTATGTTTCTCTAATAACAATGCATATGGCCTATTTTGTCCCCACCCAGAGTTCTTCCTATTAACAACAAAATCTGGCTTATGGCTCACAAAGGAATTCCCAGTCCCCTACAAGCATGAAAGCTAACCAGAACAATATCCACAGATTTTTATTAGTACTACCAAATGGAAAAGTATTTGGTATCCAAGTCTTTTTAGCAAGACAATAACCCCCTTTAGAGTGAGCTCCATTTCCCTCCCATCCCCAGAGGTTTGATCAGAATTCAAACAAAATCATTGCCCAGTACCAAATGGAGTTCCAAAAGCATGAATGGAAGTGATAACTTAAGCGAAAGGTAAGCTTATTTGTCTTTCCACTCACCAGCTTCCTTCTGGGGTCTGCCTCTTTTGTCATTCCCAAACTTTATGTTGATCTGTATCCCCATCTTTCAGAATAGCTCCCAAGCTATTCCATCAGGCTTTGAAGTTCCCTGTAGCACTCAGCTTGGCCCTAGATTGCCTAAGCATGCACCTGGCACTGTGCTTCTTTCTCTCAGCTGGTCCTGCACTCTGATGAGTGTTCTAATCAGAAGTCTTTTCTCTCTCCTCCTATTGTACTTGTTTTGTTTTGGTTTGGTTTTATGTCCCATGAAAAGATGAGAGAGAGGGCTGAAGGGGAAAGAAGACATTCATAATCTTTAAAGGGGTGTTTGAGTCATTTTGGCACTTTTTGGGGAGGGTTTTCAGTACACACCAATTATACTTGGTCTTCCTGATGTTCTCACAGATATATTCAAAAGGGTTGGACTATTAAAATCAGCTGCCTCAGAATTACTTGACTTAATAGATCCATGCAGTAGCAATTAGTGAGTTGATATCAACCTGTCCTTAATAAATATTAATTGAACTGAATTGAACTAAAATTGAAACTAAGAGAGACCTCTAGTGAAGTTCTAAGGGGCTTTGTCCTCAACTCTATTCTATTTTACATCTCTACGGATGACTTGGATGAGAATATAGATGGCAAAGAATGACTGGCTGAATCTAACAAAATCCAATTTAATAGAGATAAATGCTGAATTCAACCTTGGGTTCAAAGAAAATCAAGTAAACAAGTAGAGAATTAGGGAGATGTATTTAGAGAGCAGCTCACTTGAAAAAGGGTAAGGAGTTTTAGTGGACTACAATCCCAATAAGAGTCAGCTGGGTGCTATGCAGCCTAAATAGCTCATTTAATCTAAGGATGGACTACTAGTAATATTACTAGTGGTGATACTAAGTAGTAGTGGTGGTGATGGTGGTGGTGGTAGTCATGGTAGTCATCATCATAGTGTGGTATTTTGCTCCAATGCATCAGTATGGTCCAGAGAGGATCCCAGCTTTTCAGGTTTATGCCAGAGAGGCACCAGGTATGTTTCAGGTGTTTGGGGGGATTTTGTTGTTGTTATAGCTTTTGAAACCTCACAAGATTTCTTGAGGTTTAGCTGCAAGATGTCTTTCCAATGACCACTCCTTAAACCTAAATAATTTTCACCCTCATTGATTGCCCAACAATAGGTCCCAGCCCATGCCTCATTTTTCCATTGTTGGACCTCCTGATGGCTTAGAGTGGACCTAAAAAGCAATTATATATCTTTTGGTCAGAAACGCTGAGGGTCTACCCTCCCTCTTATCTTTTTTTTTTTTTGACTAGGTAAAAGAGGCCTTTCTTTACCTCCTTTCTTACCTAGGCTTAATCACTGAATGAGTGTTGCCTCAGGCAAAGGAGACCTGTGAAAAGCCTTAGATTAAAAGGCCAAGATCTCCCACTGCATCCTGGGCCCTGTCCAGTTGTCTTGATCTGTGTCTTGCCACTGGACCCAGATGGTTCTGAAGGAGAGAGTGAGGCTGATGACTTGGCACAGCCCTTCCTCACTTATATCCAATTCATTGTAAGTTATGACATTACCTACCAATGTCATGGTCCTCTTCAAGAATGAAGAATGAACCATGTTGTTGCTGTTGTTGAGATAATAATTATCTTGGGATTTAAAGCTGGAAGGGACCTTAAAACTTTCTTGATCTACTATGTTTATTTTATACACGTGGAAGCTGAGGCCCAGATCCCAGATGTTATTTATATAAAGTCATGCACCCACTAAATAGTAAAGCCAGGATTCAAACCCAAGTCTTATTCCAAATCTGCTGTTTTTCCAAATCACCATGCTGTGATTCAGGAAATGTGGGATCTAGTCCCATTTCTGCTATCATTAACCTGCTACGAGTTTTGTCAAATCACTTCACACTTCTGCACCTCATTTTCCTCGATTGTAATTTAGAAGGGGATTGAATTAAACAGTCTCTAAGGTCCTGGAGCTGCTCCACTTCAGTCTCCACTCTGTCCAATGAGCTTGCACACTTCACTCACCTACCTGGGGGGAAAGCAACTGGGAGGAGTGGCATTGTTCTCTCAGGGGAAAAAAATATTCAAGCATCAGTCACCAACAATTCTGGCTCATCTGTAAAATGAACATCATAATAGCACCTACCTCCCAGAGTTGTTGTGAGGATCAAAGGAAATAGTATTTATGACATACTTTGCTGACCTTAAAGTACTATGTAGCACTTTATATAAATTTATAAGACATATACGTTCATATAAATGCTAGATACTATTATTGGGAGAGGAACAAATGAGATAACATATGTAAAGCTCTTTGCAAACTTTCAAGTTATATAAATGCTAGATATTATCTGGCTTAGAAGTCATATTATAGGAAAAAATAAGGGGGCTAACATCATTTATTGTGTAGAGAAAACGGTTTAGTTGTTTAAGTATCTTGTTTTAGTTCAAATTGTACTAAAGGATAGGGATCTAGGATATTGAAAATAGATAATACCCCTTGACACCCTGGCAGAAGCCCTGAGTGAGAGAAGTAGGAACAGATGGGCCAAGCAGTGATCACTACATATCCCTCCTCTTTTAAAAGGTAGTAAGGGAAAAGAGAAAGGGTGTAAAGAAGGAAGGAAAGGAAGGAAGCAATCTTGGGTTCTTCCTTTTCCATTATCCCTACATCCAAACTACGGCCATGTCTTATTTATTTCTTCATTGGTAATGTTTCTGTTCTCACTACTACTCCCTAGCTTGGGCCTTTATCACTTCATACCTGTACTAGTGCTTGTACAAGCTGGTGTCCTTTCCTCCATTGTCTACATTCTAAATCCACCTGCACACTATTACCATATTCATCACTATGTCCTGTCCCTTCTCAAAGTCCTTCAGTGGTTGAGTCTCTAATATCTACAGAATAAAGTCCAAATAGCTTAGAAAGGCAGTCAAAGGTGGGAGAAAATAATTAATAGTGAATTTCTTGGGGATCCAGCCTCCCCCCACCCTCACTTTGGAAGGTTCAGTTCAAGTGACTTTAGCTAAACTCTTTAAGGACCTAATTCAGGGCATAATTCAGGGTGAGTCCAAGGAATGAAGATAAGACTCTTTGTATCTAGTTCAGAAAAGTGAGGGCATTAAGCCACACCTATCTGAATGTGCCTTTGTCCGTCAGGGGGTCTCCCCCATTAGGCCCTGATGCCATCATAGTACAGCTTATTTTAATAGGGACCGCCCTCAGGTCACACCAACCAATGGAAATGAATGATACTAGCCAATTAGCTTTGATCAGTGATAGGCCTCTATCAAAAGAGGATAAAAGGAAAGACACACGAAGCTCCTGGCCAGCGCCATCTTGGAACATGCTTGGTCTGGACCCACTGTTGGTCTTCTCTTAGCACAAGGTAGGCTATTAGGACATGTGTTCTCTCTCTTAGAAATATGGTGCTGGGGAGTTTCCAGCTTGTGTTAACTGCCATGTGCAGTCAATACTCTTCTAATATTTAATATACCTTAATAATAAATACTTACTGCCTAAGCTGGTACAATAGCCATTATTATATAAATAGCAATTAATATATAAGTAGCAATAATTTAGAAAACCCAGCCTAGCCCCCCCAATAATTTAGCAAACACAATTCGCCAACCACAAAAATCAGTCACCGACTGCATAATTTAAATAACACAATTCCCTCTGCCACCTGACTCCCCTCTACT
The DNA here is from genome assembly GCF_019393635.1 of Dromiciops gliroides. Lineage (NCBI taxonomy): Eukaryota > Metazoa > Chordata > Mammalia > Microbiotheria > Microbiotheriidae > Dromiciops > Dromiciops gliroides. The sequence goes on from NC_057866.1 coordinate 71,951,100, forward strand.
GTGAATCTGTATGTGAATGCTCTGCTTTTAGCAAAACTGAATCCTCCCCCCCCAACCACTCCTCAAATATGTTTCATGCTTTTCTTCTTCAGCATCATTGATGATGTTTTATCCCTGGCCTGGAAGGTTCATTTCTATCTTTATACCCTTTATACCCATTCTCAACTTAGCTTCCTCTCTCATTGGAATGTGTTTCATGGGGTAACTTGATGTCACTTTCATACAACCCTCTTATCTCCTATCTCTGTGCCTTGGCACTGGTTGTCCCCCATTCCTGGAATGCTTTTCCTCCCCACCTCTGTCTTTTAGTTACCTTGGCTTCCTTTAAGATTCAGCTCAAGGGGCAGCTAGGTGTTGAAGTAGATAGAGCACCAGCCCTGGATTCAGGAGGTCCTGGGTTCAAATCTGGCCTCGGACACTTGACACTTACTAGCTGTGTGACCCTGGCATTGCCCCACCAAAAAAAAAAAGATCCAGGTCAATTCTCATTTTCTATAGAAGTCCTTTCCCCCTTTTTCAAGCGTCCCAAGTCTGCTTTCCATTTACTCTGTAATTCTCTTGCAAGTACAGATATCTTCATCCTGAAGTCATTGGATGAACTGCAACATATATCTTGTGTATACCTGGTTGTTTATATGTTTTCTCCCCCATTAGAATGTAAGCTCCTTGAGGGCAAGGACTATTTTGCCATTCTTTGTATCCCAAGGCTTATCAAAATGCCTGAATATAATAAGTGCTTAATTAATGCCCATTGACTGATTGATTACAACTCATTTTATTGATTCTTCAAACCCTACTCAAATATCACTTCTGTAAAGAAATTCTCACCTCCCTGACTGCCTCCAGATTCATGGTATGTTTTTTATCTAAAGCCCCTCATTCACATTCCTATTTAGCTTTGCATTGTTATCTTTTCAGGGATGTGTCCCTTCTCATTCTACAAGTCTAAAGTACCAGTAGTAGTCAGTTTCCATTAATGTGACCTGAGACTCAGCTTCCTGCCCCCTTCTGGCTTTCTATTGACACCATTTCTTCTCTTGAGTGAAATTTAATAAGATACTGAGGGCACAGACAAAATGAACTAACAGCCGTTACCCTCAATGAGCTTGTATTCAACTGGGTAAATAGACCATCTGCCTGGATAAGTAAACCTTGGTAATTTGAGGAAGGAGAAGCCATTATCAGAAAGGCTTCCTATAGGAAATAGCATATGAATTGAGCCTTGAAGAAGGCTAAGGATGCTAAGAGGTGAAAATGAAGGTAGGGTTCATTCTGGGGATCCAGGACAGCTGTTTCAAAGGCATGGAGAAGAAAAATTAAATACGGAACAGCAAGATGGCCAATTTGAATGAAACCTAAAGTAAGTGAATGGAACAACACGAAATAAGTATGAAAAGGCAGCATGGGGGCTGGTTAGGAAAGCTTTTGAATGCCAGAGGAGTTTGTATTTTCTTTTTCCTAGAAGCAATAGGGAGCCAATGGGGATTCTTCAGTAGGCAAGTGACATAACTAGATCTGTGCTTTAGAAAGATTAAAAGGTATAGAAGATTAGAGAGCAAAGATACGAGAAGCAGGTAGGAGTTCATTTTAGTGGTCCGTGAGGATCAGAAATCATTTATGGAAGCTTGGGCAAAATGATTTTAGTATTTTTCAACAAGGCCTGATGAAGCATTCTGAATGGAAATGACCCCCTCCAGAAGCATGGTGGTCAGAGGAGTCAGAAGATTTGACTTAAAGTCCCATCATTTATTTTCCTGTGAAACTTTGGTTATAGTCCCTTCACATAGGGATGGGAGAAGGGGGTGTTGCACAGAAGCATCTAGGTAGTGCAGTGGATAAAGCACTGGCCTGGGATTCAGGAAGAACTGAGTTCAAATCTGGCCTCAGACACTTGATACTGTGTGACCCTGGGCAAGTTACTTAACCCTCATTGCCCCACAAAAACTAACTAACCAACGGACGGACGGACGGATGGATAAGTCCCTTCACATCTCTGGAACTGAATCTCCATCCAGAAGATGTGGAAGATGAACTGAATACCCATTAAAGGTCCATTCCCATTCACAACCTATGATCATATATTAACAGGAGCCAAGAATGAGCTGCTAAAAAGAAATAATAGATAATATTTATATGGGTACAATTAGATTTACAGAGAATTTTACATATATATGTATACACATACATGAATGAGGATTTGCTCATTTGAGCAACAATCCTGTGAGTTAGATGATATCATTACACCCATTTTGCAAATGAGGAAACTAAAACTAAGGGAAATTAATGAGTGGCCCAGGGTCATACAGCTAGTAAGAGTCTGAGGCAGGATTTGAACTCAAATCCTCCTGACTTCAAGCCCAGTACTTTCTTTATTATGCTACCTTAGTGCCGAGATACAACAAAGTGATATTTGAGAATTCTTCATGTGGAATAATGACATGCTAACATATTAACAGGTGGTAAAGCTTGTCTAACCCTGTCGTACCAGTTGCCTACTCCTTCCCCTCTTTCAGACACAGCCTATCATTATTCTAAAAGCTACTATAAAGTTTCAGCTTCCTTAAAATTTCTTCTAACTTTATTCTTTAAGACTCATCCTACTTCTTCTGCACTATATCCCTCCCAGGACAATTAGATCCTAAAATATTGTGATCAGTAATGAATATAGTTCTCCAGGTGAGGCAGAGAGTTAGTAATTAAACAGTAGTAATTCCATCCCGCTTGATTTATATTTGGCTTTCCCAGTAATGAAACCCAGTGTATTCTTTTCCTCTTACATGGCGCCAATAGAATTGGTCTTTAAGGATTATCCTTTAAATCTTCTTTTTTGGTCACTTGATGTTACTGGTGTTTTTCCAGGATATTACAAATGCATTTGTGATTCCCTCATTTGAAAAATAATTGAAAGCTACTGGCCAAATGCTTATTCCAAGATTACAGATACCTGACGAGCATAATACTGACAAGTACCACTGTTGCCAACTCACTCGTTTATGGTTTCCTTGACGAAAGCTCAGAAGTTATTGGCTTAGTACAAGTTTTGGGTGGACAATTCCTGTTAGCATCAACAAAGACTTGAGTATGAAGCAGCCAAAAGGAAAAAAATTCACTACTATTTTAAAAAAATATTTTAAAGCAATTTTCAAATCACTTCTCATATAAAAAAAAAAACAATCCAAAGCCCCTTTTCTATGTAAGTTGGAGGTGCTTTACCATGCCTCACACACTCACAAAGGAAAAATAAAAATAATACAAGTGGGTCCAATTCACTATTCTGATATAGAACTTTTCATAGAAGACCCATAAAAACATAAGCTTTACTGTCCTTAATTGACTTTCTGGATTTCTAAGCTTAAGATCTATGTGATTTTAAAGAATAATTAACAACTTCCATTTTCCTATATAAAAAAAAAAAACCTTCAGGTTCAGTTTTTCTGACAGTCAAAAGCCAATCAATCTTGCTCTCAAATGCTAATATGAGCAATTAAAAGTAACATTAATTGAAATACTGCAGGGGCTGTTAAGTCTGCCCTCCCCCACCTCCCTTACTTTAACCTCATGGCAATACCAATTTAGAGTACTAATTAGTGAGTCGCCCTTTGTCTGATCAATCTTTGGAAGAGAGAGTTGGCCTTTAAAGCCCAACAGAGAGCTGCAGATGGCCAATGCACGTTGAGGAAGTCTGTGTGCCAGCATCCAGGATGTTTATTTCACCTGGTAGACCAAATGTGACAGGGCATTTTATTTACAGTGTGAATATTAATTTTCTTTCCTTTTTTTTTTTTTGGTGGTGAAAATGCAGAGCTCATTTGTATTGTTGTAAAAACTTGTAAATATGCCCTGTAGGATAAATAATATTCAAAACAACATCCTAATTAAAAGGAAAACTGAGTTGTCTTGCACAATAATATGAGGGCACATAAATTGTAAATAAGATACATTGTGAAAATGAAAAAGACGGGCTGGATAGAAAAGGAATGAAATAAGATTTTCAACTGGGCTTTTGAATGAACACCAATTGTAAGATAATGTCTCTTTGAACAATAAAAATAAACAACCATTGGCAAAGATGTAATGGAATTTCCTATGGATACCATTTTTATCTTAATATAATTTTCCCCAGTGACTCCACTATAGTCATTTCTCTCTCCCTTTGTCCAAAGTCACCAAGGTGTTTTCATTGTTGGTGTTACCCAAGTGCAAACATGAAAGCAACTCAGAAGCCAACTGAAAATGCAGAAAGGTGGCAAGACAGATCCACAAGTTCTATCATTCCACCCTCAGCAAGAATGTCCAGACCTGCACAGTGGTCCCTAAGCCTGCTGGTCATGGGAGGGGAATGGGAATACAGGCAGCCACTAGGCTCACCAGCCCTGGATTTACCAAACAATTAAATGCTTCCAAGGGGATTCATTCCATGGCTTTCAGGTCAGAGAAGAGATAAAGTAAAGGTGGCTGGAGGGCGATCATGGTATGGATTCCCATGAACAAATAAAATTTTCCCGAGGGTTTGGCTTTTAAGGGATGGATGCTTCCTACTTTGTTAATAAGTTCTGGATCCTCCCAAGGGCCAGAAATAAGGACGACATGCCAAAATGAGAGTGAGAGGGTAAGAGTGATGAGGCTGACATGAATATTCTTCCCCTCTTCTGATCTCCTCAGATAAAACTATTCTTTCTCTCTCTCTCTCTCTCTCTCTCTCTCTCTCTCTCTCTCTCTCTCTCTCTCTCTCTCTCTCTCTCTCTCTCTCTCTCTCTCCCCCCCTCCCCCGTGTGTGTATGTGTGAGTGTGTGTGTAAAGTGGGAGAGGTAAAGAAGTTCTTTTCCCTTCTGCCATTCTACTTTTTAATATTTGTTTGCATACTTACTGTGTTCTTTCCAGCAAAAAGAAAGGGAAGGAAATGCTTCGTTTTTCTTTTTATATACCCAATGTGTAGTTTAGTGCCTTGCACATAGTAGGAATTTGATTTGTGCCTGTTGAATTGAATGAAATTGAATTCCCTTAGCCACAGAGAGCTCCTAGCAACTTTCTCCTAGTAGGTATGTGTATCAAGCGTATTTTGAGACATTCTAGAAAAATACAGTATAAAACAATGTCTCTTCAATCAAAGAGTTTATCAACTAATTCTGAAGATAAGGCATGCAAACTAAGAGCTTGTATTTCTATTCCTTCAGGGTTTACAAAGCACTTTTCTTACAACAGCCCCAGGAAGTAGGAAGTATTATAATCCCCTTTTCTAGATGAGGAAATTGAGGCTGAGAAGAAAGATGACTTGCCCATAGCCACACTATTAACATGCATTTGCAACAGTGCTTAAAATCAAGGTTTTTGACTCAAGTCCAAGGGTCTTTTATAATATTTGTATGGTACAGACAAATGCTCAAACAGGTTTTTAGATTTTTTCTTTTTGTTTCTTGTTTTTGTTTTGTTTGTTAATGCATTACAGTGAAGGGCAGAAAGATAAACTAGAGAGAAATATTATGAGCAGTGGAGTCAACACCAGATTTAATATAGCTGTGTAATCTTTTACAAGTCACTGCAAATTTCTGTGCCTCAATTTCCTTTTCTGTAAAATGAGGGAGTTATATTTAATAATCTTTAAAAAAAAATGTGCTCAGTAACTCTTTCCATCACTCTACCATCTACCTTAATTGTAAGTTTCCCAAGGGCAGGTATCATGTCAACCGATTTTGCTTCTCTCTCTGAAAACTATAAAAGCTGTCTACTCCATGGTCATATGAATTCTGTCAGGGTAGGGACAAGTTTTGCCTTTCTTTGTAGCCCTAGAGTTTAGCACAGTACCCAGCTAAAAGGAAGCACTTACTAGATGCTTATTGTTGTTGTTATAACTAAAGCAGAACCATTGATAATTTTGTCTCTGAATGGCAACCCAGAAAGGTAAGCACCTTCCCACTTCAGTATCCACCCAGGGGAGGGAAATTCCAGATCCCTGGACAATCTGTTCTAGGATAAGAAACAAATAGACCCAGAGACCTTAGACCAAGAGAAGAGACCTAGTTAGTTGGGCTGGGTCAGCTCTTGAGGAGCCCAAAAGCAAACAGCAATTGTCTAACCATAATCCACCCTTGAAAGAACCCAAGGCTACCCAAGGACAGTGGCCAAGCTGCACCAGGGTAGGCATCATCATGATGTTAGGTACAAACTAAGTAGTAGCCCAACTTCCAAGCAGCCCCAGGAGGATGAATGGGATGAATCAGATCATGGTAGGAGGAATCCACCCTTTACTCTCACTCAACTGAGTTTGGCATAGTTGACAGAATACCAATGACTCTATTATACTACTTAACTACTCTGTTGATGTTAATCATATGTTATCTAATGAATTTCCTTTAGCCATATGCATTTGGGTGGGGGAGGGGGGGGAGGGAGAAAGAGACTTAATTTCCTCAAAATCTGGTTAGCTGCAGAAAGGCCTACCTTTATTTCAAACATCAATGAAACATGTAGGAAAGCTCTCAAATCGCTACAGAACTACAATATCTATGTGTAATGATAATAATTTTTGAGGGGCAATGAGGGTTAAGTGACTTGTCCAGGGTCATACAGCTAGTAAGTGTTAAGTGTCTGAGGCCGGATTTGAACTCGGGAGCTCCCAAATCCAGGGTCAGTGCTTTATCCACTGCACCACCTAGCTACCAATGTGTAATGATAATGTGATATACTCACAGCTTTGATTTAAATGCCATCAAGATCAAGAACAAAAAATATTCAGGCCCTTTCAGAACAGCTCCTATAGCCAGAGAACTGGTAAAAAGTCACTAGATGAAGAAGAAATTGCCCACTTTCCCTAAGTAGGCTTCAGTTGGTTTGTGAACCAACACTTTAAATATATATCTATACCCACCCACCATTTCTTCATTTTTTTTTGTCTTTGTAATTGATGAACAATTTTAGTTTAGGAATTTATGTTCTGGGAATTTTTTTTTAACTCCAAAAAATTAAGTCCTTTTCCATTAGGCTTTTTCAAAAAAGAAAAAGTACTTTGCCTTCTTAGGATGAGATAATAGTTCTCAACTCATTCAAGGATGCTTACCCCTTTGACACATCTCACATCCAGAGCCATATGTGAGGACATGAATTGACTGAGAAAACAGATGATGACCAAAGAGTTCTATGAATTCAGTAAAACTAAGTCCAGCTATAACAATCACAATAACATCTCCTTACATTCAAAAAAATAGTGAGATGTGTATGTATATAATTTATTTACTCCAGAGAAGCTGTTTGAGTCCACATGCAATTCCATAAATAAACAAAGACTCTTTTTGTTTATACTCCATGGCCACAGGTTAGAAATGACTGATATAGTGAAAACAGCCTAGAGGTCAGGAGGCTGGGGTTCAAGCCCTAGGTCCCCTGCTCTGTGACCTTGAGATAATTGCTTCATCTCTCTGGTTCTCATTTTCTTCAGTAAAGGAGGGTATAGGGTTAAACGTTAAGATCCCCCCTACATGTAAAAATCTGTAATATCTTCTATAATGAAAAAAATAAGGGAGATTAAATGAGCAAAATGAGGGGGTGTGAATAAATGTTCACTAAGGTACCTTACACCAGAAAAATTCTATAATATCTTGAATAGTGAAAAAAAATGAGGAGGTGGGATTAAATGACTCTCAGGTCCTTTGCCCACATAAAATTCTGTAGTACCTCAAAAAATTAAAGAAAAAGCAAACACCTCATATCCTGTTGGAGAGAAAATTAGAATAAGAATTAACAAGTAATTAAAACTGTCATTCAAAATCATCATTTAATATGATTTATGATTACATTATGTTTTACTTATGATTATATGACTATATGGAATTTAGTGAAAAACCTCCCTCTATTTTTATAGATTTCCATAATCTTGAATGTGCTTTAACATGTAGACAGTCAGTAATGTGATTTGATTATAATTTCTGCTCCATGGGGACTCTTGAGAGTATTCTTGCATAGGCATGAAGGACTTCTCTCCAAGCTTGAGTTTTCCCAGGTTCCTGTTTCTACAGTGGTCCTTTGATTCCATTATTCCGGATGACCTTGGCATACTCCATCGCTGATTTATAAGGAACACGGGGTCGACATGGATTTTCAAAATCAATGTGGTAGAGGCCAAATCTACTACTAAATCCATCGCTCCACTCAAAGTTATCCAGAAGAGACCAGACACAATATATTTGAAGATTGACTTTATCAATGTGGATAGCTGTAATGACAAACAAATTTATATGTATATGTATGTGTGTATATATATATATATATATATATATATATATATATATGTAAGATTTAGATGGAAATAAAATACTTGGCATTTATATGGTGACTAAAGGTTTGTGAAAGACACACATTTATCAACATCATTTCTTTGGGTTCTCACAATAGCCTAGTATGATAGGTACTAGAGATATTGTTCTCCCCATTACAGATGTTGAAACTGAGGCTCAAAGAGATGAGGTGCCCAAGGTCATACATTTTGTGTCAGAAGCTAGATTTAAACCTAAGTCTTCCTGACTCCAAGTCAAAAAGATTCTTTCCATTTAAACACGTTGCTTCTGGGGCAGCTAGGTGATGCAGTGGATAAAGCACCAGCCCTGGATTCAGGATGGACCTGAATTCAAATCTGACTTCAGATACTTGACATGTACTAGCTGTGCGACCCTGGGCATGTCACTTAATCTCCATTGCCTCACCCCCCCAAAAAAAAAAATTAAAAAAATAAAATAAAATAAACTTGTTGTTTCTCTCTCCAAGGTAGGTTTCATGAGAATAAGATACAGAGAATGTATATTGAAGTCTTCAAGTATCAACCAAGTCATTAATAAGCATTTATTAGAGTGCCAGGTACACTCTAAGGTGCTAGGGACAAAAAGACAAAAAATAAATAAATACTACCTACCTGATATTCTACTGTGGCAAATGACTTATGTACACATATAATATTTGCACACTGCATGAAAGTAAACATGAGGGAGAAGGGGACTAATAGGTGGGCAGATCAGAAGAGGCCTTGTGCAGGAGGTGGCATTTGAGCCGAGTCTTGAAGGAAGCTAGGCTTTCTAAGAGGAAATACAGTGACGATGTCATGTAGGAAAACAGCAACCCAGTCAGCTCGCCTTGAATGCAGAGGGTTTGAGGGGAAATGACGCCTAATAAGCCTGACAAGGTAGTCTGAAGACTACAGAGGAGCTCATATTCTCCCTACCCCTTTGCCATATCCCTTGCCCAGGCTGCTTGACTACTCAGTGTCTGAATGAGATAAAAGTCAATAATTCCATTTGTTCTGATGAGATGAAGACCCACCAGGCCTTGCCATCTGCCCTGCCTTTATTCCTGTCATTCCCCTAACACTATCATCTTAACTACTTAAGTAACCTAAGGACCTCTGGGTTTTGCCATCTGTCCCACCACTGTATCCTTAGGAGTAATGGGCTTTTCATCTACCCAGCGGCTGACCTTTCTTTTATGTGTTGTCTCTCTTCCAATTATCCATGTGAGTTCCATAAAAGAAGGGTCTATCTAGCTTTTGTTAATTTATGTTCCCAATGCTTGGCACATTTGTTCAGTCATTTTTTAGTCATTTCTGACGATTCGTGATCTTATTTGGGGTTTTCTTGGCAAAGATTCTGGAGTGGTTTGCCATTTCTTTCTCCAGCTCATTTTTATACATGAAGAACTGAGGCAAACAGGGTTCAGGTACTTGCCCAGAGTCACACAGTGTTTGAGGCTGGATTTGAACACAAGAAGATAAGTCTTCCTGAATCCAGACACAGCACTCTATCCACTGCATTGAATGGTTTCCCTAGCTTGGTAAATAACAAGTGCTTAATAAATGCTTTTTCATTTATTCATTCCTATAGGTAAAAGGGAACAACTAGAGCTTTTGGATCCAGGAAATAATACGATCGATCAGTCCTATGTTTTAGGAGCATCCCCTTAGTAGTTATATAGATGGTTGATTACAGAAGAGAGAGATTTGAGGCAGGGAAGCCAATTAGAAAAATATTGAATAGGCAAGAGATGACAAGGGACTTAACCAGAGTAGTGGAGGTATGAATGATGCAAAGAAAAGGATAAATGCAAAAGAGTTTTTGGAACTGAAATCCACAAGACATGGTAACTGACTCGATATAGGAGGAGAAGGTGGTTGAGGGAATGGCAGAGGTGGAAGTGTAGACTAGGCCTATGAGTTAGGTACTGAACTCTTTGAGAAAGGAAAGGGAATGACCCAGAGTCCATCAAAAGACTACTACAAAGATCTGGACTGGGTGATAAAGACAGACTGAGTGAACCTATGAACAAGAGAGGTTGCCACTGATGGTGGCAAAGGAAAATTCTGGAAGTGGCGATTAAGATCACATCATACTTCTTCCTGTCCTGGGGGAAGGGGGAATGGTAGGAGGGAATTAGGGTTAGAGAAGGATGGCCTAGAGCTGGAAGAGGGTCACAGGGGATCCAGAATCTCCCAGAAGGAGGCAGATTTTTGGGATCTAAACTGAGGTAGAGTTTGTTAGCTGGGAGCAGGGGTTCCAAATGGCCCAAATGGAATGGGGGAACAGAGGACGATAAGGCTGACTTGGATAGGGAGGAAAGTATGGTACTTCACTAGAGGTTAGGATGCATGCATTTTAGCACTAGTTCTGCCACTAATTAACTGTGCTACCTTAGGTGAGTCACATGCCTTCTTTCTGGACCTTACTTAAATGAGAGCCCTTCCAGAGCTAACATTTTACAATTAATTCTAGCCGCGTTCCTTAAAAGCCTGTAAACAAATCAACATCATTCGGATCAAATCCCATTTCGAAAACACTTGAAGAGTTTCCCAGCTAAAGGAATCCTATAGGGAAGCTTTCAGTCAGATGAGGAATCACCCCATAACTATTCTGGTGGAAACCTGGACTTTTTACCTATCCACTTTCCTACTGAGACACACCTGTAGTTCACCACTTCCCACAGTCTCCAGACCTTTGGAAATGTATTTTCTTTGAGCACCGTGCAGATTTCACAGATGAACAGTTCATAACAGGTTAATTGACTCACATCCTTTTTCCATTTGTGCCCCTTGGAGGCACACAAAGTCTTTGGTGGAGAGCATGCCTCATGCCTGACCTCGAGGTAGATATGGAGCAAAACAGGGTGGTTTGGGCCCCTCCTGAATAAAGTATTGTTTGAAGATGGAAAACATGATATTCATGCATACTAGCCAAGCGTCAAGAGAAAGGGAACATGCACTGGATATTCCTCCTTCTCTTATGGATACACATTTTCCATGTCCTTTTTTTTTCCCCACTGCATCATCACTCCTGCACTGAGACCATCTAAAACTAGAAGAGCCTATTGGGAAGGGAAGCAGATCTGAAACTTAATCTAAGCCCCCTGCTTCTTTTAAAGAATCAAAAATGACAGCATCTAAGTGTACAAAACCCCGAACACAACAACTGCCTTTGATCCTCCTGGTTTTTCAAACTGCTCACACAGAAGAATCTACATCATTCCCCCTCCCTGCCTCAACCATCAGGTTTGGAACTGTATTGCTCAATAGCAAGTGCTGCCAGTGACAGAGCCAGACAGTTCCTGGAAATGCATGCAGTACCATTGATCACGTACAAAAGCAGTGATTCATGTGCTAAACCCTGGGATAAAACGAGGCTGCTCCTGCCTCGAGGACGGGACAAAAAGGGAATCTTGACAGTCTCATTGTTAACTGTCAGGCTTCCACAGCAGGCATGGAAACTGTTCTGAGAAACTGCGGCCCAGTTTTTCTCTTCCATCACGGGGCTGCTCAGGTAGAACACATCACCGGCTTAGGCAGAGGCTAGAAATGAGCCTGCAGGAGCAGGCCACGCTGGGCCGCAGTGTGGGGGAAGATCTCAAGCCTACCAGAGCACCTCCACACCTCTGTGCATTCAGTCTCTTTGGAAAGGGAAAGAAGCATCATCATGTGATCTGTCAGTGTGATTTATGAGGTCCCCAAATCTTGAAGAATAGGGAGAAAAAAATACTTTTGTGTGTTCAATCTCCTCCTCTAGCCAGGGTTGAATGCAAAGATAACAGAGACTGACAGGGATGATTGTAGGAGCAAAGCAAAGGGGGATAAATATGATGAGCACCGTGGTGCCTGTGTTGTGTATCCTGCTTTTGGCTTAGAAGGCAAGGAGGAAAAAGTTGGCAGGTTAGAAATGAAAGCTCAAATTTCCATAGTGCTTTCCTATTTAACAAAGAACTTTTCTATTCTATCTGGGACCCAAGGAACAGGGCAGAGATGAAGAAATGCATTCAATTCTTCCTTTCTGTGGTAGGAGGGAGTATGTGTGTATGGGGGTGGGGGAGGTACTACAATCACTGTGTCAATTGGCTTTACTTAATTATTTTTCATTATTAAAAGGGAAAGATCAGGGGCAGCTAGGTGGCTCAGTAGATAAAGCACTGGCCTTGGATTCAGGAGGACCTGAGTTCAAATCTGGCCTCAGACACTTGATTCGTACTAGCTGTGTGACCCTGGCAAGTCACTTAACCCTCATTGCCCCACCAAAAAAAAAAAAAAAAACCCCAGGAAAGATCATCATGGCATGCGGATGAAAATATATCCAGAAATGTCCATGATATAGAAACAAAATAAATTAATGCAACTTTACTTTTTAAAAGTCCTCTCTTCACAAGAACAGTAGGAACGAATGCAAGTGATATAATCCCCGTATAACAGACAAGGAGGCTCTGCAGTTGTTTTCTCAGTCATGTCTGATTTTTCACAACCCCATTTGGGGTTTTCTTGGCAAAGATACTGAAGTAGTTGGCCATTTCCTTCTCCAGATCACTTTACAGATGAGGAAACTGAGGCAAAGAGAATTAAGTGACTTGCCCAGGTTTACATAGCCAGTAAGTGTCTGAGGTAAAATTTGAACTCAGGAAGAGGAGTCTTCCTGACTCCAGGCCCATCAATTTATCCACCGCACCTCCTTAGTCACCCAAGAAACTAAAGTTTATAGAAATCAAATGATTTGGTCACAGTCACAAGCTCCAGTACAGAAATGTCAAACAAATAAAAATAGGGCCCACTAACCCCTACCTAAGGATCCCTGCAGGCCACATATTGTCTTAGGAAACCAAACACATTTATATCTTTCTTTTTTTATTAATACATCAACCTATTAAAATCAGGTAGAAACTACATTTTAATCTGATTTGGGCCATACTTGGGAGTGTTGGGGGTCTCATGAAGCCAACAGTATCTGATACCTCTCCTCTAGTAAGTGGCAGAGCCTTGATTCAAACCTCACTTGCCTCCCCCCAATACATCATGTTTCCACCTCTCTGCCTGTAATCAAGATGACAACAGGAAAAGATCTTCCTGGCACACACACATGCCTTGCTCCTACGTGGGAGCCTTGGTAAGGCACTTCCAAAGACAATGAATCTCATGCCAATGAAATGATTACAACACGAAACACATTAGCCGCTGATTCTTTCAAGGCAGAATTCTCTCAAGTTTCGAAGGAGGTTGAGCACTGCTTCTCCTCTGCTTGTCACATGACTCCAAGAATGGAAAACAGAAGTCCCTCTGACAAGGCTCAATAGGGATTTGTTTTGTCATCATCGCCCAATATGGATAGACTTTGGTCTCCTGATTACACAGTACTTCTATAAAAAAAGGTGCCAGAGGAATAGGGAGGCTGCCAGTCAATAGACCCAAGTCCTCTTAAAAAGAACACCAAAGAAACAACTGAGCAGGAGGGGAAGCAGTTTCCCAAAAACCAAGATAAGGAGGCTAAAGCCTTGGCACATCTTCAAGGTTGTCCCTAAGGAAGAACAGGGGTCATCCTAGAACAGCATGTGACCTGGGAGCAAAACATGCTTTTTACTCTTCTCCATACCCCTAACTCTACCACAACATCTGTGTCCAGTGAAATCACACATCCAGCTTAGGCAGAAATGAAGGGGGAAAGAAGGAAAATAGCAAAAAACAAAAAACAAGGGGAAGGACAGAATGTAGTAACCATTAGCAGCATCTCTATCATCTACATATTTGTGTACACATGTGTATGTATGTGTATATGTGTGTATGTATGTATATATACATGTATTACTATATACATGTATGTATACACACACAAACATACACTTAAATATATAAATATGTTAGAATTTTTATACTGCATTAAGGTTTGCAAAGTGTTTTACATATATCTCATTTGTTCTTCATAACAATTCTTTCAGGTAGGTGCTATTATTAAAGAGATATGGTAACCAAGGCTAAAAGCTCTTAAATTACTTCCCAGGATCCCACAACCTATAATATCTAAAGTCAAGATTTTAATTCAGGTCTTTCTGACTCCAAGTTCAATACCCTATCCAATGCTGCACCTAAGTTGATAAAACTCAACTCATTCCTCCTCCCCGAACACACACTTCAGTCTCTCCCCTTTAAAATCTCCCCACATAGCTGCCAAACAAATCTTCCTAAGGCACAGGTCTGAAACATGTCACTCCCCCCAAAAAAATCTTTAACGGGTTTGTATGTATGTATGTATGTATGTGTATTGTGTATGTGAGTCTATGCATGTACAAGTGAATGTATATGTGTATATATATATATACACACATACATATAGACATGTATAAATATAGAGAGAGACATATATAAAATTATTACTACAGGCATCATGGAAACAATGTGGTGAGTTTAAGACCCAACATTTTAACTCAGGTGTCTTCTGATTACAAGTCTAGATGCTCTTTCCATTATACCACTGACCCTTAAAAGAATAAACTTATAAACCCCTTAACTGGGCAATTAAGTCACTCCACAATTTTTTCCCTAACCTACCTTTCCAGTCTTATTTTCACTGTCCTTTCTATCCCTCTTTCAATCAAATAGTATTATTGTTCTCCTCCAATTCTTTTTTCCCCTCTATAAATTCCAAGTATTTGTGAGTATTCCTGCCATACCTTTATTCTCTTTATTTCAGAACCCAGCTTGGCTACAACCTTCTTGAAAGTAATTAAAAGATCTCTCACTCTGAAATTTCTTAGCTCACTTTGTGTGGACTAATTCTACTTTAACATACATTTTAAAATACATTTATTTTTTAATTTTCAATTAACAAAAACCCACCCTCTTTTCCTCTCACATCCCCACCCCAAACTGAAAAAAGAAAAGCAAAACTTTTTTTTTTTTTAACAAATATGCATAGTTAAACAAAGCAAAGTTCCACAATGGTTGACTCATACTTATTTGAGTAAATTTCTTATTTCCTATATTATATTTATAAGCTCTTTGAGTTTAGGGATCATGCCCAGTTTCATCTCTATAACCTCAGAATCTATCATAGTGTCCTACAAAATGAAATGAATTGCATTGAGAGAACCTATCTTATAGTGTCCGACAAATCAAAATGAATTGCATTTAGAATACCTAGCTCATAAAAACCCCTATTAGGGAGGTTGGGGATGTATTATAATCCCCATTATAGAGATAAGGAACTTCACAAAGGCTAGAGAGTACAGAGGGTTTAAGTGATTTGCTCACTAACAGAGCCAGACTTGAATTTGTGCTTCCAGATGGGAATCGGAGGTGGAGAAGGATGGGGTATATCTGGAAGTGGTTCCGCTCACCTTGATGGTGGTCTGAGGGTATAGGGAGATGAGGGTTATGGGTTTAGGAGACTACTAAGAGTCTCTAGTCTTCTTAACATCAGACAGTTAAACTACTAAAATCAATAAAATTTAGATTTTTGTTTTAAAACCACCTTTTATTAACTGCCTACTAGGTGCAAGGCATGATTTTAGGTGCTGGTATCTCCTTTCATTCATTCAACAAGTAGTTAATAAACACCTACTACACAGCAGGCAACATTCTAGACTTTGGGGATACAACAACTTAAAGTAATTGGTCCCTACCATCAAAGTGTTTTCATTCTCCTTGAGGTGCTCTGTTATATACTTCCCTACATCAATAGGCATCAGAATGGGACTTTACATAAAATGGAAGTCTAAAGGAAATCTCAAAGCAGTAGTCATTAAATTAAGTTCATATTGGTTAAGAAATAGAGTTACAGTCATAGAAACATAGAGATATAACAGCCTTAGACTCTTTGATGAAGGAATTCTTAATGCCAACACTTTTTGTACAAGAGAATATTGCTTTTCCAAGCAGAGACAAACACTTCATAGAGCCACTTTATTGATGTATCATGTTATCATACCACTTTCGGAAGATAGATAAATACTGTTTCCCCTAACCCTGGTGATGTCAGGATTAGGATGTGCCCAAGTCTGTACTTATACAGTTCCTACTGGAATGCCAAGAGCCTCCCTGTGCTGAAGAAGACAGGGAGAAATTTCAACTGACACAGTCCATGGGGTAAGGATCAAAGAAAAAAAATAATGGTACAAGAAAGCAGAAGAGGAGATAAAAGTCCTAAAGCAGTGCTAGAAGTGCAAGTGAGGTCAATAACCAGTGTAGCCTTAGTTTCCCACCAAGCCTGGGATATTTTGTACAGGACTCTCCTTAATTGGTGGAGAGTATGCTGACACATGCAGCATCCCATAAAGCATTTTCTTTTCAAATTAGGAGAGTCTCATACAAAATGCTCCAGACATGGCTGGAAACTTGGATTATACCAGAGTCACCCATTGCAAAGCTGCAGGAAATAAAAATGTAGGGAAAGAGAGCTGGTTGAAAATCAGGAGCACAGCAAAATCTGGAGAGCTAGCAAGAAGTAAGGTCTAAGATTTAGGAATAAAGGGTTTAGCACCACATTAAAAAAAATAAAGTATTGTACTAGAAGAGAAGAATTCCAGTTTACTAGACTCTCTGTGCTGTACAAAGAGGTCAGTTTTTCAGTCCAGCTGAGCCTAGCCAAGCTCGACCCTTCAGCATCCTTGGAATTCTCTTTCATTGGAGAATTCCTTTTAGTACCTCCTTCATTGTGTTAGCAACTGTGGACTCTAGCAGGCCTGTGACAGATAATTTCCAAGAACAAGTCGTCACTCTTTCTTCTCCACATCAGCCATCAGAGTCCTCACAAACAGCGTATTTCCTTTTCAAGCACTGAAGCAGCCCAACAAAAGCCTCCTGCTATCATCAGGAGAGAAGAATCTGAAGAATAAGTCTTGCCTCCATCTAGGTTTACAGTTGCCTAGAGCAGGGACGACAAGAGTATGTAAGAGCAAACCCACTTCAGGGTGCAGAGGACCTGATGTCTAAACCCCTCTTGTCCACAGCTTTCAGAACAAGGGTTCTCATCCTCTTTTGGCATCATGGATGTCGTTGGCAGTCTAGGATAGCCTAGTACCCCTTCTGATAATGCTTTTAAATGTAAAATAAAATACATAGAATTACCAAGAAAACTAACTGTTGAAATGCAATTCTCAAAATATTTTTTTTTAAAGTTCACAGTCCACAGATTAAGAAATCCTGCCTAGAATTTACTACTAGAATAATGCCTCAGTTCCCTGAACCATGTGGAATATTTAATGTTCTAAAGAGGAAAATGGAAGAAAACAAAACATGAGAAGTATAGGGACCTAGATGTACTGGATTGCAAAACCTACTACAAAGCAGTAGTGATTAAAATGGTTTTGTACTGGTTAAGAAACAGAGGGTTACAAAATTATCAAGCAAACAAATACAGTAACCTGGTGATCTATAAATTCAAAGATGCCAGCTACTGGGATTAGAACTCACTATTTGACCAAAACTACTGGGAAAACTAGAAAGTGGACTGGCAGAAAAAGAAAAAGAAAAAAACAAAAAGAAAATATACACACACACACCAGGATCTCACACCTTAAACCAAAGAAAAGCTACAAATGGTTACATGACCTATATGACTGAAAGGTTGTATAATTATCAAATTGGTTATATTCCAAAGAGATCAAAAGGGAGAAAACAACCCATATGTACAAAAATATTTATAACGGTTTTTATTTTAGCAAAGAACTGAAATCTAAAGGAGTACACATCAAATGGGTAATGATTATACTATATAAATGTAATGAGATATTATTGTACTGTAAGAAATAACTAAATGGATAATTTTAGAGAAATCTGAGAAAAGATTTTCTGATGCAGAATCAAGTGAGCAGAACCAGGACGACAATAATAGCATTATAAAAACAACTTTGAGACACATAAGAAGGCTGATCAATTGAATGACCAAACACATTTCCAGAGAATCAGTGAAGGAACATAGTTTTTACCTCTCTTGACAGAGAGGTAGACTCAAGGTATAGACTGAGACAAATACTTTTTGTACATAACCAATGTAGAAATTATTTTGCCATAAGGGTTTTATTTTTCTTTTCTTTTTTTCTAATTGAAGCAGTAGGAAAGAAATTATTTTTCATTCAAAATGGATTTTAGGGGCAGCTAGGTAGTGCAGTGGATAAAGCACAGGCCCTGGATTCAGTAGAACCTGAGTTCAAATCTGGCCTCAGATACTTGATACTTACTAGCTGTGTGACCCTGGGCAAGTCACTTAACCTTCACTGCCCCACCAAAAAATGATAGATAGATAGATAGATAGATAGATAGATAGATAGATAGATAGATAGATAGATGAATGAATGTATGGATTTTAATTTTAAAGGATATAAAATTCTAATTTATACCTATAATATGTTCAATATAACTGAATTTTTTTTGGGGGGGGCAATGAGGGTTAAGTGACTTGCCCGAAGTCACACAGCTAGTAAGTGTCAGGTGTCTGAGGCCGGATTTAAACTCAGGTTTGGGTCGCTATTTTATCGACTGTGCCACCTAGCTGCCCCAATATAACTGAATTTTAACTAAATCAAGTTGAATATAACTAAATCAAGAAAATAGTATCATAGTGTGCTACAGAGACAGTGTCCTGTAGTATAGGGTTTCTTAAACTCTTTCCACTTGTAACCCTTTTTCACCCCAGAAATCTTTATGTAACCCCAGATGTATAGGTATATAAAATAGGTATACAAATTTAACATTTAATGCCAAATTTTTGCGACTACCATATTGTTATGTGACCCCATATTGGGTCACGACCCATAGTTTAAGAAGCTTTGCTGTAGTAGATAGTGTTCTAGACTTAGATTCAAGAAGACATTCAAATCCTCCCTCTGACACTTATATGCCAATTATGTGACTATATGTGTGTGTGTTTATAATAAATAAAGGAAATGTGTATAACTTCTGTTCCTACTATATCTTTGAAACAAATATCCCTTTGTTAAAGCTAGTTGACAGTAATTAGTTTAATGGAACTGGGTCAGTAATCACTGGCAATTAAAATAGGGAACACACTAGAATGGGGGCTTGAGCTCATAGTATTAAGAGATTAATTACTTCACCTCCTCAGGGATATCTTACATGTTAGAGGGGAAGATGTAATAAGCCTTACTCTGGGAGAATGAGTTTGGAGAGAGACAGACAGACAGAGAGACAGAGAGAAATAGAGGCAGAGAGACAGGGACAGACAGAGACACAGACACAGACACAGAGAGAGAGATCTATAGCTATAGATAAATACATTGGTAGTAATTATCTCATGAGGATCTGGTAAAGGTCAAATATGAAAATATTATAATGGTGAGCAGGAACATGTATAGCATACTCAGCTAATGCTATATACACATGTGGAAGAGTCTAAAGAGCCTGCTTCTGGAAAGGAATGATGACATGTAACAGAAGTATAGGACTCCTTGATTTGAAACATATTTAGATAGTCTGCAACTGGTCCAGTCTACTAACCACATGATGAAGAAATAGATTATTGATTGACCATATAACCAGAATTGAGGTGCATTCAATTAGTACCAACGAGTCAAAGTAAGGGTGGTTCTCATTCCTGCAATGAGGAGTTCAAGTGAGGAGACAAGGACTAAAGTCTCAATGGGGCAAGAAAGTAAAAGCTTTTATCTCCCCATTTGAGGTCAAATTGTGGCCCGTGATTAAAGACCTCTGTTCTTTGCCTCTTCACATTTATCGTTCTTGAGGTAAAGGAGATTAGATATGGTTGCAGCTTTACGAGTTTTAAAAGGTTTGGAGTGAAAACTATCAGAAATCTGGGAGCTGGAATATGTGCAAGAATTTTCTGGAAGCCAGATGGGGAAGAGCAAAGTCCTCAGAAACCTATTTAACCCAGGCCAGCAGTAGCAGAGATGTAGACTCACCCATCTATCAGCCATGCTGAATTGGGAAGTGAATTTGGTGTGGCAAATGCTATGAGAAATTGCATTAAGTCTGAGGTCATTCACTTCAGAGACCAATGTAAAATTGGAAAGAATGTGCAACCAAATGTTAGGGGTGTGAGATTTAAAATTGGATATTAGATCATAAATCTCCCCTACTTTAACTTTTCCCTTAATTTATCTCCCAGACTAGTAAATGGAAGAAGCTTCTGGTTTTCTAGATAGAGCCTTTATTGTATATAAGGTGTTGTTGATTAGAAGGATAGGAAAATAGAAATACAATACAAATCGTCTTAAATCTAGGCTTAGTCTATATTCCTTATAAAAACTCACCAAACCGAAAAGGCCACCTTTGGAGAGAGGGAGACCGTCTGTGCCGCGCCGCCAGGAGTCCCGCCAAGCAGGCAAAAAAGCCTACTCCCGTTCTCTCCACCCCGGAAGTCAAAAACCCAGCAGGCAGTCTGACATGCGCAGCAGGCGGACTGTTCATCTCCTCCCCAAAAGGGTGGTCCTTGAAAAACTGGCGTCTTTCAGTTATCCTAACCGACTGTTAAAAACTTTCATATTTTACCACAGGGGAAATGTTTATAACTTCTGTTCTTGCTATATCTTTACAATAAATATACATTTGTAAAAGCAAATTGATAACAATTGGTTTAATTAAGCTAAGGCAGTAATCACTGGCAATTTATAATAAGAAACACACTGGAATGGGGATTTGAGCTAATAGTGTTAAGAGAAGAATTACCCCCATCCCCGCTTAGGGATATCTTATACATCTGAGGGGAAGGTATACTCACCCTAACTCTGGGAGAATGAGCTCCCAGTGTCTATATATATGTAAAGTGCTTTGTGAACTAGAAAGTGCCATATAAATATTAGTTATCTTCATCTTCATTATCATCACCATCATATTTAAAACAGAAAGTGCTTGCAGTACCTCAAAGGTATTATCCTAAATAACTCCCATCATACAGGACATAAAGTTGAAGAAAGTATAAGAATTCGAGCTGAATGTATATTAACACCAGGACAACTTTAAAATGTCGCATTTTAATCAACTCCCATAAGGTTGTTTGGTTTTTGGAGGGGAGGAGTAGAGTATAGTCTATCTCTTTTCCACAAGATATTAACAAAGGAGGAACATACCAACTCATGTAGATTTCTGGGCAATTCAATTGTTGTTAACTTTTTAAATGAAATATATTTTTAAACCTAGTATTTGGTCTCAGAAGTCTTTCTTTCCATAGGTTCACTTTTTCCCACTTATCAGATCAGTCTTTAGTAATGGTCTCTTGCTTTGGGATTTCATGAGAGGAGGGAGGGTCACAGATGCTTCTCAGTCACTGTTGCTCACCTGGAGTTGGGGGCTTATTGTGCATTTTCTATGTTTAGCTCTTACCTATGCTGTGCGTGTGTTTTTAAGAGACTAACAGCAGGTGTACCAGTTCTCTGACTATAACTGCTCTCCATTTCTGAGGCTTTAGACTCTTCCTGAGGGACATGTATCCAAAGTTAATGTGGAATAAGACAGTATGAACTTTTCTCTCAAATCACATCTAAGAAAGACAACCTTTTTGTCATGTGTACGTGGTAAATTGATGGAAAGTTATCATGAATGCCAATATGATAGAAATTCCACTAAAGTGGACAAGTTATGGGCACAAAGATCACTTGGAGAAGGACTTTGCAAAGAGTAAGTTCCTGGGATGTAATGAGTAATGGAAACAGAGTTGGATTGGCACATCTTAGAAAGTCATGTTTCGTAGCACAATGGTAAGATCATTGAGATGAGGGCTTAACCAAACATCACCAGATCCTAACTATATCTCTGTGACATTGGGCAAGTCATTTTACTTCTCTGGGTCTCAGTTCACCTATAAAATGAAGTGGTTCCTAATGAAAAAGTATTTATTTCACTTCAAGTTTTTCCCCTTATGGCAACAACTTAGGGCTTTCTCTGTAGAAGAAAGTACTCTGGCAATATTCTAAGCAGGAAAATCTGTCATCTTCATGGCTGGTAAATCACTGAATGAAATTATTCTATTTCTCCACCTTCTATCTGGCTTCACAGCAGTTTTCAGAGGGCATAGAGTCAGCACCAGAAATCTGTATGTAAAGAGACTAGGGAGTTAGGGGAAACTGGGGAAAAGTACAACATCTGGGGCTGGGGCTCTGTGTTCCATGGAAGTAAGGTCAGCAGCAGGTCAAATTTTCAAGAGGTATGCAAAATAATAACTAATGATAGGGAGCTTTGTGTGTCATTGTCAAGAACATTTCATACTTGAGAGCAATGCTTAACAATGAACAAAATTTAAAAAATAAAAATAAATTAAAAGGAGAAAAAGGAAAAAAAAAAGAATGAACAGGATTAAAATTCAGTGATATTTTCTCAGATCCTAGAGATGTATTCTATTTCCTTGGTGTTGCTACTATATAAAATCTCCTACCTTCTTTTTCAGAGTAGGATAAAAATGTAAATAGGTTTAGATTGTAAACTTCTTGAATGGAAGAATTAAGTATGGTTTATATGCTTTGGAGAGTTTTTAATTTGACATAGAAACTCAATGGGATAGATTCTTTTGTTATGTGAACTAGTCCCTAGGAGTGAGGCAGGAACTTTCAAAATTGTAATAATTGAGAGACATAGATCCCAGTTCTTGAGTTAAGGGTCACCAGCATATTTTTTGTAATATCACAGAAATGATCCTACCAATCACAGATGCTTCAAAACAGAGCTCAGAAAGATAAGTAGAGCCCAACATGGCAGTTTCCTGGGATCAATGACCAGTTATATCTTCTGAGGAAAGTCTGGTGCTGGTTTCTGTGGCTTTGGATGTGGAGAAATTGACACTGCAGTCATGAACAATAGGATAAGACTCTTTTATAGCCTAATTTCCCAGCTGCTTTCCCACCCTGAAGAAACTTCTATTTGGGGAATCCCATTCTTCTGATAAGACTGCCTCTCCTGGACCACTCAGGAAAAGCACTTGCCATGCTTCATTTCACTCCTGATTCTCCAGCTTTTTCTTCCACAGCCACACCAATTATTCAGGAACCCTTGTCTCCCTCCCCACAATCCACTCCCAGTTCTGGAGCAGTGAACCATGCTTTGCCTGGATGGGATGTGTCAATCTACTTTCCTACAGACCAACTCACCATCTTGCAACTTTTTGTGCACTTTCCTGACTACTATTTCCTTTTGTAAACTGACTCCCCATTCAAATTTAAGCTTCTTGAGGACATAAATCATCTTTGATTTTTGTATTTGTATCCCTCCACTTAGCACAATGCTTGGTAAATATTAAATATTTTAAAATAGGGGCAGCTAGGTGTCTCAGTGGATAAAGCACCGGCCTTGGATTCAGGAGGAACTGAGTTCAAATCCGGCCTCAGACACTTGACACTTAACTAGCTGTATGACCTTGGGCAAGTCACTTAACCTTCATTGCCCCATCAAAAGAAAAAAACAAAAAAAATATTTTAAAATGCTTTCTCTTTCTATGAAAGGCAGGCTTGTAAGAAAACAGAAATGTTTGGTACATCAGAGCTGCAGTTTGCTAAATACTAGCTTGAAAGTCAGCTAATCTCTCTCCTTGATCAAGCTTGATCATTTCTATCTTTCAAAACAGCCCACAGTTCATTTTCCCAAAGAACCTTTCTCCAAATAAGTAAAGGAAATTGTACTTGAATCTCACTCAATGGATTCCCCTTCATATTAAACAAACATGGGCATTTTCTTACCATAATTTAAGCCACTATCTTATGGTTATCTCTCATCTAAATTCCACTGTAAGATTCAGTAGAGTAGGGAACAGATAGCTTAGTGTCTGCATACTATATTCATTAGGGGATGGGCATGTGCCATATAAGCAGGAAAGTAGTATACTGGAGAGTGTTGGGACTAGAGTCAAGAAGATCTGAATTCAAACCCAGCCTCATATACTTACAAAGTGGGTAACCCTGGGTAAGTCACAGCCTCAGTCTTGCTCAGTTTCCTCATTTGTGAAACAGGGTTAATAATAGCACCTACTTTACACAGCTGTTTTGATGATTAAATGAGATAATACCAGTAATGTGCTTAGCACAATGCCCAGTACATAGTAATCACTTAATAAATGCTTGTTCTCTTATGCCTTCCCCATATATATGTTCAAAAATGTTAAATGAATTAAATCCATGTACCTTTAAAAATACACAGAATTATAGCAGTTTAAAATCGAAAAGGACATCAGCAGCTGTCAGTTGAACTCATGCCCCAAACAATCATCATTCCAACCTACCAAACAACTGATATGCTTGAAAATCTCCAATGATGAGGAACCTATTGCTTCCAGTGGGAGTCAATGCCTCTTGAAAATACAACCTCTGGGGTTCTGCCCTCTCAGGCAAAATAGAACAAGTCTAATCAATCAATCAATCTCTCTCTCTCTCTCTCACACTCACACTCACACAC
The DNA here is from genome assembly GCF_019393635.1 of Dromiciops gliroides. Taxonomy (NCBI): domain Eukaryota; kingdom Metazoa; phylum Chordata; class Mammalia; order Microbiotheria; family Microbiotheriidae; genus Dromiciops; species Dromiciops gliroides. The sequence goes on from NC_057866.1 coordinate 71,975,725, forward strand.
ACACACACACACACACACACACACACACACGTCTTCAAATTGTTATCCTGCTCCATCTCCCTAGCATCACCCTACTACCAAGTCTTCTCTTCTCCAATTTAAACAGTTTGTTCCTCGTATAGCATGGAACCTTGCAAGGCTCTTTGGCAATTTGGTTTTCCTTCTCCAGACACTTCAGTTCATCAAAGGTGTTCCCAAGGGCAGCTAGGTGGCACAGTGGATAGAGCACTGGCCCTGGAGTCAGGAGGACCTGAGTTCAAATCCGGCCTCAGACACTTGACACTTACTAGCTGTGTGACCCTGGGCAAGTCACTTAACCCCAATTGCCTCACTAAAATTAAAAAAAAAAAGTGTTCCAAAGCCAATGCCATTTTATGTCAAAGTTATAGGAGGGGGAAATAAGTCATTTTTTCATCTTCACCACCACCCTCAAAAAGAATTTAAGCAACTCTGTGTAATGTCGTAGTATGGTTCTCTTAGTCCAGGGCATTAAGAAACTGGATGACAGAAGGTGGAGAAAAGAGAGAAAAAGCATACCTCCCTATGAGAATGCTAGTTTGATTCAGCATATAAGGTTCAGATGGTAGAACCTAGTTTGAGCCCAGGTGGGGACATCTAATCCAGACTGTCTGTATGGTCCTAATTTAAAAGTCTCACTTTCCCACTTTTTTAAGGACAAGGAAGGTCATCACTTGGTGATGTGGCCACAAGCTGTTCAGGGAAGAGACTTTGCTCAGCACATTTCAGCTACCGTGCAAGGCTGAGTCCATTTCAGAGAGCCACATAAAATAAATAATAATGCAAAAGTGTATTAGTTCTGATAGGGCACTGACAGCAGCTCAGAGAGGTGGGTCCTTGCAAGCCCATCTTTCAACAATGAACTGACCCAAAGATCCAGGAAAGCCCCAGACAGGACCATATGGCTTGGTATAAAAACATATTTCAAACTCTGTTTATTATGCATATCTTTCAAAGGTTCACCACTCCGTGATGAAACATAGCACCTGCACAGCTTTAATAAGCTTCAAAACCCAACACAATTATTAAATCGCAGGCACCTGAAGAATTTGTCTTCTTTTTATACTGTGCCCATGTGCTGCCCACCAATGACTGAACTCATTCTTTTTAATTATTGGGGTTTGCAGTATTTTGTAAGCTGCAATCAATATTTATTCAGAAAATAAAACTCCTTATGGACCTCAGAGTGAGGGCCATGAAATATGTCTCTCCTCTTAAACTTTGGGGATGAGAACATTATTACATCCAGAATCCTTCATTATGCCAAGGGAAAAAAAAAAAGAATTTAATCACGCAACATTGAAAAGGCAGAAATCAACTGTACAGGAAATTAATATCAGTTGATTTAAGTGGATATTTGTTCATCAACAGGATGGACAACCACATTCATTTAGGGCTCATGTACATACATTACATTTCAACATGCCTGATCAGAGTCAGCTAATTCAGCAGATCAATTATCAGGGGAAATGTCTGATGTCAAAGGTGTAATAAAATTACAAATCATCATGGCTGCATATGGAGATAGAAGTAGAAGGAAAATTTCTACAGTCAATGGTCTAGGTTAATGAAGCTTTGATATTTTTAAAAAACAGACACCACCTTTACTACACCATATAAAAATCACAGATGGTAACCTGAGAGATTTAGCTTAGTCTCAACTCTGAAGCCTTAAATTCAGGTAAATGTGGTAAAAAGCCCCAGTCAGGAAATCAAGTAACATCATGTCCATAGAACCCATTCTCTGGAGGATGATGATCTTGCCACTTAACGAACAAGAAAATGAAGAACATGGCTTCCTCATCAAGTAAAGCAGATATGGCAAGGAAAAATAGGCATGTGAGCAGAAATGGTAGATATGTAAACATATAGTACAAAGTCCCAGCTGTACCATGATTACAGATAAATTGGACTTTAGGGTTGTTGGGATTAGAGCAATTTGAATCAGAGATGGTTAGACTCATAGGATCATAGTTCCCTAACGAACCTTAAATAGAATCTTCTCCAAAAGATTTGTTTTACAGCTACAGCCCAGAGACTTGACCTAAGGTTAGTCTTAGGAAAAAATTAATTCTTGCAGAAGATGTCTAAAAATGTAAAGAGCATAATGGAGACAGGGAGGGAAGGCCTATTAAATGATACTATTGTTTGCTTGGAGACAAAAGAAAGAACAATATGTAGAGAGATTGTCATGTGAATTACCTGGGACAAGCAACAATTTTGATGTCATTTCATTATAAGATAGGAATGGCCAAGCATGTTTGCTTCTACAGATATATGTCTGTTTCAGAATATCTGACCTTGAACAGATGAAACTAGATTGAGCTGGATTTCCTACTTTAATTTGGTTCTCTATCATTTGAGTGTTGGCTTTTGCTCTCTTATAGCGTTTTAATTTTGTCTCAGGAATGTCTTTGGTTCCTCCATCTCCAGGATTTCTCTTTTATTTAAACTTTTATGGGAGTGTTGGGAATGGGATGGTGGTGAGTTTAGGGCCACAGTCTACCTTGAAAGACCAAGGGGACCACCTCCTTGATTAGCTGTTTGTTCTGATTTATAAAACTAGGGTTAATATTCTACAAGGGCTATAATTCCCATATCCCAAAGGGAAGTCACATTTCAACAATGTATGTTTCCTTTTTCCTCCTCTGTAAAACAAGGAGTTTGAACAATGCCTCTCCCAGCTCTGAAAATCTATGAAATTTGGTCCAAAATCGGATACCACCTTACCTCAGCCTGGATTTCACTGAGAATTGAATAAGTCTTTCTCTGTGTCCTTGGGGCAGGCACTTCACCTCTATAGGGCCTAGGTTTCCTCCTCTATAGAAACGAAGGAATTATAATAGCTTATCCCTGATGTGCCTTCCAATTCTAACATGATTCTTTGAGGAAGGGGTGCAGGGAGAAGGGGAGGTTGGGAGGGGAAAAGGGATTTTAACCTCAAGCCCTGTTTCATCTGCTACAAAAATTAAGACTCTACTCATACCTCCACTAATTAGGCTTGTTTGTTTGATGCCAGGGATGAAGAAATAAGTAATTATTTTTAATAACCAGGAACCAAGGTTTTAAATAGGAAGCTATCTAATGGTCCTCTGACTATGGCTTCAGGAGGGCAGTTTTCTCATCAGAGGCCTTGAGGTATACTGGGGTTCCCATCTCCCAGCATGAGGTTGTGTTCATCCCCCTCCCTCAAAAAAAAATAAGGGTAGTGACCTCATTACTTGTCCTGGGCTCAGTTTGTGGTAGTTGCCTCAGGTACAAAAATGTCTAGTGACAACTCTGTGGTTGGCTTCCTTTAGTAGCTGTCTATACACTTGGGAAAAGCGCATGGGCTCACTGCTGATGTCTCAGCAATGACCATGAGTAGAAAGGGGCAGACTCTCACTCCCTTCATGTAAATGTACCAAAGTTATCCAGTGCATATTTGTTGTGTTTACCTCCTAGAACCAAGGGCCAAGCTCCATTAGCCCAGTTTGCTAAAGAGTGAATCATTTTAAAGCAGCATTAATGTCCTGTGATATTACTAGAACAGTATAAACAACTGCAGTCCTGACTGTCCAATGGGAAACTGCTCTCTGGAGAAAACAACTCACCCATATACCACTGGCCAATTACTCAGAGTCTATTTAGTAAATTATCTTCTTTTGTGTGCTAATTGGGACTGAGTGGCTCACAAAAGTTAACTTCCTTTATGTGAGTGAGCATCTAGCTCCCGATATTAAATTCTGTCTCTCTAGTTCATTCCAGAAGCAGTCCAACTATTACTGATATTTATTGCTGTTATTTATCTTTGTGGAACAGCCCACTATAGTACAAGGAATGTGACATGGATCAAAAACATGGTGGTGGGGGGAATAAATAAATCTGACCAGGTATGCATACTAGATATGGTTAAAGATTTTTTGTGGGGAGGATGTTTATTTATGCTCCATAGTTGTTGCCAAAGAAGTCCTAACTTTTAACTGATTTATCTTTTTAGATGATACTGTGTAATTGATCTGCTATAGAAGTGTCTCCCAAATCCAATCAGCTTCTACAAGTTTAGCTCATAACCCTGTCATGTCATAGGCATGGTATGAGAAATGAAGGAAATAGGAAATGGAACCCCAGAGATGTGTTCTCTTCTTACTGGGCCTGAGCCAGTGATATTTGACCCAGGATGGATTAAAAACTACAACACCCCCCCTCCCCGGCTATAAAGCTTTCCCTCAAGTTGAGGTACAAAAGGTTCATGGCCAGGACCTGGAAAAAATTAAAAATATATACCTTGAGGTTTAGAGAGAAGGAATGACAAATAGCTTAAATGGTCCACATCAAAGTACTAATTACTTAAAAATAATAAAGCAATATCTTCCATTTTAGTATACTGTGTTTTCATCATAGTGAGTGGCCTATATCTTTTGACCCAGTAATACCACTATTAGGTCTGCTTGCCAAGATGATTAGGGAAAAAGAGGAAAAGAACCTATATGTTCTAAAATATTTATAGCAGCTCTCTTCGTGGTGGAAAAAAAATGGAAACTGCAGGGATGCTTATCAATTGGGGAATAGCTGAACAAATTGTGGTATATGTTCATGATGGAATATCACTCTGCTATAAGAAATGATGAGATTGGGGCAGCTAGGTGGCTCAGTGGATAAAGCACCAGCCCTGGAGTCAGGAAGACCTAAATTCAAATCTGACTTTAGACACTTGATACATACTAGCTGTGTGACCCTGATCAAGTCACTTAACCTCTTTTGTCTCACCAAAAAAAAAAAAAAAAGGAAAAAAATGATATCAATAATTTCAAAGAAGCATGGAGAGATCTCCACAAAATAATGAAGACCTAAATGCCCAGAACCAAGACAACATTGTTTATAGTAACAGAAGTACTCTTTGAAGAACAACTTTGAGCAACCAAGTCATTCTAAGTATTATAAATACCCAAAGATACTATGAAGATGTTGTTTGAATCCAGAAAAAGGATATACATATACATATTTATGTCTAAAAATTTGAGGGAGATGGAAAGGGGGAAAAAAGAATGTTACATCATAACTTTGTTTTATATTTGAAAGGAATAGCAAGTTGTTCATAACTGATCTGCTATTTCATGTTTAATCATTCGTTTTTCTATCCAGCTTTGTTATGGAAATGCTTGTTTGATTTCTTAAGTTCAGAATAAAATATTTTTAAAAGAAGAAAAACTAAAATAAAAAGAACATCATAGTGAGTGACAACAAATTCAAATATAATGGGAAAATATGAAACTTGTCTAGAAAAATTAAATATTGGCCTTCCAGAAAGATGACTAAAGGAAATGTTGGGGATAAGTCCTGCTCCACCTTGTGAAAATGGATACCTTGATTTCCTTGAACCCCTCAGTTATCCAGGTAACCAAAATGACTGTATAAGGCCTGGCTTCATCAGCTAATATACCAACAATCCTTTGTGTGATTTCTAGTAAACCTAGCTGGACATGCAGGTAATCAGTAACTCTGAAGCCAAGCAAAGACTTATTCTACAGGATAAGTGACTATACATATGGACCTTATATCTTCAGCTTTTTCCTAACTGGAATCATTTTTCTTTTTGAAGGATCATCAAGACATCTCATAATCAAGCTTCCTTATCAAAGGCCATATCCTTCACCCCCTGGAATTCCTCATGCACACCCCCTCCCTTTCAGAGTATGCCTTTCTAATCCCACCTTTCCTCCAAATTGCCTGCCTTTGTTTAAACTACATAAACCCTTGCAATCTATTGCATGGAGTCCTATTTGGCAACAAGGTGGATAGCACCCTTGATCATGTCAGATTTTCTTTCCTGCTTAATAAAACCTTTCTTTTAACTTTCACAGGCATTGTCTTTCTCTGGTTTCCTTCTCTTTTAAGAATAAAGGGATCTAAATCTCTAGAACTGGCCTTTGTACTGTGAGATTTAAAATTGGATATAAGAGCATTAAACTCCCCTTTAACCTTTCCCAGACCAGTAAGAGAAAGAAACCTCTGAGCTTTAATTAGAGAGGGATTACTTAGCTTTTATTGTTTGGGAATTAATTAGCCAACAAACAGGTGATACTGATTAGGGAAATAGGAAAGTAGAAATACAAATGAATAGTCTTAGATCTAAGCTTAGTCTATATTCTTTTATAAAACTCACCAAATCCCAAACCTACCTCTTGGGCTGAGAACCAGAGTCAAGCACATGCTGCCACCGAGGACCAGAGCCAATCACCCAAACACGCTGTCAAACCTGAGCCAGCGTGTGTTTTGAGAGCCAGAGAGCCAGAGAGCCCACTTCTATTCTCTACTCATTTTTAAGCTGGTGCACCGGAAGTGGCATCCTTGGCCAAGCTCTCCAGAGCAGCAGCAGGCTCACGGCTGTTTGTCATGGTCTCCTCCCCGAAAGGGTGGTCTTTCAAAAACTGGCAGTCCTTCAGTAGTATGCATTCAACTCTTAAATTTTAGTTAAAAACTTTCATTTTTTACCACAGTATTCTCTGGTTTTCCCCTTTGAGAAAAGAAAGATCAAAATTCCATTAAGTAAGCATTTGCCTCAGTTTACAACCTCATTGCCTCAAAGTAACTAGAAATTGGCCAAATATTTTTTAAAAATAACTAAGAGTAAAAGGAAAGAAATCTCTATAAGAAAATTCCATAGAGCGGGACAAACAAAGAATGAAAAAACTTAACAAGCAAAGAAAATTCCTAATAGAATGAATAAAGAATTACCAAGAGAAATCTCCATCTAAAGAAAAATAATTCTACAATAACTACAAATAAACCTCTCCAAAAAAAAGAATGTAATGGACACAAGGAATCAAAGCAAGTTTGAAAGGTTTTATAAAAGAAATTAAGGAGGAGATATGGAGTGAAACTGTAGTGGGGGGGGGCGGGATTTAATCGATCAGATTGATTGTGAGGTGTCCCAAAAGAATTATAAGACTCAGTGACTCAGCTTCCCAAGTTTTATTAGGATACTGTGAGGCCAAATGGAGAATACCAAAAAAAAAAAAAAAACCCAAAACAAAACAAAACAAAACCATAAGCTATCTCGGGTAAGTTATGTTTGTAGTAAGAAAAAATGATGTCCTCATTATTATAATCTCCATCTTAAGGCAGTACATGGGAGGTTTTATCCTAATTTGGACTTCCTGGAGTCCTAAGACCACCTCCAAGCCGGGTACCTTTTTCTCTGGAGGTGTGTTTTGGGGTTTATAGTCATAAGGTGAACTTAAGGACACATTTGGTCCTTTCTTCGCATATTCCTAAAGACATGCTTAAACTTGTCAAAGCCAGAGGGTCTCTTTATTTATGATATCTCTTTACTTAAGATCTGGTTTTTAGGTGTCCTGTTATCTAGTAATATTAATAGCTATTAATGGTTAATGGTCCCTGGTTACTATCTCTGTTTATAGTATTGGTTGGTAGACATTAAACCCTCTAGTTACAGTTCTGTTGATAAGAACACAAACCATAGTTTCTCTGTTAAACCTTTTAGGTATTATTGATAAGGACTAAAGCCTCAGTTTATCTATTTTTTTTTTTTAGGCAATTGGGGTTAAGTGACTTGCCCAGGGTCACACAGCTAGTAAGTATTAAGTGTCCGAGGCTGGATTTGAACTCAGGTCTTCCTGACTCCAAGGCCCGGTGCTCTATCCACTGCGTCACCTAGCTGCCCCCTCAGTTTATCTATTAACCCCTTTTTGCCTCCTCCATCAAAATGAGAACTCTTAATAATATTTTTTTAAAAACCTAAAAATAGATAGTGAAGAACAAAAGAAAAAACTTTTAGAAGTTATGGATATCCTGGAAAAAAAAGGAAATAGGACTAAAAAGTTGATTATAAAACAAGAAATATTAGAGCAAATCAGGAGATGGTAAATTAAAAGTACATATGAGTATCTAAAATTTAAAATAAAAATTGACCTGTGGGGAGGGGGTTCAAGGAGATAACTGAAAAATCATTCCAGATCCAATCATTCCATTCCAACATAAAAGCCTTCCAGAAAACAAACAAAAATAATGAAACAAAAAGTGGGAGAGGTGGAGAAGAGGGGAGAAAAGTTGAATGACCCAGCAAAAGAATTAACCTATAAGATATCAGTTTCATATTGATGATGACAAGGAGGGGATGAAGAGCAGCAGGAGTCAAGACTCAGCACTTAGTTATGAAGAAGTTAATTGGTCAGCACTCTAAATAGAGCAATAAATTGCTTGTCATGAAATCATAAACAAAAATTGCCCAAAGGTATTGGAATCCACAGGGTACTACCAGAGAGGCCTTCCCAGTTTAACTCAGCCAGAAATGGAATTGCCAAGGTCCAGTGCTCCTAGGCCAAAGATAAAAAACATCACAAGCAACCAGAATGCCCTCATGCACTGATGAGCTCCGGTTAGAATCACAAGACTACTCATCAGCAACTAGAATTTTTTAAATGTATTGGAATGTGGCAAACTGTAAATGAAGGGCAAGTGGCTTATTATACCAAGAATCATTCGCCCTTCATCTAAGCCGAGTATGATATAGGGGACAATAGCTCTTTAACAAATTTGGCCACTTCTAAATAGTGTTTGGAAGTCTGAGTTGGGCAATCATTGAATTTAAAATATTAAGTATAACAGAAACTTAAGAAATGGAAACAAGTCTGAGTAGTTCAAGGTTTATTCCAAGTAGGCAGTAGAAGGGCTTAGTATCTTAAACTGAATCACTTTTCTACTCATTATCAAAATGTCTAATACTGGAGATAATCAAAAAGTAGATCAGTAGAATGGACTAGGAAAGTAAGAAGTAGGGGCCATAATGGATAAAGCACTGGCCCTGGATTCAGGAGGACCTGAGTTCAAATCCAGCCTCAGATACTTGACACTTACTAGCTGTGTGACCCTGGACAAGTCACTTAACCCTCATTGACCAGGAAAAAAAGTAAGATGTAAAAAGAAGAGCACAAATAATTATAAATAAAAGGAATATACATTAATTGGGGAATGGCTAAATAAACTGTGGTATATGATGGTAAAATAGTATTATTGTGCTATAAGAAATGACAAGCAGGATGATTTCAGAAAGGCCTGGAGAGACTTGTATGAACTGATGTATAGTGAAGTGAGTAGAAACAGGAGAATACTGTGCACAGTGACAGCAATATTGTTCACTGAAGAACTGTGAATGACTTAACTATTCCCAGTAATACAATGATCCAAGACACTCCCAAAGGACTAATGATGAAACATACCACCCATCTCCCAAGAAAGAACTGCTATTGACTGAACACAAAATTCAAAGTTTTTCACTTTCTTTTATTCAAATTTTCTTCTACAAAATGACTAATATGGTAATGTTTTACATAATTGCACAGGTATAACCCATATCTGATTACTCACTGACTCAGGATGGGGAGACAAACAGGGAAAAAAGGAGGGATACAACTTGGAACTCAAAACTTTAAATAATTTTTTTATTTTAAAAAACAGAAGAGCACATAGAATACTAGTATTTAATCATAAAATCAAAGATTTAGAGCTAGAAATATCTTGCTAAGTTTTCTAATCCAACTCCTTCATTTTATAAATAAGGAACTGGAGGCACAGATAAGTGAAATGATTGGTCCAATAGAAAAATAGTAAGTTAATGGCAGGAGATAAGATTCAACCTCAGACCCTCTCATTTCAAATCCAACACTCTTTCCCTTCTCCCATGCAGCCTTCCCCACAACCCAGGACCACAGACTACAGAAGAAGAGACTCTTTATGCAAAAACAATTGCTGAGGAAACATGAAAGCACACTGGTAAAAATTAGGCTTAGATCTATATATGGTGCCTTAAATCACAAAAAATTCCAAAAAGAAAAGCAATCTAAAAATGAAGTGTTATACCATTTAAAAATTAGATAAGAATGAAAGAAAGGTCACATCTTTCATAACTGTGAAAAGGGGTGGGGTGGATCATAACCAAAATAAAAGGGATAGAAAATTTCACAAACATATACATACATTCACACAAAATCAGCTATTTGAATTACATGAAATTAAGAAGCTTTTGCACAAATAAAATGGGGTTTGCTTCAATAAGAGGGAAAGGTACAGATAGCACAAAATATATATATATATAATATATAATTAATATATATATATATATATATATATATATATATATATATATATATATATATATATATACACAAACTAAATAACTCATGAAAATCTGAAATCCAAAATCTATAGGGAATTGACACAACTATATGACAGAGGAATTGTTTAATAGACAGATGGTTATTTTTATTATTATTATTATTATTATTATGAGTTGTATCTCCTTATCATCTAAGGAAAAGGTCACTGGACTATAGCAAAGGTAATTATTGGTTATGGAAGCTTAGAATGCTTAAGATCTGTCCTGAGATAAAGAAGACTGAGAAAAGCAAAACTACCATCAGACATTCAGATCTAGCCATCTATGACTAGCTGAGATGACTAGGATCAGAACAAAGCTGACCTTTGCAGCAAAAGAAAATAATGTCATCCTGGTTTTTATCAAAATAATTTATAAACAATGGCTAAGTTAATAAAGCTGAAGTCCTGGAAAAGCTTTATTCAAGTAAAGAATCTTTTTTTTTTTCCTACGGCTCTTAATCTTTCTTCCCTATTATAGCCTTCCAATGGGTGCTCACATTTAGCTTTCTTAAGATTAAGCAGATTAGACAGGAAAGAATTAAAGTGGGCTTTCCATAAGTAAAACTGAATGTGAAGAGGATTAGTGAGAACATTACCACCTCTTGCCACAAAAGAGAGAGAAAATGTGCAGGGCTATCCATTTTCAAAAGTGAGAGAGGGAGAGGCAGAACTAGCCAACAAAGGAAATGACCAAACAGATCCCAGAGTCATGGTCTAGATGACACGTGGAGGTAGAAGTTACAGGAGGATTCGGGACTTAACAAATGGTTATATATGCAGAAGACAGTTGACAGGCACTATCTGAAGAACTATAAATAAGACGAACAAATTGATTGGTCTCCAAATAGGAGCCCCCTACCTGCCGCCCCCCTCCCCCCCCCCACACATACATACATACATACACATACACACCATCCCCAAAGCTGAGGTAAGCAGATAGGTAGGTCGGTGCCTGGGAAGACAATATGTGTATAGGCAAAGTAGAATAAACAGTAACCCCCTCAGTCTCATTGTTTGGAAGCCATGAAACTCGGGGCTGAGCATTTCTTCTTGATACACCCTCTGTGGCATCTGGGGTACTGACTATCAAGGCTGTGATAACCAGAGGGACATGAAGATGTGAATGGCAGGAAATATCCAATTTTACTCCTCCCCGTAGAGGATGAATTAGGTACCTAGTTGGCAGATGGGGGTGTCTTGCCTCCTCCTAGGGTTTAAGGAGCAGTCAGTAGTCATCCTGCCTGGCCTGACCTCTCAAGGGATAGAAGGGAGGTCTATAGTGGGGTAGAACTCTAATCCACCAGAATAGTGGCACACCTGCTTGCCATGTTCTTAGGGTGAAACAGGAGGAAAGATCCTATTGGCTTTAGCGCAGCTGCCCTAAGCTCCCATCTCAGGCCCCTTAAAAAGTTCGAAAAAGGAAAACACTGCCAAGGACTGCAAGACTGAAGAGGAAAACCAACCATAGTCCAAGTACAATACACTCCCCTTTATCATATCCTCTTTTTCTCTCCAAAAAACATGGAAAAACCAGTCTAACCAGAGTATGCATCTACTTGGCCTGGGTCATAAGGTTAGTTCCTGTCTCCACTGCCTTTTCATGAGCATGGATGGAGTCCAACCTTCAGCTGTTACTCCAGCCCTAAGGGTAGGCCTCACCCACAATCATCAGCCAAGTCATGCTTGTTGACTAGATAGCACAGTAATAATGTAAAAGAGAAAACTTACAGTGGGGAAGGTAGTGGACAAATGACCCTTCCCACTTATGCCATCACCCCTAACAAAACCCACAGCACCCCATTTGTCCACACCCTTCTCTACTGCCAATGCCCTTCTATCATCACTGTCCATAATAACTCCACAATAAAACCACATTAGGCATTTATTTCAAAGCCACACAATTTTGAAAGTAACTCAAATTAAATTCCTCACATGAAGTTACTTTCCAAAAAGTACTAAGGCTAATCTGTTCAAATAAAATGGTATCAGAAATCAATCAAAAATATTTATTGATTACTTACTTTGTTCCAGGGTCTGCTAGTATAACATAAGCTCCTTGAAGGCAAAGGCTTTTCTGCTTTTGTAACCCTAGCAAGTAGTATACTGCCTAACACATTGTAGGCAATTAATAAGTACTCATTGAATTGACTTGCCTTGGCCTGGCTTAAAATGAAATCCACCAGATAATCAGCAAGGGTAAGCTTGCTAACTCCTCACTGGGGTCATTGTCCTAGGGGTGGTGTCTTTCCTCTCCACACCATCTGAGTGTGTCTTTACTGTCTCTTGCTTTATAAGGGTCCACAGGTAAAAAAAAAAAAGAAAGAAAGAAAGAAAGAAAAAAAAACCCTAATTTTAGAAGTGAAGGCAGCAAGAGGCAAAGTTTTGAAGGGATAAACAAGGCTTGAAGGTTTAGACATATGATAAAGGTCTAAGCAGGCCAGAGCTTTAGCCTAAAGATGCCATCCATGACAAGGGGGGGTCAGGCATGTGGCATACAGGAATGGGAAGAGCAGAGGGTAAGTTTAGAGAAGAAAGCTTGGGCCAGAAGGATCATAGGACACCACTGTGCCAAGAAGACAGGATCTCGATTTCAGAGGTTAGAGAAGCAAAGGTACCAGTGAAAGATACCTTTGTCAGCTCTCAAGAGCAAATGATGTTTGCTCCCTTGATTAATTTATATTCCCTGCTGTGTAAGGACAGCCCTGGGGCTACAAGTGTCAATTATAACCAGAAAGAGGGCAGAGGCCTACTCATGTACCCTGCTTCTGTTTAAAACAGGCACAGGTACTGAGATTACTTCACACCCCTTACACCACTCCACAAAGATGACTTGAAAATCTTTTCATTTGTCGGTATTATATCTGGTCCTAGCAAAAGCTTCACTATAGTCTTATGTTCAATGCTGTTTGCATGAAAGCAATAGTAAGGGACCGGCAGCATGAATGTCCTTTAAATGCTAACCTGTCATAATGGTGGAGAAAACCTCAATGTTTACCTGGCTGCAGACCCCCCTGAAGCCTTTACAGACCATTCCTGACCACAGACTCTCCCTTCTCTGACACAACGTTCGATAAGTTATTATTTTACGTACTGCTCCTTTCTAATTTACTTTCCTATTTTTTCATTTACTTTTGTACTATTTACTTTCTATTCTCTTATTCTTCTTACTTAATTTTTTCTACATATTTATTTAGCCTCATATGGCAAGACTGGAATTTATTTTTGCTGTAGGCTGAACTGGTTTCCCTTTAAGTAGAGAATAAATAACTGTCTTTCGGATTTGAATGGTCCACAAGGCTTCCTTGTTGCAGAAAAAGACCAGCCTATGGAGGGGGGAAGGAGGAAGGAGGGTTGTTTTTCCCCATGATATTTAGAGGAATGTCTTCTGCTTTGATGGATATCTTTCTGACCTAACATTGCAGCTTTGAAGAATGGGATGAAGAGCAGAGTAATGTCTGATGTGTCAATTTGATTCTCTTAAATTGTATAATAAATACAGAGCCCCAGAGCTCCATCCACTATGGTACACTGTCTTATGAAGCCATCACATCAAAAGTAAAATAAACAAACCAAAATTGGTCTGGAATTGGACAGAAGCCCAAAGTCATAGTATTTGTACCTGAGCCTAGAGAATTTGGCTTTGTGATCCTATTAACTATGGCTGAGTGAATTTTCATATGTGTGATTTATCATCCATTTGAGAGGCAACATTACGTAGTGGTTGAAGCACTGGACTTGAAAATAAGAAAACCTGGGTTTGAATCCTACCTCAGACACTTACATGCTGGGAAGGTCATTTAGCATCTCTGGGCCTTAGTTTCCTAAATGCAAATAATTATAGTACCTGCCTTCCAGGGTCATAGTGAGGAACAAATGAGATGATTTATGGAAACACTTTGTACTCTTCAAAGTGCTACACAAATGTGAATCAATCATTGATTGATTATTATTATTGATACCAAGGTCAAAAGCAATATTAAAATATAAGGGTAATCAAAAAATAACTTTTTTTCATTTGATCTTTTCCATGACTCTTCCATCAGGAATAAATATGATGTGACTGGCTAATTCCCAGCTGTGTAAAGATTTAAATCTATGTCTGAGACCTGGACAATCAATTATGTTGTAGCATAGGAGCTAGGCATGAGCACAGTGCAGAAATGCAGTTACCTCTACATTATTAGCACAAATAAAATTTCACCCACAGTTCTGAGTGCTGAATTTTCTTTAAATCTTCTCCCACATCAAATAGAAATAGTTTGCTATGGCCAATCAAATTAACCCACCAGTAGCATGTAGAAAAAAATCAATTCTATAACAAACCTTCGAAAAGTATGGCATTTATCATATTTGAGACAGGTTCATTCAGGTTATAAATAAATAAATGCCTTCCAACTTAGGATTTTAATTTCCTTTTTCTAGTTTTCCTGAGAAAAACAGTACCAAGCCTTCATACCAAAAAACTATAATCCTTCCCTCCCCTCTAAATATACTCAAAGGATTTTTTTTAATGAACAAAAAAATTTAAAATATTTTAACACAACTGACTATAGCTAACCAGAAAAACACTGGAAAGTCCCTGTGGTAATATGGAAAGAGTACCAAGCTGAGAAGTAAGGATACCTGCGTTCAAATCTTAGCAGTCCAACTCCCTCATTTCACAGGTGAGGAAACTATCCTATTGATAAATGGCCCCTTGGACTCTAGACTCTCATGAGTGAGCTTTTGCCTCATCAAGCCCAGAACAATGCTACCACAGACCCCAAAACCATTTAAAGGGGGGAAGCAGTTCTTGTGAAGAAGATTCAGCCATCACTCCCAACCCTGTCACCTACCAGGCAAGCCAGACAGCCAAGGTGCAGGATACCCTGAAGGAGAGACATGGGGGTAGGCATGTGCAGACAAGTCAGACCACCTCAACTATACTGTACTCTCACATCTTGATGGAGAACAGCCCATGACCACTGCAGTCAAGAACTGTGGGAATAGCAGCACCACACACAATAGTAGCCCTGTTTCCAACCTGAGCCCACAAGCCATCTCTGAGGAAAGCAATCTCTGATCACTATGAAGAAGGGACCTACCAACACAGGTGTTGACCAACTGCTGCCCACGGGCAAACAAGCCCAGGAACTTTGGGAGGCAGCAGCTGATAAACATCCAAGATCATATGACATGAATGACATTTTAAGGCTATTATTAGGCTACATTCTTGAGAAACTAAGAGTTCTGTGTAATCTTTAAGAATAATTCCAAAAGTCAACAATATTACTAAAAAGAAAAAAAAGAAAGAAACAAAAGAATTGAACCAGAAATGAAGAGAAAAGATAATTAAAGCATTTTTAAAAGCAAACCATATGTAATAGAGATTAACTAGTTTCTCTTTTTCTGTTCTTTGTATATAAAATTATGCAAAGTTCCAAGTTCAGAGTGAGAAATAAATGAAAGTATTGAAAATGGAAAAAATATATAGGCTCCAAAGCAGGCATTCCTCTAGCTTATCTATCAACTAGTGCATGAACTTACATGTGTGTATATATGTATGTATATATTATACACATATATATTCACATATGTGTATGTGCATTTGTATATGTGAATGTGAATACATACATATATGTGTGCAATCTATATCAATGTGTGTCTTCTGTGGGTATACATGTAAATTTGTATAAGTGTGTATGTATATATGCATATGTATATGTATGCATAGCAGAAATGACCAGGTACTACCCTAAACACAGTTGTTTTAGATAAAGAAAACAAATTCCTTATAGGAATACTCATTTGAGAATATAAGAACAACTGTGAACTAAAAAATCTGGTGGGACCCCGCTGGCAAAGACCCAACAAGAATGCACAACGCTGAAAGCCCAAATGATCCACAGGGAAATTCCTCAGAGTTTCTCCAAATATCATATTCCCTTCACAAGCAAAGACACAGCAAGGTCATTTGGGCCAGGTTGCTTGTACAAGTTAAGTAAAGAGTAATCAGTTCTGGTGGGAATTAGGGGGATATTGAGAATCTGGGGAAGCTAGACAAGAAAACAGACTTCGGAACACATTTCTTGGGTATTCTATTGCTCATTTTTCAATCAACAGAATCTTAGGTTACCAAATAGTGGCCAAATTTCTACTCTATTGTACTATGTAGTCCTGCCCTCATTTACAACTCAGAAAAATTCAAAATTGAGGCAAGTAAAGGAGAAGGTTGTGACTGACCATAAAGAAACAATAAGACTTGGCAGCAGGAGGCAGGTAGCTAGCACAAGAGTGAAGTTTCAGAGAATTGGGGTAAATCAGACCAATGGTCAAGGCTTCTCCCCTTCCCCTGTCCACACTTTTGCTTCACACTGAGTGATAGTTATTCTAACCCTGCATCTTTTTCACAGAAACTATTGTTTAATCATGTTCCTCCCTGTCCTATAATGCTAGAATTGATTTTTTTAATCCAAGTATTGGAATTTACATTTGGCCTGTTAAATTACATCTTATTAATGTTATTATTATTAATTTGGCTTGTCAGGGTCCTGGCTCTCTCATCCAGTGTGTAACCTAGTCCTACCAGGGTTATATCATCTACAAATTTGATAAATAAGTTATCTATGCTTTCATACATGTGATTAATGAAAAATTTCTAATAACTCAGGGCCAAAGTTAAGTCCCTGAGTAAGTCTTCTGGAAATCTTCTTTCAGGTTGACTTTGTTTCATGATTTGGTTGTTCCTTAGGTCCTGTCATTCATTCAGTTCTGAATCACACTAGCTGTGGTATCATTCAGTTGACCTCTCTCCATCCTGTCCGTAAAAATATATTGAGAGACTTGGCCAAATGCTACTATAACACATATGTAAATATGTCTATGATAATTCCATAATTTGCCACATTAGTAACCCTGCCAAAAAAAAGGAATGAGTTTAGACTTACATAAGATGAATAAGCCTTAATGGTCACTTCTTTTTCTAAATACTCACAAACCATCTTCTCCTCCTTGCATTGCTGCTCCAGAGAAGCTGAAGATACCAGCCTGGACTAACTTTCTGATTTATGTCTCTTCTCCTCCTATGATATGCTTTCCTTCTTCTTACCCCAGGAAGGAATTGGGCATCTCCTAACCTGAGGTTAATAAATATTGATCAAGCCTTAAGTAGGGTATGACAAAAGAAATTATCCCAGTATCAGGGATTTGAGACATTATGGACTGAGAAGAGAGAAACACAGTTGTTGCCCTTTACAGAAGATTCCTTCCCTGTCTCCTGACATATATAGGGGCAGCTGCAAAGGAAACAGGTGTTTGCAGTTCTGTTGGGGGGATGAGGATGGGGAAAGGTATGTAACAGCATGGAAGTAACATCAGGATTTGTGAATTTCCATTGGTGTTTTTGGAAACAGGCTTGGGAATTGTAAATGCATTGTCACAGAAAGAGCACCGTTGGTTTTAGAGAGAGTATATTCAGTGTATTTTAAGAGGATTGAGAATGTGAGAAAATCAGTACAAGTATGATGCTTATGTATTTACAAGATACTCAAAATTTATTCTCCAAGTAAAAAGCTTTTTTTCCTAATACATCATGGTGAATGTGATGGATTTTTTTTTTCTTTTGATAGGATCCATAAATTAAGGCCCTCACAACTTTGGAAATTCCAGAACTCCGCTCAAGTGACAACGTCTACATTCAACCTTTCCTGACACTCTTTACTTCCCACTTGCTGTTAGTGACCTCGTCCAAAAAGTTTACCCTGAATGTATTTGTATGTAATATTGTTCATATGCTGTCTCCCCTTGTAAGCAGCTAAGTGGCACATAGAGTGCTGGACTTCAAATCCGCCCTCCAAAACTTCCTAGCTCTATCATCCTGGGCAAGTAACAACTCCTCAACTGTAAAAATGGGGATAATAGTTACCCATACCACCTCGAGTTCTGTGAGAATCTCCACTAAGATTATATTTATAAAGCACTCAGCATAGTGCCTGCCACTTGTTTATGGATACTAGAATTAATTAGGGAAGGCACTGATAGCGAAAGAAATTCTATAAGTAAATGTCAGGAACCTACAATTTAAGGAGAAAGCACAAACAATGACATCATCATCTGGGTCCAGGCTGCACTGCTGACTCATGTCCACCATTTGCCATGCCCCTTTGGATGTGTTGTCTTCCCCCATTAGAATGTAAGCTCCTTGAGGGAGATTCTATTTGTATTCCCAGCATTAGGCACCGTGCCTGGAGCTTTGGAAGCACTTAATACTTGTTGACTGGCTGACTGACCCCATTTATTACTTGATCAGACATAATCTCCTCATTGAGATAGATTTCCCCCGGCTCTGTCCCTTGCCTGAAAGGCTCTTCTCCCTTGTCTCTGGCTCCTCGATTCCCTTCCTGTGTCAGCTAAAATTCCACATTCCATAAGAAGCTTTTCCCTGTCCCCTTTCATGCTAGTGCTTTCTATCATGACTACTTTCAATATATCCTGTATATATCTTGTTTCTATATAATTGTTTTACATGTTGTCTCCTTCGTTAGATTGTAAGCTTTTTTAGAGCAGCAACTATTTTTTTGCCTTTGTACACCCAGTGCTTGGCACAATGCCTGACACACAGTTGGGGCTTAATTTGTGCTTGTTGCTTAATTGACAAAGAAAGTAGAAGACGTGTACACTGAGATTATGTTCTACTTCAAAGAGATAAGAGGATAGTGCCTTATAAGTGAGTTCGAAATCAGAGGAACTGGGTTCAAATCTCAACTTTACTGCATACTACCACCTATGTACCAGTATAACTTCCCTGGTACTAGGGTTCATCATTTGGAAAAGGAATGAGTTGAGTTAGATCAGCTCAGTGGCCTCTCATAGCTTCACATCCTAGAGGTAAAAAAAAAAAAAAAATCAAGAATGGGGGCAGTTAGATGGCGCAGTGGTAAAGCACCGGCCCTGAATTCAGGAGTACCTGAGTTCAAATCCGGTCTCAGACACTTGACACTTACTAGCTGTGTGACCCTGGGCAAGTCACTTACCCCAATTGCCTCACCAAAAAAAAAAAAAAAAAAATCAAGAATAATCCACAACAGGTATAACAGAGCCCTAGCTTGTGCCAATCAAACAAACAGACACTGTTGCTTTCTCCCTCCTCACCATTAAAGACTTACTTTTAGGTTCCTTCTCCTCAGCCTGTCCTTTGGAGTCAGCTACAGAAGGAAGACATGTGCCAGGGTGACTCTGCCAAACAACAGAAGAAGAATTTGTCTTCTGTAAAATAGCTCACAGCTCCACAGGCTAACGGCCTGGTGTAGTTTCCGCAGCTTCTGCAGCCACGGTGACATCTCCTTGAAGAATTTCAATAAAGGCATTTTCAATAGGGCCTTGTGCTTTAAAATACCCTTGTGAAAATTCCCTATGCTAAACAATGGCATCACAGGTGTCCCCAGCCCCAAGCAAAACCGATACATAAAAATCTAAATTGACAAAAATAAATCATGAGTGACTTTACAAAAAGATTCACACAGGAGTCCTTTTAAATAGCCAGCTCCCTTGGCACATTTCAAAACATGATTCAGTTTGTAAAAATAAAATTGGCATGCAACTTAAGAGGCAGTAGAAAGTAGAAAGGGAACTTGGGGTTGGGAGACAAGGGTTCCTTTCCTCCCTCTAACACTAATTTCCTGTGACACCTTGGGCAAGATATTTGACATTTTGGACCCTTAGATTCTTCATCTGCAAAAGGGCATAATTTTCATCACCTACCTCAAAAGGATTATCAACAATGGATCCAAAGCACTTTGCAACTGTCGAAAGCATGTTATCAGTGGCAAATTATAAAAATAATTACTCCTATTTCAAGTCCCATATCAGCAGTATGGGCATACTCTATAGCAGAAGGTTCATAAGCTGTAATGAATAAGTTCCTTAAGCATCATAAGCAAAAAAAAAAAATCATGAACTGGTGGCTAAACCCACTGGTGGTGATGGTGGTGAACTTTTCTTTCCATTATTGGTCCTCAGATGCAAACATAGTCTGTGTCCAAGTAGAGGAGTGTACACACACACATACACACACACACACACATTACACATGCATACATAAATGTACACACAGATATGCATATATGGATACACGTATGTATATAATAGTATTAATAAATGCTTATCACTTTGTGCCAACCACTGTGTTTTAGAAGTTTAATCTTATTTAAGGTATCTGCCTTTTGGAGGGAGTACCTGCCTTAAAAAAGTTACTGATCCCTTGCTGGGTGACCTGGGAAAGTCACTTAACCCCAATTGCCTCACCAAAAAAAAAAAAGTTACAGATCCTAAGAATATTAAACTCATCATCACTGTCATCACTAACATAGTCACCACCACCACCATCGCCACCACCACAACTGTCGTTATCATCATTATTTTCTGTTTCATCAAAGTATTATTACTGCTAAACTGACAGTAGCCATTATGTGCTTATCAGGAAAATAATATCTACGGTATTATGAGGAAAGAACTCTAAACCTTAAAGAAATTGGGAACTGTTGTCACTACTATGGATCAGCGAAGTGATTCAAGGACTAAGTTCCAGACCCTGGAATCAGGAAGACTCTTCTTTCTGAGTTCAAATCCAGATTCAGACACTTACCATGTGACCCTGAGCAAGTCACTTAGCCCTGTTTGCTTCAGTTCCTCATCTGTAAAATGAGACTGGAGAAGGAATGGCAAGCCACTACAGTATCTTCACCAAGAAAACCCCAACTGGAGTCAGTAAAAGACAAAACTAAAATGACTGAACAACAACATCACTATTATCAACTCATATGAGTTGCAAATGATGGAGGGAGTTCCCATACTGGGGAATTCCTTACAACAAAACCACTTGTCTATACAAATAAGAGTCAGTGTGGCACAGTGGAAACAAGTTAGATTCAGTCAGTGGATAATTATTTGCTATCTATTGACTCTTATCACCTTATTTTTTAAATTAATTTAAATTTTTTTGTTATATTTTAGTTCCAAACTGTCTTCCTCCCTCCCCCTCCATCTCACACTAGAGGAGGACACCATTTGATGCAGATTTATAAATATATGTAAAACCATACTATGCATACTTCTGTTTATCTGTTCTTCCTTGAAGGCGGATCACATCTTTTTTCATAGGTCCTTTATAGTTAATTTGAAAATTTATAATGCTTAGAATAACTTAGGAATGTTCACAAATTATTCTTTGAATAATATTGCTATTACTGTATACAACATTCTCTTGGTTCTGCTTACTTCACTTTTCATTATTTCATGCAAGTCTTTCCTTTTTTTTTTTTTTTTTTGCATGGGGCAATGAGGGTTAAGTGACTTGCCCAGGTCACACAGCTAGTGTCAAGTGTCTGAGACCGGATTTGAATTCAGGTCCTCCTGAATTCAGGGTCAGTGTTTTATCCACTGCTCGCCACCTAGTTGCCCCCCTCATGTTTGTTTTGTTTTGGTTTTGTTTTTTTCTAAAATGAACCAGCTCATCATTTCCTACAGCACAGTAGTATTCCAGACTCTGTCACCTTAGAATGGTAACTTCCTCTAAGGTCCAATTTTTCTCATCAGTAAAATAAGGGCTTTGGATCAGATGACTTCTAAGTCCTATGTCTGTGAACCTATGAAAACGTGTATTACAAAAAGAAAGGGTATATCTGTATAGTTCATGATCAGAATAGAGATTATCCTAGGCTTTGTAAGCAGCTACATTTTTTTTCTTCATTTTATACTGAACTCAAAGGTCGTTTTGATGCTAGATTGCGGCAAATTCGAACAATGAAACAGGGTTTGTATTCTCAGTGAATAAGACTAAAAAAAAACAAAAAAACAGGGAGAAAAATCTGAAAGCTGTTGTTGTTCTGATCTTTCTCTGTGTTGCAGTGGAGATTTTCACACTCTGCTACATGAATCACCAAAGTGCTAATTAAGCCTTGCTCCTCACGGTAAGGTCTTTTGTGCTTCCCTCAAAGTGATAACGAAGGGAATATCACTGTTTTTCTTAGATCTGAGATTACAAAATGTCCACAGGCTGTTGCATTGATACAACAGCAAATTGACTGCAACAGTCAATTATATAGGAAAGAGCAACTCACTTGGTCTTACAGAAAACCATGGGTTCAAGACCTTGCTCTCATACTTACAATTCCTTGACCTTGAGTTTCTTCATCTACCAAGTATTAGTAATAATGCCTGCATCATCTATCTCACAGAGGAACAATGAGGAGAGCACTAGGAAACCCAAGCAAGCTGTGTTTATTAAGAACCCATACAATGTGTAAGGCATTGTGATAGGTGCTATCTGTTATAAAAGCCAGTCTCTCTCTCTCTCTCTCCTCTCTCTCTCACTCTCTCTCTCTACTCTCTCTCTCTCTCTCTCTCCTCCTCTCCTCTCCTCTCCTCTCCATCTCCTCTCCTCTCCTCTCCTCTCCTCTCGCTCTCCTCTCCCTATCTCTCCTCTCTCTTTCCCGTATACGTATATGTGTATAATATATATAATATATATATGTGTGTGTGTGTATATATACACACACATAACTATTACACACATACATTCACACGTAGATGTGTATATATAAAACACAATATATTGTACTACATATGTGGTAAATATACATTCTATATTATACATATCTATTATACATCTATGTATCTATGTATCCATTCATCCATCTATATCTATCTATCTCTTGTCTTTAAGAGCCTATAATCCACTGTTGTATCACATATAAAAAGATAAGTTCATAAATAATTATTAGTATCTAAAAGGCTACAAGGCTTAAACTTGAAGTCATTCCAACATTGTAGAATCTGCCAGAGTTAACATATACTATGTTTCAAAGAATGAAGACCGTGGGTCATCTCTAAGCCCCAATGAGATACTGAAAAGGACTTTTGTGAATACAGTCCAAGTAAAGATTATGCCACAGGGGCAGCTAGGTGCACAGTGGATAAAGCACTGGCCTTGGATTCAGGAGACCTGAGTTCAAATCCAGCCTCAACACTTGACACTTACTAGCTGTGTGACTCTGGGCAAGTCATTTAACCCTCATTGCCCTGCCAAAAAAAAAAAAAAAAAGATTGTGCTACACACAGACTAGGTTTACAATAACGGAGAAGTTTACCACTGTTAGGTCAGTCACTAAGTGACAGATTTTTTTTTTGTCCCTAATGAGTTGTGAAACTGATATGCATTAACATTCCACTAATCCCTTGTACCATGAATTGAGCAGAAGGCCTCTATGAACTACCTAGTTCTTAAACTATCCACAAACACAGCAATAACAAAGCAAAATAATGGCTAGCATTTATATAGTGCTTACTGTGTGCAGGCACTGTGCTAAACACTTCATAATTTTATCTCATTTGATCCTCACAACAACCCTGGGAAGTAGGTGTTATACTGTTGTCTATTTATATTTGAGGAAACTGAGGCAAATGGGTGAAATGGCTTGTCCAAGATCACACAGCTAGTAAGTGTCTGAGGCTAGATTTGAACTAGATCTTCCTGACTCTAGGCCCAGTACTCTATTCTCAATGAGTGATCTATATCTAATCACCAAATGCTGATATACCTCTGGAACAACTTAACGATATTGATATCAATATTTTCATTGGGTTAAAACCAGACCAAGGCAGGATAGAACCATTGAATAACTGGTTCAGATCATTCTGACATATACTAGTTTATGTGTCCCAGGGCAAGGCTTTTAACCTCTCAGTTGTTCTTGTTGTCCTTCCTTCTCAAAGAGGACTATGACATCAGACTGATATCATTACTTGTACTGAATTGAATGTTAAGTGAGGGAGGGCTGTGCGAAGTCACTGACCTCACTTTCTCCTCCAGAGCCATCTGTGTCCAGTGGCAAGATATACATCAGGACGACTAGAGATGACCTTGGATGTTTAAGGCAATTGGGGTTAAGTGACTTGCTCAGGATCACACAGCTGGTAGGTGTTTGAGTGAGAATTGAAATCAGGTCCTCTTGACTCCAGGGCTAGCATCTATCTACTCTGCCACCTTAATGTCTCAGTACTTCTAGGTAATTTTCTATGACTATAAATTAAAAGAACAATTACCAATCTACATTGGTAGAGGAAGTCTCCTCTTTTGAGTCCCCTAAACCAGTGAAATAAAAAATCAAATAAACACACACAAGCCGGAAAAGTTTCAGCCAAAGGAATGATAACTCAACAAATTCTCAGAAAGACAAAGGAGTGGATAGCATCAGTTTCATCATCGGCTCAAGGCAGCAATACATCATTTCATTGGAACCGGTTTGCCTCACAATGTTGATGATGTTCATGAGCAAAAAAGGAAGAGAGTTGGGAAGTGTCAGATGTAGTGAGTACTGAACACCACCACACAAAAATGAAATCAGCTCTATCTGAAGAGACAAGAAAATAACTGGTATATGAAAAGGGGCATCATTTAAGAATCATGTAATGTGTAATCATATTATTGACAGGTTATAAGAAATGCCAAAATTAACACCAAAGTAAGAAGAAATTATATAAACCAGAAGATTCTGGATGCCATTACACCAGTTTGTTACAAAACCCACTCACACATGCTATCAATTACCCAACAGTTCTGGGTCCCTTTATGCATCCCCACTGTTATGTTTTTTGTTTTTTTTTTTTTCTGAGAAAACTATAGAGTCAATTAAAATAACTGGCACGACGCAAATCTGACCTGTAATTGCTTAGCATCACTGCTCAACAGGAATGGCTTTGTCTAGGGGCACTAGGACCCAGATCCACATTTAATTTCTCTGGAAAGCTATAACAGCGGAATGCCAGCCTCCACTACTTTCTCTGATCCTGACTTACTCTTTACTGAGGCAATTGGGGTTAAGTGACGTGCCCAGGGTCACACAGCTAGTAAGTGTCAAGTGTCTGAGGCCGAATTTGAACTCAGGTACTCCTGACTCCAAGGCTGGTGCTCTATACACTGTGCCACCTAGCTACCCATTCAATACTATTTTAAGGAACAGGCTCCTCTATTCTAGACCTCCCAAACTATTAGTTTCTCTGAGAGCCATATAATTCTGCTATCTAGTTACTCTTATTCACCCCATATGCAATCATTCACACTCTCTTAGTTTTCATACTGTCACATCACTAACCTCCACCCTCCCCATTCTTCCTCCATTAAGCCCCTTTCCTTCTCTATTCCTATACACTTTCAGTTGCAAGCAACCAGTCCCTAATTCATTCATTCAACAGCTGTGTGTGTCAAATTGAGTTGAATGGAATCCACAATACACTATAGGTAAGATGTTGCCACCATGACCACAACTTGGAACAATCACCTACCACAGTGTGAATGTCCTGACATTCCCTCTTTATAGCCTGGGGGAATACTACCAATTATGAATAATCACATGGTCCCTTTTACCTCCCAAAAATAGTTTTCTGCCTTTCAACTGGGGTATCCCCAAGAGTCTAACACAGCTACAACCCTAACCTGTTAAAATGTATGTAAGTAGGTAGGTGTGTAATGTATGTGTGTATGCATGCATGTATGTATGTATGTATTATGAATATGAAACAAAAAAGGAGGGAAGGAAAGATGGAAGAAAATCCAATGATTTTTATTATTTCTTAAGAAAAAATTAACTACTGTAAGATAATCACTATAATAAGCATTATAAGGAAGATCAAAAGAGTGATATGAATAGATACTTTCAAGCATTTGAAAGGATGTAGTCAAAAGTGGAATGGAATACCTGGGAGTGGGGAAGGGTTGTTAGTACCTTACTACTTGGTAGAAGTTTTCCATAAAAAGCCAGATGATGATGTATCATTGTTCAGGTATGGGGTAGACTTCTTGGACTCAGGCTCCTTATAACCATAGGATTTAGGGGAGTTTGTACTTGATTCAAGGAGTTAGAAATGATATTGAAGAAAAACAAGAAGAGTGAATATACCTGCCCCAATTCACACAAAAGAATTTCTTCTGGTGGTACCACTAGGCACACAGGGTTCAATTTTCAAGATCTCTCAAAAGAATATCAAAAAAATAAATTAGGTCATGAAAAGTATTATTCTCTCCCACCCCCTCTCCCAGCAGAAGTAAAACCACAAGATATCAGGAACTAACAAACCACATACCCTCTTCTTTCTTTTCTTTCACAAATCTTTAGGAGAGTAATATGTGGATATGCTAAATTATATACATTGGATTCAAGCCAGCAAACACCTATTGAGTGTCTACTATATGCAAAGGATTGCACTAGGCACTGGGGATACAAAGAAAAAAACAAAAAAATGGTCTCTGATGTCACCAGCCCTTGCTTTATAATGAGGGATATAACATGTTGCCATGTAAGTCAAGTATAGGATTATTTACAGTCCAATCAAATATTAATTTATGGAGCACAAACATGTAAACCACTGCACCAGTATTAGGAATACAAAGGGGAAAAAAATGAAAGCGTCCACTTTTAATGAGAGCTTACATTTTACTGAGAGATAGGGAATGGATCTGTGATTTCATTGGGTCAGAAAACTCCCTCTACCAATTCAAATCAGTACTTTCTCTGAAACCTATAGTCTTGGAGAGCTGCCTTGGGCATTGACCTGATAAAGTATCACACACAGTCAACATACAGTCAGAGGCAGGACGAACAAACTCATGTCTTTCTGTCTTCAAGGTCAATTCATTAGAACATGGTGCTTCTCCTTGGGGTTGCAATTGTCTTTGGGGGATATGCTAGACAAAGAAATATGTACATGCATGAAAATATGAGGAGAGAGCATCACACCTAAGCTAATAAGGAAAAGTTTCCTATAGGAGGCAGCACATGAAGAAAACTAGAGAGTCAGAAGCAAGAAATAAGAACAAGAAGCATCCCAGAGATGGGAGAGAGTTTATACAAAGGCATGGAGTAGGATTTGACATGTACGTGCATGGAATAGCAAAAGGCTGGTTTGTCTTGAACATAGAATGTTTGAGGGGAAAATCTAAAACCAGTCTAGAAAGGACTGGTTCCAGTCATAGGGTAAATATGCCTTTAATTGCCAGACTGAAGAGTTGTATGCTTAGAGGCAGCTAGACGGTCAACTGGAACATTTGGTTGACCTTTGAGTCATAGAAACCTGAGTTTTAATCTTGCCTCAAATACTTACTGGATATATTGTGCTAGGCAAGTCACTGACCCTCTCTCATCTTTAGTTTCTTCACCTGTAAAATGGGAAAATAATATAACCTACTTTACAAGGTTGAATAATCAAGTATATGTAAAATGTTTCATAAATCTTAAAATATGAATTTGAATGTTAGCTATTATTAGCCTAAGGCAGTGGGCAGTCACCTGAACTTCTTGAGAAGGCAGTAACCTTGCTTAAGAATATTAATTTGGCAGGATGGATTACCAATGGGAGAGAATGAATAGAGGATATCACTTAGCAGACTATTGTAATAGTTCAAGCAGAGGTGATGAAAGACTGAAGGAGGGAAGCAGTGCATGAGTAGAGAGAAGGGAATAGATGAAGAGGGAGAATAGACAAAACTTAGCAGGTGATTGGATATGGGGGAGTCTGAGAATGAGCTCCATTTTACTTATGATGACTCTGAGTTGCCTACAGGACTCTCTTGAGCCACAGAATAGAGACTAGGCTGAATATATAGACCTAAGAGACTCCATTAATTCATATTTGTGAATTCATCTAAATGCTGTATTTGAAATTTCTGAGAGTAAACTCTGAATAGGAAGGAAGTATGGAAACAAGCAGGCAATTTTGCTAAGCATTTGACCAATATCATTTCATTGCATGCAGTCTCAGAGAGTGGGGAAGGCTGGGATGGGGGCGGGGGGAGGGGGGAGATAGAATTTGGAACTCAAAACTCTTTTTAAAAAAAGTTTTTAAAAACATGTTTTAAAATGTAATTTGGGGAAAAATAAAATATTGTATAAGGAAGGAATATAAATGTGTGGTATTCCCAGGAATATAGAAATATATATATACACATACACACACACACACATATATTTGGGTTTGGGAGGGGGGTTTGCGGGGCAATGGGGGTTAAGTGACTTGTCCAGGGTCACCACAGCTAGTAAGTGTCAAGTGTCTGAGGCCAGATTTGAACTCAGGTACTCCTGAATCCAGGGCCGGTGCTTTATCCACGGTGCCACCTTGCCGCCCCATATATATATATATAATATATATATATATATATATATATATATATATATATATTCCTGGGAATTGTTAAAAATATATATATCATCTCACTTGATCTTTCAACAATTCTAGGAGGTAAGTGCTACATATTTTACAGTTGAAGAAACTAAGGAAGCTATAGTTAAGTGACTTAACCAGGGTCACACAGCAAGTAAGTATGTGAGACCAGATTTCAACTCAGATCTTCTGATTCCAGGTCCAGTGCTCTATCCAGTGTTCCACCTAGCTGCCTCCATGGGAATATATCGCATCAAAGACAGAGTGATTTTTGAAAACCACCTTCAGTGAGGGGCTGGGGAGAGGGGAACTGAGGCATAGTGGGGCAGAGAGAGCACAGAGCCATAGGTTCTTTAAGAAAAGAGTGAAACATAGGTATGTGTGTAGGCAGAAAAAGGAAATAGAGAAAGAGACAGATAGAGATATATTGAAGATTAGAAATAGAGAGATGATTAAAGAGGCAAATTCTCAAGGGAGACAGGATCAAGAGTGCAAGTCGAGAGAATGCACAATCACTAAGAACTAGAAAGATCAAGAAAGCTTTCATGGACTATGGAGGCCCTGAGATAAGCTCTGAAGGAAGCTAAGAATTGTCAATAGTACATGTGAGGATGGGGTACTTTGCATGGAGCCCCAGGAACAGCCTGTGCAGAGGTGTAGAAGATGTAAAAGAAATGGTAACCTGTGGGTTGGTGGGGGTGAAGGGGGGAGGTGTGATGTACTCAGACACTTAGTAGGCCATGTGACCGGGTTGCTTAAAGCATGGTGGAAAAAAGTCTGTAGAGACTGAGGGAGCCTAGATTATGAAGAGATTTAAATGTCAGTGAGGAGTCAGTACTTTAGCCTAGGGGGACCCTTGATAAAACCATGAGACAGCAAAGACAGGCTTTTGAAGACAATGTACTGTAGCAGACACATTTTAATAGTCATGAAGTTGGTTCACAGGTATATGATAGGACCGTATTCATAGATCGGAATTTCAGAACTGGAAGATTATGTAGAGATCTTATTTTTTTCTAATTCCCTCATTTTGTAGCTTTGGAAACTAAGACCCAGAAAGGCTAAGTGATTTACCCAGGGTCATATAAAGAGTTAATATGCAAGGAAAGACTAAAATCCAAGTTTCTTATCCCAGGCTTAGGCAGGGAAGCCCTGAGGCACCATGAGAGCACTGGGATTTCTGGAAGCAGAAGATACTACCAAGTGGGGAGGAAACTCATGAGGAGGTAGCAGAATATAGGTGAAAAGTCTTATCAATTATATCCATAGCTAAAGGAGAGGCAGACTCCAAAACAATAAGAGACAAGCTCTGTGGAAATAAGTAGTCAGTTTAGGACATTCTCAAGGTGGGAGGAAATATGTTTGGGGGAAGGAGGAGAGGCACTAATCCTCTAGAGTATTCCATTATATAGATTATATACTATCTGATTAGTCAACCAGATAATTCAGTTTTCCTCTTGAGAATTCAGCTCTCTAAGAGAAAAAAAATTTTGAGGTTTATAAAAGAGACAGCTTAGCTCAGAGAGTGTTAATAAATACCAAGCAACCATTCTTCAGAATTCAAGCTCAGCAAAAATGAACCAAAGGCTAATTATCTCCATCCAAGGCAGCTGCTGCCCATATACATGTTTCCTTCCTTCCTCTTTCCTTCCTTCTTTTCTTTCTTTGTCTTTCTTTCGCTTCTTTCTTTCTTTCTCTCTTTCTTTCAACAAAACATTCATTAACTGTCTTACCAAGTAGGGAGACTTTAAACATAATAGCTTCAAGGAGCTAAAGCTGAGCGTCACACAGAGGACAATGGAAAGGTGCATGGTGGATATGAACAGGCTGCAACATGTAACCTATAAGGAATTCTGAAGAACAGGAGTAAAGGATGAAATTAAGGAAGTGAATTGCATGAAGGATAGAAGATAGGCTTCTATGACAAGACAAAGAAATGATGGGTGGACAGCTAAGTGCTCCTTGATATCTTCTCAAAGTTAGGAGAAAGTTAGAAAGGCCTCCAATACATTGGGTAGATTATCTGTGGTGAATTTGGGGAAGAATATAGATGAGAGTCACAAAATATAGGAAGGGATGTAGGGGATTCTGGAATCAGTAAGATCACAGACCAGTAGCTAGGTGGCACAATGGATAGAGTCCTGAATCTGGAGTCTGGAAGACCTGAATTCAAATTTAACTTCAGACACTTACCAGCTGAATCACCTTGGGCAAGTCATTTAACCCTATGTGCCTCAGTTTCCACATCTGTACAATGAGCTAGAGAAGGAAATGGCAAACCATTCCAGTAGCCTTTCCAAAAAACAAATAAATACAGATAGGGTCACATCCAGATGTGACTGAGATGACTCATCCATAACAAGATCACAGATCCATCCATTGCAGAGCACTCTGTAAGGCACTAAGGAGGATAAATATTTACTTTTAGATAAAACATCATCCCCTCCCCTCATAAAATGTATACCTTCATCACCTCCAGGTTTCTTCTCACTCACCAACTTTCACATCTAGAAACAAATCTTATTATGAGGTAGGAATAGTCATTCTGAAAGGTAATTCTTTTTCTTGGCCAAAACATACAGTGAGAAGTGCAGGGACACTGAGCTAAATTGCACTGAAAAAATCCAAAACAAACCAAAACACGAAGTAAAAAAAAAAAAAAACTGTTTAATGTAAACAACGTCTACATGTCATGGAATATCAGCAAACCATTTCCCTTCCCCTCCTCTCCTCTTCTCTCTCTCTCTCTCTCTCTCTCTCTCTCTTTCCCTCTCTTCCTCCCTTCTTTCTCTCTCACTCTGTCTCTCTGTCTCTCTCCCTCTCTCTCTGTCTCTCTGTCTGTCTCTGTCTCTCTCCCTCTCTCCTTTCTCTCTGTCTCTCTCTCTTTCTCTCTCTCTATAAACATAAAAATATAGTATGTGTGTAAAATGAATGTCTGTATACATAGATTACACACACACACACACACACACACACACACACACAAAATGCCCCTCCCAACTTTCCCTTTTTCTCTCCTACTCTCCCTTTCCCTCTCCTTACTCATTTTCTTAGTCTTTTGTCTCCTGTTTATCTTCTCTGTGTATTTTCCTCTTCATCCCCTCACTTACTTCTCTATTTCCTTTCCTTCTCTGGCCCCAACATTCTCTTTCAACCACTCTTTCCCCACTTTCAATTTTCAAAGTAATCTCTGAGTGAAAAACATTTTTAGCATAATTAATATCATCCTCTGCCTTCTATTTCATGAATAGCTGGATAAATTATTTTCACATTTTAAAACTAAAATCTTCCACCTGGCTAATTTTTAAACTAAACTATATTTCTGATCCTAGAAACTCTATTTTCCTACCATAGAAATCCTTTAGACTTACAATATTATGAGTAAAAAAAAAAAAGAGAGACTTCAGTGTACCACAAGTAAAATCCTGTTCTTGATGAGCTCAAAACTATTCCTTATTTCATTTGAATACAGCTCATCATGAATTACTGTTAATGCTGAGGGGCTCACACCAAGCCTGCTATCTGCCTCATATGATTGCACCCAGAAGTGAACCTATAATGACCAAGCTCTGTGTGGCTGGGCTCAGTGAATGCCTAGGCATTGCTGCATTACAATCTTATTCTGATCCTCATCCCAGCTTGCGTTTAAGGAGGAGGCAGAGGTCACTGCAGTCTGTGATAGCTTCATTGGGAAGCCAAGTTTAGCCATAGACAGAGTAAGCGAAAGACAAATCAGTCAAGTCATAAAACAGTAGGTTGGCAAAAAGAGGGCAAATGAAAACAGAAGGAAAGGTTGGGATAGAAGAGGACAACAGGATTTAAAATTTTATTTCCATTTATTTCCTTTTCTCAACACAACCCAGAACAAACATATGGCCAGTTACACCATGTAGATACTAATTTAACCAATGGAGAGTAAAAAGTTAAGAGGCAATAAAGAATTAAATTTATCATCATCTTCTAGGATGAAACAAAGATGGGGGAACAAGATTCTTCTTAATTGAATTTACTAGTTTACTGAGGGTCAACAAGGAAATCCTTCTTGATTTCAACTACTGTTGCTGAAAAATCTTTTTTTAATGGCCCCAAATACATGGATTTGTTTGTTTAGTTATGTTTGTTTGTTACAAGGATTATTTTTATGTTTTATTGGAGGGGGTAGAAAAGAGGGAAGCTATTGATAGTGTAATAAAAACAGAAAAGGAAAGGAAACAAAAGAAAAAACAAAAAAGGGTCATTGAAGCATTTTTTAAATACACAGAAGGAAGTTCAGAAAAATAACAAGTAAGCAAGGAAAAGTTAAAAGGAATGTGGTAATTTTATTTAAAAAAAACAAGTTTGTCATAGAAATTTAAAGTATCACATATAAAAAATTAAAGGTAAAAAAAATCAAAATGGACTAATCACCCCTTCTGTTTTGCTAAATACAGTCTAGTGAGTACATGCATTCCTGGATGGACATTACATGTTGTCATGCCTCAGCACCTCATTCCATCAATTCTAATCATACAGTGCCATATATGTTGAGGTCTAGAAATTTGGCCTAAATATACATTAGCCTCAGGCACATGCTGGAAACCATGTTTTGTTGGGTTTTTTTAAATCCAAGCCCTACTAGGAGTTTATTTCTCATGATCTGCCTCTTTCCAATCACACACACACACACACACACACACACACACACACATACACACACAATTGCCAAAATATTTGAAACTTCCTGTAAGTGGAGTTAGAATTAATCTAGCTTTATTTATTTTATCCAATACATGTTTACTCCCTAAAAACAGAATGGGCATTGAGAGGCAAAACATTTTTTCTTTGCCATATTAAAAAAAATATGTAGGTATAGTCTATGTTCCCATATTAAAACCCTGAAGTTGGGAGGGAAATAGAGTCCATCTAGCCTAACCTCATACTCAATAGAGAAATCCTTTTTTTTTAATCCTCTTTAAGTGATTATCTTGCTCTTTCTTGAATATTTCTAGTGAGAATCACTCACATCCCTAATAGCTTGTTTCATTCACAAATTAAATAAACATGGTTTCTGTTTTCATCCAATTCATTTATTTTTTAAAGAAAGAAACTCTTTGTACCTCAAGAGACCTTCTTCTAGGATGGCATCACTAATCAGCATTCAGTGTATCCTACATAAATCTATCTGACTCTATAACAATCAAGTTCTTCTTCATTTTTTCTACAACTTCATCAAATGGCCAGATGAAATCATGAGACACTGTGCCTATATCATGTCTCTTCTCCTCCATCCTAGCAATCATATCAGGAAGTGAAATGTTTCATTTGGTAAGCCTTATTTTTAGTAAATCCGCATTAGCTCCTAGTGATCACTGAACAAGCATTGGTTGGATAATTACTTGTGATATTTCATTTGTGATTGCATTCAGCTAAGAGGTTTATATGTGTCCAGGGTCCCTTTGGTAAAGAATAGACCCCCTGACCATCTCTATAGTTTTGGTACCTATCTGTTCTTTACAAATTCTCAAGAATTACCTAAAGCAGATCCACAATGAGAACTACAAGTTATTTTTGCATCCTGGGATATCATTCATCATAACATAGAGATTTGAATTCATTGAAAGTAGCTAAGCACTCTTTTCCTTCAATAAAATCCTGTTTCCTAGTAGGGAGTTGATTCCTAAAATAAGTTAAGAGCAAGAGAACACTTAGCTGTATTTCATGAATTCAAGTCACCAGACACTGGTGAACTATATCTTTGGATAATTAAATAACTGGTATGTGCTGCTGAACAGCTATCAATGATATCTGAAGGGTGGTAGAGAATCAAAGAGATACCTTAGGATTGGAAAAAGACAGATATCCAATTTTTAAAACAGGGCAGGGTATTCAGCAAATTGCAGGACAGTTAGTTTGACAAATGTTATTCTGGCAGGATCCATGAACATATAAAAGGAATGCTTAGTGGGCATAGAGAAAAAGAAAGATCAGAAAGAGCTAACATGGCTTCAGGAATAGGTCAGGCCAGAGTAAACTCATTTCCTTATATTGACAGTGTAACTAGACTGGACAATCAAGAGAATGATGCGATATATTTTACCTAGATTGATCAAGGATTTTGACAAGTCCTCATGCTATTGTGGAAAAATAAAGATGTGAATAAGACAGTTATACAATTAGCAGCTTCAGAAGCAATCAAATGGCCAGAAATCAAAGAGTAACCATTTATGGTTTGATATCAGCATGAAAGGATATTTCTACTGGAGGACCTCCAACAATTGGTACTTGGCCCTCTAGTAGTTAACATTGTTGTCAATGATTTGGCTAAAAGCACAGATGGCAGGTTTATCAAATTTGTGATGAAAAATAAAGGCTAAGAGGACTAGCTAAAGTGTCAGGTGACAGAGTAAATATCAAAAACAAAACAAAACTTGAAATTTATCCAAAGCTATTAGATGAAATTTGTTAGGGGTAAATGTAAAATTGTACACTTGGATCCAAAACCTCAACCACATATGGACAAGATGAGGTAGATTTTTCTAGAAAGACTTTACTTGTCCTCTCAGAAATCACATCTGCAAGTTCTTTAGTATACTAGAAAGAAGTTCATAGGGTGACTTGAACTCAATTAAGTACAGATAGGTGCACACTTACCTCTCTTTACTTATCTTAGCTATCATGTTAAATAAGGAAAAATTTTACAAGTTTCCAAGTTAAAGGTGAGTCAATAGTATGATCTAGTTGTGCAAAGAAAATAGTAAGAGAAGATAAGGGAGCTAAATGGTGTTGTAGATAAGTGCCAGGACTGGAGTGAGGAAGACCTCCTTTTCTTAAATTCAAATCTGACCTCAAAACTAACTAATTGTATGACACTGGTAAGTACTTAACCTGTTGTCTCAGTATCCTTATCTGTAAAATGACTGGAGAAGGAATTGGCAAACCAGTCCATATCTTTGCCCAAGAAAACCCCAAGGGGGTCACAAAGAGTTGGACATGAATGAAAAACAACTCAAAAACAATAGACACATTGATTCTGCCCCAGTCAGACCATAGCTGGAGAATTCTGTTCAGATATGGCTAGAAAATATATCTATAAGAAACAATAGTAACATCCAGAGGGAGGGAAACTAGTGTTACAAAAGGGCCTCTAGGTCATGCCGTATATGCTTGACTTTAATTGTCTGGGGATGGGTACCTGGAAAAGAAATGCCTCAGAGAGAGAATAGGACACATGAGATCTATGTTCAAGTGTATTTCAGACTGTTGTGTTGAAGAATGAGTGTGACTTATTCTGCTTGTTCACAAAGGGCAAAAATAGAACAATAGGTAGAATTCAAGGAGACAAATTTCAGTGTGATAAACTCATAGACAATTGCTAGCAAAATGTGGTAGAATGAACTTCCTCAGGAGCATTGCAATCCTCCTCAACCTGAGATCTTTAAAAGGTACATATTGGATAGAGAATTCTTATTGAAGCCTATTGAACATGAATTGAATTAGATGGCCTCTGATGTCCTTCCAACTCTTGAGATTGTAGGATAACTGTCCTTTTTTTTTTTTCGAGAAGTCTCCCTTAGCAGTTACATCATTCTGTTTAAGGAACACTGAGTACTTAACAACACACCAAAATAAACACTTCCTCCTTCCTAAAATTGAAGAGTATATTTGGAATCTGTCTTATAATATCATTGAAGACCTACTCTAATGCCTCATTGAAGGACAGAGAGGATTCTCGATCCTTGAAGACTAAGCCAGTTGGACACGAGGTCTAGTAGCTATCTCAATTGGAAAGACTTCAAGATGGCTCCAATGACTGACTTGCTTGTCATCTGAGAGCCAGCCTCACTGAGCTCCAAATGACTCATCACCAGGTTGACTTAGTATAATGAATTTTCAGCCACAGCAGCTCATATATGTTGGCTTCTTGACCTCTCTGTAGCTTTTGACAGTGCCAATCACCATCTTCTGCTTTTTTCCTACTTCACCTCCTTCCTGTTCAACCATTCCTTCTCAGTCTCCTTTGATGGATCTTCATCTTGGGGTGTCCTCCAGTGTTGTATCCTGGGCTTTCTTCTCTTCTTACCCTTTATACTATTTTGTTTGGTCAACTCATTAGCTTCTATAGATTTAATTAAAGTATCTTTATCCAGCCCTAACTTCTTTATTCACCTGTAATATCACATTTCTAATTCCCTATTAGACATCTCAAACTGGAAGTCCCATAGACATTTTAAAATTTACATGTCCAAAATTGAACTCATCCTCTTTCTTCTCCTTACCTCCAACCCTTTCCCTCTTCCTAAATTTCTATTGCTGTTGAGAGCACCACCATCCTCCCAGTTACCCAGGCTTGCAACCTAGGTGACACCCTCAACTCCTTGCTCTTTCACCCTCCATATCCAATCTTTTGCTAAGTCATACCAGTTCTACCTTTGGAACATCTCTCCTATATATATTCCCTTCTTTTGTCTGATATTCCATCACCCTTTTGCAGGCCCTCTCACCTCATGCATAGACCTATTGTAATAGCTCATAGGTTGATCTCCCTGCCTCAAGTCTCTCCCCATTCTATCCTTCATCAGCTATCAAAGTGATCTTCCAAAAGTGCAGTTATTACCATGCTCAATAAACCACAGTGGCTCCCTATTACTTCCAAGATCAAATATGATATCCTCTATTTGACTTTTAAAGCTCTTCATAACCTGGCCTCCTCCTACCTTTCCGATTTTGTAGGCTTTTACTCCCCCTCATATACTCTACTGTCTTATAACACTTAACACTTCTTCCCTTTTCTGTCCTTGCATAAAACACCTATCTCTTAATTCTGTGCATTCACCAGCTGAAACCCATACCTGAAATGGTCTCCCATTTTGTCTCTCACTCCTAATATCCCTGGCTTTTTTCAAGTGTCGGCTAAAATCTCATCTTCTACAAGAAGCTTTTTTGGGATCCCCTGACTGTTCCTGCCTTCCCTTTGTCACTTTCTCCGATTTCACCCATTTCTATTTCATTTTGATATAGTAGCTTATATTTGTCTCTATCTTTAGGTTGTGAGCTCCTCAAGGGCAGAGACTATTTTAGTCTTTCTTTATAATCCCAAACTTAGTTCAGTTCCTGGCACACAGTATGGAGAAGGGGAAGGAAAAGGAACGAGCATTTAATAAGTACCTACTATGTGTCAGGCACTCTACTAAGAAGTTTACTGATAACTTTACAGATACTACCTTATTTGATCTTCACAATAACCATGTGAGATAGGAGGCATTATAGCCCCCATCTTTACAGTTGGGGAAAATGAGGCAGACAGAGGCATATGACTTGCCCAGAGTCACCCAGCTAAGAAGTATTTGGGCCAAGATGTGAACCCAGGTCTTCTTGACTCTAGGCCTATCATTCTATCTACTGTGCTACCTAGCCGCCTCTGTGGGCTTAATTAATGCCAGTGGAAAACTATCAAGTCATTGAGGGACTGTGAGCTGCCTCTGTGGAAGGAGTGCCAAAACTAGCTAAATCATAAATCCTTGAAAAGCTGAATTATTTTATGGATATCAGGATGTCTTGGCTGATATATAACTAATAGTCATTGAGGACTTATGAAATATCCCTTGATTATGCCCTATATAATACATGGTACGACCAAGAAGCCTTATAAATGGCTAAAAGCATAATCATCATTACCATTACTTTTATTTCCTAGATTAATCTGGCCTTTAAACATTAAAAAGAACCTTAATTTTCCGAGTCATCATTACCATAAATTCTGGTTTATACCATCTCATTGTATCTGAGTATCAAAATTACATATAAACATCTTCATCTTAAAAGAAAGTCTGCTGTACCTAGCCACAAAAAAGATAATGCTCATTACACATTCTTATCATTTATCTTTGAATATGGATAGTGAGATTAAAGTAAAAATTCTGCCTAGATTCAAGGAATCATGTAGACGAATAGAATTTAATTAGGATGTAACAAACAGCAGATTTCTGCTTCATCTTCATCACCACCACCATCATCACCATTAAATATTTCTCAACCATCCAAAGTACACACAACAGTATCGTAGGCACAATAAGCAGAGTTATAAGGACACGCCATTTGGCTCACTCAAACAGAATACAAATGACCTTATTGTTAAATGATCCTAAAACGTTTAATGGGTTTGGCAAACAAGAGAAAAACGTAGGTCAGAGTGAATCTGCAACAGTAAGATCATATAGGACAATGCGTATCGACTGCATTGTAAACCTTAAAGCTCCATATAAATGTGAATTATTTTTGTTGTTATTATTACTATCATCATCATCATGAAAGTTTTCCAAAAAATCAAGATATCTGAAGACTCGATGCCAGGCACAGCATAACCAAGATGGGGTGGGGGGAGGAACCAGGGAAGAGAAACCTGTCATTTCATCAGAACTTCCAATGAAGAACTCTTACCAATGATGATGAGCACTTGTTCTTCTACAACTGCTGGGGTGAGGGGGAGTTGGCGGTTGGGGGCTTCGGGAAGGGAGTGACACTGAGGGGTTAACTGATTTTCCATGGGTCATACAGCCAATATGTGTCAAAGGATGGACTTGGGATTTAACCTCTGAGTGCTCCAAGCAAGTTGCAGAACAAGTGATCAGCATCTTTGGTCTATTAGAATAAAGATTGCACATAAAATAAAGGCACTGAACCAGACGACCTCCAAGATTCCTTCTAAGTCTAAATCTATAATTTATATATTATCTATAATCCTTCAATCTAAAGACCTGTAATTTAATATCTAGTCTTAAAGAGTTGTCCCAGGTCCAGAAATACAAGTAACTTCACTATGGTCATAACCCCAGAAGTAAGATTTGAACCTAATTCTTCTTGACACCAAATTCAACCAATCTATCTAGTACCCCATTCTCCCTCTGGTAACATGTATCAGTTTGAAAAACAACAACCTATTTCACTGAAGTATTTTGTAGAAAGCATTAAGAAACTAAAGCAGGGGCAGCTAGTTGGCACAGTGGATAAAGCACCAGCCCAGGATTCAGGAGGACCTGAGTTCAAATCCGGCTTCAGACACTTGACACTTATTAGCTGTGTGATCATGAGCAAGTCACTTAACACTCATTGCCCTGCAAACCCCCCCCCCCAAAAAAAATAAAAGAAACTAGAACAAACTCCTAAATATGTCCATTTATTCTTTATCAAACATAAGAAAAAATGTCTATGAAGAAATTTAAAATACTTGGCCTATATCTTTTCCATATGTAATATCATCTAACAGGCCATGAAGTTCTGCAAGGAGTCCCATGACTCTTTGGAAGATTCGAGCTTCTTCTCACTTCATGAAATCATTTACTGGTTACTGGGAAATCATACAGTCAATATAAGCCTATGACATTTGTTGATAATTCATAAGTTACAACTTTTCCTGTTGCAATGGTATATTTAAAACTCAAAAAAAAAAGCTGACAAATGCACTTTGAGTAGGTTGTCACCATGTGGTGGTGGCATCTCAGTCACATGCTCCAAACTCCAAGGTAGGTTTTGCCAAACCTTCTGCCAGATGGCTCCTCTGAAGTCCTCAAAGATTTGCAATCCTGCATTTTACATACCTTGGGACAGACAGTAGAATCAGCATTGAAAAGGATCTTAGAGGGTCTCTAATTCAAGTTCCATATTCTCATATTTTAGGAAACTGAGAACCAGAGTCATAAGGTGATCTACAAAAGGTGACAAAGCTAAATAGTAGCAGAGTCAGGGATAGATCTCACATTTCCTTATTCTAGTCTGGTTCTCTTTCATTGTCAAAGAAATGGAGTGTGAAGACCAATATAGTCTTGGTAAAGAAGTTGATAGAGCCACTAGGTCAAACAGCAGGTAGAGCACAGGGCTTGGAGTCAGGAAGACTCATCTTCATGAGTTCAAATCTCACCCCAGCACTTACGAGTTGTATGACTCCGGGCAAGTGACTTAACCCTATTTGCTTTCCTCATCTAAAAAATGAGATGGAGAAGGAAATGGCAAACCATTCCAGTATCTTTGCCAAGAAAACCCTAAATGGGGTCACAATTAGTGAGACACACTGAAAATGACACAGCAACAACAAAGAAGTTGAAGCATAGGGATTGGGAGAGTTGCTTCTAGGCTTGTTTATCTTCACCCTCTTTTTTTATTCTGTATTATAGAAGATACAACCTCTTGGGAGTAGGTGCCAGATTCCATTACAAGGGAGCATCTGGTAGAAAAGAAATGTATTTGGCAACAGAACTGGTGTGACTGGTTCCTCAAGAGAGCCTTTCACTCCCCTCTCTCCTTTTTTTTTTTTTTTTTTTTTGCAGGCAATGGGGGTTAAGTGACTTGCCCAGGGTCACACAGCTAGTAAGTGTTAAGTGTCTGAGGCCGGATTTGAACTCAGGTACTCCTGAATTCAGGGCCGGTGCTTTAACCACTGCGCCATCTAGCTGCCCCTCCCTCTCTCCTTTTTAACACTCAGTCAATCACTTTCCTGGAAGATGCTAAATTAGAGACTTCTTTAACAATTCCATCCCAATGGGCAACTCCCTTGAATATTTAGAAAATCCATGTAACTTTCCCTGACCACTCCAGGACAATGTTACTGTCTTCCATCCTAGAATTTCTATACACTGAGTTTCATACAATTAAGCTTTCTCTCCTAAATGTAATTGTAAGGTCCTTGAGGACAGGAACTTAATCACCTACTTCTGTATTCCCCTGAAAATACACTCAATAAAGGCTTCTTTCTCATACTTCCCATAACCCTTCCTCTCTCTCAAATACCATTTGAACTAATGCCACAATATTGTGCCCAAAAAATGACATTTTCCAAAGCTCAGTGGTATGGTAGTTCTGCTTAAGTATAAACATGATAGAAACAAATTATTCTTTGTCTGAAAGGAGTCTTATTATCTGGGCAGGGAGATTATTTAGTCACCATGTTCTCTCTGACCTTCTTTGGCCTTCTCATTATATAATACTTTAGATCATAAAAATCTAAAACTTTGTCTCAGAGTGACCTACCTACTAGTCTGGCATTCTGTGAGTTTGCTCATCTTTCTAGATGGACCTTTTCCAATCTAGTCTGTGTCAGTGATTTTTCTTTTATGTGTGGTCAGACATAGCCCTGTGATATTTCTTTATCCAAATTATAATTGCTTATTGAAATGGCTGAAAAACAAAATTAACCAAACTTTAGTTTCAGTGAAACCATTTCAAAGGATCTTGCAAAGAACTAAATATTTAAGGTACAATTGAGGTACCTTGAGCACAAATGCTAAGCTTTTCTTTTATTTTCCTTTTTTCCTTAACTAACTTTAAATCTTAAATTTGTCAAAAGCCCTCTCTGGCCTTTTTTTTTTTTTTTTTTTTTTTGAGACTGGTTCTCCCTATCTCACCAGGTTAGAATTAGAAAAGGCCACTCAAAGGCTTGATTCCAGTACTGAATAAGCTGAGAAGCTTTACTCTGTTGCATTTTTCCAACCTAGGCTGGTTTGCCCCCTCTTTAGGAAGAACTTGATGGCCCTTCACTCCCAAAGGCCCTGCACACTGGTGCTGGACTTCAGTTAAGTCCAGCCCTAAACTCAAGCAATCAACCAACTTGGCTTCCACCCAAGCAGTGACCATCTGTGCACCACCATGCCCATATCAAAAGTCTTCTCAGAGGCTCCTCTTTACCCTACAACTTAGCTCAGCATCACCAGACCTTAGTATAGAGACCACATTTTGTTCTTTTTTGTCTTCTAAACTCAGAGCTCTACCTTCTTTCTCTTTTAGTCATGTCCAACTCTTCTCGTCCCAGTGGACCATAGTGTCCAGGGGTCTTCTTGGCAAAGATTCTAGAATGGTTTGCCATTTTGTTGTCCCTTTCTTTCTCTACACAGAATAAAAAACAAAAATCTAGGAAAATAGCAGATGTATAATGCCACCAAAGGGCAAAAAAGCCTTTGTTTTGATTTGATTTGATTTTCAGAAGAAGTTGACTTTCAATTTATCCTTGTTAATTCACTGTCTTTTCTTTCTATCTGTTGTAAGCTGAGGCATTAGAGATCAGAGAACATTAGGTCCTACAGGGACCTTGGAGATAACTAGACCAACCACTTCATTTTATAGATGAGGAAAATGAGCCCAAGAGAAAGGTCACATAACTTGCCCGAGGTCATATAACTAGTTAGTTGCAGAACCAGGACTAGAACCAAGATTCTTAATTTATAATCCACCCTTCCTACCATATCTTATTGTTTTGTTTGAAACAACTTATATGTAATATTAAAATTATATTTTAGGCCTGCGTAATTAATTACCATAAGAGCTCCTTAGGAATGACTTGAAATTGTTCCTTCCACAGCAAAAACCATCCTGGTGAAATTTGATAGTATACCTTATACAGAACAAAGGACAACATTTAAGCAGTTTGGGACACAGGTTTAGATTAGGTTCATTCATTATAGGGTCAACACGCATAATTTGGTCCTTTAGAATTCTCAATAATTACCTCCAAGAATATTATACATCCATGGAAGGTGTCTGCAAGAGGAAGATACAACTGGTTCTTCAGCTATAAAAAGCTGCTGTTTTTGATAAAAAGACTTTTTCAATCGCCTGTAATATTTATGTATATGTGTGTGGTACTGTAAAATATGCAAAGAATTTTACAAACATTATCTTATTTAAATCTCATAACAAACCTATGAGATATATTGTTACATGTATTAGCATTCCCATCTTACACATGTGGAATCTGAGACTCAGAAAGGTCATATAGCTAGTAAGTGTCAAAGGCAGGATTTGAACCAAGGTATTCCTGTCTCCAAATCCAGCACCATATTACAATCATACTACTCCTTATATATTTATTGGAATATTACATAAAATTAAATATCAGGAGTTTCTGTTATTATTGAAGTTTAAGTTGCTCACTGCTGGTAAAGTGGAGAAGCTCAGAAGAACATACTGACTCCTTCTGTCCACTGAGTACACCATTTTTGTTTCATTATCACAATATTCATTAGAGGCATCATTGATATTCATAGAGAGATGGAATCAAAGCCAGGAAGAAACAGGGGTTCAAGTTTTGTCTCTGACACATACTGTGTATGTAACTGAGAAATTCACTTAATATTTCCATGATCTAGTCAGTTTTCTAAATTAAAAATTACAGAGGAG
Source organism: Dromiciops gliroides (assembly GCF_019393635.1). Classification (NCBI taxonomy): domain Eukaryota; kingdom Metazoa; phylum Chordata; class Mammalia; order Microbiotheria; family Microbiotheriidae; genus Dromiciops; species Dromiciops gliroides. The sequence goes on from NC_057866.1 coordinate 72,019,231, forward strand.
GTGCCCACCCACGTTGTTACAAGTAATTTCCTTTCTCAGGATTTCTCTCAACCAACAAAGTCACAGTTCTATTCTCTATCCTTACTCCTATTTCTGGAGCACTGGGAGTGACAAACACTGAGGAGAAATAGAATCATTTGTTTCTCCATTTAGAAAGACAGAGTCTGTGTATGCTCCATGGTCAAAAGTTCAGGCAGGAAATAAACTGTACCCTATAGATTCCACAATGAGACTCTTACCAGAAATCAACAGGTTTGCCCTACAAAAACATTTCACCAAAAGATTTAGTTCACAGCCAGGATATAGCAAAGGAGAGGTTTCTCCTCAAACACTTACGGAATAGTGTGGCAGCCTAGATTTTTAAAAAACATGCATGTACTTGCTTATAATTCTTCGTCCAGACTATAATTTACAATGGTTGTTTTAGTCCTCCATGGAATTACAGAGGTTCAATTCTATTGCAAAAATATTTATCTCTGCAGAGTATATAACTAAATGAAGGCAAATCTTATGCATGCTAAACTCCTGAATGTATGCTAAAATTTCAAGGCAGCTGTGGGTGAGGAGTGAACAAAAAGAGGGAAACTGGCTAATGCAGAGTTCCATCTTTGAAATCATAGAACAGAAAGCATAGTTTAAAAGAAGGAGGCAAAATTAGGATGTTGGTGGAAATGGGTGGATATCATTTTGCTGGACAGTGCATTACAAGGTAATGGAAGCACCTCTACAAAATCCACTGGATGGATAGATTGGACATCTTTGCTTGCTTAAACATTTCATTGACAGGTGGACCTCTTACTAACTGAGGTAAGCATTAGGCCTAGTTCTTCCCTCTAGAGTCACACATGAGAGCCCTTCAAATGGTTGAAAGCTGAGCGTTCCAACCTGGTCTTCTCTCCTTGTGTCTAAATATATTGAGTTCTTTCAACCACTCCTCCCCATTCTCCAGACACTCTCTAGTTTCTTAATGTTCCTCTTAAAATATGGTGAAAAGATTATTGGCTCAGGAAAACAGATATAAAATATACCTCCCTCTTCTTAGCAGAATGTTGAAGGGGATAGGGGTGGTAGAATGTAGCATTCATTATTAGATGCATACATTGTATTGTTTGTATTTGCTTAAGTATTTTTTTAATTAAAGACAATTCATTTCACGGTGGAAAGATTCAAGGAGATCTATCCAAAAATAAGATAAGAACAAAAAATATCAGTAAAACTTGAGGAATTTTTTAAACAGGTTTTAACATAGTATTCCAAATATGGTCTATTGAACAATATAATATATTAAGAACAACAATACTTAGCATTTATGTTACATTTCAAGGTTGCAAACCATTGTATATATGTTAACTCAACAGTCTTTACAACAACCTGTGAAGTAAGTGTCAATATTACCACCCCCATTTTACAAACAGGGAAACTGAGCGGAGAGGTCAAGTGACTTGCTCAGGGTTACACAACTGAACTCAGATCTTCCTATCTCCAATTCCAGGATTCTAACCATTATGCAGTGTGCTATAATGGGATATATGAATAGGTACTTGTAATCCTTTAAAAACCATTGCTAAATCAACTAAGAATGCAGGAAGGAGGAGATCCTACCAAACTAGGGCAAATTCCTAATCTGAGATAACTATACTTTGCCCCAAAAGACATTAACAAACAGATGGTTGATTATCTACACCTCATCCCTGCCAAACTTGAAAAACAACTTAAAAGCAAACCACCTTAAGAAGTAGCTCAAGCATCACCTTATACTTAGGGCAGTTCTTAATTCTTTCTACTGTTAGTGACCTTTACTCCATTATATTTACTCTCTCTACTTATTCAATATATACTATATGACACTGAAGAAGTCATTTAATGACTCAGTGTTGTAGACAACTCCATAAGAAGACTAAGTTGCAGAGAAGGTATATCAAATTCCTTATACCAATGAAGTCATAGAACAAGTCTCTCTGTCTCTCTGTCTCGCTCTGTGTATCTCTCTTCATGTCTTTTCTGTTTCTCTGTCTTCCTGTCTCTTTCTCTCTTCTGTCTGTCTCTCATTCTCTCTCTCTCTCTCTCTCTCTCTCTCATCTCTCTTCTCTCTCTCTCTCTCTCTCTCTCAGTCTGTTTCGTTTCTCTCTTTTTTTGTGGGGCAATGAGGTTAAGTTACTTGCCCAGGGTCACACAGCTAGTGTCAAGTGTCTGAGGCCAAATTTGAACTCAGGTCCTCCTGAATCCAGGACCCGGTGCTTTATCCACTACAACCATCTAGCTGCCCCTCTGTTTCTCTTCCGTCTCTCTCTCTCTGTTTCTGTCTCTCTTCTGTATCTCTCTCTCTGTTTCTCCAATACTATTATCTATCTAAAATTTATTTATTTATATATTATATATATATATATATATACATACACACATATATATGTATGCATGTGTGTTTTATAAAAGTATATACATATATATGTGAATGTAAATACATGTCACAAGCCAGTCCCTTTTTACATATATGGGTGTGTATATACAGATACAGGGTGTTCCAAAAAGACAGTGGCAGTTCTTAACTTAGCTACTATTTCTGCTACTACTGGTCTTACTAATTTTCTGACTTCAAGAACTACATATTGATACTATAGAGGAATCAGGAATAGATTTATGAGTTTTAATTGTTTAGGACAGCACTAAGATTTCTGGGATGCCCTGCATATATAAAAATGTGTTCATAGTAGAGAATAACATTACAGTGATATACAAATTAATTGAGACAAGCAATGATTTTATTGAGCTTCTGATGATACTAGGCTGATTGAAATGTTTGACCTCAAACAGATGAAACTGTATTGCACCACATATTTTCTTAATTCTAGGGTTTTAAGAATGGAAGGAAGCATGCAAAAATTTTAAGTACTAAAGAGTTAGGTTTGCTATTAGATTACTAGTTAGTGGAGTGGGGGAGAGGAAGGAGTCAAACATTTTATATCATTTAAGTCCAGAATGAAACAGGCAGAGCCTTGCCAAAGCACAAAGGGAAGTATGGTCCAGAACAAAAAAATAAACCAAGAACTGACAAAGGTACTACTGCAAAATAGATGGGTGAATCCAAAGAGAAAAGCAGACACTCAGAGGGATGTGGAAACTGAAGTTGTTCCTGATTCCTCTATAGTGTCATATGTAGTTCTTAAAGCCTGAAAGAATAGGAAGACCAGTAGTAGCAGTAATAATAGCTAGCATTTATATGGTGCCCACTATGCATTCAGGATTGTGTTAAGAGACTGAAAAAAAATCTCATTTGCTGCTAACAAAAACCCTGAGAGGTAGTTGCTATTATAGCCCCCATTTTCCCAAAGAGGAAACTGAGTAAGATGGAGGTTAAATTCCTTACCCAAGGTCACATAGTTATTCCTCTATAGTGTCCCTGTTTCTTAAAGTTGGGAGAACATTTTAAAACCCCAAGGAAAAGTTAGCTGCTATTTCTAAGAAAAAAAGCACTAGCTGTGGTCAAGACAATGCAAAGATTGAATAGTGAAGATTGAGAAAAAAGAAATTTTTACTGGTACAATTGACTTGTTCTTGTCAGTCCTTCATTCTTGAAGAGGACATTGGGGTGATGTCATGACTTGCAGTGAATTGCATTTAAGTGAGGCAGGGCTGTGCAATGTCACCAACTTCACTCTCTCCTCCAGAGCTATATTGGTCCAGTGCCAAGATATCTCCTCTATCTCTTTCTCTTTCTCTATCTCTATCTCTATCTCTATCTCTATCTCTATCTCTATCTCTATCTCTATCTCTATCTCGATCTCTATCTCTATCTCTATCTCTATCTCTATCTCTATCTCTATCTCATCTCTATCTCTATCTCTATCTCTATCTCTATCTCTATCTCTATCTCTATCTCTGGATGACAGGAGATAGCCCCAGATGTCTAAGGCAACTGGGGATAAGTGACTTGTCCAGGGTCACAGAGCTAGTGTCTGAGGTGAGATTTGAACTCAGGGCCTCTTGACTCCAAGGTCAGTGCTCTATCCACTGCACTACCTATCTGCCCAACACAACTATTTCATTAAGGCTGAACCAAAACTATTGTCAGAAGAAGCCAAGGTAAATCTTTAAGATGTAGGTATCCTTATCAACCTTAAAACATCCATCCAAAAATTTTGGTAAGATTTTTTTTCCTTCCAGTAACACTGGAAGTCTTCTCCCAATAAAGAGAATGATAAACTCTGAAAAACATGTTGATATACTGAGAAGTATGGGAGCTAAGTAGTGCAGTGGACAGAATGCCAGGCCTGGAGTCAGGAAGATTCCTCTTCCTCAGTTCAAATCTGGCCTCATACACTTATTAGCTGTATGACCCTCAGCAAGTCACTTAACCATCTTTGTATCAATTTTCTCATCTATAAAATGAACTGAAGAAGGAAATGGCAAACCACTCCAGTATCTTTGTGAGAAAAACCCCAAATTGGGTCAGAAAGAGTCGAACATGACCTGAAAAAAATTGACGAATAGCAAAAAATCCTGAGGAGCATTATTACAAAATAATATAAAACCCTAAAGAGAGACAGAGACACACAGAGACAGAGAGAAGAACTGAAACACAGCCTTGCTATATGTGAGATTAAGAGGTGGAGATAGATCTCTTATCCAAGAAATGAAAAGAAACATATTTCAATGCCTTGGGAACTCACCTGATTTATTCTCCATAGAAAATCTATGGGTTATTATCACAACTAGAACTTGGAAAAATCAACTGGAATCAAAGATATACTTAATATCCACTGTGATCAAAGGGTGGTTTTATGATGCATTAAAGAATGTGTCAAAAACACATGAACTCAGTCAAGATTGTATAAAACAAATGAATTCTACAAAAGGACATATGCATGTCAAGTTAATAAGCATTTTAAGCACCAATATTCTAGACACTGTGCTAAGCACTGAGGATACAAAGAAAGGCTAAAACATCAAATAAAAATATATTATACGCACTCAATTATATAACACATATACAAATAGGTATATTTTATAATAAATTTTATATATAAATTTATATATAAAATATATTTACTATACAAACACATAACACACATATATGTATGCGTATGTGTATATATATATAAACCAATTTCTAGCATCTGTCAACTCCTATTTTAGTTCTTTTGAAAAAACCTTAATATTGACCCACCTAAACATCAATCTGGCCTTAGGCTTTAGGTTCACACTTGCTCCAATTTTTATTCAGAGTTTATTCCTCTTCCCCCAGGGAGAGAATTTCCTTACTGAATTTCATAATTGCCCAAATTACCATTACCTGTGGATTTACCTTTAGGTACCATATGCAAACCTGAAAGTCATAAAACAATATTTCTTTTAAAATAGTCTATATATAAATTCAGACTTCTCAGTATTTCATACATTGCCTACCCAATTATTCAGAGGAGAGTGTGTTGCATATTATTCTAATCATAAAATACAAAGACAAAAGGCCTGAGGAAAACACATGCTAGTGGTGGTGGGAACTTCAACAATTTACCTTGGTGGAAATTGTCCATGAAAAAGAGTTTGGTAAAGTGGAAATAATACAGGACAGTAAATCAAGAGACTTGAGTTCCAGTCTCAGGGATTAGATTAATTTGTTGTGCAATCTTGGGCAAGGTACTCAGAAATTTTGGACTTCTGTTCCCTCATCTGTATAATAGTCAGGAAAGGCTGGTCTTGCTGACCTTGAAAGTTCCAGCTATCTCTCAAGCTCCAAGACTCTACGTATGTAAATGATATCCAAGAACTAGGATTGGCAAAAAATAAAGATGAAAAAGGTTATTACCAACACAATCTTTCATTGTTTGGCCAATACACACATTTTTAAGATAATGGTAGGGTTTTTCCTTGTTTAATAATGTATCAAGGGGGCAGACAGTCAGAGATTGACAGTGTGAATGTTGTGAAGTCTTAAACTTTTTGTATTAACATAAATTCATTTGTTCTGCTCTGTGATCTCATGCTGTACTTATGGAAATGTGAGGGTTTTGTTACAGAAGCAACGTCTATGAAACATGGTAATTGACCATTTGAATGAACCAAAGTTCAAAATCATAGTTCCCAGAAGATTTAAATAGTCACTTAAGCCAAACTTGGTATTATCAAGTATGAAACATATTTGGCATCAATAAAATAACAGTTGATTTGCAATAGTGAGGATTACTGTAGTTTTTAGTTACTATAACATATCTATATATTGATGGACTTCTTTCCAGGATAGGCCCAGAATGGTGGGGGAAAGTCAACAAATTGGCAAAGGTGGGTGGGAGGTGACAACCTTTATTAGGATGTTATATCCTGTTCAGTTTAGCGCAAACAGACTGTCTTGGATGTCTCTTTCTAATCAATTCATTTCGCTGAAAATATTTCTGAATATAACAAATTCCAAAGCTTCTATAATACAGTTGAGCATTTTTTTAAAAAAAGAACCCTTCTGTTGTATTTATATATTTCAGTTAAGCTACATTTTCAGGCAATTTTTTAAATTGCAGTGTACAAAGAACAGCAAGTATATATGTATCTCTATATATGTACATATATACATATCAAATATACAGATGTGTGTATATATGTACACATACAAATATCTATATCTATATCTATATCTATATACATATATGTGTGTTTGTCCTTCCTTCTTGAAGAGTACCATTACTAGCAGTGAATTGGATTTAAGGAGGAGAGCTGCGCAAGGTCACCAACATCACTCTCTCCTCCAGAGCCATCTGGGTCCGGTGGCAAGATATATATCAGGACTACTGGAGATGGCCCCTGATAGCTAAGGTAATTAGGCATGTGACTTACCCAGGGTCACACAGCTAGTAAGTGTCTGAAATAAGATTTGAACTCAGGTCCTGATCCCAGGGCTTTATACTGTGTCATCTAGCTATCTATTTATCTATCTGTCTGTCTATCTCTATGCCATATCTATATGTGCACACACACACACACACACACACACACATATATATATATATATATATATATATATATATATATATATATATGTCAGAGAGAGAGAGAGAGGATTCTTTAATGTGGCCTGAACAAAAGAAGGCTGAGTTAACTCAATATTGTCACAACTATAATGGATTCGTGAGGAAGGCTAGGGAGCCTCATTCTCTAGAAATCTTTAAGAAAAAGATAGATACGCATCTGATGGAAATAGTTTAGTTATTTCACTGCCTAAAGGCAGAAAGCTTGACCAAATGACCCCCTGGTCAACTCTGTAAATCTGTGATCAAGATAATGACATGAAAGGCACCTGGCATAAACTCTGAGAATGTAGGATATGGATGATGAGAGCCTAAACCCCACAGGTGCAGTTACCAGGTTAGATATACTAACCAGGTCGTCATGATGAGTCTTCAGTGTACACTTGATATATGCCACATATTATAAAACTGCCATTGATAGACTGCTATACAACAGAGAGCTTCCTGCCTTGAAACACTCCTATAAAAGCTGTATATTCTTATGAAAATGCAGAAAGGATCTGGATCTCTTCAAGAATGGGAAACTCTGGATGTAAAAACTCCCTCCACTCATGCAAGTTTGCAACTCATCTATGGTTTTTGTTTTTTTCATTTTAAGAAGTTTCCTATGACACAGAGATTCACACACAGAATTTGAACTTCAGTCTTCCAAACTCCAAGTCCAACAATCTAACCCATGATACCTTGCTACTATTAAAAATGTGTTCTTAGGGGATTTAAATCCTCACATATGTAATAATAAGCTGTTCTGTGAAAACAATGAACATAGCTAGATGGACAGATCTTTTTTTCAGACTTGGTAATGAGTTTATTCAGAACCATCAAAGTGTCAAACAATACGGATTTTTATAAATAAATTTATATTGGTATCTTTTGTTTTCACAACCAAAAGCATAAAACCAACCAAAGCATAAAATAAATTAACATTATGTGCAATGTTCCATGTTCATAATCCACCACCTCTACAAAGAAGTGGGAGAGGTATCTAATCATACTTCTATAAAGCCAAATTTAGTCATTATAATTTCACAATATTCAGTTTAGAATATTTTTTGTTGTTGTCCTTTACCTCCCTTCATTGTAGGCAGCATATAGATGGTTTTCTTGGTGTTCATTTCACTTGCTATCTGCTCAAATATTTTCCAAAGATTTTATGTATTCATCATATTCATGATTTCTTATAATGAAATTATATTCCATTATATTTATATAATTGTTTTCTATCCATTTCCTAATCATTAAGCATCTATTTTTTTTTCAGTTCTTTGCTACTAAAAAGAGGGAAGGGGACTTCTTTAAACATTTTTTCATATAGGGATGGGAGGCATTTTCTTTTTAACATTGGTCTTCTCCAGTTTTTGCATTTAAAGATATTATTCAGAAAAGGTGTCCCTAGACTTCACTAGACTGCCAAAGCAGTCTGTGACACCAAAAAAGCTTAAGGGCCTCCGGTCCAGGATCTCCATCCTCTACTCTCTCCACCCTCTCCCAAAATTATTTTTGTTTTATTTTATAGACATTTGGTACTTATTTATCTGGTTTTGGTCATTTTCACCCAATGGAAGATAAGTTCCTTGAGGGCAGGGTCTTTAACTTCTGCTTTTGTAGTTCCCAGCACTTAGCCTGAATCTTCTTATAAGTGCTTAATAAATGTTTATTGAAATGAGTTGAAATCCATAAAGAGCAATCCATAAATATCCCACATCTCCAATGTGAGTAAATTTTATTAAGAAACAAAACAAACTTAGGTCCCAAGAGGGTTTCCCTGGCCCAGCCTCTGTTATAGGATGCTTTGCTAGTGTTTCACTTTTCAGAGTGATGAAACTACCACTTCTCTGCTCAGACCACTTCCAGTTTTTGTGACAAATCTGAAAAATCACTTTCTGTTCTAGTGGAGACAGGTTTTAGCTTCCTTCCCTGATTGATATATCCTTCATGTGCAAAAGGAGTGGGTGTTGGGGGAGTGATACCTGAAAATGGGATGACAAAAATGGAGGCCTGTGGGGAATATGCCCTACTCGCAGAAATGCTCAACAGAACAACCAAGTTACAAACCTCCTGAAGAGAAGGCTCAGTACAGACTTTTGACAAGAGTATAATTTTGGAACTGCCATAGACTAGGAGTCCTTCTATCTGATAGAACTCGAACAAAAGGTTAATGATAAAGTCACATTTAAGGGAAAAGTTAAAATTACTACTCAGTTTAACAGAATTAAGGAACACACTTTATAGAGAAAGGTATTTGATGGTCATATTTAAATGCCTTAAAAACTTGATAGATTAGGCGGTGCTTCATCTGACTGTGTTTTGAAATGTGATTTTACTACTCAATGATGGTAACTGGCCAAGAGTTGTTCGGCTGGGGATTTTACCACTAATACTTGAAGCTGATTCGATGCATTAAATTTCCTGTCAGAGATTTTATGCGATCTTTAGTGACTTTGTTTAACTTGTGTCTGAGGTGACCCTTTTGACCCAACGAACTCAAGTGATAACTTGCTTCATAGATGAAGAGTGCTATTCATTTTCAATGTGTTCCAGAAAAGGAGGAAATGCTTAACTATTTCTTGACCTTAGGAGCTATTTGGAAATGGAATCAATATATCTGTGGCAACAATTCTTTTTTAAGAGCATAAACATAATTCTGTACCTAAGTAGGTAAGTTGTTCACATTTCTAGTGACAGTTTTAAGACAAGGAAACCCCCCAAGGGCTTATCACAGGATTATCGATTAGAACTGGAAGAATCTTTTAGTGAGGCAATCTAATCCAATACCCTCATTTTACAGATGAAGAAACTGAGACAGTTAGTGTCAAAGCAAGAATGTGAAGTCCAGACATCCTGGTCTAAGTCCAATATTGTCTACACTGTGGCCACTATGCCATAATGCCTCTGGACAGATCCATGCTAGGTATATAAATGTGTGACAATGTGTATGCATAGGTAGAGATCATACTTACAGATGGATTTAGAAAACAATTTAGCCAAGTCATATTAATTAAACCCCATTAATTAGTTAATTAATTCCTCTATTAATTAATTTTGATACTTCAAAGTTTACTTTGTAGCTTGGGAAATGGTGAATAATTCTAACAAAATTGTATCCTTGACATCTGTGGTCAATGAATAGTTGCATCCTGAGATTAAAAAAAAAATACTTTCAGACTTCTTACACTTCTTACATTTCGGTCTCCTTGTCAAATCAGGTTCAATACCAAGGGGATATCTTAGTATTTTGTTGTGGAGATATTTCCTCTAAGAAAAGGAAAATTGATGCCTTCAGACTCTCATAACTCCTGGCCCAAGAATATCATTGTAATACGACAAATGTCTCCTAACTAATTGCCATGTTGGAAATAAATGAAAATGTTCAAGACCACAAATACTATGTCATCCCTCTGTCTAATTGTACTTCTTTCCCCCTTATGCTTTAGTATTCACCCTCTCCTCTCCATCTTAAGGTATATTTTCTTTCCTTCTAATTCCTGGCAATAACCCTGTCCAAACTTCCAAAGCCCCTGCCCAATAAGTACCTAGAAAAGACAATTGGCTTAAGACTATCCATGGCCCTCATTGCCCCACAAAAAAAAAAAAAAAAAAGACTATCCATGGAAGCTAGGAGCTTTGCTTCCTTACAGAGGCAGGAACAGCTAAAGACAATGGTAATAAACTCGTCTCTTTCCACAGGGGTATGTGCTTTTACAGGCACTGAAGCACAGTGGAAAGAGAACTAACTCCTGGTTTTATCATAAATAAGGTGTGTTGTGATTCAAGGATACTCATTCAGTAACTCTTCCAGAGGTTCTTTTGGGATTTTTTGTTTTTGGTTTGGTTTTTGGTTTGGGTTTGTTTTTTGTTTTTTGTTTTTGGTGAGGCAATTGGGGTTAAGTGACTTGCCCAGGCACACGGCTTGTAAGTGTTAAGTGTCTGAGGCTGGATTTGAACTCAAATCCTCCTGAATCCAGGGCCAGTGCTTATCCACTGTGCCACCTAGCTGCCCCTCTTCCAGAGCTTCTTAACCTGGGACCAGTGAAACTTGTTTTCTGGTTCTGTTCAGTTTGTTTTTAATAGTTTGATAATTGTATTTTATTGTAATTATCTTCCTTTATAATCCTACATGTTTATTTAGGTATTTAAAAATATGCTGAGAAGGTGTTTGTAGTCTTCACCAGACTGCCTATATTTTCTTATCTGTAAAATAAGAAGGTTGAAATAAATTACCACAAATGTCTCCTCCATCCTTAACATTCTCATATGCTAAGATAAGAATGTATAGATTTAGAACTAGGAGGGACCTAATCGAAACCCTTCATTTTTAAAATTGGAAAACTGAAACAGAAAGCTAAAGAGACTCACCCAAAGTCACTCAGGTAGTGTGTACTATGTAGAAGAAAGAGCTGGATTTGAAGCCAGATCTCTGACTCCAAATCCAGCACTTCAAATTTCATGGTCTTTGTCCTGTTTCGGCCATTTAGTTTCTTGGTGACCTTGGGAAAGTCACTTAATCCTCTTGATCTTCAGTTTCTAAAAAGAGGATTTTTTTGTGTGTGTGTGAGAACTAAGACATTATTTTCTCAAGGTTTTCCTCCTACCTTTCTCACCTCTTTAAAGAGATCATTATCCATGTCTATCCCCTTGTGCATAGGTAAACTCCAGGGCTCTGTGCTGGGACTTCACCCAACATAAAAGTGGAGAGAAGGCAGTCAAATGGAGGAAGAGCAACTCATCCATCAGCTCTGTCACATTCAATAAGTGAACTTGGTGGGGCAAATGCCATGGAGAAAGAGCCTTAAATTTAAGCCTATTCTCCCTAGAGATCCTGATGATAGTGGCCAGAGTGGGTATTGAAGGGAATGATTGGTACTTTTGTTCTTTCCATAGCTTCTTCAGAAAATATTAATCATAAAAGTCAATTGATGGTAACTGGTTAATGATTCTGGAGCACTAATTACTAGAAATGTATCAAAAGCAGATAGGTAGTGCAGTGGCTAGAGTGCTAGACCTGGAGTCAGGAAAACTCATCTTCCTGAGTTCAAATCTGACCTCAGATACTTACTGTATGACAGTGGTGAATCACTTAACTCTGTCTGCCTCAGGTTCCTCATCTGTAAAATGATCTGGAGGAGGACATGGCAAAACCACTCCAGTAGCTTTACCAAGAAAACCCCAATGGGGTCACAAAGAGTCATACACAACTGAAACGACTGAACCGCAACAACAAAACATAAGGGAGAACATGCCTGAATGGAGGCTTGCGCAGATGGTGTTAAGGAAAACCCTACTGCCCTTTAGGAATACACCTAGACCCCAGAGGGGAACAGTAGCTTCTAAACTCTTCTCTGGGACTCTATGTCAGTGTAAATAGGAGGTGAAATAAGAATTCTCAGAGCTTGAAAAAGCTACATAAATAAAACATTGATGGCTCAAGAAAGTAGCCATAATCCCATACCTAAGTATCTCTTAAAGCTAAATTTTTGAATGTAGCTTTTGTGAATCCAGACAGCAGTGATGAGTATAGGACCTATGGAAATTCTCAACTATGAATTGGCTAAATTGTTTTCTGAAACCATCTGTAACTATGATCTCTACTTATGTGTATATACTGTCACTCATTGGGATACCTAGCATGGATCTATCCAGAGTCATCATGCATAGTGGTTAGAGATCAGGTTTAATGTTAGGAAGACCTAGATATGTCTCTGACATATACTGTGTCATTTAAGTCAATGCACCTACAAATATTCAAGACGCCTAAGTTGCATATGAGCATCTAGAGAGGATTTCCACACTGGAAGTTTTCTATACTGATGAATAATACACAGGTCTCAATAACCTCTGCCACTCTGCCACCAAATGGATCATTATCTCACCCCAATACCTTCTTCCCTGATCTCCTCTGACCACCTCTCACTCAGCCTGATTCACTGAGCAACAGTTTAAACTTAAACTTAATGTCTTTGTTCTCTCTCCTTTTCTGTCACCAACTTTGCTACTCATGGAATTGAGGTGGGATCATAGGATTATACATCTTGAGATGGAAGTAGCTTCAGAAACCAATCTATTCCAACCCCTTTGTTTTATAGAAAAGGAAACAAATACTCAAAGTCCCAAATGATTTGCTGAAGGACACAATCAGCAAACACCAGAGGAACTCAGGTCCTCTTAACTCGAAAACCAATACCCTTTTCCACTGCTCCACACTGACTTCTAGAGAAGGGGACTATGCAATGCAAACTCATCATTCAGCCCCAGTCAAACTCAGACCATGGCTAGATTTACTACTTATTGGTTTTCAGGGAATGTGTATGTTGGGGATGGGGAGGAGGGGATAGAATAGAAGAGACAGACGTAGAATGATAAATACATACACAAGACAGACCTATATTCAAATTTTCTTAAATAAATACATAGTTGGGGCCATGGAGGGCACCTCTACGTGACATTTTGCTTTCTATTCTGGATTTGCAACCAATTTTGAATTGCTGCAGTTTTTTGAATGTTCAATGTGTTAACCTCTGAGACCTTTCTTAGATTGGAGGTTTGTTTTTGATGTTGTTATTTTCTTTGTTTTTAATGCTCATTTAGAGGTTACAGTTGCTTAACACAATTTGCCCAGTTAAACGCACTAGTTTGTCTGAGACCTAAAATCAGAATCGGTAGGTAAATGCCAGAAAATGCTGTTTTGGGAAGATGAACATATTTCTCCTTTCCCTTCTTGCATGGGGAATGGGGGGGCACAGAATGCATGGGGAGGAGTGCTACCAAAAGGGGCATAAATTTTTTTTTCTCAGCATCTTGTCATAGTAGAGAATCCAGCCTCTAAGATTACAACCTTCTTGTTACAAGGTATCAGCTTCAACACTCTCACTGAAGTCTTCAATAATGGCAAATGACATCTTGCTGTGGGGTTTTGTCATTAAAAGTCCAAAGCTGGTCATTAACAAACCTTCCCTGCAATCATAGACTGCTGTGCTAGCTCAGGCATGGCACTGGACTGGAAAGCTGGGTTGGCACACAGAGTTGCTAAAATCATGCTTTTCTTTCGTGAGGAAGATATTATTGGGAGAAGGAAAACAATCTTTCCAGCTCTTTATTTTACATTTCTTATAGATGTTATTTACCTGATGACATATAATGAGGGAAGGAGGAGGAGGAAGAGGAGGAGGAGGAAGAGGATGGGGGGGAAGTACTAATGATAGGACCTGAGTTTGTGATTTTCTTTTTCTTTTTTTTTCCTTTTTTTTTTTTTACTTGTGATTTTCATTGGTATGGGAGCTCCCAGGTAAGGAAACTCCATTTACCAATGCAGGTCAGTACCTTCCATCCTACTCTGTCTTAGGAGAATTGCCTGGAGTTTAAATGACTTTCCCAGGGTCACATAAGCAAGTATGTGAAAAAGGCAAAACACCAACCCAGGTTTTTCTGCCTTCAAAGATAGACACCTATGTACTACACAAGATTGCCTTGATGATAAGCTTAACTGGTCCTTGTAGAGTGTTCCAAGGTCCACAAAGTACTTTGCATACATTATCTCCTTTGCCCTTTTCAACCACCCAGTGAGGTGAGTACTGTTAGTATCACTTACCATTTTTCATAGGAAAATAAGTGGATAGTAAGAGTTCAAGGCAAGATATCTTAGGGACTCTAAGTCCAGCAGTCTATCTACTACACCAGATGACCATGAGAAATTTTCGATACAATTCAATGGACATGTATTGTACACCTACTATGTGCAAGACACTATGATAGGTGCTGCTAGGGGATACACAGATAAATAAGACAACAGCCCTGCCAGGTCAGTCCTACTATTATTCCCATATTTCAACCCAGAAAGGTGATGTAGTAGAATAATTGCATCATAACAAAAGGCATCCCATTATGAAATATTCAAAACACTCTGTATCTGACTTTTGTTTTTTGTCTAAGGGTTCCATGGAGGAAACCTTCAACAAGCGTTAGGGGTCCTTCTCATGGTAAACATGCCTTACTAATCATGCCCAAATTCATGCCCAATTAACTGTTGAAACTAATGCCCCCATTTAGCCTCACCACACTGTCTTTCTCTAGTCACTTTCAGTCCTAAGTATTTCCACCAAGTCCTAACTTTAAGTGCTCCTTTATGCTATAATATCATCCTATATTATCCCAGAATATTTAGGAATCCCCTCTATTCTTAATATATTCATCTAAATGCCTAAATCAGTTAAGTTAAATTATTGGAAGGGGCAGAGGAGAGAAGCATAGGGAAGTGAAATTCCAGATTATTTTTCTGGTGTGCTTCCCCCCTCCCCACACACACACACAATCCCTTTGATATAGCAAGGAGGCAGTTTGTGCTAATAGGTTATCTACACCTATTCTCTAAAGATACATATCCAAGTGAATGCAGATCAGTCTCTGTGGAGGAGCCACCTGGTTCTCCCTAATCTGTTCAATCTCCCCTTGCACCTAGATCATCTTCCAAGAAATTTCAACCCCAGGAAAAGTGCTACTTTCTAGTGACCAAAAAATAAAAAAATAAAAATGTTGGCCAGGTTTCAACAACCCCTTTTCTTTATAATGGTGAATAGATCGATATAAAGTGCCCAAGAGAAACAAGGGCCAGTATAGAGTTCAGAAAGAGTTAAGATTACTATGATCTTTTTAAAAGGAATTTAAAGATTTAGCAATGCCAACTATTGTCAAAAAGAGGCCAGATATTCACATGACAAAACTATCCCAGGCATCCACTTGCCAGATTATTGCTTCTACTGCCAACATTTTGACTTTTTATCCAGCCTGGCAACCCTTTCAACAATAATAATGGAGTAGGGGCATTGCTGCTCCCTTCTCTACAGAACTCCGACTGTAAATAGCCACAGGGCCAACATTATGACATCCATAGTGAGCTTCCTCATGAAGCCATAAATTTATTGAGGTCTGCAGTGTATCAAAGATATTTTTCCCCTACGTGAGGGTAAAACCAAAATGCTGAGATCCACACATACTTGGGAAAACACCATGCCCACTCTGACTCAGGGAAAACATTGGGGAAAATGACAAGGCTGTATTTGGAAAGAAGGTGCAGATGCCAAGGATAATAACTTGAAGGTGATCTATTTATCCTCAAACTTGTGAATTTTTTATGTCTAGACACTCATAGACTATTCAATATACTTATGTAACACAGAGAACATAACCTGATCTCAAACCTGATTTCTTTTCCCTTAAAAAAAAAGAAAATGGATTTTTTTATTCCTTTTCTGTCCCCTTTCCCCCAAAAGAAATGGAGACATAAGCTTCCTTTTTTACTGCTCTGTTAAGTGCTGTGGAATTTTCTCTAATGAGAGAGACAAGACCTCCAGGAGAACGTCATTGATTCAACTCTAGTGTCATTATGAGCCCATCTTTATACGTGATGATGGGGGGAACAATTTGTTCACGGAAATCACAGAACCATCATCCATCTGACTCCCTGGGTTTTGGCTAGACTCTCACCTACAGTGCTCCTGCTAATGTCTTATTTGGCTGGTTATTATTTTTAATCGTTCACCTGGTGCTTTTTACTTATGGAATTCGTGCCAATCATTATCATCAGCTGTGCCTTAAGGGAGCTTTGTGAAGGAAGCAAGTCTGTGCAGCCCCTGCTTCACAGATAAGAAACTCAAGACCAGGATGTGTGCAACTTAGCCAAGGTCACAGAACAAGGTAGTCCCTCACATCCAGGCTATTGCTTACCTGAGTCAGAGATTAGGCCAAGACTAGGAGAGAGCTTCCTATATACTACAAGAGGAAATTCCTTCACTAACATCCTCCTCTGATGCCTCAGTAGGAATGACCCCTGATATAGAAATCCCTTCCAACAGAATAGAAAATGACCAATTTGTGACTTAAAAGATAAATCCTAGGGAGTTGTCTGAGATACATAGAGCGACTTATGAAGGGTCACACTTAAGTGTCAGAGGTAGGATTCGAATACAGTTCTTCCTGACTCTAAGTTTAGGATTCTATCTTCTATACTCATCTTCCTCTTTAAGAAATTAGTGGGTTTTTAATAGTAGCTGTTCTTTGCCTCCTGTACTTCTACAGACATTCCTAGTCCCCACATCACCTGTAATATCACTCATTTTTAATGCCTACCTTCAGAGTTACTATTTTGTACTAAAATATGACCAGTTCGTGCTTCAGCAAACCCCTTTATTTGCATTGAAAACTTGAGAGACTTTATATTACTGATTAAATAACTTTATATAGTAATAAAATATTTGTTCCTGATTAACACCAAAAGTGGCACAAGACTAGAGGCAAAGAAATACAATTTTCCCAGCCTTGTCAATGATAGTTAGTTAATGAGCATTTATTAAGTACCTTCTATGTACCAGACACTGTGCTAAGTGCTAGACAATGAATATTCTTAGGAAGCCATTTCATTTCCTCTACAACTTTGAACTCCTGATGCTTTGTGACCCACTGAGCTCTTACAAAAACCTACAGAATAAATATGAATGGATAAACTATAGGGAGCAGTGGGAAAAGGCCCACATAAGAATATTTTCACCTCTGCGTACCAATGAAGAGAATTCAGGGAAAATGAATCATCAGAAGAGATTAATATTTTGAAATACAGTGCCTAGTCCTGACATGGCAAGAACTGTTTCTTCCTGAGTTAACCGATCATTCCTTTAAACAAAAATATTCATTGGTGATTCTGTCATTCTGAAGCTTACTGCTCTAATATTTAATTAAAAGGAACTTTTCATTATCTATCAGGCTATTTCTTGTCTTGTGGGTTATTAAAATATGCAAACAAATATGAGAGTTGGTAAATGATAATCTTCAGGGAATAAAGTACCATGCTCTTCCCACCTTTGGGATCAATTTCATGAAATGAGTTTAACAGGTGTTCATTTTTCTATTTGATTCCATTCTAAGAGATTGAAGACAAGCTAAAAGGACTCACCTTCCTTCTTCCTAAATACTTCTTTCTAATCACATTGCTTTATACTGATTTACATGAATTTCAGCTTCAAAAATCATTGGTCTTTGCTAAATGCAAATAGGCACATAGGAAAATTATATTAAGTTTGCACAATTGATCTTTCATCATTTCAAATGGTACCTTTGTACAGTTCCTGTAGCGTCTGTCTGAAATACTCCCAGCGTTGAGTGTCATCAAGTGGAGCAGGGTCACCCTGGGGAAACCCATTCTCGGTGATGTAAATTACAGGGTTATTATACGTATCCTAGAACAAGAGAGCAGAAGTTTTATTCTGAACAGATGTAAAAAAAGCTCATAAAATCAGGTGCATTACCCTCTATCTTCTCTTATCTACAACCCCCAAACTAGTTTTCATCAAATCGCACTGACCCTATTAACTTAATTTTCCATGAGCTGACCTTTTATGACTAACAATGGAAAAGCAAAATTGTGCAAATATCCATGAAGACAGTGAAATGACTCTTACTTTAATGAGAAGACTGAAATATCTTCCCTGCATCAGCATCTGCTTATTGTAACTACTCCTTAACCCCTTGGTGCTGCCAGCAGCTGCATCCCCGGTAACCCCACAGTAGGGGTCCTGATGACTGACAAGTTGAAATGTTAATTTCAGCTATGTATGTGCCATCCAGTATAAATGAAAGTGTCTGAGTCTTGCAATACTTAAAATCACTTTTGGAGCCCACAGTCATAGCATCCTTGAAGTCATTTCCAACAACTCTGTGGATTATGAAAGCTTCTATTTGGCCCATAAAATTTGAACTGATTGACTCCACACTTATCTATCAGTCAAGAAGCAAAATTACCTGCTATGTGTGAGGCACTGAATTGTGCATTGTGGATGCCAAAAGTGAACGAGTTCCTGTCCTTGGGGAGTTTATATAATCTACCACCCCCAACATTTTCTTATGATTCTTTCAGCAATAGGTTGTAAGAATATGTTTACCTTCTCAAAGCAAACACTTTCAGTTATCTCTCCTACCATTTAGCCACCAAATAGGTATACACAACACCCTCCCCCCACAGGAAGAAAAGACCATGTACAAAAACTTTCTTCTAGCCCCATAACCTTGTTTTCTGTGTTTATGTTATATCAAGCTACACTTCACAACAAAAATAATTTTTCTGCTAGGTGATAAGTAGAGTCACTAGAAATTATGCTCCTTGAGGGAAGGGATCTAGTTTTGTTTGGTGCAATGCCTTTCCCATAGTAGGCACTTAATGACTTCTTGTTGAATTAAATTTGAAAAGATTGAATTAAGTATCACTATTTTTCTCACTACCTTACAGTCATTCCTAACTGACTCTTACATTAGATCTAATCTTTTGATCTTTGCTTTCAAGATCCCAGTCCCCACTGACCTCCTTTTACATGGCTTTTAGCTTTCTTTGTCCGACTATAGTCAGAAAATCTTCTTGTTCTTCTCTACCCAATTTTCTCTCAAGCCATCACCTACATCACACAAATGTGTATGAGTAGGTACATATTTGCAAATGAATAGAAATGTGTACATATTTACCTTAATGTATTCCAAGACTTTCCGAATACCCCATGGTACCACTCGGACCCAAGAGCCCTGTTGTGAAACCTGCCAGGATGGATCGATAAATAACTTAACATCTATATCCTTGAGAATATCCAGTTCTCCCTCTGCATTCTCTTGGTGCTTTGCTAAGCGAGCTGTGTAATATTGGACAGCAAAAAAATCAGCAGAGCCTTTGATCATTCTCTTTTCTTCTTCTGTGAACTCAGGGAGTCTTGACGATGGATAACCTTGCTTTTTACTCATGGCAGCAACGTGGGACTTCAGGACAGCCGGATAATCACCATCAATAAATATAGGTTTTGCAAATAAATCTAGGGATAAGGCCATGACCCTTTTTGCAGCTTCCTGGTCGGCTACAGATGTAGGATTGGCTGGTGCTATCCAGGGGGAGAACAATGCTATGGATACCTGACCATTCTGCTTTTTCCTGAACAAAGAATCATAACTGTGCCAGGCTTTGGCATGAGCTTTGATCATATTATGAGCCGTCTGATAAGCTCCAGTTCCAGAGTTAGAGATACCTGGAGCAAATATGCCTACTTCATAACCTAACAGAGCAAGGGTATTGGGCTCATTTATAGTGAGCCACAGTTTGACCCGATCTCCAAAAGTGCCAAAACAAAACTGGGCATACGCGTCAAAAACCTCAACAATTGCTCCGCTTTTCCAGCCGCCTTGATCTTCTAAATGTTGGGGCAGATCAAAGTGATACAGGGTTATGATGGGTATAACACCATTTGCTAACAGGTCATCTATCATCTTGTTGTAATAATCAATTCCTAGAAGCAAAAATGATGGAGAAAAAAATAGTGATTATTTTTGAAAGACTAAAAATGAATAGGAAAAAAATTATTTAAAACATGTCTAAGTTGAATTTTAAGACAATTTCAATTCAAAGAAAGGCATTCTCTGTGGGATGGAATAAAGGTAGTTCTATACCTGATATGAACATTGTTATCCTGAGTATATTTATAAATTCCTAACATTTGTGGAAACCTAGCCATAAGCTACAACCTGAAGATTTCTTAGTGCAAACTTAGGTTGGGGGTATAATGAGCTCAAGAAAGTGATATTTGAATTTGAGGTGGGGTGTTGAGTCATTTTTAGTCTTGTAGACTCTTGATGACCTCATTTGGGGTTTTCTTGGCAAAGATACTAATGTGGTTTTCCACGTTCTTCTCCAGCTCATTTAATACATGAGAAAACCAAGGCAAACAGGGTTAAATGACTTGCCCAAGGTCACATAGCTAGTAATTGTCTGAACCTGGATTTGAACTCAGGTCCTCCTAACTCCTAGTCTGTCATTCTATCTACCATGCCAACTAGCTTGCCTTTATTTTGGGAGTAGCCATCAGGAGCTGTTTCACATAAGCCCAAAGTTTGAGGCACTGGGCTATGAGTTACACTTATCTGAATATATGCTGTGTTTTGTTTCCCACCCACCACTAGAATATAAGCTTTTTGAGGGCAGGGACTTTCATTTTTTGTCTTTGTACCCCTATTATGCAGCACAACACCTTGCACACAGTAGGTATCTAACAAATGTTTGTTGAATTGAATTGAACCAGTCTACTCACTAGTACCTACTAACTGCTTATGATCTCCTGAAGACAAGGAGGACAGAGAGGTAATTTGGTTTGGGCAAAAAAATAATGGATTTAGAAATGGAAGATGGAAGGATAAGTTCTTGTTACTTTATTGTCTACATGAACTTAACCATCGATTTGCAAATCACTTACTTAATAAATCTCCCTATCTATAAAATGGAGATAAATGAGATAGAGGGTGCCCAAGACCCATTCTAGTTCTAAATCCTGGCTGGGTATATTAAAAAGGTAAAGTCATTCCCTCTACCTGGAACACCCTCTAACCCTTGTTCACCTGCTATTTCCCTACCCATCTTTTACTGTCCTGCTTGTTAAGGCTAAAATTCTAGCTAAACTGTCTAAAATATCTAATGAGTGGTCGCCAATAAATTATAAGCTTTAGCAAGAGTTAGACTTTTAAGCATTTATTAAGGAGAATAAGAATTTGGTAAAGAGAGAGAAAAAGGCCTAGATTCCTATCTATTAAAGGGAGAGCACATTTCTAGCTCCCTTCTCCGCCAGAGTCCAGAGGAAAGAGAGTGAGACCAAGCGCCAGTCTCTTCCTTCCTCCTCCCACTAGTCCGCGTCACTTCCTGAAGCCTGGTCTTGCCCTCAAAGACCTTTGCTTCATGGGCAGAACTCTTCTACAGTAAGTCTCCAGCAGGTGGCGTCATTCCAATCATTACAGTCCCCCCTGTTGTTCCTCAAGAAACAAAATGTTTCCTTGACGGAACAGTAAAAACAATATGATAACTATTGCTAACTAATAATATGTGAACAACAATATAGAAAAGGAAGAGAGGAAAGTTTTGTCCAGAGGAGCGATTTTTTTTGTCCTCATGAACCGACGCTTTGACATTAGTCTTGCAAAGGGAGGGCCTCTGCAGAGAATACATGTTACAGATGGTGTATATTATAACAGAAAGAGAAAAAACACAACAAAAACAACAAATCAAAACTGTTCATTTAAAGTCTCTGAAAGTCTTTTCTCAGATGTCCTCTAGGTGTAGTCGTGGAATGGAAGTCTTTCAGGGGTTGATGTGTGGATACTGGTAATCAGCCAGGAAATTTCCTACAAAATTGAGCTTAACACAACTTTAAAATAGCTTTGTCAATAATCAAATCCAACAATGAAAGTTCTCAAAAACATGTCTAAGGGAATTCAGAATCTTAGTTGTTACACATGAAACATATAATAAAACAAAAATTGAACCATTCTTTAAAATTATAATATTACTATAGTCCCCCCCTTATGGAGGGTAATTGAGAAGACAATTGCTGCGATATTAATTATTAAAAATAATTTTTTATCTTTGTTTCATCACTTTTTGCAACATCTGCCTAATTATCCTCATTCCATTATGAGAAATTAAAAAATCTAATATAATTGGTAACAGGTGTCAAGGCCAAATTCAACACTGTATTTATCATGACACCTGAGATAATTATGGGGGTTACCATAAAAGAACAGAGAAATGATGGGATATGAACATTCCCACACTTGAGCAATATATACTGTCCATGCAGTATGCCAGGCTTAAAATAGGTGGATGGAATATATGTCCATGGCACTTAACATATTAGAGGAAACTGAGTCAGACTTAATCAGATGCATGGGATTCAGATGTCCATGGCATCAGGCATATAGGAGGGAGCATAGAAGCCAGGTGTAGAAGTGAGATGGGTGGGATGAATACTTCCAGCCATCTGTACAATATTGTGGGGAAAAAGAGAACAAAATATTAAACCAAGAGAATCCAACCTCAACATTTGTCAAAAGCCGTTCCCTCGGCCATACCTTGACTTCATGCATGTCTCCCCTCATGTGACAGTTCAGTGTCTGCTCTTGCATGTATTCCTCTTGTGATTGGATGGCATCTTGGCCAACTGGCATCTGATAACTCAGAATAAAGGCAATTAATGTCTTAAATGATAAGTTCCCATAATCCAAGTCTCATATGGATTTAAAAATTGAGGATAATAAATGATTGCAAAAAATGTGAATACATCTTGACTTGACACAATATATATTTATGCAACAATTTCAAATAATACCTTTTTTTTACTTAGCATACAATTACTTTTTTGAAAAATCTGAACATATTTAAATACAAGTTAAAGCACAACACAATCTCAAAGACAACTTTTACAAATGTTCCCCTCTTTTTTTTTTTTTTTGGAATATGCTTATCAAAAATAATACTTCTAGAATCAATTTACACTTGCCATGGCAACCAATTTGCCAGGGAAATGCTTTAAAGAGTTTGATCAAATAATCAGTTGAGAAAAAATAACAAAAACAAACAACTCAGAATATGGGAGCACAATACTCCTAGAATTAACATTGTATTATGAAATCAAAACCATCTTGTAATGTTTCAAAATTAGAGAGATGAATAAATAGAAAAAAAATACACATGGAACAATAAAAGACAATGAAATTCAAACTAGGGAAATCTAAATGAATGTGAACTTAATATTAATAAGAGTATTATAAAATATAAACTTGATCACATGACTATAAAAAGCTTTTACAAATATTCTCCTTGTTTTAGGAACTAAGTATAAGACACAATCTCAAAAGCATGAAAATCTCTATGAAAATAAACCCATACCATTAATTTCAAAATGTATGTGTAATAGCATAGAAATTCTATGTAACCTCTGAACTGACATTAATACTCTGAGTGAATTCAGAACACTTCTGATTTCGGTATCTAAAATCCCCAATACTCATATCAATACCTTGCTGCTTACTTCTACATTTCTGTACAATATATACCCTTCCATGGCAAAAGAAGCGGAGTCTTGAACTATGGTGATGATTGTCATCCTTATTCAGCTTAAGTTTTTCTTCTTTAACCCCTCTATATTGTCTGTCAGTGTTTTCACCATACAAATGCTTTATAAGAATACTAATTAAAGACAAAAGCAGGTTAGCAAAATTATGAACAAAACAGGCATATGTGGAATTTAAAGGGCTTTCTAAGGTTGTCTCAGAAGTACATCCAGGCTGGGGAAGGGCTGAGCCTGAAGCTGCAAATGTAGTTACAGAAAGTTGTGCATGTGCATCAGATCTCTGGACTTCCCAGGCAGGGGAAGCAATGGGCTTGGCCATGGGAGGAGTAAAGGGTGGGGTCTGGAGAGGAGGGGAGGGACCAGCACAATTTGAATCAGACTTGATTTTGAACTCAGGCCTGGATTCCTCTTCCCCCACTTTGCCTCCAGGTGCTAGGGGATTAAAAACTTCTAGAGGGTGGGTCATTGCCTCCAGGCATGCAAAATTAAAGCAACAATTAGTGTTAGAACTGGGAAAAGCTGCGGGAATCTCCTCAGGTTTCTCTGAAAAAGCATGGTTGGGAGAGGGAGAGATATTTCCTTGTGTGAGTAAGTTGCTGGCTCTTCTAACAAAAAGAAAAAGAAAAATAGAAAATCCACAAAAACAAAGCATTAACATGATCTTATCTCCCATTTGTCTGGTTAAACAGACTAAAATCAAAAATAGGGTAATTAGGGAGTTTAAAAGGTCCATTCGAAAAAATTTAAAGGGAAAACACAGTCAGTGCGCCAGTACTTAGCAGTTTAAAGGGTAGGAGAAATTTCTTACCCAACCGGAAGATCAGAAGTGAGGGTCAGCTTTCCTCTTCGTGGTCAGCCATCTGTTAAGGGCTAAAATTCTAGCTAGTCTGTCCAAAATATCTAATGAGTGGTCGCCAATAAATTATAAGCTTTAGCAAGAGTTAGACTTTTAAGCATTTATTAAGGAGAATAAGAATTTGGTAAAGAGAGAGAGAAAGGCCTAGATTCCTATCTATTAAAGGGAGAGCACATTTCTAGCTCCCTTCTCCGCCAGAGTCCAGAGGAAAGAGAGTGAGACCAAGCGCCAGTCTCTTCCTTCCTCCTCCCACTAGTCCGCGTCACTTCCTGAAGCCTGGTCTTGCCCTCAAAGACCTTTGCTTCATGGGCAGAACTCTTCTACAGTAAGTCTCCAGCAGGTGGCGTCATTCCAATCGTTACATGCTCAAATGGTATCTCCTCTGAATCCCCTGGTCATTAATGATATTCCCCTCAGAGCTTATACACAGGACTTGGCTTATTCCTCTCTAATGTACTTCTTATATGTTCATTTGTTTCATAGTTATCTATGCATATCTCATATTCATCTACTAGACTTTAGGCTAATGGAGGGCAGGAACCTCCCACCACCACCACCACCACTGAAAACAAAATTGACTATATATAATATATATACATATATATAATCTATACAAATATATAGAGGGAAAGAGAGAGAATTAACCAGCCTGTTGACTGTAAATTCTACCATGATCCTTATGCTTTGATGAATTGCAGGTAACTAAAATATTCAATGGAAGTCAAATTCTTACTTCTAAGTTGTTCCGAGCAACAAGGTATCTGGTAGTCAATAATTTACTTCACAGTGTTGAACGCTTTACTACTGGAGAGTAAAGCTTACTCCTTCTGGATCAGGAGAGAAATTGCACTATGGGCCCATGACAGGAGGGAGTTGGGGCTTATGAATTATTCTGTAACTTTTAAAATTCAGTATTGTAGAAATTCTTTCATATAACTGCTGGCTGAGAAAGAAGCATTCTGAATTTCTTTTCAAAGCTGCTATCTGTAATATTGATAAGTATGTAGATGACTCTTGGGCCTTCCATTTTTGTGATACAGAAACAAATTGCCAAAGGGCTCTATATTTATATCTCAGGGCTAGTACAATTTGGTTACAAATACATCTTTGAATAAGTGCATTTTGTAAAACAAATATCTTTTTGTTCACATTTCTAGAATGAAAAAAAAAACATCAATGGGGAATATGGTCCTGGACCCCAATTCATTCAAGAAAGATAATGGTCCATTATTCTTTTTTTAAAATTGCCTAGGACAGAGATTCTCTAATCTCTTTCTGTTGCCTATTGGTCAATAAATTCTCTCTGGCTTTAATTTAAGCCCATATCTTCTATCCTCTTTGAGCATGAAGAATAACTAAACTGAAATTTTTTTTTTATACTGAGGCAATTGGGGTTAAGTGACTTGCCCAGGGTCACACAGCTAGTTAAGTGTCAAGTGTCTGAGGCCAGCTTTGAACTCAGGTCCTCCTGACTCCAGGGCCGGTGCTCTATCCACTGCACCACCTAGCTGCCCCCTAAACTGAAATTTTCTCAAGGCAATTGGAAGGGAGCTGGGGGAAGGGTCAGGAAATATTGGCATAAGTATCACCAAGAAGACAGGAAGATCTAGACTCAAGTCTCTCTTTGACACATGCTAGCCATGACTATAGACAAATTAGGCAATTCTCTAAAATAAAAGTTATGAAAGAATTGCTAATCTGTATCTGTGGAGGGAATTTCAATACTTCCCTACACTGAAAAAAAAATCATAGATCTGGACCTCTAACCCACCTCCCCCAACACCTTATAAGAATTCTCATTGTACACTGATAGTCATCAAGCATCTCCCATCTCATTAGGCTTTTAGAGGCATCTAGTGGCACAGGGAATAGAGCAGAAAGTCTTAAACTTTTTTCCACTCTCCACCTCTTTTTACCTCAGAAATTTTTGCTTGACCCTAGATATATAGGTATATAAAATAGGTATACCTAATCTTTTATTGTTGTCAAATTTTTCACAACCCCCACATTCAGTTAGGTGGCCCCATATGGGGTTGACCCACAGTTTAAGAAGCTAGGAGATAGAGTATTGGGCTTGGAATCAGAAAGAGCTGTACCTGAGCAAGTCACTTAACCTCTGTTTATCTCAGTTTTTCAACTATAAAATGAAACTGTAAAAAGCATTTAGCATATTGCCTGAAACATAGTAGGTGTTATATAAGCTTGTTCCTTCTCCTTTTATTCTTTAGCCTATTTACCTTTTGTTTAAAAGACCCATATCCTATTTCTTTAATCATCTTCGTCACCAAAACCTCATGTAATAAATGCTGGTTGGCCACCCCTCACTAATGCTTAGAACAGGGATTCCCGCATTGAGTGAGAGGCTAGACTAGATGACGTCTAAGATCCTTTCCTGGCTTAACGTTCTGTTAAGGGTAAAATTCTAGCTAGTCTGTCTAAAATCTCTAATGAGTGGTCACCAATAAATTATAAGCTTCAGCAAAAGTTAGACTTTTAAGCATTTATTAAGGAGAATAAGAATTTGGTAAAGAGAGAAGAAAAGGCCTATATTCATCTATCTATTAAAGGGAGAGCACATGTCTAGCTCTGCTCTCTCCCAGAGTCCACAGGAAAGAGAGAGAGTCAGAGTGCCAGACTCCCCCCTTCTTCCTCCCACAAGCAAACGTCACTTCCTGATGCCAAAGAAAAGACCAATGGTCTGGCCCTCAGAGACATTCACCTCATGGCGGAGCTTTTCTACAGTAAGTCTCCAGCAGGTGGCATAATTCCAATCATTACAGTCCCTGCTTTGTTTCTTCAAGAAACAGGGCGTTTCCTTGATGAAACAGTCAAAAATAACAGAATATAATAGCCTATGCTAACTAGCAATATGTTAATAACAATATAGAAAAGGGAGAGAGGAAAGTTTTGTCCAGAGGGGCAACTTTTTGTCCTCATGAACCGGCGCTTTGATATTGGTCTTGCAAAGGGAGGGCCTCTGCAGAGAGCACATGTAACAGATGGTGTATATTATAACAGAAAAAGAAAAAAACAACAAAACAAAAAACCAAAA
Source organism: Dromiciops gliroides (assembly GCF_019393635.1). Lineage (NCBI taxonomy): Eukaryota > Metazoa > Chordata > Mammalia > Microbiotheria > Microbiotheriidae > Dromiciops > Dromiciops gliroides. Next base: position 72,047,062 of record NC_057866.1, read on the forward strand.
CTGTTCTTTTAAAGTCTCTGGAAGTCTTTTCTCAGATGTCCTCTAGGTGTAGTCGTGGAATGGAAGTCTTTTCAGGGGTTGATGTGTAGATGCTGGAATCAGCCAGGAAAATTTCCTACAAAATTGAGCTTAACACAACTTTAAAATAGCTTTGTCAATAATCAAATCAAACAATGAAAGTTCTCAAAAACATGTCTAAGGGAATTCAGAATCTTAGTTGTTACACATGAAACATATAATAAAACAAAAATTGAAACATTCTTTAAAACTTAATATTACTATAGTTTCCCCCCCCCTTGTGGAGGGTTAATTGAGAAGACAATTGCTGCGATATTAATTTTTTAAATAATTTTTATTTTTATTTCATCAATTTTTGCATCATCTGCCTAATTATCCTCATGCCATTATGAGAAAATTTAAAAATCTAATATAATTGGTAACAGGTGTCAAGGCCAAATTCAACACTGTATTTATCATGACACCTGAGATAATTATGGGAGTTACCATAAAAGAACAGAGAAATGATGGGATATCAGCATTCCCACACTTGAGCTATTGCTCAAGCCATGCAGTATGCCAGGCTTAAAATAGGTGGATGGAATATATGTCCATGGCACTTAACATATTAGAGGAAACTGAGTCAGACTTAATCAGATGCATGGGACTGAGATGTCCATGGCATCAGGTATATAGGAGGGGGCATAGAAGCCAGGTGTAGAATGAGATGGGTGGGATCAAAACTTCCAATCATTACAGTTCTATGATTGTAAGATTTTGATTGTATGGATTCCTTTTAAAATATATATATATATGATTCCATTTTTCTCCCTAGAGAATTACTTGAAATCTTAATTGATTAGACTTTTTTATAGGGCTGATGTAAATCTCAGGATACACAGAAACGTCTGAGATCAAGAAGAAAAAAAGTCCAGCCTCTTATTCCTATGCCCAGAAAACTTGACATTTGCATGATAAAAGCATGTGGAATAATTCCATTTCATGAAATTTCCTTCAAGTCCCCTAAGACAGGATTTTACAGATTTCCAAACTGGTAGTCAGTCAACTATGAGGGATCCTTGGAAAGGCTAGTGCTGCTGGGCTTTCTGATTCTTCTTATGTTCTTTGAGAAAATATTTATAAAAAAGATGGTGGCCTTTCCTGAGCTATACCATTCCAATTGATTCAACAGATCACTGCTCAGAAGAAGTGAGCTCCTTCTTATTGAAAACTAGCTGGTCTAAACCAAGGCCAAAACGGTCTTAGTACAAAGTTTTTAATAATAATAAGGCAGCTTAAAAAAAAACTTAGGTCAAACCCCCAAAAGTTGAGTCTTTAAGTCATAATGCTGTCATTTAGAATGTTGCAGCTACAATATGATCTCTCTCTCTCTCTCTCTCTCTCTCTCTCTCTCTCTCTCTCTCTCTCTCTCTCTCTCCCCCCCCCCTCTCTCCCTCTCTCCCTCCTTCCCTCCTTCCCTCCTTCCTTCCCTCCCTCTCTCTTTCTCTCCCCTGTATTTCTCAGGGTTGTTTGCCTAGTTCTCTCTACAACTCTTTTTTTAAATGTTTTAAAAATTTTTTCTTGGTAGTATTTTATTTTATTTTCTAATTACATGTAAAGATTGTTTTCAATATTCATTTTCGTAAGATTTTGAGCTCCAAATTTTTTTCTCTCCCTCCACTCCCTCCCCCCTCCCCAAGATGGCAAGCAATCAGATATAGGTTATACATATTTATATACAATCATGTTATACATCATTCCATATTAGTCATATTCTACAACTCACTTCTTGACTTGTATCATAGTCACCAGTGTGCATGTCTTTCCTCCCTACTAAACAGTTAGCCTCTTGAGGACAGGTACTGTATTTTTTGTATGCCCAACACACTACACATAGTGGGTGGTAATTGAAAACATATTAAATTGAATTTGTTGTGAAATTATCACCAGTAAAAGCACCACAAGGCTTTAGTAGCTCCAATTATACCATCAGCGATTGATATTTCACCCATTCATTCTTTCAACCACAATTTAATATGCTCTAACTTTAGGAAAACTCATCTTCCCGATACTTACTAGCTGTGTTATACTGAGCAAGTCACTTAACCCTCTTTGCCTCAGTTTCCTTATCTGTAAAATGAGCTGGAGAAGGAAATGGCAAACCACTCCAGTGTCTTTGCCAAGAAACCCCCAGATTGGGTCACAAAGAGTCAGACATAAATGGAACAACTAAGCACCAACAAATTACATGAAAAGCCCTAATAGTAGGTGCAAAAGCTGATACAAAAAATAGTTGAGACATATGCCCTCAGGGACCTTTTAATATTAGCAGAGTAAATAGGACACATAGCAGAATGAAGTATGCCTCCTTTCCTCTCGTCCTTTTTGTACTTCTAATCAAGTATCACTTATACAGTATGTGTACATCTGCTACCTCAGCTAGCCTATGACTGATATAATTGATTTCAAAATTCAACAAACATTTATTAAGAGCTGTGTTCAGGTCATGTACAAGGGGTCTAAGATAAAAAGAGTTTAGCTAAATCCCTGCCATTCATGGACTCTGCTGCTCAAAGTGGGGCAGAGGTGGACAGGGGAGAGGAGAATGGGACACAGCCTATAAAAGCATAATAAATCTATGCAAAGTTGTATAAAAAGCATTATGTAAAAAGTTCCCAGAAGAAAAGGGCAGGTACTAACTGGGAGAACTCAGAAGGCAACATGGTACAATAAAAAAATGCTGGCTCTTGTGGTAAGATGACCTGGGTTCAATCCTGCCTCTGAAACTTGGCCCAGTCATCTCATCTCCAGGGATTCAGCTTCTCCATCTGTGAAATGGAGAAGGAGGTAGAGAGGTCTACTGGATGACCTCTCTAGATCTAGGATTCCTTAATGAACCAGGGAAGATTTTTCTGGAAAAAAAAAAACCTGTCACTTAATTTGAGTTTTGGAAGATGGGCAGGAATTTGAGATGGGGTGAATACAGACAAAAGAAATGGGCCTGATGGACAAATAAGTTGGGGGGGGGGTGTTTAACTTCTTAAGGTGTCCATCTGTAACAATGGCATAAAGTCTGAAAGTTTTAGTAGGTTAAAATTTACCTAACTTCGGTTCAATAGTTAAGGTTATTTGGAAAGCAAATAGAAACCTTCATAATTTCCTTATCATTTTGGATACAGGATTCTAAGATTTATCTTGGCACTTAGGATAAAAAGTGTACTTCAATTTCAGAATACCAGGGCTATAGTCACCTTGTATAAAAATGAACTTCTGGGGGCAGCTACGTGTCACAGTAGATAAAGCACCAACTCTGGATTCAGGTGGATCTGAGTTCAAATTCAGCCTCAAACACTTGACACTTACTAGCTGTGTGACCCTGGGCAAGTCACTTAATCCTCATTGCCCCACAAAAAAAAAAAAAAGAAAAAAAAAAGAACTTCTAACTTCAAAATCTCTAAACTATGCCTACAGTCAACATTACCATAGCATCGGAATGCTGAGATCTGAGGTAAGATAATTTACTCCACGAGAAGTTATTTAAAGGAAAGGTTCTACAGATGGACAGTGTGAAATGCTGGGTAATGTGAGTAGATGGGCCCCATAAATAACCCCGTACTCTTAACAGATAAACCACTTATTGCTATAAATCAAGCAATTACTACACAACTTTAATCCCCACTTAAATTTATAACAGCTTAAGTTATGCATGTCTCTTTGTAGCTCCACACAATTCTAAGAAACTCAGAACCATTTCATATGTCATCTCTTTTAAATGCACCAAAAGCTAATAACCACATGGCACCTTAAGTAAACAAAATCCTTATTCCAACCTCTAAGAAGGAAATATTCAAGGAGCCTAGAATATTAACTAGGCAACTAATGCAAGCCCATTTAAAAAAAAATCTCTTATAATCAGCTTCCCCCTCCCACCCACAACTTGCAGTTTGAGAGCTGCACTGCAGAAGAGCACACTGGATTAATTATGCCAGACTGCAGCAATAACCTTGAATTAAAGCTGCAACCTTCTATTTTTAAGAAACAATTGCCTTTCTGGTTGATGAAACCTGTCGTCCCATCAGGTAACAGACGTGACCAGGAAAGAGAAAAGCGATAATGAGTCAATCCAAGCTGTTTGATACATTTCAGATCTTCCTCCCACAGAGTATAGCTGCCACAAGCTACATCAGCAGTCTGGTTCCTGAAAACTCGATCTCCTCCCTGATGGGTGAATGTGTCCCAGACATTAGGGCCTTTTCCATCTGCATCCCAGCCTCCTGATTAAAAAAAGGAAACAGAATTTGGTTACACTTATGACATCAAGAAGCATGGACTGAATGTAAATATGTATCATCAAAGACCACAGCAGGTTTCTATGAGCTATAGGTGCCTTGTATTGTACTTATTGTACTTTGTAAGGTACTTGTATTTTACAGTAGGGATGGGGGATGGGGAGAGAGAGAGAGAGAGAGAGAGAGAGAGAGAGAGAGAGAGAGAGAGAGAGAGAGAGAGAGAGAGAGAGAAGGAGAAGAAGAAGAAAAGAAGAAAAGAAGAAGAAGAAGAAAAGAAGAAAAGAAGAAGAAGAAGAAGAAAAGAAGAAAAGAAGAAGAAGAAGAAGAAAAGAAGAAGAAGAAGAAGAAAAGAAGAAGAAGAAGAAGAAGAAGAAGAAGAAAAAGAAGAAGAAGAAGAAGAAAAGAAGAAGAAGAAGAAAAGAAGAAGAAGAAGAAGAAGAAGAAGAAGAAGAAGAAGAAGAAGAATGAAAACAGGAGTTCCCACTGGCTTGGAATCAGAAGAGGCCAAGATTCAATTGTGAGCTAGGTGGCCACGGACAAGCCATTGGCCCCATTTCCTCACCTACAAAGTGGAGATTATAACATCTGTAGCACCTAATTCAAGCGACAATCAAATGAGAGACTGTAATATAAAGTACTCTGAAAACCTTAAAGTGTTTTCTAATGTTAGTCATCATCATCCATTCATACCCTCATTCTATCTGTTGCCTGCATTAGAAAATGATTCTGATAGTGAATAATGAATTGTTGTATGATTCGTTGCCCTCCATGTTTTCATGCCATCTTTGGCCACAGAACATATAGAGGTCCTAACAGAGTATGATGGGAAAGGTTCTGGAGTCAGTTCTAATCTTGGCTCACTCCGCTTTCTCATTTGTAAAATGAGGCGATTTTGCTTTAGCTCATAATAGCTCACATTGGCGTAATGCTTTTCATTTTACATGATTACTGTGTTACTTTGGGCAAATCTCTTGACCTCCCTGAGCTTCAGTTTCCTCATCTATAAAATATAGGTATTGGACTCAGGGGACTCTGTTGTCCCAGCTCTAAATCTATGATTTTAGGATTTCCACAATAACTTGGTAAGATAAGTGCTTTTATTATCCCCATTGTACAGATGACGAAACTGAGGTTCGCACAGCCAAAAAGGGTCTGAGACAGGACTCTAATTCTGCTAGGATATCCATTATGCCAAACTACCTCTCAAGATCAGGAATGCTCTCTAAAGTATCTCCCAATTCTAAACATGTTCTTTGATTCCCAATATCCAACTTGAAAATATGTCTGACAAAAAGTCTCCCTGGAGGTAGACTCAGCTTTTCACCAAAGCTGCAAGAAATGGTCCCCTTCTCCCTAGAAATGCAAAGGATGTGCAAGAAAGGCTTCCATTGCTAGTGAGCCTCATAGAGCCCCACTCCTCCATGTACTATATCCTAATATAGGGAGTAGGGGTATTTGTTCCTTAAGACCCAGATTGTCCACCCCTTAGCCAAATACGAATTGCACTTACATCATCCTCAATGGCTAGTACCTCAGCCTCTGCTTGAAGACAATCGTGGGGAACCCACTCCCCCTTAAGGGAGCACATTAGTTTATTAGAAAGTTTTCCTATGTTGAGCTGAAGTCTTCTTCACTGGAACTTCCATACATGGAGACAACCAAAATAAAGCTAATCCCTTCTTCATAGAATAACTCTTCAAATAACAGAAGGTAGCCATCACACTTCCCCATCAAGTTTTCTTTGATTTTTTTCCCTCCAGGCTAAACATCCTAACTTCCTTAATCAGTTGCCTGTATTAACAAGATATTATGGTCCCTTGTCATTCTGGTGGTCTTCTTCTGATGGTGATCTAGTTTTTCCACCTGGTATTTTACATTTTCTATGTTATATAATGATATTGATACTATACCTCCCTACATAGGCCAGTAAAGATCCAGTCTGGTCCTACTAGATCAGATTCACAGTAGTGAACCTAGACCTGACTTTACATTTTCTCTGGAATTTAGCTGAATTCCAAACCCTTCCTGGTCTAGACAACCACTCTCTTGATTGGCTAGAAGTGGAAGTAGCCCAAGATGGAGGAATTAATGTCAAGTTCATGGAAGATACCATCTCACTGTAGTACTCTTTAGCAAGAAGAGTTATGCTATTCCTATCTCTTTTTGCCAGTAACCTTGAACTATTTATTTCCTCTGGCCTCAGTTCTCAAACCTATGAAACGGGGGTGACTCTACAAGCCGGCTTCAGAGGGTTCTAATAATATCATCATATAAAAGATTTTGAAAACTATGATACACTGGCTCCACCTCCATCTCCATTTCTATCTCTAGACAGAAAAGTGCACAAATCAGAGGCAGATTTATTCTCTTTGCTTGAAAAAATCTAATAAGATTATCAAATTAATAAATATTTATTGAGAACCTCATATTTTAAACAGCTTTGCTAGTAGTCTCACAGATTCCTAGTGATCAAAAAAATCCTCAAGATATCCCGAACTTGAAAATTCTCTTCTAATTACTTGACACCACAGGAATTTTCCAGTCTGCTGAATGGAGTAGAACAATCCATATACTTGGCAAGCATTAACTCAATTACTAACTCTTCTTCAAATAATTTCTACCATTAATCATGGATTCTTGAGTATGCTTCAAATGGGCATCAATACTTCTAAAGATCCATGATTTTTCATCACTATAGATATTCAGCACTTAGCACAGTGCCTAATACGTAGTAAATACCTTAAAAATGCTTATTCACTGACTGGCTCACTCCACAAACAAAAAATATAACCATGCTCCACCTTACTAGACAGTTTCATGAGTTGCTGTCACCCCCCCCCCACACACACACACACACACACAGGATCACCTTATGACAAAGCTACCAGTGAATTGCTTTAGCTATTTAATTGGAAGTGATAAGGAACCCTTTGCCATTATCACACAAAACTTCTTTCCTGCTTGGTTGGTCCTGCCAGAATATGTAGTTCATTCATTGGCATTACCTTCAAGAACTCAAAGCCTTTATGACCTAGCTGCTCCCTACCTTTCTATTCATCTTACATCTTTCCATACACCCAGAGATACTGGTCCCCTGGCTGTTCCAAGACCAAGACCCTCCATCTCTCAGCTTTGGTCATTTTCTCTGGCTGGGCCTCATGCCTGGAATGTTCTTCTTCATCACTACCTCCTTGCTTCCTTTAAGCACCAACTAATATCCCACCTTCTGTAGGAAATTCTACACAATCCTTCAGGTTCAGAGCATTCCTTCTATTATTTCCTATTTGTCCTCTATTTAGCTTGTTTGTACATGGTTTTGTTTTGTTTGTTTGTTTGTTTGGGGGGTTTTCACTTGTTGTCTCCCCCAGGAGCTCACGAGTGACTTGAGGTCAGAGAGTGTTTGTCTTTCTTTGTATCCTCAGTGTTTAGCAAAGTTCTTAACACATAGTAAGTATGTAATAAATGTTTATTGACTGACAGACTCAGCATAATGCCACAGTGAGCAAGTTGGGCTAGGACTTTACTGGACATTGCTACAAGATAGGAGCACAACATTTTTATTTTCTCTCAAATTAGCTTACGAAACTGGGCAGAACATGCCAAAGCTATTTATCAAGTAAATGCCAATATTTTATTACCAGTACCCATATTTTGGTACATAATTCCTAAACATAGGAGAATCCTTTTATAATGCTAGTGTAGGAGATGAGACACATTAGAATCACAGAATTCCAAAGCTGAAAGGGAGCTCAGAAGTTATCAAGTGCATGTACCTGAAGAGGAATGCCCTCTATAATAAGCCGAAAGAGTAAGCATCTAACTTGTACTTAAGGACCTCCAATAATGGCTATTACTGTGACCAGAGGTAGCCTACTTCACCTTTGGATAGCTCTAATCTTAGGAAGTTTATCTGTAACTCCAAATGGGGCTTCCTTTCCCTTTAATCCATTACTCTTAGTTTTGCCTTCAGGAGTCAAATGGAACAAATAGAATATCTGTTCCAGATAGTATATCCCTTCAGATACTTTAAGACACTTTCCTGTCCTCCTCAAGTCATCTCTTCTTAACGTACAGAGTTCCTTGAACTTATCCTTAATATGTTATAATTTCCTGTTCTCTCACTTTCTGTTTGAGTTCCTCTGGACTTGTTCCAATTATCAACTATTATCAACATCCTTCCTAAAATGTGATGCTTAGAAGTGAACACAACACTCAGGATATGGTCTTGCCAGGGCAGACCTCTCTCATCATGCCCCATTTAATCCAAACTAAGAGCCACAGTCTCATAGGAGATACAAAATAAAGGAGAGAAAAGAATTGGTTTTATCTTGAGGCCACAAGTAAACCTCCACCAAAAACATAAACAAAACAAAACAAAACAAAATGTCCTAGCACATTTGGTCATCTGGTATCATAGTACTCATAATAAGTATGTACAAAAGTACCTTTTTGAATATAATTTCAGTTCAAACACCAACATCTGTTGCAGAGTATGAAGAGATGGAGAAATTCTAGAAAGACTTGAATTAGACCTTCCAAATAAAATCAGCATCGACTTTGACGCTTGGAAAATGTGATGTAAAAGTAGGAATAAGTGGGGATTGGACCTAGTATACAAAAAAAATATGAGCGGGAGGAAACACAACATTATGAGGACATTTGGGGATTGGTTCCCAAGGTATCTAAAGGAAGGGAAGAGAACAAAGGAATGGGGGGCAAATCCTGGATTTATTAATAACAAAGAAAATTTCCTGAGAGAACAACTATTAATTCATGTGCCTAATTGATAGGAATTATCAAGTGTATATTATTTATTGAAGGTATTAATAGAGATCAGACAAGCTTCCTCAAAAAACAATCTAGAGTATATCATATTTTGACCATTACACAATTGGAAAGCTGTAGAAAATTTAAAAAAAACCTTACTGTGTTTCTTGTTGATTATTTTTAAAAGCATTTGATTAGGTAAAAGTTCTGTCCCAGCAAAATGTCTCCCCATCATGCATCAAAATATATCAAGATTTCTTGAAAGACATAAGACATAATCTTGTTTTACTCCTCAATGACTATAAATACCAGGTGGGACACTAGCATATATCAGGAAGATATATGCTTGCCCTAGATGTGAACCTCTGCTGTGGTGTAGGTCTAGCACAGATTCCAATCTGAAAAGAGATTTCCTATGGATTGTTTGTTGTTGTTTTGAAGAGCACCAAAGACATCATGGAATAATATCTTGACTTGCACATAAATTAGATTTAAGTGAGGCAGAGTTACACAAAGTCATAAGCCTCCCTCTGCCTTCCTGAGTCATTGAAGTCTGGTGGCAAAACAAAAAAAAAAATCCAGGATGACTGGTGATATGGTCCAGGATGTGGTAGGTGACCTTGGTGCTTTCAATGTCTGAACAAATTGTTCTCATCTGCCCATTCTGCCTGTGAAATATCTTCACATGCTTGGGGTAGACTTAACCCTAACTCACCAACAAGTGTGGCGCCTATTGGTTACCCTCATCCTGGGCCTATCTGTGAAGATTGTTTTACTGGGGTGTGGCCACTCATCATACTACAGCTTCTTGAACCCTGGTAAGAGTTAGGTGAATCAGGTAGACACCTAAGGTAGATGAGCAGTCATGAAAAGTTTGGCAAGCTTTCACACCACAGATGCTAGGCCTCCTGAACACCCCTATACATACCCTATGGATGATAAGGTCCTCCAGATTCACCTCTTTACATATGGCACTATGATAGACTCATCAAGCTCCAGAATACTGCATAGAGTTCTGGAAGAGATCCATTTAAACTCAAAAGAATTTGATTTAACCATCCACATAGGAAAAAACAAGTGGATAAAGACTGTCTATTGTGCAGACTCTGTCATAAAGTTAGATGGATAATCTATAGCACTCATTTATTAGGATATTCTTTTCTTGGACAAACAGTACAAAGGGATAAGGAAAGCCCTGAATTAGACAAATGGATGAATGAGCTGGATTGACTTTAGGAAATTACAAAGCCCTTTTTAATGATCCCAAAATTCTCCAAGAAACAAAGGCCTATCTTTTGAATGCCAGTATCCTATAGTATTGTTGTGCAGCTATGAATCATAGTGCATCATGGTTTCCAAATTATCTAAAATGAGAACTACTCAAAGGCTATTGAAAAGATATATATTTTTATTGTTGTGAGCAGGCTACAACATATAATAAATAAAGATCTCGGAATAAAAACTGGAGTAAAGATTGTGGTTAGAGAAATGAGTGATCAAAAAAAGATGGGAAGTGGTCATGTGACAAGATGAAGGAACAATAGATAGACAACTCTACTACTCCACTGGTATCCATACCATGGCAGAAGAAAGAGAAGAAGGATCCTAGAACACTGGTAGACCCCCTTTGGCTTTGTATATATTTGTTTGTATGCTGATTGTAATGATCAGATTGTAAGCAACTTGAGGGCAGTGGCTATCTTTTGTTTTTGTTGGTCTTTTTTTGTTTTTTGTATCCCCAGCAGTATAGTACCTGGCACATAGTAAGTACTTAGTAAATGTTTATTAACTAATGATTAACTGATTCTATGAAGTTATAGAATAATATGGATAAAGGTCACACAGCATAGTTAGGTACAAATGAGTTTTGATCCAAATCATTGCAGGAAATATTCATATCAGTGAAATCATAAATCTTTTTGAGTGTCTTAGTTTTAGACAGATCATCATGTCGCGCTGTTTACTCATATTGAACTTACAGACCACTAAACTCTCCCAAATTTCTATATTAAATCTTCTCTAGCCATGCCTCCCATCCTTTACTTATACAGTTAATTTGTGACTCAGGTATAGGACTTTATATTTGTTCTTATTAAATTCACCCTTATTAGATATGGTCCATTGTTCTATCTTGTTAAGATATTCTTGATGGGGCGGCTAGGTGGCGCAGTGGATAGAGCACCGGCCCTGGATTCAGGAGTACCTGAGTTCAAATCCAGCCTCAGACACTTGACACTTACTAGCTGTGTGACCCTGGGAAAGTCACTTAACCCCCATTGCCCTGCAAAAAAAAAAAAAAAAGATATTCTTGTTACGAAATAAATGTCTTAGAATTCCATTGTGCACAATTCTTATTGGAATGGTTGCCTGGACTCTGATAATCAGGGACTCCTAATTCAAAGTGAGAGTAGAGGATAAGGATACTGTGCTTAGAAGGAAAGAGTGTTCTCTCCTTTATTCTTTGCATTACTGAGATTGACAGATAGACTGACTGTGCTAGTCCCTTCAGTAAATAAAGCAGTTTGTATTTTTCCCTTCCAACCTTCTGCAAGAAGCCTTGCCTAATACCCTTTAGGGCTGCTGTTGGTGGTCTGTTGCTTCTGTGATCTGACTCAACATGACCCCATTTGGTGTTTTCTTGGCAAAGATACTAGAGTGGTTTGCCATTAACTTCTGCAGTTCATTTTAGATATGAGGAAACTGAGGCAAACGGGGCTAAGTGACTTGCTTAGAATGACACAGCTAAGGGCAGCTAGGTGGCGCAGTGGATAAAACACTGGCCCTGAATTCAGGAGGACCTGAGTGGTGAAGAAGAAGAAGAAGAAGAAGAAGAAGAAGAAGAAGAACAACAACAACAACAACAACAACAACAACAACAACAACAACAACAAACAACAACAACAACAACAACAACAACACAGCTAGTAAGTGTCAGAGGCCAGATTTGAACTTAGTTCTTCTTGACTCTAGTCCCCAAACTCTATTCACTGTGCCACCTAGCAGCACTTAAAGCTATTGCCTCCCCTCTAAGATTCTCTCTGATTTATCCCTTCTATACCTTGTTCATACATAGTTGTTTGCATATCATCTCCCCCACTGGAAAGATAGCCCCAAAAGAATGTGCATTGTTTATCCACTTTTTATTCCCAACACTCAACACAGTGCCTGGTAATCAGTCGGCACTTAATAAATACTATTTGATTTGACATTTGAATTACCCCTTAATATAGCCATCCTTAGCTTAAAAAGACTCAACTGGTCAAACCAGGCATCACAGTTATTCTTTGACTTCTAAAGCGAAGAATACAAACCCTTGAGTGGGGACACCAGATGACAAAGCAGAAATGTGGTACTGGCCTTACGAATAGATTAGCCTCAAATTGAACATAAATGCTTAGTTGTTCATGAGAGAGTTTAGAGAACACTCACTGTTTTTCTTAGGAATAGAGGACTTGTGTGCCTAGGTACCTTGGGAAACCTCCAGAGACCTGCCTTTCACAAAATGTGCTTGCAAAATATACACTGTTCCCCTTGCCTGAGGGGAGAGTGAATCTCCCAGGTCTGTTTTAAAGCTATACTTAAATAGGTTCCTCTTATATCTGGGGTTTCCTGAGTGAGGCTTTGGTAGTAGGTGAGAAATAAAGGCTGCTTTTAGTCTTATCCACCCTCATCTGGAATAACTTGCTAGTTAGCTAGTTCCTTATTGCAGCTTCCAGCTCCCAAATTCAGAGTAGCTTGTTTATTGCAGGTTTATCTTACCTCCTTGGGCTATTTGGATAATTTCTTAGTTTCCTCTGCCAGAGGCCTACAGAGCCTATTTTCTTTAGTCTCTATTATCCTTTCTACAACAGTCCCCCTAACTTAGATTACTCCTTACTCACAATGCTGTCTTCACTATGGTCAATGCCAAAATTCCTCATAGCCTGGCGTCTTTTATATTTTTGTTTTGGGAACACAGTTTCATCATTCTATCCTATTCACTGCTACCATCCATTCCATTGTCTGTCTCCAACTCATCTTTCCAGCATTATCTCCCACTCTCCCTCACTTATTCTAGACTATTTCTTTTCCTATGAGAATGCCCCATGCTTTCCCATTTATATGCCTTTGCTTATACCTAAAATGCCCTCTCCCCACCACTTCCCCTGTCTCTATGTGTCAATTCTTTAGCCATCCTCAGATGATGTTAAAGGCCCCATGAAGATTTCTTTAATTTCCTCAGCTGGCAATGATCTCTTCCTCATTAGAAATCATAGCACTTTGCCATTCGCATTTGCACTTACATTTTAATATGCATCATAATTAAACATCCCTGCCTTGCAACTTCTCTTGGATCACAAGCAATTTGGGGGAAGATACTGCAGTTTTGTCTATCTTTCTATCTCCCCCAGCTCCAACACAATACATTCCACATCATAAACACCTAATAAATATTTGCTGAGTGAATGAATGACTGTCCAAACCCCTGTAATGACAAGCAGTTTCATAACAGAATTCTGCTGTAGCTTCTGGCTTTAAAAAAATGCCTTTCCGAATCACCGTGTACTATAGAAATTAAAGGTCAAAATTAGGTTATCATCTGGTTCTAGTCCATTGCCTGAACAGAGCTGGACCATCCGCTGCAGGCTATTCCGGATAGAGTATATATATGAGTCTTATTAAATCTGTATTGCTGTAAGGTTCATTATACTTGAAATGGTTAATTAGAAGAGTTAGGAGAATTTGAAATGTCACAGCAAGTTTTTCCAGGCCCACTGTCACGTTTCATGGTCCGTTACTGAGTCTTTTTAGATTAAGCTGAGACCCAGTCCAAATAAACTGTTTCTGTGCCTCTTATCTCCCATCTCCCAGTTCTGTGCCAATATGTCGGCACTGGGTGACTCTAGGAGATCTATTATGTCTTTGACACACTGTTCATCTTTAATAATTTCCAGTATTTCTTTGAGTCTATGACTTTTCATTTTGGGGTGATGTAAAACAACAGTAGAGAATGATTAACTGCTACATGAAAAAACAACATAGAAATAAGGAGCTCAACCTGGGAATTCTCAGTGTAATCCTATGGGAGGGAGGTGATGATTTCTAGTACATTTTAAGTCAAGATGTAATTTACCTTTATTTACATTAGTTTTTATGCTGCACTTCTGGGTTTAAAAATATTTATGAAACACTTACACCAAGCCAGATGTTTGGTGTCAGTGACATAGGTCAGGCTCATTGGCTAACACCCAAAAATATATTGATGCGCCATCAAAATTTAAAATAATGTTTATATTATTTATTTATTCATAAATATATATAGTGCCTATCACTGAGTATCTGGGACATTGTACAAAAGGTTTACATAAATTTGCCTGCTTGTTCTCTAAGCCATTTGGCACATTCAGGCAAACAAAAAAAATATTCAATAATACTTTCAAATGACAAAGTGTCTTTTATACAAACATCTCTAAGTGCCTTTTTTCCCATCAGTATTGCTGTCTCCATTTTATTCACTTGTAAGGCCTGGAAACAAATTGACTTTCCTCAATGCCCTGCAATGAATTGTTGACATTAGAGATTATCACAAAGGGGTCCCAGTCCCTAGTTCTAACTAGAAGGGGTAAAAATTATAAAAACATTTTTCAGGTGTTAATGCCTTTGACCTACACTAAATATTTTTTAACCGAGCCTATTAAATAAGGCATCATCTTTACAAATGTTGTAATGCATCCAGTTGGATTTTACAACTTTTGTTTCAATTTGCCCAAGGCCTGCCACTGCTTTCCAAGCCCAGAGAATGACCTATTTTAATTGAATTCTCTCAAAAACACTTAAAAATTCACTTTCTAATCAAACCCAATTTCTAAATAGAAATTAAAGTTGAATCATAAAAAATGTTCAAATAAAGGCCTCATTGGGACTAGCATCACAGCTACAGCTATACTGTCAAATAAAGTGACAAGAAAGAAGGTTGTGAAGTTATTTTGTGATATGAGACAGCTCTCATCCAATTTACCAAATTTAAGCAATTTTATTTAAATTATCAGAAGTTGCCAAACTATTACACAACTCTCTGTTCTAATCTGGTTGTGCAAACTCAATCTGAAGGAGTGTATCATTTGGATTTAGGAAAGACCTGGGTTTAAATCTTACCTTTAATATTGACTGGCTATGGGTCTATAAGCATACCACCGGTTCTAGAACCTTGCTTTCCTCATTAGTAAAATTGTGATGATGATAGCAATAGATAATAATATCTCACAGGACTTTTGTGAGGATCTAATGAAACTTCATACATATGTAAAATACTCTCCAAGCTCTAAAGAACTATTAAATGTCTACTATTATTTTTACTATGTTATATAAACCATGTTGACATTTCACTCAAACAGTGAGGGTACAAAAAGGTATGCATATCTGCTTCACTGACAATCACTGGGGTCCTTTCTTTGTCTGGATCTGGGAAACAAAGCCGCATATGTCTTAAATGCTCTCAATAGGTCAGTTTTCCAAATGTAGTTTTCTGGCCCACAGATTCTAGGGGCTGTGTGGTTTTACAATGAAGTAGACAAAGGTAGGTTCAGACTTCTTACAAAGACATCAATCTTAAGAAGATAGGTAAGGTGAACATACAGTGGTAGAATCACCTTGAAATCAGAAGTTAGTTAACACTCATGGATATTCATCATTCATTCTAGCTGTCCATCTGAGAGTCCCCCCCTCCTCCTTTGTGTAACATGCCCGATCTAACCAGTCTAATCAATTCCATAGCTCAGTTAATAACATATCCCCTTGATTTAGGTCATAGCTATATACAAGGAACCACCAACTCAGGCAATGGAGGGGCTCTTTGTTTTTGTATTTTCCTAGTTGTCACATTGGACAAGTGGCCAAGAAAATGATTGATGGCTGAGTAGGTTATCCAATTAAGTCATTAAAACATCCAAACAATATCCAGTCTTCTAATTTAAGATGAGGTTGAAGCTATTGAATATTGACTTAATAGTGATGACCTAATGGAGCTGCTTTGAAATTGAACAGGATGTACATATAAAAACATTTTGCATCTCATAAATATCTAAGAAATAGCAAGAGCCCGGAACTTAAAGAAGCTTCTTAAATGTAAGAATAGAACTTTCCGATGGCAACAATTCCATTTTCAATCATTTAAAGTTTCCCTTATTTTATTATTATAGCCTCTCCTGAACTGGATCATTTTAAGAACCATGGTATTGGCCAATATCTCTTGGGCTGGAGGGGAAGTGTGGATAATGAGTGAGGGAGACTGGGTAGCAATGGTGGCATGTGATGAAGCATTAAGCAAGAAAGTAGAGATTAAAGAGATCTTCCTTCTAACTCTTCCACACTCAGTTTACACACCTGCCTAATTAACCCTCTTGTCTAACTGCCAGAAAGGCTAGAGGGGACCTTCCTATCTATATTAAGAACTAGCTCCTCTAGTTCAGCTCCCCCACCACCAATTATTCCAGCCCACAACATTTTCTCTTATTGTCTAGACCATTCATTTTGGTTTCCTTCACCGGTGAAGATCACAAGCCTTTTATGCTTTATCAGGTGATATGATGAGTTGTTAGGACCAAAAATTTATCAGATGATGTCCAGCCCCACAGTGATGAATCTTTGTGAAATTAACTAAGTTGATCCTTAGATACTAAACATAACAGTTCATCCCTGGAATCATGAGTAAAGCCTCCTATGCTTGATAGGACTTTATCAGAGCTTACACTTTACTTGCATAATCTACAACAATCATAGAAATACAGGATTGGAGATTTGGAAAGAACCTTAATAATTATGCAGTCCAACACAAAAACCAAAAAGAATTTCCAATATATGCCAATTTGTAATTTCTACTACATACCAATTTCCAATATATGCAAAAAGAATTTCCAATATATTCCAATATATTTCCAAAATATACCTGACAAGTGGTCATTCAGCTTCAGCTTAAAGGCCTCCAAGAACAGGGAAACCACCACTTCTTGAGGCACCGCATTCCCCTTTTGGATGATACAGTCATTAGGAAATTTTTCCTGACATTAAGCCTAAATTGGTTGCTTTTCAACTTCTACCCATTGTTCCTGGTTCTGCTCTCTAGGGCCAATCAGCATAAATTTAATCTCTCTGCCAGATGCCATCCCTTCAAATATTTGAAAACAGTTTTCATGCTCCCCTGACCCCCACCCAGTCTTATCTCCAGAATAAAACACCTCCAGTTTCTTCAACTAATCCTCACATGATATGGACTCAATGCCTTTCCCATCCTGGATCCCCTTCTCTGGAAACTCTTCAGCCTATCAATATCATTCTTAAACTGCAGTACCCAGAACTGAACACAATACTCTAGAAGAGGTTTAGAAAAGGCAGAATACAGAGCCACCTTCCTCTTCCTGGAAGCTATACCTTTCCTTCTTTCTTTCTTTCTTTCTTTCTTTCTTTCTTTCTTTCTTTCTTTCTTTCTTTCTTTCTTTCTTTCTTTCTTTCTTTCTTTCGTGGGGCAATGAAGGTAAAGTGGCTTGTCCAGGGTCACACAGCTAGTAAGTGTCAAGTGTCTGAGACTGGATTTGAACTCATGTCCTCCTGAATCCAGGGCCAGTGCTCTATCGACTGTGCCACCTAGCTGCCCCTGTACATTTCTTGAAGAAGCTAAAAATCACATTAGATTTTTTGGGGGCTTCCACATCACACAATGGATTCATTGAGGTTGCAGTCTCCTAAAACTAAGACATTTTCCATGACAACTGCTGTATAAGTATCCCACTTCCATCTTGTACTTGGGAAATTTATTTATTTATTTTTGTACCCACCCAAGGGTAAGACTTTACATTCATCCCAATTGAATTTTACCTGGCTGGTCAAAATTCTCTTGTTCCCTGACAGTTTTCTACTGTGCTTGCTATTCCTCTCAGCTTTGTGTCATCTAAATGTAATGAGTGTAGTCCCTATGCCTTTATCGAAGTCATTGATAAAACGTTCTTGACAGTTCAGGGCCCAACAATGATTCCTAGATATAGCCCACCACTTTTTCATTACATCAAGAAAACCACAGCCTTGTTTCACTTCACCCCCTTCATTTTGGTCACTTTGTTTAAGCTACATGGTGCTGGTAGCAATACAAAAACACTAGAAATCTGGCATCTTTGCCCTTAGGGACTTTACAAACTCATCATTTAAGTTTCTGATTGTATGTTAGGCCTCATTCTAAACAAAGGTCAGTTCTCCTTTTATGTTGTTGTTCTTGCCTTTCAGTCATGCGCTACTCTTTGTGACACCATTGGGATTTTTCTTGGCAAAGATACTGGAGTGGTTTACCATTTCCTTCTCCAGTTCATTTTACAGATGACGAAACAATGGCAAACAGGGTTAAGTGACTCGCCCAGGGTCACAAAGTTAGAAAGTATCTGAAGCCAGATTTGAACTCAGATCCTACTGACTCTAGGCCCAATGATCTAGTCACTGTGCCACCTTTTATACTTTGATAAAATAAAAATAGATTATTGTAAAATTATTTCCACTCCCTTCCACTTTATGCTGTGTAGACGAAGTCCTTGTCTCGGTCTGTTAAAGACGCCCCTTAACACAAACTCTGATGTATATCACTTACTTGAGCCCCAGATCTAGTCTTGGATAATAATTTACAATATACATGAAGTGGTTATGGTCCATCAGTTGAAAAATTAGCTTTTTCAAAGATCCCCAAATAGGCATCTCTATGATGGA
Source organism: Dromiciops gliroides (assembly GCF_019393635.1). NCBI lineage: Eukaryota > Metazoa > Chordata > Mammalia > Microbiotheria > Microbiotheriidae > Dromiciops > Dromiciops gliroides. The sequence continues at coordinate 72,065,838 of NC_057866.1, forward strand.
CTATAATGACTCTAAAGAACGATTACTGTCTTTAGAGTAAATAATGTACATTTTTAAAACTCCCCAAGCAGATATTTAAATGATAATTCATTGCTGTTGCCTTTTGTTGGTGATGGGTTTTTTGGGGAAAAAAATCTTCATAGCCATTCCCTAACTTACAAATGTACTATACTCCAACATTTCATTAATAAGTAAGTTGTTCAGGGCTCAGAAAATAGCACTGCAATTGGTTCCCTGACTGCCCCTCAAATACTCTTTAAATTCATTAATATGCCTGGGGTTTAATACTAATACTACACCTAGAAGATATTTATAACATCATTTCTATAGAAAAATTATGGTGAATTCTAGTTTGGTATCCCAGGAGGCCTGTCTATGGTAAATTTTTAATTAATTGTATATATATCTGTGTAAGAGAAGACTCCTTTTCTAGTTCAATCAGTCCTCCTGGTGTTTCAAGTTGGAGGACAATGTCGCCCCCATTGGTGGCCTAGTTCTTGAATTATCTCCTCTGTCTGTATTCATGAGCCTTCTGCAAGTCTGGTGTTATAAGCTGAGAATTGCCTATACCCTTTTCCTTATACTTCCACCACCACCCCCAGGACTAGTTTAAAGAATCCTCTTTAGGATACATAATCAATAGCCAGCATTTTAAATAGGCTTCTAAGGGTTCCCCCTCTTTTTAAGCTAACTTAAAAGTAAAGGCATTTACAATTCTGAAATGATAAAAGAGCAAAAAAAAAATCTGAAGGATTTTTCTATTGGTTATTAAACCCAAAAGTATATTTCAATGTGGTGTTAATTTTATTTGGGGGAAGGTGAGGCATAACATACTGGAGTATAGTCAACTCAATTATCTATGCTAAGAAAGGGGATCAAGGGTTTCGGTCATCAAAATAAGTGGCGGTTTAAAATTTGTTAAGATTGGCCTTGAGCATATTTTATAATAAAATTTTGATTAACCCTCCTAATAAAGAAAGGGAGAATGATTTCAAGAAAGAGCCACTAGTTATCTATTTAGCTGGCTGGCTGGCCACTGTATGATGGTATGGTACAACAGATGGTTTCATGATCTGATTTGGGGTGGGGCGGCGGGGGGGGGGGGGGGTGTTAACTACCTAAATACCATAGCCCAAATAAAATCTTCAACAAGGCATTATCCGGGCTAGGAGTAGAAATGAATAGAATACTTGACCTGGGGTCAGCAAGAACTGAGTTCAAATCTGGCATTAGACATTAGCTATGTGACCTTTGGCCACTCACTTAACCCTGTTTGCCACAGTTTCCTCATCTGTAAAATGAGCTGGAGAAGGAAATGGCAAATCACTCCAGTATCTTTGCCAAGAAAACCCCAAATGGGGTCACAAAGAGTCAGACATGACTGAACATTACTGAACAACATGAGGTTAGCTATCTCTAGCACTTTCAGCTGATCCTCATTTGACATGGTCTCATGATCACTGGCCATACTGGTCAGCTGTCACTAACAGGAATCAAAGTCCTCAGGACCTAGGGAACAAGAGAAGTATGTTTTCATGGAGTCAAGGAGAAACTTGGGAACATGGAGTTCTGTGCAGTGAGGACAAGAAAGTCTAGGTAGAATGTCACAGTTCGAAGGGCTGGAGAGAAAGACCTGTAACGAAGAGGAGCACTGAAGAGGAACCTCCTGTTCTTCACCAATGTGCTTAGGCCTGAACTGATCTGAAGCCAATAATATCAGGAAAACTGAGGCAGTGACATTGATACTGCTTTCCAGCTTCGTCTCCCATGACTCCCTTTTATATTCTTTAAGCTCCAGACAAGTCAGACTGCTTCTCATCCTCACAAACATATCTGGCATTTTTCACCCTCCTTTCTCTTGGCCGAAATAGCCTAGTCCAGCATCTATGCATCCTCCATCACTTAGCTTGGGTCCCACCTCTTCTGGCAAGTCTTGCTTTCCCCCTTCCCAATCAGAAATCATCTCTTCCTCCTTGGGATTCGGTTACTGCCTTATTTAGGCTGTTGAAGTCCAGGTCTTGGGCAAAACTCCAGGTATCTGCACCCACCCTCAGCACAGTCCAAATCTCACTCTCTGCAGCTGAGGGTGGGTGTCTTCTAGGTTACCGAAACTGCTAATAGATAGCTGGTTTTTCCTGCAGGACCAGAGAGCCGGAATAAGTGACCCTTGGGTCACAGATCCTGATAGCAGTAATCTAAGCCTCCATTTCATTTTCTGTATCCCTTGGAGGTGCAGACAGGCAGGCCAGAATGATATAGCGCTTTTCTTTATCCCCACTTAGGCGACATTCTTTTCCCCTCTACCTTAGTCCTACCCCAGGCTATAGGGGATACAACTGACAAGTGGGGGATAAACGGCAGACCTTTTTTTATTAGTAATCCCTTCCCCTTGTAAGCACAGGCAGGAATAGATATGAAAGCATTTTTTGTTCTCTTGGCTTTTGCCCCTCCAGTATACAGCTCTGAATTTCCAGGCCAACCAGCCCTAGCTAACCCACTTACCCATGATAGCCATGTGTTGGTGTGGGTGTAGGTGTGAGTAGCGGGGGAGTCTTGGAGGGTAGATTCTTCAAGTCCTTGAAAAACTTTTTTTTTTTATGATTCTTTCTCTTTGCTTACACATAATGTTGGATGAATGCAAAGTTTTCTGTTTCCCCAGATGAACTGAGCCAGACTATCTAGAATTGGGTGGGGAGATGGGGGTAGATACCCACAAATATAAAACCAGAGGGAAAAAACCCCGCCAAAAAAAAGATCAATAACCCTTTGTATACATTTTTTCTCTGCATTCCTGCATGGCTTTGCAAAAAGTTCCCATATCTCTATCACTCACAAAGCCCTTATTCAGTTTTCTTGACTGTTAATTCATTTACTGCCTCGTGTATTACAGAATCTCTACTTTGTTTCTTTTCTACATAAGCAGGTTAGCTGTTTGCACAAAGGATTATTATAGAGAAGTCATCTATCTCTTCAAGGACTAGGACTTACTGAAGAGGGGAGAAGGACATACTGTGAATTGCATCCTGCCAGATCCAGTAAACAGACTGAGCTTGCAAATTGTTGGGGACCTGGGCATTAAGTCCTTATTTAACCTTGAGAACAGTTCTGCCCCAATACTTCTAAGAAGCTCAGGCAGTGTGCCTGCTTGTCTTTCTGGCTGAGACCCCTTTATTCTTTGTTCAGAAAGTTAGGTTAATTTCTGTTATAGTTATTTGTACATAAATTATTTCCTCTACTACATTCTAGCTCCATGAGAGTAAGGGTAATAATGTCTTATTGTATTTATCAATTTCAGTGCTTAATAAAGAATTTTGCATCTCATGGTGCTTAATAAATTTTTTTAAACTGAATACAGCTAAAGTAGGGGATCTCAATCTGGGGTCTATGAAGTTAGTTTTGTTTTGTTTTGTTTAATATTTTGATAACTAGATTTCAATATGATCTTTTGTGGTTGATTTTATGCATTTAGAAACATAATTCTGAGGAGATCCATGGACTTGGATATGAAAAAACTCCATCTTCATTTTTATGGTCTAACTGAAATTTAGTATTCCTTCAATTGTGAATGCAGGCAAAAAAAAAAAAAGATTCTGAGAAGGGGTCCATAGCCTTCATCAGTCTGCTAAAGAGGTCCATGACACAAAAAAGGTTAAGGACCTCTTAGAAGGAGGTAAAGAGGAAATTTCTTTGAATATGCCACTACTGCTGCCTGAGCTAAGTGGAAAAGGAAGTAAAGGTTGATTATAGGCACAAGCACTTTTCTTGGTACTGGAGGAGAGAATTAGAAAAAAAAAAGGAAAGTTCTTAGGGAGATGAACCTGAAGATATTACAGCCTGTTACCTCAAACCCTCCTTAAAATGAATCAGAACTATTCAGTTTGTGTATTTAAGAAGCAAGCAAATTACTCAAGCTGGGAGGAGGTCAAATACTCTTCAAGAAACATATAGATCTTTTTTGTTGTTTGTCCTTCATTCTCCAAGAAAACCAATGACATCATAAGGGAGATGTCTTGACTTTCTGGTGAATTGGATTTGAGTGAGGTAGAACTGGGCAGTCAACAGACTCACTTCTCCAGAGTCAATAAAGTTCAATGTTAAGACAAAAAGTCAAGACAACTGTCAATGTCCCAGGATACAGTGGGTAACCTTGGCTTTTCTAAATTAAGGGCAGCTAGATGATGCAGTGGAGAGAGTAGCAGCTCTGAAGTCAGGAAGACTCATCTTCCTGAGTTCCAATCTGACCTTTGATGCTTCCTAGTTATGTGACCCTGGACAAGTCACTTAATCCTGTTTGTCTCAGTTTCCTTATCTGTAAAATGAGCTGGAGAAGGAAATGGCAATTGTCCCTCCAGTCAACATCATCCTTCAAACAATGAAGCTTCAAACCATCTCAGTTACCATTGGAACAGATCTACCTCCTGAAGTTGGTCTCTTGTTAATGGGTTAGGAAAGTAGGAGAGAGTAAAAATGTCTCCCGGGAACTATTGAGCATATACTTGTGCCCTGACTTGGGGGATGTTCAACTGGAAGGTAGGTGTTCACTGGTCAGGGAAGGTTGTAGATAAGATTGATGTTTTGAATGGAGGATGAATGTTTGAAGTTGCTTTCTACTTTGTAGTTCCATGATTCTTTGATAACCAAATGAAACTATAATGCGGGGGAAAGTACACTGGAGAGGTTTCATTACACAGTGGATAAAGAACTGGTCTTGGAGTTCAGACGACCTTGGGATTTAGTTCTTCCCCTGACTTTACACTGCCTGTTACAGTGAGTCCCTTAATTTCTCAGTGCTTTGTAAGTTGCAGAAAGGGTGATATTGATCTGCACTAGAAAATGCAGTTCCTTACTGGGAACTCCCAACAATGATGAAATCCTCACCTCCCAAAGTCCCAGTGTGATATTGATCAACTGATAGTCACAAGTGTGAAAGTACTTGAATTTCAGAGACATTCCAGAGACCACTGCCAAGTCTCAGCTAGGTGGCTAAACGTTGTTCCCATGGAATTAATGGTCTCTTGTGACATTGTTTTCCTAAATGACATGCTTCTCTGGAACCAATGAGGGTTCTACAAAAGGAACTTCAAGATCACTATCTTTGTTTCTCATAATTTCTACCCTGGTGTAAAGTAAGATGAGGATATATGCATGCATATATAAATACAATCTATAGTTTGTTTTCCCCCTTCTGTTTTAACTCTCTCTAGCATCATGACCATATTTGTGTAATAGAAGGAATCTGATAGGACTCCAAAGAATATGAGTACAAAGAATGAAACAATCCTACTCAAAACGAGTTTATATTCAAATAAGTTACAATATTAGTGGGCAACTAGAAAAAGAAGAAATAATCATAAAATAAGATCATATGATATAAACAAAGGCAATTCATGGAAGATTAACCTTATTTTCTTTTTTGACATGGTTATTAAACTAGTAGATTAGAGGTCTGCGGTAGATATAGTTTATCAAGATTTTAGTAAAGCATTTGATGAATTGTTTCCTGCTATTTTTGTAGAGAATACAGTGTTTTGCCTATTTAGAGACCATATATTTGGGCCGCAAAAGAATAAATTAAAAAGGTAATTGTGGCAACCTGGAATTTGTGGTATTATATCCATCTTTCACTGAAAACACTGAGCGTTATTAGCATACAAGAGTCGCAGTATTGAGTCTTCAGCATTGTGACTATTGCTTCTCTGGAGGATAACCTACTGGGGCAGCTAGGTGGCGCAGTGGATAAAGCACTGGCCCTGGAGTCAGGAGTACCTGAGTTCAAATCCAGCCTCAGACACTTGACACTTACTATCTGTGTGACCCTGGGCAAGTCACTTAACCCCAATTGCCTCACTAAAAAAAAAAAAAAAAGAGAAGAACCTACTAAAGAGGTCAATTAAATACCATATTGCGGGGGCAGCTAGGTGGCACAGTAGATAAAGCACTGCCATGGATTCAGGAGCACCTGAGCTCAAATCCAGCCTCAGACACTTGACACTTACTAGCCATGTGACCCTGGGCAAGTCACTTAACCCTCATTGCCCCACAAAAAAAAAAAGAGAAAAAACTAAAAAATGAATGAATGAATACCATATTGTTTTATGCCTAGACTTTGATCTGGCCATAAATGAAGAACAGAGTCAAAGTTATGAGGGTTGAAATGAGAATTGCTACTTTCTTATAAATATTGCATTTAAGTCATTGATATATACAGGTATCCTCTATATTTTCCTTCCTGTCTTTTAGCTTAACAAATATTATTTTACTGTTTTTTGCAATGCTCTTTACAACTCATCTAAAACACATAATTTTCCTCCTGCTTATACCTTTTATTTATTATTTACTTATCAGATTTATATCAAGCTTTTCCTCCAAAAAGCTCATCACTATATAGCCAACTCATATAGAGAATATTAAATACTCCTTAAAATCAACAAATAGTAAAGCAGTTAGAAAGAGAAGCTATGAATAAAGAAACCTTCAGTCCATCTTTCCAGTTTTATTCACACTATTCTCCAGTACCCACTCTTTGGTCCAGTAAAACTGTCTTTTTTCATCATCCCCTGATCTCGTTCTATTCTCCCCTTCTTGCTTTTTAGCTTTTATCCTTTTACTTTTTGTATTCTGCCATTAGAATTTAAGCTCCCTCAGGGCAGGGATTGTCTTTCATTTTTTGCATCCTCAACCCTTAGTATAGTGTCTAGAACTTAATAAATGTTTGGTGACTTGATTCTACGACTTTGCACATGAGTTTTCTAGTGAATAACTGGAAGGGAAAGGAATAAGCATTTATATAGTACCAACTATATGCCAAGCACTCTCCTAAGTACTTTAAAAATATTATCTCATTTTATCTCCACAACAACCCTGCGAGGTAGGTGCTATTATAATCCCCATTTTATAGTTAAGAAAACTGAGACAAATATAGGTAAAGTGACTTGCCCAGGGTCACATAGCTAGTATGTGAACTCAGTTCTTCCTGACTCCAGAGCCAATACCAACTGATAGCATGGGTGGAGACGGGGCACATTAAATATTTGGAAGGTTATTATACAGAAAAGGAGTTGGTGTTACTGTTTGGCCTCAGAGAGCAAAACTAGAGCGGGGAAATTGGAAGTTTCAGAGATGGATTAAGTTTGATGTTAGAATTTCTTTCTTCATATTCTAATTTATTCAAGCAATCCAAAAGCTGACTGGGCTGCTTTGGGAAGTCCCTGTCCATGAGAGGGGTCAACTGGACTACATAACTTCTGAGGTCCCTTCCAATTCTGAAATTCTATGATTTTATGAGTAGATTCCCCTAGGTCAGGTGCCTATAGCTCCAGGAAGCCTTTGCTTATCTCCCCTACCTCACCCGCCCCAAATGATTCTTTCCTCCTTTAACTCTCATGATAGTCTAACCCCCTCCTGTGCGCTGAATCATATTCTTTCACCACAGCCCACATTTATATAGCAGTTTAAAGTTTAAAAAAGCACTTTCCTCAAAACAATCTAGTAGAAAAGGCAGGGGGGGGTGACTATTATTCCTAATCTTACAAATGTGAATGCTAAGGCTCCAAGAAGTTAGATGACTCATCATTATAAAGCTATTGCATGCTAGAACCAGGTGTTCCAAGGACTAGAAATAGTCCTTTATCCAGAGTCAGGGGAGCTGGAGATTTAAATAAGTGATCTCTAAGGTCCCTACCAGCTCTGAATTCTCTGCCTACTGTGCCATCATATCATGATGCTTCTCCCTGGTAGAGTGAGAAGGGGATCAGCTGTCACTCTATTTTTATTATTTTTAGTTCCTCCCCACGCTGGAAGAGCTCAGACAAAATTAAGAGCATTTGCCTTCTCATAAGAAAGTGCAAATGATTTTTTAAGTTGAAGCCACACAAAGATGAGGGAAAATACAGTAATAGTCAATGTTTAAGAGGTTGTGGAAAGACAGATCTACTGTTCTGAGAACTGTAAATTGACCCAAACATTCCAGGAAAGAATTTGGAATGATGCTAAAAATGTTAGGTGGTGGTAACCAGACCTGTGCTTTCCTTGGTAGAGGAAACTCCTGGGTGGAGAAGCTCCCTCTACTAATGCAGGTCAACACCTTCTCTTCTGCACCCTTCTGTGCAACTGAGAGCATTAGAGAAATAACGAGGAAAATGAAGTATGTGTCAGAGGTGGGGCTTTCAACCCGCATCTCCCTGGCATCCAGGTTGGCTTTCTATTCACTATAAAGATGCTTCTATGCTAAGAAAATGACCTTTGAACCAGAGAGCCTACAGCTAGGCATATATCCCAAGGAGAGCAAAGTCAGAATGTAGTGTCCAATGCACCAAAATATTTAAAGCAGCACTTAATGTAGTACCAAAAATTGTAACCAATCCCCATCTGTTGAAGAATGGCTAAACAAGTTGTGACGAATGAAAGTGATGGAACATTACTGAACCATAAGAAAAGATGAATATAAGGAATTTAGAGAAGCATGGGAAATTTCATGTGAACTGATACAGAGCGTAGAAATGAGAACTGAGAAAACAACACATACAAGTACCACAATGTAGTTGGAAAGAGCAACAAAAAGAAAAAAGAAAAAAAGAACTGAATTGACATAAATTTATTATGATGACAAAATTTGTCCCTAAATAAGAGATGGAAAAAATAGTGTTTTCCCTCATTTACTATTAGAGTCAGTTGTTATATTGGCTAATCTTGCTGATCTGCCTCTTTTGTCCCCTTTCTTTTTTATTCTGTTACAGGTATGGCTCCCTGAATGGAGGGGGGGGATATATTTGGAAATTAAAATGATGTAAAAACAAAAATTAACAATAAAATTTAAGACTATGTCCCCCCAAAATGAATCCACACAAATCCCAATACCATCTCTTGTTATTCTTCCCACTCCTTTGTTCTCAAGTTCTCATGGAATATCTCCTACCTTCCACTTGATATGCGGCTGTAGCTGCTCCCCAGCCAAATCCTTCTGGGAAGGTCAATTCTTGTGGGTATGAACTGCTGGAAAAAGCCATTGTCACTGTCCAGGGACTTCCAGAGAACTGCAGGGAAAGTAATGGCCAAGCAGGGATCACTAGAGAGTACCACAGGGCAGACAGGCAAACAGGGAATAGAAATGAAGTGAGATTAAAAGGTCAAAGTACACTTGGCTAGAGCCCTGATAAGAGTTCCCTGCACAGTCAGCAGGGAAAAAAAAAATTATGTAATTGCTTGTCTTTTTTACCAGAATTGTGATCAGCCTCGGTAACATCTTAGTCCTTACTTTAGCCACAGGGAGGGCATTTCCTGCAGTGTACCCCTCTTTCCTGGCTCTTTCACCATGCTTAATTTTTAAATTTTAAGTCTAAATTTGTTAACCCTCAGAGCAGAGTATAAAACCGTTTTTAAATTAAGAAACACCCTTTTCTCCTGTTAAACAATTTTAAAAAAATATTTTTAAAGGTTTTTACTTTTTGTTTTAAAGTAGGTTATAGTAGGGGAGGGAGAAAGGCAAGGGAATAAGCATTTATACAGTGCCTACTATATGCTAAGTAATGTGCTAAGTCTCCAAATTAGGTGCTGTTATTACTCCCATTTTACAGTTGAAGAGACTGAGGCTAATAAAGATTAAATGATTCACCTAGGGTCATACAGCCTGATAAGTGTCTGAAGCCAAATTTGAGTGTTGGTATTCCTGACTAAAGGCCTCGAGCTCTATCCACTGTGCTACCAGCTTCCTCTACAATGAATTCAGATACATATTTGCAGGACATGTGAGACTCACCTGGAGAATTTTTCTCCCCAAGGTGAATTTTCACAATCCTGTACTGAGAGCACTGGGGCTTTGGAGACATAGTCCAGCAAAGTAAAGGATTAAGTAAAGTGAAGACTTGATTTTGCAAACAAACATTAAATCTGCTTGTATGAACCAAGAGAGTTGGCTTCTAGCCTAGTTCTGCCATTAATTCTCCATGACATTGAATCCAGTGATTTAACCCACCTGGCTCTCAATTTTCTTATCTGTAAAGGAAGGGCATTGGTCTAGATCAATTGTTCTTATATGTTTGTACCTATGGACCACTTCTCAGAATAATGTTTTTAAAGGTGTAAAATGAAATCTATAGGATCACAAAGGAAACCAATTATTTTGAAACAGGTGTTATTTTTCCCATCCTAATTGATAGACCTCTTTAATTCTATTCCCCTTGATTAAGAACACCTAGGCTAAATAATCATTAGATTCCTTCCAGTTCTAAATGCTAGAAAAAGTTAATCTCATTTCCCTTTTTTTTTTTGATAGGAATACGAGGCTGATAGTTCAAGGAAACCCCTTAAGCATAACACACTTAGATTTCAACAAATTATTTGACAAAATTTTTCATAATATTCCTGAGGACAAAATGTACAAATGGAGAGTGGATGTTAGCATAGTCAGGTGGATAGTCAGTTGAATAATAACAATTCTCAAAGAATGCTGGTTAATGAATCAAAGTCAACTTGGATGGTAGCCTGAAATTTACATTTATATAATATGCTAAAGTTTTTAAATGTTTTCCTGACAATGACCATGTGAGATAGCCTTTGTGTTATATTTTGGCCCCTAAAGAAGAAAACTGAGGATTCTGAGAAATACTTATTAATAACCTACATCTTGGTGAGATTCAATGGTTCCCCTTCTTCCAAAGTCCTGATTCCTCCCCTCCCCTGCTCAAAGATCCAATTCTCCTTGAAAATAAGACCAACATCTCATACTGTATGTTAAAATAAGGTCAAAACAATAAAGCACATTATCCACCTCCAAAGAAGGAACTGGTATTGATTGAACATAGACTGAAATATGCTATTTTTCACTTCTTTCATTTTTTCTTTTATTCAAGTTTTCCAATACAAAATGACTAATATGGTAATGTTTTACATAATCATACATGTATAACCTGTATCTGATTGCTTACCACATCAGAGAGAGGGAAGGGGAGGTAAGGAAGGAGGGATATATTTTGGAACTCAACACTTTAAATAAAAAATGTTTATTATTTTTTTAAAAAGAGAAAAATAATATTACATTGAATTTCTTTATCTTAGGCCCAACCTAAGTTGATAAGGAATCCTGGGTGGAAACAGATTTATCTATCTAGAAAGCTAAAAGCTTCTCCATGTGGGGAGGGAGGAGGGTCAGTCCACAATAGGGTCACTTGGGGGCTCCATATTGAAGGACATTCTTTTTTTTTTTTTTGGTGGGGCAATTGGGGTTAAGTGACTTGTCCAGGGTCACACAGCTAAGAAGTGTCAAGTGTCTGAGACCAGATTTGAACTCAGGTCCTCTTGACTCCAGGGCTGGTGCTCTATCCACTGCGCCACCTAGCTGCCCAAGGAGGACATTCTTTGAATTGATAGCCAAGGCTGGAGAAATATTTTTGTGCAGGGGTCAATTCTTGGCCCCATTTACCACCTAATGTTTCAAGGTATAGAAGCTCAAGAGTATATAAGACCACAGTGAGGTCTTGGGTTTGAGAGAGACAGCCAGTGACCATCATTTTATTAACTTCTATTAACTTTTAAATTACCTAGAAACTGTGTCTCTCATATTTTTAATCATCACAGACTCCAGGAGACTGACTTGTTCACAATGACAATAACCAGGAAATGTTATGGCCAAATCTTGAATCCAGATTGTCTGACTTCAGTTCAGGGACATTACACTTTGAGTGCTAGAGCTCTACTGGTAATTGAGTATATTTTCCAATGTACCATATTGCCTTCAGTTGAGTGCCCTGGAGCTTTGTCCTTGATCCTATTTTTTTTTATCCAAAATTTTCAATCTCTAACCTAAATGAAGGCCTAAAAGGCATGCTTATCAAATTATCAGATAACTCAAAGCTAGGAGAGATAGGAATGACTAATACATTAAATGACAGAGTCAGGATACAAAATTATCTAAATAGCTGTAACGATGGGCTAAAATCCAGCAAGATGAAATTTAACAGGCCAAATGTAGAGTCTTGATTTAGATGTTTGTTTGTTTTTTTCAAAACCAGCACCTAAGGAGAGAATAGGTGAAAATTGGCTGGACAGTTCCTAAGAAAAGGGGTTTAAATGTTTTACTTGATCACTCACTCCTCCCCCTATTCCCAAGCTTAATTCCACCCCAAGTGTGAAACAGCTGTTAACAAAAAACAAACAACAAAAAAAAAAACCCACCAACTATAGTAATGGAAACAGAGGGGCCAAATCAAGAGACATAATATCCCCATTACATACTCTGTGCTAATCACATCACATCAGGCATATTGTAGTCAGTTCTAGGCATCATGAAATGAAAGAAAGAGAAGCAGGAGAAAAAATATACACAATTACCAGTATATCATAAAGGTCAACAGTACTCAAAGACATCAAAATTCATATTAATTTAATGACCAATCTTGATTCCAGAGGACTGATGGTGAAACATAGTTCCATTTTCTTAATAGAAAAAAAGGAAAATTAGAATGACAAAGAAGAAGGAGAGGAAGAAGAGGAAGAAGAAAGAGGTGAAGGAGAAGACAAAAACATTTATATAACATCCACTATGTGCTGCTCTCATGTGACCACAATGAAGGAGGTGGGATTATCATAACCATTTTATAGATGAGGAAACTAAGGTTAAGTGACTTGCCCCCCAAAAAATTAAAAAAGAAAGAAAGAATGGGGGAAGCTAGGTGGCACAGTAGATAAAGCACCAGCCCTGGATTCAGGAGGACCTGAGTTCAAATCTGGCCTCAGACATTTGACACTTACTAGCTGTGTGACCCTGGGCAAGTCACTTAACCCTCATTGCCCTGCAAAAAAAAAAAAGTGACTTGCCCAAAGTCATACAGCTAGTAGGTATCTTAGGTCATATTTGAACTCGGGACTTCCTTATTCCAAATCCAGCACTCTATCTACTGAGCCACCTATGGATATGCCTGTACTATAGATATGGTAAGTTACATGCACTGTCAGATGAGGTTGGATCATTGTTTTCTTTTGCTTAGCTATATCTCTTTATTATAAGTGGATGACTATAGTGGAGTGATTTTTTTAGGAAGTGAGAATGATGTAAAAAAAAAATTCTCCCAAGCAATTAAAGGGAAAAAAATGTTCTATCATATTTTTAAGAGATTCATGTTTTAGAAGAATGTGTCGATAATGGTGAAAAGCTATAAACTAAGTTCATGGACACACTGAAATGTATTCACAGACCCCTTTTAGGGGGTCCAGGTTAAGAACCCTTGACTTAGAGTGAATATGATATTTATTACAAACCAGGACATGGTCATAGACTAAGGAGATCTGGGTTAGTGTTTGATACTTATTGAATTCTGACACTTACCAGCAACATGACTGTAGGAAACTCACTTAAAATTCTTGTTTCAGTTTCCCCAACTGTAAAATTGAGATAAGAATTCATGTGGTACCTCACAAGGTAAACACATAAGAAAAGCATTTTGTTAACTTTAAAGCACTATGTAAATATGAATTATTTTGAAAACAAGCATTTGAAGAACTGTAATTTGGAGATGGGAATTTTCTATTGGAAATTACAGGGAGACATAATGTGGATCGAAACAAGGAGAGATTTTTGAATAATTAGAGAGCTATATTGTCTGCATTAAATGTAAACTCCTAATTATTGGAATTGTTCCAACAAGACTCTGGATCATCCTGTGTTAGTGGTATTTTTAAAAAGGATTCTTTCTTGAATTGGGAATTTATTAAGAGACCAATAAGATCATTTCCAACTCTAAGAGTCTACAGTTTTATGATTGTGTCTTTACTGATGCAAAAAAAAAAAAATCAGGGAGAAAGAGTGAAGAAAAAAATTTTTAAAAAGGAATGGAGTGATAGTAAATAATAATTATTTTTATTATTATTAACATCCTAATATCAGATGAAATAGAAAGCCTAAATAAGAACACTTTGCCACTAAATTCAGGAACCTCTGGCTTTAAAAGAAAGGGGCAGAGGGAGCAATTGTCCCCAGTTTGAATGAATGAATGAATGAATATATGAATGTATAAATGTTAAATTGTTTTCAAAGTGAAACACTAGATGGCACTATTGCAATTTTTTCAGGATTGTAGAAGTTTAAAGTGACTTTAAAAATCAATTCATTCACACTAGCAGTTAGTTTTCCACCCTTGGTTTCCTGAACTTCTAATGATTGTGAACTCCTTTACCAACCTATTTCTTAGCCACCATCCCTTCCCCTACCCCTAGCAACAAGGAATATGAGGGCCAGATTAAAGTTTACTGTCTGTACGTATGGTTTTAATTATCCACTACTTCTGCTCTTCTCTATGGAGAGTCTGCTGTAGATGACCTCTACCTTACTTTTGCATCCTGTTGTTGTTGTTCTTAATTATGTCTGACTCTTTATGACCCCATTTGTGGTTTTCTTAGAAAAGATACTAGAATGGTTTGCCATTTCCTCCTCTACCTCATTTTACAAATGAGGAAACTGAGGCAAATGGGGTTAAGTGTTTTGCTCAGGGTCTCACATCTAATAAGTGTCTGAAGTTGGATTTGAACTTATGAAGATGAGTCTTCCTGACTCCAAGCCCAGTGCTCTATCTACTGAGCCACCTAGCTGCCCCAAAATGGTTTTTGATTATGAGTAAAGATTAAACACCCACCTTTTGAAAGGACTCATAAGGAAGAACATGGCAGATTTACCTGAGAACAAAATTTCTTCTCACTGCCACCTACCTTGGCTAGAAACTTCCAAGTCATTTCTGCCTATTCCATCTCTTGCACCTCATGCATCCAATCAGGTGCCAAGTCCAATCATTTCTACCTCTATGATCTTACCATCAACTCCTTACCCCTCTCCTTGACTATTTTGATAGCCTTCTAATTGGTCTCCCTGCCTTCTCCAATCCATATGCTGGTATGAAAGTGCTCCCCTGGCACAAAACCTTCAGCTACTCCCTATCACTTTCATGAGATAACACAGATCCCTTAGCTTAGCATGTCTGGTTCTCCACAACGTGGCTCCAGCCTGCTTTTCCTGGTACCTTTCATATTACTCCTCCCACTGTGCTTTACATCACTGATACAGATTATCTGCCCCCAACTCCTGCCCATGCCCAAAATGTACATCTTCCTCATCACCATGTGTTACAAGCCTTCTTTCTCTTCAAGGATAGTTCATGAAGCTTCCCCTGATCTCTCCAAATAAAAATGTTCTTTACCTCCTCAAATTTTCCTAGAGCATTTCACTTTGAATCTCCCTTTCCCTGCATCGCTTCCTTCTATTATACTTAATTGTGGATATGTTGTATTCCTTGCAACTGTTGTAAACTACATTAGCTCAGCAACTCTGTTGGTTTCCATCACTTTATATATAAGAAGAATTTAATAACTATTTGTAAAACCTGGTATAGCAAAAAGAGAACTAGATCTGGAGTAAGAAAACCTGGATTTAAATCCTAGCAGATCCATAGCTAGGTCAAACTTCTGTAACTTTGCTCTGATGGTATTATCTTAGGTGCGTGCTTCTTTCCTATTGATGTTCTTTTGCCATGAGAGGGAAGGGAAAGAACAGAAGAGCTCCTAGGAACAAGCAGCCAACTGGAAAGCAATTCCTTGGACGACCCTATCTAGGAAGAAGAGATGTGTCAGGAATCTTCACCCTCCAGAAATAGGGGACAGGTCACTCCAGCCAAAGAGACATGCTTATCCACACCACAGTCAGTCTTTGGAGAGGGGTAGTACAACTATAAGGAAGAACCATGATGAGCTACGTGGTAGTTAGTGGTCCCTTTGACCACAATCTCTACCTTACATCTGAAAAGCTACAGATACCCAAATTCCTAATGACAGTTTTGTTTTTACATCACATATATTTACTTGCATTTTTTTTTGGAGAGGCAATGAGGGTTAAATGACTTGTCCAGGGTCACACGGCTAGTAAGTGTCAAGTGTCTGAGGCTGGATTTGAACTCAGGTCCTCCTGAATCCAGGGGCAGTGTTTTATCCACTGTGCCATCTAGCTGCCCCCCCACCAGTGACAGTTTTGAATTCTAGCTCTCCCATTTCCTATTTCTGTGGACTTTGGCCATGTCACTTCCATGGAACCCCTGAATAAGTGCTAGCTGGGTTCCTCTGATTTTCAGTCATTAGCCATTCCCACAGTCCCTGTCCTCAGGAGATATTCTGAGCTATGGCATCCTTGTGACATTTCTACCCAAAACTCATCAACATTTTTAGTGGGACAAGTCCCACCCCACTCCTCAATATTATTTTGTAATAAATATCAGCTTTCTGTTTTCCCAGTTTCAACAGAGTGGTCCCTTCTGCTTCCTACTTCAATGCTCTCTAGTCTGTGATCATTTGTACCCCTAGCCCTCTCTTTCTAAATCCTCCCCCAACCATTTCCACAGCTTCCTCTGGGAATCACAATCAAGTTAATATTCTCATTGCTACTGGAAAGAGACTATATCACTAAACTCCTCAATGGGTCTATCTCCCTGACCCATCACTTCCCCAACCAAAACACCCATTCATCCCTGACCACCATTCTCCTATGGATCTTATTTCCACCTATTAGAATATAAGCCCCTTGAGAACAGAGATTGGCTTTTCGTAGTTGTATATTCTGCATATAGCCTAGTGAATAAACAGATAATAAATGCATTTTTTCTTTCTTTCCTTTATTCATTCATTAATATTCCCCTAGCTAAGGTTGATTTTGGATATCCCTATCAGTGCCCTCCTAGTTTTCTTGGGAAGATCTACCACTCCTTCTCTTCAGTGACTCCCTGTAGGTATCTCAGATGTCAAGTGACAGTCTAAACTCCAGAACACATTGTGCTCAAGGACAGGGATGCAGTTCAGGCCCCCACAAACACAAAATCAATGAAATCACAAAATTTGTTAGAAGAGATTTCAGTGGCCATATAGCCCAATCCATGCCCAAAAAATGAATCTCCTCTAAGACAAAGCCAGCAATTGGCCATCCATTCTTTCCACCAATGAAGGGTAATCCCCATTACTGGGTCATTTTTGATGATATCGAGACCCTTTGCAACTTGAGCTCAGTGATCCAAGTTCTATTGAACTAGGATTAGATCAATTCTAATCCTTCTTCCACATGACAGCCCTTCAAAGACTTGAAGATAGTTATCATGTCCCCTTGAGTCTTCTCTTCTCTAGAATAACATTCTCAGTTCTCTCTACAACCTTTGATCACATCTACATTGATTTAAAAATGTAACCTATGTAGGTAAGCCCTTTTTCTCTCTCTCTTAATTTGGTTGTTTGGTCTTATCTTTAGTGGCATGGAAATGACATTACATCTCTGGTTCCCATGTCAAAAATAAAACAAAAACAGAAAATATTGGATGTTGGAAGGGAGGTGGGGAAGCTGGGATGCTAATCCACTGTTGGTGGAGTTGGGAAAAGATTCAACCTTTCTGGAGAGCAATTTGGAACTGTGCCCAAAGGGCTATAGAACTGTGCATACCCTTTGATCCAACAATACCACCACTAGGTTTATATCCCAAAGCCATCCCCAAAAAGAGAAAAAAGACCTATTTTTACAAAAATTTTTATGGCAGCTCTTTTTGTGGTGGCTAAGAATTGGAAATCAAAGGAATCCCCATCAATTGGGGAAAGCCTGAACAAACTGTGGTATATGATGGTGATGGAATATTATTGTGCTATAAGAAATGACGAACAGGATGATTTCAGAAAGGCCTATAAAGACTTGTATGAACTGATGTATAGAGAAGTGAGCAGAACCAAGAGAACATTGTGCACAGAGACAGCAATATTGTTTGATGAAGAACTGTGAATGACTTAACTATTCTCAACAATACAGTTATATAATACAATCCCAAAGGACTCTTGATGAAACATACTATCCATCTCCAAAGAAAGAACTGATATTGATGGAACATAGACTGAAGCATGCTACTTTTCACTTTCTTTCATTTTTTTCTTTTATTCAAGCTTTCTTATACAAAATGACTAATATGTTAATGTGTTGCATAATCATTAATGTATAACCTATATCTGATTGCTTACCACCTCGGGGAAGAGGGGGGAGGCAAGAAGGGATAAAAATTGGAACCCAAAACTATAAATAAAAAATTTATAATTTAAAAAAATAGCAGCAAATTTCTGTTTCCACTAACTGAATTGGGTCTAGGATTCAAAGCATTATACTAGATTTTCTAGCTTTCTACCCTCTAAGACCCAGTAAGTGACTACAAGTGAAAGAGGGAATCAGAAGGACTGAGAATACACATTCAGTCAAATTTGGTACTTTGTTCAGGACTTCAAATTGAAGTTATAATTTACAAGGTATAATTCACATCTCAATATTTCAAAAGTATGCGATTTCATCCATGCAAATTGCAACACCCCCCACACACACACACAACTTAAAAGGATGTTTCCTGAATTGCTGAAACAAACAAAAAATCATCTCTTCTATGCCTAAAATTCTATTCAGATACCTGATCCTAGCCTGTATGATACAGTGTAAGTAACTCTGGCAGATCCTACCAAATGGCAAAGGTTTTGTCTAGGCCCAGGGGGTAGACTAATTTAGCTAAGTAAACAGAAATCCATCACTTAATTTAAGCAAGCTGATCTTCTGATCATAGTAAGGGGAATTTGTCACTGGGTCATTACTTGACATTTTTCTTGCCAGAGCTTGTCTCTGTTGATATAGTCTTCAAGAATTACTGGTCACCTCCAAGGCATAATCACTAATGAGGTAGAATCAGATTACTGTACTGTTATTTTATTGATATAATTTTCATTATAAGTTTATTTGAATGCTCTTGAAGGCCAGAGAAACTCTGAAGAACAAAGTTTTATGAAATTTTTGACCCTATGAAAAAATGTCTCTAACAGTTCCATTTCTTTTTCATATATTGCAAAACAGACATCTTTAATGAGGAGTGAGGCTCCATCCTTTCACATCTATCCCCAATCCCTCTCTTATCCCCCCCTCCCATCTCACACACACAGCCCACACAAACTTTGGAATGTAGGAACCACTTAGGTAGCAGTTGATTCTGTAGTCTTGTGTTTACAGAAAAGTCTATTTCTGTAGAGTTAAATTTTCAAGCAATAGAAATAAAACAATATAAAAAGGTTTATTTTATTTACATCACTGAAGAAGAGCTTAGTGCCGAAAATGCCCAGGGGGGAAATGCACTCCCTGGTTTATTTGTTATAGTATCTAATGAGCTTAAAGTGTTTTCCTAGAGCTCTGGAAGTCCAACCTATGAGCAGTGGAGGCTCTACCTGTCAGTCGAGATAAATGTGCTGAATAGGGGACTGGAGGAGAGGAGAACAGAAGAAAGAGAAGAGCAAAAAAGGAAGAAAGTTAGGGAGAAAGAGAAGGATACAAGGGTATAACAGAAAAACACCCAACAATGATTGAATGGTTGATCAGTGTGCAGAAGGGGTTTTCCATACCAGCAGTTTCCTAAACCAATGAAACTATGGATCTGGAATACACACACACACACACACACACACACACACACACACACACACACACATATATACACATATATATGGGAGGTGGGGGTGGGTGTGTGTGTGTATATATATATATATATACATATAATATATATACTATATAAATATATATATACTATATATAAATAGCCATGTATATGTATGAGAGGTAAAATTTCTGAATCTCTAGTGATAATCTCTTATTGACAACTGCTAGTAATGCAGCCAATCCCTACACAGCATCATCTCCCTCGAAGCTCTCCTTTTCAATAAAGACACAGAAATTTTGCCCCTGTTTTAACTGACAGTGTGGAACTTCCTTAAGCTACTAAATAGAGAAGGCTCTAATTGGCAGTCTCAAGAGAGACTTGGTTTCATAACTTCTATTTATTTATTGAAGATAACATCCTGGAATGTAACATTAATATAATGTAAAATGATGAAAGTCTCACTTAAGGTGAAAAGAGGAATAATGCTGCATAATTATAACCTAGCTATTGGGTAATTGTCAAAACAAATAGAAATCATATTCCTTGCCCCTCCAGGCAGTGACAGAATAGTATAAACACTCTCACACACTATTCAATACTGAGTGGATTGTTACTCAGGAAGAAAAGGCAGCCAATAAAGGTAGCATTCCAGAAATCCTTCCTGCTGCCTTCAACAGGTGACGACAAATGGTCAGTCAGCCTAACATAATTCCTAATGCAATTGGCCAGGACTCTCCAGTGTCCAGGTCCACATGAAAGTATCTTAACCTTTGTTCAACCATAACTTTGGGTAACCTATAATCTCTACCCACAATCTAAGGGTCATAATCTAAGCCTCTTCTGAACTGGTACATCACTTTCTGAGTAAGCACCTACATGTAAAGAAGACTTGGGAACCAAAAATATCATAATTAAGCAGATGATGTCTAAAGGGTACACAGTTTCTAAGTCATTTTTGGTAATCCACGGGTATGTCACATGGAGGAGACGAGAATATATTAAAATGAAACACTTTACACATTTATACTTGTTAACAGGAGATTAAGCTGGCTTCAGGATTTGTTTTTTTTACCAACGTCAAAAATCCTTCATCCCCATAGTAGGTAATTTAAGGCAAGTAGATATCAAGCTTCAGTAGGAGAATATAAAGGGAAGAAGGGAAGAATGAAAAAATAAAGAAACATAAGAAAAATATCCAAAGGTCAACTTTAACCATGGCAAAAATGGGTAATTCTAAATATATCCTATAGAGAGTTCTGATATTGATGGGAAGGTATTGAAGGATATTTACCTTTGGGAAGAAAGATGGTCCTTAGCACCTGGTTGCTTGATCCTGAGAGAGATCTCAAAAGTAAGACAAAAAGAAACATTTTTTGTTTCCATGTTATGGCAATTGTTAAAATTTCTTCTTAATAATTTTCATATTTTAGGGCTCAGGGACATTTCTCCTGCAACTTTTGGTTAACTAAATTCCTATCTTCTGTTAATATTAAACTTGCCTGACCACAATCTGACTCCTACAATAATAACAATAACAATAACAACAACAACAACAATAATAATAATAAGGCTATTTGGTATTCCTTTGATAAAAGTCAAAGGGGAGTTTGAATTTTCCAAAGTTTTTTTTTTTTAGTTATTTATTAGCCTCCCTAGCTAAACATGTAAGGAAGGATTTCCTTGACTCCAGTGTTCTTGGTTATCTTGGTGACATATACATCTTGCCCCTCAAACAGCCTATTCATGAACCCTCTAAATGAAGTTTAATTTGTAACTTGATTTATTACCTATAGACTCTATTTAACATGGCTTGTTTCCTTAAAGGATGTATGAAATTATGATTTTTGTTTATTTGAAGGAATGGTGGGATTATGAATCTGTTTTTTATTTAACATTTGCAGCCTAAGAGAAATATACAAGATTTCAACATGTAAAAGAATTCTTTCTCTGTCATTCTGACATAACTTTATCTACAAGAGGTCTTGCCAGAATCCTGATCTTCATTCAGATTTTTTTTTGTCGGAGATCTAAACCTATGCTTAAGCATAATAAAATCTAGGTCTTCCTTAGCTCTGTAATTTCCGCATTGAGGCAAATTTATTTTGAAAGCAGTTACCTGTCCCATAAACTCAAAGAGGAGATACTACCCTTGCCTGAAGGTAAAGAAAAAAGGCACTGACAGAGCTACTGAAGTACCCTAAAACACTATGATGAAGGAAGATGCTTGTCAAGTTATATGAGGGAAGAAGAGGAAATGGAGAGATTGAAAACAAATAATAAACCTCCACTTTGAGCAAGTACTGAATTTTGGGTCATCACTAATGTAACTCCCCTCTTCCATTTCTTCCTCCACCCCTTTACCTCAACCCACAGAATTCTCTGAGTGTAGTTAAGATACTTGAGGAGAGAACTGACTTTAGGACAGATTAGAAATTAGGGAGGGAAAATAGAGAGTGCCTATGGCTATTTTTAAAACTTTTATTCATTTGGAACTTAAATACATAAAGACCAAAAATTTTTCCCATGTACACAACACAACACAAAAAGAGGATTCAATATGAAATCACAAATTTCCATTTCACACTGTTTACCTTTTTTTTAAACTATGTAATAAATACTAGACATTGTATTTTAAGCTACCCTGCTTTTCTATGCTTCCTTCTAAGTTTTCTTTTGTTCTCTACTTCACAATTTTTATTTTTTCCCTCCCTCCCTCCCTTCCCACCACACACTAGAGAACCACTATTAAACACAGATGTGTGTGTATGTAACACTATACATACTTCTATTTATTAGTTCTTTTTCTGGAGATGGACAGCATCTTCCTTCATGGGCTCTTTGTAGCTGATTTGTTTATTTATAATACTCAAAATAACATTCATTCACAGTTGTTTTTCAAACAATATTGCTGTTCCTGTATACAGTGTCCTCTTGTTTCAGCTCATTTCACTCTTCATTATTTCATGGAAGTCTTTCCATGTTTTTCTAAAATCAACCAGCTCATCATTTCTTAAAGCACAGTAGTATCCCATCACAATCATATACCACCACTTCTTTAGCCATGCCCCAATTGATGGACATCTGCACAATTTCCAGTTCTTTGCCACCACAAAGAGAGCTGCTATAAATATTTTAGAACACATAGGTTCTTTTTCTTTTCCCCTGATCATATAAATCTATGATTCCATGTCCATGATGAAACTTTTTATCTTCTCCTAAAATTCTACTTCTTTCAACTTTATTCTTTCTTTCAATGGCACTATCATTCTCCCAAATACACAGATTGACAACCTTGCACTCACCCTTAACTATTCCTTATCCTTCATATTCTGCATCCAATCAATGACAAAATTTAATCAACTCTTCCCTCAGACTTCCATCCCTCTATTCTTGTAAGGGTGCACCTAGATAATTGAAATATCTTCTTGGCTTCAATCTTTCCCTTTTCAATACATCCTGCATATGACAGTCAAGTAATAAAATAGACAGAGCTCTGGTACTGAAGTCAGGAAGACCTGAGTTCAATTTTGACTTCCAACACTTACTGGCTATAAGACCCTGGGCAAGTCAATTAAATTCTGTTTTCTCAACTGTAAAATGGGAATAGGAATAGCACCTACCTCAGAGGGTTTTCATAAGGATCAAATGTGATGTTTATAAAGCCCCTAGCACAGCTCCTGGTATATGATAGGCAATTAATATCTGTTTCCTTCCTTCAACAGTTTTATCTATGGGATTATTGACAGGTACCTTGCCCTTTCTGAACCTATTTCTCTAGTTGGGAAATGAAGGTGGTCAAATCTGATGATTTTTAAGGTTCTTTACAACTCTAAATCCTTTGAGATTTGGTGAGTTTGTGATCATTTATTAATTCCTGAAAGGCAAAATGAAAAAAGGCCAATAGTTGGAGTCAGAAACCAGAGGATTTACTTATTCATCTCTGAAAAGGAGAAAGTAATGCCTGCAACATCTTACCTCAAAGAGTTTTTGTGAGTAAATAATAATAATAATAATAATAATAATAACTATTTTATTATAGCTAGTGATTAAATAATTCTTTAAGCTTTGAAATGCATTTCACACATATTATCTTATTCAATCTTCACAACAACCAAGAGAGGCTGGTAAGATTATGACCCCCATTTTATAGATTAGGAAATGGAGGCAGAGAGAAGTTGCACAAGATTAGTAAGCGTCTAAGACTGGATTTCAACTCAAGTCTTCCAGACTCCAGGTCCAACACTCTTTTCACTACTTGGCCCAATGTAAAACTATGAAAATGTGAGTTATTATTTAATAGGCATGTATTTAGTGCTAGGTGCTGATAGGACTACAAGAATGAACAAAGCCTGGTTTCTCTGATCTAGGAGTTTATAATCTAGTCAGGGACATAAAATACATGTCAATGTGCTTCAAAGGCATAAATGGTAAGTGCATAAGAGAAGAACCACCTAAAAGTTAGAATAATTTAGAGAAGAAAGGGGGAAAATAACATGTGATCTGGACTTCAAAGGAAATTCCAGCAAGTATCCTTTACAGCCTACACAAAAAGAAATAGTTATTCCTGAGAGTAGGATCAAGTAATAACAAGGAGTGGGGGATAGAATGAAAGGGGGTGGAGAAGGATTAGGAGAGATAGCTATGACCTCTGTTCCTGATACAGTGAAGTGGATAGAATACAGGACCTGGAATTGGGAAAAGCTGGGGTCAAATCCAATCTCAGACACTTACTAGCTGTGTGACCCTAGGCAAGTCACTTACCCTCTGGGCCTCAGTTTACTGAACTATAGAATGGAGATACTTCTAACATCTATCTCACAGGGTTGTTGTGAAGATCAAATAAGATAACATGTGTAAAACAATGCAGTGCTTGGGACATAGTAGATATTTCGTAAATACTCCTTCCTCTCCTTTCCCTTCCTTTCCCTCCCCTTCTCTCCCTTCCCTTCCCTTCCCTTCCCTTTCTCTTCCTTTCTCCTCCCCTTTCCTCCCTTGGAGCCTCTCCAGGAAGGTCTTGGCTTCACAGCTGTCCCTCTCTGTCTTCCTCTGTCCTTACCTGTCTGTTTCTCCACCTCTATCTCCATCTGTCTCTCAGGCTTATGGCTATGGAAGATAATAATAGCTTCCATGGGAGTTATTACAGGGATTTAAAGTTTGTCAAGTTCTTTCTATCCCTGGAGAGAGTCATGTGTAGTGGGCTGCCCTGGAAGGCCCAGGTTTTGAGGGAAAGTATATACCAGTAATGACAATGTGTCCCAAGGTAATCATCAGTTGTGCCCTTGACAACACTTCCTGAGACTTTCTATATCTTCTTCCAGATAGATGCCTGAGCCCAAGATCACAGGATGATGACAATCAGGAAGTCCAGAATGCTGACATTAGGACTGGAGTTGCACCGTGAAGGGTGAGAGCTGCAGAAGCTTTTATAACAGTCAGTCAGGGGGTCAGCATGACTGAAGCAAAGTTTCTCAAAACCAAAGTCTCCAACTGTGGGAGAATAGAGAAGAATCGGGTGGGCTGAGACTTACACAAGTGGCCTAATTGGAGCTATAGACTGAACTTTTGATATGTCACCACATGGGGTGTATATGACTTCTGCTCCAGCTGCTAGCCAAATGAGCACATCTTTATATACATTTTTTTTTTAAAGAGCCTAGTGACTTCCATTAGAAGTAAGGACTTTGTAATATATCACAATGTCTAGTGGCTGAGATGAACTAGTCTTGGGCTTTTATAAACAATGTACTAATTTTCAACATCAGTAGAAGGTAATCTAAAGAAATATAAACATGAACAAAAACAAGGAATAAAATCATCCATAAAATTCTTAATGTACTAATGAATAAATGAAAAGTATTCATTAAGTGCTTACTATGTGCCAACTATTGGGCTATGGCTGAGGTTACAAGTACAAAAGAGAGACCATCTACGTTTTTAAGTAGCTTATACTCTAATGGGAGAAAAAACACATACAGAGAAGTAGATACTAAAGGTCACAGGGCCAGTAAATGGAGCCATGGTGGAGTTGATTGGACATGCCCTTTCCTAAGGTCATGTCACTATTGAGGTAATTATCATTTCCACATCAAGAGGTGAAAGAAGATGGGGAAAGGGCATGTTCATAGTGGCAGGGTGGATAATATCAAAAAGATATTGGGGGGCAGCTAGGTGGCACAGTGGATAGAGCACCGGCCTTGGAGTCAGGAGGACCTGAGTTAAAATCTGGCCTCAGACACTTGACACTTACTGGTTGTGTGACCCTGGGCAAGTCATTTAGCCCCAATTGCCTCACCAAAAAAAAAAAACAAAACAACAACAAAAAAGATATTGGGAACAGATAACTGCATAGTATTTGAAGTATGACCTGGGTCCATTTACATGCCTATAGTTGGCTTTGTGCGTTTATACTCACTGACCAATCAGGAAAGCTTGAATTTCCCAGGGCTGAAGTTCCAGAACTGTGTGGGTTATGACCTCTCATGCATCATTTCTGGATACCTAGTGGTCTGGAAGGTACAATGGCAGGACTGATAAAAGATCTAGGGTAATGGATTAGATGGGCTATATCTATCCATATTATACTGAGTTGCTAAGTATACCCAAACCTATAGATTCAAAATTGTAAGATGGAAGAGACATCAAAGATCATCTTATCCAACCCCTTCATTTGCCCAGATAATAAGTGGCAGAGCCATACTTCAAACCTCATTCCACTGACTTTAGATTCAATACTTTTCCATTACCCAAAACTCAATGTTCCCTTCAGAGTGAATTTCTACTATCTTTGGCTTTATTTATTTATTTTTTATTTAAATAAGCTTGTAATCAATGGGCATGTTGTTCGAGTTCTACTAATGTATCACTTCATGGAGGTTTTCTCTTGTTTCTTGTCTCATATTTAACATTTTTTAAATAGAACTATAACATATCATTATATTAACATCTAATCATTTATTCAGTCATCTTCTAAATGATAGATATACATATTGTTTCCAATTGTTTGCAATTTCAAAAGAAACAACTATAAATATATTTATCTGGCATTCCTTTTTTAATTATACTTTAATGATAAAGCTCAAGTAAAGGAACTCTAGAACAAAGGGTAGGATCCATTATTTAACTCACTGCATATTGCCATTTTGCTATCTGAAAATTTTGCTCTGGTCTATAGTCCAACCAATAATGAATTAGAGTTCCTGATGCCTGCTTACCCACAGTATCTCTAGCACTAAATTTTTATAACTTTCACTGCTTTTGCCAACTTAGTAAGTATAAGATGATATTATTCTAAGACTGTCTAGGTTAGCATTTCTCCAATAGAGAGTTATGCATCTTTTCATGTGATTATTAACTATCTGCTTAGCCCACTTCAAAAAACTATTAATGTCCCTAAAGTCTTGTTCCACTAGGGAATATTTATTATATAAATAGATGTGTTAATTCCTTAGATATTCTAGATAGCAGACTTTTATCTGATATATTTATTACAAATATTTTTTCTTTATTTCTTATTTTAGACTTTTATTTTACAAAAATGGGGGGTTTTTGCACTTACAGATTGGATGATGAACTTTATCTTAGAAAACTGGCTTTATTTTTTTATACCAGAGGTTCTCAACTTTTTTGAGTGGGAACCATTTTTTATATTAAAAGTTTCATTACCTTCCTATACTAGTAGTTCTACTATCCATGTCCATTATAGAGAAAATAAGCAATGACAAAAATTCATTATAAATTCAGTAATTCTTTTAAATTGATTTTAAAATTTAATTAATAGAATTTACCTACAAATTTAAAAATCTGAACATACTCTGAATCTGGAAGAAGTCACCTCCACTCCATATTTTCAGTAAGCAGCTCCATCAAGTCTCCATGCAGATCAGCATCAGGTAGGGATGGTATTATTTATAAGCTAAGAACTTGGTTCTGACTGGCCACTTTTATACTTAAAAAAAAAAATTTATACACATGTGTGAAACATTAATTCCATCTATAGAAAATATGATTGCTTATTCTATTGAATCATTCGATGAAATAGGCCTCTTATGAAAACCTCCATGCCCTGCCCTACCCCCTACTTCTGAGGTCCAAAGCCTTCTGCTCCTTAGTATACAGTCAGCTGCTTTCCTTGTTTTTATAGGCTGAATTAGAGGTACACGTTTTATTTATGGCAACATAAGTACAGTGTTATTTTTTTTCCTAATTTGGTGTGTATTTATCTTTGCTTTTGAAAGCTTCTATGCCTAGGATTTTGTAAACAGTGGAAAAATACACCACTTACAGAAGACCTCCCTGACCTTGCGACATACACTAAATATACAAATAGAATATTTTTGGCAGTGTCTACTCATTCCGAAGAACTATGCTGCTTTATAACATCTGCTTGTTGATGTCTTAGGCAGAGTTGTCAATCCTCCTAGCCATCATATTAATAGACTGAGAAATAGCCTTTTTTTTTAGCTGCAACTCCCCCCTACACACACACCAAATATCTTTACAAAGGGTCTTTATAGCTGACAATATATCCTTTCCACCAACAGTAAATACTATCTTGGGTTGGAAAATCCAATAAAACCACAGGCTTTGACCTTGGCAGTGGGTAAAAATAAGCTGTTATTAAAGGGCTTTCATTTTTAAAATTGGGCTGCCAAATTTTCATGTTAAAACTTAATGCATTAGGCTTCTTTAAGTAGCTCAAATATTTTGTAATATCTACCTTCCCATCACTGAATGCTTCTGCCTTTCTGAAATAGTCAACAAGGATGAGTTCTAACCTTTCCTCAGAAAAGTTCTTTCAAATGATTTGAAGTACATTAAAAAAAATATTTGGCCAAAAACCTGTTTAAACCTCAGTTGCACAATTATCTGAATTTTCAAAAATATTTTCCTACTGTAAACTGCTATTTCTTTCTTCCCTAAGGAATAATCCTGAAAAATGTGATTAACACTTACATCAAACAATGCTTTTACTATTTAATATAAATGTGTTAACTGACCCCTGACCTGTATATTTTCTGGAAGAAGTTACATGTACATTCATGGATGTTGAATATTGTGATAGGACTGGCAAGAATCTTCAAAGTGATCTACTTAAAACTCCTTTTACAGGGAGCAGCTAGGTGGTGCAGTAGATAAAGCACCAGCCTTGGATTCAGGAGGGCCTGAGTTCAAATTCGGCCTCAGACACTTGACATTTACTAGCTGTGTGACTCTAGGCAAGTCACTTAACCCTTATTGCCCCCCATAAACAAACAAACAAACAACAACAACAACAAAACACCCCCTTCTTTTACAGATAAGAAAACTAAGGCCCAGGTCCAGAAAGATAAAGTGACTTCCCCTTCACACAGCTAGAACTCCATCTTCTGACTCTTCTACTATGTAGAACTAGATACAAAGCCCAAGTCAATATGACTTTGATCCCATGCCCACAGGATAGTGCTGTATGGGCACTTCCTACATATCTATGCACATTTAGATACATTATCTGACCTTTTTGAGTCTCAAGCTCTTTCTATAGGAGGTGACTTGTGGGGATGTGAGGGTATACCAAATGATTTCTAAGGTCCATTCTACCTCAAAATCAATGATCTAAAGATCTGAAGGTGGAAAGTACTTTGGAAATCAAGTTCACCACTTCCCACTTTACAGAAGGGGAAACTGAGGCCCAGAGACTTGAAGTGATTTTTCTAAAATAAAACACAGGTAGTGTGTATCAGAGGCAGAATTCAAACCCAGGTATTTTAATAAGAAATCCAGTGTTCTTTTCCAAACATTGGACTATGGATGAGGGTTGTTTTTTTTTAGGGTCGGGGGAGGCAGCAAGGGAAAGGAAAATTGTACCTCTAAGGTCTTCCTGCTAAGATTCTGTAGCTCCATGATTTGGAATAAAAAACAGAGAATCGTTATACTCAAGCTGGAAGTGGCTTCAGTAATCATTTTAGTAAAGTCATCATTATTGCTGTTGTCATTATAGAAACCAGAGGCAGCAAGGTATCATGGATAAAGTGCCAGACTTCAATCCAGGAGGACGTTCTGAAGAAGGTGGGAATTGAGCAGTCTTGAAGGAAGCCAAAGAAACCACAGGAGGTGGAATTGAAGAAAGAGCTTTCCAGGTTTGGGGCACAGCCAATGCAAAGGCATGGAGGCAAGATGTGAGACATTATATGTTTGGTACAGCAAGTAATCCAGTGTAGCTTGATCATATAAGGAGTAAAAAGTAGGAAGACTGGAAAGAAGGAAAGAAGCCAGGTTGTGAAGGACTTTCAATGACAGCACAGTGAACAGAATGCTGAGCCTGATGTCAGGAAGATATGAGTTTAAATCTAGCCTCAGACACTTAAAGAGCTATGTTACCCTGGGCAAGTCACTTAATCTCTCTGTCTCAAATTCCTCAATTATAAAATAATGATAATAATACCTCCCATAGTTGTTTTGAGGATCAAGTGAGATAATATTTGTAAATAGCACTTAGCACTGTATCTGATGCGTAGTTGTCACTAGATAGACATTTATTCCCTTCCTCCTATTTGATTGAGGAATAGGGAGTCACTATAATTTATTGAATAGAGAGAGTGACATGGTCAAACCTGTGCTTTAGAAATCACTTTACCAGCAGAGTGGAGGTTAGACTGGAATAGGGAGAGAAGCTTGAGGCAGAGAAACCTGCTAGAAAGCTCTTTAATAATCCCAGTATGAGGTGATTGAAAGCCTAAATTAAGATAGTAACTTTGTGAGATAAGAGATGGGGATGTGTGTGAGAGATATTGGGAAATGAGAAATAAGATTTTCATCTGGAGAAATAGATGATGATGACTACAATATGGACTTCTTGAGTTTATTACAAGAATCAAGTGAGATGATATACATTGAGCACTTTGCAAATTGTAAAGGGCCATATAAGTTATTTTTCTTATTTTAGGGGGAGTAATGACCAAGATAGAAAGAATGGCTGAGGTGTCAAGTTCCCAGAGAGAAGGTGGGAACAGGATCAAGAGCACAAGGAAGGGATTTGGCCATGTCAAGGAGAACCACCTCTCCCCTAGGGACCAGAACAAAGGAGGGGGACACAACAAAAATGGAGAGAGGTTCTGAGGGGTGGCATAAGGGAGGCAAGGCAGTACACAACAGGAGTCTCCTTGGCTCAGTAAAAGAGCTAAGCATACATCTCCATTGTTAATATCTGTTTTGAGATAGATAACCGGAGAACCCTAGAACAAAGTTAGTTTTGTTTTTGCATCTATTAAGGAATCTTGTATGATCTGAACATATGTATGTGAGACAGCATGCTGGAGGACAGCCTTTAATGCTGCATTTCGTTCTTTCAAGTCAAATGCTTTTTTTTATAATCAAAAAACAATAAACCCAGCAGGATCGTTCATTCTCTTTGCCTTGCAGTCAATTGTGTGAGTATAAAGATGTGATCTGCTATAAAAAAAATCATCTGTCAAAGCTTGTCTGTTTTCTTCTTCTATTTTCATCAATATCCCTAATATATGAATAGAACATGCTCATAAAGATTTCGTAAAGACGAAGAAGTAGGTATATGAATTGTTATTTCGAGTTTGGAAGGAAACTGTCAGCTACTTACTAAACTCCATGAGAAAGGAGGTAGAGTGACCTTAAGATGAGGAGATTATAAAATCAGGTCAGAAAATATGTGTCCAGGGGCAGCTAGGTGGGGAAGAGGATAAAGCACCGGCCCTGGATTCAGGAGGACCTGAATTCAAATTTGACCTCAGACACTTGACACTTACTAGCTATGTGACCCTGGGCAAGTTACTTAACCCTCATTGCCCCACCAAAAAAAATGGGTCTCCACTACAAGAGGGACAACAAGAAAGCCAGGGTGCTTGGATCTTAGAGCAAGCCCACAATAGTAAAATGTTAACAAAACTGGAAAGGTAGGGAGAGTCTAGGTGATGAAGGCTTTATACGTTTGATCTTGGTAACAATCCAAAAACACTATAATTGTTACTATTATTATTCTGTATTGTTGTTACCTACTACTAATGAATAATAATATCAGATATTATTATTATGTAACCCTTAAAGTTTTGAAAAATATTCTATATCCATTATCTTCTCTGATCCTCATAACAAACCTGAAAGGTACTATAGGTATCATTAGCACCTTTTTTTTTTTGCAGATGAGAATCTTGTTGTTTCTACCTTTCAATCTCTCATACACTTCCCCTTCTCTCTACTCACACAGCTATAAGCCAAATATGGGTCTTTATCACCTAGATTATTGAAATAGCCTTTTAGTCAGTCTACCTGCCAGAGTAATGCAAACAGAAGGTGCAAACTTCAAATAAAGAAGGGTTGTTGGTTTGTTGAAATAGAGTCGGGAAGTAGGGAGCAAAGAAGATGCCAACTTGCCCTTTTGGCCCTTTATGCCAGGAGGCATGAGAAAGGCATTGAAAAGGGGGTGGCCAAGAAAGACAAGTTTTCTGAAGGAAGCCAGGCAGGGTTCCATGAGCACCTGAAGATGAAGCAAATACGAAAGGAAGGAATCTAGTCTGGAGAGGAGTTCATTAACAAAATATTAGGGGCTCTAGAAATCACAAAAACAGATGGTAAAAAAGGAAGAGGGGAGAAACAGAGGGAAAGGGCTGTGAGAGAGAGGAGAGAAGAGGCAACTAGGGCTTTCACTCTGTCAGGTAGCATCTCTAAAACCACAGGGATTAGAAGGGAAAAGGTGAAAGAATTTGGTGGCAAGTACTGGATAATTAAAATATATAACTAAACAGAAAGGGAGATGCATAGGTGGACAACAATGGAGCCCTTTGAGGTGAAGGAGGTATCCAATCATTTATTAAGACTAACCCATACTTTTCTACCATTTTAAAAAAACCATCCCCTCTGCCTACTTCAAACTGAAATCATTGAGTATTAAGGTGTTCACCTGGTTTGGAGAATCTGTCAAGTATTTCATAGAATTTGTCTCCTTTTCCTTTGCACCAAATGTTGGCGCATAATATTTCATCATGATGGCCTTATTTTTACTTATAAATGACTTCTTATATGACTTTTACTTATAAATTACTTCATGACTTCTATGAGAAAAATAAAGAACTAAGTCTCTCAAAGAATGACATTCCCTCTAGTCAGTAGGTCTTCAATGAAATCAATTCCTTTATTCATTTCTGAATGTCGTGCTTCTCGACATATACTATGATCTTTTATCACAAAAATGTCAATATTAATGTGGTTCCTTTGATTCATGTGGTTCAAAGCAAAGCTCTGACCATGTCACAGCCCTACTCAATAAACTCCATTGGCTCTCTATTGCTTCCTGGATCAAATATAAAATCTGCTGTTTGGCTTTTAAAGAAATCTCAACCTAGCCCCATCGTACCATTCCATTCTTATTGTACCTATAAATAACACTGTGACAATGGCTTCATTCCGTGCCTCACACTCCATCTCCAAATTACACATTTTCATTGGATGTCTCCCATGCCTAGAATTCTTTCCTCTCCTTCCTCTGATTTCTGGCTTCCCTATCTTCCTTTAAGTCTCAACAAAAATCTGACCTTCTACAAGAAGTCTTTCCAAGTTCCCCTTCCCTCTGAGATTATTTCCCATTTATTCTGTCTGTATGTATATACACACACATATACGTATACATATACACACATACACATAATATGCATATAGTTTGTTTGCATGTTCTCCCCTTTAGCTTTTGTTTTATTTTTACTATTGTATTTTTTCAATTATTAAGTATTCATTTTTCATCCTCTACTACCTCCCCCACTCCCCAGAAGGAAAAAAAGAGGAAAGAAAAAAAACAACCCTTGTATCATATAAGTACAGTCAAACAAAAATTTACTCCCACACTGGCCACATCAAGAAATACATTTCTTATTCTTTACATTAGGCCATCATCTCTCTGGCAGAAATTTTCTTTATTGGTAAAAAAAATATTGATAATATTGATGTTACATATAGTCTAGATTGTTCCTCTAGTTCTCGATTTGTTTTCTATCAGTTCATTTAAATTTTCCGTGACTCTTTTAAACTGGCCTTTCATTTCTTGTAGCATAAATAGTCTTCCATTGTGCATTCCACAGGAATAAATGGTAGGGGGATTTCAAAGAGACATAGAAAGACTTATATGAATCATAAGCTTCCTGACGACAGGGAGTCTTTTCCCTTTTCTTTGTATCCACAGTGCTTAGCACACTTTTTGACACATTGTACATTCTTAATAAATGCTTGTTGACCTGGTCAAAACCTTATGTTTAAAGTACCCACAGTTGTATTACTATTTCTAGAAGGTCTAAAATTATGTAAACATTAGCCTGCTTTGCCTCCTTTTTTAGAACTATCACTATGGAAGTATAAAGGGTCTGCATAGTACTAGAGGCCATTTTGTATTGTCTTGTCATTGACCAAAAAAAATCACCTAAAAAGGTCCATCTTCTGGTGATGAGCCCTTCTATATTTAGGAGGCTGTTATTGTATGGTAGGTACAGTCTATCACCAAGAAGCATCTTCAGCTTTGTAGAATATGCCAGAGCTTGTACTCCTTTGGCAAATCTTGGAAGAACTCAGCATCATCTCCTTGTCAGCTACATGCCAGCTGTATGTCACTTCTATCCCACAATAAGGTATTGAAAGAAGGTTTCTGTAGGCAACTTCATAGTTCAAATATATCTTCAAGGTCTATTTTCATGCATTAAGTTTTCCCATCCCCAACCCCATCCAGCTGAGAAGGCTACATTTTTCATTAAAAACTTTCTCAAATAGGGAGAGTTTTTATTCATTCAATCCATCAATCAATAAGCATTCATTAAATGCTTTCAGGCATAGATTCATTGTGAATTTAAAAAATGAATGGGAGACATTAGTTAATGGTTGAATCAGGGCTAGAACCAAGGTCCCCTAATTCCAGCTCTTTGTGTCTCCCACTGGAGCATTCTGCCTTTCATGGTATCTAGCTGTTCTCCATTTGAAGGGTGAAGGCTTATAACAGGATCTAGATGCTACAACCAACAATGAAATCTTCATATTAACCTGGAAACCTGTGAACATGAATTACTGTTTTCAAATAAAACATTATCTATTTTTAGGTTATTGACATTATAAATGCACTGCTAGAGATAATTAAGTTTACAATTTTGTTGTCCTGAAAATGTTCCCAAAGGCAAGCAGTTTATCCTGCAGTTAGATTAATAAGGTGACTATATATATATATATATTTCTTAACTGATCTTAATTCAAAGCTGAACAGCCACCACTGAGTATCCTATGGTTATCTATAGGAGAAAACCAATCTAAGCCTACTTCCTACCCTGTTTTTCTTTAGTGAAAGTGTTAAAGGGATTTTCCTGTGCTGGGATATCCCAAATGATTTTTCTCTAAAGAGCCAACTTCCAGTCTACTAGACAGATAACAGAGCACATCTGCCCCAAATACTCACAACTAATTGTTAATCCTTCAAGCATGAAGTTAATAATATTTACAGTCTGTTAAATACATTCTAAAATTTGTCTTGGTGCAGATTTCAACCATGACACTGTATGGCCAGTTTTGATTACTATCTGCTGGAAATTCAATGCTGTATTAATTAACTTTAAATTGCAATTATCTTTAATAATAAAAGTAGGCATAGGCATTTCAGGTTTACAAAGGGCTTTCTGCTGAGTTGGACAGTATAAGTATCATTATCCCCCATTTTATAAATAAAGAAGCAGAGGCTCAGTGACTTACCCTTGGATATAGGGCTATTCAGTGTTAGAGCCATCATGGGAACCCAGGTCTCTTGATTCCATTTCTAGAGTGTTTTCCATTATACCTCATTGCCTCAGTAAATAAATATTCACCCTAATGTACATTGGCAAAACTGTTTTTTTGTGAATATGGTTTCCAAAACAGTGAATAGAAATAGATATTTTACATTTGTGCCACATAGAGAGAGATAAAAATGTAGAGAGCGAGTAGGTGCTATGTTAAATAGATGGGCGTGTATCCCCTAGACTGTATATCTCATTGAATCCCAACCAAGAAGAGATATCAAGGAGCCATATAGTTCATGCTCTAGCACTCAAATCACCACAAGAAGACACTTTATCATTTTGTTCAGTGAATAAATCTTCTCAAGTTCCCTGATAACATTTATTCCAGTGCCCCACAATCCTTCCAAAGATCTACTTGAAGATATAATAAAAATGTCATTAGTTTCTGTCATTCAGTTTCTATTTTTTAAAATATTTTTTTCACAAGAAGAAACAGAACATCTAATATTAACAGTCTATCTAGTCATAACATTTTAGGTTTGTAAAATGCATCAAAACTCTAAAGGCTATGGGGCAGCTAGGTGGCACAGTGGATAAAGCACCATCCCTGGATTCAGGAGGACCTGAATTCAAATCTGTCCTCAGACACTTGATGTGTACTAGCTGTTTGACCCTGGACAGGTCACTTAACCCTCATTGCCTCACAAAAAAAACAAAAAACAAAAAGAAAGAAAAAAACAAAAAAGAACCCAAAACTCTAAAGGCTAGTGGAAGTATCCTTACCCCCATTTTACAGATGAAAAAAAATTGAAGCTCAGAGTAAGTAACCGATTGGCCCAGGGTAGAGCAGCTAATGTTAGTGTCAAAATACAAACACATCTCTTGATCCTGAGTCAAATGTTTTCCATGGTGAGAATGAGTTGTTATTTAGATGACTCCTTGTTCCTATAGCGGGGAAGAGTGATGTGGATCAGAGAGAGTAGTATAACTATGACAAAAGGTCAACAAGTCTATATGTATAGAGATATATAGATATAACCTATATCAGATTACCTGCTGTCTAGGGGAGGGGGGAGGGAGGGGTGGGAGGGAGAAAAATCTGAAATTGTAAAGCATGTATAAACAAAAGTTGAGAACTATCTTTACATGTAATGGAAAAAATAAAATACCTCATACATTAAAAAAAAAAAAGTCAACAAGTCAACCACACTTAGCCAGTCTTACTAAAGTGTTGACGGAAAGCATGAAACTTTGAAAACTATTCTCAGGTTCATAGGATTCTATGGCTCAGTATTTACTCAAAAGTGCAACTTACAAGCCTCTACCAATACTTGTCTTTTACCAGACCAAATGAAAACAAATTCATACAAACCAAAAAAGGAGAATTCTTCTCCTCCCCACACTCCCAGAGGCACATCCTTCCACAAGTTCCAGACCAGTGTTGTAAAGGACAACACACATCTCTTGCACTACCTCAGGGCAATTTGCAGAAGCAGCCTAGTTGCCAGAGACATGTCAGGAATTGAAAAGTATTTTTTCACCCTTTCCAAATAGCAGGATGCCCAAGAGAGCAAGTAACTGAGGCAGAAGTCAAATAATTCAAAAGAGATACTAGCTTGGCTCAAGTGCATTTGTGGTTTAGAAGTGAAAGAGGAGCAGGAGCAGAGAGTTAAATGTCTGACCCACAGAAGAGTTAAAAAGATAAGGAATATGGGCCCATTTCTCAAGAGAGCTCTGACCATTCCCTTGAGAGGAAAAAACTTACTGCTGAAATTCAGTAAAGAGGAGAAATAGCTCAGTAGATGACACCAGCAACTGTCAAAAAAGAAGAAAAGAAAAAAGAGGAGAGGAGAAAAGAAAAAAAGGAAAAGAAAAGAAAAGAAGCAGCTTATACCAGGACTAAAAAAGCATTCTAATAGATGATATCACCAGAACAAGAAATTATATTAGCATCTTTGAAGGGAATCAGGAAGCAGCAATTTCAGAGAGAAAGAAATATTCAAACAGATATAATTTTAAGAGCATGAGTTTTCCAAACTCCATGTGTTGCCTCAACATTTTTGCCAGAGATGTGTGTTGTCCTTCATAACATTGTTACGAAGATGTGTGTTGCTGCTACTATGTGTGTTGTCCTTCATAACATTGGTCCGGAACTTATGGGAGAATGTGCCCCCAGGTGTGCAAGGAAGAGCAGGATTTTTCTTTGTATTAATATGTTTCCATTTGTTCTGGTACAAGAAAAGCATTATGGGAGCTAATGAGCTGCAGTTTTGAGTATACTGACCCATTGCTTTCAAAGTTTCATGCTTGCTGGGATGACAGGCTATATTCAGTAACACACTAGTGACTGTGCCCTTGTAACTTGAATACTTCAAGAATCCATGTTTTCATTAAAGTGTATTCACTCTATTTATCCATTGATATATATCCATTGATCTTGGCACAAAGTGTCAGAGAGTGTTCTTTCCTCTGTGAGTTATTTTTACCAACTCTTCAGTGACAAACCATCAAATTTAACTAGGCTGGATCTTCATGTCACAGATATTAAAGACTTTTTTGCTTCATCGGATCTGCAAGACCTTGAAAAAAGCTGACATGGCCAGACTCCAATATTATTTCCATGTAAAAATAAAGAAACACTGGTATAGGAATTTAATGGAAAGTATTCCCAGAAATTATTATGCATAAAGTATAAATGAATATACATATAAGAAAAATGTGCTTAATGAATCTTGGTTTGTACTTCTTTTCCTTTTTTATCCATCTTCATCAACCTCACTGTCAAGCAATATGTTGATTAATGTTTCTGATTTCAACAGTACTTTTTTAGTCGTTTTGTTTATAGTCTAGCCATGCAGCAAGATCTTTGCCTCACTTGTGATTTCTGATAGTTTTGTAGGTTACATTTTAATTATGCTAATCTAAAATTTTTGCATTTTAAAAAATTGAAACAGATTGAAATATGCTTTTTTAAAACTTTCCTTATTTAGGGGCAGCTAGGTAGCACAGTGGATAGAGCACCGGCCCTGGATTCAGGAGGACCTGAGTTCAAATCCGGCCTCAGACGCTTAACACTTACTAGCTGTGTGACCCTGGGCAAGTCACTTAACCCCAATTGTCCCACCCAAAAAAGAAAACCTTTCCTTATTTTTCTTGTTTTTGGTCTGTTTTCTTTTTCAATATGGCTAACATGGAAATATGTTTTACATGACTGCTCATGTATAACCTATAGCAAATTGTTTGCCTTCTGGAGAAGTAAGAGGACGGGGAGAGAATATGGAATTCAAAATTGTTTTAATGAATGTTAAAATGTTTATATGTAATTGAGAAAAATAAATAAAAATAATTTTAAAAAATTGAAGTTCTCATTCCACCCTCTTTCCTATTTTCTTGTCTACTCAAATTTCTCAGCTTGCTTTCTGGTCTGCAACTACTTTGTCTTAGTCCAGTGTGGTGAAAAGCACATTATAATTGGAGGGCCTATTAATGAGTCTGCCATATCCTAAACCTGCTAAAGGATGGTAGTCTTGAGATGTTTCTATGCACTAGGCATTAGAGCATCTGACCTGGTGAATCCTATTAAAGAATGAGTTTTCCAAGCTCCATTTGTTGCCTTGACATTTTTGCTAGAGATGTGTGTTGTCCTTCACATTGGTCTGTAACTTGTGGGAGAATGTGTCCCTGGGTGTGCAAGAAAAATCAAAATTTACTTTTTTGGTTTGTTTGTATTAATAAGTTTTTATTTGGTCTGGCAAAAGAAAAACATTGGCGGAGTCTTATATACTGCAGTTTTGAGTAAATATTGACCCATGGAATGCTATGAACTTGAGTATAGCTTTCAAAGTTTCATATTTGCAGGGATAATTATCTAATGACAATTATCAAGGACATGGACTTTAGGGAGAAATTTATAGCTTAATACAAAAAAATCTATTAATAATGACTATTAAAATAAACTCTAACAAAAATCTTTAAAGTATGACAATTATTTTGATGGCAAAAAAGTATGGATAAATCTCTTTGAGCCAGTTTATACTTCCTTGACACAAGATCACATGCATTTTCCAACTCCTAAAAGAAAGAGGAGAGGAGAGGACTGGAGAGGACTCTTGGCTATTCCTTTGCCTTCAAGGAGAAAGCCTTCTATTAAATACTGCCCACAGAGAAAAGGAGAAGTCACCTGCAAATATTATTCCATTCTCCAAAGGAGAAGAGGCAGAAGAGCAGGAGAGAGGAAGGAGCTACAACCTAAGACTTCTATTTTTCCATCAGTCACATAGAGAAAAAGAGAATGAGAGAAGTTCCTGCTCCGCTAGACGTAAAGAAATTAAAGCTGAGAAACAAACCAGAAGTACATGCTTCTGTTCTATTCATGATCCTTGTCATATTCTTTCTTTTTAGGATCCCTCTTGAAAGCATTTTATGTTTTACATTCCAAACTATGCCACACCAGAAGGTTAGTAAAGGTTTTCTAAGAGCAGTCAGTTTTTAATTAAATAGGTCATAATAGGAGAGCCAGTTCTTCAATCCAGTCAATATTACTTCCTGATATCCTTTTTTTTTTTTTGGCAGGGGGGGGGGAATGGAGCTGAGTGGCAAAAGGGTGATAAATTATGTACCAACATCCCCATTTCCAAACAGCTAGAAGTCACTTGTGTATTTGCTGGGAATTACAATACTGTCAAGAATAGTTAGGCTGCCAAGCTCCTGTAATCAACTAGGTTCAAATCTCAGCTCTGCTATTTATTACCTGTGTGACATTATGTTCCTCCTGCTCTTCTCAACCAACTATTCTTTCTTGACAATGTTCTGAGCATATGATCATGTAATGCATTAGTGTCACACTTGGGACCACGGATTGGAAAAACCAGTACAAGCTTATAGCTACCCTAGTTCAAAGTAGATGGTAGATCAAGAATCCAAGCTTACTAAAGGTAGCATATCTTAAAGAATTACATTTTAATAGTGCCTTACAGTTTTTTTAAAAAAAGGTCCTTTCATATACCTTGTTATATTTAACCAACAGTCCAGAGAAGTAGGAGGTAAAAGTATCATCCCCATTAGATAAGGAAATTAAGGTTCATTGAGGTAAAGTCATAAGCCTAGGGCCATATAGCTAGTTAACTGGAGGATCCAAAACAAAAACTGCTAAGCCTTCTCCCACACTTTGCTGCTCCTACAACATAAAAGGGGCTAAATAAATACATATTTAAATTAATTTAAGATAATAAAATAGATTCATAAATTCTCTGGGTTTGGCCCTTTCTATTTTATTTTTTTTGGTTTTGTTTCTATGAAAGTCAATAATGCACAGAGCTAGCTGGAATCGGACCATAAAAGATCATGACCTTTTGCACCCATATTGTTCAGTTCTCTCATTACTTTTCAATCCTACATCCTGGCATTTGTAGTTTCACCTATTAAGGTCTAGTAAGCCAGGACACTAAATCCAACTCATAATACTTTTCCCCAAGACTGCTTGACTTACTTTCACTTGTGATTTCAGTCAGGATTTCACTGAAGATCTCCAGAGGAGAAAGGTAAATAAGGGATGTGCATTTCTCTGGCAGAAAGAAAAGAGCTTTTAAACAGAATGACCCACAGTGATTAGAATTACAAGCAAGACTTTTTCTAAGTGAGATTCCAGTGACAAGTTGAGAGAACAGGAAAAATAATGAGATATACCAGCATTTAGTGGGAATGACTTAGAGACCTAAGGGTAATTCAGGAGGAAATAATAAATTGTATATTCTAATAATCACTGCTTTTCATGGTTAGGGTTCCTGATTCTCATTGAGAATAGCTTCACTCAGTGTGTTTATCTTGTCCATGTGTTCTCCAAAAGGAAGGATTCTACAATGGAAAGAGCACAAGACTTTGGCAAGACGGGTTTCTAGTTTTGACACACTTCCTAACTTGCTTGGCACTTTAGACTTTACCTATGAAATCTCTCAATGATCTTAACCCCAGGTGGGAAAAGTATGATTTTCTGCCTGTTTGACTGTGGTTAACTCACTTAACTTCCCTGGGCCTTGGTTTACATATCTGAAAAATGAAAAGATTGAACTAGAGACCCCTAAGATTTCTTCCAGGTCCAACTATATGATTCTGTGATCTTATGTCATGTTTCTAGACTTAATCCCTTTCAGAAATGCTGCATTCCAGCTAATTCAGATTACTACTGGTTTTCCCAAACTGACCCCTCAAAATTCTACTTCTGTATACTTCCACAGGCTATCCCCTACATTCAGAATATACTTCCTGAATCTCTCAGAATAATTACTTCCTTCAAGGCATTGTTCAGATACCACCAAAGCTTTACCGGATCTGCTCACTTGTTAATGTTCTCTCCCTCTTCAATTTTCTGATTTATTTGTGTCCATGGGACCATAGGATCATAGATGAAAGAAATGCTGTAGATGTAATTTCCCTAGATTTGGTGGGGGAGGGGAGGAATGTGTGACTGAGTCTCTCACGTTATTGATAGATAGAGAATTAACTGTGCAATATTATGTAATGAAAACTGATTGAATATATGGACCCAAAGAGTAGTAATTAATGGTTCAGTGTCCATTTTGAAGAAGATCTCTAATGGAGTGTCCCTATGATATGTCCTTGACCCTATGTTGTTTAATGTCTTATAAATGACAATGTCATGGATTGCATAATTGGGATAGCTTGTGTGTTAGATCCAAAGAGATCTTGACATAGTAAACATGGAGCAGAATCTAATAAGATTCAGTTTTAAGAAGAATAAATGTAAAGTGTTACATCTGGATTCAAGATATCAGCTTTATAAGTATGAGATGGAAGGGATCGATAGCATTTCATCAGGAAAAGAGCAGGAAGTTTTAGAGGACTAAAGGCTCAGTGTCAATGAACAATATGACACAAATAGTCAAAAATATCCTTGAATCTTAGGTTCCATTGAGAGACTTAGTGTCCAGAATAAGAGAAGAGAGAGTCCCACAGTACTCTACCTTCTTCAGACTCCAGGCACCCATTTTACTGTGTTCAGTTCTGGGTGCCACATTTTAGAAGGAAAATGATGAACTGGAAAGTGTACAGAGAAAGGCAATCATGATATTGAAGGGCCTGAAGATCATGACATATCAATTGAAGAAAATTAGGATGTTTGCCATGAAGAAGAAAATAACTTGGGGATATAACAGCTGTCTTCAAGTACCTGACACACAGTCATGTGGAAGAGGCCTAACACTTGCTGTTTGGTCCCAGAGTGCAGAACTTGAACAAGTCATTTATACTCTCAAGATTTCTATGAAATGAGGCAGTTGGATGAAATGATTTCTGATGTCCCTTTTTGAATTAATAAACCTGTGATCTAAACCTCAAGAAACTTATTTTCCTCTAATTCACCAAGAAAAGTTATATAGAATTCAAAGCATCTTGCCTCCTAGAAAATGCTAAAGAAACAATCATCAATCCTTACTCTCCAATTTTCTATTTTTCTAGGTTGAATGGTGACACTGTATTTAGGATAATTATGTTTAGAACTGGAAAAGACCCCAGAGCTCCTCTAGTTTAACCATCTCATTTTACATAACATAAAAAAGAGACTTAGAGAAGTTAAATGATTTGTCCAAGGTAGTCAGTAGGAGAGACTCGATATGAATCCAGTACCCATGATTCCCAATCTAGTGTTCTTTCCATATACCACAATCCCTCTAATTTTCCTATTTTTATTTCATTGCAACATATTTTAACATGTAAGCAGTTTTCTTTTTAGAAATATTTTAATGAACTTAATAACTACCAACAAAAACAAAGTATATGAAGGTTCTAGGATTTTCCCAGTGAACGGAGCTCCCAATGAAGGAACTTTCTTCACCACTACAAGTGGCAGCTAATAAATTACTTAGTAGGTGAGTCCTAGGGAATTGTTCAAGGAATATGGATATTAAGAGACATTTCCAGAATCACAAAGTTTCTATAAAAGGCAAGATTTGAAATCAGGTCTTACTGATTCCATGCCCAGAATTCTGTCAACTAGGCTATACTAACTCCATGAATACTCACACATACAAAATAAGAAATAAAATAATATGTAAAACTCTTACAATTAACAAAGTAGAACCAAATGAATTTCCATATAAGAACATTTATTTGTTCCATGTCCCTTTCCAAGTCTATTCAAATTCTGTTACTTTGGGCTTTAAAAAAATAGTTATAGTCAGTGTGCTTCTTCTGATATTACTTTGCATCATTTCTGATATTTTTAGAATCGAACCTCTGCATTGGAATCACTTGGAGAAAGGGCAAGATAGTTTTGTGAGTCTTACTGTATATTGTCATATTGCTCTCCAAAACATTGGTATCAATCAATTTCAGGGAACTAGACATGCTAAAGAATTCTTGTAGTCATATCAAGAATTCATTAGTATGTCTGGTTCCCTGAAATGCAATCAACATATATATGTATATAGATATCTACTAATTTAAACATTTTAGTGAATAAAAGGTATTATCTTAAAATTGTCTTAATTTACATGACTGATTATTCATGAATATGA
Source organism: Dromiciops gliroides (assembly GCF_019393635.1). Classification (NCBI taxonomy): domain Eukaryota; kingdom Metazoa; phylum Chordata; class Mammalia; order Microbiotheria; family Microbiotheriidae; genus Dromiciops; species Dromiciops gliroides. Next base: position 72,109,572 of record NC_057866.1, read on the forward strand.
GCATTTTCATATTGTTATTAACAAATTGTGTTTCCTCTCTTAAAAAGTGTCTATTCATATACTTTGACCATTGCTCCAGTCTTATAGATATGTATCTATCAGATTATTACAGGTATTGAATGGTATCATCTTACTTAATTTATTTAGTGCAAATACTTTCCCCAATCCTTTCTTTTTTAATTTTAGAGTTATTAATTTTGTTATAAAAATCTGTTTGTCTTTTCATAACCAAACTCATCAATTTTGTTTTCCTTTTTATCTTTTGTTTGACTGCTCCTTATTTTATAGTTAAGACAAATATATGGGGTTTTATATATTTGGTATTATGTTTTTATTACTGATTCAGTTATAGTTTATTTTGGTGTATGATATGTGGTATGAACCCCAATATATTTTTCACCATGTCTCCCAACAGTTTTTTATTAAATGATACTATCACATACTATGGGTTTTTTAAATAGTTTTTTTCTAATGACCTCTTAAACTTACTCAGTTCAATTTCTCAATTCTCTCTTCTGTTGCACTGATATATTTCTCAATTTTTTTCCACTTCCAGATACTTTTTATAATTATTATTGTGGAATAAATTTATAAACATGGTAGGGCATGTTCCCAGGTAGTACTTCACCAGGTTTTTATTTTTTCATAAGCTTTGTTCATATCTACATTTTATATGAATTTATCTACTTATACAAAGTAGCGTATTGGTATATACTGGTGTGCTAAATCTGTGATTTAATTGGGATAATATTTAATCATATTTTCTTAACCTAATCACAAGGAGAGTATGCCCCTCCATGGGTTCTTCAAAGGTTGTATCAGTCATTTAGAAGCTGTGCCCCAATATTTGATATGTTTTGTCTTTATGTTAGAAGATATTTCTTTTTCTAATAATTTTCCTATTTCTTTTGACTAATATGTAGAAATGCAAATGATTTTCTGGGTTTGTCTTATAGCCTGATACTTTACTAAAGTCATCATCTTATTGTTTTTGTTGACAGTATTGAGTTTTCTATGTATACAACTGTAATCTACGAACAAACATTTTAACTTCTTTATTGCCATTGTTTATTCCTTTAATTTTGTTTTTATATGTTATTTCCACTGTCTAGATTTCCATAAGTATATTAACATTGTTTTCAATTTCAAGAACATGTGTTACATGGAGGACATTTTCCTTAGGAAGGCTTTTGGTTATCTCAAACTTATAAGAGCTATCACTCTCTGCCTGGCAGTATGGCCCCTTTCTGACTTTGTCTCTTTTACCTTTTCCCTACTCTTGCCTGGTGTTTTCCTGTCTTTGATTCTATGATCCTTGGTGTGGTCATCATCAATAGGAAACAACAGCTTTGTACACAGTAAGCACTTATATGGCTGATAGATGGATGACTAAGTGAAAGAATGCTCCAATAATTTTGGTTTCACAAAATAAAGATATAATGATCCACCTTTTTACAAGCCTACTAAAAATCCAGTTTGTTCAGGTATATACACTGAGGAAAACAGCTGTCATCCGAAAACTGTTGGGTAATGAATATCTATTGGGTATCTTTCACAACTTTTCAGAAACAAGTTTTATTTTTCTCAACATGATATTTACCTATGAAAGTTATTTCTGTGTATATCTTATCTTACCTTATAGACTGTAAGATTCTTGAGGGCAAGAACTGTCTTGTATTCTTTGTAGCTCCCACAGACCTAACACTTAGCATGTTATCTTGCATAGTAGATACTCAAAAAAATACTTATTGGATGGATGGATGGATGGATGGATGGATGGATGGATGGATGGATGGATGGATGGATGGATGGATGGATGAATATCAGAAGAAACAAAGAAACTACCATGTGGCTTAGTCTTCCCCCAGTCCCTTGAGTTCCTCATCACCTCTCCCACCATTTTCTATTTTAGTCCACTTGAGTAGCCTCTCTTGTACTTCTGGTTCAGAAGATTGAGGAAGGGAGATATTAGGAAGGCATTTCATTTTTTAATTTTCTGCCTGGATGCCTTAGTTGTTATTAAGATATTGTCAAAGGAAAAGCATTTGGAAGAAGAGAAACCAGAATGATTAAGTTCGATTAAGAGTGACTTGTGAGAAAAAGATTAAAAGACTCAAGGGGAAGCCAAGATTAAGGTTGGGGGTCATCGAAAAAGATCACAGATACCCAGACAGGAGAGGTGACAAGTTATTGGACATGACATAAAACCTTTTCTGTTTACAAAATATTTTACTCAGGCTACCAGCAGGCATTTTCTAAGTGCCTACTATGTGACCAGCATCCTAATATTAGAGATTTGCTCAACAATCTAGTGAGTTAGGTCAATATTATCTTCCTTCTTTGATGTGTGTGGAAAATAAGACATGAAACTCTGTCAGCCTTACACCTTTGAAACTGAGATTGTCAATGGCTCCCAAGTTGTCACATATCCCCTTGTAGTGATGTTCTATTTTTAGAAATCCTTTAAGTGTTTGTGTTGAAGGATTGATGATCCTTATGTCTGTTACAACCTACTTTGCAGTTGAGTTCAGTAAATGCTTTTTCCTTCTCTTAAAATGTGCCTTTTTCTGCTTAGCAAACCTTCTGGAGTTCTGACAAAAATTCTGTCTTAAATAGTCATTTTTCTCCCTTTGCTTGAGAGCAATGGGAAAGTTGGGGGTGGGAGAGAAGGGAGATAGGGATAGAGGAAGATCTCATAACAGCATTCCTTACGTTGTCCTTCATGAAAACTGACTTTGCCCTTAGCTACAAAAAACACAGTGACTATTTTTATATGCCTTCTTGCAGAAAGATTAAGCCATGCAGTCTGTTTCTAAGAAATGTGGGAAAGAAGAAAACTCACATTTATTATTCACCTACTATGTGCCAGACAGTGTGCTAAATACTTTATAAATATTGCCTCATTTGATCCTCATAGAAAGGTAGGTGCTGTTTTTACCTCTGTTTTACAATTGAGACAAACAGATCTTAAGCAACTTGCCCAGGGTCACATACCTAGTAAGTATCTGAGGTCTGATTTGGATTTAGGTCTTCTTGACTCCAGGACCAATACTCTATACACTGTGCCATCTAGATGCCTAGGGATATATCAATAATTTAGGTCCTACTATAGTCTTCCTTTCCCAGTGTGAGAAAAAATGGGAATATTTTAAAGTGGCCAACAAGAAAAGTCCTTAGAGTAGGTTAGTTTATTTATTATTTTCCCCAGTCATGGTGGGGGGGGGGGTACCAAAAATGGTTCATGAACCAAAAAGTTCACAAACCACAGATCTAAACAAGGACAATTTAAATTTCATTATCCTCTCAGGGTTTTGTCAAAGTGGACCAACCAATAAACCAACAATGCATAGGTATTCATGGAACATCTATTATATACCTAACTTTGTATTAAAGTCCTATAATGGACATAACAAATGTACAGCAATATGGATGAGGACCTCATCAATTGAATCAAAACTGGAAGAATAGTTAAAATGAGAGAGAACATATAGTGAGGGAAATATCACATTCTATAATATCAGAATTACCTACTAGCAACCTCTGACCATATTGAAGTATATGAAGGACAGGGGGAAAAAGAGAAGGAATAGAAGAAATAATTTTTTTCTGTTTTCTATTTCTTTTTCTACTTTCTGCATACTTGACAACCCCCTTCCCACCCTCTCCCCCACAAGGCATTTAGAAATTACAAGTCTCATGAGTAAAGTAATCTTGTATTGCAATATGTAAAGACCTGGACTTGATGTAATATTAGAAGACCTGAGTTCAAATTCTGCCTCTATCAATGACTAGTTATTGAATTTAAGTCATTTAACCTTCTTTCGACCTATTTGCTCTTCTGAAAATGAAGGTGGTAATACAATTCCTACTTGTAGTCACAGGATTTTGTGACATTTAAATGAGATCACTCATTTTAAGAAATGCCAAGTCCTAGACAAATATAAGATGATATTATAAGAAAATATATGGTATGTTACATGAAACAATTGTGCTTTTAAAAAAGGAAATGTTCAATGTATCTCTCTTTATAATATTTTATTGATATCCTTTTTAAACATCATAGTCATTTCCCAGTTATCCTCCCACCTTCACCCTCCCACCCTGTTCTCACTAGGACTCTGATACAACAAAGAAGATTAGCTACACAGAAGAAATGAACATGCTATCTAATAATGGTATGCCTCACTCTGTACCTACTGTTGTCCACTCTTCCTCTCCTAAAAGGAGAGGGGCATGTTTCACCAACAGTTCAATGAAATCATGATTAGTCACTATATTTATCCAAGTCTTGATGCTTTTCAAATCCTGTTTACATCATTGTAATCTCCTAATGAATCTTTTACATTTCTAAATTTAATGACACTTACTGTCCTATGATTATCATAAAGTCAATGAATAAATTCCTGAATATGAAGGAGAAGCTCTTTAGTGAGAAAGAGAGAGTTCCCAAGGATAACTGTTGGGTTGCTCTGTGAGAATAACCCTATTCAAAAAGAAGTCTGTTTTTAATTGGAGAATGTTATGGAGACCAAATGGCCAAACTAGTGACATAGGCCCAGGCAAGAATTAGCTTTGCTACGTAGACTCAAAGTTGGATAATGTATCTGATGGCTTAAGGGAAGTTATGAAGGATGCTCTTCCATTTCCTTCCATAATGCTTAATTTAAAATGGGGAGGGGGGAGGAATTATATTCTAAGGATTGATGATAAGACTTTCTTAGGAATGATTTAAGTGAGGAAGAGGGAAAATATCATCACTAGGGTGGATTAATAGGCATTGTAGGAGGGGTTGCTGATGCAAGAACTGAGTGATAAACAGTTTCTACCTCAAAGAAATTACATTTTACTTAAGGGATACAACTTCAGACAAATAATTACAGGCAGCTGGTGGCTTAATGCACTGAGTACTAGGCCTGGAGTCATAAGTCCTGAGTTCAAATTCAGCCTCCAATACTTATGAGTTGTGTGACTGTGTGCAGCAGTTTCCTTTATTGAAAAATGAGGATGATATTGGCACCTACCTCCCAGGGTTGTTTTAAGTTTCAAATGAGGTAATATTTCTAAAAAGTGTTTAGCACAGTGCCTAGCATACTATTAGTAGATGCTTGGTCCCTTCCCCCACAATTAAATACAGTATAATTTGAGGGAGAAAAAAAAAGCCTCAACACCTAACAAACGACTTCTTTAGGTAGCACCAGGATTGAGGCTTGAAAAAAAATAAGGATTGAGAGGGGTGAGGAGGGAGTGCATTTGAAGCATGTGGAATGGCCTGAGCAAAGGCAGGGAGGTAGAAGATGGAATGTTTAGTTTGAGAGACAGCAAAAAGGGCAATTTGTCTCGACCACAGAGCCCATGAATGGAAGGAATGGAAAACAAGACTGGAGAGGTAGGTTGGTGCTGGTCCATGAAAGGTTTTTTTTTTTTTATTTTTATTGAACTCTTTTATTTTTACCTCAATTTAATTTTAAATGTATTTCTTACCTTTCAATTACCCAGCGAGTCTTATTTTGTTTTTATTTTATTTTATTTTTAGTTTATGGAATAACATGAGCACTTCCATAACAGTATAATAAAAAAGATGATTGTACATGAAACTGCAAATCTACTATGCACAACTTGCTATTCCATTCAAATATACAACAAAATTATCATGTAAATTTCTTTTTTCCCTTTTTTCCTTCCCTCCCCTCCTGCCCTTCCAAGAGATGGCTACCATTAGACACAAATAGTCATATATATATATATATATATATATATATATATAAAATTATTCTATACATACTTCTATTTATCAATTCTTTCTCTTGATGCAGATAGCATCTTTCTTCATATGTCTTTTATATTTAATTTGGGTATTTACAAAAGACAAAAATAACTCATTTGCTTAAAGCTGTTCTTAAAACAATATTGCTAAATAAATAAATAAAAACAATATTGCTGTTACTGTATACTATGTTCTCTTGGTTCTGTTCATTTCTCTCTTTAGTATTTCATGCAAGTCTTTCCACATTTTTCTAAAATTATTGAGCTCATCATTTCTTATAACACACTCATATATCACAATATATTCAGCTATTATTCAATTGATATCCCTGCCACTTCTAGTTCTTTGCCACCACAAAGAGAGCTGCTGGGGCAGCTAGGTAGCACAGTGGATAGAGCACTGGCCCTGGAGTCAGGAGTACCTGAGTTCAAATCTGGCCTCAGACACTTAACACTTACTAGCTGTGTGAGCCTGGGCAAGTCACTTAACCCCAATTGCCTCACTAAAAAAAGAGAGAGAGAGAGCTACTACAAACATTTTAGAATATATAGGTTCTTTTCCTTTTTCCCTAGTTATCTCTGTAAATAAAAGACCAAGTAGAGGTATTGGTAGGTCAAAGGGTAGTTTGATAACTCTTTGGGCATAATTACAAATTGCTCTTCAAATGATTGGATCATTTTACAATTCCACCAACAATGAATTAGCATCCCAATTTTTCTCTACAAAAATGTCACTTCGGGGCAGCTAGGTGGCGCAGTGGATAGAGTACCGGCCCTGGAGTCAGGAGTACCTGAGTTCAAATCCGGCCTCAGACACTTAACACTTACTAGCTGTGTGACCCTGGGCAAGTCACTTAACCCCAATTGCCTCACTAAAAAAAAAAAAAAAAAAAAAAAAAAAAAAAACTAAAAATGTCACTTCCTCTTCAACATTTGTCACTTTCCCCTTCTATCATTTTAAGCCAGTCTGATAGGTGTAAAATTATATCTCAAGGTTTTAAATTCCCAGATAAAGAATTATATTTTATTCTAGAAGTGATAGGGAGCCACTGAAGAGTCTTGAGCAGGGGAGTGATTTGAGCAAACCAGGAGTTTGGAAATATGAATTTAGAATCAGTGTGAGAATGGACTAGAATAGGAAAGAAACTGGTTTCAGAGAATCCCATTCTGAGGCCATTGTCATAGCCCAAGCAAGAGGTGGTGAAAGCCTGAAAAAAGGTTGTGAGCACATGAGTGGAGAGTTGCAGGAAGAATACAAGCAATGTTAGAGATAGCATTAATAAGACTTGAAGCTGCAATTTGTAGTTTCACATAAAATCCTCTTTTACTGTTCCATTTTGTATATGGAGATGCTGATTTTTGGTGCTTGCTAAATTCAGGATAAAAGAAAATTTAAAAATAAAATTTGTCACCCAGAAGGAGGGGGTAGGGGGTTGAGCATGACTTGATATCTTATTAAATATTTCAGGAAAGGTAGTGGGGAGTGTCAGGGATAGGAGTGAGTTGATTATGACTCTAATGTTGCAAACCCATGTGACTAAAAGAATGATGGTGCCCTCAAAAGGGAGAGGGGGCTTGGAGGAGGGACAGACTTCAGGAAAGATAACGTATTCTGTTTTGGACAAGCTGAGTTTGAAATGCCTACAGGGCAGAGGTGTCTAGCATGCAGCTGTGGAGTCAACATTTATAATGGCTAGCAGCCCAAGTTTTCCAGAACAGATAAAAGAAAACAATGAAAGAATTTTCATCTTATTAATCTCTTAAAGAAGAGCCAGAGTCGGACTAGTGTATTAGTCTCAGGGGTTAAAATACTGAATTACGAGCTATAGTATGGCAACACAGCAACAGATGTGATCTCCAGCATGCTAATAAAAATGACAGTTATTAAAGAATAGATGTATCCTTAAGTAGTTTGTATTGTGTTTACTGTCCTCCCTGCCACCTGCCCAATTTTTCACCAGTCCAGTCCTGCACATTATATATCCTTTCTCAGTTAGGTTTCCCCAGAGGATATTCTGAACATACACCATTCTCTGGGTAGCGCAGAGTATGACTGTGAATTTCAAATTCCAAATTTAGCCACCTTTCTTTTACCATATATGGGCACGACTGAGCATCAGGAATCTGGCTGACAGTAGGAGGCTTTAGCAAGCATTTAAGCACAGCCAGTCAGTCCTGATGTTCCTGGATACAGTAAAAACAATTACTGGTTTTTATCAGGCCTTTGCCACGGATGTCCCACTTACTTGTGGAAGGAAGAAGATGTGCTTTGAACTCAAAATACTAAAACAGTAATAAATCAAGGTTTTCCCCTGAAAAGAAGTCAGCCATCTGAGGAGAATCGATTTAAAAAACATGAGTCTTATGAACACAAATATCACCCATTTTATGGTACTTTACAGTAATAATAAAACTCATTTGTATAGCACTTTAAGATTTGTAAAAACACTTTTCTCACAGTAGCTCTCTGAGATAGGTAGTACAAGTAACAATAATGATTGTTGTTGTTGTTGTTATAGTTAGCATTTATATAGCACTTACCATGTACCAGGTAAAAGCACTTTACAAATATTGTCTCATTTAATCCTCAAAACAACCCTGGGAGATAGGTGTTATTATTATCCCTAGTTTATAGTTGAGGAAACTGAGGCAAACAGGTTTAAATTACTTTCCCAAGGTCATACAACTTCTAAGTGTCTGAGGTTGGATTGACTTCTTGTCTTATTGGGTGTCTTTCTGACTCAAGGCCCACCACAAGATTTAGCTCCCCAAGTAACATTACTGCCATTTTGCAAATAGGAAAACTGAGACTCAAAGAAGTTAAATAACCTCTTCTCAGCAATACAATAATCCAAGAGAATTCCAGTGCTTTCTACATCCAGAAAAAAGAACTGTGGAATCTGGATGCAGATTGAACCATACAGTTTCTACTTTTTTTTCTTTTTGAGGTTTTTCCCTTTTGTTCTGATTCTTCTTTCACAACAGGACTAATGTAGAAATATGTTTAATGTGATTGCACGTATATAACCTATATCAGATTGCTTGCTGTCTTGAGGAGAGGGGAGGGAAGGGAGAGAAGGAGAAAAATTTGAAACTAGAACTATTATAAAAGCAAATGTTGAAAACTATCTCTACATGTAATTGGAAATAATACAATACTTTTAGAATTGAAAAGAAAATAAAAAAGTTCAATAACCACCATTAAGTGTTAAAGAGAAATCCAGCTATCGGGACTCCAAGTTTACTTCCTCTATCCCCTATCCACTACCTGAAAAGCACTTCGCCCTCACAACAGGAGGCAATATACACAGTGAAACTTTTCCACTCTATACTTGTGAAGCTAATTTGTTGAACCCAATGTAAGACTTTATATTTAAATGAATTGTCAGGTTTTCACAGACTCTCCTTTCTAGTAGTGTTGTTCAGTCGTTTTAGTCATGTCTGACTCTTCATGATTCCATATGGAGTTTTCCTGGCAAAGATACTGGAGTGGTTTGTCATTTCCTTCTCCAGCTCATTTTACAGATGAGGAAAGGGAGGCAATGGAGGTTACGTGACTTGCCCAAGATCACACAGCCAGTTAGTGTCTAAAGCAAGATTTCAACTCACATCTTCCTGACTCTAGGCCCTGTGCTCTATCCACTGTGCCATCTAGCTGCCCTCCTTTCTACAGAGTTGACACCTAATGTTAGGGGTACAAAGCAAACATATAAAAGACAACTGGATTGGGGGGGGCAGGGCAATGAGGGTTAAGTGACTTGCCTGGGTTCACACAGCTAGTAAGTGTCAAGTGTCTGAGGCCATATTTGAACTCAGGTCCTCCTAAATCCAGGGCCAGTGCTTTATCCACTGTGCCACCTAGCTGCCCCCAAAACAACTAGATTGAGACAATACCAAGACAGCACAACTCCCCTCCCTGCACCCAAGTACCTTTCCAGCAAGTCATTCCACCAATAAAAAATATATAATATGTATGGAATTACAGACAGTAGGTCACCCTTATATCTGTTGGCTTTGTTCTTCTCTCCCTGACAAAGACTTCCCTAAATCAGTTCCTCTCTTAACCTAAATATGGTGAAAATCAACAACCATGCATCCAGTTTCCTCCAAAAATTACCTTGCATTTATTTTGTATTTATTATCTTTTCTGATTGATCATAAGTTCTTTCAGGTCAGGAAAGTTCCATTTTTATTCTTGTATCCCTAGTGCAATACCAACTCTACTAGGCTTGTGCTAAATGCTTCTTGATTAATTAATATTAATTGTCTTCCCTTCTCTTTAACATCAGTAAATTCCACTTCTAAGCCCTGGAAATGACAGGACACCTGCTAATGAAGCTACTTCCCTGGCTCACTTCCCTTCCATTTACAATAGCTCCACTTAGGCCCCATCCCCCATCTACCTTGGGGAATGTAATTGATGTAATTGATTCTCTAGATTCCCCAAATGAAATCTCCTAACAAGGTGAGAAGGAGGAAAAGAGGAAGGAGAATGGATATTGGAACCCCTTCCACCAATCCCCAGGTATACCTATAAGTACAGTTCTTTGGATCACAATTCTTCCAAAATCCCATATGTCACACCCCTCTCATGATCCTAACAACACAAGCATGGGTCACCCATCCTACTGTTGCAGATATTGAGAGTAACACACTAGCTTGAGGTCTAAGAAAGAATGGCCAAACCATCAAGTTACAAGGTAGAGCCTATTGATCATGGGTCACAGGATTCAATCACTGAAAAATAGTAAAGGAGACTGAATATCTATTGTCTAAAGCTTGAGAATACCTAAGGATAGGAAATTGTTTATGATCCAATCAAACCTGGCCTCCTGGATCTAATAGGGCTTTCAATCTTTATCAGTTCCCTTGGGTTTTTCCCCAGGTCTTGTATCTGCCACACTGAATGGTTCAGAGGTTCCCATTTTCAATCAATAAATCATCAAGGCTAGCATTCATTGTTAGTAGTACATCTGTTAGGCAAACGAGTGGATGGGGCCCATGAGTTATCTAAAAAGGTGAATTTTCAGGGGTGGAGGACATCAAGATATTCTTAGCAAACTCTACAGTGAGAAGGATCTGGATAGGGCCCTGCTGTAGTTGTACTGTTTTCCCAGTTGAAAAATGAATGACAATTTGACTGTGGAGCAAGAAGGCAGCATCTGTGGCAGATATTCCTAATGAGAACATCAGGCTTTTGTTTATTCTGAACTTACCTTCAGGCAATAGATAAAAACCAGGAAAGCCCAGGTCCTCTAACTAGGGAGCTTGGTGTTCTGGCTAGGTCTTGAGGCTGTCTGTGGCAGTTGAGCTGCATGGTTTTAAGCTCTTAAAAGTCATATAACTTGAGTAGCTTCCCTTACATGTCTGTATCTCTGTTTCTGTTCCTCTGGGTTGGTTGTGTTCCTTTGAGAAATCATATGCATTGGACTATATTGTGAGATGGTAGAAGGTGTCAAATGAAAATACACCAAACTTCTGGGCTGTGATGACTCTTAACAAGGTCTCTGACACCTGTATTCTTGATGACCCCTAAGCCATTCCTTATTTTTTTTTGGCATGTCTATGTCAGAGGTCAAAAGATCTTGATGTCCAGCAGTCAAGGGGCCCTATGCTGTGGACCAGCAAGAAGCTTCTCATCTCTCAATTCACCTGTTCTCCATGCTTTTGGATGGTAGACCATGAGAGGAAACAGCTGCGACCCCAATATTTTTGGAAGCACTTCTTGAATTTGAGTATATAAGCCATGGGATCCTTTTTGAAACAGGCTTTATAGGAGGAGCCCATGCAAGGGGTTAATGTTTAGAAAAGACCATGCATGAAAGAGCATAAACAATGACTATCATACAATCATCAGTATGACTTCATGTCAAAGAGAGACAACAAAACTATTCATTGCTAATAACATGCTGTCCTAGTTATTCCTGTTAATAATCTATGTTCTTCATTGCATGTTGCTCAACTGTGATAGACTTGACTCTTCTCAGCAATACAATGGTCCAAGATAGTTCCAAAGGACTCAGGATGGAAAATGCTCTCCAGATCCAGAAAAAAAGAACTATGGAATCTAGATGCAGATTGAACCATACTATTTCTATTTTTTTGTTTTTCTTTTTTTGAGGATTTTTCCTTTTTGTTATGATTCTTCTTATACGGCATGACTAATGCAGAAATATGTTTAATGTGATTATACATATATAACCTATATCAGATTGCTTGCTGTTTGGGGGAGAGGGGAGGGGAGGGAGGAAGAAAAATTTGAAACTAGAAATCTTATAAAAACAAATGTAGAAAACTATCTCTACATGTAACTGGAAAATAATAAAATACTTTTATGAAAAAAGACAAAAAAAATAAAATAATCTATGTTCTTTTTTGGAGGGGGAGGAAGAAGGTACTTTGTAATAGGTTTGGGGGCAATATTTGTTAGGAAGTATCTGTTGTATCAATATTAAAATGTATCTTTTAAAAAAAGATGTCATATTCTCTATCAAAATGGTGAAAACCTGGTGCATAGAATTGATGTTGTAATAAAGGCGATATACCCTTAAAATGATGTTCAAGGGGCAGCTAGGTGGCACAGTGGATAGAGCACCGGCCCTGGAGTAAGGAGGACCTGAGTTCAAATCTGGCCTCAGACACTTAACACTTACTACCTATGTGACCCTGGGCAAGTCACTTAACTCCAATTGCCTCACCAAAAAAATGATGTTCAATCAGTTACAAAATTAAGCCTCTCAGTATAAAACTTATTTAGGTCTTACTCTTTGCCCCAATACCCACCCACCTAATGGTCATAGGAATGATTCTCTAAAGCTCCACGATGAAGGCAATGATAATAACTGACATTTAATTAGTGCTTTAGAGTTTGCAAATCACTTTAAACACATTATCTCACTTGAGCCTTATAGTGGCCCTAGAACTTATCAAAGCATTAATTTGTGAACATTTTGTGCTCAAGCCAGCCACTACCAATTTTTATGTTTATTTTTGTCTGGATGTCTGACTACCAGAACATCCCAGGACCTAGTCTCAATATTGTAGTGAGACTTTACTCTGGTTGACTCCCTGAAAAGTTTCAGGTGGGACCTTACCTTATCCCTGATGAGCATACCCTAGTACAAATAATCATTTTGTGAGCCATCCTTTCTTCAAACATTGAAAATAGCAGTCCATACATCAACTAGGTGCTAGTTTCTGGCAATACAAAGAATAAAATCTGTACTCTCAAGGAATTTCTATTATGATGGGGAAAACAAGTACATATACAGAATATTTCAAGAGTCTAAGGACAGTTTTAAGCTTTAATAGCTTAAGTAGAAATAGAACAAATGGGAAAAATGAAACAAGATGGGTTGGAAGGGAGGGCACTAGCAATTAGGGAAAATCTTGAAAGACTTCATGTAAAAGGTTTGGAGGAAGAGAGGGTTTCTAAGAGGCAGAACTGAAGTACTGTTTTCCAGTCACAAAAGATGGAGGGAAAGTTCAGTGATAGGAGATGGTAGTGGAATGTAATGTTGAGAAGAGAAAGCAGACCACTTGGGCTGAATCACAGAGTACAGGAGAGGGAGTATTATCCAATGAGATGAGAAAGATAGATTGTCAATAATATATAATAAATATAGAGATTTGTAGATGTGGAGTGCAATTAGGATCTGTGGCTTTAAAAGAGACAACTTTGTTGGAATCAAGGAACATGATAACTAAGCATCTAACTACTTCCAAGTGAAACCACCCTATCTCCAGGGAGGGTTGATAACTGTGGGCAGCTAGATGGCAAAGTGGAGAGAGCACTGTCCCTGGAATCAGGAGGACATGACTTCAAATCTGGCCTCAGACACTTGACATTACTAGTTATGTGACCCTAGGCAGTCACAACCCTGATTGCCTCAAACATCTGGGACTGTCTCTAGTCGTCCTGATGTATACCTTGCTCCTGGAACCAGATGGCTCTGGAGGAGAGTGAGGCTTCTGAGTTTGCACAGTCCTCCCTTAGTTAAATCCAATTCACTACAAGTCATGATATGATTTCCCAATGTCATGGTCCTCTGTGAGAATGAAGGACAAACAACAACAATAGCTAGTAGACCCCAGTCCATTAAGGTCTAGTTCTTTTCTATTCAAAGGTAATAGACAGGAGAAATAGTAAAGAGAGTTACATGTTCTGCAGTTCTAACCTTTTCTAGAAAATTTGCAAAGGCCGCCACAGAGGCATATATTTACAAAAAAAGAGAGAAAAGTCAGATGTCACAGCAGGAGTACATGCCCCTTCAATGGCAAAATAGCATTGTCCAACTCACCTTTTGTACCATTACCCTTTACAGCATTCCTTACAATACAACTAATATACAGCAATCCTATGGAAGTCTATCAGCCTCGAGTTTCCTAAAATAAACTGAATAAAAATTGCCATAGGTAAATCAATAAGCATTTATTAAATGCCTACTATGTATAAATAGAAAAACAAAGACAAAAATGAAAGAGTCCCTGCCCTGAGGGAGTTTCGATTTGTTTTGGGCCATGTATTGGAACTAGAGCCCCTGAGGGATCATGGGTATATGATATGGGTAGAAAGCTGCTCCTTCCCTCCCCAAAGTGACCACCATTATTGAGCCTTTTTTTCCCTTGAAGTCCCTAGGAAGTCCAGTGTGTCCTTCTCTGCCTCATCTTCCCCTGTACTATCTTCTTCACTGTCCAACACCACCCCCACTTAGCCCCAGTGGCACTGTGGTGCCTATATCCTACAACTGAATTTGTCTTAGCTCAAGGTGCCCTTAAGACTGGACAGAACCCAAGTCTCATACAACTTTTATAAATGTTGGATCCATTTGTAGCCCATAGCATAACTACATAAGGTTACCTGGTGAGTGATGGCAGGAATGGCATTTGTCAGTAATTAGGGAAATCCTCGGTGAAGGGAAAAGAGTGACCAGAACAAAAGAGAACAAATGTATTTCAAAGGTCAGGCAGTCCATTGCCAGAAGCACTGGGGGTAGAGTAGGGAAGAGGGTGGGAAATCCAAAAGTTGGGAGAGAAAACAGAAGTAGCACAGGTCAGAGTCCAAAAGCAAGCATCTCAGATGAAGACCAGGGAGCACAAACACAGAAAGTGCCAGGGACCTGGGGCTTTGTCTGAATTCGAGCTATTTCCGAAAGCTTCACTTTTTTTATTCTAGAGGCTTATATTCCCTGCCCCAGCTTATAGCTCTGACAGCCTGCAAGAAGCCCCAGGCAGGCTGTCTACTGCTGATTCAGCCACCCCTACTGAATATTGGCCCATACATTACCTGGTCCTGGTGAAAAACACACTTGTCAGGCTTGCAATATAAGCCATGATGAAGCATCCTGGTGAGTAATTCTGGAACCTATGTGACTGTGTTTTTGTTCAGGCCAGGAGAAAATATTATCTAAATATGCCACAAAGTATTAGCCAAGAAAGTCTGCCCAGACCTCATTGATCAGGTGTTAGAGGATTACAGGTGCACTGGCTAAATCAAAGGTCATGATGCTATCCAAATTATGTTCCAGGGACTATATTATGTTCGCCCCTGGCCCTAACAAAAAAGGTTCTGTCCCTTATAAATCCAACTCTCATAAATCCAACTTGGCTTATGTGCACACTACCTGGGCTTTAACAGTAATATCGGTAGTCAGCAAGAAGCAGGTAATAGTTGCGAACGGATATTGCATTTATGCCTTGACCATGGTTGATTCAGGAGCGTTACTTGCTTCCCTTTTGGGAGGTTAGAGACTTGACCTGGCATTTCATTGACATAAGGAACAACTCCCTAGTGAGAAAGCTCCCTCTACCCGTGCAGGCCAACACTATCTCTACCATTTAGAGTCTTAGAGAGTCACCTAGAGCTCTGACAGGGTAAACTACTTTCCCAGGGTTACAAAATCAGAATCAAAATTTGAACCCAGGTCTTTCTGATTCCAAGACCAGCTCCCTATTTGCTACACTGCTGCCTCTCTTTTTTTCCCTTTAGTGGGATTAAAAGAAAAATATCCTTGCTGGCAGTCATAAAGGTCAAATGATACCTCTGATGTTCTCTCAGATATAGTCTTAGTTTTTGGTAACTTTTTATTTAATTAATATTAGTTGGAAGGGAATAGGGAGAAGTAGAGGTAGGAAATGTCTACAAGATACAAAGGGTATACTAGGTATGAGATCTATAGGATGATTCTATTCATGGTGCAGTGGTGACTGGTCTGAATTTCTTTGAGTCTTGGTAATCACTGAGAATCCCACCTATCTTTCCCTTAAGGAAAGGCAGCTGTGGTTGAAATGGAAGCCTTGGGTATGGCTTAGGCATGGCCATAAGGTTCTTTCTCTGGAAAATTATGAGTGCCCAACCTCTACTGCAAGGATCTTATTGTCCCTGACATAAAAATCACCTTGGCTATAGCCATGTCAATTACTCCAAGGACCATACCTTGCATGAAAGGAGATTGGGCTCTAACTACATGAGCACCCTTTCCAGGGGTCAGCCTGGCACTGTAATCTAACCACATTCTCCAAAAGAAGCTGTTCACAAAGAGGTTTTCTCTTACTCCTCAACTGGTTTCAGAAATATTGTCTAAAGCCTAAATCTGGACTTATTCACCTTTGGATCCTACCTTTTTTTTTTACCCTGGTGAGGATCTTAACCTATCTTTACCCAAAAAGTAACCATGGCAGGCAGCCTGTTCTTCCTTTCCTGATATCTCATAATTCTTGACAAACCTCACTCTCCTAGACAGAAACTCTAACTTCATTCTTGGTTCATTTTATTTCCCAAGGCCTTATAGGGAAAACCCCTACTTGTCTCCATGGGTGATCCTAAGGGTCAGATTTATCACAATTGAAGCAAAGGCCTAGTTCTCTAAGAGCCTTGGACATTACAGTCTCATATTTATTCCAAGTTTCATAGATTCAAGACATTCTCAAGTACAAATGTCTTTCTCTTTACCCTCATTAGCCAAAATCCACCCTCTTCTTTTGAGGGGTAATGTGGTATATAATGGATATCCTGTTGGCATGAAGTTTGAATACCACCTCTGATAGTTAATAAGTTGTACCACTGTGGCCAAGTCCCTTAATCTCTCTGATCCTCGTGTGTAAAATATGGAAAATAATACCTTATGGGGTTATTACGAGGCTGATAGGAGACTGCATACTTTAAGTACTATACAAATCTTAAAGTGGATATCAGACAGTGACTTAAATTGGTAAATTTATTAACCCAGCCAAGACTATAGGCACCAAATATATCAATACTTTAATTCCTTAATTAACACCCTCCTAAGTACAGGGTTTCAACCAATATTGATCCCTCCTGATCCAAAATAGCTCTGGGCTCCTAAAATTCCCAAATGGCCCCCTTGTCTTATTCCTAGCATAGAGGATTGCTGCTCTGATTTTCCACTAGAGGTATCTAAACATAGGTAAGAGCTTACCCTTAAAATGTCAATAATTTCCCAAAAGTGGGTTGCCTTCTTCCAGAAGGGTCAGTCCCCAATAGAGAGCTGCATCTCCTAAATGTCCTATAATGAAAGCCATTCTCAAAAAAGTTTGAAGTTTTATTTTAAACACTTGTAACCCTCTGTTGGAACCTGGCCTTAGGTCAGGATACAGATGTTTTGCCAGGATCCCAATGGCCATTAGGTCATGAACTGTGTGAAGACTTTATTCAAGGAGGGTTCTGGGAGAAAGATGCCTGAAAAAAAGCAAAGTATGTGGAGTACAATTTAAAAGATATATCATGGGGGGCAGCTAGGTGGCACAGTGGATAAAGCCCAGCCCTGGATTCAGGAAAACCTGAGTTCAAATCCGGCCTCAGACACTTGACACTTACTAGCTGTGTGAACCTGGGCAAGTCACTTAACCCTCATTGCCTAGCCAAAAAAAAAAAAAATATATATATATATATATATATATATATATATATATATATATATATATATATAATGAGAAAATATGGGGGATGTCAGTTTCTGGGTGCTCTGATTCTTTCATTTAAAGAGATTATTATCATATTCTTTTCTTCAAAGAGATGACTGCTGCTATCAAGGGTGATGTGCCTGGCACACTGATGGCAATTGAGGTTGATGGGGCTCTGTGGTGCTAAACAAACCTGAATCACTGAAAGTACCCCTCAGAGACGCACTTTTCCTCCCTCTTATTCTGAGCTACAGAAGAAATCATTATGTTAACTGCCCCCTCTACAATGTCAGAGTCATTTCTACTTCTTCCAGTCATAAGCATTTAGCACTGGCTGCTCTATTTCCAATAAACTGTGAAAACAAGTTCTTCCTTTACCTGCTCCCCTTTCCCTTTATCTGAATCCTTCTCTCTCTGTGTCCCTGTCTCTCTTACTCTGTCTCTGTCTCTCTGTCTCTCTCTGTCTTTCTGTCTCTCTTTCTCTGTCTCTCTCAGCTATTGCATATCTACTGCTAAATAAAAAAAGAATATAGCTAAACTTATTTGGGGGTGGGAGGTGGATGATAAAAATTGGAAGAAAACGAGTCTACAATAAAAGAGTAGGAGGTGCATCTAACTTTCCCCTTTCCAACCTCCTCCTGCCCAAAAGAGAAGTGTAGGAGTGACAGCTAAGCAATAAGCTCTCCCCAGGAACTCACAATCTCATGGTGCTGCCTGACAGTTTTCTAAGCCAGCCCAAGGTGATATGCTGAAGAAATAAAGCAAAGAGGGAAACTAATAATCTGGAGTCAGCATTTCCGTAGGCTCCTGTTGTTAGTGAACCAGAAGCCCTGGATATAATGAGAGGAGTAGAGCTTACCACATGGGCTTCCATAGGCTTCTCTATCTCCATTACCCTATTCATTACTAACACATGGGTATTCCATGTCACATTTGGGAACCTGACTCCCCTCTTCAAACCTCCCCTTCTTTCTTACATACTAGTTCACCCCGGCCAATGTATGTCCTTTGCAAACTTGAAAAATGGAGAGGACATTCTAGCAGACTGAGGTGGGGAAGGAGACAATGCTGCTATCCCTGCCACTAGAAGTGGGAATGGAAACCCAACAGAGCAGTTATTTAGTGGGCAATTAATGTAATCTGAGGGAATGAACTGCCCTGAGGAAAAATATGGGCCCAAAGGCATGACTCAAGAAAGCTCAAAAAATCCAAGGAGTGAAGCAGGAAGAAGGAGGAAGGAAAAGGAATTGGAAACAATGATCCAAAGTTGCAGAAGGTCAACATACTCCAGGAGAGAACAATAGCTGTTAGTAAGTAGGTGACTGTCTGAGTTTCCACAACTAACTCTGGTGGAAGCAGCTTTCTTTTATGTTGGCAAATTCTAGCCACACCCCTTCCTGGTTTAACCAAATCAGTGTGGCTATATAGCTAGATCCTCATTATCTTAAATAATGAATCCCATGAAATGGTACCATTATTAGAATCTGTACTGCATATTTCCAATGGGCTAGAACCAATGACTATATTTTAGATAATTATAACTTTGAATAGTGAATTTGAATACACACAACTGATTCATA
This sequence comes from Dromiciops gliroides, assembly GCF_019393635.1. Taxonomy (NCBI): domain Eukaryota; kingdom Metazoa; phylum Chordata; class Mammalia; order Microbiotheria; family Microbiotheriidae; genus Dromiciops; species Dromiciops gliroides. Next base: position 72,128,837 of record NC_057866.1, read on the forward strand.
GGATTCATTATTCAGTTTAATCAGAAGCTAGCTAAAGTCCTGGATGTGCCCACAAGTTTCTCATCGGCAAATTGGGAAGAATAATGCATGTACTACTACTACCAACTCCACAAGTTTATTTTGTGAAAAGCACTTTGTAAACTTGATGATACTGACCATGTGTAAGCTCATTTTGTGACAGTAAAAGCCTAATACTCAGAGTTTGGATTTCATGGGGCTACTTCCCAAGCCTTAGCATCATGAACCAACCTCCAATCAATCAATCAATCAATAAGCATTTATTAAGTGCCTACTACTTGCCAGGCACCATGTAAGGTCTGAGTATCAAGGGAATAGGAATCAATATCCATGGTGCCAATGGAATCACAAGGTCTCAGGCTTTCAAGCCTTTATGTAGTATAGAACACTATTAAATATTAATTAAATGCCTAAGTCAACATGGTATAATGCATAGAAAGCTGACCCTAAAGCCAGTGTAGCACAGGACTGGGGCTAATTTCCCCACTCAAATTTGCACTGGCAGGTTGAGTCTACAGGGTACTACTAACTACTGCTTCCCTCAGGGGTCTAGGAGAAACCCAGAGAAATTGAGTACTGATTATTCTAGTACTATAGCTCATGCAGTATTGTTATACCCCTTACAAGGACTATCAAATGATTCCATTTAGCCAGCCAGACCCAATTAGCTTTTAGTTAGGGCTACATAGTAAGAATATTTGGTACAAAAATCCTCCACTACAAAGTCTGAAACACATTCTCCCACAAGTATACCCAGAATCCAGAAGAAAGTGGGCATAAGCACCTGAGAGTTCATGTGGCAAAGGGATGAATTCACTATTTTTATTTATTCAAAGTCTTTTTCTCCTATCTTAGACAGCTTATAAAGTTCCCTTTATGAATCATGGGGCCTCTTAGATATACTCCCTTAGGTATATAATACTAAAACTTCCTTCCTTCAATGTGTCTAGTTTGTTCTCAAATCTCAATATAGACACCAACATCAACCACTGTTGTTCCAGGGACATTTCTAGGATGCTAACAAGAAGTCTAAATTCTCCAGTCTTTAGAAGTTCATAAGTTCCCCTTTTCAGGAAAGAATGGTGAGAAAGAGACTCTTCTCCCCATCCCAAAGCAATTTCTTGTCAGGGATTTGATTGGAATGGCTTCCACATTGAAATGGCTAGGCACAAACAAGAGATAGAGTATATTATAAAATGCAAAATGGATGATTTTGATTATATTAAATTAAAAAATTTTTGCACAAACAGAAGCAATGCATCCAAAAGTGGAAGGGAGGCAGAAAGCTGGGAAACAATTTTTGAGGCCAGTGCTTCTGATAAAGGCCTCATCTCTAAAATATATAGGGAATTAAATCAAATTTATAAGAATCCAAGTCATTCCCCAATTGAGAAATGGTCAAAGGATATGAACAGGCAGTTTTCTGATGAAGAAACCAAAGCTATCTATTCCCATATGAAAAAATGCTCTAAATCTCTAATGATTAGAGAGATGCAAATTAAAACAACTCTGAGGTACCACCTGACACCTATCAGATTGGCTAAAATGACAAAAAAGGAAGAGAATAAATGTTGGAGAGGCTGTGGGAAAATTGGAACACTAATGCATTGTTGGTGGAGCTGTGAGCTGATCCAACCATTCTGGAGAGCAATTTGGAATTATGCCCAAAGGGCGATAAAGCTGTGCATACCCTTTGACCCAGCAATCCCTCTTTTAGGTCTTTTGCCCAAAGAAATCATGGAAGGGGGAAAGGGACCCACATGTACAAAAATATTTATAGCTGCTCTTTACGTGGTAGCAAGGAATTGGAAGTTGAGGGGGTGCCCATCAATTGGGGAATGGCTGGACAAGTTGTGGTATATGAATACAATGGAATACTATTGTGCTGTAAGAAATGATGAGCAGGAAGAGTTCAGAGAAACCTGGAGGGTCTTACGTGAGCTGATGATGAGTGAGATGAGCAGAACCAGAAGAACATTGTACACAGTATCATCAACATTGAGTGTTGACCTACTGTGACGGACTATATTCTTCTCACCAATGCAATGGTACAGAAGAGTTCCAGGGAACTCATGATAGAAGAGGATCTCCAAATCCAAGAAAAAAAAGAAAGAAAGAACTGTGGAGTATAGATGCTGATTGAACCATATTATTTCTTTTGTTTTGGGTGCTGTTGTTTTTTTTTCTATTTTGAGGTTTTGCATCACTGCTCTGATTCTTTCTCTTGTAACAGGATTAATGCAGAAATAGGATTAATGTTATTATGTGTATATATATATGTGTGTGTGTATATATATATATATCTATATGCATATGTATAGAGATATATAGATATAACCTATATCAGATTACCTGCTGTCTAGGGGAGGGGGGAGGGAGGGGAGGGAGGGAGAAAAATCTGAAATTGTAAAGCATGTATAAACAAAAGTTGAGAACTATCTTTACATGTAATGGAAAAAATAAAATACCTCATACATTAAAAAAAAAAAGAAAAAAAAAAGAAATGGCTAGGCACTCAAATTCTGGAATCTATATTGGCTTGCTAGCTCATCTGAGTTCCACAGGCATGATTGAGTCTCATCAATGATACCCAATATACTTTCAGTATAGCATTATTTCATTTTATACATTGTTAGTAATATTTTAATTCAAATCCTGCCTCAGATACCTACCAAAGAATGGCATTTACTTCTCTGCATGTGGAAGCTTGAATACCTGGGCAAGTCTCTTAAACCCTAATTGACTTAGTTTCCTCATCTGTAAAATGAGCTGGATAACAAAATGGCAAACCACTCTAGTCTCTTTACCAAGAAAATACCAAATGAGGTCATGAAGAGTCATACATGCCTAGAAACAATAACAGCAACAACATGCCCCAATAACTTAATCCAGCAAGAACACATACCTTGAATCAGTTTATCCATCAATAAAAAGGCATTGAACCAAGTAAGTTCTATAATGATTGGAATGACACCACCTACTGGAGACTTACTATAGGAAAGCTCCACCATGAGGAGAATGCCTCAGAGGGCAAGGCCATGTGGCTTTTCCTTGGTGTCAGGAAGTGATGTTTGCTCATGGGTGCTGTTTATCAAGGCTACCAGCCAATCAACTTGAGGAGCCTCCTATTTTCTGGGAGGGGACAGGAAGGAGGAAGGAGGGCCTGCATGGAGAGCTCTGGGTCTTTTTGGGTTCCTGACTTCATGGTGGTGGTGGTGGTGGCAGAGGACTTCACAGGAAAATTGAGGAAAGATAGGAATGCCAGGCTGCTGGAATTCTGTTCTCAATCTTTTTCTTTCTATCTTTCAATAAACCCTTAAAAACCTAAACTCATTTTATCAGTGATTTTAGTCAGTTTCCCCCAAAACTGGGGGAACAGATTAGAACCCACATTTAGAATCTTAAATTACACAGTTTATACCTTCTATTTTACCCATTGAGGGGATAGAGTTGGGAGCAAGTACCTATTTTATTTTTTATTCTTCTGTAAAGCAAATCTTTCCCACAGTTACAACTTCTGGTTATATAAGGTAAAGGCTGCAGTATAACAAACAAGGTATATACATAAAACTTTTTTTAAAAAGAATATATCAGGTTTTCTGATTTTTTTCTGGAAAAATGCTTCAAATCATTAACAATTAGAGAAATGTAAATTGAAGCAACTCTGAGCTTCTGTCTCATACCTGTCAGATTGACGAAGTTGATCTCCCAAAACGGCAAATGTTGGAGGAATTCTGGGAAAGTAAGCACATTAATGAACTGATGATGGAGCTATGAATTGATCTAGCCATTCTAGAAAGTAATTTGGCACTATGTCCAAAACTTTACAGTCTGACCCACTATTAGCCCTATATCAAAGAGATAAAAAAAGAAGAAAAATCTCCATATGTACCCCCCAAATTACATGATTTTTTGTGATAATAAAGAACTAGAAACTAAGGGTATGCCCATCAATGTGAAGAGGGAGGGTTGATGAACATAATTAACATATTATAGTATGTGAATGTAATGAATACTATTATGCAGTAAGAAATATTGAAGGGAATGATTTCAGAGAAACCTGTGAAGACTTGTATGAACTGATATAGAGTGAATTGAACAGAAACAAAAGAACAATTTATATAATAACAATGCTGTAAAGACAAGCAGCTTTGAAAGATTAAGAACTCTGATGTAATGACCAACCACAAATCCAGATGACCAATGAAAAAGAATGCTACCTACCTATTAACAGAAAGGTGATAGATTCAGGATGCAAATTGAGGCATATATTTTTTGGTTATGGCCAATGCAGGAATTTATTATGCGTGACTCTGCATGTTTCTTTTAAGGGCTTTGGTTGGTTGTTTGGTTGGTTTTTTAATCATTGGTGAGGAGGTGAGAGAAAATAAATTTATATTCATTTGAGGAAATAAAATTTGAAAAATATATTGTAAGCAACATTTTCTCAAGTAGTATTGAAAAGAAGAGTAGTGTCATGGAAAAATTTAGGTTTTGGACTCAAAAAACCTGGGTTCAAATAAGTGTTTCCTACTTACAACCTTAAGTAAGTTATTTAAGTTTTATGATCCTCAGGTACCTTGTCTTTAAGCCTTAATTCAGTGGTTCTTGACCTGGAGTACATAGACCCTCAAGAGTTTCATTACTAGATTACAGGATATCCATGAATTTGAGTAGGAAAAATATGCATCTTTATTTTGTTGTAATTATTTCCTTTGTATTCTACGTATTTTATTTTATTTTATACATTTAAAAATATTCCAGGAAGGGGTCCATGGGTTTTGGAGGTAATGGAGTTTAAATTCAAAGACATCTAGCTCTCCCCCAAAATGTCACTGGTATTCCTTATGCCACTGGCACACTAGGCATAAAAATTACAATGAGAATCTTTTCCTTTTTACAGGATGGGATAAAATGAGAGGAGAAAGTTGGAAAACAGGATTACCAAAGAATGGAATTTACTTCTCTGCGTGTGGAAGCTTGCATACCTGTGTCAACTCTATTTTCCCCAAATATCTAAAATATTTAGATGAGCAATAACATGTCACTGTCTTTTTCGGGCCAGTTTTAGTTTTATCTGGCTTATAAACTGAATCCTTCTTTCCTGATCCACCGGGAAAGTTTTAGAATCACGCACCAAACTGCATAAAGCTCTTCCAGAAGCTACTTTCACTTCCTTTGAAACACAGTACACCAGTCAGAGCTCTAGATGAGATAGCAATGTGAACACCCACCTTCACTCATCCCTCCCTCTCCCCCCAGAATATGCCCATCTGCAGTACAGTTTGGAGCAGCCAGCCTAGGCTGAGCCCTGCAAATGGAAATAGAGCAGTTGCATTGAGGAAAGAGAAAGGTTACAGCAAAGTAGGAAATTGAGTTTCTCTGGAGGGTCCAAAAGAATCTCTCTGTGAATGTTGCAATATTGACCTTTCCACATTCTTTACAGATTGCAGAGACGATGTGCCAGTTCTGGCAGGCTTCTGGTTGGCTACCCCTTGGTAGTCAGCACCACAGACTCTTCATTTGATGCTCAGCCAGCACATTGGGAAAATTAACCGTAATAACTTATTGTGCTGAACATGGGATGTTGTTGCAGTTACTCTCCCTCCCCCACATGAAAAGACCCTCCCTCATACTTCTTTTCATGATCTGTAAGTGGCAATGAGCCAGAAGTCCTCAAGAGGGCAGAGAAGAGAGATGAGTGCAGGCAACCCTTTGGTCTTGCTGCCAATTCCTGGATTATGGCCAAACTGCACTCAGTGAAGGAGTATGAAACAAAGAGCCAGATGTTACTGACTGACTATTCATCCTGCTCCCCATCTCTTAACCCTTATGGGGCAATGTGAACGTCTAGGAAGAAGGTTAGACTCTTTAAGGCTGGGGGTAGATAAATGTTTGGTTAGGAGTCTTTTTTGGTTCCTAGGAAATCATTCTTTCTTCCTCTGCCTACACCTTGGACCTTGGTATCTATGTGCAGCAAAACAGTTGGAGCCAGCAAGACACAACAAAGAGAAACAGTGATAGATCCCCACCTTGCCTATGATGATGAACTCCTCGCTCCAACCCCAACTGTCTTTGCAAGATGTAAATTGAAGTAGAATAAAGTACTGATTGTCCTAAAAGGCATCATTTTAAAAACTAGCGTTTATATGGAACTTTAAAGTTTGTAAAGTGTTTTGCATTTTACCTCAACATTTATTAAACAATTACTATGTGCCAGGAATGGTGCTAACCTCTCATCTGACCCTCATGAAAACCCTGTAAAAGTATGTTATTTTCCCCACATTATAGCAGAGTGGATAGAGCACCAGCCCTGGAGTCAGGAGTACCTGAGTTCAAATCCGGCCTCAGACACTTGACACTAGCTATGTGCAAGTCACTTAACCCTCATTGCCCCACAAAAAAAAAAAAAAAGTATGCTTCAATCTGGATTGAGACTCCATCAGTTCTTTCTCTGGTAGTGAATAACATTTTTCATCATAATTCCTTCAGAATTGTCTTGGATCATTGTATTGCTGAAATAGCTCAGTTTTTCAAAGTCAATCATCAATACAATATTACTGTTACTATGTAGAATATTTTCGTGGTTCTGCTCATTTCACTTTGCATCAGTTTATGTAAGTCTTCCCAGGTTTTTCTGAAAGCATCCTGCTTATCATTTCTTACAGCACAAAGTATTCCATAACAATCATATACCACAACTTGCTCAGCCATTCCCCAATTGATGGGTATTCCCTCATTTTCCAGTTCTTTGCCACCACAAAAAGAGCTGCTATAAATATTTCGATATGCATAAGTCCTTTTCCTTTTTTAAAAAATCTCTTCTTTGGCTTTTAAACAGGAGTAGAATGGGAAGTCATTAAGATGGAGATTTCAAAAAATATTTTGAGAAAAGACAGTATCATTTGATTAAATGAATAGCCTCCCCAAAATAAGTACTTTGAGAGGGAAAAATATTCATTTCGATGTGTGAATTCTGGTAAAGCACTGGACTGGCAGCTGGAAGACTGGGAATCTAGTCCCAGCTCTTCTGCTAACTACCTAAGTGAGTCTGACCAATCACTCTGGTCAAAATAAGTGGATGTGTCTAGGTGATATGTAAGGTCTCATCCAACTCCAGAATTCCGTGATTCCTTAATTCTGTAGTATATTTGTATAAAAACATGAAACTTACTTTGCATCTTATTATTGTTGCCATAGATATTTATATTACAGGCAGCATGGTCTTGGAGTCATGAGACATGGGATCTAGTTCTAGCTCTGAGACCTCACCTATGTGACCCTGAGAAAGTCACAATCAGACCCTCAAATTCCTCCTCTTTGAAATGGGGACAATAATATTTGCACTCTCCAATAGACAAGGTTATTGTGAGAAGAGCAATTTGCAACCCTTAAAGAACTATTGAAATGTGACCTATTAGCATCAGGAAGGCAAAATTCTATACACTGAATTAGACTTTTCATTTCCCATATGTAGGACACCAACAAGATGCAATAGGAGAGTTCTGCCTTCCTTCCTGATTCTGGACAAATAAATAATGCAGTGGAAGGAGTACCTATTTGAACACAACTTGAAATCTGTCCAATGATGAAAAAATCACCTAATTAAACTACTTTGCCCATGAATGGGGATAGAATAATTCCTCCCTTCCCCATTTCAATTATCCTCCCTTCCCTGACTAACCACCACACATAAGTAGACAAATACTATTTGGCTAGCATAGACTAATACTGGTTTTCTCCATTTATCAAAAGATGGAATCACTCCCAGTAAGTTAAATCAGTTATCTTAATGATGAAATTATTTAAAAACATTTAATTAAAGAGTTTCTTCCAAAGTTGAACTCTAAGTAATGGAAAAACCAATGAAAGTCATGGAGAAGAGATAATGAAACATACTTCTGGTCCTGCCTCGCCCCTCTCCCTCCAACAACTACTCTGCCCAGAAGTGGGGGACTCTGAGGACATACTTGACAAGGTTTCTGTATCAGATCTTTTTTCTGTCATTGTTTTTCATTGTAGTAAGGGCAGGTTCAGTTTGAGAGTGGGTGTGTGTAGTGGGGGAATTACTACAATGTAATGACAAAAGACATCAAATAAAGTGAATTTTTTAATTGAATAAATAAAATGTTTCCTCCCAGTGAAAGGGGAGAAGATCATATGGACCATTTGTAAATGTTTGGGCAGGTTGTCCTTCTGAGGCCTGCTCTTCACCTGGCAGGGCTGTTATGATTATTGTAGACTCAGGAAACACTTTTAAAAAGACTCCAAGCAGGCTTCTATTTCAACAAGTCTTGTCTTGTTGTTGCTTATAAAGACCCCAATTATACTGCTTGGTTACTGCCTTTGAAAATGTTTTGGTAACCGTTTAAAAAGAAAAACTATTGTTTTCACTAAGATCCAAGAAAGTTCAATAAAAATGCCAACATAATGGAGCAGGCTGAAAATGTTTTCTTATCATCCCAATTAAGAGCCAATAAGATTTGATTAATATTATCCTAACTGCTTTTGGCTCTGCTAAGATCTGTATATATTAATTTGATTACCTAAATCTAAAATCATATTTATATTCTCTCTCTCTCTCTCTCTCTCTCTCTCTCTCTCTCTCTCTCTCTCATCTCTCTCCCCTGTCTTACTCCTCCACTCCCTCTCCTTTTAAAAATAAATCTAATTCTTTATTTTAAAAACCTGAAGATATTCCCATAAAATAATAAGAATTATTTTAAGTGGTACAATTTATTTGTGTCAAAAGTTTAACTACTGTTTTCAGTCACTCATATTTTGACTCTTCAGCTTACTACTATACAGGGAATGTTGAAGTAAGAAATAAATGAAACATAACCAAGGTTGATTTAATTCACCATGCAATTCAGTGTCTACTACAGAATTAAAAGTTGCTATTTATGTTCCCTAAATGCAGAGAATTAGGAAAATATTGGCCTGTGTCGATTTTTTTAAGCACACAACTGGAGAATGTTCAGTAATGCTTCATTTTTATGCAGTGAAACCAACATGTATTAAAACTGGTATGCAATTCAGGTTTGGGTTCAGGAAAATGAAGGTGAGCCAGCATATCATCAAAGCCTCAATAGTCAGTGCCAAAAGTTGACATTAATGCAATGCAACATTTGAAATATTAAATGGACAGAAGCCTAAAATTCAAAGTTATAACTCCCAAAGACATGATAAGTCATCCTTTTTTACATTTGTTATATTAAATTCCTGATTTAATATATATTTCCAGGCCTTTATGTGGAATAGTTTTCTTTGGGGGAAATGCCTAGTTAGTGCTGTTTTTCAGCATGTTGATTGTGCTGGTGTTTTAAAAATATACAATGAGGCCCAGAGGCTTTGAAAATAGGCATATGTTTTATTAAAATAGGAATAAATGTGTGTGATAGAGTTGTACTATAATTTTTAAGAAAACCATAACTCTGAATTGCCTTCCTTTTGTGTATTTAAATCCTATAATGCTACATTTAAGCATTTTTCTATACTTAATTTCATCTCTTTATGCAAGTTTTCTATTCCCATTCTATGAAAAAAACAAAAAGTCGATTAGAAGAATCTTAGAAGGACAGAACTTTTAAAAAAAAAAAGTCTCTTCTATGGCTTTTTCTTCCTACCCTTTAGTGATTTCAGTTTCTCTTGGTTTTGTCATTTAAGAACATGAAAAGGAAATCAAAATCTCCTTACTCTTCCACATCTGCTAGCTTCAGTCACAGCTGGAGGGTAATACACCTGGTTCACTTATGTGATCAGTTAAAGATTTATGTTCCAGTAAGATAGTATTTTTGACAGCTCTTTTATATTACTATACAAAGATCCCTTAGACTTTGTCTATGCCTGCAACATCAAGCAAAGAATTAAAATAATTGCTGTGATAATTCAAGGGAAAAAAAAAAAGCTCATTTGGTCTCAATTATCTAGATGCTACTTAAAAGACAGTAAGGATTGCGAGTCTGTGGACCTACCTTCTGAAACCCAAGGTAACCATTTTCAGACCTTCCCTTAGATTCCTGAGTCCACAAGGAAAAGGTGCTCCTACCAGAGAACCCATAGTAAGGGAATCTGGAATATAGAATCATTAAAACCTTTAGAGCCCAGACTAAGGCTGCACCCAGCCCAAGAAAAATGAATACTCCATAAGGATGACATGGGATGAATCATCTGAGGATAAGGCTTTCTTGCCCTTAGTCAAGTAAGAGCTATTACCCTCCTTTTCACCAAGAAGACTTTAAAACTTCTGGAGGGATGAGGATCCTTTTGTTCTCATGAATCAAATCTTTTGGGGGGGGGGGCAGGGCAATGAGGGTTAAGTGACTTGCCCAGGATCATACAGCTAGTAGGTGTCAAGTTTCTAAGGCTGGATCTGAATTCAGGTCCTTCTAAATCTAGGGCTGATGTTTTATCCACTGTGCTACCTAGCTGCCCCAAATTCTTTTGTTTTGATGAGAATCATTTTTATGTTCTTGGATCTGTTTGGCAAAATGGATGAGACCACCCCCCATAAAAAGTTCTAGTGAGAAAGAAGAGCCAACTAAATGAGCGTGAGATGCACTTCTAATTTCTCAGAAAAACTTAAATCTAAGATCACAAAACTAGATCTATTAAAGGATCTTGGTATACTAAGTTGAAAGTTTTCTACATGTTCAGATGTATATTCTAACCTCAGCTTCTACATCCCTGTAGGGTTCTCAAGGGCTATGAAGGTTACATTTTAAAATATTGGTCCCTCGTGAAGTGTTCCATATTTTTCTGTAAATATTATCAATTGGAAATTAGAACAGTGGTGTACTTTTCTGAATCCAGTCCTATTTTTATTTTACACAGTATTTCCCAGCTGTGGTCTTTGGAGCAAAAGCCAATGGCAGGAAAAAATCATTTGTAACAGTTTCATGAAGTATGTCTTTAGGTCTTTTTAAATAATTTTGACTCAAATAAAATTGCTACTTTCAATATGATAAATAAATAAATAAAATATTGGTCCTATTAAAAAAAACCTCCCTTTGTCCCACTGATGGTGAGGGAGACAGCTCTGACAGAAATGTCAAATAATCCTCTTTCTTTGGTAATATAAAAGGTACCAGTAATGGCTGGGGCAAGAGAATTTCATTTTATTCTGATTATGTGTGTGTGTGTATGTGTATGATCAAAGTAAATTTACTCTGATTTTTATATAGATTATATATAAATGTATATATATATATATACATATATATATTTGTATGTTGACATATATATGTGTACACACATATATATATACATATATAATATATAATATCAAGTAGTAGCTGCTTCCCATACCCAAATGAATTTCCCTGGGAGCTATTTTTCCTATCTACCTACATGGGAAGTCACAAAGGTCATATCCATTTGTATAGGCTATTGCCTAATTACTTATTTATGAACACCTATGTCTTTATTCTGTCATAAGTAAATGGTTTGCAATTTGATTTGTTACTCTTACATACTCAAGTAGAGTACTGTGCTGGTGGGGGCTTGAAAATTGATTCCATTAATGAATTCCTCAAAACACTCCCAAGTTGATCATTGGAAAAGTAACAAGGGGTTCCAGAGCGAAGATATGAGGGGAGTCCATGCTGTATTGGTTAATGGGTTGCTAAGGCAGCAAAGAATATTTATTAATATTTTAAATTAAAGCTACTTGCATTACAGGATTTTTTAAAAGACAGTCAGTCCATTCTACACTGATTATTTCCAAGGTAGAAGCTGCTCATAATAGAAACCTCAGTACCCTACAGTGAATAAAATGTTTACATTAGTAGCCTTCATGACTGTGGTCCATATTCAAGATTCTTTTTTCTTCCTTTGTTTTCTTCTTCAAGGTGAGACTTATAATTTGATTGCCATTTTCGAGTACAAATTCCACTTGAGGTCACTGTTCATTGTGTGTTGACATTTTCTCAGCCTTTTTTGTTTGTTTTTGAAAATGTGGCTGGTATACTATATGAGCTGCTGCCTGAAACTATGGGGAATTCCAAGATCCCTGAAGAGAAAACTGTTGAAATTATTTGGAAACTAATCACTAAGCCCCCTGTTGCTAAACAAAAGCTAGTGAACAAACTTAGAGCCTTGACAATGAAAAATGAATTGATTGAGGATGGTGCAATAAAAGACCCGATGAGAAGGATAACAGCATTCTGAGCAGCCAGGACTGAAGAACCCATCCTTCAACAGCTAGCGTCCCAGTGGCAATAGCAATTGCAGCCAATGTTTCAGTGCCCACATCTTCCTCAGTAGCTGATGACCCTGTGGCAATAATGGAAATAACTAGGCATGCCCAGGGGGCATATTGTAATCTTATTGGTTCTATTATAAAGAATATAATATGGAAAGCAACAGTATTTTTCAGGCAAGGGGGTGTCCCTACCCCCTCAGAAGAGAAGCCTTCATGTTCTGGCTAGGATATGCCAAAAAGACAATGTGAGTCTATCATGGCACTGAAGAGAAATGTAGGAAAATAATAGAAAGCCTCAGAGGAAATGTCTCCAACCTCATATTCTCTTTGAAGGTGCATTAGTGCCATTATCTTGGGACTCAAATGTTCTGGGACTTCAATTTAGTGTCACTAAGACTGCATGTGTCAGTACTCTCTGGGTATAACTCTGATTCTCTCCAACAAGAAGGAGGGGGTGGAACATCCAGCTTTGTATTTATATGAAAGCTTCTGATTCACAGAACAATAATCAAAGGGACAATGTGTTTGAAGACCATGGAGTACCTTAAAAGGTGCCAACTGATCAAAAAAGTAGTAAATACAACCAGAAATAAATGTGTGACAAGGACATTGAAACATTGGTTGGAAACAATTGAGCAGGGATATAGAGTTAACAACAATGAACAGAGAGATTTGGGGAGGGAGGAAGTAGCTAAAATCAGCTCTATGTGGTTCCAAAGGCACCTCCTTAGTCATAAGGTATAGAGACTAGACAGAGGATAACTCAAGTCAACCAGGTTCCATAAAAGAACATCAGGAAAAACCTGATCATAGATTAGCATTGGAGGGAACCTTAGAAACTATAGAATCTAACCCCCTCATTTTTCAGATGAGGAAAATGAGGCCTGGAGAAGTTTAATGACTTGCACAGTGTGCTAAGCCACTCATAATAGAAAAGCAAAAAGGTTTGGGGATCAAGATTGAGGCAGCCCATCTCAGAAACAGCAATAATAGGGCACAGCCAAAAAAGAAAAAAAAAGGTGAATTTTGATACAACTGTGGTTAAGATGGAAATATCTAAATAACATGTTGGTTGAACCAATGCTGGGTTCATTCAAAAAGAGAATTCAGTTCTGATTTGTCAAAAACTAAAGTCCATTCAACTGGCATTAATAGAGATAGAGTCAGAGATAGTACCAGACCTCAAAGAACTAAACTCCTGTCCCAATAACCTTTCCTGGGTCTCAAACTGGATTTTTAGAATTCCATATAATAGTGAAGACTTCCCCTGTAGAGAGACTATTAGTAAAAGTATATGTTGTAGCTTCTGATCCATCTTCCCTGCCCTGTTTGTCATTGGATTGCTGGCAATGAGGGTGGTTACAAGAAGAAACTGTATGAAAAATGCTAACATCCAATAAAAGAGGCATAACCCTTTGGAATCCCAGCTTAGCTCCTCTGAGGGAAGAAACAGTAGCAGGGATTGGAATTCTTCAATGGAATGCTGTACCAAAATAAAAGTGATCCAACATGAAGTACCAAAAGGAAGTTGGACTACATGATTCCCACCACTCCATGACCATAAAAGCACTCAATGATGATTTGGGGCTCTTGGGCCAAAGGAACTCTGACAGAACAGATGACCCAAGATGGCAGTGGATGCATGTGAAAGATGAGACCTTTCCCAATGTTTTCAAAGACAAGACCTAGCAACCAGAATTATTTAATGGCAGAGTATAAATAATAGTAAATATTTAGAACTGCTTTAAGTAAACATCTCTTTGTAATTCCCTTGGAGGCAAGAAGAATGTAATCAATACCCTTATGGTGACAAACCATTTCACCTGGTATGCACAATTCTACCCAACCAGAAGCCAGACAGCTTCCACAGTGGGCAACATATTGTGGGGGAAGTATTTTTTTAACATAACAGGAATAATGCCAGGATTCACTCTCATTAAGACTTTGACTGCTTTTGACTGCTTTTGACTTACTCAAGCTACTGTTACCCTTGGCAGAAATCTGTTGTTGATATCTATCAATACACTGTACCAACCTCAAAGAGAAAAACAGCCAGAGTACAAACTGCTAAATGACCTAGGGACTATGAGACCTTAGCAGAAGCCTAGCTAGAGCAAGAACATAAGCTTTCTAGTATCAATCAATAAACAAATTGTTATAATGTGCTTACTATATGCCAGGCACTGTACTAAGGCATTGGGGATAAAAATAAAGACAAAAACAGTCTCTGCCCTGGAAGAACTTATATTCTAATAGGGAAGACAAAACAGAGGTGGGGTGGAGGGGAGAAAGGAGGGAAATGGAGAGGAAGGAAAGGAAAGAGAGACAGAGAGGGAGAGAGAGGAAGAAGAGACAGGCATAGAGAGAGAAAGAATGGGAGTGAGGAAAAGAGAAAGAGAGGAAGGGAGGGAGAGAGGGAGAGGGTGAAGGAGAGAGAGGAAGGAGAGGGGGAGAGAGGGAGAGAGAAATACAAGACACATACAGAGCAAATGGGAAGATATAGGCATATAATGCCACCAACAATGATGCTCCAGGTTTACTCGATACCTCCTAATGTTTCAGATTAGAGACCAATTTTCTGATCGCTCTGTGTTTTGGCAACTCAGAAGGTAGAATTCCCCTTTACATCTGCTGCTCTGCCTGGTTTCAACTCCATTGAACAAGTGCCCCTTGCAAGTTTAGCTCATCTCCAATTTCATCATCATGCCGATAACTCAAGCCTTGACTAACACCACCTCTCTGAGCCTCCTCTCCTCTCTGTTTCTTGTCAGGCATTCCATCCAGGTAATAAAACGCAGATTTAAAAAAAAAAATCTTGGTGTACCAAAAAAAAAAAAAAAAAAGATAATAGACCAATAGAGGTCTACCACACAGCAAGTAATTGAAAAAGTGAATAATTGGCCAGTACACAAAATAGTCCTGAAAAAGATGTATAAAGGGTTCTGAATAGATAATAAATTACAAACATCGGATTACTCAACCCAAAGCCAGATTGGTATTTAAGATTTTGTTCAAGGTATTCTGGGTTCTGATAGGAGGTAAATAATATTGTTTCTTCTCCATTGTGTCCTCGAGATTGCAATCTTAGCATTTTTTGTCTTTTTTGATCATCTACTTGCTTTGTTGTTGGGGTTTTTTTTGGTCCATTCTCTTTTTTTTCTTTTTTTGGGGGGGTGGGGATGGGATGGGACAATGAGGGTTAAGGGACTTACCCAGGGTCACACAGCTAGTAAGTGTCAAGTGTCTGAGGCTGGATTTCAACTCAGGTCCTCCTGAATCCAGGGATGGTGCTTTATCCACTGCACCACCTAGCTGCCCCCAAACATCTACTTCTTTATGCCCTTTGAGGTTGAAGAGGAAGGCAGCCCTGGGAAAGGGCAGGGCAATTGGTTGCCAGAGGAGAAGAAGGGAAAGGAGACAAAAATGAAGAGCACTTCAGAAGACTAAGGATTTCAGATAATATGAGCTGAACTTCCAGGAGTGGGGGAGGGGGAAAGGGCTTCTCTCCAGCAAATGTTGCCTGAAGAATAGGACAGTGGACCTAGAGAGCTGAAAGACAAGTGGTGAGAGGAACTGAAGAAGAAGGCAATTCAAGAAGTGAACATCCGGGGGAGGTCTGTGATTTTTGGTACAGTCAGGTAGACCTAAGTTCTAATTCAGCCTCCGATGCTTACTAGTCATGCCACACTTGACAAGTCATTGAACCTCAGCCTCAGTTTCCTCATCTGTAAAATGTGAATGATAATAATAGCACCTGCCTCCCAGGGTTGTCGTGAGCAAAAAGAAATGAGATAATACATGTAAAGAACCTTACAAACCTTAAAGCTCTTTATAAATACTGGCCACTGTAAGTTGTTGTTGCTGGTGCTGTTGCTGTTGTTATAGCCCTTAAAAATCCCCAAGTTTGAGGGCAGAAAGACTGTGATCCAGGCATTGAATTCCTTGAGAAAGTGGGGAGAAGACCTGGAATCCAGTGGATGTGTGAAATAAAAATCTGAATAGGTTAATAGAGACAAATGAAGTGAACCTCAAAGAGTGAAAGGTTGCTGAGTAATAGTGATAAAGGAAGGATGTGGAAATGTTAGTTAAGCATCAAGCAGTATGCCAGTACTGCACAGGGTAGCCAGCCATGCAGGATCTTTAGGGAGAGAGATTTCCGTGAAAGCAAAAAGAAAGAAGTAGGAGAGAAAGTGGACTAAGACAAAGGAAAGTTTGTTATCAGTAGACCATGGGGCTCCAGAATGTACTGGACAAGGGGAAGGCAGAGTAGAATAAGGCTGGAGGGATGGGGATGAAGGATAGTAGAGGAACAGTTTTTCCCTAAGCAGTCTGTGACTCTTAATCCCCAACAATACAGAGATGAGGATGAGTTTCCTAACCATAGGATTTTCTCACTTTTCTTCTTCACTCCATTCTTAACAGAATTTGCCTCAGGCGCCAGAATTTCTGTTTATAACTCTGCCCCAAATATCCGACAAGTATTTGGAAATGTAAAAGGAGTCAGAATACGAAGACTCACACCTTTTATCTTGAAACTGATCTTAATAATAATATCTTTGGTGGCATTTCTACAGAACTCTAGCTGTCCAAGGACAAGCTTGTATACAAGTCTACTCAGATCACCAAACTACCTATCCACTCCTAACCCCTTTCCTATTGAAGGCTAATAACTAGGGTTGATTTCTTCAAAAGCAAGTGCAAAAGCCATATGAATTCCAAGGTGATACAATGAATATCAGTAGTATATTGCCAAAATGTTCTACAGAGCTCAGACAGAATAAGAAGTCATCACCAATGAAGACACATGGCTTGAAAGATTGAGGCAGGAGCTTCATCCTGGACATTGACTCAAGAGAAAAACTGGAAATCCTCTCTTTTAGCTGACTGCAGGCTGTTGCTGAATTGAACCCTCTAACCACTGAATCATTAATCTGAAAAATCACATTTTCCCAGTCAATTACTCAGCATTCCATGACATGATCAATGGTGTTAAAGGTTTTCAGCTCATTGTATTAATCAATTAAGTGCAGAGTATAAACAAAACACAACTGTCAGCTGATCTGAATCCATCACTGATGAACTGCTGTTTAAAACAATTAATAATGAAGTAATGCTTGAAAACTAAGGGCAAAGGCCTAATTGATTTTTCAAAAGTAAGAACACTCTAAATGCTCAATTAGTTAATAATTTGCCTACTAATTGATTTCTTCAAGGTGTCTGACTGGCAAAATTGAGATGGGTTCCATAATCACTACCTTTCTGCAAAAGCTCATTTCTGGGTATCTAGGAAGGTTAGTGGAAGATCAATTTAGTCTCCCATTAGTAGTGCTTAACATTTTTCCCAAAGAAGAAAAAACAACTCAAAAGCAAGGAAATAATAAAGTAATTAAAACTTGGTGCATCATTCTTTGAGAAACACTGATATCAGGGGAAATGATGACAAACTAAGGAGGAGAAAAAACAATCAGAATGAGATAATACTAAAGAACATAAAAGACTTTTGCCAAATGCAAAAGGACAGTATTTGGCATTGAAAGGCGTTGGATTAATAAGATTTAAGAAAAGTAACAAATTATGGCAAGTGAAAAGATGACTGTCTTAAAATGCTAGGAATTGCTTTATTTGTTTTTTTCCAATGCCACAGCCTTACCTCTAGAGAACCTATAGTTTTATTTATATATTATTTCCAATTGACCTATATCAATCATAGAATCTCAGATTTAAAAAGATGATCAGAAACTATCTGGATCCATCTTTACCCTACAATATACCTAACAAATGGTCATCTAGTCCTTGTTTAAAAGAAGCAGTAGGAAGAATCTACCACATTCCTAGAAAGAACATTCCACTTTGGGATAGATCAAATTGTGAGGAAGATTTATTTTACATCAGGCACAAATTTGCCTCCTTTACACTACTGCCCATTTTCCAAAGTTTTGCTCTCTGGA
This sequence comes from Dromiciops gliroides, assembly GCF_019393635.1. Classification (NCBI taxonomy): domain Eukaryota; kingdom Metazoa; phylum Chordata; class Mammalia; order Microbiotheria; family Microbiotheriidae; genus Dromiciops; species Dromiciops gliroides. The sequence continues at coordinate 72,147,005 of NC_057866.1, forward strand.
GCCAAGCAAACTAAATCTAGTCTCTCTTTTTATCCTTCCTTCAAATACCTCGACAAAGATATCATGTTCCCTCACTCTTCTCTCCTTCCAAGTAAACATACAAAGTTCCTTCAACCAGTCTTCTTATGACAAGGACACCAGACTCTTCCCAGGCTTGTCCCCTGAATACACCCCAGTTGGTTGATATCTTTTATATAATGTGGTGCTCAGGATTGATCGCAATACTCCAGATGAGGTCTAACCAGATTAGAGTACTGTTAGATTATCACCTCCCCTGTCCTGGGCACTAAACTTCTCTCGACTCAGCCAAAGTTCCCAGTAGCATTCTTGGCTGCCATCACACTGTTGATTAATATTCAGTTTGTACTGACAAAATTCCCAGATCTTTTTAAAAAGTAAATTGAATTTTAGCCAAGCTCTTCCATCTTGTCATTGTGAAGTTGCTTTATGTTAACCCAGTGCAAGACATTACATTTAAGCAAATGGAATTTCATCTTACACAGTTTGGTCCAATGTTCTACCCTGTCAGTACTTTTTTTAATATAGACCCTGTCAAGTGTGTTAGCAGTTTATCCTTTCCATCTTTGTGCAATCTGCATATTTGATAAATATGCCTTCTTTGACTATATACAATATATTAAGCAGAGCAGGATGAAGCACAATTCCTTGGGTCACCCTTCCTTCCAAAGTGATGTTGAACCATCAATTACTGCTCTTTGGATCCAGATATTTAACCAGTAGCAGAAATGACATCTTCTACAAGAAGAAAAAAAACATTTAGCTGATTCCACATTGGGTTTTCCCCCTTAACTGTACTATTGTCTACCCCAACTCTCTCCCTCTTGCCCACAAGAATATCATAAAGGACTCTGTCAAATGCTTTGCTAAAAAATTAGGAAATGATTTCTATGGCATTTCTCTGAACAACCAGTCCAGAACTATAACAAAAAAAGGGGGGGAGAGATAAGCTTGCCTGCTGCCCTGAAGGAAGAGATAGGCATTGGTATGAGGAAGCCATGCTGGCTCTTGTTGATCACTGTTTCCTTTTCTCATTCAGCAACTTTCATTTTAATGATACATTCTAGAATGTTGGCAGGAATGGAAATGAAGCTTCCTGGCCTATAGTGTGGAGAGCTCCTTCTTTCTTCCCATTTTCTTAAATGAAATGATTTTCTCTTCTTAAGCCCAATGGGAATTTTTCTATTCTCCATTGTCTAGATTTTTGACTGAATAATATAGGATATCTTGCAGCTCTTTTGGTACCCTGGGTTGTAGTTTATCTAGGCCTAGTGACTAAACACAGAAGGGAATGTGTCAGAAAAGAAATTCTTGACAGGAAGGAAAAGCCATCTGGGTAGATCTTGGAATTTGGAAGACTTGGACTTCAGTTCTGCCTCTGATACCCACTAGCTGTGTGATGATAGTTGTTCAGTTGCCAGGAACTTTCATTACTGTTCTATCTACTTAATTGAAGCAAAGTATGAGACAGAGAGAATCAGTTACAGTTCTCCTTTTGTTAGGTGGAATAGTCTATTTGGTCCTTCCCAAGTTATGCTGTTGAATTCCCAAATCTTGACCCCTGGGAAAGCAGATATGGCCAACAATTAGAGCCAATTATCAACTTAGTTAAAGGACACTCTTAAAAAAAGAGAACAAGATAAAGCATGACCGAAGTGTAAGGAGGGTGCCGTGCCAGGTCAAGTCAGAGCTCTTGACATAACTGAGGATTTCTTAAAGAGTTACCCAAAGCTAAGGAAGTCAGCAAACAGTCAAAGAGAATCTATTACCAAGGGGGAGCAATAGTCATTGACAAGAGCAGAACTTAGCCTCATTTAACTTCTCTTCCAGAGACAGTATTATTTAATGGCAATGATATTCTTAGCCACATACCACTCTTCCTTTTGGAAGACATATATTGCTACAGGTCAAAAAGTATTTATGTGTATGTATATGTATATGCATGGTAGTTGTGTGTTGAAACAAAAACAAAACAAGATATTCATCCAGGGTACATTCTAACACTGGTTTGGCAGAAAGTAGAGGGACCATGTATAGAAGGACGAAAGGGCAACTTCAACAACTTCATCATAATTAGGTAAAAGGTCTAGTACAAGAATAACCCTTAGATTAACTACACTGTTTCATCAGAAAGATCCAGGGGAAAGCACTGAACCCATAAACGTAACAGCTACTCTTCTGAGCTTGTGTCTTGGTACTGCCATAGCCATCCCATGATGATCTTGGCTAGTTCTACTGGCATCATCTAGATATCATATGTAACAATAAAAGTGGAGATAAAATCAATAACCAGGTGCTAAAAACACAGCAGTTTACCAGCATCAAAATGATACTTCGACATTAGGACATATGACAAGGGATACCCAACCAGATCAGATTTAAGTGCTGAGAAATGTTGAAGCATTTATAACTATAGCATTGGAAACAATAGCAACTGTCAATGGGATCCATGCAGTCCTAAGGGATGGGGGGCGGGGGGGGGGGGGGGGAGGAATAGCTGTGGTTGAGCCAAGAGTCCCTGTAGCCCATTAGACAGGGATAAAGCTAAAAACTAGGCAGGCAGTAAAAATTAGGACAGATTAAACATACACATTGAGTAAGAAAGATTCTCTATCATCAGCTAGCTGTTTTGAATGTTTCTAATAACAGTAGCTGACATTTCTATAGCATTTTTAATTCATTAACTCAGTTTATCTCAACAATGCTAAAAGCCAGGTACTATAAGTATAGGTATACCTGTTTTAAAGATGATGAAGCTATGTCTCGGCATTGTTGAGACTTGCCTATGGCTACACAGTAAATGTTAAAGGTAGAATCTTAATCCAACTTGTTCCTGGCTCCAGGACTTTCCATGACAGCATGCTGCCGAGTATACCCAGGACGAGTAATACATCTGCAGTGTTACTGATTAAACATGTCATATATGTGTCCTGGCCTGTGTATATAAATGTGTCTATGTACATTCAATATATATTTAAAATTTTTTATATTAAAATTTTTTCTTATTTTTGGTTCCAAATATTTTCCCTCCCCCATTGAGAAGGCAAGAAAAATGATAGTCATTTTACATATAAAGTCATATATGTATATATACATTTATACACATATATTTCATATGTAATGAAGTATAATCTCTTCTTTTGAAAAGTAAATATCTAATTCCAACTTACATGAGACGCAGCATGGTATAGGAAATAGCGGTCTTAGAATCAGAAAAATCAAGGTTTGAATCAGGAAGACCTCAGCTTGAATCATTCCTCTGACACACAATGGCTATAAGATGAGGAGAAAATTAATTAATTTCTGGTGCCCTAAACCAGGACTTCTTAAATTTTTTACACTCACAATCCCTTTTCACCTGAGAAATTTTTACACGACCCGGGGTATATAGGTATATAAAATAGGTATATATAACCTTTTACTGTTCCCAAATTTTTCACAATCCCCATATTCAGTTGCCCTATATGGGGTCACAACCCCCAGTTTAAGAAGTTTCACCCTAAACAAACCTCTAAGCCTATCACTTACAAATGAGTTGCTGATCTGCATGGGTGAAATAAGTTTGCACACATGGGAGTTCCATTGAAATCATGTCCAGATAAAGTAAAGAACCAAAAAAAATTTGTGTAGAAAATAAAATGTACTTAAAGTTTTGTTATTATGAAACAAAAACATAAAAGCATATTTGCAAGGCACTTAGTTGAAAGCAATATATTTTCAGATAGTTAATCCATTGCTGATGAAAGCATATATCTTTCAATTATTCACAAGTTTCAGACTAATTTATTTTTAAAAAGACAAAAAATATCTTTTAAGGTCTCTTTTATGTCTATTAAATAGACTCAATATTCTTTATATACTTTTTTCCCTTGGGAATAATAAGTCATGTTGACTAGAAGTATTTAAATATTAAACTGCTCAATTTCATTATTTTCTTTTCTGAGTCTATAGTGTTTTTGTTGGTTCTAATCCTCTGAAACTCATTCTCTTCTGTGCTTTAAAAAATGTCTATATCACATGGAATGGAAAGTTCATCCATTCTTCCTGAAATCCAATAAAAAAAATCTATTTTATAGAATAAGGGCAATTATTGAAGTAGATAGTTGTCATTAACACTGAATGTTATTTTTGCGAATGTTACACAATATTTAAATAGCATTTTTTAAAAGCATGAGGCTCAGCACTTTACTTTTTAAGTGTCTCCATGGACAAACACATGCATTTACCACTTAAATTTTATTTTTTTACATTTAGCATTTGTTTCTATTTTTCATTTTTGTTGTGAATTTAAATGGTGATAGAAAATGTTTTCTTTTAACAATAAAACTCAGAGGACACTGATTAGCTTAATTGAAGAAGGTTTGTTGAAAGAGGAGGCAAAATTGGCAGAGAATGTAAATTAGGAGAGGCAGGAACTTTGGCAGATAGAATGAAGGATGGAATGAGTTGTATCAGGCAGAAGGAAAGCTCCTGGAATTCGGGACTAGATGACTCCATGAGAAGAAACAGCTCTGAAGGACTGGGGACATAGCGTTCCACCCCTGAACCCCAAAGCCTAAAGTTGCTGCAGATAGGAAGGGGGAAATTCTGTAGAACAACTGGCAGTAGCTGTAACCTAAACCTTAAGGAACTGCTTCCCTTTATTCTCAGGCTAGGCTATCAGGAAATCCTCCTTCCATTGATTCAATTAATCAATCACTAATTTAATTGACACACGGACTGAATGAAAATATCCATTAAGGGAAAGGGAATACCTTCAAAAATAAAGTGTAAACCTTGAGAAGGTCAGGTTTACTTAGGAGTAGAGGAGTTCATGGTTTAACAGTGGGAGGGCCTTCTTTAATCACATCCTGACTTCCCTCCCCCAATCCCAACCCCGGAGCAGAGGAGGCTACCGGTGCCAGCCCATTCAAACTCATTTGTTAGAACATGCATATTTGAGCTCCCTTCGGGGCAAAGACCCTGTTAAGAGAGAAGGAAAGTTCATTTACATATCAATGCCTCAGACTAGCTTTCTCCCTTTTGGAAGTGGGAAGAAGAAAGAAAAAGCTCTGCAAAACTCTAGAGAAGAGCCAGATACTGTGTAGGACTTAAGAGTCCTGAACACTCTGGTTCCAATTTTGCTGGGTTCTGGAGATGGGATCCAATTTTGAGATTTGCCACTGATACTACCTAGGTGATCTTGGGTAAATCACTTACGTTCCCTGGGTCTCAGGTCCTCTTTTCTAAAATGAGGGAGTTTCCTTCAAATACTAAATCTATGATCTTATAAGTAATTTATCCTTTCTGAGCCTAAGTTTCCTTACTTGTAAAAGGGAACTAATAATTTTAGGGACCCACCCAACTAGGCTATTTTAAGTTTCAAATACAATGTTGTATGTAAAGTGTTTTGCAAACTTTAAAGGGCTTTATTGGAATCATCTGACTAGAGCTAAATCTAGAAAACAAGTCATCGGTCCTACTTTCTTTTTGACAGGTGAGGAAACTGAGGCTTAGAGAGGTTAAATGACCTGGCCAGTGTCACAAGAGAGTATCTTGGGAAGAATCTGATCTTTGGTATTCCCGACTCCAAGTTTGTACTTTATTCACTACACCAGATAATTCTTATTTTCCAAGATAGGAAGGGTATTAAATGGCCTGTAAACTGGTCTGTCTAATGTTCTGGAAACTTTGAGATTTCCCTACTGTTTTTTGAGAAGTTATCTACATTTTGCAGCCTGTCATAGGGACCTCCCAACTTCACCATGTGTTATTTATCTTTGTATTTTCCTTGAGTGCCTAGAAGTTTTGCACATAGAAGGTTCTCAAAAACGTTTGTCTAAATGAGTGGAATAGAATTTTCCATGTATTCTATGGACTATGAAAGCTTTTTATCCTCTCCCCCCAATCAATCTATAAGCATTATTATAATATTACACACTGAGCACTATGCTCAAAAGCATAGCTTTCAAAGCTTTCATGATTTGGATTAGTCTTCCCTGAATTGTCTTCAATTCATCTGTGTCTCCAAAAAAAGAAAAAAAAAATATTGTAGAAACTTAATCAGTGGTGTTGAATAAATTAGAATAATTACCTTGCTTATTTTAAATGTGACATCATTATTAATAGAGCCTAACATAGCATTTATCTCTCTTTTTAACAACATCTTATAGTTTCATATTTAATTTATTAATCAGCCTAATCTTGATTCATGTTTGATTATTGCTTTGCTGGAGACTGCATTCATTTTTTATTCACTTGTATGTTTTCTTATTTTATTATGAAGTACAAACACAAATCATTCCCTCCATTTCATTCTATGAATTCAATTTCATCAATTTGTCAAGCCTGTGCCAGGCACACAGTGGCCTATAGGTTGATGGTATTGGGTAGCAGCATTTCAATTTCAGGCACTCTTTCAGTGGTCAGGTACTGATGGAAGTCTGACTGGTGATATAGATTAGTGGAGTTTCAGAGCTGTGTGGGGAGGGGTTCAGGAATAAGTGAGCCTACACTGCAGAATTTGGAAGGACCACTTTCTACACAAAACCTTTCTTCCCTTAAGTTCTATTGCCCTTCCACTCAAACTAGTATTTATTTTTATTTTTTTAATGAACAAAAATCTATTTTTCTCCCTTCTACTCCATTAAAATATAGAAAAAAGAAAAACAAAAATCTTATAATAAATATTCAGAGTCAAGCAAAACAAGACATGTCCAAAACATATACATCAACCCACACCCTGAATCCATGACTCCCCTTTTATTGTCTTCCACTTTGGAAGCCTATTTGGGGGAAAATAATTCCATGGACAAGTGGGTAAGAAGGATGAAACCCTGAGGACAAAGCTAGAGAGATGTTATAGCAAGTTTCTGCCTAGGACTCAGTCTTAGTATGTCCAGTTGAAGACAGGAGAAGCAAATTCAGAATAGCTGTGAAGGTCACTTATGAAGAATCAGTTCCATGACTGCATCTACAACTGAATTAATATCAAGGCCCAAACTGAGACAAACTATCTATCTGTAGCTGTTAAATGACCAAGCTTGTTAACTAACTGGAGGTACCTCAAGATGTATTTCCTGAGCCCACCGGCTGATAGTACTCTCTGCCTCCAAAAATTTTTTTTTTTTTTAAGTGAGGCAATTGGGGTTAAGTGACTTGCCCAGGGTCACACAGCTAGTAAGTGTCAAGTGTCTGAGGCTGGATTTGAACTCAGGTACTCCTGAATCCAGGGCTGGTGCTCTATCCACTGCGCCACCTAGCTGCCCCTGCCTCCAAAAATCTTAATGTGTATATGGATTTCTTATGAAAAGATTTTTTCCTTTCCTAGCACAGCTTCTTTCATATAGTATGCACTTGACAAATGTTTATTTAACTGAATAATAATTAAGAACTTTTACCAACTGTAAACTATTATTCTTTTTATATATTACTTACTCCAAATACTATATATTCCCCTGTAGTGCTCCATAGCAAATCCTTTTTAAATACCTAAAAGTCTGATTTCATAGGTACAGGGCTAGAGAAACACAACTGGGACATGTGAATTTCCAAGGCTCCATTGCCATTTATATCTGGGATCAGCTCTGGTTTATAATTAAGTGGAGTCCACAAGCATTTGTTAATGGACACCTATGTGTCAGGCACTGTGCTAATCAGACCATCACAGAGCTTCTGAAATTACTGGTACATTTGGTACCCAGGGTGTAGGAGTAAACAACTTAGCTGAGGGTCTGGGGAAGCTTTCGGTGGTTCACCTATGGTGGCTTGGGGCTCCTTACAGTTTTCTTTACTCTTTGGACCAACTGGAAAAGCAGTCAGGAGATTGCATGGTGTGTCCATGGTCTCTCAGCTCTCTTTATATAATTCCCTAGATAGGTCATGTACTGCTCTAAAAATGAGTCATAGCTTACATTTAACAAAAAAACAAACCAATGATGTAATGTCCTACAGATTTCATTTAAGAATCAGACAATTCTATGTGGTATTTACAGTGATGATAAGCCTGTTTATTACCTCCAAGTAAATCTTAACCTGTTTATTACACCTGTATAGCATACTGTAAAGTTTGCACTGTCCTAAGAGAGCTGAGTTGTTATAAATTCAGGCCATGGACAATCCTAGGAGCATTATTACTCTTTTTGCTCTTTCCTACCCTGGGCTCTGGAAAGGTACAAATAAGAATATCTCACAAACTCCATGAGATGAGCCGGATTTTCCCTATTCCCTTTTCTCTTTCTTCACTCCTTCAACCAAGGGAAATACACAAAGAACCCAAAGCACAGTTTGGGGAATAAAGGCAACAGATAGCATTTTGCTTCTCCACTAATTAAAATACTAAAAAGTCCAAACCAAGATCAAGAAGAGGCAAATTGAATAGGTATCACCAGTCTGCAAAAGATATGGAGTTATTCTGTATAGATGGAGAATCCTGAGAAGTCATTTTGTTTCTGTCTTCCTATGAAGTAGTCCTATATGTTGTACTTTACAGCAAAGTTTCTTAAACTGTGGGTTGAGACCCCAAATGGGGTCTAGTAAATGAATGTGGGGGTCACAAAAATTTGGCAACAGTAACAGGTTATGTATATCTATTTTATATACCTATAGACCCCAGGGTTGCATAGAAATTTCTTGGGCAAAAAGGGATCTTGAGTGGAAAAAGTTAAGAAACTCTGCTTTATAGGATACTGGCTGGTGTTGACCTTGGGAACTTAACAGGTCAGATAAGAACCCCTTTCACACAGGGAAACACTGAGAAAGCCAGCAACCATATCATTAATCTTACCATCCATAGTTTGGTCATTTGTGACTTCGAATATTCATCAACAAATTTGGATTCAAAGACATAATTTTTATTCATAGTTTCCATTTAGAAGGAATTTCCTGTTGAATGATGGGAAAAGTGGACTGGAAAATGTTATCACTTCTCCCTTACTCCCAACCAGCTGATGTAACCCTCCCTTCCCCCTGCCAAAGCAGTAGATGAGTAGAGTAAATTACTATCACAGAATTCCACAGTGGGCAATAAGGCAGCTCAAGTCATCCTGAAGGCATAAGGTATAGCATCAGAGGGACTTTTCCCAGGTCTGATTTGTGTGTTCTGTCTGTTCAATGAATTAAGGGGTCATGTTCCATAGAAAAGTGAATTTCATATGGATGCCATGAGTAGTGTAACCAAAAAAATAAAATGTGAAATAAAGCGGGAACTCTGACCACAGGTAATGTGAAAGGAAAGACATGAAAAATATTCATGAATGGGTGGGTAGCTTAAATTACAGTAGGATTTCCAGCACAGGGTAGGCTGTATGGCATCTTGCTCAATGTATCTGCTACCACTAAAATGACAACATATCTTTGGGAAAGAGATAGTTCCAAGACAAAATTCATTGCTAATACCCTCAAGTACAAAGTACAGTCATCGAAGGTGTAAGAAGCTTGCTGGATGCTCCATAAGGCCCTTGCATTGAGCACATATGGCATAAGACTTAAACATAATAGCAGACATCTTGTTATAGTTGTGGTCACCAAAAGACCCTAGTGAATGTATTAAAGATCATAGAGATGGCCCATGACCCACTTGTCAGGCTGTTATATTTCTCACTGAGCTTTGTCAGAAAGGATTTATAGGAGTCTTCCAGGTCACATGACCAATAAGATGAAGGACCAGATCTTTCCTCTAATTATCAAGAAAATCCCTCAATATAAGAATTATGCACAAGAGGTAAATTGATGGCAGGCTAAAGCCCAAAGGAGTGCAATTAGGTAACAACCTGATAAATTAATATCAGAGAAGCCAATTCTCTAATTCCTAATAGATTCTCTCAGTTCCCTCTCTCTCACAGACCCTCAAACTCTGGCAAAGGAGCACAGCCAGAATAATCTACTTGGACTCTTAAGATACAGCAGCAATTTCCTTGCTGCTACTGAAGTCTTTGTCAGTACAGCCTTTCCCTGCCCTGAACCCACCATTCTTGGGCAATATAATTCATCTCTGCCCATCATCATATCCACTTTATGTGTAGAGGAGGTGGAAGTATAGGCAAGAAGAAGCTCCTTTGCCTGGGGCAACCATCCCTCTGGTAAATGTGTGAAAGCTAGAGTCTAGCCTTGGCTTTGTCACTAACTTGTGTGGGACTTTGGGCAAGTCGTTGCCCTTTCCTGAGACTTGGTTTCTTCACCTGTAAAACTAGTAGGTTGGACTACATTATCTTTTTGGTCCCTCCTGATTCTAAATTTCATTATGTTATGTTTTTAACAGTTTTCCTTATTCTTTCCTCATAAAAGGTGAAATGTAACAATTCTGAAATCTAAATTTAAATTCATAATCATATATTCTTAACAACAACAACAACAACAACAAAGGAATATGATCTGATTCCAAATAGCTCCCAAGGAATCTCAATTCCTGTTTTCTTTAGATCTGACAATGAGTCATGGATATGTTTCTTGTTCTGGCAATGACTTGGGGTTTAGTTATACATCTATTTTACTGTGCTTCTATTTTATAATAGGATAATAAAGCACAATTTTTATTTTCCTCCCTTGTCTGGTAATATTCATATTATAGGACAACTTAGGGAAGTGATCATTCACAAAATGCGAAATAGTAACAATTAGTATTTGTTGGATGGTCAAAAAAATACCCATTGTCCAAGTGTTGGCTTCCTATTGAAGCTATCAGGTGAAGCCTAAATGTAAACTTCCCCTAGTTGCCAGTTTAGGGTATATTACCAAGGGTTGTCTCTAAACACATAGCTCAATTCAAATATAAAAGGTGCTTGGGGAAACTAGAAGGGAGTTAAAATTTAAAGATGCATATTACCACCACTCGACAGAAATGAACAGTTCTTTTCTATCTATATATCAGCTGTCGAGCCTTCATATTCTGAAAATCTATGTTAAAAAAGGTAATCATTAGGGAAAATTCTTACTGCTAACTATGTAGAGTGTAATCATCCTATCAAAAATTAGCATAGTTTTTTCTTTTCCACTCTCTAGTCTATACACTGAATAAAGCATTATATAGCTCCCTATTACCAAGAGGCATAAGTAAAAATATGATATAGTTCTGATGGTTGGTCATTCTCCAAGTTTATGTCTACTTTTGAGTCTTATTATAGACCTGTATGGGTCCCATGGGCTACTGGGAACACTTTGACACCTAGGGGCTTTATTATGATCCTTACAAAAGCTATGGCAGTTCAAAGCTTTGGAAAAAGAAAAATTAAAAGTGCAAAGAGGATCAAGCTACGTTATGACAAGGTTTTTGAGGGAAAGGGCTCAGTTTGTTATCTTTGGTGAAGATTTTTATCCCATTTCTGGTGCAAAGTGGGCAGTATTATCCAGACATACTCATAAATCATAATTTTAAGAGTTTAAGGGTGAGGCTGAGATTGTTCTCAAAGCTATACTATTAAACTAAGAAGTGTTGATGATTCCACTCATAAAAAGAGCCCTGCCATGAATTCTAAAAGATCTATCTGGATACAGATGGTTTTTGAGAGCAGAGACTTTTTTTTTTAACTTTTTTTTTTGTCTCCCTAGCTCTTATGGCAGAGAATAAGCTTTTGACAAATGCTTAGTGACTTGACTTGAGTTATTAATTCCTGCTTATTGAGGTCCTTACAAAATTTTTTTAAAGGAACATGATTTGACAAGGAAAATATATTTAGGGAATGTATGTATGTATGTATATATGTAAGTATGTATGGCTGTGTATATATGTATATTGTGTATATGTATATATGTACACAGAAATATATACATGCATGTATATGCATACATACATATATACACATGCATATGTATACATACATACACACACAGGACATAATTTTAAATAATGAAGAAAGGGAAACAAAATCTATTCCTTAGATCCCAACAGTTGTATGCATATAGTAGTTGGTCAAAAAATATTTATTGAATAACTGTGAGATAAGATCCTTCAGTTTTGGAGGAGAGACATCAAACAGTTAAACAAGCAAGCAAGCACAAGGCATTAAGTAAGCATGCCCTAGGTGCCAGACAGTCTTTAGTAGCAAAAAAAAAAAAAAACCTGGGGAAAAAGCAGGGTGCCCATCTATTTGGGTAGGTGTGAAAAACTGCTATAGCAGCAAAAAATGAGGAATTCAGAACATCATAGATTGTATAAAGTGATACAAAGTGAAATAAGTAGAAGGATATCACACAATGACAACAATGTTAAGAACAGACCACTAAAAGGAAACCAAAGTATTAAGTAATTGCAATGGTTGTGGAGAAAAGATAAGGAAATATACCTACCTCCTTTAGTACACATACACCCAAGCCATACATATAATGTATATATGTGTATATACATATATAGATACACATTATATATATGTATATGTACAGATATATGTAATCAGATGAAGTCAGAGTATTAGGATTTGTTAGGGGAGGGGTTGTTTGTTTGGGGTGGGAGCATTGCTTAGTTCATGTTCTTAAAAGGAGGGTTCAATCTGGGGTAGGGAGATCTGGGGTGAGAGTTATTCCCTGAAGTCACTGTAATTTTAAAGAACACTGGTAAAACCTATTTTAAAATGTAAACATTTTAAGAGGAAGAAAAAAAAACACTTTGAACTTTAATACTAATATTGTTGTGGCCATAAGCATCTCTGTTAAAATACCTTCAAGTAAAAAACAAAGATATAATCACTTAGATATGTGTGTAGTTAACTAATAGCTAATTTTATTTATAATAAAAATGATAATGTGTTTTCCTAACCTATAAAACTTAATGGAAGGCTGCATTATACAAAGGACAGAGTGTTGAATTTGGAGCAAAAGACCTGGATTCAGTTCCAAGTTCTATTACTCATTAACTGGGTAACCTTGAGTAACTTCTTTTACTTTGCTCATTTTAAATGAGATAAAATGTGGATGGGGTGGGGTGGGGAACTAGATGATATCTAAGGTTTTTTATAGCTCTAAATCTGTAATCCTATGTTGATTTTTCAGAAATCTGATCTACACACCAATACATCATTAGTACTCAGAGTTATATCAACAATTACAATGCAAAGAGCAAGGAGCAGGACATAATTTGGCCAGTCAATTTTACAGATCATGATATGAAATTAATGCAAAAAGTAACTAAGACAAGGGGCAGCTAGGTGGCACAGTGGATAGAGCACCAGTCCTGGATCCAGGAGGACCTGAGTTCAAATGTGACCTCAGACACTTGACCCTTACTAGCTGTGTGACCCTGGGCAAGTCACTTAACCCTCATTGATCCGCAAATAAATAAATAAATAAAATAAACTCATTAAAAAAAAAGGTAACTAAGACAAACTCAGTTGAACAGGAGGAACAATTAATTACTTTTGTACTAAGTTACTGTAGTAATGCTGAGAAGGGGGAAAAAAGATCCCTTATCATCACAAAGCCTTGTTCTCTTTGTGCACTTAAATGAAAATGTGTTAAGTTTGTGTACCCTCTAAACTTACATTCTCTAAAGGCAAAGCATAATTGCCCCAACCTAATTACAGCTATGTTGATGTTGCTAGCATAGAATACCCAATAGAACTTGCAGCTGTGCTTACAAATGCCTCTGTGTCCTCAGGGAGGATTCTCACATGTGGAGAATGCTGCCATAGTGCTGGTCTATATTCTCTTTTATAATTGAGGAAGTGGCATACAGTGGTTATTTCAACTATTCCTCAACTCCCAACGGATACAGACACAGATTATAATTTTCTACCATCTCAAAACAAAACCATCACCAGGCAAAGAGACACTCCTAGGCAGCCAGTGTCTTCTTATTCATACAGATTTCTGGTTGGTTTTCCTTCATCTCTTATTACTATGTACTTGTATCTTTCAGCTACCTTGTCCAAACACAAAATGAATATCTTTTTTTATATCTCTTTCCTAAGGAAAAAAAATCTGCCTTCCATGTACATAAAAAAATCAACCTTTTTCAAATGAGATAAAATGAGATAATAAAAAGCACTTAACACAGTGTCTGACACATAGTAGACACTATATGAATACTTATTCCCTTCTGCTTCCCATTCTAAAGAAAATAGGGAACTGAAGATTGAGGGACTGAGGCTTTGCCCTAGCCACAGTTATATAGGTAGAAACCAGAATAGAATAATTCTTTTGGTAAGTTGGCATTACAATTTCACAAAGGCAGCTTGTATCACTGTGGTATTCACAAGTAAAATGTTGTTAACTTCACATTGCCTATATTGCATGCAGAGTCCTAACTCTTTTGATAGAAATAATTCTATCTTTCATAAACTATATGTGAATGATTCCTTGGAAGAGGAAACACTATATCCACCTATTTTATTTTTCTTTTCTAAGCCAAAGTAAATGAACTTCTGACTGGATTCATAAAGTATGGAAACAGGGAGGTGAAATTCCGACTACATGAGATGATTGATAAGTGAGCACCTCAATGATTTAAATCACCACCTATTCCCTCCACAGAAAGAACAGGTAGATGTGAGTTCTGCATTGTATCCAGTGATCCTTGAGGAACAAGGGAGAACAGAAGATGGGCTGTGGGACTGGAACTAGTAATGTTTCATATCATGGGTCATGGCTCACTTGTATAATATTAAACTTATATTGACTATGACAAATTGTGTACAAACCCTTTGCTTAAGCTCAAATTTTTTTTGGACACCTGGATTATTTGAACCTTTTTTCTGGCTTTGGGACCATATTTTCCCTAGGCATCTCTCCTGTTTTTGGTGCTAGTTGCTTGGTATATTTCATACGTAATGGATCTTTCTCTGTATGACATACCCCTTTCTTTTGTTGGGTTTTTTTTTTTTTGGTAAGGCAATTGGGGTTAAGTGACTTGCCCAGGGTCACACAGCTAGTAAGTGTTAAGTGTCTGAGGCCGGCTTTGAAGTCAGGTACTCCTGACTCCAGGGCTGGTGCTCTCTCCACTGCGCCATCTAGCTGCCCCTATACCCCTTTCTTTTTAACCCTTGCAAATTGATTCTTTACTGCCATACCTTTCTTGCCCCAAGTCGAGCTAACTTATTGACACTTAAATTCATGCCATAGAGAACTCTTGACTAATATCCCCTAGACAATAACATCTTTGCCCCATTTTTTCCCACAGAACAAAAGATAATATAAAATTAAGTTGGAAGGCATCCAATGGAGGGCAGTCAAGATGGAAGGAGGGCTATAAACCATGCCATAAAAGAATCATTTAAAGGAACTGGGCATGTTTGGCCTGAAGAAGAAAACAAAAGGTAGACATGACAGTAACTCTTCAAATATTTGAAGAGTTGTCCTCCAAAAGAGATTTAACTTCTTCGATTTGATCCTGGAAGACAGAGCTAGGACCGACAGGCAAGGATCACATGGAGGTAGGTTTTAGGTAAAAATAAAAACTTTCTTAAAATCAGCTATTTAGATCCTTAGCTCTGGAATTTCACTGTTATGGATAGTCTCTGAACTGGATGTTAGAAATTTTCCTGCTTACGCAAAACTTAACCATATTGTAGTTATCCACTAATGTCAATCAATCAATCAACATACATTTATTAAGCATTTACCATGTACCAAGAACTGTATTAGACACTGGGAATATAAACAAAAAGGATGAAATGTGTACTTGAAAGAAGTTTACATTCTATTAGGAAGATAACAAGTATGTATTTTAATATAGATAGTATAAATATAGTCTTTCTTTTTAAAATCAAAAATTTTTTCCCCACAAAACCAGCTTACAGTTTTTTGACTTATTTTCTTTCCATTTTACTAATCTCTCCTTCAACTTTTAAGAATTTCTATTTTGATATTTAATTGTGGATTTAAAATTTGTTGTTTTTCTAGTTGTATGTCCAATTCATTGAACTGTTCTCTCTCTTTTATCAATGTATGCATCCAGAAATATAAATTTGCCCCTAAATACTTTTCTGGCTGTATCCCACAAATTTTGGTTTGAGGTCTCATTGTTGTTACTATCTTTAATGAAATTATGGATGGTTTCAATGATTTGGTTTCTGACCTATTCATTCTTTTTTTTTTTTAAGTGAGGCAATTGGGGTTAAGTGACTTGCCCAGGGTCACACAGCTAGTAAGTGTTAAGTGTCTGAGGCTAGATTTGAACTCAGGTACTCCTGACTCCAGGGCTGGTGCTCTATCTACTGCATCATCTAGCTTCCCTGCTATTCATTCTTTAAGATTCTTTTGTTTCCAATTATTTTTAGTTTCTCCTTTAGAGGCCCTTTATTGAATGGAATTTTTATTGCATTATGGTCTGGAAAAGGAACATTTAACATTTCTGCTTTTCTGCGTTTGTGAGGTGTGATACCCTAACACAAGGTCAACTTTTGCGATGGTGCCATATAAAGCTGAGAAAGAGGTATAATCCCTTCTATTCCCATTCAATATTTACTAGAAGCTATCATATCTAACTTTTTCTAAAATTCTTTTCAATAAATGTAGCCAATAAATTTAAATATGTTAAATACAAAATAGTTCAGGAGGTAGAAAGCTAGTAGTTGGGGACATCAGGACAGGCTAAAATATAAAACAATACCTTAGCTGAGCCTCAAAGGAAAAAGGGACTTTAGAAGTCAAAGGAAGAGGGGAGTACATTCAAGGTAGATAGTATAGCTGGTGCAGAGGCAGAGAGATGGGAGATTGGGTGTCTTGTGTAAACAACAGAAAGAAGTCTACATTGGATTGCAGAGTGTAGATGATAGAGAAGTGTACAATTGAGGCTAAAAAGTTAGGTTGGGGGTGGGGCAAGTTGTGAGGAGCTTTAAATGCTAAACAGTGGAATTTATATTTTATTCTGGAGGCAATAGAAAGCAACTGAAGTTGAATAATTTGGTTACATTTAAGCTTAAAGAAAATTATTTTGTGAACAGTGTGTTAGATGAACAGGAGTGGTGAGAAAATTAAGGCAATGGAAATAATAAGGATGTTGTTGAAATAATGTGAGAATTAATTAATTAATTAATAATATGAGAGGTAATGAGGTCCTGAATTAAAATGGTAGCTGTGTTATTGGAGAAAAGAGGTTAGAAGAAAGATATATTATGGAGACAGAAGCGTCAAGATTTGATAATTAATTGGATGTGTGGGATGAGAGAAAGTGAGGAGACAAGAATAAAGTCAATGTTACAAACCTGGGAGACAGGAAGGTCTATAGTGTCCTCAACAGAGAAAGTTTTTAAAAGAGGGGTAGAGTTTGAGGGTTTGTTATCAGTCAACAAAATGACTGAGAAGGTGTCTTCAAATAGGTAGAAGAAAAATCAGGATAGAGTAGTGTGATAAAAACAAAACAAAACAAAACAGACAAAAAAAAATCCAATAACAACTGGAAAAGAGAGTATCTAGGAGAGGAGGATGGTCAGAAGTGTCAAAGATAACATATGGGTAAAAAAGGATTAGAACTGAGAAAAGATGATCAGATTTGACAATTAAGAGACAATTGGAGGCAGCTAGATGGTGCAGTGGATAGAGCACTGGCCCTGGAGTCAGGAGGACCTGAGTTCAAATCCTGCCTCAGACACTTAACACTTACTAGCTGTGTGACCCTGGGCAAGTCACTTAACCCCAATTGCCTCACTAAAAAAAAAAAAGAGAGAGAGAGAGAGAGAGAGAGAGAGAGAGAGTGACCATTCATTGGTAACCATGGAGAGTAGTTTCAATTGAGTGATGAGGTTGGAAGCCAGACTTTATGGAGTTGAAGAGTGAGTGAGAGGAGGGAAAGTGGAGGCAACTTTTTTCAAGGGGTTTCACTTAGGATGATAGCTTAAGGGGATGGCAGGAGCCAGTGAAAGTGTATTGTTTATTTTGGGGTTTTGTTGTAGTTTTTAAGAATAGAGAAAACTTGAACATGTTTGAAGGCAATAGGGAAGGAACCAGTAGAGAGAAAAAGGTTGAAACTTTAAGACAGAGGGGATAATTGAGTCTATATTCAATGCTATCTCAGGATTGTTGGGAAGATCAAATGTGATACGTGCAAAAGCTCTTTGGAAACCTTAAAGCACTATAGAAATATTAACTATTAATTGTTATTATCATCTTTATGAAATGACTTTGCTACCAGAATTCCAGTTTCCTTGTCCATTGAAATGAATGTCACAGAAATAAAAGTATAATAATAAAAAATAACACTATTAAAGTTTTAATGGGGCAGCTAGGTGGCGCAGTGGATAGAGCACCGGCCCTGGATTAAGGAGGACATGAGTTCAAATCCGGCCTCAGACACTTTACACTTACTAGCTGTGTGACCCTGGGCAAGTCACAACCCCAATTGCCTCACCAAAAAAAAAAAAAGTTTTAATAACAAATGCTAATTTTGCTATACTCCATCAGTACTCCACATCAGTGATCTGGATGTAGATATTCTCTCTATTGGTGCAGAGTACAACTCATCCATACCTTCTCATTTCATGTGACTCATTTATATCTTTCCACAAATCCTCAGCAGAAGATCAATTGCCTCATGTGCTGGAAGGATTTTTCTAAATCTTTTTATATTTCATAGATCCTTTGAACTGATGAAACCCCTTAACAAGTAACAATAATAACAAACATCATGAGATTTTGTATCAAATCACACATTAAGGCAGAGGTAAGGAAATAACAGAGGACACTATTATTCAATCCCATTAAAGGGATCAACTAAATAATTATTTAATTTTATTTAATTCTCCTTGAAATTCGTTCATGCAGATTAACCCAGCCTATGCTCCATAGCAACAGAAATGTCTGCACAGTTGATGTGATGGGTCAAGATAAACGAGAGAGATGGAGAAAGAGAGTGACAGAGAGAAAAAGACAAAGAGACAGAGAGACAGAGACAGATGGAAACAGAAAGAAACAGACAGACAGAGACAGACAGAGAGTGAGTGAATGGTTTAAGAAAAAGACAAGAAACACTAAATTATTCTTACCAAAGTTCAGTCTGTTAGTCTGGGAAGGGGATGTTATGATGACCTGATTGATTTACAAATCTGGAACAGGAGAAAGACCTCAAAATTCATCTACCCAACCCCCCCATCTCACAGACAAAAAAACCGAGGCCCAGGGAGGCTAAATGTCTTGCCTTAAGTTACACAGATAGTAAGCATCAACTAAGGGGCACAGTGGATAAAGTTCTGGACTTGGAGTCAGGAACACCTGAGCTCAAAATCTTGCCTCAGACAAGCTGTGTGACCCTGGGCAAACCACTTAACTTCAATCTTAGTTTCCTTATCTGTTTAAAAAAGCAAAACAAAATATGGGGATAATAATAGCACCTAACTCACAAGATTGTTCTGGAAATCAGTTAGGTAATATATGCAAAAGTCCTTTGCAAACCTTAGATATTTATACAAATATTATTAATAATAATAACAATTATTTTTTATTACCGATAGTTCTCAATTACATATCATTCTGCATATCTCCCTTTCCCCTCCTTTGGTTCCATGGGGCAGATCCCCCTCCAGAGTTCTGCTGACTGTAGCCAGAGCAATTTCATTGCCTGGGTTTTCTCCCTCCCCTGTCAATTTGCATAATGTGAATTTACATAAAGTGGGAACTGTCTGTATTTTAAACTCAGGCCCTTTGACTCCCAAGTCAGTGTTCTTGGGAGACAGGGCAGACCAAAACATCTGGCCTCAAGTCAGCTTGACTCACACATTTGCCCTGGGTATTTCTAACACAGTCTAGAAACTTGACCTTGATTCTTTTTTGTTTTTTAACTTAAATGATATTTTCCTCCAGTTACATGTAAAAGACAATTTTTAACATTCATTTTTTCTACTTTATAGTATTTTTTCCAATTTCATGTAAAGATAGTTTTGAGTTCTAAATTTTTCTCTGCCTTTCCTTTTCTTCCCCACTTCCCAAGACAACAAGCAAGCTTATAATATTCATTTTTTTTAAATTAGCTTCAAATTTTCTCTCTTTCCTCCTTCAGACAGTAAGCAATGTCATATCCCTTTATACATACACAATCATGCAAAACGTGTTACCATATTACTCATGCTGTGAAAGAAAATACAAACCCAAAAGGGGGGGGGGGACATGAAAAAATACAGAAAGATAAAAAATAGTATGCTTTGATCTACATTCAGACTCCACCAGTTCTTTCTCTAGAAGTTGATAGCATTTTTCATCATGAGTCCTTTGGCATTGTCTTGGATCACTGTATTTTTGAGAATAGCTAAGTCATTCACGGCTGATCATCATAAAATACTGCTATTACTTTGTATAATGTTCTCTTGGTTCTGCTCATTTCACTTTGCATCAGGTCATATAAATCTTTACAGGTTTTCCAGAAATCTGCCAGCTCATCATTTTTTTATAGCACAGTAATAATCTATTACATTCATATACCACAACTTGTTCAGCCATTTCCCAACTGATAGGCTTTCCCTCAATTTCCAATTCTCTACAACCACAAAAGAGCTGATTTTAATGTTTTTGTATAAATAGGTCCTTTTCTCTTTTTTGGAGGTCTTTGGAATATAGAACTAGCTGTGGTATTGTTGGATGGAAGGACATGAACTGTTTTATAGTCCTTTAGACTGTAAGGATTGGAATGATGCCACCTACTGGAGACTTGCTGTGGGAAAGCTCCACCATGAGGAAAATGCCTCAGAGGCATTGTGGCTTTTCCTTGGCGTCAGGAAATGACATTTGCTCATGGGGGCTGTCTATCAAGGCTACCAGCCAATCAACTTGAGGAGCCTCCTATGGTCTGGGAGGAGACAGGAAGGAGGAAAGGGAGCCTGCGCGGAGAGCTCAGGGGCTTTTTGGGTTCCTGACTGGATGGTGGTGGCGGCAGAGGACTTCACAGGAAATTTGAGGAAAGATAGGAATGCCAGGCTGTTGGAATTCTGTTCTCAATCTTTTTCTTTCTATTTTCCAATAAATCCTTAAAAACCTAAACTTGTTTTATCAGTGATTTTAGTCAGTTTCCCCCAAAACTGGGGGAACAGATTAGAATCCACATTTAGAATCTTAAATTACACAAGACATAGTTCCAAATTACTCTCCAGAATGGTTGGATTAGTTAACAATTCCACAAACAGTGCATTAGTGTCCCAATTTTCCCACATCCCTTCCAACACTTGGTATTTTCCTTTGCTGTCATATTAGCCAATCAAATAGATATGAGGTGGTACCTCAGAGTTGTTTTAATTTGCATTTCTCGAGTCAATAGTGATTTAGAACATGTTTTCATATGACTATAGATACCTTTGATTTTTTCATCTGAAAACTGCCTGTTCAGGGGGCGGCTAGGTGGTGCAGTGGATAAAGCACCAGCCCTGGATTCAGGAGTACCTGAGTTCAAATCTGGCTTCAGACACTTGACACTTACCAGCTGTGTGACCCTGGGCAAGTCACTTAGCCCCCATTGTCCTGCAAAAAAAAAAAAAAAAAACAAAACAGAAAACTGCCTGTTCATATCTTTTGACTATCGATAGGGGAATGACTTATAATCTTAGAAATTTAACTCAGTTTTCTATATATTTGAGAAATAAGGCCTTTATCAGAGACACTTGCTTTAAAAACATTTTTTTCCCAACTTAGGAAGATTATTTTAACAGTTGGGTAGAGAATGAATTAGAGGAAGAAAAGTCAGAAAACTAACTAGGACGCTATTCTAAAATAGGCAAGGGCATTCAAACTAAGGTAGAGGTCATGTGAGTGAAGAGAAAGCTACTGATGCCAGGGAGGTTGTGGAAATAGAATTGGCAAAGACTTGGCAACCCCAATTGGATTGGGCTGTGAAAATTGTTAGTAATTCTAGGGTAGCAAACCTGGGTTACTGTAAGTTTGGTACCTTGTGAAGGGATTGACTTGACTAGGAAAATGGCCACTTCACATAAGACAGGGGTCCAAATTATCTCCAGTCTCTAATCTTCAGTCTCTTTTTACTTGATCCTTCACTGCTACCTACAAACATGTCTGTTCCTTCTCCATTTGTAAATAAATAAATATGTTTTAAAATCCTTACTTGATTTGACTGTCTTTTCCTTCTCAGAAAAACTCCTCGAGAAGGTCATCAATACTTCTCTCACTCACTTGTTTCTAAATTCATTGGAGCCTGGTTTCTGACCTCATTATTCAAGGGAAACTGCTCTCTTCTAAGTCCATGTCACTGTGCCTCTCCCCAGCCCTCAATCAATAAATTCCATGTGATTTTTATCACTTCCTGGATCAAAAACAATATCCACTGTTTGGCCTTTAGATCACATCCAGCCTCCTCCTTTCCTACCTTTCCATTTTTCTTATATGTTACCCTCTGACACCTTCTCTTAGATCCACTGACCCTGGCCTCCTAGATGTGTTTGTTTGTTTGGTTTTTGTTTGTTTAGTTTGTTTTTTTGGTGGGGCAATGAGGGTTAAGTGATTTGCCCAGGGTCACACAACTAGTAAGTGTCAAGTGTCTGAGGCTGGATTTGAACTCAGGTTCTCCTGAATCTAGGGCCAGTGTTTTATCCACTGCACCACTTAGCTGACCCTCCTCCCAGATGTTTAACCCTGATTCTTGACTGTTTGCTTTGGTTTTGATGTTTTTGACTCCACACAACTCATATTATTAATCCTATCTTAATAGTTCATCACAAAGAGTTGGAGCTCTTTGCCCTAATTCTAAGAAAGCTGTGGAACTAATATTTCTCTTCATAGATACAACCTATTTATAATTGTTTATGTCTGTATATTTATTTGTTTATTTATTATCATTTACACAAGACGATATTGAATTAAGACTACAGAGTGATTTGCATACCCATAATCATATACAGAGGCAGCTCATTTTTAGTAGGTAGAAAGCTGACCTCAGAGTCAAGGAGATCTGAATTTAAATCTTACCTTTGACACATACTGGCACATTACTCTGGACAAATAATTTAACCTCTCAGTATCCCCCAGGTAACTCTTTATGACTATAAATTGCTAAACAGTTCTACAGAGTCACTGGTAGAGGGGGAGTTTCCTCACCAGTAGTTCCTTATACAAAAGAAATCACAGATACAGTCCAATAGAAGAAAAAAAAAATCCCAATCAACAAATCCATCCATTGGAGCCTCCTGGTTTTCCAGTTGCTATTTTTCTTTCAATATTAAAATCTAAAGATGAGTTTGGATTTCTTTTAAAAAGAATACAACAAAGCAAGATCACTTTGAGAAATGTTCTAGCATAGAAATCAAGACACCTGCTGAAATATGCATCAATCAGTGGGACTAGAAGTAAAGTAAGATAATCCATTATAAGCAGACACTTCGGGAAGTGGCCTCACAGACCTCAAAAATAATTTTCTTCACTATAAAATGGAGAAAAAAAATTCAGAAACAAAAACATCATGGAATATTTGATGTGACCTATCAAGCCTTCCCTTTCTAGGCACAGATGCCCAGGATGCTCTTTAGTTACCCCTAGAAGAAAGGGGGTGGGACTAGAAATCAGGAGTCCTTAACCTTTTTTGTATATCAGGAACCCCTTTGAGAGTCTGGTGAAGCTTATGGACTCTTTCACAGAATAATGTTTTTAAAAACATAAAATATATAAGATTGCAAAGGCAATAAATTACATTGACATAAAGTATTTTTCCCATCAAAGTTCATGGGAACCCCTGAAATATATCCCTAAATTCCTTGAGGGTACATGGACCTCAGGTCCATGGGATGGACGGCCTTTATGGTGCCTTTTAGCTCAGAATTCATAAACTTATGAGTAACAGCGTATTTTGGAGAAAAGTGCACCTGGGAGGAGGGTTCTAATAATATTGCTGTTATTAATACATTTTGGGGGTTTGGGGGCACATTCATGTGATCTCATAATAGTAGGAAACTCCTAGTATTAAAAAAAAAACCACAAACAAACCCTCTTCTGATGAAAATTAGCAGTTTACCATCCATGTTTGCACAGCTATGTATCAGAGATAGGATTCAGAATCATGTATTCCTGATTCCAAAGGCACTCTATCCATCACCCCAAAATTATGGATTACTTTAGGCAAAAAACTATAATTTCTCTAGATTCTTTTTCCATTTGGAAATTATGGTTAATAACACCTGTTCTACCTACCTTATAAGGTTGTTATAAAGACAAAATGAGATTTTCTGTGTGTGTGTGTGTATATCTGCATATATATATATGAAAATGTTTCAAAAAGTATTTTCATATATTTATATATGAATATATTCAAAGCATTATATATATAAATGCTTTGGAAAATAAAAGGCACTATATAAAATATCATAACTCTGCTCTCTACCTACTTGACCTCCAACTACAAATGATAATCCTTAATATAGACCCTGATTCATCCCCCCCAAAAAAAATGAAGCTTAATTTCATGCTCTAGAAGAGTCAATGCACTGAATATCTGAGTCCAATTCCATGCTTTAAAAATTATAATAGAGTTCATAACCCTTAAGCCCCACATATTATTTACCAAAAGATGAGAGAAGAGTGAAGAAAATTCAGACAAAGATAGAGGGCCAACCCTAGCATCTCCATAACTTTCTTTAAAAGCTTTTGCATAAATTTAAATGCTAACAATTGTTTTGCAAATTATTCTTTTATACATTCAAAAACTGTGCATACCCCAAGGGCATAGCATAGCTCTCTGATCTTGGTGAACTGCTGAATATGTCATTTCCAATAGGGATTTCCTTTTAAACAAATGCATGATGTCTGTCACTAGTAGGTAATGCTAATTACCAGAGAATAAAAATGACAAAAGAATTTCAATATGTCTATTAATAGTAAAGCTTGGAAGTATATGCTTTCAAGGATAATCTAAGTAGCTGATAATGATATCATAAAAGGATGCAAATTTTGAGTGTTTTTTAAAAAATTCTCCCTTCCTTCCTTCCTTCTTCTCCCTCCTTGCTCTCTTTCTTCACTCACAAGTTATTGAAAATTGCTACAAAAAGAAAATAGATTTAAGTAGTGAAACATGAATTGGATGATACATGAATTTAAAATAATCTTGATACATGAATTGAAAGTAATATTTTAAAGCAGTATGGTATACTGGCTAGAGTGTTGGAATTATAGTCAGAAAATTCTGGGTTTGAATCCTCAGATACTTACTAGTATGACTTTATGAGCGTCAGTTTTCTCGGCTATGAAATGGGAATAATAATAGCACCTACAGAGTGTCTTTAAGGATCATATTTTAAAAAAAAAGAAAGGATTTGTAGGGCAGCTAATATTCATAAGGCTTGTTACTAGCCACATATATAAAACAAAGGCAAAGAATATGGGTCAGAAATAAGACTAACTTTGCCCTCTTAACTAATCTTCTATTCATTCTCAGTTTTTTTGATTGGCAGGATGCAAAAGAGTTTTTGAGCCCTGAAAAAAAAATTGTAATTCCCTTTGATGGGTTGTTGAAAGACAGAACCTTAGGGGCAGCTAGGTGGCGCAGTGCATAGAGCACCAGCCCTGGAGTCAGGAGTACCTGAGTTCAAATCTGGCGTCAGACACTTAACACTTAGTAGCTGTGTGACCCTGAGCAAGTCACTTAACCCCAATTGCCTCACTAAAAAAAAAAAAAAAAGAAAGACAGCACCTGAAACTATTTGAGGAGAATGCAGGTTGGCCATCAGAAATTGATAGTGTTTAAAGGGGACTTAAGTCAGATAGAAGTTTGGAACAGAGATGTTGATCCTGCTGAGCAGGAAGGGTACAGGATCAAAGACAGGCTAAATGTCAGTGAATTCTAACCATGTAATTAGATGTCCCAAAGGAGCTTTGGCCCCCAGAACAAAAGACTCTAGAAGCTGACAGATTGCTTTTCTTATAGAAAGAAAGCAGTAGAGAAAGCCACAGAGACACAGAGCCAGACAGAGAGAATTTGAGCCTAGGATTACCATACTCTGAAGAAAATAGTAGTAATATAACATAATGTTTAATTGGAGGGCCAGTAGAGTTCAGTATCCATTGGAGAACACTGTTCAATAGGGGAATGATCCAGGGAGAACAGTAGAGTGTCATCTTCATAAGATATAAATGGTCCAATAGTGTGAGAAGCATTAAGTTGACACTCTTGTGTGTTCACCCTGGCTACCTGTGTTTTTTGCATTTGTGCCCTTCTACATGAATGTTGTGATGACACATGCCACTCATTAATATGCACACACATACACATATATAGACATGGGAGTATATATACATTTATGGGTGTATGCACATACATGGTATTGGAATTTGTGGGAAATTCCAACCCAAATTTAGCAATGAAAGGGGTGGAGAAGAAAATGTTCTGTTGATACTTTCCCCCCCTCTGTTTAGAATGTTATTTTCCAAATTACATATAAAACAAATTTTGACATCAATTTTTTAAAAATGTGTGTTCTAACTTCTCTTCCTCCTTCCCTTCCCATCCCCCATCCCCAAGAACTCAAGCAATTCAATATAAGTTACACATGAGTAATCATGGAAAACATCTCCACATTGGCTAGGTTGTGAGAAAAAACAGATAAAAACAAAACTTCAGATTAAGGAACTGTCAAAAAAAATTCTTCAATCTGTTTTCAGATACCATCAGTTCTTTCTCTGTAGATGGATTGCAATTTTCATAAGTCCTTCAGAGTTATATTAGATAATTGTGTGGCTGAAAATAACCACATGCTTCCCAGTAAATCATCTTACACTATTGCTGTTATTTTTTATACAGTACATTTCACTCTGCTTCAGTTCATGTAGGTCTTTCCAGCTTTTTCTGATAGCATCCTGTTTATCATAATTTTTTATGGTATCTTAAACTTGACAAAGAATTTTCTTCACAATAGCCCAGCAAATTATGTAGCATACATTTTGCCATTATAATCAATCATCATAATTATTTCCCTCCATCCTATTCCCTTCCCAAGATGTTTACTCTATTTTCTATCTTTTTTTACCCTATTTCTCTTCAAAAGTGTTTTGCTTCTGACTATCCCCTCCCCTGCTAGGCCCTCCCTTCTTTTACCCTTCCCTCCTTATCTTTTCCCTTCCTACTTTCCTTAGTGTCAGATAGATTACTCCTCCCATTTGGGTGAGTATGTTATTCCCTCCTGAGCCTACTCTGATGAGATTAAGGTCTTTGAGCTAATTCAGTGTTTTAAATTTTCTTCCTCCCTCCCTTCTCAACCCTCCCTATGAAATCAAGCAATTCAATGTAAGTCATACATGTGCAGTTATGCAGAACATCTTCACCTTCCTCAAAAATGTTTTGCTTTTTACTGCTCCCTCCCCCAATCTGCCCTTCCTTCCTTCCCCTCTTCTCCACTCTCCCTGCCCCCCTTTATCTCCTTCCCCTCCTACTTTCCCTCAGGGCAAAATATATTATTATACCCACTTGAGTCTGTATCTTATTCCTTCTTTGAGCCAGTTCTGATGATAATAAGGTTCACTCACTCCCCCATTCCTTCACCCTCTTCCCCTTCCCTCTATAAGCTATTTTCTTGTTTCCTTCATATGAGCTACCTCTCACCAGTCCTCCTCTCCCCTTCCCCCTCCCCCAGTACATTCTTCATACCCTTCAACCTTATTTTAAAGATGTCATCATGGGTTAGCCAGGTGGCACAGTGGACAAAGCATTAGCCCTGGACCCAGAAGGTCCCAAGCCCAAATCTTGCCCCAGACATAAGACACCCCATCCTGCCTGCCCCACAAAAACAAGGATAAAGAAAAAATAAATGCTTTACAGATACCTAAGTGTATTCCTTTCAGCTACCCTAATGCTGAGAAAGTTCTTATGAGTTAGAAGTATTATCTTCCCACGTAGGAATGTAAACAGTTTAATCTTTTAATGTGCCTCATGATTTCTTTTTCCTGTTTACCTTTTTATGCTTCTCTGGGGTCTTATATTTGAAAGACAAATTTTCTATTAAGTTCAAGTCTTTTCATCATAAATGGCTGAAAGTCCTCTTTTCATTGAAGTCCCATTTTTTCTTCTAAAAGATTATGATCAGTTTTGCTGGGTTGTAGTTGCAGTTCCTTTGCCCTATGAAATATCATATTCCATGCCCTCCTGTCCTTTAATATAGATGCGGCTATATCTTGTTTCATCCTTAATGTCGCTCCACAGTATTTGAATTCCTTTTTTCTAGCTGCTTGCAATATTTTCTCCTTGACCTAGGAGCTCTGGAATTTGGCTATAATATTCATGGGGGTTTTCCTTTTGGGATCTCTTTCAGGTGATTAGTGGATTCTTTCAATTTCTATTTTACCTTCTTTTTCTAGAATATCAGGGCAATTTTCCCTTACAATTTCTTGGAAGATGCTTTTTAAATTCTTATTTTGGTCCTGGTTTTCAGGTACTCCAATGATTTTCAAATTATCTCTTCTGGACCTATTTTCCAGGTCAGCTGTTTTTTCCAAGGAGATATTTCATATTGCCCTCCATTTTTTTTATTCATTTGGATTTGCTTTACTGTGTCTTGGTTTCTCATAAAGTCACTAACTTCCACTTGTTCAATCCTAATTCTTAGGCAATTATTTTTTTTCTGAGAACTTTTGTTTCTCCTTTTCCACTTGGCTTTTCAAGCTGTTGACTTTTTCCTCATGACTCTCCTGCATCTCTCTCACTTCTCTTTCCATTCTTTACTCTACCTCTCTGAATCTTCCTTCTATCTCTCCTACTTTCTCTTCAAAGTCCCTTTTGACAGCTTCCATGGCCTGAGACCAATTCATATTTTTCTTGGAAGCTTTGGATGTAGGGGCCCTGAGGTTGTTATCCTCTTATGAGGGTGCACGTCGATCTTTCTTGTCATTGATGAAACTTTCTATAGTTCTCAAATTTCTTTGTTTGCTCATCTTGCCATCTTTTACTTGACTTTTAACTCCTTCTTACAGTAGGTCCCTACTTCCAAGCTACACTGTCCCAAGCTTCAGAGGGTCCCAGGTGTTTGGGTTTCAGGGAGGGCAGGTTTTTCTCTCACCTGGCCTGTTCTCTGGTCTGAAGATAACCTCAAGCCAACTTACTAATTAACCATCCAACAGAACTTTATGTGCTGTGGTTCTTAACTCTGACTAGCCTGCATCCTTCCCTCACTTGGGCCTCCTACCCCTCAAGATTTCTTCCTGGTTCCCAGCTGGGGTGGGATAGCTGAATTTTTCCTTAGATCCCACAGGCAACCCTGGATTTCCACTTCCACTCCCCCCTCTTCTCCCCAGCCAGCCATTCAGCCCTCTCATCTGACCATAAGCTTAGTTCCAGAAGATGCCAGTACTGCAGCTGATTCGGAAGCTTGGGAGTAAGTTCCTCTGAAGCAGTTTGCCCGGGGTCTGTGTCAGCATGATTGTGGGGGGTTAGACTCTTCTTGCAGCCCAGCACGGTCCCTTCTAATCTGTCTTTGGTTGAACAATAATCTCAGCCCACTTTTTTGTGGGTTTTGCTGCTCCAGGGGTTGTTTTATCGATGTTTTTGGGATAATTGTGTCAGGAGCTCTGTGCTTTTAATGTCTTTCCTCCTTCATCTTAGCTCTCCTCCCTTGATACTTTTCATACTATGCTTATAACAATTGTGGCCCCTGGCTGACTAGTAGAAGTAAACACAACTATGGGGCTCATGTGTTTTCAGTAACTGTAATTCCACAAAGTATCTTGAGCCTGGTACAGCTTTTCTGAAGCCAAACATGCCAGACAGGGGAACCCTAAGGTGCCACAGTATTAAGATAAAAAAAATGTTACATTAATGTCATCTACTATTAATTTTTATATAACTGGTTTATATAAAATTGTAACATATTAAAATATAATAATTATGTATCTAGAATATGAAGATATTTGTCATTTTAAAACTTTTTTTTTTCATAACAGACCTGTGATTGCATTTGAATAAGGAACTCCCACTAAAGAAACTATCTTTAGCAATATAAATTGTCACTGGGTTTGCAACTCATACTATGTATTTATAAAGTTAAAAGTAGGTTTTAATTTGGGAATAATTTTTAAATTCTAAAATTCCTCCAAAATGCATGATTTTTAAAAATTCTTGGATCTTAGAAACAGGTGCCTAGTAAACTTTTAATAGGCCTAATTAACAAAATAAATTCTTTTTTTCTTTTCTTTTTTTTTTTTTTTGTACACAGCTCCCTAATTCCTGAAAAAATCATCTTCTGCTACCTTGGGCAAACTTTGCCCATGTAGTATTCAGACTTACTAGCCCTTTTTGTTGAGTCTAACTTCAAAACGTGTTCTATTTGTTTTTCCTCTTGAGAGTCATACCAACAGCAGAGAATTAACCTCTCATAGTCAAGTAGCTGGTATCAGTGTTTTGTTTTTGGTTTGGGTTACAAGTCTTAGCTCATTAAACCACAGCTGACATAAATGACATTCTGGAGTACCATTATTATATACCTCTCCTTTCTGGAATTATTGTCTGCCCTATCTACAACAGGAAGTGACAGATTTCAGAATATATGGGAGTCATTTCTGGACCAAAATTTTTCTGTGGCAAAACAAGAAAATTTGGATGAAATTGATTTGTTTTGCTAGTAATTCTTGAAATGTAATCAGGGGGCATCTAGGCAGCTCAGTGGATAGAGCACCGGCCCTGGATTCAGGAGGACCTGAGTTCAAAATCCAGCCTCAGACACTTGACACTTAATAGCTGTGTGACCCTGGGCAAGTCACTTAATCCCCATTGCCCCTCCCCCCCAAAAAGGAAATTTAATCAGTCTGAGAAGCAAGTACTATGTGGAAACTTGGGTTGGACTCTCAAGCAATTTGCCTTAAAATATCTTTTAAAGTTCTTTTTTTTTATGTGATTCAGAATGTGGTTAATTTAATGTATTTTCCATTTTAAAATGTCTAGGTCTCTATTTCAATCACTTTAGAATTGAATTGATGAGTCATTCAACTATAGAATCATGGAATTTAAAAGCAACTTTAGGCATCATCTCTTCCAGTCCTCTCATTTAATATATGAAGGAGCTGTGGCTTGAAGATCTTGTATGAATTGAGCACATCGTTATTTAGACTGATGCCGAG
Source organism: Dromiciops gliroides (assembly GCF_019393635.1). Classification (NCBI taxonomy): domain Eukaryota; kingdom Metazoa; phylum Chordata; class Mammalia; order Microbiotheria; family Microbiotheriidae; genus Dromiciops; species Dromiciops gliroides. The sequence goes on from NC_057866.1 coordinate 72,177,944, forward strand.
ACTAGAGAGAGCACAAGTCTCCTATAATCTGGTCACAGATCTAGCTAGGAGTTCTGTTACGTGGAGCAAGTAAAAGGGAGAGGTCTCAGGGAAAGAACACAAGGATCCTAGGCAAGCAATCTCCAGAAGAGAACTCACCTTAGGTCCAGGAAGGTCTCAGGAACCCATGTTTAAGGCATAAAGCCCTCACCTTTGTATGCTGCCTGTGACAGACTTCTTGGTCAGGTATAGTCATCCTGGGAGACAAGTTGCCTATTTAGCAAAGGATCAAAGGGTCTGATCTGTACTCATGCAATACAGCTGGTAATACCTAATTCCTCTAAACTCCTAACACCTATACCCTCTCCTCCTGAAGGAGCTATGATAAAGTAGCAACGGGAAACTTCAAGCCTCTGAGTACTTTCTTCACCAAAATCTGATAACTTTTTCACTTGCCTTAAAGATACTTGTATCTTTCAAAAGATAAAGGAACTAACAGGAGGAAATAATTCTATTCTGGATATGATGAAAGAGGAAGTGGTTGTTGGAGTGAAAATGATGGGATGTCTGGGTTCCTATGGGGAAAAGTCAACACACTCCCTCATACAGTTTGTGATAGTGGAAAGAAATGCAAGGCATAATCTGACATGCAGTCTATATTTAAGAAGATCAGATTTGGGAGAGTTGGTGTCAAAGAGTGGATAGAATGATAGACTTGAGGTCAGAAAGACCTGAGTTCACATTGTGTCTCAGATACTTACTAGGAGTTATGTGACACTGGGAAAGTCACTTATACAAAACCTTAGGTTCCTGATCAGTGTATGGGGATAATAGTAAAACCTACCTCACAGTGTTATTATAAGGATCAAATGAGATAACATGTAAAACACATTGTAAACCTTAAATTACTACATTAATACTAGTGCTTCTTATTAATTATTATTTCAAAGTGTTCAGGAAAAGGATGGATAAAATCCCATAGACTAAAATTCTACAAGAAAGTCAGTTCAGGAAGGATGGGAAGCTCTCAAGAATGAAAATCTGAGTACACAAAGGGAAATAATTCTCTTGAGCAAGAAAAATAGGAATTGTTTGAAGATACCACTGTGGATGCCCAGGGAAATGACCAACTAACAACTAGATTTTTAAGAGAGAGGCACAGAAAATAGAAATGAGAACAAGAGATACAGGATAAATATGAGTATACTATTATGTGTGTGTGTGTGTGTGTGTGTGTGTATTTATCACAGAAGCACTAAAGTTTAGAAAGAGCTGGAGCAGTAAAGGGAAAGTAAGAACAATAACAACATAGTACTAAAAGCTGTCAGTATTGAAAAGAAAAGAAGATATAAAGAAGGGATGGGAAAACTCCTTGGGGTGGATGGGATAATGATCCTACAATGATCCACAAAAAGAAGACAGAGTTGCTTAATCCTCACTTTGTTTTTGTTTTCTCAGCTAAAGTGATAGAACTGAAAACATCTAATAGGAAGCTAATATTTGGGATAAGTAGAGAAAGGCTAAGAGAGAAGCTTATTACCTTAGATACATTCAAGTTACACTTAGATGAACTACATCCTCAAGTATGGAAAGAATTAGCTAATGTGGTTGCTGAGGAGCTATTTGAAAAATCATGAAGAACAGAAGAACTAAAGAAGGGAAAACATCCTGCTCTTTGAAAGACGGGAAGGAAGGAAGAAGAAGGGAGCGAGGAAGGAAGGAAGGGAGGGAAGGAAGGAAGGAAGGAAGAAAAGAAGGAAGAAAGAGAATTGAGGAGAAGGTTGTAAATAAAGTTTACCTAAATTTTAGTAAAACAATTGATAATAAATTTTCTATAATTTTCTTATAGAAAAGATGGATAGATATGTATTAGAACAGAGCTCAGCAAACTATTGCCTGATAGCCAAATCTGATTACAGCCTGTTTTTGTATAGCCTGAGAACTAAGAATATTTTTTACAGTTTTAAATACCATAAAGCTTATTTAAAATGTAGAAACCATTCTTAGTTCATGGGTTATATTAAAAAAGGAGGGACTTTTGCTCACAGGCAGTAATTTGCTAACCCCTGCATTAGAACAGACACAGTGAATTGGATTCTGAACAGAAACAAGTCACTAAATGTTCAATGTCACTTTGGCAGGAGGTATTGATGGAAGTAAGTGTCCTACAGATCTGTTTGGCACTGTATTATAGATGCTATCGATGACTTGAATAAAGGCATTAAAAAGTGTACTTCTCAAATTCATAGATGACAGGAAACGAAGAAATAGCTAACACATTGGAGTCAGAATCTAAAAAGATCTTAGAAATGGCTAGAACACTGTACTGAACTGAACAAGATGAAATTTGATGAAGACAAATATAAAGTCTTTTTTTTTTAATGTAAAGTCTTAAAGCTGGGTTCAAAGAGTTGACTTAAGTAAAAGATATGAGAAACAAGGTGAGGCAGTATTTTGAAAAAAATCTGGAGGCTTAAGCGGACTGAAAACGCATATCAGCAGTTTCATATGGAAGCCCAAAAAGTTCATTTGATTTAAGTTACATTAAGAGGCATACCTTCCAGAAATAATTATGTGATAGTCCCTTCATAATGTTCCCTGATCAGATCACATCTATACATTTAAACAGTACTTTAAGGATTTGTGAGAAATACTTATTAGTAACCGATATCTTGGGAGATCAGTGATCACCCCTTCTTTCTTAATCCTTTCTCCCTCTCCTCTACTGCAAAGGCAAGTTCTTCCTGAAAGAAAGATGCATCAGGGTCAAACCCAACCCAGGTTTATAAAGGAATCTTGGGTGTAAACAGATGCTTTTGTCCAGATAACTGAAGGACTTTACTGATGAGATCTGGCCTGCACAACCACACCTAGATGGAAACTATTTTGCTCTGATCAGCTTGGGAGGGGGTCTTGTATTCTTTCTCTGATGACATTCTTCTCAAGAGTTGAATGTCAGGTATTCTCAAACTTCATTTGAATATAACACACCTCTAATTCATGTCAACCAATTAGATTTGATTGCTATGTGATGGCTCTCCTACAGTTAGAAAGGTATATGAACTGTGACCTCACAGCCATTAGGCGTTCTTTGGTCTGAGAGAGACAATCAAGAGACCTCCTTTTATTAATAACTTATGGGCCTATTAATAAAATGACTAAACTAGCCAGAAACTGTCTCATATTTTTAATCGTTACTGATTACAAAATGTCTGTAAACACCATCTCTTTTTATCCTGACAACAACCCAGAAGGGGAGGAATTATTATAATCATATTACAGATTAGGAAATTGAGTCATAAGTTAAGTGATTTGTCTAAGGTCACATAGCTAATATGTGACTGAGGCAACATTTCAACTCCTCAGTATTCTAACCATTGGGACACTTGGCTACTCTAGGAAGGGCATTGATAAGCTGTAGAACATCCAGGGTGGTGAAAGGCCTTCAGTGTACACCAGATGAGAATCAATAAAATGAACTGGGGAAATTTAGCCTGGAGTAGATGCTCTTGTCATATAGTAGAAGCACTAGACTTGTTCAACTTAGTTCCGGAGAGTAGAACCATAAGTGATGTGTAGAAATAGCAAAGAGGTTGCCGCTAGGGAAATTTCCTAACAATTAAAGTTGTACAAAAGTGTAATGGGTTTCCCCAATCATTAGAGGTCTTAAATGACCTAAATGACCATCAATGGTTATCAGTGGCCTACATGGTCATTTGTCATATATTTTGTAAGGGGGACTATTTTCTGGTATGAATTGGATTGGATGACTAGAAAGGCCCCTTCTCTGATTTTGTGAAGGGGCACTTGCAAGGGGGAGTTGAGATAATAGGGGAATGTGTTAGCCATGGTCAATGTGATGTGGAAATTTATTTTGATTTGGGGACCCTACCTTTAGGCTGAGATTAGAAAACCTTAGGCCCTCAGGGTCTCTTCTATGTGGGAGGTGCTGGTGTCCCTCCCCCTCACTTCAGCTGAGCTGGAAAGCCCCATGGGCTGTACAAGACCCCAGGTCAGACAGCTGGGGGGAAAAAGCCCCTAGCTCCCTCCAACCTGAGTGAAACTATCCGAAAGATCCCGGATAGCCTGTGCTGAGGCACCTGAGGCTGGAGCACACCGCGCCTCCCCCCAACACACACACCAGCCACAGCCCTGGCTGGCGGATTAGCTTGGTCTGTGGGGGCGCAGGAAGCCCTGAGATTTGAGTGGAGAGAAGAAAAGATATATATAGACCTGGGAGTTAGACAGCAAGGGGTTTGGATGGAGGAGATGTGGTGGAGAAGAGGTCAAGCAATGGCTGACAAGATTAGAAAGGTTGGAGCGCAGCAGACTAGAGACGGGGCTACAAGGACACAGGAGAAGACGAGAAGGACTAGGAGCAGGGAAAAGAGAGGCCAAAGAGCAGACTGATGGAGCAGACAGACAGAAGGTCAATGAGAGAGAAACACAGGGGTTCAGCAGTGGCAGTAAGGAGAGGAAAGTTAGAAACAGGGGAATTTACAAAGTGAAAGGGTACAGGTGGAGTTAGTGAAAATAGCTGAGCAGGTGAAAATACCCTGAGGCCAGAGGTGGCTAAGGCCCTTATTGTATTAAAAAAGTTCGAAGTGCAGCAGGTGGGAAAGAGACATAGTATCTAGAGATGCACAGCAATGCAGTCAGGTCGTACATTTTATTTCCCTGTATTCTTAATTTTAAATAGTATCTCATAAATAAACTCTGCTTTGATTATTTAGTTAAGAGGCTTCTTAATATTTTGCTTATCAATTTGGGAGTGGAACAGTGTGGTGGAACTTTATAAATGGCCCACATTAAATTAATAGCAGTCAGATAGCCAGTTAGTCAACAGTCCCAGAATTGGTACCCCAATCAAATTAGTCCCTCCAAATTAGCCCTAGTTAATAAAATATTTTTACAGTGAGTTTCCATGGCATAGAGCAAAAGTGGGTAACCAAAGTAGAGACAGGATGTAGGGGCTCAGCGAAGTGGCATCCCACTGTCAGGAATTGTGGTCTGGGTCCTAGCAAGGGACAGTAGAGGGGGCAGGGGGCATGTTGCAGATTAGAAACATGTTAAAGGGCCAGCAGACAAGTGAGAAGATGTTTCCCTCACTTTTTTTGCCTGAACCCTCATCCCTGTCAGTTCTTTATGGTGATAGACAATCATCCAATCCCCATCTTTTACTCAAATTTTGTCATTTCCTTCAAGACTCAGCTCAAGCACCACCTACTGCATGTCTTTTCTGATCTCCATAGTCTCTCACCCAACCCCAAGATTACCCTGTATCTGTTTTATACTTGTTTCACATATGACTGTATCTAACAATGGTTGGGTGTAGTAGGGGTTGTTTGGTGGAAGAGGGACACTAGCTCTCTTTGTTTGGCCCTCCATCTTCATGTGGATTGAGCCATTCTTTCTGAGTTCCTCCCTTCAGGCATTCCTGTGGGCTGTGACTTTCCCGTGGACAATGCCCCTCACTCTGCCCCTGAGGGGGAAAGAAATGAGGAGACTCTTTAAGAGTGAAGGAGAGGGGCAGCTAGGTGGCAGTAGATAGAGCATTGGCCCTGGAGTCAGGAGTACCTGAGTTCAAATTCGGCCTCAGACACTTGACACATACTAGCTGTGTGATCCTGGGCAAATCAATTAATCTCCATTGCCCCACCAAAAAAAAAAAAAAAAGAGTTAAGGAGAGCAGTGAATGACTTGACTATTCTCAACAATACAATGGTCCAAGATAATCCCAAAGGATTAATGATGAAACATATTATCCACCTCCAAATAAAGAACTGATATTGATGGGACAGATTGAAGCATGCTATGTTCACTCTTTCATTTTTTTCTTTTAATCAAGTTTTTTTTTGTACAAAATGACAAATATGGTAATGTTTTACATTACATGTATAACCCAAAGGTGGGATAAAAATTGGAACCCAAAATTATAAATAAAAATGTCTATTAAATTTTTAAAAAAGAGTGAAGGAGAGGAAGATGATAAAGAAATTCACTTCCTCAAATGGTTTTCTATAACAAGCCTTCTCCCACTGAGATATGGCTGACTCATTCGTGCCCAGAGCAATCAAGGATGATCTCCCCGAAGACCACCACCTTTGTATCAATAAAATTTCTTTCCTTGGTTTCTCTCAAGTCCTAAGACTTTAGAAATTGGCAATTATAAAAAGAACCTGTGGCCCTGAACAACTGCTCTCTAGCCTTCCTCCTCCCCCATGAAAAAGACACCAAATGAATTGTATCTTAGAGAAACTGGTTTATTTTGAAAATGTTTGCCACATACCAAAAAAGTGAATACTCAATGGAAACAAGGATTGAAAAAACTTATGTATCTCTCTTTACAATGAGAGAATGGCAAGGGCAAAAGGGAACTCCCCCCCCCCCCCCAAAAAAAAGCCTTAGAATTGGGATGACTAGTTTTGTTTCCAGGTATACAAAGGGTTTGGCTCTCTGCATCAGGTCAGACCAGCTTCTCTCAGTCACAGTAAACAGTCTGGGTTATTTTGGTGTCTCAAAATCTTCTGCTGTGGCATTCCTACCCCAAGCTTAGGACAAGCTGCAGCTGCAGCAGGAGAGATTATTTGGACCTAATTATTATAATTATGATTATGATTATTGTTGTTCTTATTTTTGTTGAAGGGTTGTTAGTTTAGCACAACAATAAAAACAATGATGCTAACAATAACTAACATTTATATAGCACCTACTACGTGTCAGGCATTGTGCTAAGCATTTATAAGTATTATCTTATTTCATACTCACAATAACCCTGGGAGGTAGATACTAATATTTGACCCATTTACAGTTTTTGGAATTGAGGAAAACCATGGTTGGGTGACTTACACAACATCACACTACTAAATAAAGTGTCTGAGGCAAGATTAGAATTCAGGTCTTAACTCTAGGCCCAGTGCTCTTTTCATTGTACAGTCTAGCTTCCCTTCTCTCCAAAGATCCCATAGGCTAAGAGAGAATGTTTCATTGGTCACAGTCTCACAGCTCCTAGAATTTCTAGCAGGGGAATGCCAGAAACCCCAGATTATCAGAAGTCATTGTCTTCAGTGTTCAGTTACATTCACATGTTCATGTTAATCTTCCCCATTAGAATGTGAGCTTCTTGAACACAGGGACTATTTGTTCTTTTTACATCTGTATCCTGGGAGGGCCTGGCACAGTCCCTAGAACACTTATTACTTAATAAAGGTGTGTTGGTAGATTGATTAATTGATTTTGGGAAGACAGAAAAGGTATATGACTAGGTATGCAGTTCAGTGGAAAGAAGTGACACGAGATCAGGCATCCTTGAAATATTGACATTGGATGTATTCATTGCTTCCTCTACATTCATTGCCTTCAGAACAAGAGCAACTTAGGTCAGTTTCCACATGTGTATACTTGAGAAAATTCAAACCCAATTAGAATCATGTGCTACTGATGAAAGTAGCTTCTTCAAAGCAATACAAAGAAACCTGTCCAAAACTGGTGTCACTGATCCAACATCTCTATGTGGAAAACAAATCCAAACAGCATAGTGTTCTTCTTTCAAAGTTTATCAGCAGGAAATAACCTTCTGTTAAGTCTGGCTGAAGGGAAACAAACATTTTCATCCTAGGTTTACAGAGTAAAAGGAACCCACCTACAGGCTCTCATCAAACTCTTGTTCTTGGCAACAGAAGCTCTTCTAGTCAAGTATCAAGTAGCAGCTTTCTTAAATGGAAAACAAACACAAATACCGTTCAAACAAAGTCATGGAGCAGATACCAAGATCCTTGTCAGAAAGTTTCTAAACAGAGTGTATTCAGTGTGAAGTTGAGAGAAAGAGCATATTCATTTACTTCCAGAACAAGAAGGAGGGAAAGAAGAAAGGAAGGAAGGAAGGAAGGAAGGAAGGAAGGAAGGAAGGAAGGAAGGAAGGAAGGAAGGAAGGAAGGAAGGAAGGAAGGAAGGAAGGAAGGAAGGAAGGAAGGAAGGAAGGAAGGAAGGAAGGGAGGAAGAAAGGAAGGGAGGAAGGAAGGAAGGAAGGAAGGAAGGAAGGAAGGAAGGGAGGGAGGGAGGGACAGAGGGAAGGAGGAAGGGAAGAATTTATTAATTATTTATTATATGCCAGGTTCTGTGCTTAGTACTTTACAAATTTTATTTCATTTGACCCTCACATCAACCCTTGGAGTAACCTTTTACAAAACTAATGCCTCTTCATTTAACTTTTCTGTGCCTCAATTCCCTTACATGGTTGACCTAGATTAGTGATTCTCAAACTTTGGTCTCAGGAACACTTTACATGCTTAAAAATTGTTGAGGCCCTGAACAAGCTTTTTTTTATGTCTATATTTACTATATTTAAAATTAAAATGGACAATTTAAAAATATTTATTTTAATTCATTAAAATAATAATAATAATAATAAAAAAACTATTACATGTTAATGTCGTTTATTTTAAAATTATTCTTCCTTCCTTCCTTCCTTCCTTCCTTCCTTCCTTCCTTCCTTCCTTCCTTCCTTCCTTCCTTCCTTCCTTCCTTCCTTCCTTTCTTTCTACCTATCTATCTATCATCTATTTCAATCAGCAGAAATCTGCTTTCTCTTTCACTTCCTGCAATCTAGGTGACGAAGCAGATAGAGCCCTGGCCCCGGAGTTAAGAAGACCTCCGTTCAAATCTCACCTCGGACACTCACCAGCTATGTGGGCAAGTCACTTAACCCCAATTGCCTTAAACATCCAAAGCCATTTCCAGTCATCCTAATATAAATCTTGCCACTGGACTCAGATGGCTCTGGAGCAGGAAGTGAAGTTGGTGATTTTGCATAGACCTCCCTCACTTAAATCCAATTCCCTGCAAGTCATGACATCACCCCTAATGTTATAGTCCTCTTCAAGAATGAAGGACAAATAACAACAATCCCACTACTTACTGAGAATGAAAGAAAAACAACCCCCCTATTATAAACATATACTAAAACAAAACAAATTTCTGTATTGGTCATATCTACTACATACATATGTGTGTATATACATACATACATACATGTAGATGTACATAATTCATATATAATGTATATACCCATGCATGTATATGAATTTTCCACTCTGAGTTCATCACCTCCCTTTCAGGATCTAGATGGGATGTTTCATCATTAGTCTTCTAGAATCCTGGTTGGTCATCACACTGACCAGAATTCCTCACTTTTTCAAAGTTGTTTATCTTTAATGTATTATTGTCATTATATAAATTGTTCTCTTGATTCTGTTCACTTCACACTTCATCAGTTTATACATCTCTGAAATCACTCCCTACATAATTTCTTACAAGAAAATAGTATTCACTCACATTTATATAACATCAACTGTACCCCAATTTATGAGCATTCTCTCAGATTCTCATTCTTTACCAACTAAAAAAGATGTAAATATCGAAATATTTTCCACTTTTTTTAGGATTGAACTTTTCTTTAATCTACCCTGCTTCTAATTCCCCCCTCCCTTTTCCCTTCTCCCCTTTCCTTTCTATTATTCTGTTGAATGAAATGTATTTTTGTACCCAACTTTTTGTGCATATGTATTTTCTTCCCTCCTTTAACCAGTTCCGAAGAGAGTGAGGTTCAGATGTCAGTAACTCCTCCAACCCCCTCCTCTTTGATTTTTTAAAGATATCTACTTATGCACCCTGATTATGGGAGTTGATTTTCCCTAACCCTCCTTTTGCTTCTCCTACCTCACCCCAAGTCAATTTCTTTTTCACTCTCAATTCTTCCCTTAAGATCAAGACATAACCACTCCCAAGTCTTGTCTGAATAAACTTTTTCTGCGACCCTTTATTATGAAAGGATCAAGAAGAGACACAATTAACATCTCTTCCTTTTTAGAATTTGGCATTATAGCCTTTTAAGTCCCTTATCATTGGAAAGAAGACAAATTTGTAAATGTAGATTATATGAAAACAGAAAAAATTGATAATTTTAAAAAAATGAAACCATAGGTTTGGACAATGAATAAATAAAATGTTTCCAGCCCTTCAAGAAGAAGAAAAAGAAGTATTCAACCATGCACAAAACAATAAAGAGATCAAGGAGATAGAGGACTAAAAAGATCATTGAATTTGAGGTTTAGTGGGTCATTAGTGACATTTCAAAGATCAGTTTCAGTAAGTTGTTTAGAATGGAAGCCTATTTACAATGGCTTAAGGATAATGAGCATGTGGAAGCATTAGATATAATTGACTTTTTCAAATTTAGCAATGAAGGGACAGAAATAGATGGCATGGTAGTTATATGGACTAGAAGGATCAAAAGGAGGCATTTTTTTAGGTTTGAGATCTGAAAATGTTTCTAGGAAGATAAGAAGGAACCGGTGAAGAGGCAAAGATTGAAGATGCCACTAATAGTTGCGATGACTGCTGGAACAAGGTCATGAAAAGGGTAAGATGGAATGGGATAAATGTATAGGTAGAAAGGTAAGACTTAGTGAGGAGCAGGAAAAGAGGAGAGAAGAGCCTGTATACACTGAAAAAAGAAAAGAGAGGCAGCAATGACACAAAAAAGCTTTGAGGAATAGAAGAAGGGAGCAAAGAGTAGAGGAGGCTCATATTTCTTCAATCTTATTTATGAAATCAGAGATTTAATCATCTGCTCTAGGTATGAATTCAGTCAATTTGAAAAGGAGAAAAAAGAAAGCTGGGAGCAGATGCAGTGTGGAATGAGATGGGGAGTCAATAAAGGTAGAAGAAAAACTTTTATTCATGTAGCATTGAGGGCCTAGCTACTTTTATGGAGCATAATTGTGTAGTTGACAGTTTTACCATTATTCTTCATCAATGCTCAGTGGTCCCTAAAGGAGGAATGGAGAAATCATATGGTGATCTCTATCCATGGCCTTATGCTTTACCCTTCTTATGATAGTGGAGAAGGATCTATTAATTTGATTCTCTATGTAAATGACATTATGCTGATTGTATCAAACCCAATAATTCCCACAGGAAAATTCAAATAGATGAAGAATGTTTATTTCCTAGAATAGTTTTCTCCAAAGTGGAGGCCATGGTATGACAGCAAAGGGGTTGCTGATCAAGTAATCTAAGGGGTATAAGATGCATCAGAACTAACAATCTCCCAGATGGCCAATCATGAGCCTTCCTCTAATAGAACTACACCACTTCCTTCACCCATTATAATTATACCCTTTCCTACCACTATCCTCTCATAGTTGTGCTGGGTCACAACTTTCAAGGCAGTTAAAACTTAACTCAGAATCCAAGTACCTGCAAAAATTGTGCAGATAAAATTCCCTCCCCTGATTCCTGTCCCCAGTATGACCATACCCTATCTGAATACCCAATACTTTGTGGCTCCCTTAGTAGGAAGAATTTATATGCCTGGTTAGTTGCTGATGAGGAATATCCCACCCTCCCCTCAATAACTTTTGATTTTCAGTGGAGAAGATGAGTATGGGTTGTAATACACATGATAGATCTAATTGTCTTATTGTTTTCCCCAAATCTATGCATCTCCTGAGCTTGATTATTTCCATGGAGGGTAGCCTATCCTTTTAGATTCCAAGTTTCTCAATTTTTTTCATTATCCTTGCCTTCAACTAAAACAGTTTTCTTCAAAATTACTTACAATTTTCTAATTGCCAAATCTGATGGCAATCTGATCTCAGTTTTCCTCCTTCTTGATTTCTTAGCTACATTTGACATTGTTGACTCTCCTCTTCACCTGACTGACACCTTTCTGGGCTGATAAAAATGATTCAATTGTGTAACTTGTAACAAATTTAATATCTGTGCATATGAACTAGGCAACAAAATTCTCCAACTGGTTATAAAATTTCACTGTTTTGAATGCTTGAAAAACTAGAAAAGTGCAATACCTTCCAGTTAATTGGCAAGAACAACTGTGGCATTTGGAAAAATGGGAATTTACTATATGTGTTTAAATAAAACCTTTTGTAAAATTCCTAGATTGGGTTGAAAAATGAGCATCATGATATTCTAAGTCCAGCCACCTATGTACTTCTTCCATTTGGATTTACATATCTTTGTGAGATATCTTTTTTAGCTATGAATAGTATTGAAACCAAGTATAGAAATACATGGAAACTTAAGTTAGAAGCAGATCTTCAAATTGTAGTATCACAAAATATCAAATGAAGTTTTCCAAAATAGTGAAGCATATTGAATCATGTTGCTCTCTCTAAAAAAAAATCATAAATGATAACATATTAGGGAAAGGAAAAAGATTTCTATATTCTTTTTTCCTTCTTTCTTTCTTTCTTTCTTTCTTTCTTTCTTTCTTTCTTTCTTTCTTTCTTTCTTTCTTTCTTTCTTTCTTTCTTTCTTTCTTTCTCTTTCTTTCTTTCTTTCTTTCTTTCCTTCTTTCTTTCTTTCTTTCTTTCTTTTTAGTGAGGCAATTGGGGTTAAGTGACTTGCCCAGGGTCACACAGCTAGTAAGTGTTGTGTTGTGTCTGAGGCCGGATTTGAACTCAGGTACTCCTGACTCCAGGGCCGGTACTCTATCCACTGCACCACCTAGCTGCCCCTAGATTTCTATATTCTTGATACAATATTTTCAAAGTATTTCAACTTTATCTCATCTGTTTATATTTCTATTTGGGGATAAGTTTTATAATGTAGATAATTATTAGTACAGAAGCACATGTATACAATTTATAAAGAAGCAAATATACATATTTGAGCATACGTGCTCAAACTTTTTTAAAAGCTATATAGATAGCTATATGAACAAAATTGTGCTTTAAGAAATGATGAGCAGAATGCTCTCAGAAAAACCTGAAAAGACTTACATGAGTTGATGCAAAGTGAAATGTACTGTGTATAAAGTAACATCAACATTATAAGACAATTAGTAAAAATGATTAACCTATTCTCAGCAATACAATGAGTCAAGACTACTCTGAAGGACGTATGAAAAATGCAGTCCATCCCCAGAGAAAGAATTGATGGTGTCTGAATGCAGATTGAAGCATACTTTTTTATTTTATTTTTCTTGAGTTTTTTTTTAGTCTATATTTTCTTTCACAACATGACTAATATTGAAATGTTTTGCATGACTACACATGTATAATCTGTATCAATTTGCTTGCCTTTTCAATGGGGGGGTGAGGAAGGAGGAAGGGAGAGAATTTGGAACGCAGTTTTAAAAACAAATGTTATAATTGTTTTTACATCTAATTGGGGACAATTATATACTAAATATTTTTAAATAACTAGAGTGTAAAAATAATGTTGAAGAAAAAGTGTAAAAGATATCATCAAGGAACTGCATGATCAGAAAAGGATGTGTACTGATTGCATATTAACAGTGAAAATTAACATGTGAACAGCATAAGAATTGGAAATTGATGAGATGCCCATCAATTAGGTAATGGCTAAACAAGCTGTGGAAATGACTGTAATGGAATATTATTGTGCTATAAGAAATGACAAGCAGGACTATTTCAGAAAAACCTGGAAAGACTTACAAGAACTGATGCAAAATGAAGTGAACAGAATGAGGAATATGTTGTACCCAGTAGCAGCAATACTGAATACAATGAATTATGAATGACGTGGCTATTGTCAGCAATGCAATGATCCAAGACAATCCCAGAGGGACTAATGATGAAGCAGAGTATCTACCTCCAGAGAAATAACTGATATTGAAACATGCTATTTTCCTATTTCTTTCATTCTTTTTCTTTTATTCTAGTCTTGTAGAAAATGACTAATATGGAGTAGCTGGGGGTGCAATGGATAAAGCACGGGCCCTGGATTCAGGAGGACCTGAGTTCAAATCTGGCCTCAGACACTTGACACTAGCTGTGTGACCCTGGGCAAGTCATTTAACCCTCATTGCCCCACCCCCCAAAAAATCCTAGAAATGACTAATATGGAGATGGTTTACATGAGAGCATATTTATAACCTATGTCTAATTGCTTTGCTGTTGGGGGAGGGAGGGAGAGGGAGTAATAAAATTCAGAACTCAAAAATTTAAAAAGTAACAAAATGACAATTCTACCTAAACTAATTTACTTATTCATTGCCATACCAATCAAACTACAAAAAACATTTCACAGAGCTAGAAAAAAGAATAATAAAATTCATGTTGAAGTACAGAAGGTTGAAAATATCAAGGGAATCAATGAAAAACATGAAAAGGAAAGTGGCCTAGCTTTACCAGATTTAAAACTACATTTTAAAGCAGCAACCATAAAAACTATTTGGTACTGGATAAGAAATACAGTGGTAGATCAGTGGAATAGGTTAGGCACACAAAACACTGCAGTAAATGAATATAGCAATTTTCTGTTTAATAAACCCAAAGACTCTAGCTTTCAGGATAAGAGCTGACTATTTGACAAAAACTGCTGGGAAAATTAGAAAATAGTATGGCAGAAACTAGATATAAACCAACATCTTATACTATATACCAAAGTAAAGTCAAAATGGGTACATGATCTAGACATAAAGGGTGATTCCATAGGCAAATTAAAAAAGGATGATAAATAGTTTACTTGTAAAATCTATGGAGAGGGAATTTATGCCCAAAGATTAGATAGACTATATTATGAAATGGAAAATGGATCATTTGATTACATTAAATTAAAAAGATTTTGCACAAACAAAACCAACACAAACAAGATTAGAAGGAAAGCAGAAAGCTGGGAAATAATTTTTACAGTCAGTGTTTTTTCATAAAGGCCTCATAACTAAAGTATATAGAGGATTGAATAAAATATATAAGAATACAAGTCATTCCCCAATTGAGAAATGGTCAAAGAATGTGAACAGGAAGGTATCAGATGAAGAAATTAACGTTATCTATAGCCATATGAAAAAAATGTTCTCAATCACTACTGATTAGAGAAATGCAAATTAAAACTACTCTGAGGTATTACCTCACCCCTATCCAATTGGCTAATATATTAAAAAAATGAGAAATGATAAATGTTGGAGGAGATGTGGGAAAATTGGAACAGTAATGCATTGTTGGTGGAGTTGTGAACTGATCCAACCATTCTGTAGAGCAATTTGGAACCATTCCCAAAATTCTTTAAAAGTGTGAATGACCTTTCACCCAGCACTATTGCTTCTAGGTTTATATCCCAAATAGATCATAAAAAAGGGAAAAGGACCCACATGTACAAAAATATTTATAGCTGCTATTTTGTGGCGGCAAAGAATTGGAAACTGAGGGGATGCCCATTAATTGGGGAATGGCTAAATAAGTTGTGGTATATGAATGTAATGGAATACTATTGTGATGTAAGAAAAGATAAGCATACAGATTTCAGGAAAACTTGAAAACACTTAAGTTGACTAATGCTGAGTGAAATGAGCAGAACCAAGAGAACATTGTACACAGTATCAACAACATTGTGCAATGATCAACTGTGATAGACATAGTTTTGCTCTGCAATACAATGATCCAAGACAATGCCAAAAGACTCATGATGGAAAATGCTCTCTACATACAGAAAAAGAACTATGGAGTCTGAATGAAGAATGAACCATACTATTTTCACTTTTGTTGTTGCTTCTTTCTTGTTTCTTCTTTCTTGTCTTTTTTCCCCCTTTTGGTCTGATTCTTCTCTTACAACATGACTAACGTGGAAACATGTTTAAAATGCTTTTAATGTATAGCCTATATCAGATTGCTAGCTGGCCTTGGGAGGAGGGGAGAGAAAGGAGGGTGGGAGAAATATTTGGAACTCAAAATCTTACAAAAGTGAATGTTGAAAACTATCTTTACATGTAATTAGAAAAAAGTAAAGGTCTGGGAAAAAAGTAACAAATGTTAAAAATTGTTTTAACATGTAATTGAGGGAAAATAAGATAAATTAAAAAACAAAACAAACAAAACATGTGAACAGCCTCAGTGCTATAATGGTACCCATGTGATGTTAAAAGATGCAGAAGAAGGCCTCTAGTTTGGTGGGTCAGTATTATATAGAAGATTTATGATAGGACATGGACATGAATCCTACAGGATAAGAAGGTATCAGGGTATATCCACAAACATGAGAACACAAATCTAGATCTACTGAAATACTGGAAAAATCTCTGGAACTAGCAGTGCCTTGAAAACAGTAGGTTTTTGTTTGTTTGTCTGTTTGTGTGTGTGTGTGTGTGTGTGTGTGTGTGTTTTTAAACAAATCTCTATTGAATTGAATCTAGGTGGTGCAATGAATAGAATACTGGCCCTTAAGTTGGGAAGCCTTGAATTTAAATCTTACATCAGACACTCATTAGGAAGACAGAGTGAGGTTGCTGACCTTGCACAGACCTCTCTCACTTAAATCCAATTCACTGCAAGTCATGACATCACTCAGATGTCATGGTCCTCTTTGAGAACGAAAGACAAACAACAACTGGAGTGGTTTGCTATTGAATTGAATTACTATAAGCAATCCAAACATTTTTATAGCTGAGATAAAATATGCTGAATTCCAATATAAAAGAAAACTTAAAAATTACAAGAAGCAGAAAACAGAATTTATAAAGGAATTAAAAAATATTAGTATGATAACAATGCATAGAGTTATTTGGTAGTCACTAACAGATGGTTTAAACTTATCAGTGGAGTTACATGAATGGTTTGGAAAGATTTCTTCAGTTGTATTAGAATTGTACATGGGACATTTTGTGAAACTTGTATCAATAAAAGATAAGAATAATTCACTAGTTGTTCTGCTAGGCAATGGAACTGGTTAATTTCAAATAGTTGATCAACTGCAGTCTTCCTGTTAAATAAGAGTAGTTACCTCTCTGAGTTAATTACCCAATAGTTAGCCCTCTATAGTATTCAGAAAGACTTAATGGGAACCAAGATTGAAGGCATTTGTAGGGGTCATGATTGAATTCTAACTCAACATCCATTGTCCCTGACAAAATATTAGAAGACCACTCTGTTTTCTAGAGCTAAGGCCCAACAGGCAAGCTGTGCCCTGAGCTTGGCAGGACAGCAATCCTTTACGATCACCCTCTGGCTCATATCACCCTTGGGTAAAATCACATAATTCACCAGGTATTCTCTGAGCTGGACAAGCACAGAACAAACCCAGTAAGTTCTTCAATGAATCAAACTTGTCACATGCTTGATGCTCCTTCATTGTCAGAGCTACAACTCACTAGGTAGCCACTAGTATAAGTATTGAGATTCCCCCATACTGCCTCAGGTCTTTCCACTAGGGGCAGGTCAGGCACATGTGTCTATAGCTCCTCATTGCTTGTAAGCCTTTTTCTTCACTTTGAAAAGAAAACCTCTCTAATTCCATCCCCCCCCCTTTTTTGGGGGGCAGGGCAATGAGGGTTAAGTGACTTGCCTAGGGTCATACAGCTAGTAAGTGTCAAGTGTCTGAGGCTGGATTTGAACCCAGGTCCCTCTGAATCCAGGGCCAGTGCTTTATCCACTATACCACCTAGTTGCCCCAAACCTCTCTAATTCCTAACTCACCTGTCTCTGGGCTGCTCTGTTTGGCTCTGGTCATTCACAGGTTAGAGGTCAGTTTTGTCCAGTTGATGGCCCTTTGTGACATTTTGGTGGAAAGTAGGGTGGTAGAGTAAACAGTTTTTTGGACTTGGAGTCAGGAAGGTCAGGGTTGATATTTTTACTTTTCCCATTTACTATACAACTATGAACACATGAAAACATCACTTAAGCGCCCCTAGCTTTAGTTTCTGCATCCATAAAATCAATATAATGCTTGCCTCACAAGGTTGTGGTAAGGCTTGAACAAGATCATGTATGTAAAGGACTTAGCAAAATTCAGAGTGCTATATGAAGACAATCAGTTGCTATTAAGAAACATAGGCAGAAATCCCCACTTCTTCTTGCCTTATTTTAATTATCACAATAGAGCACTAAGTACATTTATCTGGGTAGAGTCAGATCTTCCCTAGCAAGAGGAAGTAGAGAATTGAAATATTAAGTTGGACAAATGAAACCTTGCAAAAATGAAGCAATGCAGAGAAAGTAGAATTTTCTTGAATTATCTGGATAATTGTCTCTCCTGTGCTGTTAGTTTGGATTTGCTTTAAGAATAATTATAGCACTTATTTTGGTAGAACTTAGAGATCAAGAGATGAAAGCAGTGCATTATATAATTGCAGAGCAGAGTCATCAAAGATTAAAGGTAATCTTTTTAATACATTAAAAGTAATAATGTTTATAATGATACCTTATGTTTGCCTAGCACTTCCCCTAGTGTCTCCCTACCCACCCTACCCCCAGTGCTTCCTTAACAGTGTTATTTATTAACACTCATAATATCACTGCAAAAGAGGTAGGGGTTATTATCCCCTTATTTTACATGTGGGAAAAAAGAAGGATATAATGCTTGAGTGACTTGTTTAAATCAAAATGTGACCAGATTTATGAGAAAGCAATTACAGCATGAAGCCCTTTCAAAGGGTTCCCAGATACCTAAAAATGTTCCTGTAAACTAGTTTAATGTCAGTGTGCACCAATGATCAGAAAATTACTAGATTATAACTGACTTGACACCTCTGTTCTCATCCTGATGTTTTATTTATTTAAATCTTTAGTTCTTAATTTACAGAACAGTGCTAAAAATCAATGCAATAATTAGTTTTGGGAAGAAATGGGTAAACACAAATATGTCTTAATTTTTTTCCCTAGTTCAACAAATAAGCTTTGATGTGCTAATAGACCCCAAGGAAAACAGAAACAGTTATATGAAACACCAAGATCAGAAAAAAACAACCACAATAACAGCATGGACAAAATCTGCTAACTAGCTGATGAAGTTTAACCATAACACGCATATTCTAAAAAACACAGAGTCATAATGAGGGTGGGATGCTGAGAGATTTGCATCAGGGTACCCCAAATCTCCCCTTGCAGTCCTCCCCTGGCACCTAACTACATAAATCATCTCTTTATATTCCATGGCAGGGGCCTGAGTGGCCACCCCAAATGAACCTTGACATCCATAATGTCTGTACCCACTGTGCTGCAGATCTCTTCTTGTCCCATCCTGGGGTCAAGAGAGATAAAGACTCAACACCTTTCCTGTCCCACCAGCCATCTTCCACATCTCTGCCTCTTCAATAGGAGTTGGGGAACTAAGAGTATGACAGAAATGTGGGCTCA
This sequence comes from Dromiciops gliroides, assembly GCF_019393635.1. Classification (NCBI taxonomy): domain Eukaryota; kingdom Metazoa; phylum Chordata; class Mammalia; order Microbiotheria; family Microbiotheriidae; genus Dromiciops; species Dromiciops gliroides. The sequence goes on from NC_057866.1 coordinate 72,197,038, forward strand.
GGATCTCTTGGCTGCCTTCTCTCAGTGTGAGAGGCTTGAATTTTTATTCAAGTTAAAGTTATGAGCTGTTAGTGAAAAATTAAAGTTTGAATCCTCATTTTTAATGCTGTCAATTGGTTCATAATTTTTGTTTGTTTTTCAAAATTTGAACATTGGATGTCCCTGGCTAATGTGGACAATCAAATGGATTTAATACTTTAGTCAAATCTCATACTGCTAATAAAGAAAGACTTGAAAATTTTCATCAACATCAATCATGAGCCATAATTAATATAAGGATACAGAATTCTTAACAAGAAATATGGAATGCAGTTTGTTTATTAGCATTAAAACAACACAATGTACCATGGTTTTTGTTGAGCTAGGCATATATGGAGGATGGTTAACAAGATTCTCAGGCAGTTTCTGGATGATTTGCTGAAGTGGGGTAACCACAAATACTGTGAGCAGAAGGAATACTGGATTAAGTCAAGGAATCCCAACATCAAATGGTGTGGTCTAGCCTAAATCTACTGGGAAGTCAACTACAGACAAATTAGAATGGTAAGAGGCTATCAGAAAGAGGGTATAGTTTGATCTAAGAAAAAAGCTGCAGACAGGTTAAAAGGCAGACAGTGTCAGTCTCTGTAAACATAAGCCCTGAGTACTCAGAAAAGTATGTTATAACAAAAGGACCATTATTCAGCTAAGGGTTTTTACGACCATAAGGATACAAAATAAGCAGTCAGTAGTGTTATATTTAAAATCAAAGGACAATGCTGATATCAACTGGGAAAATATACAATTTCAATACATACACTGTCATTTTCATAGACAATTCAAAGTATTTATATACTTTTATGCCACAAGACTAGTTGTTGGCATTTGGTTCATTGATCAACTATTTATTAAGCTCCTAAAATGAGTTAGGCACTTGGAGTTTGAAGGGAAAAAGGTAACATTCCCTGCCCTCAAGGAGCTTATATCCTATCTGGGAATAAAATATGTATATATGTGGATGTACAGGTAAACTCTCTTTTTTTCTGTCCCTGAGTGTGTCTCTGTCTCCAAAATATATAGAACCTAAAATGCAAGATTTTTGTTTTTAAAAGGAAGGGGAATGCACTAGCTGTTGGGGAATTAGTTAAAGTCTCATATAAAAGGTGGCTCTTGAGTCGAGTCCTCTTCTACCCCTATATCCTTTTCTCTGGTGTTGAGACATTTCCTTTATTCTGCTGGTAACCAGGTGATCCATTCACTCTCACGTCCACCAATCAGATACCTTTGCTCCCTTACCTTCTCTTTATAAAAGCTTTTATGTATAGCTTTCCCCAATTAGAATGCAAGCTCCTTAAGGGAAGAGACTGTCTTACTTGCTTTTAATGCCGACACATTTCAGTCATGAGCCCAGACCTGCCCCCCACTCCCAACTGCTTCCTTCAACTGGCTATCCTGACTCATTCCATTAATTTCACTCAATTAATTTCTTTTGGTTCCTCCCTCTGTTTCCTGACTCCCATCAATACATATACTAGAGCTAAAGATAATTTTGAAGGATTTTTTGGAGATTACGATAATTATAAAGGATTGTTTGCAAAGAAAATTGTTGATATTTGTTCTTCATTTTTGAAGAGGACCAATGACATCACAAGAGTGATGTGTTGACTTGTGGTGAATTGGATTTAAGTGAGGCATAGCTGCATGTAGTTGTCAAACTCACTCTTTCCTCTAGAGTCATTAAAGACCAACGGCAAGACAAAAGTCAAGATGACTGTTGATGGCTCAGAATGTAGTAGATGACCTTGGCCTACATTGCAAAAAGGCACAGGAACTTTAAATGTATTAGAAGACTCTGGGACTGAGCTGATTGACATTATTAAACTTGCTGACCTACACTATTTTCTAAGAATCTGTCAGAGCTTGTATTTTGTTGGCACTGTCTTGGACAATGTAGTCACCTTCATGAGTGATGAGATCTCAGGACAGGACATCTGTGGAGGTGTTAAATTTGTCAAGTTATTTGAAATGTGAACCTTGATTAGCCACTGTTGTTTTTTGCTTCTGTTAAAGAATAGTGCCTTATGCATGATAAGTACGAAATTATTTGATGGATCCATATTCTCCTTTGTATTCTTTCTACTGATGCTCATTCTAATCCCTTACTACCTTCTCAACATGTGCAATTTCCGTTCATGTTTTCTCAAAGATCTGAACAAAGGTGTCAAATAATCCATAACCAGAAATTGGGCAAGAATGAGATAAAAATATAAGTAAAAAAAAATTTAAAATATGTACTTAATATTTTATTTCCCCCCAGTTCATATGTAAAATAAAATTTTGACATTTGTTTTTTTAAAATTTTGAATTCCAATTCCTTTCCCTTCTTCCATTACCTCCCACCTCATTGAGAAAGCAAACAATTTGATACTGCTTATATGTGCGCAGTCATGGAAAACATCTTTCCATATTAGTCATGTTATGAAAGAAAACACACACACAAAAAGAAAACACAGACCCGCCCAAAGCCCAAGAAAAATTAAGAAAGTTTTAAAAAACCATGCTTTAACCTATATTCAGAGTCTATCAGTTCTTTCTCTGAGGATGAGCATTTTTCATCATAAATCCTTCAGAGTTGTCTTGGATCATTGTATCGCTGAGAATAGCTAAGTCATTCACAGTTGATCATCTGACAACATTGCTATCCTTGTGCACAGTGCTCTCCTGGCTTTACTCACTTCATTTTGCATCAGTCCACATAATTCCTAGAGCATCCTTCTAATTTCCTATAGCACAATAGTATTCCATCACAACCACACACTAAAACTTGTTCAGCCATTCCCTGGTTGATGGGCATCTCCTCAATCTCCAACTCTTTCCCACCAGAAAAGAACTGCTATAAATATTTTTTTACATATAGGTCCTTTTCCTTTTTTTTTTTTTTTTTTAAATCTCTTTTGGGATACAGACCTAGTAGTGATATTTCTGGGTCAAAGGGTATGCATGGTTTTATAGCCCTTTGGGCATAGTTTTAAATTGCTCTAGATGATGGTTGAATCAGTTCATAACTCCACCAAAAATGTATTAGTCTCAATTTTCACACATTCTCTCCAACGTTTCTCATTTTCCTATTCTGTCCTATTAGCCAATCTAATAGGTGTGAGGCAGTACCTCATAATTGTTTTTGTTTGTTTGTTTGTTTGTTTTTTTATGGGGCTATGGGGGTGGGGGTGGGGTTAAATGACTTGCCCAGGGTCACACAGCCAGTAAGCGTCAAGTGTCTGAGGCCGGATTTGAACTCAGGTACTACTGAATCCAAGGCAGTGCTTTATCCACTATGCCACCTAGCTGCCCCATATAATTGTTTTAATTTGCAATTCTCCAATCAATAGTGATTTAGAGCTTTTTTACAATATGGCTATAGTTAGCTTTGATTACTCCATTTAAAAATTGACTTCATTTTTTTTTAACATTTTTCAATTGGAAAATGGCTCTTATTTTTATAAATTTGACTCCGTTCTCGATATATTTGAGAAATGAGGCTTTTATCAGAGAAACTTGCTTCAAAATTTTTTTCTCAGTTATGACTGCTAAATGTATTTCCCTTCATCCTATTTCCCCAATGTTTATTCTATTTTCTCTTTCTTTCACCCTGTCCTTCCTCAAAAGTATTTTGCTTCTGACTATTGCCTCCCCTAATCTGCTCTCCCTTCTATCACCCCAACCCCCTTCTTTTATACTTTCCTTTCCTACTTTCCTTTAGGGTAAGATAGATTTTTATATTCAACTGTTTATGTCATTCCCTCTTTGAGTCAATTCTGATGAGAGTAAGGTTCAAGAGTTCCCTGCCACTTCCTTCATCTTCTTCTCTCTTGTAAAAGCTCTTTCTTGCCTCTTTTACATGAGATAATTTACCCCATTCTACCTCTTCCCTTCCCTTTCTCCCAGTGCGTTTTTCTTTCTCACCCCTTAATTCAACTCACACCTGTGACTTCTGTCTGTATATACTCATTCTAACTATTCTAATAATGAGAAAGTTCTTATGAGTTATAAGTATCATCTTTCCAGGTAGGAATGTAAACAGTTTCATCTTATTAAGTCCCTTATGATTTCCCTTATCTGTTTACCTTTTTATGCTTATCTTAAGACTTGTATTTGAAAGTCAAATTTTCTATTCAGCTCAGGTCTTTTCATGAGGAATATCTGAAAGTCTTCTATTGCATTTAATACTAATTTTTACCACCAAAGGATTATACTAAGTTTTGCTGGGTAGGTGACTCTTGATTGTAATCCTAGCTCTGGGAAATATTTTTTAAAATAAAAATATATATTGTGCTATAAGAAAAACAGAAAAACTTGGATGTGATAATGAAGAGTAAAATGAGCAGAAAGAACTGATAAACAGAAGTATTTGTGGTATGGTTTTACATATATATATATAAATATCTATGTCAAATGATGGCCTTCTCTAGTGCTGGGTGAGAAGGGAAGGAGAAAAATGTATACAGCAGAGAACAAATGAAAACTCATTAGGAAGCACAGAAAAGCAGGGTAGTTTTGAAAATGTGTAGTATTTATCACATAGATTTTTTTTAAGTAAACAGTGTGAAGTGGAAATTCATGCTTTCATATTCCTTTTCTCATTTTAATTTCATTCCTTCATTTTTGTGTTGTGCTGTGTACATGAAAATGGTTTTTTTCCTTTTTGTATTTAAGTTCAAAATAGATAAAATAATTAAAAAGTACAATAGAACATAGAGCTAGAGTGGTTTGCCATCTTTAGCTCATTTTATACATGAGGAACTGGGACAAACAGTGTTAAAGGATTTGCCCAAGGTTACATAGTAAGTGTCTGAGTTTGGATTTTAACTCAGAAAGAAGAGTTTTCCTGATTCCAAGCCCAGTACTCTCTATCCACTGTACTAGTTAGCCCCTAAGGCAGCTTTTACCATCCTTCTTTTTATAATTGAGGAAACTGAGGCAATCATAGGCTAAGCCATTTGCTCAGTGTCACACCCTAATAAGTATCTGAGGCTAGATTTTAACCCAGGTCTTCCTGACTTCAGATTCAAAGCCCTATCCATGGTGCCACTTAGTTGTAGCTTTCTCCTTTCTGAAAGTCTTTTCTTCCTCATTTCCACTTTTTTGGATCCTTTTTTCCTTTAAATACTGTTAATGTTTACTCTTTTAAGTCCTCTGATCTTCTATGAACTGCTTCACCTTAGAGTACATTGAGAGAAAAGAGTGTCTATTACTACGTTGGTGATAGTTCTGTTATACTCTGCCCTGGTCAGACCATATTTGGTGTTTTTTATTCATTAAGCAATTACTATGTGTAGACATTGTGTAAGGGGGGTACATGATAGCGGTCTTCAAGTATGTCTTGCAGGAGGGTGACTGGAGTAATTTTTCTTGGCCCTAGAAGATAGAACTAAGAACAATGGGTAGAAGTTTTAAAGAGGGGAAGGGAAAACAAAACAAAACAAAAAAACCTTGCTGAAATTAAGCTATCCAGAAGTGGAATGTGCTGTCTTTGGAGGTAATGGCTTCCCCTCCATGAAGGTCTTCAAGAGAAGGCTGGGTGAGCACTTTTAAGGCATGTTATTTGTAGTAAAGATTCTTTGTCATGTTTGGGCTGAGTAAGTTGACCTCTGAGTTGCCTTCCAGCTCTGAGATTCTGTCCATCAGTGTCAAAAACATCTAATCTATGCTTTTTCTTTTATCTCCTGTAATTCTTGTCCATGTCTTTTCACAAATTTAAGGTATAATGTATTATCTACTTTTTATGAAGGAGGACACTGACAGACAGAAATTGTAAGTAACTTGTCATACTAGTGACGCTAGTGTCAGAGGCAGAAATCAATTCCCAGGTCTTCTTGACATCAAGTCTATCCATTACACCAAAACTGCTACCAAAAAAAAAAAAAAATCAATTATCTGGGTACAAAATTGAATAGGAGGAAGAGATTGGGCTTGATCATATCTGAAACAATGTTTAACCTTTAAAAATAATATCTAAAAAGACCCCCATCTTTTTAATATCACAACATTCTCTTTGGGATGCTATCTAGTTGTGAATCATGAAACATAATCTCAAAAGAATTAAAATTGTGGGTGACTTCAAGGACAACAGAAAGATACGGTAGTTCTAAGTAGGCTTCAGTATATTACCAATTTGTATATGAATACTGCAGATGATACCTTATTAAGAACATATATGATCAGAAAAGAAAATAGATGGTCATACAGAATGGCATTAACCAGAGGAAGCCCTCTACTCACCTAGATTTTAAAGTCTTGAAGCAGGACTTATGTCATTTTTCATCTTTCATCTTTGATTACCTTAGTCTCTGGAACATATGTGTATTATTATTATTTCCAACTCCCTTCACCCCTGTGGCTCCCTTCTCCCATTGGTTAATTCACCTGCAAACTCCATTTTTAGGAAGGGTTTAGACCAGCAATCCTTTCTTTTCCTGACTTCACACTCTACCTTCCCATTCCCTCTCCCCTTTTCAGCTCCTTTTAATATGCTGTCTTCCTACATTAGAATGGAAATTTCTTGAGGGCAGGGGCTTTCTTTTTCTATCCCCTATGCTTAGTAAAGTGCTTGGAGCTTGGCTTCTTGACTGACCAACTGACTTTTGGTATTATCTAACATCTAAGTAGATTTTTTATAAATATTTGTTGGATGGCATGAATAAGTACAAAACTTGGAGGCTGAACACCTAGACTGGCATCCTGGCTCCTAGTTGTGTGTTTGTGGTGAAGTCACAATCTCTTTGAACCTCTTTCCTTATTAATAAATGAGATATTATTTGCACGACCTACCCCACAGGGTTACTTGTGAGGATCAAATTAGCCAAGGCATATAAAACACTTTATAAACTTAAAAACATGTGAACTTGAACTATACTACTGTAAACTACTGTTGCTGCTGTTATTACAAAACAGGAGGAAGTGAATTCCCCATGTGAAATTCAGGACATCTAATCTAAATTTGGTGGTTAGATAAATCAGGTTTCTCTGCAATATTCTCCAAGAGGCCCTGAGGTGAAGGAGCTAGAGCTAGCTCAACTAACCAATTTTAAAATGCCTGTGGGTTGAGGGTTTCAAGGCAGTCTTCCTAGTTCAAATGCATCGGTAACTCGGCATCTGAATGAAGTTCCAAGACTAGTGAGAAAGTTCTTCCTAAAAGTTGCAGCGCTGGCGTGTAAGGTCTTGAAATATTTACCGCTAGGTCGGGAGATGGAGCAGGGGGCTATGGGAGGTCCCAAGGGATACCTCAGGATTTTATGGAAAAGGAGCACCTAGCTGGCAATGGGGTGGAGTTTGGGATAAGGAGCCTGGGACTGTCTCCAAAGTAAGGAGAGGCATGAGATCCGGTTGGCACAGAAGCAAGCCACGTTAAAGCCTAGAGGGAGAGACCCTCGTGTGTGTGTGTGTGTGTGTGTGTGTGTGTGTTTTCCACGCTCTTTTACGTCCCCTCATTTCTTCTTGCTGGCTCACAAAACTAACTCTATATACTTTGCAAGCTCTCTGCCCGCACCGCACACGCCGGCCCTCCCCTTCCCCCAGTGCACACACAGGACTGCTTTGTCTGGCGGGTCAGAACAGGAGGGAAAACCCGAGCCAGGGGGGAAGCAGGGGGAGCCAGAGGGAGCCAAGGGGTAGCCAGGGGAGAGACAGGGAGCCGCCGCGGCCGCCAGACTTCGGACTGGAACTTTCTTCTTCTCTTCCCCTCTCCTCCCTCCTCCTCCTTCTCTCCTGTCCCCTCCCCCTCCCCTCAGTCCTCGTGCACTCCCGGATCCTCGCGCTGAGTGCCCCCTCCCCGAGCTTGTCCCTGCCCCTCCCCCACCGGTGGGGGTCGGCCGCCCCTCCCTCCTTCCCCCCCCCCCCCCCCGCCCAGCCCCAGCCCAGGCCGCCGCGTCGCTCTCCCGCCCCCACCTCCTTTTCCGAGCCTCGGACCTCCCGAGGGGGAGGGAAAGAAGGCGGTCGCGGGGAGGAGCCGCCGCCGCCGCCGCCGCGGTAGTCGAGTCCCCGGGCCATGTCCGGAGGAGGAGGAGACGGTGGCGGAGGCGGCCCCGAGCCGGGATTTAAAGGCGCGCCGCGAGTGATCTAGCCGGCCATGACCCGGGGGCTCCCGTGAGGGGGAGCCGAGGGGCCGCGCTCGGCGGGTCGCCTGGACAAAGGAGCATGGGGGGCGCTCGCCCTCCTGCGCCGCCGCGCCTCCGTCTGCTCCCCGCCGCCATGAGGATCCGGGCGCTGCCGCCTGCCCGCGGGCAGCCCCGGCGCTGACTCCCCCCGCCCGCCCGTCCTGCCTCCTGCGCGCCAGGCCCGTCCGCCCGGCCCGGCCAGCCCTCTGTCCAACCCCACTCCCCGCGCGGCCTCCCCGCGCCTCGCCCCGAGCATGGAGCGGCCGGGCGGCCCCTCGGGCGAGCGGCGCTTCCCCGGCCGCCGGCGCCGCCGCCTGCTCCTCGGCTGGGTGCTCTGGGTCGCCCTGTGGGAGAGCGGCCCCGGCGCCGCCGCTCTGCCCCCGGGCTGCAAGCACGACGGGCGGCCCAAGGGCGCCGGCAAGTCCCCTGCGGGCGGAGCCGCGGCCCCGGAGGGGAAGGTGGTGTGCAGCAGCCTGGACCTGGCGCACGTCCTGCCGCCGGACACGCTGCCCAATCGGACGGTCACCTTGTGAGTATCCCGCGGGGGCGGGGGGCGGATGGAGACGGGGGGGGGGGAGGGAGGGACCCCTCCCCCCAGCCCAGGGCAGCCCAACTTGGAAAGGTAGCTGCTCTGCCAGCAACAAGGTGCCTTTTGTCTAAGCCGGCCGGCGCTCGCCGTCCACACCGGCTCCCGGGGCGGCCGGGTGGGTGTGTGCTCCCCTTCCTGGGGCCCTGCCCCCGGGACAGACCCGCTGATTGGAGATCGGTCGTCTCCCCTCCCGCTTCTTTGCCAAGTCTTCTCGGGCTCCCCGGGCGTTCTGGGCCCTAACAGTTGCGGGATCTAAACACCCAACCGGAGCCGACCTTTTCTAAGTGGGTCTTAGCCCCGGGAGGGGTCCTCGGCATTAGTAAAGTTCAAGCACGGTCCGGGGATGCGCGTGGAAAGTTTCGGGATGTGCCGGACCTTCACACAGCCGGCTTTTGCAGATGGGACCGTGACTGTGTAGGCAGCTTTGCCCTGGCCCTGCGAAAAACAGGATACCAACCTCTCCGCTCATGTAGTTTTAACTTTCCAATCTGTGCAGTTGCGCCCCCCCCCCACACTTTGGGGTTCTCCATTCCTTTCTCAACCCCTTGCAGTCTAACTTCCCTCTCCATCACGGTGCTGGAACTATTCTCCAATATAGCCAACGAGTTCCTTATCACTTCATCCAATTTTTTTTTTTTTACCTCCCCTCACTTCTCATTGCCCTTGACCTCTCTCCAGCATTTGGCATTTTGAACCACCTCCCCTTTCTTTCCCTGAACCTTTCTGTATGCTCTTTCCCATTCTGGCTTCAGACAGACTTCTCCTGGTTCTCCTGCCTTCTCTAAGGGCTCCTTTGTTTCCATTGGTTTCTACAACCATAAGTAAGACCTCTGTTTTTCAAGGTGTCCGGTTTTGCTATTTGTTCAGTCGTTTTCAGTCATGTCTGACTCTTCGTGACCCCATTTGGGGTTTTCTTGGCAAAGATACTGGAGTGGTTTTGCCATGTCCTTCTCCAGCTCATTTTACAGATGAGGAAACCGAGGCAAACTGGTGTAAGTGACTTGCCCTGGTTCACACAGCTAGTAAATGTTTGAGGTGGGATTTGAACTCAGAAGTCTTTCTGACTCCAGGTCTGGTACTCTTATTCACTGCCCCACATAGAGGCCCTAGCTCTGCTTCTCCCACCCCCAAGCTTGGCCATCTTAATTATCACTTGTAGGCAGATAACTTTCATGTTGCCTATCTGCAAACTAGGTGCTTGTTGATGGATTTATTGAGCTTCAGACCTACATATCTGGTAGGACACATTTACCTGGATGGCCCACTAGTACCTCCTCTAGCTTTATCTTTATGCCAAAACCTATTTGTCTTATTGATTTGGCTTTTTTTTTTTTTACGATGCAGTGAGGGTTAAGTGACTTGCCTAGGGTCACACAGCTAGTAAGTGTCAAGTGTCTTAGGTCAGATTTGAACTCAGGTCCTTCTGAATTCAGGGCGGGTGCTTTATCCACTTTGCCACCTAGCTTCTCCTTTGGCTGATTTTTCTAAGGAGGTCCCACTTATATGCAGTATTCCATATTTATAGTAGTGTTATCTAATTGTTAGAAGCTTCTTCTGTAAATCTTTTACCTCTTTTATTTTTATTGCCACAGCCCTAATTAGTCAAGTTCTGATTAAAAATTACTAAACTGACTACCCTGTTCCTCCTTAACTGCTTCAGTGATCTTAAAAGAGGTCCAGTTGGTCTATACTACATCCTTCATGCTACTGCCAGACTAATCTTCCTTTTTCATAGATCTGGTCATGTCATTCTTATGCAGAAGCTGGGTGGTATAGTGGATAGATAGAGTGCTGGGCCCTGAGTCCAGAAGACCCGAGCATGAATAAACACTGTGTTATCTGTGTGATCACTGTGTGATCCTGAGGGAGTCTATCTGCCTTGTAGTAACATGGGGAGAATAATAGTGCCTACCTCTCGGGGTTGTTGTGAGGACTGAGTGAGGTAATATTTGTCAAGTACTTAGCACAGTGCTTGGCATATAGTAGGCACTTAATAAATGCTTGTTTCTTTTCTTCAGTGCCTCACTGTTGCTTATCAACTAAGTTTGAGACTCCAAGTCTGGCTTTGAAAGCCTTCTACAGTCACCCAACTTGTGCTACCCAATATAGACCATTCTTCATTCCAGCTTTATGGGCACCTCACTTTGTTTTCCTCTTTATCTAAGATGTCCCCTCTCTTCACTACCAACCTCCTTAAATTCCTGCTCATTTTTAAAAAACCCACATAAGATTTGGCTTCCTTCAGCAAGTTTTACCATATCTGATTAGTGAAAACCTTTCCTAGGCTCTCTCTTCCTTCCATAACATTTTATACCTCTCTAAGGGACATATGTATTCTTTTACAGTATGTCTATTCTTATACCATATTCTTCCTTCAATATCAAAACTGAATTATAGGTTAAAAAGTGCTCTCAAAACCAGTCTTTTTTTCTTTTTTTAAAATAGCTCTGATTTCATAATGATTCTCCTCCATATGATGGTCTCTTGTAACAGAAGAATGAAATTGAGTGAAACAAATGAAGGCTCTGTTTGACAGTGTGTGCCTTATCTGCACCCATAAGCTACCACCTCTGTACAGAAAAGGAACTACAATTATTCCTACATGCTATTTTGGTAGAAGTAGATGGATTGTGAACTTTTGACAAATATGCTAACTTTACCAACTTTTTTGGGGTTGGTATAATTAAGGAAAAAATACCCTATGCTTGGAATGTTTCTAAGAACATGAATCTCCCTTTAAGACTCTTCAGTAACATATTTTAGTGGAGGCCTTTCCTGATTCCCCTAGTTATTAGTACCCTCCTCAGTTACTTTGTATTCATTTTCTATATACTTTATATTAGGGCTTCTTAAACTGTTTCCACTATAGACCCCTTTTCAATCAAGAAATTTTTTACCTGACCCTGGGTATATAGGTATATAAAATAGTAATACAAATCAAATATTTACTGCCAAAATTTTTGTGACCCCACATTTAGTTATGTGACCCTATATGGGGTTGCCACCCACAGTTTAAGAAACTTTGCTTTATATGTTATCTTTATATGTGTTGTGGCCTTCCATATGCCACCCCCCCCCCCCAGCTCCTTGAGCACAAGGAATGTTTTTTTTAAATTGTCTTTGTATTCCTAATACAATGCCTGTCACATTGTAATTGCTTAATAAGTGTTTGTTGAATGAGTTACTGTAAAAACACTCCAGGCAAGTAAATCATTGTGAAATTTAAAAAAAAATGCATTTAATATGAATATTCAGATTGAGTGCATATTAGGAATACATATTGTTAATGTTATGTTATTTTCTATAAGTAGTTTATATTTCTCTTTGAGTTAATCTAGCATAAAATTTAAACTACAGTACTTAGCACATAATAAATACTTAAGTTTAATAAATACTTTTAGATTGAATGTTATTTCCCAGTCTTTAGGGGCACATAAGTGGGTAAATAACTTGTAGAACAAAAAAAAATTAATTGTTATAATTCACTATTCATTTTGGGATATTGATTTATAGCCAGATTCATTGGATTCAAAATCTTTGGTATAGTGATTTGAAGATAAGCCCAGTCTTAGGAGTCAATTCCAGAAAAATCCAGTGTTGGAGGAGTATTAGCTTACTCAAATTGTTATGGGGAGAGGAGTGGAAGACTTAGCTGTTATTTTTGAAAATGCTTTTGTTTGAAATGGTTTCATTTACTTTGCTTTCGTTTTGGTTCAGTTTGTCTGAAAATTTTAAATTTAAGTCCACCTCAATTCAGGTAAATTCCTTGTAAATGAGTTTGTGCTTTTACTTTCTGGCAAGATTAAAATGTAGTTGATATATCCGGTAGAAAATCATCTTTTTCATTACTTGGATTTTCTTTTTTCTTTTTTTAATCTTTCAAAATAGTCTTATTGATGCTTTTAAAAAAATATACCACCCACACTTAACCCACTCTTGGAATGAAAGTTAAGCACAGTTACTGAATGTGTTATTTTGTGCCCATAGACCATCACCTTCTAAGGGATGTGTTTTATCGTCATTTTTTATAAAAATCAGAAAATAAGCTTATGTATCCCTAATAATAATTACAGTCATATAATGCTTTAAGGTTTGCATAGTACTTTGCATTCATTATACTTGAGCCCCTTTTTAGTAATAATACTATTTATGAGTTTCCCCCTAATTGCTTGATAGCTTCTCTTTTAGATTTTTAAAGTGGCATTTTTAAAAATTAAAATTTTTTATTCAGTTAAATGTTTTCTTTCTTTCCCTCTTCCCCTCCTCTACATTGAGAAAGAAAAATAAAAACAAAAACGACCTCTTCAAGCACAACAAATTCTCTGGGGCCCTGTCCAAAACATGTATATCTCCTCTATATATAGTAGGTAGTAGTCCCCATCAATTATCTGTAATCATGCTTGATCATTGCATTGATCAGAGTTTGTCTTTTTTTTATGTTGTGTTGATTAGTTGTGTCTGACTCTTCATGATCCTATTTAGGTCATTTCCTTCTCCAGCTCATTTTATAGATGAGGAAACTGAGTCAAACAGCATTAAGTGACTTGCCCTGGGTCACACAACTAGTAAGTGTCTGAGGTCAAATTTGAACTCATGTCTTCCTGACTCCAGGGCTGGCACTCTATCCACTGTGCCACCTAGCTGCCCTCAAGTTTGGTTTTTTTGGTTTTGTTTTGACACTGTTATTATTATATGAATTTTCTCCTGGATATATTTATTTCATGTTTTTTTGGTATCAGTTTATATAAGTCTTCCCAGGTTTTCTAAAACTCTCTTTTTTGTCATTTGTTTATAGCATAATACAGTATTCCATTCCATTCTTATTCCATAATTTGTCCAGTCATTCCCCAACTAATGGTCATCTCCTTAGTTTCCAGTTTTTTAGTGGTATATCAATATATCAAATGCCATATGATAATATTTTTAAAGCATGAAATTCATCAGATTACAAAAATAATAAACAATTATTTAAATAGTTATCAGCATATTAAAAAAAGTTCACCCTTATTGCCCTGCAAAAAACCCCCAAAAAATAATGAAAAAAGTTCGGCTATGCCAGATTAAGTGTCCCTGCCTAAATGACATTTTTTTTTTTTTAGTGAGGCAATTGGGGTTAAGTGACTTGCTGATGGTCAAATAGCTAGTAAGTGTTAAGTGTCTGAGGCCGGATTTGAACTCAGGTACTCCTGAATCCAGGGCTGGTGCTTTATCCATTGCGCCACCTAGCTGTCCCCTAAATATATAACTTTTAAAGTGTAAATGATATATCTTGGATCAAAGGTTCTTAATCTAGGTTCTACAGATTTGTTTTTGTGAAATTTTTTTCAATATAATTGGTTTCCTTTGTATTTTGTAGATTTAAAAACATTATTCTGAGAAGGGGTTCATAGACTGCCACGAGACAAAAGACCCCTTGGTATTGATGGGAATTCATGTATTTGGAGTTACTTTACTCCATTTCCACCTCTTCTCCCTGCAAAAGAAGTGAGCAAATCAATTAGAAATTCTCATCAAAGTACTAAGGACATTGAGAGGTCCAATTCAAAACATAGTCTTAGCTCTAATTCAACAATTCAATTTAATAAACATTGATCAATCCTATTTTGTACAGGCAATGTACTAGATATTGATGATACAAAGACAGAAATGAAAACAGTTCCTTGCCTTGAGGAAGCAACATTCTATAGGGGTCGGGCCTCGGGGTCAGTGAGGAGGGAAATGGTGTATATATATGAGTAAATCCAAAATACAGATCTTGCTTATTACATGGTTGAGGAAGATTCCTTACATAGGAAGGAATCTAGAACCTACCTTCTTACACTGTGCATCTTGTCACAAAAATTTCTAAGTCTGACAAAGAAAAATAAATGGCGAAGTCTCCAGACAGCCGTAGAAAATAGGTTTATTGAGAGAGGGTACCCGCCTCACAATAAAGCTGGTTTCAGGTCTAGGACCCAAAGACCCTGAGAAGTGCTGGTCTCAGACTTTTATACCCCTCTGAGGCTTAAATGCTTATATACCTTACTGGTTTTTTTTTTGTTTGTTTTTTTAAGGGCAACGGGGTTAAGTGACTTGCCCAGGGTCACACAGCTAGTAAGTGTCAAGTGTCTGAGGCCGGATTTGAACTCAGGTACTCCTGAATCAGGGCCGGTGCTTTATCCACTGTGCCACCTAGCCGCCCCTACCTTACTGTTTTTAAACAAACTCCTCCAACAATGGAATACACCCCAAGTGGTACATGTACATAAGTTTACCAACCAGACCTGCTAGCCCCTTGGATTTCCCCTTTTCCACTTAAAAAATGCCACCTTAGTTGCTAAAATCTGCCAACTTGGGTTGTTGGCTACTTAGTTGCTGACTACTGAAGTGGTACCACATGATTGCTAGAGGCATAGATGAATGTTTCTAGACTTGATGGCCATACAGCATTGGATTTTGCTCTACTAGTATCTGTCTTACTTATTCCATTATTATTATTTGATTAAGCTACTAAAGATACCACTAAAGAATACCTTAACATATTAAATCACAATTTGTAGGCTAAATACTGATTATTACCATAGTTAAATCACTTATCTTTAAGGGTTGGGGAAAATCTCACTCACAATCCCAATCCCATATCATAATTGAATGTGGGGGGGTCACGAAAAATTTGGCAACAGTAAGAGGTTATGTATACCTATTTTATATAGCTATATACCTGGGGTTGCATAAAAATATTTTGGGTGAAAAGGGGTCATGAGTGGAAAAAGTGTAAGAAGCCCTGATCTAGAGGACAGGCCATGAAAAAAAATGATTAAAGCTGTTAGATAAAAGAAAAATAACTGTAGACTTAACTCATGGGGAAAGTGGTTTTTTAACAAGATATTGAAAGACAGCAAGGATTTGGGTGGATAGAAGAACCAGGGGAGAGATTATTTTATTCTAGGTGGCTGGAAAAAAATGGCATATGAATATGTGCTATGGTAGAAGGGGGATAGTAAAACCATTTTAATTTTAATGTTAGCATGCCTTCATTAGGAATAGGTAACATTAAATTAAAAATTTCCTTTCTTAACATGTTGACTAGACTGGTAAATTAGGGAAATACCACAGATGTAACACACCTAAATGTTTAGCAAGGAATTTGACAATGTCTCTCATGCTAATGTTATGGACAAAATGGAGAGCTGTGAGCTATTTCATAATTCAGTTAGATACAGAATTGGTTGAATGAGTCAGCCCAAAGAATTGATATTAGTCCCTGAAGGTTTCTAGAGAACTGTTCCAGTCACCTGTCCTTGGCCTTTTTCTTAGATCTAAGCATACATGATATATTTGACACATCTACTGATGGTTCATGGTTTATATTCCTAGTGTTTGGCACATAGTAGGTGATTAATGAATGCTAACATTAATTGATGAAACTGAACTTTAAAGGGTGGTTAAGAAAATGGATTACAGAATCAAAAAAGATTTTGATGGCCAGAATAGTGGACCATCTTAAATAAGATGCAATGTAATGGGGTTAAGTGTTAAATCTTCACATTTGTACGTTTGATTCCATGAGTCCCAAGTACAAGATGGGGGGAGGTGTGGCTAAGAAACATTTTATATGAAGAACGATGCAGTTTCAGTAGACTGCATGTTCTGTATTAGGAAGTAATATGATATAACATTCAAAAAAGTTAACGGAGTATTACATTGCCTCTTCATTCAGCTTGCTAGAACATTTGGAGGTGATAGCCCTGCTGTACTTTGTCCTGGTTAGACAACATTGTGTTCAGATCTTCAATTTAGGAAGGCAATTAACAGTGTCCCAAAGTTACCCCAAACTCATTATGTCCGAAAAAGACTTATTTTCCCCCTCCCCTCTCCAACTCATAACCCTGCTAAACTTTTTTATATAAATTGGGGACATCAGTATCCTTTCCATCTCCCAGGTTCTTAGTTTTGTTATTCTCTTTGGCTCCTCACAGTGCCCTCTTCCTTGTCCCCCCTATCCAGTCAGTTGCTTACCATCTGTTCTTTTCTCACTACTCATACAACCAGTCTCTTCGTTCAGGAAGGCCTCCTAATTGGTCTTCTCCTCCCTTGCTCCACTACATATTTGAGCACAGGAATGACCGTATCACTGCTTTCCTTGGTAAATGCCAATGACTTGCTGTTGCTTCTAGGATAAAATATAAACTATTTTTTTACTTTAAAAACAAAACAGGACCTTGCTTTCATTAGTGTATTGATGTAGCTTATAGTTTATAAGCAATAAAGTTAAAGAGTTGCTCTGTCTAGAAAATTTACCATGGAACTGACCTCATGGTAAATGCAGCTAGCCTGGTCTTTGGCCAACAGCCATGCTCCATTATAGAACCTGGACTGAAAAGTCTCTCTACCTGAATCATTGGATCTGCTAGAAGTTGTATTTCATTGACATAGTTTTTGAATATCCAGGATCAGCTCATGATGTGAAAAGAGAGCAGAATTTCAGTGAAAGAAAAATTTTTAATAATAAGAAATGCTTATTTTTTTTATGCCAGAAAGTACTATAACATGGCATGTACATATGTTGATTTTTTTTTTGTACTGTCAAGTCAGATGTTACAATAAAGGCTTAAAGTCTTTCTCTTAACAGTAATACACAGATAGCTACAGTTTTTAAAATCTTCATAAGGTCACACAAATCCCTGTTTATGTTCTGTTTGAATAGAAGGCCTGTGTTAGGTGGTAGTTGTAGCCTTTGTGAAGGGGCAGGCTCTTAATGCCTCTCTGTATCACTAGCTCTTAGAAAAATGTTCTCTGCTTAGGAGGGAACTAGATAAATGTTTGGTGTTACTCTGCTTATTTTCAGGGACAAAAATCTATTCATTACGACAGTCATCATTAAGCATTTATTCATCACCTACTCTGTGCCAGGAACTGTGCTAAGCAATAATGATAGAAAGAAAGGCAAAAGACAGTTTTGGGCTCTCAAGGAGCTCACAGTCTTACAAGGAGGCAACAAGCTATATATAGGATAAGGAGGGAATATTAAAAGAGGAAAGACATTAGAATTAAGAGGTTTCTGGAGATTGGGAAAGGCTTCATGTAGAAGATGGGGTTTTAACAGACTTGAAGGAGACCAGGATAGCCAGGAAATGAAGATGAGGAGGGAGAGTGTTCCAGGCATGGACAAAACCAGAAGAAAATGCCTGGAGCCAAGAGATGGAGTGTCTTGTTTTTGGTATAGAAAGGAGGCCAGTGTCATTGGATTGAATAGCGGTGGGAAAGTATAGTGTAAGAAAACTGAAAAGTGGGGTTGAGGAGAGAAGGTTATGAAGGTTTTGAACACCAAATAGGATTTTATATTTGACCCTCAAGGTAACAAAGGGCTACTAGAGTTTATTTAGTAGGGGGTTATTTGGTAGGACCTAAGCTTTAGGAATAACACTTGGGTGGGAAATGAAGGGTGAATTGGAGTGGGAAGAGATTTATAGCAGGCTAACTTACTATCAGGCTATTGCAGTAGTCCAGGCATAAGGTGCTGAGGACCTGTAATAGAGTAGTGGCAGTAACAGAGGCAAGAATGGGGTGCATTTGGGGGCAGCTAGATGGCGCAGTGGATAGAGCACCAGCCCTGGAGTCAGGAGGACCTGAGTTCGGATCTGGCCTCAGACACTTAACACTTACTAGCTGTGTGACCCTAGGCAAGTCACTTAACCCCAATTGCCTCACCAAAAGAAAAAAGGGGGGGGTGCATTTGATAAGAGTTGCAAAGGTGAAATCTGCAGGCTTTGGTAAAGATTGGATATGAAGGATGAGAGATAGGAATTGAAGATGACACCTAAGGTTGCAAGCCTGAGGTAGGGAAGAGATTGTTGTTGTTTGTCCTTCGTTTTTGAAGAGGACTAAGGGATCAGAGCTCCTTCCTAGGTAATGGAGTGTAGACTAGGAGAACAGTGACCACACCTTTCTCCAAATCATTACACCTTGGAAGCACCAAAAACTTCCAGCCCCCAGAACCAGCTCTGAAAATAGCAGTGTGAAAAAACCTGAACCTTGAGACAGTCCCTCTGCCCCATCCATGTTGGGAATGGAGCCCAACTTTAATGTAAAGTTCAAAATCAAGGAATAGGGTGAAAAAAATGAGCAAACAACAAAAAAGAACTGACTATAAAAGGCTACTATGGTGATGGGAGATCAAAACAGAAACTCAGAAGAATTAAGTCAAAACAGTTATGAACAAAGACACCAATAAAAAATGTGAATCAGATAAAGCCCAACAAAAATTCCTGGAAGAATTAAATAAACAGTGATTTTCAAAGTCAAAAAAGACTGGTAGAGGAAAAATTAGGTAAAGAAATGAGAGGAAAGGAAGAAAATTTTGAAAAGGCAATTAACAGCTTGGCAAAACAGGCATTAAAAAAACTGAAGAAGGTGTGGGGGGGTAACTAGGTGGCACAGTGGATAAAGCACTGGCCCTGGATTCAGAAGAACCTGAGTTCAAATTTGACCTCAGACACGTGACACTTACTGGCTGTGTGACCTTGGTCAAGTCACTTAACCCTCATTGCCCTGAAAAACAAAAAACAAAAACCAAAATCAAACAAACAAAAAACAACAGAAAAGAAAAAAATACTGAAGAAAACAACATCTTAAAAAACAATTGTCTAATGGAAGAAGAGGTAAAAAAACTTCACTGATGAAAGTAACTCCTTTAAAAAGCACAATTGAGGGGGCAGCTAGGTGGCGCAGTGGATAAAGCACCGGCCCTGGATTCAGGAGGACCTGAGTTCAAATCCAGTCTCGGACACTTGACACTTACTAGCTGTGTGACCCTGGGCAAGTCACTTAACCTTCATTGCCCTGCCAAAAAAAAAAAAAATTAAAAAGCACAATTGACCGCATGGAAAAAGAGGTACAAAAACTCAGTGAAGAAAATAATTTCTTCAGCATGAGAATTGGTTAACTGGAAGCTAATGACTCCAAAATGACTCCATTAGACATGAAGAAAGCATCAAACACATTTCAAAGAATGGAAAAAAAAAAGTGTGAAATATCTTATCAGAAAAACAACTGACCTGGAAAACAGAGCAAGAAGAGATAATTTAAGAATTGTCAGATTATCTGAAAGTCATGCTGAAAGAAAGCGCCTAGACATCATATTTCTAGAAAACTTCTCCAGTATCCAGGAACCAGAGGGTAAAATAGAACTTGAAAAGCACTTGAAAGACACCACAGAATGAAAATTCTCAGGAATATTATACCCAAATTCCAGAGCTCCAGGTCAGAGTGAAAATATGTAAAGTAGCTAGAAAGAAACCATTCAAATGCTGTGGAGCCATATTCAGGATCACACAAGATTTAGTAACCATCTTAATGGAGTGGAGGACTAGAAGACAAAGGAGTTAGGATACACGCAAGAATAACCTAATCAGCAAAACTGAATATATTCCTTCAAGGGGAAAAAATGGATATTTAATGAAATAGAAGAATTTCAAGCATTCCTAATGAAAAGACTAGAGCTGAATAGAAAATTTAACTTTCAAATTGTAGGGGCCAAATTTAATATAGGGAGAGTTAATTGGGTGGCTCGCCATAATATTGGGGTTCAGAAAATAATGAGGGCCCTCTAGGTCCCAAATTTCTTCCCCTCCGAACTGCCTTTTTTTAGTTATTTCTCCCAGGCCAATAAGAAAGGGGATCGACAGCCTCCTTTCCACAAACACATCAGGTTTTATTAGTGGGAATAAAATACACAGCAAAGGTGAAATTAATTAAGCCAATGACAAGGGAATAGGGAAAGAGGAAAATGGATAATCTCCCTGGCACTAGCAAAGGCTGACACAATCCCCAAACTTGCACACAGCTCAGGTCGTTCAAAGAGTTGGATTTGTTTTTATTAACTCACCACCTGGGGTCCATAGTTTCAATAGGAAACAACTGTGCAACCTCTTTACAGTCTGCTCCTTGAAGCTCACTGGCAGGAAAAGACCCCAACTTCCTGTTGAGGGTCCCTTTTTCTACTTTTTTCTCCCTCCCTCAAAGGTGAGGTCCTTCAAGTTGTGTGGCTGAGACTGGTCCCCTGGTGATGACTCAGTCCACAGCCTCTGAGGACCCTCCTTCTCAGGGTTGGCAAAGTTTAAATTTGGTTTAACTGGGCCGGCCAGGTGTGGCTAAAAATCTAATCGTCTTAAGTGGATACTTAGTAGTTTCTCATTCACACCCAATTTAAACACTACTAAATCAGTCAGGTCAGACCCCGGGGCCATCTGCCAAATTCCATTATTTTACCACAAAATATAAGACTCAAGAAGTATAAAAAGGTAAATGTGAAAGAGAATCAAAAGAAATTCAATAAGGTTAAACTGTTGATGATACCATGTATCAACTTACCATATATGTAACTTCTAAGAACTTTATCATTATTAGGACAGTTAGAAGGATTCTTTTTTTTTTAAATCATAAAAGTATTTTTATTATTTTCCAGTTTTCAACATTTGTTTTCATAAAATTTTTAGTTCCAAATTTTTCTCTCACTCCCTTATCTCCCCCTTCCCCAAGATAGAAAGCAGTATGATATAGGTTTTATATATATATATATATATATCACGTTAAACATTTTTTCATTAGTCATGTTGTGAAAGAAGAATCAGAACAAAAGGGAAAAACCTCAAAAAAGGAAAAAAAAAGGGGCAGCTAGGTTGCACAGTGGATAGAGCACCGGCCCTAGAGTCAGGAGGACCTTAGTTCAAATCCGGCCTCAGACACTTAACACTTTCTAGCTGTGTGACCCTGGGCAAGTCATTATTTCCGGGACCCCAATATTAAGGTGAGTCACCCAAATAATGCTCTATATATCAAATTTTGGCCCTCACACCTGCTTAACCCTTTTAAATAGGTCTATTTTGCTTTTGCTTTGCCTGAGACCATGACTGCTATCCCTGCCTTGTGTCCCTTTTGTTACCAATTGAGTGGGTGTGTGAGAGATCTTTTAGATTCACCCTCCCCTCTGAACTGCCCTTTTAAAATATTTCTCCCAGGCCAATAAGAAAGGAGCCTTTAAGCTTTAATTCACAGAAGGATCAAATTTTATTACTTGGGAATTAATTAAACAACAAAGGTGAAACTAATAAAAATCAAATATAAGGAAATAGGAAAAAAGAAATACAGATAAATATTCTTAAATCTAAACTTAACCTATGCAATCCCTAGACTGTTTCCAATTAAGCTAGTTCAAAGGAATTTAGGGTTTTCCATAATTAACTCACCAAAACCTGGACAGCCTACAGTTGCTCACACCACTGGGAAAAGCAACTACCTGAGAGAGAGAGAACTTGTGCCACCACCAGAAGGGGAGAAGTCCGAGAGACATAGCATGTTCCGGAAGAAGCCTAGCATTTCAGAAGAAGCTTCTGCCTTACTTCAGGGAGCGTTCAATCTTTCCTCCCCCAAAAGGGGAGGTCCATCAAAAACTGCCTATGGAGAGTTCTCCTTCTGACCTCAGTAGCATACATAACCTCAGGGTGGGCCAAGTGTGGCCCCTCCCAAATGAGTCAGTTAAAAACTGCAATAATAATTTTGCCACAAAGGGAAACTGCATCATGCTAAAAGGCACCATGGACACTAATGTAATATCAATATTAAACATATATACACCAAATGGTATAGCATCCAAATTCATAAAGGAAAAATTAAATAAATTATAGTAGGAAAAAGACAGTAAAGCTTTATTAGTGGGGGCCCTCAACTTCCCCCTCTCAGAGCTAGATAAATCTTACCACAAAATAAGAGAGACATTAAGGAGATGAACAGAATCTTAGAAATGTTAGATAGGATAGACCCCTGGAGAAAACTGAAAGGGAATAAAAAGGAATGTACCTTTTTCTCAGCTCTACATGACATGTTCATAGAAATTGGCCATGTATTAGGCATAAAAACCTGACAACCAAATTCAGAAAAGCAGAAATATCCAGTGCATCCATTTCATATTATAATGTAATAAAAATTCCATTCAAATAAAAGGTCATGGAAGTATGGGTTACAAATTAATTGAAAGCTACATCTAAACCTAAATAATGAGTAGGTTGAAGAACAAATCATATCAATAATTACTGATTTTTTTGAAAAGAGAAAGCAACAAGACCACATTCCAAAATTTGTGAAATCAGCCAAATTGGTATTTACATAAAATTTGGAAAATTTATATCTAAATGTTTACATCAGTAAATGAGAAAGAACAGATCACAGATCAGTGAAATGGACATACAACTAAAAAAAGAAAAACAACCTAGAAAAGAAATACATTAACAATTTTCAATTAAATACCAAAATGATAATCCTGAAAATCTGCGACAAAATTAATACAGTTGAAAATAAAAACACAATTGAACTAATAAATAAAGCTAGGACCTGTTTTTTTTAAGCTAATAAAATAGATGTCATTGGTTAATTTGATTCCCAATATCAAAAATGAAAAGCACGTGTGGACCACCAATGAAGATGAAATTAAAGCAGTAAGTAGGAGCTATTTTGCCTAATTATATGCCAATAAATTTGACAATCTAAGTAAAATGTATGAATATTTACAAATTTATAATTTGCCCAAACTAATAGAAAAGTAAATGGAATATTTAAATAATAATCCTGTTACAGAAAAATCAGCTGAACAAGCCATCTTTGAACTGCCTAAGAAAAAATCCCCAGGACCAGGTGGATTTACAAGTGAATTCTGCAGGTAGTATTTTCATACCAAAACTAGGCTGGAGGAAAAACAGAGAAAACAAACTATAAATTAATTTCTTCTTGGTGCAGAAATTTTAAGGAGATTACAATATTATATTGCAAAGATCAAATACTATGATCAGGTGGGATTTATACCAGGAATGCAGGGCTGGTTCAATATTAGAACTATCAGAATAATTGATCACATCAGTAACAAAAACATCAAAAATAATATCTTAATAGATGCAGGAAAAGCTTTTGTAAAATATAATACTCATTCCTGTTAAAAACTAGAAAATATAAGGAATCAACAGGCTCTTAAATGATGTATAGTATCTATATAGAACCAAGAGCAACCATTATATATAATGGGAATAAACTTGAAGCCTTTCTATTAAGATCCTATCTTTATCATAAAAGGAATTGAGTAGTACTCTTTTATTTTACCTTTTTTTTTCAGATAGTTATAGAGTATTGAGATTAATTCCTTAAATATGGCTAATATGGAAATATATTGTACATTAAAACATGTATAATCAATATCACATTGCTTACTTTCTAAAGGAGGGAGGAAAAAAATTGGAATGTAACACTTAAATAATGTTAAAAATTTTATATGTAATTGGGAAATATTTTAACAAAGTAAAAATATATTAAAAAACAAACAAAAAAAGGAAACAAAATGAAAGACTTTATTACATACCTGGCTTTCCTCAGAAAGCTCTTACCTGTTACTTCCAACCTCAGGATGACATTTTCTTACTATCAGATCCCCTCACTATCCATGTCACCGAAGTTGACTTGCCCATCTCTTTGAGAATCTTGGGACCTTTCTTGACCTCTCCTCAACCCTACCTCTTTTTCATAGCCCTGGCTTCAACAAATACTTAACTCATTCAGTTTTTCTTTGTAGCACATATATGCCACCTGAGCACCTTGCCCCATTAAGTAGAAGAATGCCCAAATTGGTTCATTGTAGGCTAATATGCTTTAAACAGCCAGTTGGTGCAATGTTTATAGAACTGATCAGGAGTCAGGAAAACCTGAATTCACATCTGGCCTCAGAGGCTTACTCACTGTGTGACCCTGGGCAAGTCACTTAAACTCTGCCTCATTTTCTATTCTATTATCCCCGCTATAAGATGGAGATAATAATGGCATCTTCCTTTATGAAGATCAAATGAGATTATATTTTTATAGCACTTAACACAGTGCTATAGTACATAGTAGGAGCTGTGTTCCTTTCTTCTTACCTTCCCCCTGGTTTCTGAAATCTTCCCTTTTCTTCTTTCAGAAAATGGGAACAATAATTTTAAGCCTTCTGCTACCTATTTTATTTTCTATAATTTTTCAAACATTACTAATTAATGATATACACTCCTTGAAAGTAAGGGATTGTTTTATATTTTCTTCATATCTCCAGTGACTAGTACAGTGTAGGCACCCATTAAATGTTTTTATATTGATTGATCTGTAAGTCTTTCAGTTCCCAATTTATTGTTACTTGTTATGCTATAAAATTAAGCTTTAGTAGTTTAGCATAGCATTTGAATCTGAATTATTTTAAATTTAGGTAGGAGGCAACTATGTAGTATAGTAAAGCATGCTACTTGGAATCAGGAAGACCTAAGTCCTAATTCAGCTTCATACACTTAGTATGGGACCCTGGGCAAACAAGTTAACCTCTTTCTCAATTTCTTCATCTGTAAAATGAGGAAAATTAAAGCACTCACTTTCCAGAGTTGTGAGAATCAAGATATGAATATAGCATACTTGGCAATATCTGAAGTATTATATAAATGTTAGGTGCTAGCATTTTAATCTTTTTTTTTAATTGTCTTAGCTACAAATAGTAAATCTTTCAGTTGCTTAAGTTTTCCCCATGGTTCTTGTTTTCTTGAAGCCTTGGTTTTTACAATAGTTCCCCAACCCTGTGAGCCTTTTTTATTCAAGGCTAAGAAAAACCAACACACTGTGAGTATTTTAACAACCTAGGCCCCTACTGACGATATAAAGTATTTTTTTCCTTAGTTCCCTGCTTTTAGGATGCTTACATTCTATTTATATTGAAAACATTGTGAAGTTTTGAGAATGGAAACCAGATTTATTTTATTCTTCTAGTCAGTTCTCTATCTACTTCTGCCTACATTTGCAGTGATTGTCAAAGGTAGTATATTGATTAGTTTGATAGACTCCCTGTCTACCTGTTTATCATACTCTGGATAATATGTTTTTCAGTGTAAATGACGATATGATTATATTTTGTATTATGGTTGATGTTGATGAGGTTTTGTAGTGGCTTGGGGCAAAGTACAATTAGTACATTGTTGCCCACAAAACGAATATTTAGAGAACCTCATAATCTATCAGGAACCTTTTTTTTTTTTTAATTTAGACTGATTTCAGGTCATCGTTCATGAAATTGATAAGTATTTTTTTTTAACATTAGTACGCTCTCATTGAACTTTTGCAAATCATAGAATACGATGATTTTTGAAAAATTAACATTACAGAAAACTCAAAGATCAATTTTCAGAATATGGTGCATCCAAGCAGGTTACAGAGCTGTTGTCAACAAGGTGACTTATAAGTTAAAAGTATCATAAAGAAAATAAATGGGACATATGGCTGTAAAAAGAAGTTCTTTGGTAATTAATGTGAATGTCATAGAACATATGAATAAACTGTGTAATTTAAGATTCTAAATGTGGATTCTAATCTGTTCCCCCAGTTTTTGGGGAAACTGACTAAAATAACTGATAAAACAAGTTTAGGTTTTTAAGGGTTTATTGGAAAATAGAAAGAAAAAGATTGAGAACAGAATTCCAACAGCCTGGTATTCCTATCTTTCCTCAAATTTCCTGTGAAGTCCTCTGCCACCACCACCATCCCGTCAGGAACCCAAAAAGCTCCCGAGCTCTCCGCGCAGGCTCCCTTTCCTCCTTCCTGTCTCCTCCCAGACCATAGGAGGCTCCTCAAGTTGATTGGCTGGTAGCCTTGATAGACAGCCCCCATGAGCAAATGTCATTTCCTGACGCCAAGGAAAAGCCACAATGCCTCTGAGGCATTTTCCTCATGGTGGAGCTTTCCCACAGCAAGTCTCCAGTAGGTGGCATCATTTCAATCATTACAAAACCAAGTGGTATATTGGTACTCCTGAGGTTTTAAAAAATACAGACCGATACATAATACGTAGATGGTGTAAGGGCTAAAATTTTAGCTATATTATCTAAAATATCTAATGAGTGGTCACCAATAAATTATAAGCTTTAGCAAGAGTTAGACTTTTAAGCATTTATTAAGGAGAATAAGAATTTGGTGAAGAGAAAGAGAAAGGCCTAGATTCATCTATCTATTAAAGGGATAGAGCATTCCTAGCTCACCTCTCCGCCAGAGTCCACACAAAAAAAAGTGAGTCAGAGCGCCAGCCTTCCCCTTCTTCCTCCCACAAGCCAATGTCACTTCCTGACACCAAAGAAAAGATGCATGGTCCTGCTCTCAGAGGCCCTCTCCTCATGTTGGAGCTTTCCTACAGTAAGTCTCCAGCAGGTGGCGGCATTCTAATCATTACAATGGGGAAGGGGTGATAAAAATTGCAGTGATGAAGGCATTACAATCTCTGTTTACTTGAGAGAGTAGTCATAACAGTTAAACTATTCATGAGCTCATAATTCTAGAGCTGGAAGGCACCTCAGTATTATTTAAATAAAGTCACAATAGTGTTTATGAGGTTGTACACTTTTTGTTATGCAGTGGGGTCAACTAAGTCTAATAGATTCAATAGACGATCTTTTTTAAGAATGTTAGGATAATATATACTTATCCAAACTACCCTGAAATAATTCAGTATTTTATTTTGAAGACTCTTTAATATCTTGTAGAATCTCAAGTTCAGTATATCACAGAATCAGAATTTTATAGTTGTGAGGGACCTCAGTAGTCAACGAGGACAATTCTTGCCTGAAGAGTATCCCCTAAAACTTACCCGATACATGGTCTTATGTATTTTCCTCAAAGACCTCAAAAATAGTTTTCTCTTTTCTCTGCTAAATATCTTCATTTTTTTCATTCTTCATACTGTCTGAACTCAAGTGCTTTATTATCTTGGTTTCCTCCCTTTGGATGCTCAGAAGCTTATCAATAAATGTTCTTCCTAACCTGTGATGCCCTGATCTGAGCACAAGACTCCAGATGGAGTTCAAGCAGTTCAGAGTACAATGGAATTTTTATTTCCTTATTCCTGGAAACTGTGTCTTTCGTTGTCATCCAAGATTGCTTTAGCCTTCTTGGTTTTCCTATCACAATGTTGACTCATATTGAGTTTGTAGGCTTTTGTTTTTTGTGAATATCAGTTATTATTTAATTATAAGTTGTATGGGTCAAATTCAGTATGGGGAGAGTTAATTGGGTGGCTTGCTGTGATATTGGGGTTCAGAAAATAATGGGAGACCTTTAGGTCCGATTTCCTCTCTTCCAAACTGCCTTTTCTTTAGTTATTTCTCTCAGACTGATAAGAAAGGAGATTAACAGCCTCTTTTCTACAAACAAATCAGGTTTTATTAATCAGAACAAAATTTACAACACAAGTGAAATTAATAGACCCAGGGACAATGAGAAAGGGGATAGAGAAAGGGAAAAACATGTCCCACTTCTCAGATGGTTAGAATCTAAATCTCTAGGGTGAAAAGGCCCCCAGGTATCTCGAATAAGCTCTGCTTCCTCAGCTACTCAGAATAGCATGGCTCCAACCAAAACTGACTCAAACCCTAAACTTGCTTCCAGGTCAGCTGGCCTCACTTCAACAACACAAACTTGCCACCACCTGGAATCTGTAGTTCTAAGGAGAATCAGCTGTGCAGTATCTCCTGGTTCAGGTCAAAGGTCAACCACCACCAGCTCCCCTCTCTCCCTTTCTTTCAGAATTCTCTCTTCCCCTCCCTGCCTCTCCCACCCCCTGGGGTGTCCCCATTGTAATTTGGCTAGGCCCATGTGGGCGCGGGGGAACTCCTATGTCTGTCTTAGGTACTTTATTTGATATTTTGACTCAATAAATGTTCTTTGTGTTATTCAGTCCCACCTCAAATAAGTCAAAAATCTTATCAGAGTTCCTTTTATTTGTTCTATAATCTCTTCAAGTACACACCCATCATCTTAGGCTTTTCAAGATTACATCTTGAAACTGGAAATCACAATTAATTCCTTACAAAGTGTTAGCCATGCAAAACAAAATTGACCATCTGATAACATGCTAGACAAATTAACCTTTATTACATCTACAATCAGTTCCCTCAGTATTCTATACTAAGTTGTTGTTGTTGTTGATGATCTTTCATTCTCAAAGAGGATCATGACATCAGGGTGATGTCATGACTTGTACTGAATTGCATTTAAGTGAGGGAGGGCTTTACAAGGTCACCAACCTCACTCTCTCCTCCTGAGCTATCTGGGTCCAGTGATAAGATATATATCAGGATTACTGGAGATGGACCTGGATGTTTTTTAAGGCACTTGGGGTTAAGTGACTTGCCCAAGGTCACACAGATAGTAAGCGTATGAGGTGGGATTTGAACTCAGGTCCTGCTGACTTCAGGGCCAATGCTCTATCCACTGTGCCACCTAAGTCTATGCTAAGTACAGAAATCATAAAAGATATACCTGTTTTCATGGTGCTTACATGGTAATCAGACTGAGTGGACTGAAGTAATTTTTCATTACTATGCATATATCATTTATTGTAGACTTTGTTTCTTAAACTGTGAACATTTTTATATGTTGGCATTTTCTCAGTTTTATCAGATACCATTTTGCTTCAGAATTAGTTGATGATAACCTGTTTGTTAACTGCTTAAAGTATAAATTATAGTAAATGGACAGGATTTATACTTTTTTTCATGTACAAAGCCATGGTCAGTGGAGAAGTGGAAACAGTTGAGAGGATTTCTTTTTCCACATCATGTTGGAAGAGGCATTAAATTAAGAAGAAAAATAAAGTATGTTGAAATTTGGATTTGCTATTGATGATAGCAGTTGCTAATGGATTATTCCATATTATTTTATCTTTGTATATATTTGTCTCTTTGAAAAGAGAAATATTAGCATCTTTTGCAAATTTGAATTTGGAATTTGAAAGTTCTAGTGATATGTGACTGTAAATACTTATGTACTAATTGATAGAAAAACACTTTTCTGATTAATATTGGAATACATGACTAATCAGAGAGTATTGTATTTTGAATTTTAACCTCCTTGTGGTTTTACAATTCTGACTGCTTTAAACAAAGAAGTTCACTATGATCAGTATCAAGAAGTATGCATTTGGACAGTGGTATTTGACCAAAATCTTGGTATAGAATAGTTGTAGTAGCTTCTGAGGTATTTAAGATAGATAAAGAACAGGTCATCAGGGTTGGTATATATTGAGAAACTAGGTGACACAATTCTGTAGTAGCGGCAGAGAGATTATGTATTAGAAAAGAGTAAGAGAAGGAAGAGAGGACATGGTTGCACAGCATGGTTCAAATACTATGTTTGGTTGCAGTGGTATATTCCATTTTTTGTTGTTGTTGTTGTTGTTCTGTGTTTTAGTTATTCCCTTTGGGAATTTTAGGCAGAAGAACATGTGACATGTGTCATTTGTCTTCTCCAGGTGTCCTATCACCATACTATGTTGGACTGCAATGAAGCTACATCTGAGGTTCAGCTGATGATAAATTCTTGATATTCTCTGAGGCATTACTCTTCCTGCAGAGCAAGCCTGTATATCAAGTGAGGGATTCTGAACTTCTATTCCCTTGTTATTTCCCGTATATTTCCTGCCTCATCTGTCTTATTTTTATTTATTTATTATGGGGAATTTTGTATAACATAATATGTGTATTAAGAGAGGAATCCAACAAATTTCTTTTAAACAGATTAAGGTTTTCTTGCATCCATAACTGGGTTGGCTTCAGCAGGATAGAGTTTGGAAGTAAAACTTTTTTGCTAAAACACTCTTCCTAGAGGGCTATCATAGACTTTTGTAATGATTGGAATGACGCCACCTGCTGGAGACTTACTGTAGGAAAGCTCCAACATGAGGAGAGGATCTCTGAGGGCAGGACCATGCAGCTTTCTTTGGCGTCAGGAAGTGACGTTGGCTTGTGGGAGGAAGAAGGGGGAGGTTGGCGCTCTGTCTCACTCTCTTTCGTGTGGACTCTGATGGAGAGCTGAGCTAGGAATGCTCTCTCCCTTTAATAGTGTGTAATTTAAGATTCTAAATGTGGATTCTAATCTGTTCCCCCAGTTTGGGGGGAAACTGACTAAAATCACTGATAGAAAGAGTTTAGGTTTTTAAGGGTTTATTGAAAAATAGAAAGAAAAAGATTGAGAACAGAATTCCAACAGCCTGGCATTCCTATCTTTCCTCAAATTTCCTGTGAAGTCCTCTGCCACCACCACCACCATCAAGTCAGGAACCCAAAAGAGCGAGAGCTCTCCGCGCAGGCTCTCTCTCCTCCTTCCTGTCTCTTTCCAGAAAATAGGAGGCTCCTCAAGTTGATTGGCTGGTAGCCTTGATAGACAGCCCCCATGAGCAAACGTCATTTCCTGATGCCAAGGAAAAGCCACATAGCCTTGCCCTCTGAGGCATTTTCCTCATGGCGGAGCTTTCCCACAGCAAATCTCCAGTAGGTGGCATCATTCCAATCATTACAATAGATAGATGAATCTAGGCCTCTTTCTCTTCACCAAATTCTTATTCTCCTTAATAAATGATTAAAAGTCTAACTCTTGCTAAAGCTTATAATTATTGGTAACCACTTATTAGATATTTTAGACAGTATAGCTAAAATTTTAGCCCTTACGCTTTCAAATGTTACTAGGTTTGATTACCCACTGTGTTGCAATAATCTTTAGAAAAACTTGTCAAGTACCTACTATGTTCTACATTTTAGGAATAAGGGAGAAAGGGAAGCATTAACAAATCTGCTTAGTGTATTATAGAGCTATAATGGAGTGGTGGGGGAGGAGGGAAGAGGGAAACATAATTTAAATCAAGGTTTAAGGTTAATATTCCTTTTGAAGAAATCAGATTTGTTTGGTGAACATTTGTGAGGTTTAATACAAATATTTTTATTTAATAACTTAAGTATTTTAAACATGGTTGATTAATAACCATTGTTTGTTATAAAATACAGACAGACTTTGGAGATATTGTGGGTTTGGTTCCAGGCCTCCCCGATAAAGGAAGTATTGTAATAAAGTGAGTCATATGATTTTTAAAAATTTCCCAGTGCATATATAATTCTGAAGTATTAAATGTGTATTATGTCTAAAAAATAATGTACATACCCTAAAAATACTTTATTGCTAAAAATTGTTAACCACCATCTTAACTTTCAGCGAGTTGTAATCTTTTTTTCTTATGGAGGGTCTTACCTCGGTGTTGATGGCTGCTGACTGGTCAGGGTGGTGGTTGCTGAGGATTGTGGTGGCTGTGACAATTTCTTAAAATAAGACGGCAATGGAGTTTGTCTCATTAATTGACTCTTCCTTTCACATGAACACTTAGATGTCATTGTAGGGTTATTAATTGGTCCAATTTCAATATGTTCCATCTCATGGAAAAGGGAGGTCTGAGGAGAGGGAGAGAGATAGGAGAAAAGCTGGTTGGTGGAGCAGTCAGAACACACACGATGTTTATTAATTAAGTAAGCTGTCTTATGTGGGCTCAGATTGTGGCACTCTAAAATTACAGTAGTAATTTGATCATTGATCAAAGCTTACCATTACAGGTATAATAATAATGGAAAAATTTGAAATATTGTGTGAGTTACCAAAATGTGATACCATGTAAGCACATGCTAATGGAAAAATGGTGCCTATTGACTTGCTCAATGCAGGGTTGCCATAAATCTTCAAATTTTTTGTTTGTTAACTGGGGTTAAGTGATGTACCCAGGGTCACACAGCTAGTAAGTGTTAAGTGTCTGAGGCCGGATTTGAACTCAGGTACTCCTGACTCTAGGGCCGGTGTTCTATCCACTGCGCCACCTAGCTGCCCCTGTTTGTTTTTTTGTTTTGTTTTTTGGTAAGGCATTTGGGGTCAAGTGACTTGCCCAGGGTCACACAGCTAGTAAGTGTCAAGTGTCTGAGGCTGGATTTGAACTCAGGTCCTCCTGAATCCAGGGCCAGTGCTTTATCCACTGTGCCACCTAGCTGCCCCTAACCCTTCAATTTAAAAAAAATACCCTCCCCCCATGAAACCCCCACAATATCTGTGAAGCACATTAAATAAGTTGTGCTTGTAGACTAATTGTTTTGATAAAATATTGAGTCATAGCATAATGTGCTATTAGAGAAATGTTAGATAAGCATATATTGCTGCAAGTTAGTATTAAGATTTACCTGAGGGGGCAGAACCAAGATAGCGGGGGAAAGGCAGTAGACCCAGATTTCCTGACACAATTGCTTCAAAAAAACCCTCCAAACACAGCCAGAAAACAATTCCTGGAGCAGCAGAACCTACAAAAAGATGGCTGAGATTTTTTTCCAGCCAAAGACAGCTTGGAAGTTCAGCAGAATGGGGAGCTGGTCTAGGATTAGAGTCCAGCTCCACGATCATGCCGACACAGAACCAGTCCCAGGCCAGCCGTTCAGAGAGACTTATCCCTGAGCCTCCAAATCAGTTGCAGTGCTGGCATCTTCTGAAACTAAGCTTATGGCCTGGTGAGAGGGCTAAATGGCTGTTGGGGTTGGGGGAAGTGTATGGGAGGGTGTATGCGGGAGCTAAGGGGGGATTTGGATGTCCTACCCCAGAGGGGAACCAGGAAGAAACCTTGAGGGGTGGTGGCCCAGGTGGGGGAGAGGTTCAGGCTTGTCAGAGCTAGCAACCGTGGCACATATTGCTGTTTGGTTGATTGGCTAATTGGACTAGGGTTATCACTGGACCAGAGAAAGGGCCAGGCAAGTAAAGAAACTGCCCCTCATTAAATAATAATACCTGGGACTCCCTGAAGCTTGGGACAGTATATCCTGGAAGTAGGACCCCCACACTAAGAAGGAGTTAAAAGTCAAGTGAAATATGGGCAGGATGAGCTGGCAGAGAAAGTTGCAAACCATAGAAAGCTTCTTTAGTGACAAGGAATATCGAGGTACACCCTCAGAAGAGGATAGCAACGTCAGGGCCTCTACATCTAAAGCTTTCAAGAAAAATTTGAATTGGTCACAGGCCACAGAGGAGCTCAAAAACTACTTTAAAGATAAAGTTAGAGAGGTAGCAGAAAAAAATGGAAGGAGAAATGAGGGTGATGCAGGAAAGACATGAGAAAAAAGTCAACAGCTTGAAAATCCAAATGGAAAAGCTCTCTGACGAAAATAATTGCCTAAGAATCAGGATTGAAGAAATTGAAGCTAGTGACTTTATGAGAAACCAAGACACAATAAAGCAAATCCAAATTAAAAACACTTTTGAGGAGGAATAGGGGAAAAAAAGATAGAAAAAAGAGTAAATATCATGGGAAGGGAATAGGATAGAGGGAAACAATTATAATGATTATAATGGCAAAATGTATGGTACTTTGCTGGGCTGTTGTGAAGAAAATTCTAGTCAAGTTTAAGGTAAGGTACTATATAAAAGCTATGCTGAACAGGATACTATCAGAAAAACCTAGAAAGACCTACATGAACTGAAGCAGAGTGAAATAAACTGTATACAAAATAACAGCAATAGTGTTAGACGATCTGCTGTGAAGGACGTGGTTATTTTCAGCAATGTAATGATCTGATATAAATTGCAGTCCATCTACAAAGAATGAACTGATGGTATCTGAAAATGATTGAAGCACTAAAACTGATAGCGTATGTTGGTCTTATATGTGTAAGTTGAACCAATTCTAGCTTACACACTTGTGATTCTCTGCATAATATGGGCTGGTTAATAAATACCACTTGGTGAAAAATTTATACCATGCATTGTTATCACTATTTCCTTAACTTGAAATATTCCTGTTGTATAACTTCCCTGTTTTCAGTGTTTTTCCAGTCACCTAGACTCAATCTTAGCCAAAATCTGATCCATTTTTAAGTCCCTGTATGAGCAGCAGCTCTTCTCTTCTAAGGGTACACATGAAGTAACCATTAAAGTCATCTAGGCCTACTCTTTTGTTTTACAGGTTAAGAAACTAAGGGGGAAATCCCTTTTGAACAGAGATATTTTGGGGCACTGCAGCCCACCCTTCACAAATCCCACTTTCCTTGTTACTTCCTTTCCATTTCCACTTATACCACTGTACTTCTGGCCTTCACCATCTCTTGACTAGACTATTCTAATAGTCTAATAATAATAATTGTTGGCTTCCCTCAACAAATCTGTATTAAGTACTTCCTATGTATCAGGCACTGTGCTAGGCTCTGGGGATTCCAAGGAAGAAAATATCCCCAATCCATTCTTTACATTTACATTAAGTAATTTTCCTAATGCATGGGTTCTAAGTCTTTAACAGGGTATGTATGTGGGGATGTTTAGGGAAGTCTAGCACCTCTGTTCTGTGAGGGCTTGCTGAGTCCTTTTCAGGGCTGCTTATCCACCGTTAGTGTCTTCCTGCAACCCACTTCTCACCTGTGGCTCCAAGAAACTGTAGCACGCACAGTGGCCACACTGCAGTAAAACCACCTTGACAGAAGGACTAAATCAGGTTGGGGGTAACAGGCCTCAAATCCATTGGTGAGGTAGGGGGATGTTTACCTTAAGCATGTGAAGACTTCTCCAGGTAGAACAGTTTGTTCCAAAGACCACGAAGGTGGTTGAAGCAGGCACTGTTAAGCACTACCAGAGATACCAAGGATTATCTGCTACATCCTGGGCCATCACCAGTCTTCTTGCCTTTTGTCTTGCTGCTGGACTTTAAGACATCACCCATGAAATCATTGGTCCTCTTCGAAAACGAAGGGCAAATAGCAATCGTCTAGCAAAGTAGTTACTTATTAAACACATGTTGTCTTCATTTCTTTACTCAAAACCTTTTTATGAGCCCCAGCTGAATAAAATATAGGTTATTTAATCTGAAAATAGAGGCCCTTCAGAATCAGACTCCAGCAATTTTTCATAAGCAGCACAGTGGAAAGAGGGCTGGATTTAGAGCCAAAATAACTAGATACAAATCCCAGCTCTGCCACTTAAAAAAACAACAACCCATTAAACAATGCCTACAAATAATATAAATGAAAAGAATGATCAGGAGAAGCACAACTTGGAGTAGCTATATTAAGTAACTCTGATCCCAGAGAACAGATAATGATACATCTCTCCTCTTGGACAAGAGGTTGAGATACTGAGGAGGGGAGGAAAATGCCAGACCTGGCTACTATAGTGATTGTTTTTACTTAGCTCTTTGTCACAAGGAAGAGTACAATTCCAGGGGTGCTGTATTTCGAAGTGATTGACTTTATATCTTTATATTACATGTAAAGACTATCTATATATATCTATATATAATTTGTTTTTTAAAAATAGTAATTCTGCCATCCTTCCCAGCTTTGTCATCTGCAAATATGATAAACATTTCATCTGTGCTGTCACTTAAATATCTGTTTAAAATCCTGTAAATAGCAGGATTAAAGATCGATTCCTAAGCATGTGACTAGAAACTCCTTTCCACATTGATGATGATCTATTAATGACTCTTCAAGTCTGGTTATTCAACAGGTTTCTTAATCTGTCTAATATATCATTTAGTACACATCTCTGTCTCCTGCACAAGTTCACGAGGAGCTTGTAAATTCCTTGCTGAAAATCCAGGCACACACTGTTGATAAAATTGGTCTTCTGAGGCAGTCGTGCTTAAACTTTTTGGTCTCAGGGCCCCTTGATATTTTAAAAAATATTGTACCTTCTAAAGAGACTTTGTTTTTGTTTGTTATATCTACTGATATTACCAGATTTAGAAATTAAAATGTCTTACTTTCAGATTTCTGAATTCTTTTATCTGTCCTTCCAGTCCAAAGGTCATCTTTATTAGCTTAAAACAAAACAAAACAAAACAAAACAAAACAAAACAAAACAAAACAAAACAAAGAATTGAATAGTTTTGCCTTCTTCCTTAGTTATGAATATGTCTGTTCCAAGCAGTGGTCGTAACTCTTCTTAAATCTTACCCCCTTCCTCCATAACATGGCTTTTAAAATCTCTTGTTTTTTGTGTTCATTGCTTGTCTCAAGTAATTTTGAATTTTATGTTCGTTACATCATCTTTACAAGTTTATAGTCACCTTCCATTATTTCCCCCTTTGTCCAAACCCCTTTTTTTTTTTTTTTGGCCTGCTCAATGGGGGTTAAGTGACTTGCCTAGGGTCACATAGTTAGTAAGTGTCAAGTGTCTGAGGTCATATTTGAACTCGGGTCCTCCTGAATCTAGGGCTGGTGCTTTGTACACTGCGCCACCTAGCTGCCCCACCAAACCCAGTCTTAAAAAAAAAGTTGCGTTTTTTTTTTTTTTTTGGGTGTGATAAACATTTCATTCCCTAATATTTTCTACCTTCCTTTTACCTACTTCTCTTGTAGAATTTTATGCCAGGAGTTAAAGTGACTTGCCTAAAGTTATGTAACTATTTAAATACAGGACTTCTTAAATCAAAGCACTCTTTTAATATTAGGCTTTTTGTGATTTTACTGAAAATGTTTAGCCCATTTCTTTTATCTTACAAACTTACTGATTTGAAGGGATAGACTCTGTGTGTGTGTGTGTGTGTGTGTGTGTGTGTTTGTGTTTTTATACATTCGAAGGCATGTATATATTTATAAAAGGTATCTCAAAAGTTTTAGTGCAGTTTTGGAACACCATATATTTTTTTCTCTTTGTCTTTCCTTTCCCCTCTCATACATACATACATACACACATACATATTGTAGGCCTCCATCAGTCGCGGATGACCATGGATCAGCACCTTGAAGAGCCACAGGCCACAGTGTGGCTGTGCAGTCTGATACGGGAGCCGAAGCTCCTGGGTGACTTATAACCGGTAACTGCCACATCCTGTGTTGTATCTACCCCATGAGGAGTAGCTAGAGTGTCCTCTCCAGGGTGCTGGTCCAGGCGGATCAATTGGAAAACAAGCTATTGCCCATGCAGCAGGTTTACCCTCTCCGAGACACTGGTGGATCCAAAGGAGAGGCAGAGCCAATACAGTTTGGCACCAGTGCTGCTGCAGGAGTTGCCAGAGGGATGTGATGTCCAACATTCAACTGCCTAAGGGACTCCGACTCCTGATTTTTCCTCGGGGTTAACTCCTGAAGCCTTTCCCATATATGGGTATAGCCGCAAGGCAGTAGAGGTTTAAAATCTGGGTTTCCTTCCCCTAGGCGGGTTGTTTGCCAAGGCTAATGAGCCCCACCTGCCCGAAGTGACTGGTTTTAAGGCGCCAGTGACTCGCCTTCGCCTCTTCTCCTGTTAGTGAAAACAGTTCCGCCAGGAGAAGGCCAAGAGTTGGGCTTTGGTTGTCAGAGGCTATTTGAGACGCACGCTATTGGAGCATTTTATAGAGAGTGGGAGCTTATCCCCATTCCCACCCTGGCATGACACCCTTTGGAGCCACGCATACATATGTGTTTGTATACACATCTACATATATGTGTAAATGTTTTGTGTGTATACATAAATATAAAATATATAATGAATGAAATACTGTCTAACTATATGTCAATCTCTGTATACCTATATATGTATGTGTCTATATGTCTTCTCACACCTATGTATTAGGCTGACCTCTTCTGTAAGAATAGATTTTTAGGGGCAGCTAGGTGGCGCAGTGGATAGAGTACCGGCCCTGGAGTCAGGACTACCTGAGTTCAAATAAGGCCTCAGACACTTAACACTTACTAGCTGGGTGACCCTGAGCAAGTCACTTAACCCCAATTGCCTCACTTTAAAAAAAAAAAAAGAATAGATTTTTAATTTAATTATATGCCTTTCAAGATAAGGAAGGTCAAAGACTCAGAATTTTTATCTTGAAACTCATCTAACCTAGTCACAACCTAACGAATTAATCTCTTTTATGTTAAACCTGACAAATGGTCCTGTGCTTTCTACTGGAGAACCAGAACTCTTCTTCTGACTCTCTGTTTCATGTAACAACTCTGATTCAAAACATAGCCTCCCGAGTTGCTGTTGACCCTAGTTCTGCCTCCTGGAATATGACCATGCAAATCTGTATTCTTTCCTCTATGCCAACCAACTTTCAAATATTTGAAGTTATCTTGTTTCTTCTCAGTTTTTTCCTCTAACTCAGCATTCTTAGTTCTTTTTGTTGTTTCTTGAATATTTCTAAAACCTTCTGCTATTGGTTGTGTTGTCATTTTTTGGAGAAATTTATTTAGTATTTCATTTTTCTCCATTTACATGTAAAAAGAACTTTTAACATTCATTTCAAAAACTTTTGAGTTCTAAATTCTCTCCCTCCTCTCCTTCCCCCCCAATTGAGAAAGCTAGCATTTAAATATACATTATACATGTATAGTCATGCAAAACATTGCTATATTAGTCATTTTGTGAAAGAAAACAGACCAAAAAACCCCTAAGAAATGAAGTTAAAAAAAAGTATGCTTCAATCTGTATTCAGAAACCATCAGTTCTTCTGGGGATGGATAGCATTTTTCATTATGAGTTCTTTAGAGTTGTCTGTCCTTCACAGCTGATCATCTTACAATATTGCTGGTACTTTGTACACAGTACATGTTACTTTATTATACACAGTTCACTTCACTTTGCATTAATGCATGTAAGTCTTTCCAGGTGTTTCTGAGATCATCCTGCTCATCATTTTTTTAAGCACAATAGAATTCCATCATAATAACATATCACAGTTTGTTCAGCCATTGCCCAGTTGTTGGGCATCCTCATAATTTCCAATTCTTTGCCACCAGAAAAGAGCTGCTATAAATATTTTTGTACATATCAGTCCTTTTCCTTTTTGTTTTTCATCTCTTTTTTGGAAACAGACTTAGTAGTGGTATTGATATGTTACAAGGTTTTATAGCCCTTTGGACATAGTTCCAAATGCTCTACAGAATGGTTGAATCAGTTTACAGTTTCACCAACAGTGCATTAATGTCTCATTTTTCCCACATCCCCTCTGATATTTGTCATTTTCCTTTTCTGTCCTATTGGCCAATTCAATAGGTATGAGGTAGTACCCCAGAATTATTTTGTTTTGGATCTCTCCAATCAATAGTGAGTTAGGGGGCAGCTAGATGGCGCAGTGGATAGAGCACCGGCCCTAGAGTCAGGAGTACCTGAGTTCAAATCTGGCCTCAGACACTTAACATTTACTAGCTGTGTGACCCTGGGCAAGTCACTTAACCCTAATTGCCTCACTAAAAAAAAAAAATAGTGAGTTAGGACACTTTTTTTTCCCATATGACTATAGATAGCCTTGATTACTTCATCTGAAAACTATCCATATTTTAAAATTATTTATCAATTGGGGAATGGCTCTTATTTTTATAAATTTGACTCAGTTCTTGATATGTGTCAGAAATGAGGCCTTTATCAGAGAAACTTGCTTCAAAACTTTTTTCACAGTCACTATTACTAATTGTATTTCCTTCCATCCTATCCCCCTGCCCCATTTATTCTATTCTCTCTCTCCTTTTACCCTGTCCCTCTTCAAAAGTGTTTTGCTTCTGCTTATCCCCTCTCCCAATTTGCCTTTCCTCATGTCATTCTTCCTCTCCCTTTCCCTTTCTCCCAGTGCATTCCTCTCTCACACCTTATTTTGTTTTTTTAAGATATCCCTTCATAGTTGACTCATACCTGTGCATTCTCTCTATCCTCTCTTTTCAACTGCCCTAATAATGAGAAGGTTCTTAGAAGTTATAGGTATCATTTTCCCACATAGGAATGTAAATAGTTTAACCTTATTAAAATGGCTTATAATTTCCTTTTCCTGTTTACCCTTTTATGCTTCCCTTTAGTCTTGTATTTGAAAATCAAATTTTCTCTTCATCTCTGGTCTTTTCATCAAGAGTCTTAACTCTTGCACTGAATTTCCATTTTTTCTCCTGAAGGATTATACTCACTTTTGCTGGGTAGGTGATTCTTGGTTGTAATACCCCAGCTCCTTGGCCCTCTGGAATATCATATTTCAAGTCCTCCAGTGTAGAAGCTGCTAAATCTTGTGTTTTCCTGATTGTGGCTCCACAACACTTAAATTGTTTCTTTTGGGCTGCTTGCAATATTTTCTCCTTTTCCTGTGAACTGTGGAATTTGGTTACAATTTTCCTGGGAGTTTTCATTGCGGGTTTTCTTTAGGGAATTGATTAGATATTTCAGTTTCTGTTTTGCCCTCTGGGTCTAGAGCATCTGGACAGTTTTCCTTGATAATTTCTTGAAAGATGATGTCTAAGCTCTTTTTGATCATGGCTTTGAGGAATCCAGTAATTTTTAAATTTTCTCTCCTGGCTCTATTTTCCACATCAGTTATTTTTCCTACTAGATAGTTTGCGTTGTCTTTGATTTTTTTTCATTCTTTTGGTTTAGTTTTATTGTTTCTTGATTTCTTGTAAAGTCATTAGTTTCCATTTGCTCAGTTCTAATTTTTAAGGAATTATTTTCTACATTGAGCTTTTGTATCTCCTTTTCTATTTGGCCATTTTGGCTTTTCAAGGCATTCTTTTCCTCATTGGCTTTTTGTATCTCTTTTACTATTTGGCCTAGTCTGTTTTTTTAAGGTGTTATTTTCTTCTGTATTTGTGTGTGTGTGTGTGTGTGTGTGTGTGTGTGTGTGTGTGTGTGTGTGTCTCTGTCTCCTTTACCGAGATGTTGACTTTTTTTCATGATTTTCTTGCATCACACTCATTTCTCTTTCCATTTTTTCCCTCTACCTATCTTACTTTATTTTCAGAGCCCTTTTTTGAGCCCTTCTGTGGCCTGAGACCAATTCATATTTTTCTTTAAAGCATTGGATGTAGGAGCTTTGACTTTGTTATCTTCTTCTGTGGGTATATTTTGATCTTCCTTGTCACCATAGAAAATTTTCATGGTCAACTTTTTTTTTTTCTGTTTGCTCATTTTCCCAGCCTATTTCTTGACTTTTAACTCTTTGTTAAAGTGGGATTCTGCTTCCAGGGTGGAGGGCATAATGTCCCAACCTTCAGGATTTTTGTGCAGCTGTTTTCAGAGAAACTTCTAGGGATCTTTAAGTTTTCCGTTTTTCTAAGGTGGTATGATTTAAGGAGAGGTGTGTTTCTTAATATCCTGTCTTGTGCTATGGTCTGTAAGAGACCGCAAGCACTCTTTTCTGCCCTGGGACTGTGAGGAGGGGTCCTGCTCCTTTGGTCATAAGCTCTGGTATGCTGGTGTTCCTCTTCATCCCGGGATTGCCACCCAGGACTTTACTCTGGATCTGTATAGGCAAAGTTTCAGAGTCCTGCCTCAGTGCTGGCAAAGAGATCCCTGTAGTGTCCTTCTGATCAGTTGTTTGACCTCCTTGTCATATGTGGGCTGAACACTTGGGAAGCAGCGGCTGATTCAGTGTCTCCCTAGGCCTGTTCCTGGTTTACTGGGGTCTAGTCTGTGCTGGTGTTGTCTGTGCTAGACTTTGCTCTACTCACACCTGACTGCAACAAGCCTTTCCTGAGGTTCCAACTGAACTTCTAAGTTATCTTTGGCTGGAAAACTATTTCATCCTGTCCTTTTGTGGGTTCTGCTGCTCCAAGAATTGTCTTATGGCATTATTTAAATATGTATGGAGGGTTTTGGGAGAGAGCTCAGTCTAGGAGCTTCCTTTTCTCCACCATCTTGGCTCTCCCTCTGTATTGCCATTTTCTGAGGAAAATAGAATCAGATACTAAGTTAGCATACATGGTAAATGGAAGTTAGAATCTGAATTTATGTCCTCTGATCCCTTGCTCTTGTCTCCTATATCATGCTATATTGTTTTTCACTATTTTGGATTCATTTTGACTAGCAGAAGGTTATATGAGACTCTGCAAATAATATCTCTTATTTCTCCTAGTCCCAGGTAAGAAAGAAAATCTATCGTACTTAACAAGATACAAACTGATTAAAAAACCTAATATTTTATGGAAGAACTCAGTAATACACAGGTAACATAATTATAGGTTTCTTTTTAAATACTAGTAATTGGATTTAAGAAAACCACTACCTCTGACCAAAATGACAAATTAGGGAAAGCTTTAAGTCTTTCTAATGACATCTAAATCATCCAGGTTTCCATTTCCCATTTTCATACATTTACTAGAAAACAGTATAGCACTAATAAATCTAATATTGAATCAATTTATATCCCCCACAGCCAGAACTTGAGCAAATTAGAAATTGTCAAAGGATGTAAACCTTCAATATTTAATGTATCTATGTATAGTAGAAACTAGACTTAGCAGCTGGCTGACGAGACAGTATGAAATCACATCTTCTTAAAGTTCTCTTGAGCACAGGGAAACATTTAGAAGCAAAATTTTTGTGGGTTGTATGAATATGGTGACTTCTAAAATTCTTCCTAAATGAACTAGGAGAAGGGTTTTAATAGCACTAATGCTTTGGGTGCTAGCCAACCCTGACAAAGCTCAGTTTTGAGAAAGGGAAGGATACTATTATATAACCACAGGTTAATGGTAGGAAAGGACATGTGTATGTCAATGACTAGTGACTTATTCTTTTCTTTATAGACAGTAGGAGTAGGTAGAAAACACCTTTCTTGCTCCTTATTGGTATTTTGAGAAATAAAGAAATATATACTTCCTGAAAAATATTGGGTAGACTTGGTCAACAAAGGAATCAAACAATTTCTTAAAACAGATAATTGATTGTTGGCTTTCTCAGTTGGGATATGTAGATACCAATTATCAGGGGCTCTAGTGCCCAATTCCATTATTTTTTCTACTGTGAGGTTAGTGACAGCATGATTTAGATCTAAAGCCAATGTTTTGTAAAATTTCCATAAAGACAGCTCTCTAATAGAAAATGTGTGTTCTGAGATTTGAGTGCAATTGATATCAAACTCAAATTGAAAGGGATCCCTATAGGGTGCATTTTCACTTAGAAAACCACAAATTAATATCATCTATGATTTATTGTATTTTTACCTATTTGGTTACATATTTCCAATTTTTTTATTAAATATTTTTATT
This sequence comes from Dromiciops gliroides, assembly GCF_019393635.1. Classification (NCBI taxonomy): domain Eukaryota; kingdom Metazoa; phylum Chordata; class Mammalia; order Microbiotheria; family Microbiotheriidae; genus Dromiciops; species Dromiciops gliroides. The sequence continues at coordinate 72,240,558 of NC_057866.1, forward strand.
TAAAGTTTTGAGATTCAAATTCTATCCCATCTTCCCTTTTCCTCCTCTCACCTTGAGGCAATATGCAATCAGATGTAGATTATACATGTGCAGTTATGTAAAACACTACCATATTAGTAATTGTGTATAAAAGAAAGCAACAAAAAAAAGAAAAAGTGAAAGAATGAAAGTGAAAAATAGCATGCTTCAGTCTGTGTTCAATCAATATCAGTTCTTTCTTTGGAGGTGGATAGTATGAGACATCATTAGTCCTTTGGGATTGTCTTGGATCATTGTATTACTGATAATAGTTAAGTCATTCACAGTTCTTCATCAAATAATATTGCTATCACTGTACACAACATTTTCCTGGTTCTGCTCACTTCACTATACATCAGTTTATATAAGTCTTTACAGGCCTTTCTGAAATCATCCTGCTTGTCAATATTTCATTACAGTCATATACTTGTTTAGCCATTCCCCAATTGATGGGCATTCCTTTGATTTCCTATTCTTAGCCACTGTGAAAAGAACTGCTATAAATATTTTTGTACTGTTTCATCAAGGAAACACTCTGTGTTCCTTGAAGAAACAAAGTGGGGGATGTGGTAAAATAATGGAATTTGCAGATGCCCAGGGGTCTGACTTGATTGATCTAGTAGTGTTTGAATTGAATATGAATGAGAAACTACTAAGTACCCACTTAAAGATGATTAGATTTGAGCCACATGTGGCCTGCCCTGCTCAACTAGTTTAACTTGGCCAACCCTGAGAAGGAATGTCTTCAGAAGCTGTGGACTCTGTCATCAACAGGGAACCAGTCTCAGCCACGCTACTTGAAGGACCTCCCCTTTGGGGGAGGGAGAAAAAGGTAGAAAAAGGGACCCCAACAAGAAGTGGCTGACACACTCTCCGTCTCTCTCTGGCATTGGAGGAGCATTCAGAGCAGACTAGATTCTGGCTGCTGACTCCCATAGAAATTACGGACCCCTGGTGGTGAGTTAAATCCAGCCCTTTGAATTAGCTGAGCTGAAAGCGTGTTTGGGTTTGAGACAGCCCTTGCTAGAGCCAGGGAGATTATCCATTTTCCTCTTTCCCTATTCCCATGTTGACTTTATTATAATTTCACCTTTGCTGTGTATTTTATTCCCATTAAATCAATCCTGATTTGTTTGTGGAAAAGAGGCTGTTGAGCTCTTTTCTTATTGGCCTGGGAGAAATAACTAAAAGAGGCAGTCCGGAGGGGAGGAAGCTTTGGACCTAGAGGTCCCTCATTATTTTCTGAACCCCAATATTACGGCAAGCCACCCAATGAACTCTCCCCATATTAAATTTGGTCCCTACAGTACAAATGGGTCTTTTTCTCTTTTTTGGGATGTCTATGGGATATAAACCTAGTAGTGGTATTGCTGGATTAAAGGGTATGCATGGTTTGATAGCTCTTTGTGCATAGTTCCAAATTACCCTCCAGAACGGTTGGATCAGTTCATAACTCCAGCAACAGTGGATTATTGTGAGAGTTTTCTCTTATCCTCTCTAACACCCAACATTTTCCTTTTTTGTTATATTAGTTACTCTGATGTTTGAGGTGGTATCTCAGGTATGAAGTGGTACCTCAGAGTTGTTTTAATTTGTATTTTTCTGATCAGTAGTGATGTAGAGCATTTTTTCACATGACTATAGATAGCTTTGGTTTCTTTCTTTGAAAACTGCCTCTTCATATCCTTTGACCATTTATCAATTCCAAATTATTATTATTATTATTTTTTTTTTAGTGAGGCAATTGGGGTTAAGTGACTTGCCCAGGGTCACACAGCTAGTGTTAAGTGTCTGAGGCCGGATTTGAACTCAGGTACTTCTGACTCCAGGGCCAGTGCTCTCCAAATTATTTTTTAATCTGGTTTGACACATTAGGGAGTTTTTATTAGCCAGCAACAATGAGTTTGGGGGCAGCTCAGTGGTGCGGTGGATGAAGCACCAGCACTAGATTCAAGAGTACCTGAGTTCAAATCTGGCCTCAGACACTTGATACTTACTAGCTGTGTGACCCTGGGCAAGTCACTTAACCCTCATTGCCCTGCAAAAAATAAAATAAAGTACATTTGGGGTAGCTAGGTGGCGCAGTGGATAGAGCTCTGGCCCTGGAATCAGGAGTACCTGAGTTCAAATCCAGCCTCAGACACTTAACACTTACTAGCTGTGTGACCCTGGGCAAGTCACTTAACCCCAATTGCCTCACTAAAAAAAACAAAAAACAAACAAACAAAAAACCAGTGAGTTTGACAAGTCCTCGTGTACAGAACTGAAGATTAGGAGTCATGACTTTAGGGTATTGTAAATTAAACATCCTATTGTTACTAAATCATTCCATGATTTTGTACAGCTAACTTATTTTCTGTATTTCAGTTTCCATGTTTTTGAATAAGAATAAAATAAATAATAGCAAATTCTTATTTTTGAATTATACTTTGCAGATAAAAAATTATGAAGATTATCATTTGATAGAATAATTACATGGAGAACAAATAGTCAGACTACATGTTGTGAACAATGTGTTACCCTTCCATTTCCTGCTTGACTTAACTGAAGATTATTTCCTAGGCAAAATAGATTAAAAAAAGATTTTTATATGTAGGATTTGAAATGAATTAGTAAGGTATAATGTCTTCTATAATTTTTTCGCCTCACTGTAATGGCATGTTTTGTGTACTTAATGGACTCAATTTTCTTAAGTCTCTCAAGACATGAACTCTAGAGCATAAAACACTTTTTCTCATGTATTGTTTGATTCACTTTGACTTGTTACCATGTAGCTAATAAACCAGTACATTAGGAAAAGTTTGTTTTGTTTTTAAAACAGAAGAATTGGTAAAATATTCCTGTGGTACCAGATTGACATCTATCCTATAATCTGGCCTCCTTTATTTGATTACTATCCATGGGATGATGTTGGAATAACCACTTGTTGAAACTTTATTCTTCATGAAAAAGGGAGTAATATAATGCTCACCTCTATGCAGAGATTATAGGTATATTGAAAATATTCTTCAATTTGTTGGATACTTTTGACATTTCTCTGTTAAAGTCATTTCTTTTTTTTCCATGGCTTTGGTATAAATGATTTGGCCATTTAAGAACTGTACTCATTCAATACTGTGTTAAGTTCAGCAGGGAGGCACCAAACTCCCCCTCATAGTGTTTTACATTCAAAAGCAGTGAGCCAGAATAGTGCTACCAAGCATTGTCTTTAGATCACATAGTTTTAAAGTCATTAGTGAAGAACAGAAATGTGTATGTATGAATTTTGCAACTTTAGTGCAGGTTTTACATTTTCTCATTTAGTTATCTTCTAGAAAGTTTAAAATTTTCAAATGTCAGCAAAAATATTGATGACAAATAGTTTTTAGGCCTATAATGACACATAATATTATGCATTTCCTAGTTTCATGGGCTTCAAGTTTCAGAATAGGGTATAAAATCTGTCTGCTAGATGGATTTATTTATGCCAATCCTGTTTTCTTGCACAACATCCTTAAACATATCAAGTAATGTATAGACGGAATATATTAACATGAGGTGGTAAACTGTATTTTTAAGGTTACATTTATAACATTTTTAAGTATGATGAAATGTCTTACTTTTTACTATCTTCAATAAAATCTATCATTTATTGTACTAAACCTTTATGACTGAGCAACTGACATTCTTTTTGCTGAAGTAATACTAAGAGTGAATATAAGTCATTCGCCATCCTCCAGAAAAATAACTATATCATAAATAGCTTTTTGGAAAACATTTCTTCATTTGGCTTTTTATGCCATAGCCAGTGTCAAGATACTAATGGAACTGAACTTTTAATTGTGTTTATTTGTAGCTTTTTTTTTCTGTACTTTGGATTTTGTTGTATTTCATATATACATATGTATGAGTATATGTGTATATGTATTTAAAGGTTAATTTTATTTATAAAAACATAGATAATTATCTTTTGATATCTATTATGATATACAGAGTAAAACCCCAGAATAAGTATTGGATTTGGAGTTGGGAACTTAGATTCATATTACCTTGGGCAAGTTACTTTCAAGTCTTTCTTCATCTGTAAAATGAGGTGCTTCGATTAGATGATCTCTAAGATCCCCTTAAGGTATTCATAATTTAAAACATTTATTTTTAACATTCATTTAAATTTTTTTTGTTCCAAATTCTTTCCCTCCCTCCCACCCATTGAGAAGGCAAGCAATATATTATCAATCATACAATTGAAGTCATGTAAAACATTTCCATATTAGCCATGTTGTAAAAACAACAACAATAAAAAGCAAAAAGTATAAAGAAAGTGAAAAGTGTGTATTTCAATTTGCATTGAGAGTTAATTAGTTTTCTCTCTGGAGGTGGATAGTCTTTTTCATCATGGGTCCTTGGGAATTATCTCTGATCATTGTATTGATCAAAGCATTTAAGTCTTTCTAAGTTGTCAATTGTTACAATATTGTTGTTACTGTATATAATATTTTTCTGGTTTTGTTCACTTCACTTTGCATGTATTCATATAAGTCTTCCCATTTTTTTTTCTGAAACCATAATCCTCATCATTTCATATAGCACAGTAGTATTCCATTGCAGACATATATCACAACTTTTTCAGCCATTACCTAATTCATGGGCAATTGTTCTCCAAAAGGGTTAGAACAGTTCAAAACTCTACCAGTAGTGTATTAGTATACCTTTTAGTGTACCTATTTTTCCACATTCCCTCTAGCATTTGTCATTTTCCTTTTCTGTCATGTTAGATAGTCTTATAGGTCTAAAGTGGTACCTTAGAGTTGTTTTAATTTGCATTTCTCTAATCAGTAGTGATTTAAAGCTATTTTTTCATATGACTATTGATAGCTTTGATTTCTTTTTCTGAAAACTGCCTGTTCATATCCTTTGCCCATTTATTAATTGGGGAATGGCTCTCATTTTTGTAAATTTGCCTTAGTTCTGGATAGCTTAGAGAAATGAGGCCTTTATCAGAGAAACTTGATTTAAACGTCCCCCCCCCCCCCTGCCAGTTTCTTGCTTTCTACTTTTGGCTGTATTGGTTTTGTTTATACAAAATCTTTTTTCATTTCATGCGATCAAAATTATCCATTTTACTTTCTATGGCACTCTGTCTCTTATTAGGTTATAAACTCTTTCCTTATTCATAGATCTGACAAGTATATTTTCCTATTGAGCTATTACTTTTTTTTTTTTAAGTGAGGCAGCTGGGGTTAAATGACTTGCCCAGGGTCACACAGCCAGTAAGTGTTAAGTGTCTGAGGCCGGATTTGAACTCAGATACTCCTGACTCCAGGGCCCGTGCTCTATCCACTGTGCCATCTAGCTGCCCCAAGCTATTACTTATTAACAGTTTTGACTTGTACATTTTTTATGTATCAGAAATCCTAGTGGTTGAATGATGTTGTTAGCTGTTTCTGAGCTTTATAACAATCTGGAATAATTCAAATCATGGTTCACTCCTTTTTTGGGGGGTGGGGAGAGGGGAGGTATTTGGCTCTGTGATTTCATTGGTATGAGAAATTCCAGCTGTGTAAAGCTCTTCCCAGAGCTGCAGTTATCTCTACTTTAGTTCTATAATTGAGTCTGGGCACTGAGATCTTGATCACCAAGGCAGTATATGTCAGAGGCGGGAATGAATCCAGGCCTTTCCAACCCTATATATCCATTATAACCAATCTCTTGATAAATTTGTTGACATTAAAATTCATTTTAAGAAAGGAAATGAATGTTATTTCATAGTTATAAATTAAAATGATGTTAGATTGTATTTAACAGGTTGTCTTCCTTTTTTATTTTTTTTTGTTTATTTATTTATTCATTCATTCATTTATTTATTTATTTGAGGCAGTTGGGGTTAAGTGACTTGCCCAGGGTCACACAGCTAGTAAGTGTCAAGTGTCTGAGGCTGGATTTGAACTCAGGTACTCCTGAATCCAGGGCCGGTGCTCTATCCAGTGCTCCACCTAGTTGCCCCTTGTCTTCCTTATTTAAAAAGTACCTTTGTAAAATCCTTGTTCAAAGATTCTAGATTGTATGCTGCTGATTGATGGGGTACCCTACCTTTCTCTTCCCTTTATTTTTCATCCTTATGCAGGTGACAAATCCAGTGGGATAGCCATTTAGGAATATGAATATGGCTGCCCACATCACTTGGATGAGTTGGGAGTTACTAGTAGGATTGCATTGTAATCTTTTTTTGCCACTGTGACCTAAGGCCCCGGGGGCCTTGGCATTTGCTCTTGTTGCTATGTTCTCCAGTCCTGCAGGCACTTTCATTTGGTCTGTTGATGTACCTTAATGTCCTGTGAGTCTTCTCATCCACCCTGCTCTTTCATCCTTATTTAGAACTTTTAGACTTTCTGTTCATCTTAGAGCTAAATGATTATAATCTAGTTGGCATAGTGGATAGAGCACCATATGTGGAGTCAAGAAGGCCAGAATTCAAATTCTGGCTCAGATACTTTTTAGCCATTTGCCCTTGGGAAAGTCTTTCAGCCTCATGTTGCTCATCTATTTAAAAAAAAAAAAGGTATAAAATAGCACCCACCTTAAAAGGTTTTTGTGAGGATCAAATAAAATAATATGTCAAGTAGTTTGCAAATCTTAAAACACTATATAAAGGCTAGATAACCTACATATTGCCTTCCCTAATTATATTGCCAGCTCCTTGAGAGAAGGAACTACCTGGCCTTTTTTATTTGTATGGACAGTGCTTGGCACATAGTAAGCACTTGATAAATACTTTTTCAGTATTTCCTTTAAGAACACAAAATTGTTCATTTATTTGGTTGGATTTTGATTTTGTAGGCCAGTTTTGTGTAAGTCATGTTGGATGCTGGAGAGTGTGTTATAGAAAAAGAGACTTTTAAAAAGTTTTCTTTAAGAGAAGATGAACTTACATGGATGATTAAATTGACATATGTTACTGCTTTTAAAGATATTTTCTTACCTATGCTATGTAACAATTTTAGGTTGTGACATTTCTCAATACCACTTTATTACTGTTCTCAACATCCCTTCCAAACTATTGTATAGTTTCTACTGTTATCTTATACTTTCTGTAATAAAAATGTTTCACTTGCATATATTCTATTTTTTCACTTGAATAGAAGCTCATGGTCTTAAGTGACAAGACTCAGATTGTCTTGAGATGTGTGTATGTGTGTGTGTGTGTGTGTGTGTGTATGTGTATTAGTATTTGATTTTTTTCCCCTTTTATTTTTAGGATTTTGAGCAATAATAAAATATCAGAGTTGAAGAATGGTTCATTTTCTGGGTTAAGTCTTCTGGAAAGACTGTAAGTATTCTTTTAAATAGCTATTATTTTAATAGTTTGCATATTTAAATACAAGTTTGCTTTCTGACCTTAATTGCTAAAGATATTTATTTGTTCATTTTCTGTGCATATCATGGCTGAACACATTTACTTCAAAACATGAAATTACATTGAAATTGAAAGTCCAGTATTATCCCCAACCATAGACCCTTTTAAAGAATAGAACATAAATGAGCATACCTTAGAACAGTTGTATCAGATAGAAATGTGGTGAATAAACCTAAGGGTCTCTATGGCTGCAATTTGATTTATAGTTATTGTTCAGTCATAACCTACTTTTTTTTTTTTAAACCCTGTGGACCGTAGCATGCCAGGCCCTTTTGTCCTCAGCTATCTCCCCAAGGCTGTCCAACAATCGTGTTTGTTGCTTCCATGACACTCTTCATCTCATCTAATGCCCTCCTCTTCTTTTTTTTGTCCTTCAATCTTTCCCATTATCTGGATCTTTTCCAGTGAGTTCTATCTTCTCATTTTGTGGCCACAGTATTTAAGCTTCAGCTTCAGTATTTGACCTTCCAGTGAATAGTCTGAATTCATTTCTTTAAGTATTGACTGATTTGATATCCTTGCTGTCCAAGGAACTCTCAAAAATCTTATCCAGCACTGGGAATTCCATTCCAAGGAGTTGATTCTGGGGAGCTCAAGCTTTACTTATAGTCCAAGTCTTATAGCATTACTACTGGAAGAACAGTAGCTTTACTATAGGGACCTTTGTAAACAAGGTAATATCTCTGCTTTGTAATATGCTGCCAGATTTGCCATGGTTTTCCTTCCAAGGAGCAACTGTCTTAATTTCATGGCTTCACTTGTCATCTGCAGTGATCTTTGAGCCCAAGAATATAAAACCTGACAGTGCCTCTATTTTTTTTTTTTTTTTTAGTGAGGCAATTGGGGTTAAGTGACTTGCCCAGGGTCACACAGCTAGTTAAGTGTTAAGTGTCTGAGGCCGGATTTGAACTCAGGTACTCCTGATTCCAGGGCCGGTGCTCTATCCACTGTGCCATCTAGCTGCCCCGAGTGCCTCTATTTTTTACCTTTTTATTTGCCAGGAAGTGATGGAACCAGTTGCTATGCTGTGATCTTAGTTTTTTTGATGTTAAGCTTCAAGCCAGCTTTTTACACTCTCCTCTTTCACCCTCATTAAGAGGCTTTTTAATTCCTCCCTTTCTGCCTTTGGAGTGGTATCATCTACATATCTGAGATTGTTGATATTTCTTTTGGTGACCTGATTCTGGCTTTTGATTCACCCAGTGTGGCATTTTGCAGGGTGTACTCTGCATGCATACAGGTTCCTCAGGAGACATCTGATATTCCCATCTCTTTGAGGACTTCCCACATTGTGTTGTAATCCACACAGTCAAAGGCTTTAGCATAGTCAGTGAGGCAGAAGTGGATGTTTTTCTGGAACTCCCTTGCTTTTTGTATAAATAATAGAATGTTGGCAATTTGATCTCTAGTTCCTCCGCCTCTTTGAAAACCAGCCTACCCTTATGGTTATTCTTGGTTCACATATTGCTGAAGCCTAGCGTGCAGAATCTTAAGCATAAGTCTTTTGGCATGTGAAATGAGTGAAATTGTTCAGTAATTTGATCATTCTTCGGCATTATCCCTCTTTAGGATTGCAACATGTTGGAGAGCTTCTATATTTCCCTACCTCCCAGCTCCCCAATTCCTACCCCAGCTGCTAGAGCCTTCCCCTCTCTGGATACCTCCCTTTTACTCTCTATATTATGTATCTATTTACATGTTGTTTCCTTCATTCAATGTAATGTCTTTAAATATAAGAATTGTTTTCACCTTCCTTTTTATCCATAGTCCTTAGCGTAGTAACTGTCACATAGCCAACACTTACTAAGTGCTTTTTGATTGAGTAAATGATAGAGGAAGAAATGAAAACATCACTTGAGTGCCTCAGTTTCCTTCTAATGATGACATAGTTACTAGAGATCAGTGTCAGGATATGACTTTATTACTTGTCTTTACATTGCTCAGCAATATATATAGTGGTATAATGGAAAGACCCATGGATTTGGAAATAGGGAAAATGGCACTAGGATCATAGATTAATAACTGAGAAAAACCATAGAGCCCTTTATAATATACCCCTCCCTCCCCCTTTCATTTTATAGATGAGGAAACTGGCTCACAGAGAGACTAAAACCTTGACTAAGATCACACAGGTAATTTAGTCATTGATCTGGTATTTTAATCCAGATTGTTTCACTCCAGACAAATTGTTCTTTTTGGTGTACCATGCTGTCTCTCATAAGTGGGTTCAGATTCTAGCTGTACTGTGTATCTGTAGGACCCTGGGACTCAATTTCCTTATATGTAAAAAGGTATGAGAGGTTGGACTAGATGATTTCTAAAATCTCTTCCAGCTCTAAATATAATACCCAATGATAAGTTTTAGTAATCATTGGCTTTGATTCATCATGGCAGTCTTAGTATTGCATCTTGTAAGGGCCAAATTTTAATTGGGGAATGTTAGTTAGGTGGCTCGCCATAATATTGGGATAAGGAAGGAGATTAACAGCCTCTTTCAAAAAAAAAAAATGAAACAGGATTTATTAACAAGAACGAATTTAAAACACAAGTAAGATCAGTAGAACCAGGGCCAAGGGAAAAAGGGAATAAAGGAAGGAAAGTAATGCGGCCTGGAATCACACCAACCAGACTCAGCTGTTCCCAAAGAGCAAAACGGCTGTGCTCTGTCTCTCTCCCTCTCACATGCCAGAATGAAGAATCTCCTCCCTTCACCTTCCCAGAAAACCCTAGGCCGTTAATTGGCTGGCAGCCCTGATCGACAGTCACATGACTGCCCTCACTGGGAGTGGGGGGAGCCATGTGGGGCACGCCGAGGCTTTCTAATTTTAGCCAAAGATGCGGTCCCCAAATCACAATCAATTCTTACAATCTTAAATATTCTTGGAAGATATATATCTCTAGGTATGCCATGTCAAACCTACTACACCAAGCCTAGGTACAGTTTTCTTCACATCTCAGGGGAGAGTCACCAACTGTGCTACAATGTCTACTGTCCTTTTTGGAGGGCAAGAACATGGTTCTTTTCTAGCTATGTGATCACACAGAGTATTTACTTATGAATGCCATGAATTTCTCTTCATAGACTCTTGCGTCTCATCTTTGATCTTTACTTCATATGTGACCTTAAGATGTGGAACACCATGCCCTTGAAGGACTAAAAAATAAAATCCTTCCAAAAAAACCCAAAACCAAAACCCTTTAATTCCTCCTGCCATCTCTTTTTCTGTTTAGGGCATCGCTAGTCTTCCAGTCACCCAGATTTACTTTATAATATAGCCTCCCACTTCAGTCCTGCCTTTTTTTGTTATTTCCCTCATTTCCCCCCTTCAAATACACATACTCACACACACACACACACACACACACACACGCGCGCGCGTGTGTGTGTGTGTGTGTGTGTGTGTATTTAAAAAACAGACCAAACATCTGGAGCCATCCCCAGTCATCCTGATGTATACCTTGCCAGTGGACCCAGAGGGCTGTGGAGGAGAGAGTGAGGTTGGTGACCCTGTACAACCCGCCCTCACTTAAATCCAATTCACTGCAAGTCATGCATTGTCATGGTCCTCTTCAAAAATGAAGGACAAAGTACGTGTGTGTGTGTGTGTGTGTGTGTGTGTGTGTGTGTGTGTGTATTATATATATATATATATATATATATATATATATACACATACAGATCCTTTTGGTGGTTTGGTATAGTATTAAACCTTGTTAATTTTGATTATTTGAAATTTTTATTATCTTATGGTAGCCCAGCCTTGAGCACTGAGTGATCGGTTAACAAGAATTTACTAAGTCCTTCTATGTGTTAAAGGGCAGCTAGTGGATGGAACACTGACCCTGAATTTGGGAGGACCTGAATTCAAATCTCAACTCAGACACTTACTAGCTGTGAAACCTGTGCAAGTCACTTAACCGCAATTGCCTTAAATGTCTGGGGCCATTTTCAGTCTCCCTGATGTATATCTTGCCACTGTACCCAGATAGCTCTAGAGGAGAGAATAAGGTCGGTGACCTTGCACAGCCCTCCCTCACTTAAATCCAATTCATTGCAAGTCATGACATCACCCCTGATGTCATGGTCCTCTTTGAGAATGAAGGACAAACAACAACAACTATGTGTTAAGTGTACATACAGTGTAGATGGGAAGTATTGGTGTTGAGGCAGTAGCCTTTTGTGGTGGGGAGGAGACTGGGAGAGACAGGGTGGATGGAGAAGGCAACTGGAGAAAGTGGGATATTAGCTGAGTCTTTGAAGAAGCCAGGGAGGCCAGTAGGCAGAGGTGAGCAGGAGTGCATTCCAGGTATAGTGGACAGCTTGTGAAAGTATATGGAGTTTGTGAGATACTGCTGTATGAGAACAACAGTAAAGAGGACTTGAAAGATGGGGAGCAATCATGTCATGAAGTGCCAGAGACTTCTACATTTGATCTTTGAGTTTATTGAAAAGGAGAGTGACTTAGTTGAAACTTTCAGGTAAAGCACTTTGACAGTTTAGTGGAAAATAAAATAGAGAAAGACTTGTGGCAGTTGAGACCAGTTAGGAGGCTACCTCCCCTACAGTGTCTTTCCTCATGACACCAGATAGTTTTATCTTTTTCCTGCCTCTCTTTATGCCTTTAATTTCTTTCTCTTCTCTAATTGCTATTGCTAGAATTTTTAGAATTATATCAGATAATGTGATTAATTATGTCAACTGTTTTCCTGTTGTTTAACCATCCTTGTATATGTGGTATAATTCCAACATGGCTGCAATGCATGACTTCCTGGCTTTATTGCTATATTCTATTTCACAGGATTTTGAATTTATTGTCTTTTATGATATTGATTTAATAGTTCTTCTGTGCTTTATTCTTCCTTGATTTAGGTATTAGGATTATCCGTCTTTCATCATAGTATTTTAGTAGAGTGTTTTCTTAATTTTTGAGAATCATTTGTGTAGTATTGGTATTAATTTTTCTTAAAATTTGATAGAATTTGCCTGTAAATCCACCAGTACAAGTTTTTTTTCTCAGGTAAAATGTACAGATAGTTCCATTTCCTATCCTGAAATTGGGGCATTTAAGATCTATATGATATTCTATTTTGGGGTAGTTTTTATTTATATATATATTTTTTTTGGGGGGGTGGGGGGGTGGGACAATGGGGGTTAAGTGACTTGCCCAGGATCACACAGCTAGTAAGTGTCAAGTGTCTGAGGCCGGATTTGAACTCAGGTCCTCCTGAATCCAGGGCTGGTGCTTTATCCACTGTGCCACCTAGCTGCTCCCAGGGTAGTTTATATTTTTGAAGTAAACCCTCCATTTTGTATTCTTGATTTTGTCAATATATAACTGATATTATTCGTTATCATTTGTTAGTTGTCATTTCTTTTTATTCAATTTTTGTTGTGATTTTGTTTTGTGGGTGCTCTAATAATCTTGGTGAAAGGTAAAAAGAGCCTGAACTAAGGCCATATGTGTGTTAATGGAGGGAAGTAGTTGGCTTTGAGAGGTGTCCTGAACAAAACCCTAGCAAGACTTGGTAATTGTTGGACAGGTTGGTATGAGGGAAGGGAGGAGATAAAGATAAAGGTCAGATTATGGAGGATTTGGGAAATATAAGGATGGTTAAATCCTTTGACAGGGATAGTGAAGTTTGGAAGAGGGGAGAGATTGGGGGAAAGACAATGAGTTCATTTTTGGACATGTTAAGTTTAAGATTTATTAGGCACGGGGCAGTTAGGTGGCGCAGTAGATAGAGCACCAGCCCTGGATTCAGGAGTACCTGAGTTCAAATCCGGCCTCAGACACTTGACACTTACTAGCTGTGTGACCCTGGGCAAGTCACTTAACTCCAATTGCCCTGCGAAAAAACCAAAAACCAAAACACAACAAAACATACACAAAACAACCAAGATGTATCAGGCACTAGACATACCATATCTAAAGTTATATTATAAAGCAGCAATCATTAAAACTCTTTGGTACTGGCTAGGAAATAGTGGTGGATTGATGGTTTAGTGGAATATGTTAGGTGCACAAGACACAGGAGTAAATGACTATAGTAATCTATTGTTTGACAAACCCCAAAATGCCAACTTCTGGCATAAGAACTAACTATTTGACAAAAACTGCTGGGAAAACTGGAAAATAGTATGGCAGAAACTAGGCACAGATCAATACCTCACACCATATGTCAAGATAACATCAAAATGGGTATATGATTTAGATATAAATGGTTTTGTTTTGTTTTGTTCTTTGGTAAGGCAGTTGGTGACTTGCTCAGGGTCACACAGGTCTGAGGCTAGATTTGAACTCAGTTCATCCTGAATCCAGGGCCGGTTCTTTATCCACTGAACTACCTAGCTGTCCCTCAACATTTGGCTGTATAAGATTTTGAATTCCAAAGTTTTCTTGCTCCCTCCCTCCTCATCTCTCCCTTCCCCAAGACAGAAGGCAATCTGATATAGATTATATATGTATAATCATATCAAACATATCTTTGCATTAGTCATGTTGTGAAAGAAGAATCAGAACAAAAGGGAAAGACCTCAAAAAGAACAAAAAAAAGTAGAAACAGTATGGTTCAATCAGCATCCCGATTCCACAGTTCTTTTTTTCTGGATGTGGAGAGCATTTTCCATCATGAGTCCTTTGGAATTGTCCTGGATCATTGTGTTGCTGAGAAGAGTTAAGTCTATCACAGTTGATCATTGCACAATCTTGCTGTTACTGTATACAATGTTCTCCTGGTTCTGCTCACTTCAGTTCAACATCAATTCACTTAAGAAAAATCTGGAAAGACTTACATGAACTGATGCTGAGTGAAGTGAGCAGAACTAGGAGAACATCGTACACAATGACAGCAATGTTGTGCAGCGATCAACTAACATATTCTTGACTCATCTCAGCAATATAAGATCCAAGATAATTCCAAAGGACTCATGATGGAAAATGGTGTCCACATCTAGAGAAAGAACTATGGAGTCTGGAAATAGATCAAAGAATGCTGTGTTCACTTGTTTTTTTCCTTCTCATGTTTTTTCCCTTTAGTTTTGAGTCTTTTTTCACAGCATGAGTAATGTGGAAATTTGTTTAAGATGATTGTACAGGTATAATCTGTTTCCGAATGCTTGCTTTCTTATCTTTTTATCAGAAAATAATTTAAAATTTTAATGTTTTAGAATGTTATTAAATTTATATGATAATTTATGACAAATACTATAAAGGAGATGCCCTCCTACCTATCCCACAACAATCCCTAATATGGTAATTAGACGATGTTAAATGTTAATGTAAATAAAAACAATACTAGTCACACAAATAGTCTCATGTCAGTAAATTTGCATATTACATGGAGACCAGTGAGCTTTAAACAGAATAAATGAAATTATATAAGTTCAAATTAATGTCATAGTATTTTTAGGGAGGAAAGCCCCCAGAAAACCCCTGGATCTTTAGTACTATTAAAATTGTTTCTCACATCCCTGTAACAAAAAAAACCAGGTATTAACATAAGAAAAGTACAGAAAAAATATACTTTCTAATCCATTAACAAATATGTTGAGATATTCTAAATACATTTTAGCCGTATAAAAGCATGTTTTTTTTGTTTTTTTTTTGTCTGAGTCATCATAAGAAAAACTAATCAATGAACTCTGAACTTACAAAGAAAGTTCTCCAGACTGGGAAAGGCACTGTGACATAACCATTAAAATGCCAAATTTTGAGTCATAAAGGCCTTGACTGGGGTAGTGCCTGTGATATTTCCTAGCTGTGTTATTGTGGGCAAATCACAACCTCCCTGTCTCAGTTTTCTTATTAATTAAATAGAGATATATATCGCTATCTAATTTTATTTTTATATATATATCTTATATATACACACTAATATACATACATGTACATATAATATATATTATGTACACATATACATCATACATACATACATGTATGTGTGTGTCTATATACACGCACACACACGCACACATACCTAGAACATCGACCTCACAGGACTTTGTGAGGTTCAGGGGAATTCATATGTGCACATGTTGTTATCTATCATAGAGTGGAAGCTCTTTACATGAGAGAAGAGACTATTTCATTATTGTCTTTGAATTCCCAGCACCTAGCTTATAGAACCTAGCATAAAAAGTTTGTGGATTAATTGCAAAGAAGAATGTGGGTTCAAAAAAATCCAGAAACAGGAGTTTAGATTTGGCGTGCTAGACAAGTATCAATGAAGGTTCTTGAGCAAGAATAACAGTAATAGTACTTAAGGAAGATTAACATGGTAACAGATTATAGAATAAATTGAAGCAAAGAGTCTTGAATCAGAGAGACCAGCTAGGAGAAAATATTGACAACTAAATATTCTTGGAATTTTCATCTTTATAAACTATACTGGAGAATGAGCAGCTTAAGCCCAAATTCAATTTTTTTTAGAGCAGCTATTAAAAACTAAATTAAAGAGATAATAATGGCTTATTAAAAACCATAATCTAGTTGTTCCCAGACAATTTAAGAATTTGGAACATTTATAAGTCTCTCTGGAATCTTATAATTCCTTAAGCCCAGGATTTAACCACAAAGTACTGACAAGTTAGGTCAGGTCTGGAGGAGATGGTGGCATATTTTCATGGAGTTAGGCTTTGACAGGATATTTTAACTATAATCTCTCAGAAATTTAAGTATTATGTCAGAAAAAAAAAACAGAAATTAGTAGAAACTTTGAAATGCAAACCTGAAACGTCAAGAAAAAAAATTAAAAGGGAAATTGGAAAGAACTGATGAATGAAGTATTTATGTTCTAACGGGGGAGCTCTGATATAAGTGTCCTACCCTAAGGTTAACTGGGTTCCTACAAGGAGTTAAATAAAACAGAAGCCCTGAGAAATGTTTGTCAAGTTTTCATGATTTTAAAAGAAGAAAGAAAAGGGAAGTCAACGTCAATACACTGAATTAGAATAGGGGTAGGACAGGGGAAATCTCACATAATTGGGGTGTACAGGGAGAAGATTATAAAAATAAGGAAGGGGGGCGCAGCTAGGTGGTACAGTGGATAAAGCACCAGCCCTGGATTCAGGAATACCTGAGTTCAAATCTGGCCTCAGACACTTTACACTTACTAGCTGTGTGACCCTGGGCAAGTCACTTAACCCCCCATTGCCCCACCAAAAAAATAAAATAAAAATAAGGAAGCGGTTGGTGGACTGGACATCACTTAAACTTCATTTACACTTGAATCAGTCAAAGGAGGGTTAAAGATACACAGAGTTTGGCACAGAAGGGAAAGGGGAAAAGGGAATAAGGGGAAGGATTGTACATTCAGGAGGGAGCTGTCAGAAGCAAAAGCCTTTCCTTGAAAGAAGGAACATGAAAGAAAGGGTAAGATAATGGGGTTGGAGTCTTGAAGAGGGAAAGAGAAGTGAGGTTAGGGGATAAAGGGGAGATGGAGAATATATCCAGCATAGATGCCTGGTACTGAGAGCATCCTTTCTCTCTCAATAACTTCTTCTTTATAAAAGAGTGGCAGGGATCATGGACTGGGGAAAAATATGAGAATAGAATGGAGGAAAATATGCAACTAACAGTCATTACATTCAACATGAATGGGATAAACTAATGCATAGAAGAGGATAGCAGAATGTATTAGAAAGGAGAATACAACAAAATGCTATTTAGAAGAAATACACTTAACACATAAAGACTGATACCGACTTAAAACAAGCAGTTGAAGCAAATTCTATTATGCTTTACTTGAAGAGGCTATTGCCAAGAATTTGACTAGGACTAGCTACAGCCTTTGATCAGAGAAGAGAAAATCTCTCTGAATTTCTTTTCAGCAGAAAAGTTGTTATGCTATTACACATCTAAGTACACTGGTGGTAAGCCATTTATGTCAATGATGTAAACCATTAAATATGAATTATTCTACAAGTTATTAGGATTTTTATCTCCATAAGGAAGACATGGCTACTTGTGGCTACTACACCATAGCATTCAACCCTCCTTACTTAAAGAAGTATTTTTTAAGAAAGTATAAAAGCATGAACCATTCTTTTTAAAGGTACTTTGTAAAATATGTTATGTCTAAGCATCATTTCACTTTATATTTTAAAGTTGAAATTTATGTACCATGTCAGTTAAACAGATTCTACATATATTTTGAAATCATTAGGATCATGTTTGACCATTGAAATGTAAAAGAGATCTTAAGATGAAGAAAAAAATTACTTTTGGTGATGGTTAATTAATACTACTATTAATAAAAAAATAAGTATTATGTTAAGGAACTTTATTTTGCAGTGCCTTTAAATCACATTACCTTATTTATTCATGAAATAGATTTTGTGTAAAATTATTAAGTATATGATTTATTATAAATTTATGTGTTATGCCAGTTCTTACTACAGATGTTTAAAACCTTTGAAGAGAAACATGCTTTCAGAAACAGAACTGGCATTATTTATTTCTGTTTGCCAAGCCGGTGCTTTTGAAATATGAGGTCGTACTAGTTTCATTTATTTTAAAAGCTGTACCTCTCTTGGAAAGAAGTAGTAGGTAAAAAGATAGACACTCTAATACATTTTTGTACCTATTTACAAAGCTTAAGTGATTAAAAATGATGATGTAGTTGTTTGCACAGCTTATTGTTTTTCTTATTTTTCTCTAAGGATTTTATGGTAAATTACAATCTAATAAATTATTCTTCATTGCCTTAAACATTGTCAACATGATTTCTAGTAAGTTTGATATCACCATTTTATTTTTATTTTGAATCTTATTTACCAGAAAATGTTAATGGTTTGGAAAGTATATTTTTCTGTACTTTTCTTATGTTAATACCTCTTTTTTCTTTTTTTTTTTTTAATAACAGGGATCTGAGAAACAATCTTATTAGTACTATAGATCCAGGTGCTTTCTGGGGGCTTTCCTCCCTAAAAAGATTGTAAGTATTTAATCTTATGACATTAACTTGAGCTTATTTAAGTAGCTGTTTTACCACTTAAAATAGTCATACTAATGTTTTAGTAAATGTTAAGGAGTAGCCAATAAGGGTTATTACTAATCTTTCTCTTCAGTGATCTCAATGTTTGGATTATGTAATGTGAACACCCTTGAAAGATTTTTCATTCATTCATTTATTCTGCTCAAAGCTCACTGGTCTCCATGTAATATTATGCAGATTTACTGGCATGATACTATTTATTTATATTAACATTTAACATCATTTAATTACCATGTTAGGTATTTTTGTGGGATAAATAGAAGGGTATCTCCTTTATAGTATTTAACCATACATTAAAAAGTTCTTTTTCTTTTTCTAATAAATTGCTGCCTAGTTAAATCTATCTCCATTGCTTTATTTAAGTATGGACTATTTAGTCAAACTTTATAGATAGAATAGCAGAAATTTTGTAAATCCATCACAAGTGGCAGATGTAAAAATAATTTGATCAGAACTATAGGAAGGCAGAATAAAAATAGCATTGCTTAGTGGCTAGAATACTGGACTTTGAGTCGGGAAGACTTTGGTTCAGGTCTAGCCTTTTACTCCAGCTGTGTAATTTTGAGTGAGTCACTCTGCTTTTGGCAACTCAGTGGGATTTATCTAATGACTGGTGGGTGACCATGTCTTCTTTCTGCTTTGTTTCCTCACACTGAGGAAGTCAGAGGTCACCAATCTAAAGAGATCTTATAGGTGGTTATTTTAAAATACAGTACGACAGAAAAGTCTTGTTAGAGTGATATTTAAATAATGTTACAGGCAAATAAGAAAAATACCTTCACATTAATTAGGTGGGAGATAAAATCAGAAATTAATTCAGTTTTTTGCCACTGTGATCAAAACTGCAATTTCATTAAGTTGATGACACAGAGGTAGAAAGTAATAAGCTTCAGAATGTTTCTTGAATGGGCCTAAAAGTCTTAATAGCATTTAATAATTTATCCTTCTCTAACCTCTTTTCCACACAGGTCACATTTTTTCCATCACCCTTTATTATCTGAGTCCCTTCTCCCATTTCTCTAGTTGAAAATCTCATTTAGCCTAATGTCATGAGTCATCTTTCATTGTATAAGACAATATTAAGAATTTAATCTAGAGAGGGAACCTCTAGATCTCCCCATTCCAACTTCATGTATGAAGTCAAATGAAAGCTAGAAAGAAGAATAATGAAAAAATGCTAAGGCAGAGTAAGCTAGTTATGCAGAAGTATTATTCAAGACGTGGGTTACTTGGTTCATATTTCACGTCTGAAGCTTACCAGCTGTGTGATTTTTAAGCAAGTTATTTAATCTCTCAGAGAGTTTCCCAAATAGGGTTAAAGAGAATTGCAACACTCTATAGACATCTGTATCACCTGAAGGATTCCTGTGTTCTGTAGTAGTTCTGAGAAACGTGCTTCACTGCTTAAGCTATTACTTTCAAGTATTCCTTCACCTCCCATTTGTATTGACACTGTCGACACTTGGTCTTGTGTCTCCTTTCCTCTTCCTGTGATGCATCCCTTCCTCTCTTCCACCTCTTTGGATCTCTGATTTCTTTTAAGGCTGTTCCTGTGCCACTTTTTACATGAAACCTTTCCTGAGCCCCTGACTGCTGTTGCTCTCCCTCTTACCTTTTATTATTTTTGTACATATGGGCATACATTATACTTAAGAAAAGGCAACTTGGTGAAGTGGATAGAAAGCAGGCCTTAAATGTAGCCAGGAGGACCTGGATTTCAAGACCTACTTTTTTTCCCCAAGACCTATTTCTGATACCAACTGGTTGTATGACCTTGGGTGAAACACAGAAGTTCTCATTGTTCTAAACACCTATTTAAGACTAGAAGCTTCAGAAAAGATTTTAAACTGCATTGGTAGAGGAAATTTCTTCTTCAGAGAATTCCCTCTACCAATGAAATCATAGGTCTGATCTCTATCTCTATCCTCTGTTTATCTATCTATCTATCCATCTCTCTGCTGTCTCCCAATTTTAGTATGAGGTGGGTGGGGGGCAGGCGGAGGGGGACAACTTTTACTTTTATATCTCTATCCCCGGCACTTGCCAAAGTGCCTGGCATCTAGAAAATGTTAAATGGCTGCTTGTTGACTGACTGAGCATACTGAAAATAAAAACTACAGTACATCTGTGCTTTCTTCTGTAGGAAGGTGAGCATTAGCTAGGAAGCCTAATTGAAAAATCTTATGTCAAACATGGACAGTGAGAGGAATACACTTTTTAATTTCTTTTTTAGGGATTTGACCAACAACAGAATAGGATGTTTGAATGCAAACATATTTAGAGGACTCACAAATCTTGTTAGATTGTAAGTATACCTTTTATTTCTCTAAAATATTAAAATACAATGAAATGTTTTATTGCTAAATGTATTTATTAAGTACTGGCTGTGCACTATAGGTTCCAGTGGAAGGTGATATGATTGCTGCTCCCAAGAAGGGGGCTATCTAGAAGATAAACTCCTTGAGAGTAGAGATTGTTTTAACCTAGTTTTTAACTCTTGTACACAAACTGTCTTCCTGATAGAATATAAGCCTTTCAAGAGGAAGTAGTATATTATACTTTGCCCTTGTGTCTTTAGTAACTGACACATAGTAGGTACTTCATACTCATCCATTGATTGATTTTCACATTGCCTTCAGTTGTGCTTCATTAATTCAGTGAGGCAATGTACATGAAGGTGCTTTGTCAACTGTAAAATACTATAAATTGACAACTTTTACCCAGTTTCTACTTGTACTAGTATACTGTTGAGTGGCACACAAGTGTGGTTAGAGTTCTGGTCTGGAGTCCAGAAGACCTGAGTTCAGTTATGGACTCAGATATTTACTAGTTGTGTCACCCTGGGCAAGTCACTTTACCTCTGTTTCCTCATCTGTAAAATGAAGATAATAGCAACTGCCTTTCAAGTTTGTTGTGAAGATGAAATGAGATAATATTGTAAACCATTTAACACAGTTCTTGGTACACAGTAGGAATTTAAAAGCCTGCCTCCTCTCCCTCCCTTATTTCTCTTCCAATAAATAAAGTCATTAGAAGTAATTCTGAATTTGAGGAAGCTAGAAACTCCTATTTTTAGTTTAGGAAAGAGTTGCTCTATGTAGCTCTACCAGTTGTTCAGGAAAATTATGTTCTTTTGAACATAGATCTTTAAGAAAATTAATCATTGCTACTATTTAGTTTATTGAACAAGTATGTAACCTCTAAAGATCCATTTTGTTGGACAGTTCTCTTTGTTATTTGTAAGATTAAATGAATTAATTGTATTTGCTTCTTATATGCCATTTGGAAATTATTTCAAGAAGTCATCTTTGTTTTTTCTAAAGTATGGTATACTTTCCATTTTAACTTTAAGACTATGCAAGAAAACAGTTTTCTCAAATAGGTAACACTCAGGAAATTAATTTTTAGTTTCTTGTTTTCTTTTTACCTTTGATATATTATATACTCTGACTGTTTGATCTATTACTACATGAAAAATCACGGTGTAGTGGAAAGAGTACAGGATTTGCAATTAGAAGATGAATTTTGGCTCCTCCATTATTGTTTATTGGACGTTTGCATCCTTATTGGCATAATGAAGGATCTGGTGCTTTAAGGTCTTTTCCAGCTGAAAGCTTTGATCCTGTTAATTCTTGAATCTCTAAAATGCCTTCCAAGAGGACTAAGAAGAACACTGCTAAGCTTATGTGAAGACTGATAGGAAAAAACAGTCTCATTTAGCAGCCTAGTAAGAATAAGCAAATGTAAGTACATCAAGAGAGGGCCAAGATAGTGTATTTTTTCCCGATCTCCTTTAGCCCCAACTATATTATGTATTTATAACAAGTTTTTTAAAATTAATGAATGAATGACAAAAAGGTAAAATTTTTTTTTCTCAACTATAATATTCTGAAATACTTAAGAAGCTGTTAGTTAATAAATAGTGTAATACATAGCTTATTTAAATGCATAGTAAATACATTATTTAACAGGATCTCATAAAATCAGAGACATAGTTTTATAAAACTTATAGGATATTAGAATTGGAGCTAGAAAGGGACCTTAAAGGTGATCTAAACTGGTTCCCTCTTTTTTGTTATTCAGTTGTTTTGGACTTTTTGTGACCCCATTTGGGGTTTTCTTGGCAAGAGATACTGGAGTATTTTGTCATTTCTTCTCCAGCTCATTTTACAGATGACGAAATAGAGACAAACAGAGTTAAGTGACGGACCCAGGATAACAGCTAGGAAGTATCTGAGGTCAGATTTGAACTCAGGGAGGTGAGTGTTTCTGACTCCAGGTCCACTTCTCTGTCTCCTGTGCCACCTAGCTTCCCCAGATAAGGTAACTGAGGCCTTGAGAGATTGTGTTTTTCCCAAGTTTATATATGGGAAGTTAATTGAAAAGCATAGATTAAAATTTTGGTCATCTGACTACAAATCCAGTTTGATTTTCACTTGTACCACATTGCTTCTGATAATGTAAGGATTATATAATTTTCAGTTTTGGGGAAATGAAGTTCAAAAAAATGCTACATAATCTTAAATAAACATGTTTTTTTGAAATGAAATGAAATTTCTTTTTTTTTCTTGCAGAAATCTTTCAGGAAATTTGTTTTCTTCATTAGCACAAGGAACTTTTGATTACCTTGGCTCCTTAAGGTCTTTGTGAGTAAATTTTTTTATTTATTAAAATTTAAAAATTTAGCCTAGTCATGTCATTTTAAGATGTGTATAACCCTTTGTGATTTTATGCAGGGTTTGTTTTTTTTGGCAAAAATACTGGAATGGTTTGTCATATCCTTCTCTAACTCCTTTTACAGATGAGGAAACTGAGGCAAAGAGGGTTAAGTGACTTGCCCAGGGTCCCACAGCTAGTAAATTGTCTTAAGGCTGAATTTGAGCTCAGGTCTTTTTGGCTCAAGGCCTGGTGCTATAGCCACTGTCCCACCTACTTGTCCTTGTATCATGTTTAAATTTTTTATGGGAAAAATTTGTCATTTTCTAAACCCATTATAGAATATGCCTTTCCTGTCTACAAAGGAAACAGATGTTCATACCTTTAAAATGAATCCAGGTGAATTTCATACTACAACATAAAAAACATTTTTTCCAAATATTGTATAAACCAACATACTTTTGATCATAATATTTGGTAATACTCTTTTATTTGAATCTTTTATAACTAGATGATATTTCTTCAGTTTTATATACTTTTCCAAGAGTAAACTTTAATTCATGATATCAGTTCTTTGAGGACATTTTATGCTTTTGAATTTTAATTTTGTTCATCCTAACTGAATACCCAAATCCTAAAGGTATTTTAGAGTGCCTCTTTTTAATATAGCTTTGGAATTAGCTCTTGTTTGTGCAGGTGCTATAGTAGTTCTCTGGAGCTGCAGCCTACGATGTCATTGGGCCAGTTTTTTTTTTCTCCTTTTTTTCTTCTAAGTGCAATTTCATTAGCTCAGACTGGACCAGGATGACCTTTTTTCTTGTACTTAATAAAACCCAAGTAAACAAACATAAAAACCAAAATTAATAGATTCCACCCCCTATTAAAGCTCGCATTACTTAAAATTGTATTAATTTTCTTTTAAAATTACTTTTCCAATCACAATTATTTTCCAAGTTTCATCACATGTTCTGTATTATCTGTATTCATCTGTCTTCTCCAAAGAGAAATTTCCTTACTAGAAGATGCAATTTCCATACTACAACATAATTCTCTTATTAAAAAAATTCCATAAAACAGTTTTAGTTTAAAAAAAACCCCTTAATTATAGTATATACATAATAAGGTGGTTATTCAGATAGCTTCCTGTTATCATAGATAGAACACAAAAGAAATATTATTTTTGTAGTGAGTTTCAATAAGGAAATTCTGGTGACTTACTTTTTTTTTCTTAATTGCTATCAGTCATTATCCCTACTATTCTCATCATAGAGAAAGCATCTAGAATAAGAACATTCTTTGCAAGTCACTTTCTCCAGTCAGAGGATGCCTTTCCTTGAAAGTTGAAAGCAAGCAAAGGCTAACAAAGTTTTGAAAATGATAGTAGAAGTGTCTTTTAGCAGGTATTTGGAAAGTACCCTTCATCTAAAATAGAAAAAAGTTGTCAAAAGTTTGAAACCAATTGCAACAAGGTCAGAAGAAAAGGTGATAGCTGCAGATGAGGTGGGAGTTTACTCAGGCTAGAATCCTACCTTTATTATTATGCTCAGGTTTTGATTGTTCCTCTTACCTATTTTCTCATCAAGTAATAGTTTGCATGGTTACTATTTTTACTTTAGCTCCTGCCACTATGAAAGCTACTTAAGTTGTCTTCCTTGTTTCATAAAGCTAAGTGACTAAGTTAAATACTTCCTTATATCCTTATATAAAGGTAGCTCCCTAATTTTAAATTCCTTCATGGGAAGTGTGAGAGGGATATTTCCATTTTGTTTTAATATATCAATAGAAAATAGAAGATCATTTGGACTAATAAAAAAAAAGGAGCTTAAAAAAAAGATAATAAAACTGACAAACCCATATTAAATTTAGTTCAAAAACAGGGAAAGAGAAAGAGAGTGCAGCCAAACTACTAATTTTTTTACAATGAAAATAAAAGAAATTCTGAATGTTATTAGGGAATGCTACATAGAACTTTTTTTTTTTTAAGTTAGAGAATTTAAAGGAAATATATTTTTCCCCCTTATGGACTAAACTTGTGATTTTTATTGACATATGGAAGTCAGAGAGAAAATTCCACCAGCAAATACAGAATAGTATCTATATTGCAACTTAACTTTCCCCTTAGTCAAAGAGCCAATTTATGCTAAGAGATGAACACAGGTCTTCTGATTCTGAGGCAAGTAGGCTGCCTTTTGTTATAAGTTAAGAAAAATGATACAATACAAAATTATTCATTTAAATTGACTCTTAGAATAAGAAATGATCAGTCATTAACAATTTCCTCTGAGAAAAGAACACCTGACCCAGAGGAATTAATGGCTAATGTTCTTTCAAATTTTATATGAATAAATAACTCTTTATTTAGTAGATTATTCATAAATATAGAGATATATGAAATATCACACAATACCTTTTAGGAATCAGATATGCTATTGATTTTAAAATCTGGCAAAAATATCACTAAAATATAGATAGTTTCCTAATGAATATGGATGTAAACATATTAAATATTAACTAATAGAATATAGTAATACATTACAATAATGATTCCTTATGACTAAACACAGGCATGGGAGACTGGTTCAGTATCATAAAAAAACAGCATAATAAAGCCAAAAAGAAAAAGCAAGAAATACTTATGGTGTGTCATATGTTTGTTACTGGTTCAGGGAGGAGAGGGTTTATGAGTAATTATAAGCAAGGTTCCATCCATAACACAGCATATGATCTAGTTAGTAAGAAAAAAAAGCATGAAGTATTAATATAAGGTGGCATATTTTTAATTGCCAAAATTAGTGGCATCTACTGTAAATTCTCTTGATGTTCAGAGAAGAGAGATCAGTACCAATCACCAACAAGCATTTATTAAGGATATACTATGTGTCAGGCCCTATCCTAGGCGCTGGGCTATATAAGTAGGAAAAAATGAAACAATCTATAGGCAAGTCTTTGGAAGACCTCAGGGAGAGATAAAGAACAAATAATATTTTCATGTTATTAACAATACATTTTAATCATTTTCAGTAATTGTGATTTATATCTCACATATTTCAGAGAATTTCAAACTGAGTACCTTTTGTGTGATTGCAATATATTGTGGATGCATCGATGGGTAAAAGAGAGAAATATCACTGTACGTGAAACCAGATGTGCTTACCCTAAATCACTTCAGGCTCAGCCAGTTACAGGTGTTAAACAGGAGCTATTGACTTGCGGTAAGGGAGAAATAAAATAGACACTTTAATATTCTTATATTTTGGCTTTCCATCAGATGTTATTCTGGACATTTTGTTTGATTTGTTTTGTATCCTGTTGTTCTGCATGAGCTTTTCTAGAATACTTAAAAACAACAAAATTCATCCTGTTATCAATTAAGGTACTTTAAGTATTTTTGCCTAAAGGGAGATTTTTCACCCAAATTTTAATCTAGTTTCATCTTAACAGTTTCTTGTTTAGTGAAAGCTAATTTAAAATTATAGTGTATTATCTAATGTTTTCTATCAGCAATAATGACTAATGAATAGTAATGCAATTTTAAAGTAACATAATATATAAGTTTCACATCAGTTAATTATTCAGTTTTTCTAGGTATTAATTAGAATATAGTCGGTAGAACATTACTCTAACTAAATAGAGCTGAATTAATGGTTTCCTTACATGATACTTATTCTAGAGTCAACTCTAAAGGTGACAGCTCAGTATGGAAGAAATTTTTCTTTGAAGCCTACTAAATTCTTTTCATTTATCGTATGGAAGGCTGTTTATTCAACAGTGGATTTACTGAAATAGTCATATTGGTGATCTGTTTTGTTTGAATTTTTTTTAATATTTTTATAACTTTTCAAATTGGTTTCTGTTTGTAGCACTATTGGCTTACTACCTTCCCCCCCCAAATGATTTTAGATCCTCCTCTTGAATTGCCGTCTTTCTACATGACTCCATCTCACCGTCAGGTTGTTTTTGAAGGGGACAGCCTTCCCTTTCAGTGTATGGCTTCTTATATTGATCAAGACATGCAAGTATTGTGGTACCAGGATGGAAGAATAGTTGAAACTAATGAATCTCAAGGTATCTTTGTTGAAAAGAACATGATTCACAACTGCTCATTGATTGCAAGGTAACTTTTTTTTTAAAGGAAAACATTATTTTTGTATATTATATTTATATTTTGGCTTCTATTGTTGGAATTCCAACTTGTATTTTTATCTTAACTGGTTTAGAACTTTAAAAACTATATATATTACTGCTTTTGGGATCTCTTGTCATTTTAAGCATTCAGCCTTGAGGAAAATATAACTTCTTACTTAATCTCAAGATGAATTAGGAAATGGGAGACTTAGAAACAGAGGGAATTTGCCTACTTAAGAATTGGCTAGTCTTCTCCCATTCTAATTATAATATTTTTAAAAGTATGTAGTGGCTAATTCTTCAAAGTATTGCATGAAGCTTTCTATAACAATTCAACTGATGTAGTCAGTCACATTTGTATAGGTACACAGTGTTACCTGTTGCATATGCAAATCTCAATACAACTCTACCTTTGCTTTGTGACCCCTTTCACCTTGTATTACCTTGAATCTACTGATGCTTCATATGATACCCTAAAGGGATAATGATTATATCAGTATTCAATTGTTTGATGGTTAAAAAGGATGAGAGACATAGTTTCTTGGTAATTTAATTATTTTATTAATATAGCTGCCAGGATATTAATAAAATGAGGTCTGTGACATCTCTCTCAGACCAAAGACCCCTTTCTGATCTGGTCTCAGTTCATATACCCTTCCAACTCTAGGAGGTCCATCACACAACAATCAAATCTAATTGGTTAGCATCATTCAAATCTAATTGTTCTACCTGATTAGAGGTGGGTTATATTAAAATGAAATCTGGAGAGATGTGACTCAGATCATTCATCTCTTAGGGAAGATGACATCTCAGAATGAATATAAGACCCCCACTTAAGCTATTTTCCACTTAGGTGTGGTTTAATCTTATCGAGTAACTGCCTTCTCTATCTAGACAAAAGTATATGTCTCGACCCAAAAGTTCTTTGTTAGCTTGGGTCTGGTATGACCCAGATGAATCTTGCTTTCAAGGACTCAGATCTTGAGTGGGGCTAGAAGAAAGGATTAAGAAAGAAGGGGGGCTCACTTTGTGCCCCAAGATATCGATTATTTATAATTGTTTCTTATTTGTTGTTCTTTGTCCTTTTTTTTTTTTTTTTGCGGGGCAATGAGGGTCACACAGCTCGTAAGTGTCAAGTGTCTGAGGCCAGATTTGAACTCAGGTCCTCCTGAATCCAGGGCCAGTGCTTTATCCACTGAGCCACCTAGTTGCCCCTGTCCTTCATTTTCAAAGAGGACTGGAGCAGAGAGTGAGGTTGGTGACCTTGCACAGCCCTCCTTTAACTTAAATCAGTTCATTGCAACTCATGACATCTGTCATGTTCCTCTGAGAACAATGTGCAAACAACAAAACAAAATCAAAGAAAAACAAAACAAAAAACTCAAACCAAATAATTTCTCACAACTGATTGATATCATAGAGAATAGATATAAGTAAGCTGAATAACATGTACTAGGGGCCTTAAAGTAGTCTATACTACTTATCTACATTCATTATTCACGTAGGATCCATGGGCAGCTAGGTGGTGCAGTGGATAGAGCACAGACCCTGATGTTGGGAGGATCTGACTTCAAATCTGACCTCGGACACTAACTGTGTAACCCTCAGCAAGTCACTTAACCCCAATTGCCTTAAAAAAACAGAAAGCATCAGGGCCAACTCCAGTTGTCCTGATACATATCTTGCCACTGGACCCTGATGGCTCTGGAGGAGAGAGTGAGATTGGGGAGGTTGCATAGCCCTCCCTCACTCAAATCCAATTCACTGCAAGTCATAAATAACATCACACTTATGTCCTGGTCTTCTTGGAGAATGAAGGACAGACAACATCACCTAGGATCCATAAAAATAGATATAAAACTGTATGATAGCGTTAACTTTGTGCTGTTTTGATAGAGAAAAGATTAACATTGGTTTAAATCAAACTTCTAGGATAGTTGCAACCTAGATTACACCTTTTGGTTTTTGTAACTTTCTAAGCTCCTGAAATGTGGGTGTTCATTTCATTGACTTTAGCAATGGGCAATGGGCAGCAAACAGTTATCACTTTATTTCTGAGTACAACATATTAACATATCCTTCACTCTAATTTCAAGTCTTTCATCCTTTGTTCTTCAATACAATGTACATAAGGCATTCCAGGTTTCCAAAAAAAAAAAAAAAGAATGGGTTTATTTTATTTTATTTTTTTTAAATTTTTAATGAACTGAAGTCTGGTGAAGTATATTTTTAGGTATAAACATATATGAGGCCTGATGTAGTCAGTTGATATCAGTTCATAGGCTAAGGTTTAAGACAAACAGAGATTAATTTGGCTTTCATCCACTTGGTAGTTCCACTCACCTGTACTTCAGGACCTTGGATAGTTCCACAGGTTCAAAGTTGCTTTGCTCTGTCCTCTACAGTAATAGAGGAGGTAAGAGGAGGGGAGGGTTTGGGGGAAAGTATTAAGATCTGTTTTGGACTTAATGAGTTTAGATGTCTACTGGACATGCACTTTGAAATGTCTGAAAGGCATTTTGTGATTTGAGATTGGAGGTCAGCAGAGATATTGGTAGATTTAAGAATGATCAGCATAGAGATGGCCATTAAATCTGGGGGAACTGATAAGATCACTAAGTGAAGTAGTATGGAAAGAAAAAAGCACCCAGGACAGAACCTTGAGGGATAGCTGTTGTTAGAGGATGTGATCAAGAGGAGGGTCCAGCAGAGGAGATCGAGGAGGAGTTAAATGGGTAGGATCACACAGCTAGTAAGTGTCAATTGTCTGAGGCTGGATTTGAACTCAGGTACTCCTGAATCCAGGGCCAGTGCTTTATCCACTGTGCCACCTAGCTGCCCCATAGTTATTCTTAAATTTGCATATGCTACCCAGAAGCCCCTGGACTTTTAAAAATTGTATCCATAAGTACTGGTAGTCTAGAAAAAAATTTGAGACATAGCTTCTGCTCAGAACTATGTATTAAAATAAAAACTTGCTAAATCAGTTAGATCGTAATATTTAATCTGGAAGTTATTTTAATGATCAAATGGTCCAAACACTATGTTTTACAAATGAGAAAACAGATTCAGTGAATACAAATCACTTGCCCACAGTAGCATAGCTAGCTAGTGGTCATTCATTGGTCTCTTGTTGGAGAGTTCTTTTTTCTAGATCATGATACCTCTAAGTTAATAGTTCTTAGTTCTAACGTACTGGTTTTCTTATATTATGTATTACTTAAATATAACTGACAATGAATTTTGAATATAACTTAAAGCAAAAGTTATTTTTTTGCTTTTCGTTTCACAACTGACAGCTTTTTTCCCCCTTAGTGTTTTTGAGCAAAATATATAGAATTTACTTTTTCAGTGACTTTGTTTAAGATAACTAATGATATTATGTGTGTCCTTAATTTCTCTCTACAGTGCCTTAACTATTTCAAACATTCAGGCAGGATCCACTGGAAACTGGGGCTGTCATGTGCAAACTCGACGTGGTAACAACACCAGAACTGTTGACATTGTGGTATTAGAGAGCTCTGCCCAGTACTGTCCTCCAGAGAGGATAATAAACAATAAAGGTGATTTCAGGTTAGTGATGATAAAATCATTAAAATATTACAATTTGATCTTAATCTGCCTTGCCTTGAGGATTAATTTAAAGTTCTTTTCTCTACTGGTTTCATTATTTTGAGTTGTTGAAGATCAATTACATAGTATTTTATAATATATTGAAGTAAATAAAGCTATTTCCTATTAAATTTATTACTGTTGGATTATTATATTTTGAAACCATAATTTATTGAAATAATAGGTTGCTTATAAATTGCTTCAGTTTTATAAATAAAATTGGCCAGAGGAAGATGTGATATTATATAAACTTAGAGTCTGTTTTGGCTTGTATTTTAGGACAACTGTACTTTAAAAACAGTTCAATATTGTATTTCATGACAATTTAGTGACTATATGTTCTCTGAAATCATAAGAAACCCAAGCCCATTATTACATAAATAACTCCTATATTTCTTTAAAAAATATATATTTTTCTCCAATTACATGTTAAAACAATTTTTTGCCTTTTTAAAAAAAGTTTTGAATTCCAAATTCTATCCCTCCCTCCTTATTCTCTCCTTTCTCTGAGATGGTAAGCAACCTGATACAGATTATGTGTGCAATTCCATGTGTAATCATGTAAAACTTTTCGACATTAGTCATTTTGAAGACTCAAAAAAAAAGAACAAAAGAAAGAAAAAAATAGTATGCTTCACTCTGTATTCACACAATATCAATTTTTTCTCTGGAGATGATAACATTTTTCAAAAGTCCTTCACAATTGTCTTGGAACATTGTATTGCTGAGACTAGCTAAGTTATCAAAGTTCTTCATCATACAATATTGCTGTTACTCTGTAAAAATTTCTACTGGTTCTGCTTATTTCACTGTATCATTTCATGTAAGTCTTTCTAGATTTTTCTGAAATTATCCTGCTTGTCATTTTGTATACCACAATAATATTCCATTGATACACATTGATAGCTACCAGTTGGATGTTGTAAGCCAATTCTCGTATCCTGGCTCTATTGTCAGTGACAATTTGTTACTTGATTCTGAGATCAATCAGAGGATTGGGAAAGCTACTTCAACCATGGCTAAGCTTGCCAAGCGTGTCTGGGCAAACAGTAAACTGACAAGATGAACCAAATTTGCCGTCTATAGAGCATGTATCCTGAGTACCTTGCTGTGTGGCAGTGAAACATGGACTACGTATACTAGACAAGAAAAGAAGCTTAACAGCTTCCACATAGACTGCCTTCGGCGCTTCCTTGGCATATCTTGGTCAGGTAGGATCACCAACACAGAAGTGCTCCAACACGCACAACTTCTGAGCATCTACACGCTACTGAAACAAAGAGGGCTACACTGGCTCAGTCATGTGCACCATATGCAAGATGGACGCATTCCTAAAGACCTATTCTATGGTGAGTTAGCCTCAGGCCAAAGACCTGCTAGACATATGCAAGTGAGCCTTGAGGGCTCTGGGAATAGACATTGGCAGCTGGGAGGAGATGGCCAAGGACCAAGCCTGATGGAGTTCAGTACTCAGGAGTAGCTTGTGCGCAACTGAGATGGGCCCTCAAGCTCCGGAGGAAAACGAATGAGACGCAGGAACCGACGGGCAACAGAGAGTGCAGTTTTCTGATGTTCTTGTTTCGGCAGGAGCTGTGGCTCCCGTATTGGACTGCACAGCCACACTGTGGCCTGTGGCTCTTCAAGGTGCTGATCCATGGTCATCTGCAACTGGCGGAAGCCTACTACTACAATTATATACCACAACTTGTTTAGCTATTACCCAATTAATAGGCATCCTTCAATTTCCTTTTTTTTTTTTTTTTTTTGCCAGCAGAAAAGAGCTCCTATAAATATTTTTTGTAAAAATAGGTCTTTTTTTGGGATCTCTTTGGGATACAGACCTAGTAGTGGTATTACTGGATCAAAGGGTATGCACAGTTTTATAGCCCTTTGGGCATAGTTCCAAATTGCTCTGCAAGATGGTTTTATCTATATTTCTTAATATAATGATAAAACCAGATTGAAAAATTCCTGTTTTAAACCTTGTTTTTCTCTGTCTTTGTACTGCCTAATATAAGTCTCAATAACTACCCATCTGGACTATTACAGTAGCTCTCTAACAGGTTCTCCAAACTACACTTAGTCCCTCTAGCTTCACTCCTGAATTAGTCCATCACATCAAAACCTGCTGTTTTTTGTCTTTGAATGAAGTTCATTTTTTTTTGCATGGTATTCAAGGCCATCCACAACCTGATTTCTAGCCATATGTTGTACTATTTATGCTTCAGGCAAATTAGATGGTTTGCTGTCCCCAGCCGTACTCCACATTTTTCTACTAATGTGGCTTTGTTCACCAAATATTTTGTTTATTTATAGTTTATGGAATAAAATGAGCATTTCTAGAACATAGTTTATTAAAAAAAAGAAGATTGCACACAGAACTGCAAATCTGTTATGTATAACTTTTACTATTACTTTTAAATATGTGATAGGTATCATGTAAATTTCTTTATACTTTAGAGCATTAACATTTATAATGTACTATTGTACACAGTGTTAATGATAATTACTGTATATATCTGATAATGAAGTAGTGTACTGTTTCCTTGCCAAGGCAAAGCCCCCTCTCTACATGTTCATTTGATCCCATTTCCTTCTGACTTCTTCAGCATGTTTCCTTCTCAGTCATTGCTTCTGTTTCATCAATCGTCACCCTCTCTTTTTCTGATAATTCCTTCTCCTTTGCTTCAGCACTGCCCAGGTCTCCATCTCCTTCCTGTCCTTAAAAAGCTTTCTTCACTTGACCAAAACATCCCCTGGAAAAAGCTGTTTATACCTGTTGCCTCTATTTCCTTTGCTCCCACTCCTCCATCCTTTGTAGCCTTGCAGGCAATTACTGATGTGCTAATGAAACTTGTTTGTTATTCATAGCTTTTCCATCTAGCTTCTTGGCTCATTCTGAGCTATAGTGTTCTGACACTTCTTACCAGAACATTCCCTGCTTTTGTGGTCATCCTCTTCAGTCTTTGTCTTTTTCATATATAGATTGATTAATAAATTTCCCGTGCTTTCAGACTAGTCTCTTTAGACAACTTTTTTCCTTCTCATTAGAATTGATTCATTTTGGGTTTTCAGAATATGTGTTGGGGAAAAACATCAGGGGAGAAACCCAAACCGCGCTCAGGAATGAGGAAGAGTAGTTTATTAATGCGCGGGCCCAGAAGAGAGTAGCTCTCTGACAATCTGGGCCCTGAATGCATGTTCAAGCTGCAGTTATATACCTTTTAGTGCGGATACAGGTGGGTTTGACAGGTACATGGTGGTTACATTGTGGCAAGCTGCTCGCATATGGGGGAGCACATTTTGGTAAACAGAGGCATGTATGCTTTGGTGGAAGCAGTGGGTAACAGGAGAAAGGGGCATGCTCACTAGGGTGCAGGTGCCAAACTACAGGCTGGCGGATGGAACAACTTGTCCTCGTTTCAGTTTGGGGGCCTCAGTTTTATCCCCCATATTTTCCCATATGATATGAATTATGAGTTTCTCATTTTTTGTGGGTTGAATTTCTTTGTAGAATTGTAGAACATTGTATCCTACCTAAGCTTTCTTTGAATTACTCGATCTCAAAATTTAAAACCTCTTATCTTTTCACAATTCTGTCATGAATTCTTAGATGGAATGTAGGCTACTCCTACTCCATGGGTTCCATTTACTTCAGCAATCTTATTAGTCTCCTTGTTAGTTGAAATAAGATTTAGAATAGCAGCTTCCTTTCTCATTTGTCCATGCTTTTTAAGTATGTAGTTATCAATGTAAACCTGGAATTTACTACTTTTTCTGCTTTTGATTCCCCTTAAATGAGGAATAGTCTTGAACAATTTGAATTTGATTTTTCTTTGTAGATGAAAGACTTTCTCCTGAACTGTCTATATATTTTTTGTTTGAGGCTGATGTTCTAAAGTTAGAGTTGTTTTTTTATTTCTCTCCGAGGTCCTATTATTTTGACATGTAACTCACCCTACATTTCTAAGGATCCTCGGAAGTTTAGGTATTCAATCATTTTATTTTAACAAGATTTTGGGGGGGGACTCATGTCTTCAAATTCATTTTCCATGAGTGGAATTCTTCTAATGTTGCTGTCTTTTGATTCTGTTCTGACAAATGTTCTTTTATATGTTCAAGTTGTAAATCAGCATTTCTCATTTCTAGAGTAGCTGTTCTTTTGGAGAGGTTTTCTGTCAGATCTAAATTGTCTGCTTATCTGGCTTAAACTTTAAAAATTCTTCTTTGACAACTCTAATTTTTGGTATTCTGTCCATCCTTATTTATAAACTTGACTCTCTGTCTTGGATACAAAAAAGTACCATTCACAGACACTTAGCTGTAGCATGGAAAGGATAGTCAGTATAGTTCTGGTCTAGATAGATGCAGCTTTCTTTATGTGTGCAGAAATGTGCCTGGTCAGCAGGGGATATCGACGAGCATAGCATTCTGTGGGGCACCATCTCCTCATGGCTTGCCCTTTTCTGTCTTAAATGATGTGGGAACTTGTGTGAAAAGCTTGAACCCCATTACTCCAGACCAATCAATTTGTAGGGACAGCTTTTAGGGAAAAGCTAACTCAGTCTGTGTTGAAAGGATCCTAATTGATAGTATTCCCATCACACAAAGCAAGTTCAGACTCATTTCTAAATTATCTTTGTTAGTGCTGGTATTATTTGTCAGGTATTACCCCCTTTTCTAGTAAGGAGCAGAGTCTCTGTGAATTTGCCATCTTTTTCCTCTGACAAAGTCAATAGAACATTAGCATTTCACCTTCCCAGAATAAGAAGTTGTAGATATGTTGTCTAATTTAATTCGTGAAATATCTGTTAAATTGCTACTATGTGCAAGATGTTGTGCCAGGCAGTGATGACATAGATAGGCTATAGGCCCTGTTTTCATAGAAGTTACCGACTTGATCTCAGTTACATTGTTCCACACAAACCACAGGTTTGAACCCAGAACCTTCTCCATCCACCTCAGTGTGTTGCCTGTCATGATAATTATACATTCCACTTAATTTCATTCATTTCATTTTATTTTTTCTAGATGGTTATCTTAAATTTTCCTTTTGGCAGCAAACACGTTAGTAATTCTGTTGTAACAGGGGATGGTGGTATTACCTTTAGTGCCTGCTACTAGAAATTCTGTTGTAACAGGGGATGGTGGTGTTACCTTTAGTGCCTGCTACTTGGGAAGCTCAGGCTCATGGATTGCTTGAGCTCAGGAGTTCTCAGTTGCAGTAGGCTCAGTCTATTGGGTATCTGCCCTAAGTCCAGAACTGTTATGGTGAATCTCCAGATGGTGGGTGAGATGGGAGGCTGCTGAAGGGGAAGGGCAAACATATTAAAATAAGTATAACATGTAGCTTGGGAAAAGGGTAGCCAAAGTGACTTTTTTTTATCGTTCTCCTATTTAGTTCTAAAATGACTTTTATTTGTTGTCATCGTGCTTGATTTTCTTCATCTCTACCCTTGTTATGTAAATTTCTTGTAATCTTTTGCCCTCAAATCTCCAGGTGGCCTAGAACATTGGCAGGCATTACTGCCTACCTACTGTGTACTCGTAATACTCCCGGCAGTGGTATTTATCCTGGAAACCCGCAGGATGAGAGAAAAGCTTGGCGCAGATGTGACAGAGGGGGCTTTTGGGCAGAAGATGACTATTCCCGATGTCAGTATGCAAATGATGTCACCCGAGTTCTGTATATGTTTAATCAGGTAACTGATGTATTTTTCATTAAAGTATATGGAGAATTTTCATCTGATCTAAATAAAAAAGAATTTCTACCTCAAATGAGTATATGGTGGGGCAGCTAGGTGGCACAGTGGATAGAGCACTGGCCCTGGAGTCAGGAGTACCTGAGTTCAAATCCAGCCTCAGACACATAACACTTACTAGCTGTGTGACCCTGGGCAAGTCACTTAACCCCAATTGCCTCACTTAAAAAAAAAAAAAGGAGTAAATGGTACTTATAATCTAGCTTTATAACAATAATTTCAGTCAGACTTTTCTTCTCTCTGCTTTTCAGATGTAATATGCAGTAAACTTTAGCCTCCTTCCTGAAGTGCTTATCCTTCTTGCCTCTGCTCCTAGAATTCTTAGTTTCCTTTAAAGCTCAGCTCAAATGACACCTTGTGCCTGACTCTCCATGCCCAGCTGCCAGTTCCTCCTCTCCGAAATTACCTCGTGCTCGTTTTGTTTGTTTGTGCGTTACAGAGGTAACCATGCATACACTCATGTCATCCGGGAGACTGGGCGAGCTACAGAAGCTGTTTCCTCTGGCTTTGTTTGCACATCTTCTAAAGCAAGGTTTGGCATGTGGCAGATACTTAGTAAAGTTTCATTGATAGATGAAATTAATAATAATGAAATGCTGATATAAAAAAAGTTTGTTTCCCTTATGCCTGGGCCTCAATTACATTTTTGAATGAATTTCATCAATTTAGCTCAGGTTAGTGCTGCTGTTCATATATAAGTTGAACTCTCTAATGAGTGAAATCCCAAGGTCTTACATAATCCAATTTCTACAGTGGATGATAAATTTTCTGCCTAAAGGAACAACATTTTTTTTTATGCTGTATGAAAATTTTGAATCTCTAACTAAAATACTTTTCTTTTTCTGAAGTTAAATGTTTCTTAACCATTTAATTCGCAAATGTTCAAATGTAGTTACTACTCAGTAGATTCAACAGTTTTAAGATAAATATCATTTGAGTTGTGCATAGGTCTCTTTCCTGTGGACCTATTTTGAAAATATTTCAAGCTGCTGTGATACCTGTGAAACTCTTATCACACATTCATAAATAAAACCATGTGCGACATTTTATTCAGAATAGTAAGGAAAAGGTGATCTATTTTGCTCTTCAAGTTATTCATTGGGTTTGGATTATTTTTGCTCTATGACCTTGGGTGTTAACTTTTTGCAAAAAAAAAAAAATTTTAGTGTAGTGACATTGAGTGCAACAACTTTTGAAACAGAAGGTCTTCATGAGCTACAGTATTAGCATACTCATCCTTTTCTCTGAATTGTGGAGAAGACAATAGATATTGGTTTAGTTGTAAAACTACCAATTGTTGTTAGGGTTTTTTTTAATTTTGCAAGAATTCTTCCTCTCAAACTAGCTTCTAATCTAAACTTCCTTCCTTCCTTCCTTCCTTCCTTCCTTCCTTCCTTCCTTCCTTCCTTCCTTCCTTCCTTCCTTCCTTCCTTCCTTCCTTCCTTCCTCCCTTCCCTCTCTCCCTTCCTCCCTTCCTCCCTTCCTTTTCACTCAGGCAGGAAATCTTGAAGTCATCCTTGACTCCTCTTTCATCCCCTCTCCCCCATATTCAGCCATTTGATGAGTTATTTTTTTGAAATTGTTCTCAAATTCATCTTTTCTATTCCCACTGTTTCAGTACTTATTCAGGCCCTTGTCATCTTTCTTTTGGATTTTGCAATATGTTCTTAATTGATTTTTGTCTTCCTACTGAGCACAGATCATTCTTCATGGCACCTCCAAATTAATATTCCTAAAGTACTTCTTTGATTATGTCTCCATTGCTCAAAAGATAAAGTTAAATTCCTTAGTCTGACATTCAAGTCCTTACTCTATATTTCTAGCCTTTATTTCTTAAAAGATCCTTATACCCTAATGAAATAAAATTAATTAATTTATTATTCCACCCCTTCTTGCATATCTTTTAGTTTCTGATTTCTATGTCATTGCTCTTATCATTTCTATTTTTAATGCTGTCCTTCCCATCCCTGACGTCAGAAGATCCTATCTATCTTCAGGGCCCAACTCAAATGCCATACCCTTTATGAAGCCTTGTCATGGCCCCAGGAAAACATTCTACCAGAGAGACTTTCTTTCTAGATTACAAATCATTAGGGTATGATGTCTGTAGTTTGGATGATTCTCATCCAGTTCAGACCCTGAAAAGAGTTCATATTTAACTAAGACAGACTTGAAGCATTGCTCTTCTAAATGAGGTGAAGCGCCTGCCTAAGTAAATACAGATCCCTTTAAGACTGGCATGGGGTGTTCAGAAAATCCTAAAGAGAAGGTTTTTCTTGCCAACAAGTCTTCATCTATACAGCATGTTCTCAGGAAAGAAAAAAAACAAAACAATCCTACCTTTCGCTGCTGACTTGTGCACAATCTTTACCTTTCAATGCTGTCTTGTCTTCTCAACTATAGTCTATTTACTACACATACCTATGGGAGTATGCTGAAGCTAGCCGGAAGAGCCAATTGTTAAATTGCTTTGTGAGCATTTTTACTTAAGAAATCTAGTCTACAAGTTAGTGCTTTATTGTTAATTTGTTTAAATTTTGCTTGTCTGGGCTTAAGAAAGTGATGGAGAAAAATATTACTATTGTCACTTGGGTTTGTTGTTAAACATTTACCAACATGCCTTTGCATATCTGTCAGTTCTTTCATCTACCATGGTTTGATTTCCACCTGTGGTTTTTCTCATGTGGTCTTTCTATTCTGGTAAGAAGTTCCTTACTTCATTCCTGATTGCCATATTACCCCAACCACTTGCCCATTCTTGGCTCATGTTTCTTCTTCTTGACTGACAGTGTCCTGCTTGTCTCTTATTTGCCCAGCCAAGGCAGTTGCAGTATTTATTCTCCTAATAGATAGACTAACCTCACTCTTGAATATTCATCAGTGACACCTTTTGTTCCTGACCTAGCCTTCACTTTGCTAGAGGGAGAATTCCTTACCTCCTCTGTAGGACATGCTCTTGGT
Organism: Dromiciops gliroides; assembly: GCF_019393635.1. Classification (NCBI taxonomy): domain Eukaryota; kingdom Metazoa; phylum Chordata; class Mammalia; order Microbiotheria; family Microbiotheriidae; genus Dromiciops; species Dromiciops gliroides. Next base: position 72,280,080 of record NC_057866.1, read on the forward strand.
TAACTCTTCTATGAAACTCATATTCCCTCATTGTTAAAAGGGATTTTTTCTTTTCTAAAACCCTGTACATTTGGTTTGCATTGCTCATTATACTGCCTTATACTGCCTTGCTTCATTGTTCTTATGTGCTTGTAAACTCCTTGGTATCAAGGACTATTTATATTGTATGTATTTTATGCTTATGTAACACTAAGAACTATTCTTTACCAACAGGTAGGCTGAAGAATTTTCAAAAGAAAAATTTCAGTCTGTAAATGGTTATAGGAAAATATGCACCAAATCACTAATCATATGTGATATACAAATTAAAATAACTGAATTTTCATTTTGTACAGTATAATTAACAAAGATAACAAAAGATGAAATGGTATTAGATCGATTATTGGAAAACAGATGTGTTGATGATAACACACTGTTGATTGGGTTGTGAAGTGCTTGACTTTTCTAGATTTCAGTTTGGACCTGCTCATGAAAAATTAATATGCTATCTATGCCCTTTGACCGAATGATGCCATTTTGGGTAATATACCTTAAGAAAGTCAAAGATGGAAACTAAATGTCCAATACCTATTAAGATACTGATTCTTTGCGGTTCTAAACAGCTTGGAGGAAAAAAAAGTAAGTTACCATCAATTGGGAAATGTCTGGAAAAAAACCTTATGCTAAATTATATTAATAATAAATTATTATTTAATTAAAAATGACAGCTATGAGGAATTCAGAGAAACTGGGAAGATTTGTGTGAACTGATGCTGAAGAAAATAAGCAGAACTAATAGAGCAGTATGCTAAGTGCTTGTAAGGATGTACATGAAAAGAGAACTAAAGGGAAGTGAAATCCTGAGTAATTGAGAAACAAATGAAACTTTCCAGACATATTGTATATATCATATTGCTTTGTTGTATAGGATATTTTTTCTTAGTTCTTTTTATTTGTCCCAATGGAGGGTTCATTTTAGAGGAAGTTGAGAAATGACTATGATATAAAGGCAAAAGGCATCAATAAAACAGATTTTAAAGACAAACAGCTGTTTTTTATTGTCCAGAGGTTCAGGATTCTAACCTTATTTATCCTACAAGTATAAAGTTATTGATCATGGTGAGTAAATTATAAAGTATTTTCTTTTTAATGCCATTTTTAGAGCTGAAAGGCAAGAACTGAAATTGGTTTTAATACTGCAGTAGTATTTTTCTTATCATTGTTGAATAGTTAAATATATTATTTGCTTCTTATTTAGATGCCCTTCAATCTTACGAATGCTGTGGCTACAGCTAGGCAGCTTTTGGCTTATACTGTGGAGGCAGCAAATTTCTCTGACAAAATGGATGTTTTATTTGTGGCTGAAATGATCGAAAAATTTGGGAGATTCACCAAAGAGGAAAAATCAAAAGAGGTATTTTCCTAGTTTAACTATATAAAAATAGAAATTAGAAATATAGCACTTACAGTTTGAAAAGGATTTCACTTAGCTGTTAATTTTTTTCAAATCAATGTTGTATTAATTTTGAATATAAACAGGTAATAGGCTTTTAATTCCAAGATCTTACTTTTGAGGAAATGTCAAATCTATTGTATTGAACTGATTTTGAAAGTTATTTGACTCACCAACCAACAAAGTACCTTAGCATTATCATAGAAGAAGCCAAGAAACCAACATTAGTGCAGTCACACCACATACACAGAAACACGAGAGAACCAAGACTCATTTGTTCTCACAAGATTTCTGTCTTTAGTCAGTTGTTGTCTTCTTTGCTCTAATATAGGTTCTAGGAATTAAAAGTATATGGTACATTGCATAACATTGTAAAATACTTGAAAAAAGAAATCCTATTTGAGGAGGTTTTTGAAATTCTAATTCCAAGTCATGTTCCCATACAGACAGACGTAATTGAAGGAGTCTAGGTGGAACTTTGTTAATTTTGAAAGTATGTGATTTTAATGGGATCATTTTAATACCTATATGTAGTCATCAAAATAACATTTTGTGTTAAAACATAAGGTCCAGGGACAGACGTGGAGTTTACAAGTTACCTAACAGTAACAGGAGGATGTTTGTTTTCAGTCAATCCAAGAGTCTGATTTTGCTGGATCCCTAAAAACGGTACTTATGCTATATCCTATCAAGCTGAAATTCATTCATGCCATTTATAGATAGCTTCTGTTATTCAGCGAGCACAAGGTATCAATATTTTAAGGTGCTGAAAGATTTCATACAAATGGTTTGCAAATTAGGTATAATTATTCCTAGAACTTTAGAATTTTAGAGCTAGGATGAACTTAAAGGAATACTTAGAAGGTCTCAGTTTTATCATTATAGGAAACTTCTAGAGTGTAAAATTCTTTAACCAAGACAAATAGACAATCCACAAAGCCAAGCCCAAAGGAATTGTCCAAGAAATGGTGGTATAGAAAAGATTACAGGTAATGTATTGATTGTTTTAATAACATTGATCAATGTAGCTGGTAACCATTCAGAGATTAAATTCAACAGACATTAAGGACTTCACTTTTTTAGGGATAAATGAAGAGCTTAAGTACGATGTAGTCCTTGTCTTCATGGAAGTTATAGTCTAATAGTAGGATATATACATATAAGCACATAGTGTTTTATATACATATGTGTATATATATATATATATATATATATATATATATATGTATATACATACACACATATAATATTTGTGTTAATAGAAAAAATACTAGAGTTAGAGATTCTAGTTTTCAATATAACTTTTGCTTATTTTCACTATAGGATCAATTGGAGTTGTGGAGAGACATGAGGCAGGGAGACCAGTTCAGAGTGAATAATCTAGGCCATATATGATGAAGGCCTGAAGTATCTGTATAAGGGAGAAAGGGCCAGTTGTAAGAGATATTATGGAAGTGGAATCAGCAAAATTTGGCAACCAGTGGGATAAGGGCTGAATAAGGAGTTTAAGATAATGCCAAAATAATGAACACGAAAGACTGGGAAAATGGGGGTAACTTTAAGAGAATGGGAAAGTTTAAAAAAGGTGAGTGTTTAGAGAGAAAGATAATTGAGTTCTTTTTTAGATATATTGAATCTGAGATTTCTCTAGGATATCCAGTTTGAAATGCTCAATAGGAAATTGGTGAAAAGGAATTGAAACCTAAGGGAGTGACTAGAGCTAGATATGTAGTAGTATGTGTCATCTATATAGAACTAATTATTAAACCCATAGGAAAAGATAAGGACATCAAAAGAGAGTTGAGAGAGACATGAGTAGGGGATCTTAGAGTCTTGGGGAACTCAAACAATTAGGAAGTATAGGTATGATGAGCCAGCAAAAGAGTGATGTAATACTCTGTTTCCCAATAACTAGTTTCCTGTGCATTTAATAAAGGTCAGATTCACCATGTATCAAACTGACACTTCATATGAATAGGGTTTTAAGAGTAGGTAGTTTGGGGACAGAACCAGGATTGTAGAAAAAAGTCAGGGACACCTGAGTTCTCCACCAACTCCTTAAAACAACTTTAAATAATCCAATAATGGAATGGCAAACCCCACAAAAGGATAGAGGGAAATAATTTTCTCGTCCAAGATAACTTCAAAGGTCTGCAGGAAAGGTCTGTTTCAGTTGGGTGAAAGTGGAGCACAGTCCAATGCAGGCCATGCCCCAGCAAACCAGCAGTAGTAGGCCTTGGGGGTGGCTGAATCAGTGGCAGCACTGGCACTTTCCAAACCTCTCAGTCCACAGAAGGTTAAGGGGTCAAACAACTGGTCAGAAGTTGATTACAGGGGTCCTTTTGCAGGCACCAAGGGCAGGATTCTGTTGCATTGTCCATATTTGAATCTGGGTCATAGTCCTGGGTCGCAATTCCAAGGTGAGGAGGAGCACTAGCACACCAGAACTTGCAGCCACAGCGGAGCTAGGACTCTAGTCATAGTTTAAGGGTGGAAAAGAGTGTCTGTTGTCATTCACAGACCCAGAGCACAGGCCAGGAGAGTAGTAAACACACCTCTCCCTAGATCACACCACCTTGGAAGAGCTGAATATTTATATAGTCCTCAGAATTATCTCTGAAAACATCTGCACAAAACACCTGATGTGTTTTGTGTTATGAAAGCAGAATCCCACTTTAGCATGGAGTTAAAAAACAAGAAATAGGCTGGGAAAATGAGCAAACAGCAGGAAAATATCCTGATGATAGAAAGTTACTATCATGACAGGGAAGATTAAAACACACTCAGAAGAAGACTACAAAGTCAAAACTATATCCAAAGCCTCCAAGAAAAATATGAACTGGCCCAGGCCATGGAAGAGTTCAAAACGGGTTTTAAAAATCAAGTAAGAGAGGTAGAGAAAAAATTGGGAAGAGAAATAGAGAAAAGGAGTGATGGAAGAAAATCATGAAAGCACCAGGTTGGTAAAAGAGGCACAAAAAATACCAAAGAAAATGACACCTTAAGAAAGAGAATAGGACAAATGATAAAAGAGGTACAAAAATTCAAGAAAGAAAAGCATTCCTTGAAAAGCAGAATTGGTTAAATGGGAAAAGATATACAAAAATTGACTGAAGAAAAGAACTTAAGAAATAGAATTGGTCAAATGGAAAAGGTGGTACAGAAGACAAACATTCTTTAAAAATTAGAATTTGACAAGTAGAAGCTAATGTTTGGGGGTTTTTTGTTTTGTTTTTTTTGCAACAAACATTTATTTTTTCTAGTTACATGTAAGGGTAGTTTTCGACATTCATTTTCATAAGATCTAGAGTTCCAAATTTTTCTCCCTCCCTCCCTTTCCTCCCCCCTCCACATGACAGCAAGCAACCAATCTGGTATACGTTATATGTTCAATCCACAAGTGCTCTTTTTATCAGTTCGTATGGGAAGCTATTGTTTTTATGTGATTTCAAGAAATAATAAAACAAAATAAGAATGTGAAATATTTCATTGGGAAAACAACTAACCTGGAAAATAGATCCAAGAGAGTTACTTTAAGTATTATTGGACTACCTGATACCCAGGATCCAAAAATAGCCTAGACATCCCCTCTCAAGAAATTATCGGGGCAGCTAGGTGGCACAGTGGATAGAGCACCAGCCCTGGAGTCAGGAGTACCTGAGTTCAAATCTGGCCTCAGACACTTGACACTTACTAGCTGTGTGACCCTGTGCAAGTCACAACCCCAATTGCCTCACTAAAAAAAAAAAGAAGAAGAAGAAATTATCCAGAAAAGCTGCCCTGGTATTCTAGAAACAGAGGACGAGATAGAAATAGAAAAAATTCATTCATCACCTCCAGAAAGAGATGCCAAAATGAATAGCAAAATTCCAGAGTTCCTAGGTCAAGGAGAAACTATTACAAGCAGCCAGAAATAAACAGTTAAAATATCATGGAGCCGGGGCAGCTAGGTGGCGCAGTGGATAGAGCACCGGCCCTGGAGTCAGGAGTACCTGAGTTCAAATCCGGCCTCAGACACTTAACACTTAACTAGCTGTGTGACCCTGGGCAAGTCACTTAACCCCAATTGCCTCACTAAAAAAAAAAAAAATATCATGGAGCCACAGTCAGGATAACCAAAGATTTAGCAGCTTCTACACTAAAGGATCAGAATACTTGGAATATGATATTCCAAAGTGCAAAAGAGCTAGGATTACAACCAAGAATCACCTACACAGCAAAACTGAGTATAATCCTATGGGGGAAAATTGATATTTAATGATTTAATGATTTAATGATATAGTTGTTCAAGCATTCCTGATGAAAGGACCAGAGATGAATAGAAAATTTGGCTTTCAAATATAAGTCTCAAGAGAAGGATAAAAAAGTACTCTCATTGCAACTGGTTCGGAGAGGGAATAACATACACACTCAGTTATAGAAATCTATGTTAACCTTATAGGAAAATAGGAGGGGAAGGAGATGGGGGATAGATGGGAACTGATAGAAGGAAGGGGGAATGAGGAGAGGCAGTAGTCTGAAGGAAAACACTTTAAAAGATTGACAGGGCATAAGGAGAGAGAGTAGGATGATGAGGGGGTAGAATAGTGTGAAGGGAAATAGACAATTAGTAATCATAATCATGAAATTTTTTTTCAGCAAGTTTCTTGGATAAAAGCCTCATTTCTCAAATATAAAGAGAAATTAGACAAATTTATAAAAATTAAGAGGCATTTGACAAATAGTCTAAGGATATGAACATGTAGTTTTCAGGTGAAATAATCAAAGCTATCTATAGTCATAAAAATACTACAAATCACCTTTGAATGCAAATTAAACCAAGTGGGAGGTACCAACCCACACTTACAAAATTAACCAATATGACAGAAAAGGAAAATGACTCATGTTGGAGGGGAAATAGTAAAATTAAGATACTAATGTACTATTGGTGGAGTTGTGAACTGGTCCAACCATTCTGGAGAGCAATATGGAACTATGCCCAAAGGGTTATAAAACCATTTATGCCCTTTGACTCAGCAATACCACTACTAGTTCTGTATCCTAAAGAGAGAAAAAAAAAACCCTCCAAAATACTAAAAGGAAAAGGACCTATATGTACAAAAATATTTATATCAGCTCTTTTAGTAGTGGCAAAGAAGTTGAAATTGAGGGGATGCCCATTAATGGAGGGAAGGATGAACAACTTATGGTATGTGATTGTGATGGAATACTGTTATGCTATAAGAAATCACTAGCAGGATGCTCTCAGAAAAAACTGGAAAGATGTTTTACATGAACTGATGTAAAGTGAAATAGGCAGAACCAGAACATTATATACAGTCACAGCAATATTGTATGATGATCAACTATGAACGACTTGACTATTCTCAGCAGTACAATGATCCAAGATAATTCTGAAGGATTTATATGAAAAAAATGCTATCCTTCTCCAGAGAAAGAACTGATGGAATCTGAATACAGATTGTATATATTTTTTAATTTGCTTTCTTCATTTTGTTATTTTTCAAATCTGTTTTCTTTCACAACATGGCTAACTTGGAAATATGTTTTGCATGACTGCACATGTAATCTATATCAAATTTCTTGCCTTCCCAATGAGGGGTGCAGGGAGAGAGGGAATTTGGAATTCAAATTTTAAAAACGAATTTTAAAAAAAGTTTTTACGTGTAGTTGGGAAAAATAAAATATTGAATTAAAAAATTTAATTTAAAAAATTGGTAGTTGTATACACAGACAGAAAAGAGAATAGTTCATTACATAACTGGTGAAACAGGTCTACAGGAGGCTATGTGATTAGAATAGTGTGGTCTGGTTCGATTAAAGGTAATAAACATGGCTATAGTGCAGATTTCTAGAATTTTAATCTTGACCTTGTTTCTTGTCTCTCTTCACTTCTTGCTGGCAACAAGAGCATTTTCCTTCTGACACTGTTCCAACCTAACTTTTCTTCCATTTTGGTGACCCAGGAATAAGACAGTTCCTTGGCTAGATTTTGATCCTCTGCTGGGCCAGATCTCTGCTATTTGGCTCAGTAGAAGGAAGTATTGCTCTGGCCTTGTAAATTGTCCTGGATCTTCCTCTGACCTTATTTTGAGCCAAGTAGAAGAATCCTGTTTCCTTCTTGCTCTTTCTCTATCTCACCCTCTCCCTCTAGGCCCACACAGGTATCAGTTTAATTCATTGTAATCCTCTTTAGAGGAATAATTATGTGCTTCTTATTTTCAGAATTATTCTCAATCATAAAAGAGTCATTTTTGTTCATTGTGACTGTTGTTGAGTAAATAGATTAACCTAATTCATCTTTTAATATTTAGTATTCTCTTAATTTTAAAGGGGTTATTTTTATCAGTGTGTATATTATTGAATAAGTAGGTTAATTTAATACTTGATTTGTATGTTAGTTAATGAGTTATTATTTTTCATGTAGTCTGTGTGCTAATAGTTCCAACTAAATACTTCTTAAGCAAAAATGAGTAATTATTTTGCAGGCTTTTTCTGACAAAGGCCTAAAGTTTGTAAGAGTGCTCATAGAATGTCCAACAGCTAATGGAAGTTGGGGGTTTTCCCTATTTTAACAGGCTGTTTGACAATGGATCGGTGAAAACTTTTTATAGAGAAAGTACCAGGTGCCACTAACAATGTTTTCAACATTTTCAGACACACAAGGCAGAAACAGCTTTAATTCAAAACACATTTAAATGCTTGCTATATGCAAGGTGCATTTGTATGTGGGAATACACAACTAAAAATGAAATAGCACTTTACCTCAAGGAGCTTATATTCTGTGGTGGGATACAATGAAAATACAGATTAATATGGTAGGTAAAGGACAACTCTTGGTACAGTGGTGCCTGGAAAATAGTAAGCACTTAATAAATGGTTGTTGATTGAGACAGGTATCAAAGAGTTCTAGGAATAATTGGGGAATGAGAGAGTACTTATTGCTAGGTACATGAAGAATTCTGTATGCTTGAGCCGATCTTTAAAAGAAGGTAAGAACTGTGAAGGGGTAATGCCTTCCTTACTAGTATGGGGAATGGTAATAAAGGAGTAATAAATGGTAATAGGAGATGGCATGTTTTAATTAGAGAAGCAGTCAAGTTTGGATACCATGTCAGAGGGTATCTGTTTATATAAAAAGGGGAATGATGTAAAATAAGGCTGGAGAGGTAGATTGTAGCTAGATTGTAGAGGGCTTTAATTGCCAAGCTAAGGTATTTAAAGCTAATCTTAGGGGTCATAAGAGTTCTTGGAGATGTTAGAATATATTAAACATATTATATATAAAGGTACATGCCAATGAGATTAGCAGAGAAACACATGTTAAAAGTTAAATATATGTGGAACAAAGGTGTAATGAAGTATACATGTACTGTATTTGACTAATCAGCTAATTCTTTGGTAGCTTTCAAAAATTTATGCCCCTCAACAACCCCCCCCCCCCCAAAAAAAAGCTTTTACTAGCCCACCATTAGTATAATAAATAATGAGGTTTAAAGATTTCAGCTGTGAGTTGATTCTTAGTTGAGGTAATTATGCTCAGATCATTTTAAATACATGTTCTATACCATAGTTGGACAAATAACTTATTAAATTAATGATTTTGTATCAGGTCCAAAATGTGAATGTTATAGATTATTTCACAGGTTATTAAATTATAGAGAGATTACTTTCCTCGCTGTGATTTAGCCTGCATCAGTTTGACACAAGCAAGTACCATTCTGTCTTAATGTAAGCAATAAAAGCTATTAAACTGTCAAATATAAATGATTAATTTACTGAGGCCTTTTAAAAGTAACTAAAGACATTCTGTCAGACAAAATAAGTATCTGTATTTACTAGAGCATATGTTTTAAAATTATTTTGTATATTAGATTCATATATTAATCATATGTATTCTCTTATTTGATGTTCCTCAAATGTTTAAAAGTTAGATTTCATGATATGTATTCTTAATTCTCATTTTTGTTCTAGTCCTAAATGTTCTGTAATCAAGTAATATATAACAATTATAATACATATGAATTAATATTCACTGTCATTTAAACTTAACAAATTTACTGAGCCTGTTATTATGCTCAGATTCATGCTTTTTATACTGGAATAATTTTATTTAATTTTTTAGTTAGATTTAAAATTACTTTGTATTTCAGTTCAACTCACATGCTGGTTTATGGAGAGAGAACTTACTAATCTTTGATTTAAAAATCTCCACCAGAAATATGTATTTGGTTACCCAGATTGTCTTCTTATCTTAAGAGAATCAGAAATTGACGAGATTTTGTTAATAAATGGGAGAAAACCCAAAATACATGGAGATTCATCCATCTACAGTGTATAGTTATAAGAGGCACAGGTAATTACTATCATAAAGCAGCTCTTAGTGTAGAAAAACCCACTAAACATAAGCTTAAACTTTAAGCATAAAAATGAAGACTCCATAAATACTGTAATAACCTTTCTTTTGTCTTAAATTATGTTGCACATTTTACAAATGATTAAAATAAAAATGCACTTGTGTATAAATCTAATAAAAAAGCCGTTAATGAATTTGTCATTTTAGAAAAATTTCAGCTTCCATGCCCTATGTTAATTTACTCAGATTATTGTTGGAATATTCCCTTTTGAAATTATATGACCTTTCATCACCAATACACGGAAAACCTTGTCCAGCATTTTATTTTGGTGGAGATATCTATGAAGCTGTTTTGTACCAGTTAGTTAATAAGCATTTATTGAATGCCTATAAACATAAAGAACTATTTCAATCTAGGCTAAGGTAAAATGAATATTAAGGTTATGTTTTAATGAATAAATTTATACATAAGAAAGCAAGTTAAGATTCTTGTAATATAGCAGAATTCAGACAATGTTAGAGCTAAAGTAAGATGTCTTACATGAAATATATTAGTAAAAAATTAAGTGTATATCCAGATACTAGTATGTTCTTTGAATCTTTTTTAGGATAGGTGAGGTTAGAATTTAGCCCGGTGCTATAATTAATTTACAGGCTAGATATAGAAATGAAACATTTACTTATAGTCAGATACTTAGATAAGTTAGTTATAAAAGATCATATAGTGTTAGAAATCCCTACTATTCCTGGCTTGTTCAATGAGTTAGATATTATTACATTTAAGATTATAATTTTTCTCTTTGTGACTATTTCTATGAGAGAGGCAGCTTCGTGGATGGAGAGCTGGCTTTAGAGTCAGGATTTGAGTCTCACCTCTTGATTCTTTGGTCTCTGTGACCTTTTGCAAGTTACTTAAGCTCACTGTTTTCCATAACTTAATATGCAGTATACAATAATATACAATTTAAAAAAACCTATTATTCCATGTGTGGCAAAGAGCTGTTATTTGTAGATGAATTTTTCTCTTGGTTTTAATCACTTCTCACAAAATTAAAGCTGATAATATCTTGTGTATCTTTCATTCAACCCTATTATGAATATTGCCAATTATAGCGATTTTTTATATTTGTTTTGTGCTTTAAAATGCTTGCCCATACATAATTTCATTTGATATTTACAGTATTGGAGTGACAGATGGGGGGAGCAGGTTGTATGATCCTTTGTGTTCTTCTTGGGCCAAAATGGTCTTCAGGGAATGAGGTCAAGGAGAAATACATATATTATGATTTCTAATGTGCCTTTACAATTAAAATCATTTATTGTCATATTTCAGAAATAAATTCTACTCAGATATAATTTACAACATCATATTATTTCATTTATGTTCTTTTTGCTACCATGAAGGATTCAGAACTATTATAAGGTCTGATGGGACTGGAAAATTAAATTCTATTTAACAAACTTAACTTAGTTCTTTCAGTGAATCTTTGAACTAAGTTATGCATGCATTCCCTCCAGTCACACAGATCACAGCCTGCCCATCCTGTCTGACTCTTGTCTATGTCCTCTCACAAATTCACAAGTAATATACCCAACAAGATGGGGTCTTTCTTGAACCTTCTTGACATCCTGTGTGTGACTCTTGTCAATTCACTTGATCTCTCTGAACTTCAGTTTCCTCATCCCTAAAGTGAGGATAACAATACCACTTTTCTCAACATGTATGGTGTGAAGATCTAATGAGATAATATATGGAAATGTTTTGCAGAACTTAAAGCACTATATAAAAGTTATTTGCTGTGTTTGTCTAAGATATTGTTTGAAGAGGTCTACTGGTTTTCTATCCAACTAAATATCATAAATTGATTTATAAATTACCTTTCCATTGAAGTCACTGGGCTTCACACTATATGTTGGTTTAATTTAGAGGGTCTTATCAAGTGTTGTATAGAATTTAACTCTCTATCCTCTGCAGTTGATATTAAGTAACCTGCAATTATTTTCATTGTATTTTGCAAATATTTATTACGAACCCTGCACTGCGATGACCAAATGTCTCAAATGCTTCTGTACAAACAATAAAACCAACTCTGCCGTCTTTTTTTAACTTCTCCACTTATGACCTATGAGCCATCCCTCTCATTTAATGGCAAATCTGGTGGTTTCATTTATAATGACAATATTAAGATTAGTATATTTAGTTCCTCTAATAGTACGTTTGCATCTGTTGTTGGTCTTTGGACAAACTTTTTACATTTAGAGAGCCAACAGAGGAATTAATGTTCATAGGTGGTGGTGGGGAAAAACCAAACAAAACAACTATTTGATTCTTAGCTGCCTTTGCCCATTTTCCCATTACTGTCATTATCACAACAGCAAGGAATTGCATGGTTCCAGCAAGGGTCATTTTGGTTTTTTATTTAGAATTCATTCCCAATGGGCTGGCCCCCTTGGTAATTAAGCTTTTTATATTTGGTCTGGTCCTGGTCCTTGGAAGGCAGACACAATCTGTTGGTAGGATGGTAATTGAAACCTTTCCACTTTGATAGAATTTGCCAAAGTTTGTAGGCTATTGGCATTGCCTTCAGGAATCCTGGGCTATCACCATGCCATAGTTAGGGATCAGAGTAATATTTTGTGGGGTACTGAGTGTCTACCATGTGTAAAACACTCTGCTCCATCGGAAGAGATAAAACAAAAACAACCCTGGACATAGTACTTGCTTTCAAGGACTTTGTTTTAAAATTGAATCACAGAATTTTCTGGTCACCCTATGTTGCAGGATATTTTCATAATTCTTCCCTTTTTAAGCTGTTATGAGAGCTGTATGAAAGATGATGGGGAGCCACTGGTATTTATTGAGTAGAGAGGATAAGCCACCTGGTCAGATCTATATTTTAGGAAAATCACTTTGGCAACTGAATTGGGGAATGGACTAGAATGGACAGAGACTTGTGGCAGGCAGACAACTCAGCAGGCTCTTGCAATAGTCTACGTGTGAGAAGATGAGGACTTAGACCAGGGCTGTAGAAGTATCAGACTATGAAGAGGATGTATGTAAGAGATACGCAAAGGTGAAACCCACAGGCTTTGGCAACAGATTGGATATAGGGAGTGAGAGACAATAAGGAGTTGAGGATGACATAGGTTGTGAGCCTGGAGGACTAGGAGTGTTCTCAACAGTGATAGGAAAGTTTGGAAGGGGAAGGATAATGAAAGTCTGTTTTGGACTTGTGAGGTTTAAGACATCTACCAGAGTCCAGTTCAAGATGTTTAAAGGGCAGTTGGAGATGGAAGATGGGAGGTGAGCCAACTGATTTGAGTATCCTCAGTATAGAGATGGTAGTTCAATCCATGGGAGATGGTTCTTATATTACTTTTGTTTCCTTTTAATCCCTAGTTTATGATACATCTACCAAAGATGAAGTATGTTTTCCTTGTGACTATTCCCTTTTTCTACTCTGTCTTCTTAATCAACTTCCTCTACACTCTTCCTGTTCCTGGCTGAGTTTAGTGTATATTTACACAGACTCTGTGTGTGTGTTTGTATATTTAACCTTCCTTTTTCTAGTTCATACAAAAGTGAAGTTCATTTAATGCCCACATGTCCAACCTTCTCTCCATATTTTTTTTTTACTCTTCTCAATCTCCCAATTATGATAAATTATAATCTATTATTTTATAGTTTATTCCTTGTTCCCCAATTTCTTGAGTCTCTTGAAAACAATACAACATAATAAAATCCTGTCTAGGCCTTATATTTTTCTTTATTAATCTTCTCTGTGACCTATAAAAGCAGTGGGAATCTAAGGCATATTTATCTCTTTTCCTCAGTTGGTATATAAGTAGGTCATCATCCTTTTGTCCCTTCCAGTTCGTCAAATATATTAGACTTTCTGGACTTCTCTTGTATCTTGTGTTAGTATTTCAAAGATTCTACTCAGTTCTGGGGTCTGGGTCTCTCTCTCTCTCTCTCTCTCTCTCTCTCTCTCTCTCTCTCTCTCTCTCTCTCTCTCTCTCTCTCTCTCTCTCTCTCTGTCTCTCTTCCCCATTCAATAATATCCTTATTCCCTTACTGGTGCCTCACCCTCCTATTTTTTCATTGGTATAATGTCACCTGTTCAAGCCCACCATTTAGCTCTCCATTGCCTTTTGGATGACCTATAACTATTAATTCTCCCCAGACTTTGGTATTTTATGATTTAAAGCCATTTAGTGTTACCAGAATTATATTGGTATTTTTAAATTAGACCTTTATTAGTGAGAAGCCTGCAATAATTACAAGCACTGGGTTGTTTTTCACTTGCACTCTTAACCTTTTGTCTTCCTCCTATTGGGTTCTAGACTCAGGACACTGACCATCTTTGCAAGATGTACTGACAGAACATTTAAACAACCTGTTCATCTAATTGTGTGGGTGTTGTTCCTCCATTTCTCTCTCTGTCTCTCCCTCTCCCCCACCCTCTCCCTCTCTCCCTCTCTTTCTCTCTCCCTCTCTCTCCCCCACCCCTATTTCTTCCTCTCTTTCTCCCTCATCCCTTATACTTAGGCAGAAGTATTTTGTGATTCAGGATTTCACTGATGGTCTGCATTATTCCAAGGCTTGATGAGATCTGCTCAATGGCATGTACAAAAACCCCCCAACAAAGCAAAACAGAATCTCATCATCTAAAGCAGTATTTCTTAAACTTTTTCCAGTTGTGACCCCTTTTTACCCTAGAAATTTTTACATGACCTCAGCTATATAGGTATATAAGATAGGTATACATAACCTTTTACTGTAGAGACATTTTTTGTGACTTCCATGTTCAGTTACATGACCCCATATGGGGTCATGATCCATAGTTTAAGAAGCTTTGATCTAAAGGATAAAAGGATCACAGACTTAGAGATAGAAGAGACCTTAAAGGATATCAAGGCAGCTAGGTGGCTTAATGGGTGGTGTTGATCTTGGAATCAGAAAAAACCTGAGTTCAAATACTGCCTGAGATAATTGCTAGCCGTCTGCCTCTGGTCAAATCACATAACTTCTTTCTGCTTCAGTTTCCTTAACTTTAAAATGGGGATAATATCAGTACCTTCCTTGCAGTGTTGTTGTGAGGATCAAATGAGATATTTGTAAAAAGTGCTTAGCACAGTGTCTGGATCAGATGCTTTCTAAATGGTTATTCCCTGAGGTCCAAGAGGTGAAGTGACTTGGCTTAAAGTCACATGGGTAATAAGGATCAGTGGCAGGATTCAAACATATGTCCTCTGAATCCAAATCAAATAGTCTTTTCTTCTGTGTGACACTACATTTCTCTTAATCCCTGGTCTGTGGATCATATATTGTCCTTTATGACTATGGCAAATGCTATTGATAACAAAGTTGAAGAACTCTTTATGATTTTAAGATGTACATAGGAGACATCTTTTTTGGAGATCTTTTAAGGCTTAATTTTCCTCCATAGAATACATTTTTTTTAAATTTTTTTTTTTAGTGAGGCAATTGGGGTTAAGTGACTTGCCCAGAATCACACAGCTAGTAAGTGTTATGTGTCTGAGGCCGGATTTGAACTCAGGTACTCCTGAATCCAGGACTCCAGGGCCGGTGCTCTATCCACTGCGCCACCTAGCTGCCCAGAATACATTTTTTTAATAGGATCTCATTTGATTTTTGTGTTCTTCATACCTGTCAACGAATTATGTGACTGTCAAGATGTAGTTTATTGCAGAAATCATTTATGAAAACCTCCATTTCAGCTTTTATTTTCAATAACAATGTCCTCAGTGTAGAATATTTTCATACAGATTTCTTATGGTTGGCATTCATTCATTCATTCATTCATTCATTTATTCATTCATTCATCTATCCACCTATTTACTTATTTATTAACTCATCTACCAGTTTATTTACCCTTCCAGCTATTTATTTGCTCATCTACTTTATCTATCTGTCTATCTATTCATTCATTCATTCATTTATTTGTTTTGGCTTTTTAGCACTTTTTTTTGGTAGTAGATACACTCATTCCCCTCCCCAAACCTTTTTTGGTATTAGATATACTTATGTTGGCTTGTTTTTTCCTTCTGTTAATTTTCCTTCTGTCTTTGAAATATCTTGATAGTTTATTTCTCCCTGAACTCAAAATTGTGTCATCTTTAGCATAGTGGTTTCCTTTAGATACGTAGTCTAGTTTATGTATTCACATCCTTTTTTCCCCCAGTGCCATTTTTTTTTAATGCATCATGTCAAGGATAATAGACACCAAAATTGTGGCACCACAGTGATTGATGGAGACAGTAGATTGGTAGAAGAAGACAAAAAACTTTTCCATTATTTATATGTTGACCTCCTCTTGTTTGGTTTTATCTATAAATGTTCTGGAGGTAATGTGGATTTATTGGATCTTTTACTAAGATTTTTTCCCTTCTTTTCTTACTAAGTTTTTTTTTTTCCCCCTGAATTGCTTCTAGATATTTTTTAAGGTGATATTGCTTATAGACTCCTTCTCTAAACCTCTATTGCTCTTGGCTCTTATATCTGCCTCCCTGAGAGTCAGTCAGTCAACATTTATTACCTACCATGTGCCAGGCACTGTGTTAAGTGCTGGGGATACAGAGACTGTCACTAGTCACAATGACGTCCAGCAGCTGGGATAGGAAATGATCTGAAGAGGTGTGAATTACAAAGTTAATTTCATTTTGCAGAATTATGAATTTTGGGAGATCAGGAAACCCAAGAGAAATAACCTTTACAAGGAAATAAAGTTTTTTCTGACTCAGGCAATTTCTAAGCTCTTTTGGTTTCTTCTTACTTACAGTGACTGATTGAACTACATCAGTTCAAATTCATTAGAAAATGGTAATTGTTTTTGTCTGCTTTCATTTTTTTCCAACATGAATAATTTAAATAGGTTAGGGTGAAGTTGATTAAATTATGTTTCTTTATTTTTTTTTTTTTTTAGTGAGGCAGTTGGGGTTAAGTGACTTGCTCAGCTAGTAAGTGTTAAGTGTCTGAGGCTGGATTTGAACTCAGGTACTCCTGATTCCAGGGCCAGTGCTCTATCCATCTAGCTGTCCCTTAAATTATGTTTCTTAGCCTATCTTTTTTATTCTTCTAATTTGGTATTGATTTTGAGTTTTGCTTTAATTTTTTGATGGCCCATAAGCAACCATCATATGTGACTATCACTTGATTGGAAATGATTCACATGTAGATAACTAGTCTTTGTGTATGTGTGTATGTTTGTGTGTGTGTTGATATTTGATGTTCTTTTTGTCCTGTGGTTCCCAGCTCTTTTTTGGGGGGTTGGGGAGGAATTTTTTGATACTCATAGGAATAAGACGTCTATAATCTAAAAACCCTTTTATTACTTTTGAGTCCTATTTTCCACTGTTTTCCCCCATTATTTTTCACTAGCCTCCTCCAGGTCCAAGATTTGCATTAAGGTCATTGAATATTAAAACGTATATTACTTTTATTTGGAGAATCTTATCAAGTTCTTAATATAATTTATCTTCTTTCTCATTTTCAATAATACATGTTGGCCCATAAAATACATCTTCATGATCTTTTTTCTTTAAACAAACTTTATTCATGAGCATTTTAATATGAGGCCATATGACCCATAAAATGACTTTCCATATTGCCTTTAGATATAATGTTGATAGCAACACTACTGTTTTCTTTACTCTCTCATGACAGCCTTTGAGCCATCTTTCTTTTAGTGGAAACTTCCTTTTGTCTTCTGATTTCATTTTTACTGAGAATATAAATTTTTATACAATTGAGAATTCAACTCCACTCATAGTACCTGTCACATTTAGAGTACAGGGTGTTAAGGGAAGACTAGCACCTCTGCTGTTGAGAGCCTGCTGAGCCCTTTTCAGTGCTGCTCATCCACCTTTGGTGTCCACCTTTCACCCAATTCTCACCTGTGGCTCCAAAAAACTGTAGCATGCTATGGCCGCACCCCAGTAAAACCATCTTTGCAGATGGACTGAACCAGGTTGAGAGTAACTGATAGGCCTCAAAACTCAGAAGTGGTTTAGGGGGAAATCTACCCCAAGCATGTGAAGACTTCTGGAATTATGGGTAGATGAGAACAAATTGAGCCATGAATGAAGCTGAGCTTGGCCAGACATCAAAGACACGAAGGTCATCCACCATGTCCTGGGGCCATCTCCATGCATCTTCATTTTTGTCTTGCCACTAGACTTTTTGCACAACTGACAATTTTGTACAACTCTCATTTAAATCCAATTCACGCAAAAATCAAGACCACTGTTTTACCCCAACATTGTGATGTCATTGGTCTTCTTTGAAAATGGACAAAGAAGATCTAGTAATGTCATTTTATAGTCTGAAAAAATTATACCCTTCTCCCATTTATCCTCTTCTGTAACACGGACAGCATATATGGAGGAGAAATAACTTTTTCAAGTGGCACAAAAATTAACAGTAATAGTTTGCATTTTAAAGCAACTGTTCTTCCCTTCTATGAGTAACTTATAACTATTTTGGTGTAATCATGGTTTTGTTTGTTTTTTATGGGGCAGTGAGGGTCAAGTGACTTGCCCAGGGTCATACAGCTAGTAAGTGTCAAATGTCTGAGGCCGGATTTGAACTCAGGTACTCCTGACTCCAGGGCCAGTGGATACACTGTGCTTCTCCCCCCCCCCCCCATTAATGATATTTAGAATATAAAGTTTAGGATTTTTGTAACCAACTTTGAAGCCCATTTCTTCTGAATGAATCCAGTAATATATTTTACGTGCATTTTAATGATCATGTTCTTATTCTTTCTAGCTTGGTGATGTGATGGTAGATATTGCAAGCAACATCATGTTGGCTGATGAGCGTGTTTTGTGGCTTGCACAGAGAGAAGGAAAAGCTTGCAGTAGAATTGTTCAGTGCTTACAACGAATTGCTGCGTACAGATTGGCAAATGGAGCCCATGTATATTCAACTGTAAGTATAAATGTTATATCAGCATTTTATTTTAAATTAAATATTTTTCCAATTTTGAGTTGAATTTTTGAAAAGATTTTTTAAAAATCTGTTTTGCATTGGAATAATATGATTAACATCAGTACAAAAACCTCTATTAATCTCTGATTTGTGTGATTCTATATGTTAATTTATTTCAAGTGTTTTTCTTAAACTTAATTAAAAACATTAACATTGTCTTATTAAATCAAACCACTATTCTAACCATCCCAGTATTCTGTATCTAGATCAAAGGTTTGGTTTCTGGGAAGGCATGAAAACCTTCTAAGAAAGTTCAAAAGGTTTGGAATCTGCTGTGCATCCCCCTCCCCTAGCCCTTCATCACATATGCAAGACGGCATTATGGATCTAGTATCTGTAATATGTGATTGTTTACAAAACCTTTCTTCAGCTAATCGGTAATTTTGACCTATATTTTATCTTGGGCCTTTATAGTTTTAATAGCCATTGTGTAAAGTAATATTTCTTTGTATTTGTCCTTTAGTTACCTTTTTCAGTTTTCCTTCTTTGCCTTCTATTCTCTAACTTGGATTTGGTTAATAATTCCTTATTTTATTTGTTTATTTTATGTTTACCTATAAATTTAATCGACATCTCTTGAGCCGATGTTTTTCCTGACCAAAGTTTGGTTTCATGTAGCACTCTTAGAATCCATGGGAGTCTTGTTATTTTAAAACTGTCCAACCAGAAATATTTATACTATTCATATCTTATATCACACAACCTTGTGAGACTGAACAATAGTTAAGGAATTTAGTAATTCCGAGGTCTAATCTAGGCTCTGCTTCTAACAAGCTATATGCCTGTGGGCATTTCACATAGCCTCTCTGAGCCTCAGTTTCCTTATCTGTAATAACCTTCTCTTGAACACAAACTAAATGAAATTCAAACTTTTTTTTTGGGGGGGGGGCAATGAGGGTTAAGTGACTTGCCCAGGATCACACAGCTAGTAAGTGTTAAGTGTCTGAGGCTGGATTTGAACTCAGGTCCTCTTGAATCCAGGGCCTGTGTTTTATCCACTGCACGACTTAGTTTCCCCCTGAAATTCAAACTTTTTAACCTAGCTTTCAAGTCTGTCTACATCTAACTCCTATTACATAATAGTTTCTATCTTTATCTTCACCATCCTTTCATATGATTTCTTTGATGTGATAAATCTGGACTGCTTACTGTTCCCTGTGCCTGAAGTGTGCTTTCTAGGCACTTAGGCCTTTTCTCCAGTCACTTCTTCTACCTAGATGACCCCTCACAATTCTGCCTATTCTTTAAGGAAAATAAGTATGTCTTCCATGATGCCTTCCCTGATTACTATAGACACAACTGATCCCTCCTTCTCCAGTAATTCTGTTACACTTAGTTTGTATCATTTGGGCCCTACACTGCCTCATTTCACACATGTTTGTATGTGTCATCTCACAATATATCATCTCTTTGAAAAGAGGGATCCTGTTTCATATAAATTTGTACCACCTCCAGCACTTTGCACAGTTGTGCAAAATTGGTGCTCAATAAATGCTTCTTGTTGAGAAAAGCAAGATGATGTGGCAGAAGAGCTGGCCTGAGAGTCAGACTTGTATTGCATTTCAGCCTCTGACAAATGCTGTCTGTTTAATCCTCTAGATAACTCTTGGATACAGAACAATTGCTGATTTGCAGTGATAGGAGTTCCTTATGTTAGTAAAACCATAGTTATATAGTATGTCTTTGGGCAAATGTGGAAGACCTAGGATATCGTTTTTGTAGCCTTGTGGGGGGATTTAATACATTGTATTCACAAATGTACATTTTGCCGCATAAAGCTTACGGTTTCACCATTGAGCCACTTCAAAAACTTGGGTGGATGACTACCAGATGGCGTGATGATGGTTTTGGAGTTGGACTGTTATTCATGTCTTATTCAGTACAATACTGAGGCAAAGTCATTACTTCATTTCTTTCTGGTGGAGATTCTGTATTGAGTGTGGAAGGTTAGATTACATGATTTTTGAGATCCTTTCATATGCTCTATCGTTGGAAGGGACTTCAGAGGCACAGCAATAGGTATCTTATCCTGTGATTTAGCAAATAGTTATTAAGCCCCTAATAATAGGTACAAGGTACTATGTGAAATAACCAGGGATAGGGAAAAAAACACATGAAAAAGGGCCTGCCATCAAGGAACTTATTGGAGCAGGAAGCAACATGGATGCTGATAAAAAATGCAAAGTAACTTTTGATGGAGGCATCAGGTAAGGATTCATGTTCATTTGCTTGAGTGTATCTTTTACAGTATGATTATTTACTCAGCCAACACAATTTGAATTGAAATGTTCGCCTAGTAATATTTTCTTCTGTCTAAATATTTAGTATATTTTTAAAATGTAGTTCAATTTAATGTGTTTTATACATATATGCTTATTTCATGTTATTTTTTTCCATGACATTAAACTTACAAAACTAATATTTGATTGAATTTTGAAGTATTCACCAAATATTGCTCTGGAAGCTTATGTCATCAAGGCTACCAGCTTCACTGGAATGACATGCACCGTGTTCCAGAAAGTAGCAACGTCTGATCGGACTGGACTAAGTGATTATGGAAGAAGAGATCCAGATGGACATCTAGATAAGCAACTGAGCTTTAAGTGCAATGTTTCTAATACATTTTCAAGTCTGGCACTAAAGGTATGATGCCTTATATTTTAGAGATATTTATACTTTTTTTAACAGATAGATTAGGACTATTAAAATGTGTTATCATTTCAGAGATTAGGCAGGAATGAAATAGAGGGTCAAATTAAAAAGCAGCGAAGTAAAAGTGATACAGTCCATTGAATTAGGAAGGGTGTTTAAGCATATAAAGGGCAGTATGTGATCTTGGCCAAGTATTTTCATCTTGTAGTCCTCTAGGCAGCTCTCTGTGTGGCAGAGAATGTGCTGCCCTACATTAATAGAAGGAGTTTGCTCTTAGTGAGCTATACCACTGTGAATCACAGACTCAGTCCCTGCTACTTATATCGTAGGGCAAATATTTTCAGAAAATCAAGCATGTTTAATTGTGTCAAGCAAAAATAGAAACAGAAAGTGTTATCCAGCCTAGTCTAGTTAACTTCCTTATGGACACTATGGCTTTAAATTAAATATATATATATATATATAAAATGTTTGTTTAAAAAAAATTTGAGTTCCAAATTCTCTGCTGCCCCTCCCTCACTCATTACCAAAGCAAGCAGTATATCAGTTATACATGTGAAATCATGCAAAATATATTTCTTATATTAGCCATATTGCCAAAAAACTCAAAAAACCAGAAGCAAGAAATATAAAGTAAATGAAAAAAAAAATAGTTTCAATTTGCACTCAGAGTTTATCAGTCCTCTCTCTGGATGTGGATAGCATTTTTCATCATGGGTTGTTTGGAATTGGCTTGGATCATTGTCTTGATCAGAGTAGCTAAGTCTTTCATGGTTTATCATTATTGCTGCTGTCTGTTAGCATTTTTGAATAGTTTTTTTTTTTTTTAACAAGGCTCCGATTGTTGCTATTTGTTTTTTTTTTTGTTTTTTGGTTTTTTTTGGAGGGTAGCCACAATGTTCAGTAAGTCATCATTCCATAGGACTTAGAATTTATATATATATATATATATATATATATATATATATATATATGAAAGTAACAGGATGGTACAGAGTTTCTGAGTTCTCTTTAGCATATTTTTAGAGCAAATTTGCAATCAAATTCTTATGTCTTTTAAGTTTAGAATAAGTGAATTGAATGGGTAGTATTTGCTTTTAAAAATAACACATGCAAATATATTTGGAAATTATTTTGAGCATGAATAAAAAACAGAAGTGTTGACATGTTTGTCTTTTGATAGTTTGTGTTTTTATATTTTGAAGACTATTTCCTTATCTTGATAGTTAACTCTTGATTACATGTAACTTTATTATCCACTTTTTACCTTGTCTATTACAAATTTTAAATTTACATCTAGCTTTTCTATCAGTCACCAAATATTTATTCAGTGCCTCTTACATGCCAGGCCTAGTGCTAAGTGCCAGGGATACAAAGGAAGGCCAAAAAAGAAAAGTCCTTGCTCTCAAGGAGCTCACAGTCTCATGGGGTGGACAATATACTGTACAAACAATCCCTATACAGAATGATTGGGGAGATGCTAACATTAAGTTGGCTCAGGACAGGCTTCCTGAAGAAAGCCAGGGAGTGGCAGAAATGAAAAAGAGGAAGGGGAGAATCTTAGGCTTGCGGGGCAGCCAGTGAAAATGAACAGAATTGGGAGGTTGAGTGTCTTGTGTGAGGAGCAGGAAGATGGGGTCACTAGGTTACAGTCAGTAGGGTGGCTGGGCGGAGATGAATAGAGTATGAGAAGACAGAAAAAGTAGGAGGAGGATTGGTTATGAAGAGCATTGAAAACAAAACAGAAAACCTTGTATTTGATATTGGAGGTGATTAGGGAACCACTAATGTTGACTGAATGTCTGTGGTGATGGGGAAACATGGTCTGACCTTCCCTTTAGGAGGATCTTCTGACAGTTGAAGATGGAGTGGAGTGGAGAAAGATTTGTGTCAGGGAGAATAAACAGCTAGTTGTTAAAAAAAAAAAAATCTAGGCCAGAGGTGATGAGGGCCTAAGCCAGGGGGTGGCAGTATCAGAGAAGAGAATGAGATTTATGTGAGATGGGCTACAAGGGTAGAATTGACAGTACTTGGCAACTGATTAGACTTGGGGGTGAGAGAATGAGATCAATGAAATAATGACAGCTAGGTTGGGAGCCTAGTTGACTGAGAGAATCATGATGCCCTTGATATAATGAGAAAATTAGGGGGACAATTTGGGGGAAAATTAATGAGTTTAGTTTTACACATGTTAAATTTAGGATGTTGACAAGACATACAGTTCTAGTTGATTAATACACAGTTGGAGATGAGACTGTAGGTCTGGAGAGACTTTAAGCCTGGAAAAAGCAGATCTGGGAATCATCACCATGCACTTTTTGTTTAAATTTTTTTTTTTTCATTTGAGCAAACATTTCTTAAGTGCTTAGTAAGCACAAGATGTTGTATTATACTGCCCTTAAAAAAGTGAGATAATATAGACTTTATTTTCAAAGAACTTAACACTTGAATTCAATTCATTGTTTATATAACATTGTTTATGCAAGATCAGTAGACCACCCATTCTGCTAGTTACAGTAATGGGACATTCTTCATCCACTTGATTTTTTTCCCCTGTATGTATTGTTGAGCTGATCTCTTTATACGATTTGTGAATCTTATTAAAGATACCCTCTAGTATACAGGGACTTCATACAGTGGATACAATGTCATTGTAACAGGGATATCTGAGAGAATTCAACATGTATGGGGAATCTTTTTACTCAGATTCTGTGTAGGAAATCTTCCATGACACAGAAAGACACTTTGGCTGAACATTAGTTTCTCTATTCTATGCCTTATTGGTAGTCAGAGAATTACTTAACATAAAGTTGTCTCTGTGTTCCTATATTGCATGATATTAATAGGTATATGTGGGGCACTTTGTTAGAGGGATGAGCATTTATAGGTGGGTCTTCCTCTACCAAATTAGATGTTTTTTCTTTTTCTTTGATTTTTCTTTTTTTTTCTTTTCCATCTTTCTATCTTCCTTCTTTCCTGCCTTCCTTTCTTCCTTCCTTCCTTTTTTTCTTTCTTTTTTCTTTCTTCTTTCTTTCTTTCTTTCTTTCTTTCTTTCTTTCTTTCTTTCTTTCTTTCTTTCTTTCTTTCTTTCTTTCTTTCTTTCTTTCTTTCTTTCTTTCTTTCGTAATCATCAGGATCATTTTTCTTTTTGCATTTTAGACATCAGTTATATGACTGCAAAGTGTGGTCCTCAGTAAAGAATCATCCACAGAAGCCTATTTGTTCCCTTCATGTGTTTTCATCAAGAATTCCTTTGCTATGTGCAAAGAACATTCTCATTTTAATTCTAATTGTTACAATTACAGACTAACTATAATTATCTCATAGTATAACAGAGGAAATGTTACATACACAGATGACTGTAATACAAGAAAGACTTTTTAAGAGCAAAGGAGAAGTCCATCCAGGAAAAGTGTGGTGAGAGATGCAAAGAACAAGAAATCCTTTCTCTTTGGGGTCTTAAGGAAAAGTTTCATGGGAGAGAGAGCCACTGAGATAGGCCTTGAAGGAAACATGATTAGGAAATCAAGGCTATTGGAGGGGAGAAAACCATTGCAAAGATAAATTGAAATGTTTGAGGATTATATGCACTTTTTTCTCTCTTATATTAATAAAGATGAGTTCTCTTTGCAGTCAAAACTTCATTTATCATTTATAAAGTTGTTGTTCAGTTGTGTTTTACTTTGTGCCTCCATTTGGGGTTTTCTTGGGAGGGATACTGGAGTGGTTTGCCATTTCCTTCTTCAGCTTATTTTATAGATAAGGAAACTGAGGCAGGCTTAGGTGACTTACCCAGGATCACATAGCAAGTGTGAGAACAGATTGGAACTCTTATCATCTTGACTCCAGGCCCAGTGTTCTATCTACTGCACCACTTAGCTACCCTATAAATTAGGAAGTATCTGTGACTTAATCCTATATTATCTCTTTTAATCTAAGCTAAGTACAGTAGAGGAAACATATTGATAAGTCAACATGTTATAAAAGTTAGTATTCAAAATAATGTAGGCATATTTTTCTACTCTTTAAAAAAAATCATGATTCTAGAATTAGGCCAGACTTTGGGGATTTTATAGATAAGGAATTGTAGGTGTAGGAAGGTTCTGACTTGCCTTTGATCACGTAGGTATTGTTACAGAGCCAAAACTAAAATCTAGGTCTCCTGACTCCCAGTCCAGTACTCTAAATGGCCTTTTTAAATGTAAACAAGATTTCTATGTTTTCTAGTGTAAAAGTCAGATATCAATATATATATAAAAAGCTCTGATCATTATTTTCCTAAGGTTTGTTAAATTCTAGTAACATTTTCAATGCAATTGTGAGAAAATAATTATTAATAATTGATAGGGATTAGTCCTTTCTCCTTCTTACTCTGGAAAGTCCAGTGATCCTAGAGAAACTTCATCAAATCTCATCTAGGACAAAACCAAGGGAACAAAAGGAATGGAGATAGATTCTTCTGTCTAGATTGCCAAAGGGCTGATGGGATTAAACCACACCTAGGTAATGGATTTTGCCTTGAGCAACTTGAGTGAGGGGTTTTTTGCATTTCTTTCCCTGATGTCATCTCTAGAGTTCATTGTAATATAGACCATCTTCAAGTCTTATCAACCAATATATTTGAAATAATGCTAACCAGTTAAATTTGTTTGATGTATAATGACTCAATTAGCTTTGGTCAATGTATAATTAATTACCTGCCTCTATCAAAAGAGGAAAGAAAAGCCCTTGGAAGACACAAGGGCTTCTGGGGAGTATTTAAGACCACATGGTCTCTATCTTGGGCTTGCCTGTCTGCTCTCTTCCCCACTTTCTCTCTCTCACTCTCTTCCTCCCTCCCTTTCTCCTTCCCCCCTACCCCTTCCTTGATCTAATTGGTGTGCTGAATCTCTCTCTGCCTCCACCACTCAGCTTGAGATCTTGAGAAATTAGGGAGACTTGTGATCAATCCTTTACTGATATAATATTGATAAATTAATAATACACTTACCCAAAACGGGTGTCTATAGTAATTAATTTTCAGTGTAACACAAATCAATGCAGCTGTTTAATAATTTGTCTTTTTGATGTAAGTTTTTGTTGATATCTTCTGTTTCTTACATCATCAGTTATCCTAAGTATACATCCTCTTACCCTTCACAGTTATACCATTTAACAAGTAGCTTATCTGTCTTGGCCCGGATAAACTTCCATTGGCTGGAGCCAGGGTCTCTATGATGCTGGAAAAGTGCTGGGGGCTGTGGGGAGATGTTGGGTCCTTGAGTCTGCTAGTGCAGCCTTCCTGCCAGTAGCATTGAAGATGCTGAGTGATCTTGGAGTCAAGTATCAGTTCACACTTTTTGTTTGCTTTTGGATTCTAGTAATCCTAGACTATGGAGACAGGTGAAGTTGCTTTATCTTTAGTCCACAGTTTCTGCTTTGGAGAGATTTGAGAGGTCATGGGGATCAGAGGAAATGCCTAGTCTGCTAATTGCTCACATAACCCTGAAGTCTTAATAATTAGTCTTCATTGATATTTGTTGAAAATAGAGCACGTTTTGTTAAGAGATTTAATGTAACATACATTACAATATTCCTTTAATTCTGGTGTCAAAAAAAAAGTTATGCAAGGTAAACTGGATTAAATTTTACAAATAAAATACCTTGTGATTTCATTGATATGCCTACTTTTACCATGTAGGTATCAACTTAGTATTTTAGTAGCCAGCACAAATTGCTGTCGTGCTCTAAAATTCATTACCTGTTGTCCAGCATTCTGGTGATAAGCCCATCTCACTTTAGTTAGGCTGATTTTCATATGAGAAATGGACGTTGCTTTCTAAATGCTGCTAGTAAAGTAGACATTTCAAAGGTGATGTTTTAAAGTTCTTTAAAGTTCTTGTTCTCTTGAAATAATAATAGAAAACATTTGGAAAGGCAGCTTTATTATCCAAATAAAGATCAACATGCAAATTTTAACTTCTTTTAATTACACTCATTGTTACTAAAGCACCCATAGCTGTAACCCTTTCCGTTACTCAAATCTATTTTTAAATGTACCTATTATTAATACAATATGCGTTGGTTGGGAAGTATGTGAGCATGCCCAAAGTCCTAGCACTAGAGAGATATAATCATAATTTTTTTTAAATTAAAATTTGTCTTAGTTTTCCATATATGCTCTGCAGTCAGTATTAGAGTGAAAGTTTGCAAATATCTGCCTCTGAATCTTTAACAAAAAGTTTACAGTTTTCATTTGTAATATAAATTTATGCATCTGTGTCTGAGATTGGGTGAAAGTACATTTTTGTGGTAGTTTACT
This sequence comes from Dromiciops gliroides, assembly GCF_019393635.1. Taxonomy (NCBI): domain Eukaryota; kingdom Metazoa; phylum Chordata; class Mammalia; order Microbiotheria; family Microbiotheriidae; genus Dromiciops; species Dromiciops gliroides. The sequence continues at coordinate 72,307,834 of NC_057866.1, forward strand.
CCCTGTCACATTAAACTTTCATATTCCCTTATAATTTCATATGGTTAAGGATGTCCCTACAGAACATTGCTAATTATTTTTTCATGTCTTCTTTATCCTTGAATGTATCTACATCCTTATTGAACCTTTATTTAGATTGTTGGCAGGTACAACTCTAGGGTAAAATCTCTGCGAATTACTACCCACTAAGTAAAGTTATATTTGCTTTTATATGATCCAGCTCAAATATTGACTCCTTAAAGATATCTAGGCGTATCCTATTCAGTAACGGTCAATAAAACACGATCTGCATTACTTATTTACCACTCATGTAATGACACCACTTTGTTCTATTAACATGATTTATGTTTATGTTATTTTTCACCTCTACGTTTAACTTTCCTAAGTAGATTATAAGATCTTTGAGGACATGTATTATTATTTCATCTATTTTGTGTTACCTTAACAGGGATGTAGGGTAGTTTATCTTTTTTTTCTGGAATCTCAGCAATTCTTCACTATAGTCTTTATGGGGGCAGTAAGTTTTGGGGTTTTTTTTCCCTCTGAGATTGCTTACACACAGCTTATGAAAGTGGGGAAGGCTCAGACCTCAGGGCTGGTGCTTAGACATCCCATTATACTTCATTTGTAAAGCAGTGTATGTTGCAAGAAGGAGAACAAGAGAATCAAGGAATAAGTTCCTTTTGTGACAGATTAGTGTAGATCCAGCATGATTTTTCCTGTTACTGTTTTGAGTGGGACCCTGAAGAAGTCCTGTGCACCAGAGTATATGGAAGTCCACAGAGAAACATCTGTTGGAGGATGATTCTTCCTTCCAGGGCTGCTCAGGCAGCTGTGTCTTTAGAACACAACATCATAGGTGTAGTTCTACAAAGGGCCCATCCCCTTTTACAGCTGAAGAAACTGAGATCCGTGGGGTTTCAGTGACAACAGAACCTCCTCACTTAGGCAGAGGCAGGAAGTGGTAGAGGGTAACATGCACTTTATTCCTGGGACTCAGATCAGCTTTGCAGCATCAGTGTTCTGTGATGACAGCCTCCATATCTTCTGGACTAGTTCTTACTCTTAGTCAGATTTGTGCCAGAGATTGAAAGATTTATAGCACTAAGACATCATTAACATATCCCCCCCACACACACACGCTTTTCACAATGCTTGCATGCAGTAAATTTTTATTTTTTTAATTTAAAGAAAATAAACTTCTTTAAAGCCTCAGATGATGTTCTCCAGCCTGAGTGTCTTAGGATATGGTGACTCTTTCCTATTTACCTTATTTATACCTTTCATGATTTTATAGGCTTGAAGTATATTTTAATCTTTTCATTTTATCTTCATATAAAAATCATTATTGTATATTACTTTATTGGAAGCTTTTGAGACTTTCTAATAGTTTAAGCCATCTTTAATACTTTGTTACTACCCTTAAGAGCTTGGTGCCATCTACAGATGTGACAATTTCGTAGTTTCTTCAAGTTCAATTTAGGATGATAATATTCATTCTTAGCACTAATCCATAGGTTACTACTTACTGTTCATATTTGTCCAAGCAAAGAAGTAGCCATTTATCCTGTTTAAAGTATTTTTTTTCCTAGCATGATTTTAAAAAAAAATCCTTCCCAATTCTATGCCAACTGAAGGTTTAAAACAGTTTTGCTATAAATCTTTTTCAAAGGCTTTTTTGAAAGTCTGAATGAGCATTTCTCAAACAATTCACAGAACACCACAATTCCAGTAAGCAGTATAAGGAGTTCAGCCAAAACCTAACTACAAAGATAGACAACAGGCATATGGAGCAAGTCTGTCTTCTTTGCTAATTGTGTCAGTCATATGTATGCTTACATCCAATGCAAAGGACATTAGGTTGGTAAAACTGATTATGTGACTTGAAAGTGTGTTTCTTGTTTGTTCATTTAGAATTGGTCTTTGAGTGTATCCAGCAATGTATATCACACATTTTCTAAGATCAAAAGTTTGTGTAAAATAATAGGTATAAATATTACTTTAGTACATCAGTAGTTCTATGATCTCATGTATTACAAATTCCTTCCTTCCCCCTTCCCCCTTCCCCCCTTCCCCCCTTCCCTCCTTCCCTCCTTCCCTCCTTCCCTCCTTCCTTCCTTCCTTCCTTCCTTCCTTCCTTCCTTCCTTCCTTCCTTCCTTCCTTCCTTCCTTCCTTCCTTCCTTCCTTCCTTCCTTCCTTCCTTCCTTCCTTCCTTCCTTCCTTCCTTCCTTCCTTCCTTCCTTCCTTCCTTCCCTTCCTTCCCTTCCTTCCCTTCCTTCCCTCCCTCCCTCCCTTCTATGACTTTTCCTCATATCCTCCTATAAGATTTCCATAAAGTTTTTAATTTTGTTATAAAATCAGAAGCATTTTTGTTAATAGAACATTAGAAAAATGATCATGCATAGAGGTCTTCAGTTCATTCATCTAGTAAGCCTATTGATTCAGTCTTCCCTCTTACTAGCATCTCTACCTTCCACAAAATATTCCACCCTGCAGAGAAGATCATTTGAAGGGCCACGGGGAAATTGTTAGCAGTTTTGAAGTGTTTGCCAACAGTATAGATCTTACTGATCAACTCCTCCATGCAGATAATTCCATATTTACCAAGAGATTTTTCAATAAGGGCACTTATAGTCAGGACAGTTCTGCTTATTGATCTTGCCATAACTACATTTGTAAATCAAATCCTTCACAAACATCATTAGAATGTTGTACAATGCCTGTTGAGCTTCACAAAAGTACTGTTGAAGATTTGGCAAAGACATGAAAGCTGCAATACTTTATGAACCTTGAGCTAATACCATTGATACCTCTTAATTCTTTTTGGGGACTGCGGGGGTGGGCAATGAGGGTTGAGTGACTTGCCCAGGGTCATACAGCTAGTAAGTGTCAAGTGTCTGAGGCCATATTTGAACTCGGGTCTTCCTCAATCCAGGACTGGTGCTTTATCTACTACACCACCTAGCTGCCCCCAATACCTCTAATTCTGATGGTAAAAGCTAATTTGGGTTCAGCCAGTACATAGCAGTTGTTAGCTTTGTATGCCAAGTCTAGCCAGTTGTATTTTACTTTTATACATTTGTCTACATTCCTTATGTGTAGGTTTTAGTTTTTTCATACATAGTCTAGCATTCTTTATGTTTTGATTTTCCCATGTGAATTGTTAGGCTTATCCCTTTTGAAAAGTAGTGACTCTTTAATTTTCTGGTACTTGATATAATCAGCATACTGTTACCTACAAATGAGAGGTGCTCACCAGAATCTCTTTTCCATTTGCATTTTTTCACTGACCATCCTTCATAACCTTTGGTGAGCATATGCCACTGTTTTATGCCTCTTGTCATATTGAGAATATATAGTAAAGCAGGGTAGGTTTTTGTTTTTGGTTCAAGGATTTTTTGAGTTCATTTTTATTGCATATTTTGTTTTTGTTCCTCTCCCCCCTCCCCCACCCCCTCCCCTGCCACACACACACTATCCATGTAAAATTCAGATCTATCATTATCACTGAATTTCCTGATCAGTTTAGATGTTGTTGGTGGTAGTTGGTGTTTGTTTAGTTGTTAGTGTGGTCTCCTCCAGGAAGGAATTTATACTATAATGGGGGAAAAAAATCAAACTTAAGAGTATGAAAGAGAGAATTAATTTTGAGGTATGTATCTTAATTCTTGGAGAGTTTTCATTTCTTCCTCCTAGTATAGTTGCACACAGTAGAGTCTTTTGACCTGTTTTTATTCCATGTTTCTCCTTCAATTTGGATATCAAATTCAATATGGCTCTTTAAAAAAAAAAGCCCTTTTTTTAAAAAAAAAAGGTTTTGTTTAACATGAAGTTTGAAAACTTGAAATGTGACATTGAAGGAATAACTATTTTCTTTCTAAGATACTAATAATAACCTTTAAAATATTTTGTTTTTTAGAATACTGTCGTGGAGGCATCTATTCAGCTTCCTCCCTCCCTTTTTTCACCGAAGCATAAAAGGGAAACCAGACTAGCTGATGATTCTGTTTACAAGCTTCAACTTATTGCATTCCGCAATGGAAAGCTTTTTCCAGCAACAGGCAATTCAACAAATCTGGCTGATGATGGAAAGCGGCGGACAGTCGTCACCCCTGTGATTCTCACCAAAATGGGTTTGTTCTGGACAAATATTACTATTTAATTATTATCTGTTAGAACTTTTAGGTATTTTTATACAAAATAAATTCCAAGCTGATACCCAGTTTACCTGCCCAATAAAGTAATTCACCAGCTATAACAATGTGACTTTATAACTTAGGCTCCAAAATAATGTTTCATGTTCAACACTATTTAATAACTCAGCAAATTCCAGATTTTACACAGTTTAGCACATAAGCTGTTTTTTTAAACTCTTATATTTTTCTTTCACCAGATGGAATAAATATAGATACTCAACACATTCCTATTAATGTTACATTACGTCGAATTGCACATGGAGCAGATGCTGTTGCAGCCCAATGGGATTTTGATTTGCTGAATGGACAAGGGGGCTGGAAGTCAGATGGCTGCCACATCCTCTCTTCAGATGAAAATGTTACAACAGTTCAGTGCTACTCTCTCACGAGTTATGCAGTGCTAATGGTATGGCCTTTTAACATTTTCTGTGTGAAAACTAACATTGAACACTTGAGTTTTATTTTGCCTCAGACTTCATAAGGTGCTTTTTAAAAATCCTAAAATGACCTATTTGATTATTTAAGAGTGCTTGTTCAGTGCAGTTGAAAGGGAAATTGAGTTATTTCTAAGTGTGCTTGAGAAGTACACTGGAATTCATGTAAAGATAGGAAGCTTGACTAAATTAAAAATAGAAATTGCATTAGTAATCTATAATAAATGAACTAGTATATTAAGTAAGATAGCAGTTTTATAGACCTAGAAGATTCAGTGTCTCCCCAGAAGTATCTCTCATTTGTTGAGCTTGTGAACACCCTCCATTGGGACAGATTATAACCATTTATAACTTAAAAGTTTTAGAATGAATGAAAGAAGAAAGCATTTGTTAAAGGCTTACTATGTGCAAAGGCATTGTAAGCACTGGGAATACAAATAGAAGTAAGAAAGTCTCTGCTCTCAAGGAACTCATATCCTAATAGGGAAAGCAATAAATAAGGAAGGTTTTAGCTACAAGTCAGAGGGAAAGACCCCATCATTCTTAGGCTGCAGCAGAAAAGCAGATGTCAGTGCCTCTTTTTTCATGTCATTTCCACTGATGAAATTCTGTCGGTTTCTGATGTTCACGCACTTAATGATGCTAAGGACTTTGGTGGCATGAACTTTCTTTTCTGAGCATTCAGTAGGTATGGATTGGTTACCAAGCTGCATCTCCCCAGAGGCTTCTTTAGGATGACAGCTATGTACCCTGGGCTAGAAGTGTTGTTATTCCCAAGGCTCTTAGGTTCAGGGCCCTGAGCTATCTCTGTCAGGATGTGAGGGAAGATGATGGCCAGGGTGGTGGAGGTTTGGCTTGCTTGGCACATGCTGCCTCCTGTCTCTTCCTCAGGAAGCTTTCTTGCTCCAGCTAGGCTGCTTTTGGTTGGTAGTTGTTGGGAGCAGATATCCCCTTCTCCACAAGAGCCCCTCCATAGACGGTGGCTGTGAGGACTGAGCAGGAATCATAACTGGTGATGTGGAGAGTGGTAGTACCCTTAAGATTTCCATCCTCATCTGCCTTTTGGCATCAGTTGGTCAGCAGTTGTTGGTGGTGATAAGGTGGCCCTTTCTCCACAAGGATTTCTGTTCTCAGTGCTGGCTGCAGTTGCTGGGCCAGAAACAGTTCTATCGGTTTTGGGGACGTTGCTTTTCCTAAAGTGCTTGGTTTGAGGGTCCTGAGCCTTCTCCATCAGGGTCTGAGTAAAGGTAACGGTCAAGGTTGGTGGTGGTCTTTGGCACTTCCTGCCTCCTGTCGAGTGTCCTGCCTAGGGCAGCTTGCTTGCCCAGTGGGTGGCAGTTGGGTCACAATTGGTAGAGATCGCTGGCACCTTCCCCACAGGATCCGTCTCTCTAGATGAAAGTTCTGAGGGCTGGGGTGGGAAATAAAAAGGTTGGACTGTAAAACATTTATTTAGTATTGAGTCCAAGGCTTCCTAACTTTGAGTGCAACTGTCTTGTCTACCACACGATGGTGTTTTTGTGCTATCAGTTTAAACGTGAGAAAACTGAGACTCAGAGAGATTAAACTTCCCCTAGAAATTTGTAGTTAATTTTTGGCCAAACTAAGGCTAGATTGTATTTTGCCACATAATTGTTAAGTTTTCTTTTGAAATTTAAACTAATAGTGGTTATTTCTATTCAAGAGCTACAGGTAGCAATAATGCAGCATACAATGCATTTTTGATGACAGTTGAACCTGTCTTGAGTTATGGTCTATTGTTCTAACCTTTTGTTGGTTTATTCATGGGTCCCTGGAGCTCTTTAATTAGTGTTTTTGGTTAAGCTATTTATTTACTGATCTGCATGAATGCATTTTTACATTGAAGAAGAGAATATAGTTCCAATTCTCTTACAACTTACTGAAAATTAGTATATTTTAGGTTGTTGTAATTGTTAGAAGAAAGTTTTGTACTTAGGGCTTTTTTAGACAGGTATATATGTGGTAGTAATTGGGAGTGGGGAGATGGTTTTTTAATGAACAAAAACCTCCTGTATTTCTAAAGGTATTTTTTAGAAATGAATGGTTTGAAGCTAATGGGAGAAGGACTGGAGCTTTCCATGACTAAATCTGATATTCTCTTTTTCTGACTTCTAATGAATGTTAAGCAAAAAAATGAAAGGAATTTTTGCAAAGAAAAATGACTAGATTCTTTTTTCTTTCCTTAAATTCTGTTCTTTTCCACTTAAAACACAGACTCACAGACATATATACTCACTCACAACTAGACATAGTCTGAAAATATTGAATTTTGCCCATTTCCCCCTGCATTCTTGGCCCTATTTGCTTCCAGTTTTTCTCCCTTTTTGGTCTAAGCTGGCTTGTTACTTAAAAGTGTTACTCATTTGTCTAGTCAGTGATAGAGTATGAGGTCTTTAGTATATTATACATGGCGTGGCCATAAAGTAATGAGACGTTTCAAAAAGGTACACTTAGAAAGCAGTCTTATTGCTTCATGATCACAACAGAAATTGTCATGAGAAGCATTTCCTCTTTTAAGATTCGAATTTCTCAGGACATATATGATTTAAGTGTGACATGCTATATATTAATAAAATAAAAATAATGAAAGAGAAATAGTAGTGGAAAACAGAAAATCCTTTCAGATTTGCACAGGAGTTTAATGGAAAAAATAAAAAGTATGAAATATGGATTATGAAGAAAAATTTTCAAACTTAAATGCCATTGGCCTGATAAACTATAACTTGAGTTTTTCTCATTTAATCTTTCATGAATTTAATGTTTCTATTTTTGAACTTCTGAGCGATTGTTTAAACCCTTTTAATTAGTTTAATCCTTTTCTGAAAGGACTAGACCGTTCTTTGATCCTGCGTATTTACATTTAATCTTTCTTTAGTGTGTAATGCAGTATTCTTTAAAGCTAAAATACACTAGCAAATGTTATTTATATTTAGGGAAGGCTTCCTATTAATTTTTCTTAAATATAACTGTGCCACCCAGAGGCAACAAGGTGATATACATCAAGAGTATTCAGAAAATAATATCAGCCGTCCCTTATAATTTAGGCAATGGTATCATTATGAAAAACATTTTTAAGTTGCTGTTTCCCAAAATAATTATCATCAAGATTTTAAATCCATAAGGATAAAAGGTTTTACATAATGTTGAAGTAATATTACAAAAGTATTTTTTAACTTTGAGATGTAACCCCATAATTTTTGTTTTTGTTTTTTCTTATTTTAAAATCTTTTTGCACAAGTAAAAGTTTTTCATGAGTATTATTTGAGCATACAGTTTTATTGAACAAATTATTTTCCATTTTCTGACATAACATAGGAAAATACTTTCCGATGAATTCTGTTAATTGGAAAATTCAGTAAAATAGGTTCATATACTCATACACTCCTATCCACAAAAGAATTAATCTCTTTAAAAAATGTTTTGGTTTAGATTGGTATTTATAAGCCAGAGTGTAAGAGAAAGGTCGGAATTGTGAATGCAGAAAATTTGGACAGGTATGCTCAGAAACTGTCATAGGGACTGGGGTTTGGGAAATGGAGGAGAAAAAATGGCGTAGTTAATTAACAGAGGCCGCTTGGACCTCCAGAGTCTTGGGCACATCTCTTATCAAGTCAAAATAACAGGCATTTATTGGGCATTTGGCAGTGCCAGGCCCTGCGCTTAGTGCTGGGAATAAAGAGAAAAGGCAAAAACAGCCCTTGCCCTCAAGGAGTCTCCTCACAATTTGATGGAGCAGGCATGTATAATTTACTAACTCTATCTCTATTGTTCTGGTATTTTTCTATGCATTCATACAGTCTCCCTCTAATACTTGCAGTGTAAGGCTTCCTAATCTCTGACTGTTGAAATAATTTTTTCTTCAAAACATTTTACATGAGAGCTAAGGCTCTCAATGAAGTCTTCCCTGAAAATCCCAGCTGATGCTGATCTTCCCACCTCAGATTTTCCAATGACCCTTATTCTCTCTTCTCTTTTCACATTTATCTTGTATCTTAATTGTTTTTTGTTTAAATTGTAACCTTTGAAGTAGAACTGTGGTATTTTTTTTATCTTCATATCCCTAGCACCTTCATTTCTATGGCTCATTGCCCTGCTGCACGTGTTTATTGAATTGAATTTGTTGAATTTAGATAACTATTTTTAAAGATCTCTTTAAATATAGAGAGCATTTTCTTGTGTCTCTAATGATGTCCAATATCCTTTTCTTCCTTGAAATTCACGTTGTGAAAGTAGTTCTCAGACTTTCTTTGCTCTCTATTGAGAAAATGAATGTTAAAAGCTGCCTTTCCCCCATATCCCTAATTCAGTAAGAAAATCAATCTTAGGGAAAATAAAAACAAAACCTTAAAACATTTCAGAATTTATTTTCTCTATGTTTGTGTCTTTAGGTTTCTTTTTCCGTTTGTGACACATATTATTTCTTATCCTGGTGAGCAAAAAATACTATATGAGATGTTATTACCTTTCCATGGATTTTCATAATTAACTTTATTATGAATGTAATAGTGATTCAAATGGCACAGTGCTATAAATTAATCCCTAGAGTTAAACATATCTTGTGGATTTTGCAGTCTGTTTCCTTTTTTAAAAATAGAAACTGTATAGAGCCGCAGATACTATGGGTTCTTCCATTTTTAGGAGTCTTTATACATTCATATTATTAATTGCTTATTGAGGCAGCTAGGTGGCATAGGAAGTAGATGCTGGGCTTGGAGTGAGGAAGACCTGAGTTCAAATTCAGCCTCATACCTTCCATTTGCCTCAGTTTCCTCATCTGTAAAATGTGGATAATAATAGTACCCACCTCACAAGGTTGTCAAAGAATCAAAAGAGATTATATTTGTAAAGCTTTTAGCATAGTGCCTGACTCATACTAGGAGCTTAGTAAATAGTAGTTTCCTTCCTTTCCAAATTTTCTGGGTCTATCCAAATATGATGTCACTTGTCACTCTTAGGAGAGGATTCCATTTTCCAGTTTTTACAGTAGTTAAGGTTTTTCCCTTGTTCTAACTATAGTAATTAATTCTGTTGTGTAGAAGAATGAATAATTCACTGCTTGATTAACTACTAGGATTATACAGTCCCTTTAGAGTCAGTATCCCCCCCCCCCCTTTAAAAACAAGGTACCAGAGCTAGGTAGAGTTTTCAAGATAAACCAACTCTATACATACATACATACATACATACATGCATGCATACATACACGTAGTTTTGCTTTGCATTAGAAGTATTACCTTTAACAGTTATGGGGGAATAAAATATTTAGTTATGTGTTTAACTGAGAGATCTTTGATGTTGTTATGTAGTTGTTTCTGTCGTGTCCAACTTCATGACCTTCTTTTTAAGTTTCATGACAAAGATGCTGGAATATTTTGCCATTTCCTTCTTCAGCTCATTTTACAGACGAAGAAACTGAGCAAACTGGGTTAAGTGACTTACCCAGGGTCACACAACTGAAGCCAGATTGAACACAGGATGCTTAGGCTTTCTGACTCTAGGCCCAGTACTCTATCAACTGTGCCACCTAGTGCCTTACTCTTTTCGGTTGTATTCCTTCACACTTATGTAGATATTTTCACTATCTGCTTTGTCCAGAAAGAAAATAAGTGCCTGGTGATCAGCTGCTTGATAATGAGCCTTTCTTAGCTTAACTGGACTGGTCCTGGAACAGCAGGCAAAATTGGTATGGCTTTGACTCGAAGCTCTTCTAGTTTGGTTGGACATAAACAGGTCTATCTCTTACTCTAGGTACGAAAAAGGAGGAAGATTTTAGTGATACGGTGTTCTTTTTGAGATTTTCAGAAAAGTCTTTATTTGATATTACTTTTTGAATCTCATTTTTACTTTGTAAGTTTTTGTGTCTGCTACATTTAACCAAAGTCGTTTAAGGCATTTTCTTTTCTTTATTTCTGTAGCGGTTAGGTTGTATTCTAATGATCAGATTTAGTCATTTGATATTTTAACCTTGTAGGACAGAAATGAAAATATGCATTATAATTTCTGTTGCTTTTTTGGGCTGAGAGGGAAGAAGGTTATGTGTAATGATAGTTCTTCACTTCCAAATGTAACCCTTAAAATTATTTTCTGTTTTCTATTTATCAGTCATAACTCATTTTATAGTACTTTTATTTACTTTTGACATATAGTTATATAACTGTTGTAATCAGTTATTTCCTTTTGGTAATATATAATTCATTTTATTTTTTAGTGGTATCAATACATGCTTGCCAAGGTTAGCAACTCTCTTCTTGAAGAGAATATTCATAATACATAGGTCTGAAATATCTGCATAATCTATAGGCCTCTGAACTCTTTTATTCATTCCAAACCATATTTTCCAACTTAGTTTTCTCTACCCTATCCTGTGCCTACTTTTGCATTCAGATTGCCAAGTGTCAAGTCTATTTTTATTTTATTTGGAAGAGCTTTTCAAGTTCTTAATCAGATTCTACTATTTCTTTATCCTGTGCAATGGATATTATCTAGCAAGCTCATTTTATTGATTGTAAGCAGTACAAGGGAATATTACCAAGTTTATAGTGAAATGATTTTTTTTCTTACTCTTGTGAACACAATGAAACCAATTCTCACTTTATTTCATATCCTTTAGGAGAAGTTGTTTTATTGTCCTATTTAATACAACCAAAATCACAAATGCAAATAGTAATTAACTAATATTTTGGTGATTCTAAAATAGAAGTGGACCAAAACTCATTTTGTTTCTATAACCATTTCAGGAGTTACTGTGAAGAAAAATAACAACAAACCTTGGGCCAACCTTCTGGTGATGAAACCTTCTATCCTTAGGAGGCTTGGCCCTCAGATAAGATCCACATAGTAGATACTTTGCATGGTGTGACTAACTCAAACTTGTTTTTTGTTTGTTTGTTTGTTTGTTTGTTTTAGTGAGGCAATTGGGGTTAAGTGACTTGCCCAGGGTCACACAGCTAGTAAGTAAGTGTTCAGTGTCTGAGGCCGAATTTGAACTCAGGTCCTCCTGACTCCAGGGCCAGTGCTCTATCCACTGTGCCACCTAGCTGCCCTGTAACTCAAACTTGTATTCCATTGAAATTAATTTTGAGGATACAAAACAGGTTAAGGAATTTAGTGGAAACTGCAGTGTTAGAAAAAGATCAAAGCAAACACTAAATTAGAAGAACGAAGAAAAGAAAAGGCATTGCCAACAATTGGCACAGCTTCAGCTAGGCTGACCTCTTTAAATAGGTGACAGCCATTAAAAAAAATGGGAAATAGAAATCAGAACATCAACTTACTATAATATGAAATGATCCCTAAAATAAGGAGGCTAAAACATTCTAGAAACCATTCTAGCCAGCAAATATTCAATCTCCTTACAAAGCAAAAAGACATAGCAGCCTGTTGCAGTGTTCCTTTAAAGTACAAAATCATTTGCAGAATACTGTAGGGGGAAATGCCAAAAGGTAAAAAACAACATTGCCTCACCAGAAATAAAAGTCCAATTAGTTCACATTATCCTAAAGATGTATGTTTATTTATGAAATTGGAAGGAGAACAACAAACATATTGGAAATAGAACAGATCTGCTCTTACATAGTGATTTAAGTCTCATTAGCAAGAGTAGTAGATTGACCAACTGGGACTTTTATACCCAATTCAACATAGCATGTGAAAAAGGGATTTTAAGCACTTAAGATAATGTGATCAGGAAGAACAGCTGGACATGACATGGAAAAAAACAAAAACCAAAAAACAGCAGACTGACTATAAAGAGATCTTTGCTGGAGGTGACAGTTTTAAAAAACCCATTCTAAATAACGGAAGTGATCCTGATAGTTTCCTGAAAAAAAAAAAAAAATTGAGGTGGGTGACCAAGAAGACACTGCCTGCTGACCCATATGCCTACTTTCTTATTACTATAAAATTTTCCCTAGAATGGCATATATACATTTTGAGCAAATTCTTTTTAATGTAAATCCAAGAAGAAAACAGTAAGGCTTTTTATAGGCAGGCCATTTTCTACAACATAGCTTATCTTCATGGTCAGATAGCTGATGAAGAATATCCTACCCTCTCTGTTTAGTGTTTGTTTATTTACAAAAGAATATTTGAGAGCAAAATACATCCTTAAAGTACTTCTTCCAGCAAAGTCTATTTCAGAATGGGTACATGAAAATTGGGTAAGATTTCATAGCAGATGGAATAGAGGGAACATTTCTAAACAAGCCCCTGAGTATTTACGTCAGTTAGTATGTTAACCAGAGAGATAAATGTTTTCCAGAGCTCTTCACTAGTTGTTACCTTAAAAAAATCTTTTTTTAACATCTAAATAAAAGATTGATGGTGAAGTTTTCCAGTGTGCCTATCTGCAAGTGATACCATGCCAATGACATTAAACACAAGAATAATACCAGCCTTAATAAAAACCACAGGAAGGTAAAAGAGATCAGTCTAACCATCCACACTGGAAAAACAAAGTAGAAGAAACACTTCTGACATGAAGTTGGACAGACAATGTGTCAAATTAAGCTGTCAGGCAAGAAACTTGGACAAATGCTGAAGATGAATAATAAAGTAGGCCTGAAATTGAATAAGACAAAGGACATTAGGCTGATTTATTTGAGATATTGAAAAGTATTTTAAAGAATTTCAAACTCTTTCATGTTGCAGAACATTTCTTTTTCATGCCCTTGTTTAGCTAGAAGTGTTGTACAACTATACATCCTAGAATTCCATGCTCCTACAGGCATTAAAATGGCAGAGAACCGAAAAGGTAGCAGAAGTATGAAACACTTAAGTAGGCAATGATGTTATTAATAGTGGCCTCTATTTGAGAAATACCATATAAAGTATGATTTCTATGTTTAGAGGGAGAGAAAGGGAAGGGCATTTAAATAGTGCTTATAATGTGAACTGTGCTAAGTCCCCTTTACAAATATTTTTCTCACTGAGGTAGATGCTATCGTTATCACCCCCATTTTACAGTTGAGGAAACTGAAGCAGAGTTGAAGTGAAATGTCTAGGGTCATCCAACTAGTAAGTGTCTGAGGCTAGAGAGTCTGGGTTTGAGCTCAGGTCTTCCTGACTCCAGGCCCACCACTCTTTCTATTGTACCACCAGCTGCCTCAATAAGAAAATGATGAGAAAAGCAGTTGGGCAGTCTTCATATTTGAGAACCAGAAGAAGTCTTCTAGCCCATTGGGTAGATTTTTTGATTTTCATTTTCAAATATGATAAATATGTATTAAGTTCCTGTACTAGGGTCTGGAGATACAAAGATGAAAATTATACATTACCTGTCCTCAGGAGCTTACATTCTAAATAGAAGACTTCTGGGACACCATGGACAAGAATTACACAGAACCAGAAGGCATGAAGGACATAAATTGTACATTGATTGAGGGATCATCCATACTAATGAAATCATGGACACTTAAAAATACATGCTTTAAGGTAAGCATAGGTGATAGGGTCATAGATGTTAGGCTAGAAATCACTTTTAGATGGAGGTATTGAGTCCCAGGGACTTTCCCAGGTTCAAGTAGCTATTTCCTTGCAGAGCTGGAACCTGAACAAAGATTCCCCCATTCCACATTGCCTCCTGTGTGCCAGATAGTGTATAGAAATCTGAATAAATCAAGAATGATTACTCTAGATAATATGTTGATTTGTTTGAGATGGTTTATATTTCTTTTACTTGATGTTTTATTTGATTTTTAAGGGAAGACTTAAGATTATTTTTAATTGTCCCTTTAAGGATCACACATGTAACTATTTCATAGCCTTATTTAACAGTTTTTCCTTTAATTTTATTATCCTCTCCTCCTGACATTTATTTGATCTTTTTGAATTGTTTCTTATTTAATTTCTCTGACTGATAAAACCACCTTTTGTTATCATGTATTTATTCACTAATGACAAATAAGTAGATGGATGTTATCCTGCCCAACTGTTATTTTCCAAATTGGCTATGGCAAGGTTTCAACTTTTGTGCAAAGACAAGGACAAAAATTTCACAGGATTTAGAAGTGATGTGATCTGAATTAATATAGGAAATGACCAAAAAGATAAAATCAAATCTCCAATAAAATAACAAGAGAAAGAAACTTAAGTTGTTCCAGAAGGTTGCATAAAATTTGATGATGCTTTTTTGGGAGTTTTTCACTATTTTTTTTCTTCTTTTTTAATATGAATGTTAAAGGGTGTATGGGGGAGAGAGTAGTCTTCATTAGATTTGATAGAATCTGGGTTCAAATCAAATTCTGCCATTTACTACCTATGATTGAAGGAACTGAACTGGATAACCTCTAAGATCTCTTCTAGCTCAGAATCTATGATCCTCTGAAATAAATTCTTTCTCTCAGATCATAATATTCAAGTTGAAATTATTCCTTGAGGGGTAGTAGATGGCACAAGGGATAGAGCACCAGTCCTGAAGTCAGGAGGGAATGAGTTCAAATCCTGCCTCATATACTTAACTCTTAGTGGCTGTGTGACCCTGAGCAGTCACTTAACTCCAATCCCCCCACCCCCAAATTCCTTTAATATGTAAAGAATATTTTTAAAAAGAAATCGAATGAGTTATTTTCTGGGTGTGGTTTTGGTCATTTAAACCTGAAGTTCTTAAAGTTTCATTTAATAATTTTGTTTTTGTTTTGTTTTTGTTTTTTTTGTTTTTCATTCAATAAATGTATTTTAAAAAGCAAAATCTTACTAGTCAGTAAAAACTTTTGGGAAAACTGAAAAGCAGTGGAGCAGAAATTAGGTTTAGATTGCATTATGTACCTAGATAAGCTCCAAATGATATATTACTTATATATAAAAGTCACATCATAAACAAATTAGAGGAACAAGAAGGAAATTACCTTTCAGATTTATAAATGAGGAAGAAGTCATGATCAAAGAAAGAGTAGTGGATCACAGATGATAAAATTGGCAAAACATTCCATTTTACTAATAGAATAATTCAAATTAAAATACTTTTGAGGTTCTACCTTGCCCTTATCACATTGACAAAGATAACAGAAAAAGAAAATGACAAATATTGCAGTGGTTGTGGCACAATACATTAGTATGTTTTTGGTGAAACTATGAATTGGTCTAGCCATTCTGAAAAGCAAAGTGGAACTATGCCTTAGAACTTAATATACTGTATATATCCATTATCTACTGCTAGGCCTGTACCCTAAAGGATTCAGGGAAAGAGAATAGAGTGTGTGTGTGTGTGTGTGTGTGTGTCTGTGTATGAGAGAGAGAAAATATATGTGTATATGTAGTCACAGATACACATATTTATGATATATATATACTTTTCATATATGTTTGCAATTTATATTTATAGTAACTCTTTATGGTGATGAACTAGGAACTAAGGGATCCTCATCATTTGGGGAATGACTAAACAATATGAATGTCTTGGAATACTATTGTGACATTAACAACAACAACAAAAACCAAGGGGATGGTTTCAAAGAAATCTGGGAAGACTTATATAAACTGATGCAGAGTGAAGTGAGCTGACCCAGGAGAAAATTTATATTATAACAACTTTGTAAAAATGAACAATTTTGGAAGACTTAAGAACTCTGGTTAATGAAATGACCAACTGTAATTCCAGAAGGTTGAAGATAAAAAATGCTACCTACTTTCTTACAGAGAGGAGATAGAGTCTAGATACAGAATAAGACCTACGTTATTGGACATTTCCAGTGTGGGAATTTGTTTTGCATATTTGTTACAAGGCTTTTGCCCTCCTTTTTTTCTGGGATAGGGGGCAATGAATTGGGAGGACAGCTTGTTAATGGGATAAATTAGCTTAATTAAAAAAATAAGATTATCTTTATTTCCAAATACTTGCCTATCCAGAGTACTCTCCCTGTAACAACAAGAACAGTAAACCCCACCCCAAAAAAAGAAGACCTAGGGGTGGCATTCAGGAAAGGGGGGTTTTGGATAAAGAAGGGCAGAGTTCTGCAAAACTACCTAACCTGTCAGCTGAGAATGGCTGTAAAATACCTGATTTTCTACCTTTGTAAAGGAGGAAGGAGGAGAAGGAGGAGAAGGAGGATGGGGTGTTTTCTCATGTTGTCTCAGTCAAACTTGTCATTACATAAAATGTGCAAAGTATCACAACAATTTTCTAGTCATTCCTAAGTCCTCATTAGGAATCTCTATTCGTCCATTTATTTTGCATTCACTTCCTCTTATATAGTCATAGTTGGTATAAACTCCATTATTCCATAACTGCTCTTCAAATTTTTAAGTATTTAACATTAACATTTAACATCTATTAGTTTCTTCACAATTTTCATTCCTCTTGCTCTTAAATACATGCTTGTATTTCATTTCATTAGTACCACAATTTATTTAACCATTCTCCTTCTGTTGAATATTTGTAGTTTGTGCTTACATATAATAGTGATATGAAAATCTTTATATTGATAATGCTTTTTCCCTTTGTTTTGATAAGACTTCCTAAAAATGGAATTTAGTGTTCAAAAAGTACAATTTGTAGCTTACTGTGGGGCCTCTATTTTACTATGCAAAAAGAGTTTACAAATCTGTAGCTACACCAATAATAAATAAGTATGCTTGTTTTTCATACCCTCTCCAGCATTAGATTTGTTCTCTTTAGTTATCTACATTTGATAACTGAAAGGTGGTAACTCAAATTTGTTTGCATGTGCATTTCTTTAGTTAATGATATAGAAAAATTCTTAAAAATATTAGTGACAATTTTAGTTTCTTCTTTTGAAAATTTTCTGTTCCTGTGATGGAACTATTTAAACTATTTATCCAACTGTGGTCTTAGAATTTTAAAAGTTGTTCCTTAAGTTTATTAATGTTATATTTTTATTTGTCATAATAATTTGGGGTTTTAATTTTTGGGTGATTTCAAAAGGGTTTTTCTCCGTATATTAGTATTTTTTTCACAAATGTTTTGTTTAATGTCTTAAAAACTTTGTTCATTAGGGAAATTTGCCTATAATTTTATTTTTAGTGTAATTTTTCCCTAGTTGTCATATTTGTCTCATAAATTTATTGAATAGTGTTCCATCTTTCTCTTTTTGAAAAAAAAATCTATGTAGTAAAATTATTGGTTCTTGGAGAGTTTGAAAGAATCATGCTATGAATCGGTCTGAACATAGTGGTCTTGAAACACAGTGTAGGGTTGATTCTTTGATCACCTTTGTCTTTCTTTGAGATTAGTCTATTTAAGTTATTAATTTCCTCTGGTATCAGTTTGGGTATTTTATATTTGATTATATAACCATCTTTTTCCTTTAAATTACCCTATTATTATATAACTGGGCAAAAGATGTTATTAAGAATTGTATGTTTGGAAGTGCAAAAGCTGGTCACATGGCAAGATTCAAGAAGTGAGAGGTGGACAGTTTTTGTGATTTATTGCTTTCTTTCAGGATATTATTGGGTGGACCCCCAGGGGCAAACTTTTGGGGGTATGTGGACAAGAATCTCACAAGAGGAATCAACTTCTTTGGAGGAAACTTCCAAACTGTTGAGATCACAGATCCATTTTCATTTTGTATTTGAGTATAACTGTGGGTAGTATTCACTAATACTATTATTGATTTCCTTTATATTGACAGTTTATCTATATAAATTCAGGGGATTGAGTAAGATGAACTCCAATGTTCCTTTAAGTTCTAAAATTCTGTATAATACATATCTGAAGTTCTGAAGCCTTCCCATGACAATTTCCCCATATTCCTGATATATTTTTCTGTTTTATGCTTAGCACAGTACCTGGCACATAGTAGGCAGTTAATAAATGTTTATTGATTGATTGATTCTATGTATATACTACCACTGTGTTTCTCTAATAGTTTACTCCTTGAGTCTGGCTTTTCCCCTTCTCAGTTTCTTCTTGATTTTGACCAAATGGCTGATTTGGAGATCACTGGTTCTTTGCTTTCTATGTCCCAGTAACTGAAAATGTCAGTGGAAATTCTAGTTCAAGAATTGTAAAGAGTTACATATTCCCTTCCTCATGTCCCTTCTCCCTCACTTTGGATTTCATAGTTAGAACGTGAAGAACCTAAGGTCCTGTTTCCTCAATAAGACTACTGATAGGTACAGAAAGGCTTTTTAGAATTATGGATATGGACGTCATATCAGAGGGAAACACAAACACAATAATACAGAACAATACTGAAAGGATAGGCTCCTTGGACCACTTTCGTGTCTTTTAATGACCATTTTCAGGAAATATTCAAAATGACAGAAACTGAATGTATTAGTTGAAAAAGAAAATCTCAAACAGTCCCTTCCTATACTACTCATGAGAGTTTGCTATCTTATACGTACTTCTCATACATCTTTCTTTCTTTATCCAAATTAAAGAAGTGTAACAGATTAATTCGAAAGGTATTAAGACAGCAAAGTAATTCTTCATATTATAGCTAAGTAAGATAGATAGAAAATCTAAAATTTGAGATATCGAAAATACACAAGGTCAATTGTATTTTTCTCTCATTATATTTTAGGTTTCTGGGAAAGTCCTTGCAGTTATTCTTAAGAAATCTATAGATAGAATAATGTTTCTTTTTTTTCCATTAGGATTTGACAGGATCTGAAATATATTCCCAGTCAGCTGATCTATTACATCCTGTTGTATATGCCACTTCTATAATTCTTCTTTTAAACCTGCTAATGATCAATGTCACTTACATATACCATCACAGGTAAGAAATAAAATTAATGACTTGAGCTATGATTTCACATTTGTTTAGAGCAAAAGTGACAAATATAAATTTTTTGGTTAAAAGTTATACATTGTATTATATAAATGGCTGTCCTTTGCAGAATTTTAAACTTAAGTAAAAAGCAAATGCAGTCCTGAAGACACTAGTGGTGAACTTGTAGAGTTAAATAAGGAGTTTGGGTCCCTAGTTTTCATTGCTGCCATCTCTTTATGTCTGAAGGACATGAAAAGTGGGGAGGGTGAGAAAGGATTTTTATGAACATTTAGAAGCCTTTCACCAGATTGCTAAAAATCACTGGAATTACTTATTCTACAGAGAGAATGCTATTTGAGGCAAGATACAGCCCAAAGTTCCTGGTCCTGTAATCCATCATAATGTATCTTTGTGATTCATTTTGTATGTAACATTATTATTTGTATAACTAGATATTATGATTTTTTTTCCTTTTCAAAATGTTATTTTGAAAAATTTGTATCATTTACGCATGTAAGGGTTTTGTGCTTATATAGCTGTCAAGACAAATTATAGGAAAACACACCTGTAATTTTATAATAGACTATAATAATTTTTATAATAATAACCATAATCCTTATTTTGGGATTTATTTTTCCTTCTAAATTTTAATGGACACACTAATTTTATAAATGAGGGTTTTTTCCTTCCTTATAGATAATAGATTGTTCTTCATATAACAAATAATCCACAAGAATTTTGCTATTAAAATATTTATTTTTATAAAATTTATATTAATTTATATGAGATAGGATAAAATAGGAGAGAGACTGGACTATTTATAGAGGAAGTCCCAGATGAGGAAGCTCCATCTACAAATGCATGTCTGTACTTCTTTGCAGTGAGAATTGCCTGAGGCACTTTGAGATTAATTGATAGACAGGATCATGTAGCCAGTATGTGTCAGTGGTAGACTTGAACCCAGGTCTTTCTGACTCCTAGAAAATACATTTTAGAGCTTTAAAATATAAAACATAATTTATTTTATTTTTAATGAAATAGGAAGTATTCCCTTTTAAATGAATTATGTTGGTAAATTTGATGGTAAAGTATGTTTATGATTAATGTTTGCTAAATGAATGTTTTCAAATGAATATTTTAAATGTTTTAAATGAATGATGTTGTTTATGATTAATCTCTACTAAATTATGTATTATAAAGCAGTGCCTTTTTTTTTTAAACAGTTTGATTAGGATCAGCCTTAAAAGCTGGCACATGCTGGTGAACTTGTGCTTTCATATTTTCCTGACATGCGGGGTGTTTGTTGGAGGCATAACTCAGACCAAAAATGTCAGCATCTGCCAAGCAGTAAGTCTGTACAAAAATATGAAACTCTTAAAGCAAGAAAATGGAATGCAAAGGAACAAAAAAGTGAACTCTTATTAGAAAAGTAATTTCCTACATTCTATTAGGCCCAGAAAGAAAAAAAACATTAGTACCACTCAGCAAGCATTTATTCTGAATACATTTGTTATGCAGCTTGTGTAATTTATTTTGATGAAGCATAGTTGCTAGCTGGACTAGTTCTGTTCTGGTTCCAAATAGTTAATTCAAAGGATTATTAAAGGATTTTGCTTAGGCTAAAAGTACTTCACTAACATGAACTGGTTAGAATTTCATAGTATTGTATGTACCTTATACTTTCATTCAGCAAAGAAAAGAATTTGTATAGTGGAGAAGGCAAAAATCAGGAAGTATTAAATGTCAAGGATATTTTAAAACCTTTAATTGTTGTACTATTTAAAGAATATCTTTTTATTACATGTTTCATTACATATATCTGTTGTATATGCCACCTCTGCCAATTACACTCTCCATTTTAAATGATTTTGAATGTATTTGAAAGGTATGAAATTATTCACTTCCTTCCCAACTGTTCTGTAGAATAATAGTGGTAAATATGATGAGAGTGAAGAGTTGGTGGGAGGGGAATGAAAATATATTTATTTCTCTCTGTGATGTTGCATAATTTTTAGCCATTGTTTATTTTAAAGGTATTCCATACTCACAGGGTCCTGGATCAGTATTTATGCATTTAGTAAATATATCTTATGTCCAAAATGTTCTGACATCAAATTAATTTTATTATAATATGTAGGGTAATGTAATGACAAATACATTTAATTTAGTGCCTACTATATACTATGCTAAACTATCGCATATAAACACTGATTCTTAGGCCACATTTAATTTTCAGGTAAGACAGGTCTGAAAATAAACTAATTTAGCATGTAAATCAGATCAGACTACAGGTCTAAAAAAATGTAATAACACTTTTGGAATGCAAATACTTAAACTCTGTTCCCATAAAATATATTAGAAAGGGTAGCATTAATAAATAATCATGGAACCACTATACATTTTGCAGACTTAATAAAATTTTACAAGATTGAAGAGATTTTGAATACATTTATAAGATACTACTTAGGGCACTACCTTATGCATAGTGCTTTTATTAATTTTGTTGAACAGAATTCCATTTGATTTCATAAAATTACTTTATTAACTAATTTTATAATTGTGGAATCAGAAAATTTTTACCTTCAGCATATGAGAAAACCTAGTATATCAGAACCGCTGGGTACAAAATATGATGAAATCGTTGAATTTTAGAATTGCAAAGAACCACAGTAGCCTCCTAGTCCACACTTGAAAGCAGTTCCTACTATACCATACTTGACCAGCAACCATCTGGCTTCTGCTTGAAGTTAATCCAGTGAGAGGGAAGCCATGAACCACCTCCAGAGGCAGCCCATTACACTTTTAAGCAATTTTGATTGTTAGGAAATTTTTCCTGATATCCAGCCTAAGTTCAATTTCCACCTTCTTCTCTAAGTTCTGACTTCTGGGGACAAAGAGAATCAATCTTATCTCCCTTCCACATGATAGATCTTCAGATGCTTGAAGACAGCTCTCCTGATGGTGCTTAATCTTTCTTAGTTTTCATGTCCCCAGTTCCTTCACCCTCTTCTTATTTGACATAGATTTAAGGCCCTTTACCATCTTAGTTATTTAGTTTGTCAAAGTTCTTCAACTGACTTTGGCCCTCAGACCTGAACACAGTCCTCCAGATATGATCTGGCCAGGGAAAGGAAAGGACTCCCTTTTTCCTAGAAACTTTGCTTCTCTGAATGCCTTCCAAGATCCCATTAGTGTTTTTGGCTTCCACATCCCACTTTTGAACCATGCTTCATGCATGTTCTACTTTTATTAAATTTTTTAGCCCATTTAGACTTTATAGTGATTGAATTCCATCTTACTAGGTTAACTCATTGCTCCACCTCATCAAGCCATTTTTACGTCTTGATTACTATCCAGTGTGTTAGCTATTGTTCTCTACCTCGGTGGCAGCTGC
The DNA here is from genome assembly GCF_019393635.1 of Dromiciops gliroides. NCBI lineage: Eukaryota > Metazoa > Chordata > Mammalia > Microbiotheria > Microbiotheriidae > Dromiciops > Dromiciops gliroides. The sequence goes on from NC_057866.1 coordinate 72,330,558, forward strand.
ATGTTTGATGATCATACCTTTGCCTGGGGCATTAGGAGTTCATCTATTCTAACCCCTTAATTTTGTTGGTAGAAAAATAGAAATCTAGATAGTTGAGGGGAGTCGATGTGCTAAAATTCCCATCATGAGAACTAAGATCATTGTGTATGTGTCTCTCTCATATGTATATATGTATGAGAGAGAATATAAATGATTAGTTTAGAAATCTCTTAAAGAGACAAGCATGACTGTGTGAATTTGTGTTCTATTTTCTGATATTTAGTTCGTTGTTTATCTGAATTAAATGAAGGCGGCAATAAAGTGTAAAAATTTTAAATGACTTTTGAAAGCTGATATGCTATTCTTACCTTGTTCCTTCAGGTTGGAATAATTCTCCATTACTCTACACTTGCCACAGTACTATGGGTGGGAGTGACAGCTAGAAATATCTATAAACAAGTCACTAAAAAGGCTAAGAGATGTCAGGATCCTGATGAGCCTCCACCTCCACCAAGGCCCATGCTCAGGTATAAAATACCTTCATTTGATAGATTTTGGAAACTTCCTTTCAAAAGTTCATTGGCTACAAATAACATTTAAATTATTACATACAGTAATGATGAATGATAATAACATTTTAAAATGTTATTCCATTGTTTATGGCTTATAAGACAGCCTGTTTTAGTTCAACCTGAATTTGTTTAAAAGAAAATAGGTCTTGACTTACACTTAGTTTATTTCCTTTATAATTTAAAGACTGAGTATTCAACCATCTTATATTAGTAGAAAACTGTGAATACCTTGTGTAAATGTGAAAACCTATTAGTGTTTTTTAATCATTCAATCAATAAACATTTTCTAAGTACCCCATGTGCCAGACACTGTGCTAAGTGTTGACGATACAAAAAGAGGCAAAAGATTCCTGCCTTCAAGGAGCTTACAATCCAATGGAAGAGACAGTATACAAATAAAGATATACAAAAGCAAGTTATATATATAGGATAAATATAACAAAGAAAAGGTATTAGAATTGAGAGGGGTTGGGGCAGGTTTCCTACAGGAGGTGAAGTTTTAGTTAAGATCTAAAGGAAGCTAGGGACATTAGTAGTTGGAGCAGAGGAGGGAGAATGTTTTAGGTATGGAGGATAGCTAAAGAAATTTCCTAGAGCTGAGAGATGGAATGTCTTTTTCTTTGAACAGTCAGGAGTTCAGTGTCACTGGATTGAAGAGTACTTGTTGGGGAGTAAGTAGTCTGGAAAGGTAGGAAGGCTCCAGGTCTTGCAGAGCTTTGAATGCCAGATAGAACAATTTGTATTTGATCTTCGAAATGATAAGAAGCTACTGGAGTTTTTTGAAAGTGCGGTGGTAATTGGTGATATAGTTAAGCCTGCACTTTACAAAAATCACTCAATTTTCTGAGTGGAGGATGGATTCAAGTGGGGAGAGACTGGAGGCAGGCAGACCCAGCAGCAAACTATTGCGTTTCATTCATTGATGTGTGGTTTGTTGTTGTTGTAGTAAATATTTGCATCACCAGAATATATCAGGTTTTTTTTTGTTTTGTTTGGTTTGGTTTGGTGAGGCTATTGGGGTTAAGTGACTTGCCCAGGGTCACACAGCTAATAAGTGTCTGAGGCCGGATTTGAACTCAGGTGCTCCTGACTCCAGGGCTGGTGCTTATCCACTGTGCCATCTAGCTGCCCCTATATCAGTTATTTAGTAGATCATCATTGATTGTTCCTCTGGCTGAAAAATTAGTCACCTTTGTACCCAGCCTTATGAGCTTCTCAGAATTTAAACTGTTCCTCAGACGGTAGACATACCATCTGTAATGAAAAGCAGTAGCGTTTCGAGGTTGAAAGCATCTACCAGAGCTTGCTGCTCTACTTTCAGAAACCAGGGCTAACTTTATGCCAAAAGGAGATGTTGGTAAAATAATGATAATAATAATAATAATAATAATAATAACAATAATAATAACAATTATATGACACTAAGGTTTACAAAGCATTTTATAAATATTATTTCATTTGATTCTCATAAACATCCTGGGAGATAGGTATTCTTATTGACTTCATTTTACAGATGAGGAAATTCAGGCAGACTGCTATTAGGTGAGTTACTCAGGGTCACAAAGTAAGTATGTCAGGTCTTCTTAAATCTTGACCCAATGGCCTATCCACTGCATGATTGAGCTTATAATTTGGCACATTTATTTTATATGTATAATTATTGTATATCTTACTGAATTCCAAATTCTGAAGATAAATTATTTATTTCATTGGTTTTAGTGCACATTGTAACCCCTCTTTACCTTAATAATAAATGTCTTTGTGAATTCCTGTGGCCAAATGCTTTTTTCATATGGTGGCCAACATTCTGGTGATGAGACTGCTTGAATTTGAGTAGATTGATCTAGCACCCAGCAGTGTACCTTGCATATAGTGGTAGACTTTTAATAATTTATTGAATTGATTGAAAGATAGGTAAGCCAATACTGGCAGTTACTTACAATGAATTTCTAACTTTGCCAGAGTTTGTGCAGTGTTGGCATCATATTTAAGAATTTGAGATCATCCCCCATACCATGATGAAATAGTAAGACTTTGATAGAACTACTTTAATTTGGCATTATTACTTAATATGGACTGAAACTAGTATTGCTTTTACATAGCTGGTCCAGTCCTTTCTTGGGTCAAGGGAGAAGGGTAGAGCTGGATAGAGATAAAAGTTACTCTAACAACTGTAATAGCATTTCTATTTTTATAATTTAGAGGGATGCAGGTGCCTGGCTTTTTGTTTCTCCAGGTAACTCCTCTGGTCCATTTGGTCCAAAAGCTGAGATATCCATCCTCTCCTTTCTCTGGCACTCTGGGCTAATTTAAATCCTCTGTCTGAAGCCTGGCTGCCTGTTTCTTGTATTGAACAGTTAATAAAATATGTGTAGATACTAGGTAGTTGTGTTTGTGGAAGGGGTACAGTTTCTGTGGTCAGTGGGAGAGCAGGATATTGTTTCTCCCTGCTACTCTAGTTCCAACCCCCTGGACAGTGTTTGGGAATAGGCTAAAGTCCTTATCAGTTGGACTTTAAGAACATCTAGGATTTCGTTGATAATAAAAAATATGGTTACATATGGCCTATATCATTACATATTTTACACATTAGAACTACCAGTAAGACCTTAAAGCTTTTGTTGCACTAGTTTTGTTTTTTTCATAATGCATCAGTAAAATTGAATTTCAAACATTTTTCCCAATGGCATTTCTATATAAATATAAATAATTTTTTTAAATTGGTAAATTTAATTCAGCAATAGGTCCTACCGTATTCCTGAGTAATTCTTTGTTGGCCTATTATATATAGCAGATCATGTATGCTAGCATTTATTAAGCACCTACTATGTATGGTCCAGTGTGCTAAGAATACAAGGGGCCAAAAAGTGTCCCTGCCCATAAGGAGCTTATAGTTGAATAAGGAAGACAACAGAGTAACATTTATTTATAGACAAAATATATACAGGATGAACTTCTTTGAAGGAAGGTGCTAGCATTTATATCCTAAAGGTGAGATTTTTAGTTGGGATTTGAAGGAAGCCAGGAAACCAAGATAAGAAAGAAGGCAAAAGAATTCTAGACATGAAAAAGAAGTGAAAATGCAGTCAGGACATGGAATGTCTTTTGTGAGGAACAGCAAGGACAATATCACTAGATCTAAGAGTGCGTGGAGGGAAATAAGGAAGACAGAAATGTGAGACCAGTTATGTAGGGCTTTAAAACCAAACAGAAGATTTTATGTTTGATCCTATAAGTAATAGGGAGCCATTGGAGTTTATTGACTGGAGGTGCCACATTGTCAGATCTGGGTTGTTTTTTTTTTTTTTTTTTTTTAGTGAGGCAATTGGGGTTAAGTAACTTGCCCAAGGTCACACAGCTAGTAAGTGTTAAGTGTCTGAGGCCGGATTTGAACTCAGGTACTCCTGACTCCAGGGCCGGTGCTCTATCCACTGCGCCACCTATCCACCCCGTCAGATCTGTTTTTGAAAGACAATTTTGGCAGCTTAGTAGAGCGTCACGTGGAGTGGGGAGAGATTTGAAGCAGAGAGATCAACCAAGAGGCTGTCACAGCAGTCCGCACATGAGTTGATGAAGGAAGGCCTGCTTCAGGGTGGGTGGCATGGAAAGGTAAATACATACACAGCCATTTTTAGAGTGGCTAATAATTCCCCCTTTCTTCCCTCCCTAAACCCTTGTGTGGCACAGACTTAGGGACTTGTGGCATCTTCTCTATCTGGCCTTGCTGAATCCCTACTCAGTTCTAAAAAACCCTTTAATAAATACACTTGGATATTAAGTTTTATGCCTGGGCTCACTTGGAGAGGTACCTGACCCCAAATGTGGTCATTAAAATGGGTAGGAGAGCTGGACCAATATGCCTTTTCATTTGTAGTGGGAAAAAATCTTGTGGACCCCAAAGTAGCAGTAATTCGAGTTTCAAGTGTAATAAGAAAAGATAGGCAAAACAAAGTTCTTATCCTCTAAGTATTCTGCCTTGTTTGTCCACAAGGTGGCAGAACGTGATCAGTTTTATTCATCCTTAAAACCCAAGCAGCCTGTCCTTTTATCAGTTATTTCATTTGGCTTATACTAGCCCCCCAAGAAGTTGATTTTCTGATAGTATTATGTTATTGGAGAAGGAGAGTCATCATATTCTTTTAAGCCTAAATACATAGGGCAGTGTGGTCCCCATGGCATTGTAGGGATACTTTCTTTTTACTGCTCTAGAGAGAAGAACATTTCTCAACTGAAATAGTCAGGAATGTTGAAGAGCCATAGAGTACCAGTGTGTGTGCCCAGGGCAATCTGGAGGTGAGCGGCTGGGAGACTGGAATTCATGGGAAAGTATCCCTTTAGGAGAATTAGAAGAATGACTAATGCCGTTTTTTTCTTACTTATTCCAGATTTTACCTGATTGGTGGTGGTATCCCTGTCATTGTGTGTGGGATAACAGCAGCCGCTAACATCAGGAATTACGGCAGCAGGCCGAATGCGCCATAGTGAGTAGTTTGTGACAGATATTTGTATTCCATGTAAATGACGGTGACGTTTTGGAAGGTTTTCATAAGCAATAATATATATATATATATAGTTCAAGAACCCTTTTAAAACTAATCTGTGGAAATTTGTACTCTCTGAGAGTGTCCCTTTTGATCTCTTTTATGTTCTTTTTTTAGTTGCTGGATGGCTTGGGAACCTAGTATAGGTGCCTTTTATGGACCTGCCAGCTTTATCATTTTCATAAACTGCATGTACTTCCTGGGCATATTTATTCAGTTGAAACGACACCCTGAACGCAAATTTGAACTCAAGGAGCCAGCTGAGGAACAGCAAAGATTGGCAGCCAGTGAACATGGAGAAGTGAATCATCAGGATTCGATGTCATTATCATTGGTCTCTACATCAGCACTGGAAAACGAACATACTTTTCATTCTCAGCTTTTGGGAGCCAGTCTTACTCTACTTTTATATGTTGCCTTGTGGATTCTGGGGGCCTTGTCTGTTTCTTTATATTACCCTTTGGACTTGGTTTTTAGTTGTTTTTTTGGAGCCACGTGCTTAAGTCTTAGTGCTTTTGTCATGATGCATCACTGTGTTAATAGAGAAGATGTTAGACTTGCTTGGATTGCTGCATGTTGCCCAGGAAGGAGTGCGTACTCCGTGCAAATCAACATTCAGCCTTCCAGTTCCATTGGGACAAATGGAGAAGCTCCTAAATGTACTAATAGCAGTGCAGAATCTTCATGCACTAATAAAAGTGCATCAAGTTTAAAAAATTCTTCACAAGGCTGTAAACTCACAAATTTACAGGCTGCTGCAGCCCAGTGCCACAGTAATTCTCTTCCACTGAATACTGTCCCTCAGCTTGACAATAGTCTAACTGAACACTCAGTAGACAATGATATTAAAATGCATGTGGCCCCAGTAGAAGTTCAGTTTCGAACAAATGGACACCCAAGTCGACATCATAAAAACAGAAGTAAAGGACATCGTGCAAGCAGACTTACAGTCCTAAGAGAATATGCCTATGATGTCCCCACCAGTGTGGAAGGAAGTGTGCAAAATGGCTTACCCAAGAGTCGGCCGGGCAATAATGAAGGACATTCAAGGAGTAGAAGAGCTTATTTGGCTTACCGTGAGAGGCAGTATAACCAGCCTCAACAAGATAGCAGTGATGCATGTAGCACACTTCCCAAAAGCAGCAGGAATTTTGAAAAGCCTATTGCCACCAGTAACAAAAAGGATATAGTAAGGAAGCCAATAGTTGTTGAACTTGAAAGCCAACAAAAGTCATATGGCCTAAATCTGGCTATCCAAAATGGACCACTTAAAAGCAGTGGACAGGATGGATCTTTGCTGAGTACTGACAGCACTGGCAATATTAGGACTGGGTTATGGAAGCATGAAACTACTGTGTAGCATTGTTGTGCTTCAGTGATAGAAGTTTATATGAACTGTGATAGACATTCCTTTAATCTATAAACATTTTTAAAAAACTGTTTACAGGCACCTTAGGGTGGAGAAGAGAATTTGTGAATAAATCTTTTATAATTTTGGATGATACTTATAAAAGTTTTTACTTAAAAAAATGTTCTTCTGTGAATTTTATTTTTTTATCATTGTTTTATTTGGCAAGGCAGACCAGGACATTTTGTAAATCTGATTTGCAGGTTCTTGATATAATGTCTATATTATGTTTAAAGTTTGTATTTAAGTAATAAATAGTGCTGTTTTCTTATTGTCTCAATTATTATATTTTTATATTTCAGAATATGCTATCATTCTTACTGTAAAAATTTAGGCACTTGGCATTTTTAGATTTTCAGCAGAAAAATTACACGTAAGCAAAAAGCAGGTCTTTCAAATGGTTTGTGCTGTTGGCTTTGACATTTGAATCAAAAATATTTGTTGGGTATCTTTTAAAAATTTGTTGACTTTAAGAAAAACAACTTAAACTTGGTCAAATATTTTCTTTTCTCATATAGTAATGCTCAATGTGATTTGATTTTTTTCCTACATTACATTTATTTTGCTGTGTCAGCTTGGCTAATTCATTGCTTCTGATGCTTTCTGATTAACTGGGTCTTATGTGGCATTCTATTCACATTTTATTGATGGTCCAATCACATAAATTATTCTGTGAGAATTAATTAGCAATCATCTTTTAGGGGAGGCACTGACCTATAGTAACTTTAATACTAGCCTGTAATAATTATTCTAAATAGATAAGGCAGAAATTATAACCTGGTATGTTTCCCTGTTCAATATAGTAGAGAGTCTGAGATCTAAAAGGCACAACTGTTTTCTGAGCATATACTTATTCTGGAGTGTTATCTCTGGGTCTGTATGCACTTCCTGAGGGCAGGTTGCACAAAAAATAGACTTTGCAAAACCAAATCCATTTGCCTCACTCCTTTGGTCATTCAGTTGCTTTTGAAATTGAAGAGGGTAATCTAGCATCATCAAAGACCAGCAGAGGTCAACGTTCATCATGATCATTAAAGCATGCCAAGGTACAGGCTTTGGGAATAGATTAGGGTGTCTCAGGAACACAGCATCTTTGACTCTAGAACTGTGAAAGAGTTAATTTATCTGCTATAAATGGATTTCATTGATTAAAATGTACACAGAGAATCTGGTTCATTGTGGAAGAGAAAGAAAAGCCAGATATACTGTCACTTTAGTTTTTCACACTATATCTTAGGAGGTTTTTGCTTATCAATTTTCAGAGTGTGGAGAAAAAGGTAGGTAGTTTATCCCTGGACTAAATTTCTAGTGAGAGAAGTCAGCCCAGGTAAGATATCAAAGATTAAATTATCCCTAACATAGTACCATAGAAAGGTCACTGTCTTTGGAATCGGTACCTAGGTTCAAATCCCATCTGTTGTTATTTGCTGACTGTAAACAAGCCACATAACTTCTCTAGGCCTTGAAAGTTGCTTAGAGCATTAAATTTATGATCTTAGGAGGAAGGAGAATTGCCTAAAAAGGTTATTGTGGTTGTACAGGGAACTCATTAACTTATTTTAAAGAGCATGTATAGAAGATGGAAGCAAGTAGGTAACTGAAGATGAATAAAAAGCACGACAAAGTCCTTTAAGAACAGTGTCAACATAACGATAGAGTCAGCATAAGTTGAGGTGTTGAAAAATGCTAGGGCAACAAAACAAAAGATTTTAAAAGTTATTCAAGAGTGGAGGAAGTTCAAAGATGGAATTTACTTGTTGGGTAATTGGGATAACAGATAGTATAAAGAAGGAAAGTTATTGAACTTTCATTTTGCTTCTGTTTTCTCTGCCAAGGAGAGAGTGAGCTTTGCACTAGAAAGGATAGAATAAAAGTAGTTAATAGGGATTTGATTCCAGCTATAAAGCTCAGATCAAATATGTGCCAGTTTCGATGTTATGATTGTCTATCTGTGATCTTGGAAGTATCCTGGAGATTAAGAGAAGTACCTCAGGATTAAATGGTAAATGTCCCAAGTTTCAAAAAAAAAAAACCGAAGAATGGGGACTGTAGATTCTAGGTCAATGTCTATAGTTAACAAAGTTCAAGAACATATTTAGGGCATGGTTAATGAATATTTAAAATATAACCACTGATAGTGCATTCCCTAAAACTAATTTTAAGAATAGATCATGTACAACTATAACCTCATTTCCTTTATTGTCAAGGTTATTAGATTGATAGATCGAGGGAATGTTGTAGATAGTCTGCTTAGATTTCAGTAAAGAATTTGATAAAAATCTCTTGCCAAATAAATACCTGTGAACAAGATGAAAAAAAATGTAGGCAATAAAATGAGATACATTTCAGAACTAATGGAGTAGTTGGATATAGAGTTCCCAATCTATAACTTTTAATGCTTCAGTGTCAAACTTGGATTTCCAGAAGAACACTTTTGGGGTCTATGTTTGATTCTATGCTATTTTGCATTTTTATGATGTGGTTAAAACATAGATGGCATGCTTATCAAATTTGAAGATAGAATAAAGCCGGGAAAAATACCTGATACACTGAATCAGGATCCAAAATTATTTCATATGGCTGGATGTTGGGTTACTCCAAATCAAAATTTAATAGGGATGAAAGTAAAATTTTATACCTAAGTTCAAAGGTTCCCTTCCAAAAACACAAGATGGGAGAGGCCTAATGAGGTATCAGTTTGTTAGTGATTCTGTAGTTTTGTGTATTGAAAACTTCATATAATTTGACTTGGCTCAAAAAAGTTTGACCTCAGGCTTCATTAAAAGACATTCTAGAATGAGGGAGTTCCTTAATATTCTCCTCTGATTAGACCCTTCTTTCAGTATTTTGTGTGTGTGTGTGTGTGTGTGTGTGTGTGTGTGTGAGGCAACAGGTTAAGTGACGTGCCCAGGGTCACACAGCTAGTAAGTGTTAAGTGTCTGAGGCCAGATTTGAACTCAGGTACTCCTGACTCCAGGGCCAGTGCTCTATCCACTGTGCTACCTAGCTGCCCTCAGTATTTTGAATAATGAAAACACCAAATTTCAGAATGGATATTGATAATATAGAGACCATTTAGAATAAGCAAAAAAAAATAAATAAAGTGGAAGAAAATGATTCAATCTGCATTCTGAGTTCATCAGTTCTCTCTGGAGGTAGATAGCATTTTTCATCATGAATCATTGTCTTGATCAGAGCAGCTAAGTCTTTCATAGTTGATTGTCGCTACAGTAACTGTTGTGTACAGTGCTCTGGTTTTTCTCACTTCACTTTGCATCAGTTCATGCAAGTCTTTCCAGGTTTTTCTGAAACCTTCGGTTCATCATTTCTCATAGCACAACTTGTTCAGCCATTCTCTAATTGATAAGCATCCCCTCAATTTTCAATTCTTTGCCAGCACAAAAAGAGAAGGTATAAATATTTTTGTACACATAAGTCCTAATCCTTTTTCTTTGACTTCTTTAAGATATAAATCTAATAGTGGTACTGCTGGATCAAAGACTATGCACATTTTTATAACACTAGAAATAGTTTCAAATTGTTCTTCAGAATGTTTGGGCCAGTTCACAGTTGCACCAACAGTGTGCTAGTGTCTCTATTTTTCCATATCCCTTCCAGTATGTCATTTTCCTTTTCTGTCATGTTGACCAATCTGGTAGGGGTGAGATGATAACTCGGTGGTGTTTTAATTCATTTTTCTCTAATTATTAGTTATTTAGAGCATATTTATGTGACTATAGTTTTTATTTCTTCTGAAAACTGCTTTGCATATCCTTTGACCATTTATCACTTATTTTCCCCCAATAAGTTTGACTCAGTTCCCTATATACTTGAGAAAGGAGGCTTTGATAAGAGAAATTTGATGTAAATTTTTCCTGTTTTCCTGCTTTGCATCTGATTTTGTCTATATTTGTTTCATTTGTGCAAAACCTTTTTAATTTAATGTAATCAAAATTATCTATTTTACCCCCGTCATCATTTCTATCTCTTGGTTATCCATAACTTATTCTCTCATCTGTATTTCTGACGAGTATTTTAGCTATGTTCCCTTAATTTGCTTATGATATCACATGTGGCTAAGTCATGTACCCATTTTGAATTTATCTTGCTATATAGTGTGAGATATTGTTCAATACCTGGTTTCTGCCAGACTGCTTTCCAGTTTTTCCAGCATTTTTTGTTGAATAGTGAATTCTTGCCCCCACAGCTTGGATCTTTGGGTTTATGAAATACTAGATTACAATGGCCATAAACTACTGTGTATTGTGTGCCTAATCTATTCCTTTGATTCACAACTCTTATTCAGTACCAGGTTGTTTTGATGATTACCACTTTGTAGTATAGTTTGAAATGTGGTACTAATAGGTTGCTTTCAGTTTTGTTTTTGTTTTTGTTTTTTTTCATTAATTTTGTTTTAAATTCCTGATGTTTTTTTCTTCCGGATAAATTTTATTATTGTTTTTTCCTAGTTTTATAAAATAATTCTTTGGTAGTTTGATTGGTATGGAACTGAATAAGTAAGACATTTTTGGTAGAATTGTCACTTATTATTACAATTACCCCTTCAACATGGGGTTAAGGATATGGTACTACCACCATCTGGAAAATCCATGTAAAAACTTGTGGTCTTCCCTTTGTACCAAAGAAGAAGTCTAATTTTTTTCTTTTTCTTTTATGAGGTATTTATACTACCTTATTGTAACATTTGGGTTAAGTATTTAGCCATATGCTGTCTCTGGTCTACTGGCCTTTCTGTGTTGTTTGTGGCTTCTGCAAACCTCCCCCAAAGTTCCCATTTAATTTTTTATGCCAACTTGTAATATATTGAAATTGCAATGGGGAGAGTCATGATGTGGAAGCGATAACTATATTGTCTTGGCCTTCGCATGAACAATTATTATTTCTCCATTTGTTTAGATCTATCTTTATTTGTGTGAAAAGTGTTTTATAATTATGTTCATCTAGCTCCTTTGTCTTGGTAGGTAGACTCCCAATATTTTATACTATCTGCAGTTGCTTTAAATGGGATTTCTTTTTCTGTCTCTTCTGGCTGGGTTATATTGGTAATATATAGAAATGCTGATGATTTGTGTGGGTTTATTTTATATCTTACAACTTTGCTAAAGTTAACTGATTCAACTAGATTTTTAGTGGATTCTTTAGGGTTCTCTCCTATCAATTACAAAGAATGATATTTTTGTTTCCTTATTGCTTATTCTTATTTCTTGAGTTTATTTTTCTTATGGTATAGTTTTCATTTCTAGTACAATATTGCATAATAATTGTGATGAACATCCTTCATTTGCCCTTGATTGTAAAAGAAAGGCTTCTAGTCTACTTGCATTACAGATAATGCTTGCTCCTAGTTTGATATATATATATTATGATTTTAAGGAAAGTGACATTCATGTGCTTTCTATCTAGTTTTATATTATGGTGTTTTTAAGATTGAACCAGCCCCACCTTCCTAGTATAAAGCCAGCCTGGTTATAATGTGTGATCTTTATGATTTATTGCTGAAATTTCCTTGTTAGTATTTTATTTTAAAATGTTGCATTGCTATTCATTAGGAAAATTGGTTTGTAGTTTTCTTTTTGTTTTTGCTTTTTCTGGTTTAGTATCAAAACCATATTTGTGTCAATAAAAATAATTTGGTAGGACTACATATTTTTCAAATAGTTTAAATAGTATTGGGATTAATTATTTAAACATTTGGTAAAATTCACTTTTAAATTTATCTGATCCTGGGGATTTTTTCTTACGATGTTCATTTATACCTCATTCAGTTTCTTCTTCTAAGACAACTATTCGAGTATTCAATTTTCTCTTTTGTTAATATAGGCAATTAATTTTTTTTTCTAAATATCCATTCCATTTAGATTGTCAGTTATATTGGCAAATAATTGGACAAAACAACTCCTAATAATTGATTGAATTCAATCTTCATTGGTAATGCATTTACCTTTTCATTTTATAGACTGGAAATGTGGGTTTCTTTCTTTTAAAGTAGGTTAACCAATGGTTTATGTATTTTTTTTTCACAAAACCAACTCATAGTTTTCTATATTATTTCAGTTTAGTTTCAATTTTATTAAACTCTCCTTTGATTTTTGGAAGTTTTATTCTGTTTAATTGGAATTTTTAATTTGTTCTTTTTTTCTAGGCTTTTTAGTAGCATGACCAATTCATTGATCTACTCTTTCTCTCTTTTATTTATGTATGCATTTAGAGATACAAATTCTCCCCAAAGAATTGTTTTGCCTTCTTCCCACAAATTCTAGCATGGCATCTCATTTTTGTCATTCTCTGGAATGAAATTATTAATTATTTCTATGATTTGTTCTTTGACCCTCCCAATTCTTTAGGATTAGATTATGTAGTTTCCAATTAAGTTTTAATCTGTACTTCCAAGGCTCTTTATTCAATGTCATTTTTATTGTATTTGATATGAAAAGGGTGAATTAAACATTTTTGTTTTTCCTTTGTTTGTGAGATATTATATCCTAATATTATTGTTAATTTTTGTAAAGGTATGGAGTCAGGAAAAATCATCTTCCTGAGTTCAAATTCAGCCTCAGATACTTCCTAGCTATGCAACCCTGGGCAAGTCAATTAACCCTGTTTGCTCTGTTTCCTAATCTGTAAAATGACCTGGAGAAGGAAATGGCAAATTACTCCAATATATTTGCCCCCAAAATCTCAAATGGGGTCACAAATAGTTGGACTTGGCTGAAAAATAACCATGTACAGCTTAAGAAAAGGTATATTCTTTTCTATTCACATTTGATTTTCCCAGAGCTTTATCACATCTGACTTTTCTAAGATTCTATTCATCTTTTTATTTATTTTATGGTAAAAGGTCCAAGCCTTACCCATTTGCCTACTTTTCCCTTCTCTTATTTAAAAAAACAAAAACAAAAAACAACCTTTTCCTTGTATGCCTCCTTTACTCCTTTCTCTTTTTTTTTCCTCTTTCTTTTTCTATTTCTTTTTTTGTGGGGCAGTGAGGGTTAAGTGACTTGCCCAAGGTCACACAACTTAGTAGTAAGTGTCAGGTGTCTGAGCCCGGATATAAACTCAGGTCCTCCTGAATCCAGGGCTGGTGCTTTATCCACTGTGCCACCTAGCTGCCCCCTCTTATTCCTTTCCCCCCTTTCCTAATCTGTCCCTCTTTCTTAGCCTTCCATTTTTCTTTTGTACAGTGGCTGGAAAAATGTATTAGCCCAACCTTTTGTTGGTTATGACCCTTTAGAATTCTATTTGACATTATATTAAAATGATTTAGAAGGAAATTTTGGGAGAGCTAGTCTAGATTGCTCCTTTTGCCTTGGTTCTGCTTGCTGCTTGATTACTTTTTAAAATTCTAGTGTGATACTCATACAGTGAATCAGTGGTCTGCATCTAAGCTTAATTTTAATGTCTTTTCATAACTGAAAAAGAAAAATCACAAAAATAGTTAGAATCAAATAGAAGGAGTTCACTTTTTGACTGTACTTTTGCTATTCATTTTTCAGACCATCCAACAATTACACCAACAATTTTACATTAGTTTTACTAGAATATTTCTGCCTTTCTTCTGGTTGGTCAGTTCTTTTAAACAGATTAAAAAGTATTGCTTTTTATTAATATAAATGAGTTAAAAAATCCTCTGAAGATGCCTATTTGGAAAATTGTTAACCTACTTAGAAACTTATTTTTTTTCCAGGTTTTTAAGTGCAATCATGAGAGCTTTATAAAGGGCATCTTTTTAAGCAACCCAGGAGAAGAATGATCAGCAGCAGTCAGATGTTAAAAAACAAACAAAACAAACAAAAAGATTTTAAATTGGGAAAAGGTAATCAGATTTCAAAATTAAATCATCGCTAACTTCAAAGAGAGCTGATTCAGTTAAGTAAGGAGTCAAAGATAATGTTGAGAATCTGAAAGACTGAAATGTTGGTGATACCCTTGCTAGAAATATGAAGGTCAAAAGACAGGTGAGTTTGGAGGGGTTATTATTATATTATAAGGAGCTGTATGATGCACATTGTTACCCAGTCATATCTGCCCATACTATCCTATTCACTCCCACTAAAAAGGAAAAATAGACTGGAGTCCTGAGATCTTATTTGCTAGCCCAATCTGTGGAACATCATGTTCCACATTTCTGGAACAACATGTGTAATTCCTACGGAAAGAATGTTGGAAATTCTGCTAGCATACCTGTGTTCCATCTAGTATATTTACAAGAGCTCCCTGTAGGAAGGAGCAGAGTAGGGAAGTGATAGAGGGCAAAAAGAGTGGGGTGGGTATATTAAAGATAAGTCCTTGATTGGCCATTGCGGACAGAGTGTGGTACAACCCACAAGCCCTTGATTGGTGATTGCAAAGAGGGTTAGATTTAACTCATTCTCCCTCACTTAAGAGTCTACTTATCCAGATGGTCTCAAAAATTTGTCATGAGGATTGTCTGAAGAAATAAAGATGCTTAACCTGTAAAAGAGAAAGCAGGGTAAGGTCCATGACTACTGTCTTTTGAAGTGTTACATATCACAGGAAAGTCCTTGAGAACAGTATTATAAATGAATCATCAGCCACACCATTTTACAGTAGGTTTTATAACTTTATGGTGGAGTTTGTTGAGGTATATAATTGATACTGGTTCAGGCAAACTATGCGGTATTCCTGCATGTTATAATATAAAAGTTTCAGGGTTTTCATTGGTTCAGTTATTATGTAAATAAATGTAAATACAGATAACAGCCTATTTGTGACTATGGATAAGTTGCCTGTGGTACATAGAGTATAAATGACACATTCAGGGTTATATACAGTTAAATGTCAGAGGCAAGATTTGCAAGAGTTAAAAGTATTATCCTCCCTTATAGGGAGGCAAGCAATTTAACATCATTGAACAACCTTCTCCCCGCCCTTGTTTACCTCTTTATATTTCTCCAGAGTCTTGTATTTGGAGATTAAATTTTCTGTTCAGTTCTGGTCTTTTTCTCAGGAAGCTTTGGAAGTCCCTTAATTCATTGAATGTCCATCTTTTCTTCTGAAAGAGAATGCACAGTTTTGCTGGGTAGTTGATCATGGGTTGTAATCCAAGCTCTTTTGCTTTCCTGAATATTATATTCCAAGCCTTGCAATCCTTTAGTGTTAAAACTGCCAGGTCCTGTGCAATCCTGACTGTGACTCCATGATATTTAAATGTTTCTTTCTGGCTACTTGGAGTATTTTCTCCTTCACTTGATAATTCTGGAGTTTGGCTACAGTATTCCTTGAAGTGTTCCTTTTGAGGTCTCTTTCAGGAGGTGATCAGTGGATTCTTTCAATGATGATTTTATCCTCTGACTCTACAATTTCAGGGCAGTTCTCCTTAATAATTTCCTGGAATATGGGGTCTAGAAAAGAAGATTGATTGATCATGAGGCCGGATTTAAACTCAGGTACTCCTGACTCCAGGGCCGGTGCTCTATCCACTGCGCCATCTAGCTGCCCCATCTATTTGGTTTTTAAAAGCCTTTTTGAGCTCTTCAAAGAAGGGTATTTGGTCTTGAGACAAGATCATCTTCCTACTTGATTCTTCGTTTGTAGGCGTTTTGACGAACTCATCTGAGTTTTGAGTTTTGGTCTTCCCTTTCACCATAGAAGTTGTCAATGGTAAGGGTCCTTTTTTGTTTCTTGCTCATGTTGTAGGCTATTTTTAAACTTCTAAAGTTGAAGTCTGCTCCTGGGGCAACAGGGTTCACTGTTGCAAGCTTCTTACTGCTCTCAGCTGCCCCACTCTCAGCTGTGTCGAGTTGCAGCAGTGTCAAGTTGCCCACTAAGCCGAGCTTTGCTGAGGTGAGCTGCCAGCTGAGACGAGTAGTGTTGAGCTGCCCTCCCCTTTCACCCAGGTGAGACAGACCTTTCCTGAAGTCTTCTGAATTATCTCAAGTAGCAGGATTGTGTCTCTCTTTTTGTAGGTTCTATAGTTCCAGAATCTGTTTAGAGGCTTGATTTACTGTTGTTTTTTGGGGAAATACAGAAGAACTCAGGCAAGTTCCTAGCTTCTCTCCACCATCCTGGTTCTGCCCCCGGAAGTCAGAATCCCACCATTAAAAGCAAGACTGTAGGATCTTTAGGCCACAAAGTGAACAAGGATAGAAGGGGAAAAAAGATCACAACTAACAGAGATCTCATGAGGAAGTTAAAAACCTAGAGCAAAAGAAGAAAAATAAAAGAAAATTTAAAAACAGGAAAGTGAGGGTGAATAAGCATTTATAAAGCATCTACTATGTGCCAGTCACTGTACCAAGTGCTTTTCAGATACCTCCTTTGAAACAATGGCCATCAGAGGTCATCTAAACAACCAAGAATTTCTCTAAATAAATATTGAAAGACAAAGAAAATTGATTCAATACCTGATAATACAGAGGACTGGATTACTAAGAGAGTATGAAACAAGATAGTCCCAAATAGCTCAAGAGAAAAGATTCTTGAAAGAAATTTTTAAAGGACAAATGTCAGGACTTATAGCACACACACACACACTAGAAATAATGAGCAGAATAGAAAAATTTGAATTCATGGTCTGGTGAGCCCCCTGAAGCAAAAGAATTCATTGGGAATAAAAATATGCTGAAATAATGGACAATCGAGAAGAGAAGCAAGATGCAATATTAAAAGAATATATGATCTTTAGAGTAGCAAAACATATTGATCTTAAATGGTGATCTAAAGGATGGATGGAGACAACAAGTATCCTAAGCCTTCCAGAGATAAGTGGAAAAAATTTTATTAAACTAACTCTAGAAATAAAAACTTCCCACAACTTTTTGAATATAGAACATAAACAATCAAAAGAATCCACAGATCACTTTTATGGGGAAAAAACAAAGCAAAAAAAACCAAACAAAAATTGACATAGAGACTAAATTTGCCAATTCTAGCGACAGATTCCATAAGGGATGCGGAAGAAACTGCATAAAGAAATGGAGTAATATATGTTTGAAAACCAAAGGAGCTCCAGATGCAACCTAAAACAAGATACGCTGTAGACTTGAGCCTAATCAAAACTGGGGGGAAAAAAGACATTGAAAAAGAGAAAGGTGGGGTATCTAGGTGGCGTAGTGGATAAAACACCAGCCCTGGATTCAGGAGGACCTGAGTTTGAATCTGACCTCAGACACTTGACAATTACTTGCTGTGTGACCCTGGGCAGGTCACTTAACCCTCATTGCCCCCCCCCCCCAAAAGAAAGGTATTTGAAGAATTCCTAACAACAGAAAATTTGCAGATGTTAAATTTGTAAGCAATTCAAACAAGAAACATAAGATAAATAAATTCAGCTGCCAAGCAAAGTACAACAATATTAAAACAAAGGGGAAAAAACTAATAAGAGGAAGGCACTTATATAGTCTAAAACAAAAAAAAGGGAGGAGTTGTAATTTTTTTTCCTAAAAGTATACAAGGAGATAAAGATGAACTTAAAGAAATAGTGACAGTGTAGGAATAGGCCTGAAACACCATGGATTTGTGGGAAAATAATGGGGTTTTGGGACTCCTCAGAGTCCACTGAGAGAACCAGGCCTGACCTGTCTTAAGGTCAGCCCAGAGTCAGGAAGTTGCCTCACTCAAAACCACACCTACCTGAAAGCCTTGTTCCTGCCTGAGGATCTGTTCTCTGACCTCAGCACGACTGCTCATCCAGTGAACCAATGAATTTGAGTGATGCCAGCAAATTAGCTTTGAACAATGTGTATAGGTGGGCTCTGCTGTGGTCCTCAGGAAGCTTGCAGAGACACTCATGCATTTTTGGGCGTGGAAGGGGATGAGAGCAGATGCAGCCCTCCAGGGTTCATTCCTCCTTTTCTCTCTTCTCTCTCTTCTCTGTCCTAGCTAGGCTTTCCTATCTTTCAGAGCCTTGTGTGCTCCTTTTACTAATATCTAATATACTTTAATAAATGCTTAAGGGCCCCAAACTGGTGTGGTAGCCTCTAATTTCTAAGTAACAAATATATGGTTAAACCCCAGCCAAAATTCCCTATACATGGGCCAGAAATAGGGTGACCACATTTAATTTTACTTGTCACAGTTTGAACCTCACAACTCTCCTAAAACATGCTTCTTATGGACACAGAATTCTGTCAAACGTTTGAAGAACATTCATGTTAAAACTACATATTCCCCTCCCCCCAAAAAAAGCTAAGAAAGTAAGCCTGTGACTTAAGTTCTTTAATGAGAGAAATAGAGGCCTAATAGCCAAATCAGGAAAGAAAAAAGCAAAGAGAACCATATATATTTAATGAATATAGATTGAAACATTTTAAGTACTATTACACTACAGTGATTTATCCCAGAGATCATTAATGTTGACCAAGTTGGATTTATGCCAGTGATGCAAGGGTGATTCAACATTAGGAAAACAATCCTTATAATGATATTAAAAATGAAAATTGGGGGCAGCAAGGTGGCACAGTAGATAAAGCACCAGCCCTGGATTCAGGAGGACCTGAGTTCAAATCCAGCCATAGACACTAGACACTTACTAGGTGTGTGACTCTGGCCAAGTCACTTAACCCTCATTGCCCCGCACCAAAAAAAAAAAAAAAACAAAAAAGAAAGAAAATCTAAAATCACGTGATTATCTCAGTAGATGGTTTTGACAAAGTACAGCACTGTGCTTTAAAAAATCCTACAAATTATATTTCTAAGGAGATTTTTTAATTTTGCAAAATATCTAAAATATAAGCACCATATGAAGTAGAGTTACTCTAGAATCTTTGTAAATTTATAGGATTAAAGTAAGGCTTTCTATTTACCTTACTATTATTTGGTATAGTTCTAGAAATACCAGTAATAACAGTAAGACAAGAGAAAGGAACTAAACGCATAAAAATAGTTAAAAAGAAAATGAAAGTCCCCATTTGCTTAAGACATGATGGTTCACTAAGAAAGTAAGAGAAAATCAGCAAAGATACTAATTGAAATAATGGGTTCAGCAAATTTGCAGACTACTATATATATATAGATAGATAGTAGATATAGATGTGGCTATATAGATATAAACATATACATATATACAATATACTATCTAATTTATATTGCTATCATTTTCCAAAAATCTTAGTCCAGCTTTAAATGATTAAAAATTAAAGCAGCACTAAGACTTTTGGGACATATTCTGTGTGAGTGTGTGTTAGTATATATAAAGCTATAGATGTAGTATGTTTGCATATATATTATACATATAGATATCTATGTATATGTTAATACACAGAAAAGCATAAGCCCCTCAAATAATTGATCAAAGGATATGAACAAGCAGTTCTCAAAAGAAGTACGAACTATTAACAACCATAAGAAGGAATGCTCAGAATTACTAATAATAAGAGAAATAAAAATCTAAAGAACTCCAAGGTTTCATTTCATATCCAGAAAAAATAAATTGCCTTGGAAAGCAATTTAACGTTATGCAGAAAAGTTCACTAAATTTTTTTTAAGTTTTCCAGTAGTAGGCATATGCTGCAAAAAGATCATTGAATAGAATATAGCCCTTCCATATACAAAAAGATTTATAGAAGCACTTTTTTGTGTGGTAGCAATAATAATAATGATAATAATAATAATAAAAGACTAGAAACAAATGCCCTTCAATTGGGGAATGGTTAAACAAATTATACTGCATGAACATAATGGATTGTTACTTTTGTTACAAGAAATTAATATGATGAATGTCAAGAATGTGATGATGAAAAAGAGAGAGGGGCAGCTAGGTGGGGCAGTGGATAGAGCACTGGCCCTGGGGTCAGGAGTACCTTAGTTCAAATCCAGCCACAGACACTTGACACTTACTAGCTGTGTGACCCTGGGCAAGTCACTTAACCCCAATTGCCTCACAAAAAAAGACATAATTTTGGGGTTATTTAATCATTTTATTTATTAATAAAAGGATGGTCATTTGGATATCTCTCTTAGACCAAAAATAATCATGGTGGCAGACTCACAGTTCATATACCCTTCAAAAAAAGTAGGTGGTTCTTCAAACAGCAATCAAATCTAATTGGTTAAGGTAATTGGAGGTAACTATATTCAAATGAAAGTTTGAGTATCTCTATAGAGTGACCACCCATAGCTTTAGGATATCAATTTAAAGAATGTATACTTTTTTCAATTGAGGGCTTGGACAGAGAGATTACTTCTACTCAGACCACATCTAGCCTTTGGCTATCTAGAGAAAGTTCTCTTTTCTCAAATACATAAGAAACTGAGTCATTTATAAAAATAAGAGTCATTCCCCAATTGATAAATTGTCAAGGAATATGAAAAGGTATTTTTTCAGAAGAAGATATCAAAACTATTTGTAGTCATATGAAACAAAAAATTATCTAAACCTCTGATTACTGGAAAAATGCACATTAAAACAACTCTGAGGTGGAAGAGGTGAGGGTAAATAAATACACGAATGAACTGTTGGTGGAATTGGGAACTGGTCCAACCATTCTAGGGAACAGTTTGTATAAAAGGGTTATAAAACTGTATATATCATTTCATCTGGCAATACCATTAGGGCTGTACCCCAAAGAAATAAAATGAAAAGGATCTGTATGTACAAAAACATAGCAACTCGTGTGTGTGTGTGTGTGTGTGTGTGTGTGTGTGTGTGTGAGAGATGGCAAAGAAGTAGAAATTGTGGGCATGCCTATCAATTGGAGAATTGCCAGACAAGTGGCATGTGGTTGTGATGGAGTACTATTGTGGTATAAGAAATGATAAAGAGGGTGGTTTCAGAAAAACATAGGAAGACCTATATGTACTGATACAAAGTTAAGTGATGAGAACCAGGAGAACATTGTAGACAATAACATAAATATTTTCATGATGATCAACTATCAAAGACTTGGCTACTCCGATCAACACAGTGATCCAGGATATTCCAAAGGACTAATGATGAAAAATAATATCAACCTCCAGAGAAACAACTAATGTACTTTGAGTACAAATTGAAGTATAGTTTTATCACTTTCTTTTTCTTTTTTTGGTGTGATATTTGCTAATATGGAAATATGTTTTGTATAATTTCACACATATATTGCTTGTCTCCTCAGTAGATGGGGTGGGACAAGAGGGAAGGAGAGGATTTGGAACTCATTAAAAAACAAAACAAAACAAAACCATGTTTTGGGGGCAGCTAGGTAGTGCAGTGGATAAAGCACCAGCCCTGGATTCAGGAAGACCTGAGTTCAAATCTGGCCTCAGACACTTGACATATACTACCTGTGTGACCCTGGACAAGTCACTTAACTCTCATTGCCCCGGAAAAAACAAACAAACAAAACATGTTTCAATAAATAAATATT
The DNA here is from genome assembly GCF_019393635.1 of Dromiciops gliroides. NCBI lineage: Eukaryota > Metazoa > Chordata > Mammalia > Microbiotheria > Microbiotheriidae > Dromiciops > Dromiciops gliroides. The sequence continues at coordinate 72,352,381 of NC_057866.1, forward strand.
ACAGAAATTGTAAGAAATAATAAAGATAAGATTGGTCAGTTACAACTGAGAGGGGAAAAGGGCCAGCATTATTTGCATTGGAGAAAAGACTAGAAATATTACAGAGATAAATAGTTGATGCCGTCTCTCCTCACTATTATATGACATTTATATAGATATATTTATGTATATTTATATAGACATAGTACTATATTAGTCAAACTACCTTATTGAAATAGGGAGGGAAATGAAATTTATCTAAAAGAGCAAAGATTTACAATTTAAAGGGAAATAATGTGGGAAGGGGGAACAGGAATGAAAAGTAGATAATAGCATCTCCAAACATCAAACTATATTGTAACATATTAATCATTAAAACTATTTTTGTCTGATTTAAGAATAGAAAAGTAGATCCATCAGGCAAAGTAAACATAAAAATAGTCTCTCAATGTTCAGCAAACCCAATAATATAAATAGCTTATTGAAAGATCTTTTTTGTTTTTTAAATAAGAACTTATAGAAAAACTGGAAAACAGTTTAGCAGGAAATAAGTTCATAGTAATACCTTCTATCATATACCATAATGGGTTCCACATGGATAAATCACAACTATAAGAGACTATACAAAAATATTCATAAGTATAACAAGGAGGAGAATCTTTAACCAAACAAAGTTTAGGGGAGAACAAAACATAAAATAAGACCATCTACTACTTTATAAAAGTAAGTTTTTTCTCCCCTCAAAAGCAAAATTAATTCAGTTAAGATGAAGGGAATGTACTTAGGGGTAATAATCTATCAGTATCTTTGATCAACTCCTGATACCTGATACCCACAAGAAAGAAACAAAAATATAAGACCATGAGCCCTTCTTCAATAGAAATGTCAAAGGATATGAACAGTTTTGAAAAGACTTACAGAGAATTAAAATCATATGAAAGGTTGTTCCAAAACTCTAATAATAAGTAATTAAAATTACAGAAATTCCTATTTTGCCTCATAACCAGCAAATTAGCAAAAATGAGAGAAGAAGGAATTAGCCATTTTTGTAGTGGCTTTGCTTAGCCAGGCACACAAATAACACTGTTGGTGAAGCTGTGAGTTGGTCCAACTGTTTCATAAAACAATTTGCATACTGTGAAACTACAAATTGGTCCATTTATTGGGGTTTTTTCTCCAAGGAGATCAGGGCAGAAAATAAAAAGTTCTAGCAATGCCAAAATATTTCTAACAGTACATTTTTTGTGGCAACAACAAAAATAACAATGACCTGGAAATACAACTGGTACCCGCCAATTGGGAGGATGAATGAACAAATTGTCATATATGAAGTAAAAAAAAAAGAACTCAGAGAAACATTGGCTGACTTTTATATAAACTGATGCAGAGTGAAGTAGAGACCAGAGGAAACTATAAACAGTGACTACAAAAATGTTAAAAAAGAAAAAAGTGAAGAAATTAGTAGTATATGTTAAGTATCTACTATATTCTAGGCTCTGGGGATACAATCTCTTGGCCTTAAGGACCTTATATTCTAATTGGCAAAATAATATACATAGGGAAGTGGTGGCTAAGGAAGGTCACTTTTTTTCTGAAAGTCACAGAGATGGTAAATAAGGTCATAGGGGAAAATTGATACCCAGGAATAATGACAGAGATTACATGATAGTGGTTCATTTTTCTAGAACTAGGGGTAAGGTGGTGGTTAAGTAAGTTGCAAATAGCCAGAGAACACATATTTGGGGATCTCCTGAAATGTTGTTCTAGGAGGATCTGTCACCAATCAGGAAAGTGAGGCTCTTTCATGGAAGTTTCTCCAAGACATTGTCTGGTATTGGCAAAAAGGTAGTGGTGGAGGCCATTGTGGAAAAGGTAAACCTGATAAGAGAGTGAGAAGAGCACGAAAACAGCCTAGTCAGTTGTGTCCAACTCTTCATGACCCCATTTGGAGTTTTCTTTGCAAATACACTGGAGTGGTTTGCGATTTCCTGCTTGAGCTCATTTTACAGATGAGGAAACTGAGGTAAACAGAGTGAAGTAATTTTCCTGGGGGCACACAGCTAGTAAGGATTGAGGCTGGATTTAAACTCAGGAAGATGAGTCTTCCTGATTCTAAGCACATGTTCTATCCACTGTAGCTAGGTGGTACAGGCTGGGCCTGGGCTCAGGAAGACCAAATTACACAAATTTTGCGTAATTGACTATTTTACTGAATTTTTGGATATTCACTACCTTCCCAAATCTCCCAGCCTCCTCTCCCCTTCTCTCAAAACTTTCCATTTTAGAGGGCAGGATTTGAACTTTTAGCTGACTCCATTTTCCATATGTAGCTTTGCTTGGTTTCAACTTTACACATGATGCCCCCAAGTCGGGTACCCACTGGTGTTCCCCACCCCTTTCCTTTTGTGATTTGTCTCTCCCCATTAGATGGTAAACTCCTTGAGGACAGGGACTATTAATTAAAAAAAAAAGTATCTGCAGCACTTAGCAAAGTGCCTGCCACATAAGGTGCTTAATAAATGTTTATTGAATTGATTCTGTAATCTTGTCTCTAGAGAAGAGATTAGGAAATTCAACTCTTTCCTTTCATTTAAGAAGTGAGTGGGAAGGGACTATGGGCACAAAATGCCAAATACATCACTTTCGGTTGTTTTTGTTTATTTTCTTGTTACAATAGAATGATGACTGAGTCTCTGGGTTTTCACCTGAGGTAGGGAGGGGTGTTGAGGAGGTAGTGAGGTATATCCAGAAATATCAATAATATAAGAGCTTTTTAAAATAATGAAATTTAAAGACTCATACATGTCCAGAAAGATATAACAATAACAAAATTAGCAATTTTGCCAAGAGTTTTCTTGTAAAAATTGCCTAGATTTAGATGAGTAGTAATATAATGCAAATGGTGATGAATAATAATTTATGCAGTATGCTTGTGACTATCAATTGTCTTACGTAGAATTTTGTGTACTTTTGAATGTTTTTAACTTTGTGAATTTAGAAGCTGTATATGTCTTATTATTTACTACTTATTTTCATGTTACTGATATTTTACTTTTCATTTTCATTCACATTGTTAAAGTATTTAATAGCAATTTTATTTTTCAGATTACCTAAATGATTAAATTTCTATACCCAGTTATTATTATTTCATCAGATTGTCTTTATCTCTTCTCTCACCTAAAATAAATATTGCCCTGCATCAGCATTTTAATTCAAATCTTAAAAAATCAGAAATTCTTTTACAGAGACTAAAGTTTTTATGAGCTCTGTGAAGATTTAATCAATTTAGGGTATTGTTATGTCAGCAGTTTTCAAGAAAGCATACCTCAAGGTGCTCTTGAATTTCCTGTTCTACAAAGTTTGTCATGAGTAGTTGTTTCTTTATTTGCAAATGAGACTTTTCAAATTGCTTGTATTTTTTTTTCTACAAAACCAAGAAGGTACATTTCCCCCACCTTCTATTAACAGAAACAAAATAAAAGATATCCTTTTTGTACCATTGAAAAAAGCAGATATTTATAAAATCTACGTTTTATAACATGGAGAGCCAGTGTGGAATAGCTGATGGAGAGTTGGACTGGAAGTGAAGAAGATATGGGTTTGAGTTCTGCTTCTGCATATACTGGCTGTGTAAACATGAGTAATTCTCAACCTGGTAGTATCTCAGGCAAAGTTCCTTCATAGGTCAGAAGATAATAGATCTAGAACAGGAAGGGGCTTTACTATTTAGTCATCTGCCAACTCTATGAGACTGTAACAACAACAACAAAAAGAAAAACCGATCATCACTGAAATGGCCCGGATTCTGGTCATGAACCTACCTGCATTTAGCAGAGCTAGTCATACATGTTCTTTTCCAAGGCTCGTACTATGGATGAATTTTTCCAGTTTGGCAGGACCTGCTAGAAATTGTGGTCAGCTGGCATAACCTTTGAGAGGCAGGGCCATCTCTGTGCCACAATAAAGCATTACAGTTGGTCTTTAATGCATTACAAGTATATATTTAAAATAATAATACTGAGCTTATTTAATATATTGGTCATTTTTGCTGAACTGTTCCCATCTTCCCTACCCCTTCCCCTTTCTATTTCACATATATGAGATTGTTCTTTGGGATGAACAAGGCATGTGGCCATATTGTGAAATACAGGTGATATAAAAACAAGATATCAGTAAAAACTTTTAAATTAAAAGCAGTGATTTAAAAAATGTTGTCATCACAGATGACAGAAAAGATTTTAATCCCTTCCACAAAAGATCTAACAAGCAAAAGGACTTCATTCCCCAGTAGTTATTCTGTAAAAGCATTCTATGGTTGGAACTTTTTGCTTAAACTACTTTTTTGACTTGAAGTCACACAAGGCCCCTTTTCTTCATACCACTGAAATAAAAAGGCAGCTGTTGAATATATATTGCCATTGTGTTTTTCTTTAATATGTAATTTTTAATACTAATTTCCAATTTCCAGAATTTCAACATTCTGGGAGAAAAATAGACAAAGTGGTAGTTACATGTGCCCTACTGTAGATGGCAGTAGATTAATTGCTAGTACAGTCTTACTTTTTGGCACTACCTTTTTTTTATTTGTTTAAATGGTTGAATTATAATAGTCACTTGGAAAAGTTTAGGACTGTTAGAGCATTGTTAACTCAGTTCTCTGTGACTTGGATATGCGGCAAGAGATGTATCTTAAATTTCGCTGAAATATATACAACATAAAGAAATTTTAAAAAAAGATATATTGCAGTATAAGAAAAAAAAAACCCTTCCTATATTGTCACACTATGCTTCCTTTTGAAATAGAAGGAATATTTGTTACACACATCTAGTAATAAGTCAAATGCATTGATTGTTTCATCAGTTTAATTGACATTACCCTTTTTTTTATATTAAGCTGCTACCAAGAGGCTTAGTAGAAAACTTTATTTTGGCAATATTTGGGAAAAGGGTGCATACTTAATGTTACATCTAAAGTCACAACTCCAGCTAAGATTAGTTAACAGCTTAAACACTTTCTTTCCCAGGAAATATAATTTTATGTGCATTATCCTTGAATCAAGAAGCAATTTCAGAACAGCAGCATAACAGCTAACACGGGTATCAAAGTTTTTACTATCATAAGATTATTTTTGTGACATTGACTGTGTTATTCATTTGATATCCATCTGTAGGCCTTGGAATTTCTTTTGATTTCATCAAGAACATTTTTGTTATCATGAAATTGAAGGCATGCTTTAGCATTTTAGGAACTCATGAAAACCATTTATAATATTTTTTATATCCCCACTTTAGTGAGGAAGTTATGAAATGTTACTGCTTCTTCCAAATCAATGCCTTAACATAAAATTTCAAGGACATGAATTTAATATGAACTAGAAGGTTTTTAAGGTATGTTTTCAATAAAATATTAGGTATAAATTTTGTTATATAACCATGAAAGATGTGAAACCAGTACTAAATTTGGGAAGCTTAGTATGGTTTTTTTCTATTATACATTCCTGAGAGAGATTAAAGTCATGATACAGAAGATCTAATTGCTACATCCTATCTATTACACAAGGGGTTCTAAGTCTGGTGTCCATGAGCTTATTTTTGTATTATTTGACAACTATTTCAATATAATTGGTTTCCTTTGTAATCCTGTGTATTTTATTTTATAAGCATTATTTTGAGAATTGATACATACTTCCCCAAACTTCCATGAGTACATGACACAAAAAAGGTTAGGGAGCCTTAACTGAGAATTGAAAGGGAAAAAAAAACTGGGATAGAATTTCTATATTTTGCTGGTTTTCAAAATAATTTTGAATTGGGATGTATTGATATAGAACCTAGAACAAAGCCCTGTGCCTACCTAGTTAGTGCTCATTAAATTGTGCCATTATTAATGTTGCTTTTTATATACCAACCACATTGACTCTAAAGATTGAGTTGAATTGTAATTAACACTCAAACTATAAAGGTCCTCATTATGACTTAACTTAGATGAAAAGTATATGCTTATCCACATAGAGTTAATTTCCAAACTCTAATTCATATGGATAATAGCTGGCTAATCTTATAATACCTAGCGTTCTTAATACTGATTTAATGATGATTTTTAAAAAAATACGTTTCTTCTTCCAAGATATACTTTTAAAAATATCCATTTTAAAGTAAAAATCAGGTTGTGTTAATCATTAATGAAGCCAACACTTCATATCATTCAGCTGTTGTAACAGTTGTGCACATTAACAAACCCTTAGGCTAGGTTTCTTTTGTAAAAACCCGCAGTAGTTTTAGGAGGAGTTTAGGGGAGGGCTATGGGTGTGTGTGGAGGGGGGGGCGGGGATATGTGCTCACATGTCCATGCTTGCCCATTCATGTGAATGCTTTTGGGAAGGTAGAGGGTTTTGTAGTTATAGTACCTCACTAAGGTTTCAATGGAAAACATAAACTAATATGGTAAGTAAGCAAAACCATTAGGTTAATTGGAAAAAGCATTGATTGACCAAAATCAGAAGAGTTTACCTTTAGAGATAAGTGTAATGAATAAGAGAAAGGGGCTTCAAGGCAATTAAAAGAATTATGTGATAAGCCCATGAAAAAGTAGGAAGTTAGAGGTTCTTTGTGCAGACAGGAGCACTGCACTTGACAGAATTCATTGGGAATTTAAGGAGAAATGTTTGTTAGTGACAGTGCCAAATTACAGGTTCCTTCAAAACTAGAAGGTGAACAAAAACTGAATGTCTCATGTAGTCAACTCCCAAGTATGTGTCTTGGCAGAGTGGACTTACAGTGTAAGAATCCTTAATAAGTGATCATTCAAAGGCTTTTAAAAAAAAATTGCCTTTTAATGTATCATGTTTGTGAAGGTGGAGAAGGTAACAGGTGGACAAAGGATTTAACTTCCTAACATATTATATTATATTCATAATTTCAGTAGATCACTGATCTCACAATTATTGGTTATTCCTGCACCAATGCAGATTGCAACCCTTCCACTTGCTCTCCTGTGCAATTCTTGTCCAAATGCTTCTATAAGTCCTTTCTAGAGGATCTTCTCAAAATGCTAGAGTCCTACCTCTGGTTCTTTATATTTTCAGTTGATTCTTAGGTCTAGGCAAATACCTCCACATGAAAGTCCTCAGTGGAGGCAGCTAGATGGCACAGTGGATAAAGCACCAGCCCTGGATTCAGGAGGACCTGACTTCCAATTCGGCCTCAGACACTTAACACTTACTAGCTGTGTGACCCTGGGCAAGTCACGTGACCCTGGGCAAGTCACTTAACCCCAATTGCCTCACACACACACACACACAAAAAAAAAAAAAGAAAAAAGTCCTCAGTGAAAATAAGGTAAGCCTGTTCATACCTACCATGTGATTCTTCATTACGCCTATAGTCCCATTGAACTTGTGTTTCTTCTGAAAACTACTGTTGAATTATATTTTAGTCATATAGATTCAGGGGGGAAATAGTGGAATTTTAAAAGATAGACTTTGTATGGGAAAACTTATAGAACTGGCATAATGTGAAATTAGCAGGATCAGAGAATATATTTTCATACTTAATTGATATATTGGTTAACTTTGCTGTGAGTTTCCCACCTATCTTTTTTTTTTTTTTGCTTTAAATTCTTAGAAGGGGAAAATCAAACTAGAAAATGTGCTGTATAACCCAACTAAACCAGATCATCTTGAGAGAAATTGTAGTTTTAGTGTGCAGGGTGTGTGTGTGTGTGTGTGTTTCCTGCTGCTAATATTAAAATGTCTAATTCCCTGCAAATATACTGATGACAGTGAGAGGTGGGCAAATATAAACCAAGTGAGAGGTCAGCCATCGTGGATGAAAAATATGTATGTTCTAACTTCCTTAAATAAGCTTTACTATTCATGAAACATCTTTTTATATAATCACTCAGGAACAGTACAGAAAAGAATTTAGCTTAACTTTTTTTAAGAAAAAACAAATGCTTATTAGAATCAGGTCTAGTTCAGTGGAATCCTCCTTTTTCCTGAAATTCTTCACTGCCAAAAAAAAAGTAGCTCATGCCAACATGTACTTGCTATATTAAGCTTTGAGTTGGTGGTACATAGACATTATCATTTTGCCTTTTGAATATTGATGAATGTACTGAGTTAGATTCCAAAACTTACAAATATGCAAATGGCATTTTAAAATATTTTACAAAGGGACTGTTAACTGTTTTTGTGTGTGTCTTTCACCTCTTTGGCAGTCGGGTGAAAGCTATAGGCCCCTTCTCAAAATAATGTTTTTAAATGAATAAAATAAAATACAAAGAATCATAAAGAAACCAGTTTTAGTGAAATAGCTAACAAAATATTTTAAAAGTTTATAGATTCTGATTTAAGAACCCTTGCCTTAGAGTGCTGTTTTTTCCCCCTTTCCCCCTAGAGTTTTAGTATATTTTGGGAAAAGGGATACTTGCTACCATAAAACAAGTGTAGCTCATTTATGTTTCTGAACAAAACGGTAAAATAACTAGATAGGGTTGCTCAAAATGGTGCAATGAGAAACAGAACACCAACTAAGTGGTACAGTAGATAAAGTACCAGGTCTGGAGTAAGGAAGAACTGACTTCAAATCCATTTCAGACATAATAGATAGATAATTTATATAGGAACATAATCACAGATAATTTATATAGGTACTTAGCACAGTTCTTTTCACATAGTAGGCACTATGTAAATGTTAGTTTTTATTATTTCTCACAACTATTCCTTCAAGGATTAAAAAAAAAAGTCACAGACCGAAAAAATGATTAAGAAACCCCAGAAGAAACTACAGGAAACTAGAGCCAGAGCTGTAAAAGGAGACAAAGGTAATAAATTGAAGCTGTGTTTATCTGACCTCAGATTGGGGCTTGAGAGCCGGAGGCTCTCAAATCATAAGGGCTACAGCACAGATCACTCCACTTAGACTGCCACCATGCAGTGCTGACTGGAACTACTCTTGAGGTCTTAGAAAAAAATGCAATGCTCACTAACTATACCCCAGATGATACCAATGAGGACCAAAGAAGATCCTAACATTCCTTCCAGAAATGTACAGAGACTACCCCAATACAAAGTCCCAATTCAGTAAGGCTAGAAAGTAGGTAAACGATAAACTCTGATGATAAAGAAATATGATGCAGCTAGGCATGCTTAACAGAAACACTTAGAAGAAAAGAATAATTCCCCATTATCTGCAGGGAGAATTCGCAATAAATGAAGGGAAAATGAAGGAAATAATTAGAAACTATTTCACCTAATTACATGCCAACTAAACAGACATGGAGAAATTATATTATAGTTAGGTTTAGAATTCAGCATACCCCAAACTGAACTCATTACATTTCAGCTCAAAAATGTCCCTTTTTCTAGCTTTCTCATTTCTGTTAAAGGTATTACCATCCTTCTAGTCCCCCAGGTTTATAACCTTGGAATTATCCATAACCTCACTCTCTCTTACTCCAGTTGCCAAATCATGCAGTTTCTGTCAGTTTGGCAGTCAATCAGTAAACTATTGAGTACCTACTATGTTCCTATGTGCTGTGCACTGGAAATGCAAAAAAGGCATAAAATAATCCCTGTTTTTAGGGAGCTCACAATCTAATGGGGATAAAACAGGCAAACAAATCTGTACAGCAAACTAAATAAAGCTAAAAAGGGAAATCACTAAAAGAGAGAAGGATTGTGAAATCCTTCCTATAGAAAAGAGAATTTTATTTAGGCTTTGATGGAAATCAGGGAAGCCAGTACACAGAAATGAAGAAGGAAAGCATTTCAGGAAAGAAGGGCAGTCAGATGCAATTTCTGGTGCTGAGAGATGGAATGTCTTGTTCATTCAACAGCAAAGAGATCAGTGTCACTGGATTGAAGAGTACATTGTGGAGGTTGGGGGTAGTGGGCTAGGGGAGGTCTGTGTGTAAGACATAAAGAACACTGGAAAGGTTGGGGAGCCTAGGGTATGAAGACTTTCAAATACCAAATGGGATTTTATCTTTAATCCTATACATGTTAGGAAGCCACTGGAGTTTCTTGAATGGAGTAGTGATATAGTTAGATGTTTTAGGAAACTCACTATGGTGTGTATTATTTTATGCCATTTTTGTGTGTGTGGACCTATCACTACCAGACTGTAAGCTCCTTGAGGATAGGCACAATATGTTACTTTGTCATTTAAAATATTGGGGGGCTAGCCTGTTTTTGTCTAAATTATTGGGGAACTAGGCTGGGGTTTTCTAAAATATTGCTACTTATCAATTAATGGCTATTGCACCAGTTTTGGCAGTAAGCACTTTTGTTAACTAAGATCATATATATTACTAAAGTATTAACCACGTATTTGACTGACTTCCCCACTAGTTACATACCCAGCACGTTTTTGCTAAGCAGGAGCAGAAAGAGTGTGTAGCATGTTAAAGAGGGTCCCAGGTACAAGAGAGTAAGAGAAGCGCATATGAGTTTAAGAGAGCCAGTTCCATCATGGCGCCCCGGGATCCTGGGCGTCCTGTGGCTCATTTCCGTGACTATGATCGCGGGCCGTGGGGGACGATGAGACGGTCAAGTGCGAGGACCTCAGAGTGGGACAATATTTTTGTAAAGATCCTGAAATAAATGACGCCACTCAAGAACCTGTTAACTGTACAAATTGCACAGCTCATGCATCATGTTACCCAGCACCAAACATAACTTGTAAGGATTTTAGCGGCAATGAAACCCATTTTACCGGAAGTGAAGTTGGTTTTTTTCAAGACCATACCTTGCCGTAATGTAAAGGGTGGCAGTGGCTCGCTCCCTATTCCTTGGCTGGTTAGGAGCAGACAGGTTTTACCTGGGATACCCTGCTTTAGGTTTGTTAAAATTTGGCACTGTTGGATTTTGTGGAATTGGCAGTCTAATTGACTTCATTCTCATTTCAATGCAGATTGTTGGTCCTTCTGACGGCACTAGTTACATCATAGATTATTATGGAACAAGACTCATAAGATTGAGCATCACCAGTGAAACGTTTAGAAAAACACAGAAGCACCCATAGATGTTTAGAAAATAGCTTGGTGGTTTTGTGTCTCCTTGATGGAAAGAGAACTCCAGAGTGAGAAATCCCAGTCCTTCCATTCGTCCCTATTCGCACAGCACACCTCTGTGGTTGCTTCAATGTGATTTTTACTGAAGATTTTTTTTAGATTTTTTATTCTGAGCTTTGGTTGACTGGAGACTTTCTCTGAGGCCTCTTGGCTCCCTTAGAGTGCTTTATCACACTCCCCCCCCCCACCTGCCTTCCTGCCCCACCCCAAATGCCTTTTCTGTAGGCAAGTTGTGGCTTGTCATTTTTCCTTCTTCAAAATAAAACAATAGAATAACTTCAAAATAAAAAGTTTAAGAGAGCCACCCTCCTGTCTCCAGGGATTTTTATCCTTTCTCAGGTAGAGGCGGGTCACCACACATTGATCTAAGATAATTGGTTAGCATCATTCAACTCCATTGATTGACATGACTGGAGGGGGGGGTGGTCAAGGTATGTTTCCTTCCCCTAACTAATCAGAAAGGTCAATCTGCATTCCTTTTGTTAAGCTGCAAGCCCTTCCCTGGCTGGGGAGGGGGAGAGAGCAACTTGCAGCTTCTAGGTTTCTCCTAGAAATTCTTTTTTCTTTTTTTTTTTTTTGGTGGGGCAATGAGGGTTAAGTGACTTGTCCACGGTCACACCAGCTGATAAGTGTCAAGTGTCTGAGGCTGGATTTGAACCTCAGGTCCTCCTGAATCCAGGGCCAATGCTTTATCCACTGTGCCACCTAGCTGCCCCAAAATTCATTATTAATAATTATTTTCTCACATTACCTAATCTTTTGTAGCTCAATAAGCAGTTAGCTCAGTCTTTACACATAGTGAATTCTTTTTTTCTTCTTTTCTTTTTTGATTTTCCTTTTAGTACTATGTATTTTATATGAAGCATTTTCTAATAACTCAATTTCATTTTATTTTTATTTCTAAATTCTTTCTCTTTCCCTTCCCCTTCCCTACCTACTGAAGGCAAGATAAAACATTCATTACAAATATGTACAGTCATGCAAAACAAATTCCTCTACTAGCTATTGCCAACAAGTGTGGAAAAGAAAAAAGAAAAAGTAGGAAATATGTTTCAGTCTTCACTCTGAGTCCATCATCTCTCTATATGGAAGTGGATAGTGAATTTCATTTCAAATCCTTTGGAATTGTGATTGGTTATTTTGTTGATTAGAATTCCCATTTTTCAAAGATAATTATCTTTACAATATTGCTTTTTCTGTACAAATAGTGCTTCTCATTCTGCTTACTTTGCCTTTCATAAATTCGTGTAAATCTTTCAAGAATATCTGAAACCATGCCTTTCATCAATTCACAAAGGACAATATTATTACATTGCATTAATATACCATAACTTGTTCAGCCATTCCCCAGTTGTTGGGCATCCCCTTATTTCCAAATCTTTACCGCCACAAAAAGTGCTGTTATACATATTTTTGTACATGTGGATCTTTTTCACCTTTCTTTGATCTCTAAGGGGTATAGCTTCGACCTAGCAATTTCACTGGGTCAGAGGGTATAGGCAGTTTAATAGCTTTTGGGACATAGTTCCAAATTACTTTCCAGAACATTTGGACTAGTTCACACCTCCATAAATCGTACATTAGTGTCCCTGTTATCTCACATCTCTAGCATTTGACATTTTCCTTTTTTGTGGTCTTAGTTGATCTGATGGTTGTGAGGTAGAAACTCAGAATTGTTTTTATTTTCATTTACCTAATTGTGATTTAGAGCATTTTTAAAAACATGGCTCCCTCTTCATATCATTTGGCCATTTATAATTGGGGAATAGCTCTTATACTTATAAATTTGACTCCGTTTCTTATATATCTTAATAATGAAACCTTTATCAGAGAAACTTGTTACAAGGACCCCCCCCCATTCCTATTCTTTCCCCTTTATTGTAGCTGCATTGGTTTTATTTGTTTATAAAAAAATCTAATTTTTTGTAACCAAAATTAACCACTTCACATCCTGTGAACCTCTCTGTCTCTTGTTTAGTCATGAACTCTTTCCATATCCATTGAGCTGACAGGTAATTTCTTCCATGATCACTAAATTTGCTTACAATGTCACCCTTTATCTCTAAATTCTGTATCCATTTTGAGCTTTTCTTGGTGGACTATGTGAGATACTAGTCTATACTGAAGCTTCCCAACAGTTTTTTTGTTGAAAAGTAATTTCTTACCCCAGTAACTGAGATCTTTCCCTTTATCAAACACTAGGTTACTGTGCTCATTTGCTTTTGCGTGTTGTATACTTAATCTGTTCCACAGATTGACCTCTCTATTCTTTGCTTATTAAAAATAATTTAGATGATTGTACCTTTGTAGCATAGTTTGAGATCTGGTGCTGCTGGGCTCACTTCCTTACCAATTTTTTTCATTTCATTCATATTTTTGGTTTTTCTCCCCTCCAGATGAATTTTATTATTTTTTCCTCCTTCTATAAAGTAATTCTTTGGTAGCTTGATTGATTTGGCACAGAATGATTAAATTAATTTAGAGTTGTCATTTTTATTATATTTGTGCAGCCTACCCATGAGCAATTAATATTTCTTCAGTTGCTTAGATGTCTTTAGTTGTGTGAAAAGTGCTTTGCATGTGTTCATGTAGTTCCTGTGTGTGTCTTGGCAGATTGATTCCCAAGTGTTTTATATTGTTTATTGTTATTTTAACTGGAGTTTCTTTTTCCATCTATTCCTACTAAAGCTCTTTTGGTAATATACAGAAATACGCTTGATTTAGATGGGTTTATTGTATATCCTGTAAGTTTGATGATGTTTTACATTATTTTGATTAGTATTTTTAGCTACCAGGGGGGTTGCATATATCATCTCTCCACATGAGAAATCAAATAGATCAACTTTGTTTAATCCCTTGTGATTAAACTCACATGAGTGAGTTTTTAGCTTTTCTTGATTCCTGTGTTTAAATGTGAAATTTTCTATTCAGCTCTGTCCTTTTCCTGAGGAATACTTGAAAGACCACTATTTCATTAAAGATTCATTTATTCCCTTGTAGTATTATAGTCAATTTTGCTTGGCAGATTATTCTTTTTTTTTTTCCCCCACATCAGTAGTCAGGTTATTCTTGTTTGTAACCCTAGATCCTTTGTCTTCTGGAATACCATATTCCAAGCTCTCTACTCGTTTATAATTGTAACTGCTACATCTTGTGTGATCATGACTGTGGCTTATCAATACTTGTATTCTTCCTCTATGGCTATTTGTAATATTTTTTTCCCCTCAACTGGGGGCTCTAGAGGTTAGTTATAACATTTATTGGAGTTTTCATTTTGGAGTTTCAGGAGGTAACTGATCAATTCTTTCTATTTCTACTTACCTCTCTTATTCTAACATATTTGGACATTTTCTTTCTTTTTTTTTTATTTCTTGAAATATGGTCTCTAGCTTCTTTTTTGTCATTGTTCATGGCTTTGAGGTAGTCCAGTGATTCTTAAATATCTCTTTTTGATTTATTTTTCAGGTTAGTTATTTTTCCTATGGGATATTTCATATGCAGTCTCATTTTTCAGTCTTTTGACTTTGTTTTATTATGTTTTTATGTCTTCGTGGTATCTTTATCTTCAATTCGACCAATTCTAATTTTCAAGCAATTAATTTCTTTACTATAGTTTTCATAACTTTCTTGCATAACTCTCATTTTCCCCCATTTTTCTTCTATGGATCCCCTTTGGTTTTTAAAATCATCTTTTTTTGCTCTTTAAAAAAAAACACCTTTCAACTCTTCTAGACGTTTTCAATGGGCTTATGCCTAATCTTTATATTTTTTTCTTTAGGCTTTGCTTATAGATATATTTAAGTAATTGTCTTCTTTTACATTTGTATCTTGAGCTTCTCTAAGACTGTAGTAGCTCTTTATGGGTGGGGGTTTTTGTTGTTGTTGTTGTTATTGTTTTTGTTTTTTTGTTTGCTCGTTTTTCTGGTTTACTGCTTGACTTTGAACTTTATATCAATCGTAGGCTCTGTGCACTTCTAGGAATGAGGGAAATTCTGCCATGAATGTCTGTCCTTTTACATCCTTCTGCTTCCTTCACAGTTAAGGTTGGGGGGCTAGAATTTTTTACTGCTCTCAAAATGATGTGATCCAGGGTGAGGTCTATTAATTGTTGTCCTGCTTTGAACTCTGCATGTTTCTGATTCAGATTTGTTTGGGTCTGTTGGTCTTTGCGTGGTTGAGTTTCAGTAGATTGATGTTTGCCTTAGTCACTATTAGCTGGCTTGGAGGTTCTACAGGTTCAGAGGAATAGAACTGCTGGCTTCCCCTTGGTCTTGGATTCTTGCCCTGATTATTCCACTGTAGGCTGAACTAAAGACTACTGAGTCACCACTGCTTTTGAGCTCACAGTCACACAGTTAAATTTATGGAATTTGTTTCTTGCTCAATACTCAGCTATGGTCCCACTCACTCACAAGCACTCTTCTGTGCCCTAGATCTATGATCTGAAATTGGGTAATGGGTGACAGCTGCTTAGGTGGGACCCGTTCTTATACCATGTGCTAGATCAGAGATCACCTGGGATCTCTTTCTGTTCCATGACTACTGTCATAGTTCTCTATCTCAGCCCCATTTCAGTCCCGGGCACTAGAATGTTCTCTACTACCATGTCCATTGCAGCTTTTGCTGCTCTTGCTGCTATCTCAGTGTCCATAGATGTCTTTGTTTCCTTGAGCTTCCCTGGGCAGAAAAAAATAACTGACTTTCTTGGCTTTCCTGATCAGTAATTAATCTGGTCCATTTTCTAGGTTGTTGTAGAGCATCTGTTTTGGGTGAGCTAGGGAAAAAAATGCTTCTTCTCACTCTGCCATATTGATTCCACTCCACATGGTACATTCTTGTCAATTTTTTTTTGTTCACACAAGTAATATAATCTTGATTTTTATAGTTACCTTGGCTTTACTTAGTATTGTGTGCTGATGTTAATTCAGGCTACTTTGAATTTAATGTTCTACTCTCTGCCCTGTTTTTCTGATAAATTAGTAATTAAAGAAAGCATTCCAATTCTTCGCTGGCAAAGCTGTCTTCTGATGCTGTGCCTTGAGGACATTGCTATTTTGGGATGTAATTTGCTTTATTCAAGTGTGGTGGGAACAATAGCATAACCCTTATCCTCATGGCAGTTAGGCTAGCTTTTCCTTAAAAGGTATAGACACCATAATGGAGACTTGGTTAGCTCATCAGCTTTTGACATTCAAGGAGCCATGAGGAAGTACAGGTTCCCTTCCTAATGCTTGGATGATGGAAAGTAATAGCTAACTCAAGCCAAGGAGCTTCTTGGCTGAATCCATTGAGATGTCCTCAGGGCCTAACCTTTTGACTGGTCTCCTTCTATGACTTAGTAAATCTCTTTTTATTAATTGTTAAATGATGGACAAGTGTCTCATTTTGTTCCAGTGTCTAACCTAAACTGTCAGGGGACTGGTGTAAGTCAGGCCAAAAAAGAGAGCAAATTTATTTACACTGAGTCTTGATTCTGCTTTTTAAAATCAAGATACTAGAACAGTATCTTTAAAGAAGACACAACTAGGTTTGGGTCACCTGGTCCAATGCCTGGATGGATGTTGATCTTGCAGTATTATAAATGGCCTTATTTCAGATGCTCATCTGATATTTCTCTCAAGGAAGTCTATATACGCTAGATTCCTTCACTGTCATGAAATGCATTAGGTATTCTCCTCAATTCCATTGAGTCAAATGCCTTTGTATCATTCAGAAATGCTCAGAAAGTAGAGACAATATTCTTCATATGATACTTTGTGTATGTGGCAAGTAGTTCAAAAGGACACCTACTAAAACCCCCTTATTTCCAGCTGGTAGGTTTTTTTTCAATCTGTAATAGAATACTAATTGTGAAACATGTTTAAGAAAGGACAGTGATAAGGCAGTAATTGCCAAGGTTTCCCAGACTGTATTGAAAGACCTTGATATTTTCTACATGGGAAGGATGTAAATGAGAATGAACTAATATGTAAATTTCTTGCCATTCATTGTAGGAAATGTGCCTAAGACAACTTCTATAATTTTCTATGTGTTTTCAATTTTCACCCATTTAACTTTAACTATCGCTTCATCCGACATAATGTGTGGAAATTTTTAACATTTAAGTGGTATGATGTTTTATATTGGTGCATTGGTAGCATTTATACAGCATTTTAAGGTTTGAAAGTTACTTTAAACATATTTTTATGACACCTATGGTAGGTATATGTCATTACTTTCTTTGTTTTATAGATAAGGAAATTGAGGCCAAGAGAGGTTGTGACTTATCCATTGTCACACAGTTAATAAGTGTCTGAAGTGAGATTTCAACTTAAGATCTTTCTGACTCCAAATTCACTACTCTTTCCACTGCACACAAGATGAGAGGGTGATGTTGCTTTACCCAGTGGTTGAGACAGTTTTCTGTAGTCCAGTAAATCAGTGAAGTTTCTAATACATTGGCATTCAGATAGCTAATTTCAGAAAACTAGTTGTTTAGCTTGTTTTGGTGGTGCCCAAGACGAACCTCCTTAATAATGTAAAAAGTTCCATTTTAATGCATAATGGAAAAAAAAGAAAACTGAGACAAGTCTATTTCTGTAAATCCCACATATTTCTTCTGGCCATGCTCCCCCAACTAGGCAGCAGCCACCTACATATTTTCACAGCAAATTATATCTGGTTTTATAAATCACCAATGTAGATCAGTGTGATTAGCATAACTAGTTTGCTGAGTACAATAACACTTATTTTATAATAAGAAATATTCATAAGTATAAATAGAATTTTCATAGTGTCAGCTTAAGGTGCTTCATCAGAGAGTAGGTATGTAGACTTAGGAACCAAAGACTATTGGTTATTGTTTTCCTGATTTGACTTCTATAAATTGCTTACCCTATATATGATTATGCATGCATTGATCTGTATCTTTGCTTATACCTATGATTTAAATGGCTTAAGAAACTCACTCTAGCAGGGCCATTCTGCAACTGTTCTGCAGTGTATATGATTTTAGAAAATGTTTGAGCCACTGAAATATTATATGGCTTGTCCATGGCCATATAGCCAGATTGTGTCAGAGGGCAACGGGAACCGACCTAGGTCTTCTGACTCTAAGACTATCTCACTATCCATTATGTGCTATGATAACTAAATTATTTTTAAAATATTGTATTGGAATAGTTTGAATATCTTCAAAAAGTGACTTTTCAAAATTGCCAATTTACCAAAAGGAATAAAATTTAATGTGATTTTCTTTAGTCAACATTCATGAATCTGGTTACTCTGTGTTTATAGGATGGAGCAATGTTGAGGTAAAAAGCCACTCTGGTACTTTGGGTTGTAACAATTCAATTAACAATTGTCAGATCCACTCTAAGCCAGAACCATCAACTGGAGAGAAATCAATTGTTAAGATGGATGAAAAAAAAATCACCTCAGGACCTGGTTTCTTCAATTATTCTCACTCTCCAGGATCTTCAATCTTTCTTCAACTATTCTTTTCCTCTGTTTTCAAAAGTTCATAGGTTCTTCTTATTTTGAAAAAGAAAAAAAAAAGCCTTCACTTGACCTTACCACCATCTTGCAAACTGTGTATTATTTCTTTTCTTCTTTCACTTCCAAGTTTCTCAAATAAGTGTTATGTACCTGCTACTCCCATTTCCCTACCATCCACTTTCATTTTGACTTACAGCAATGAACTTCCATCCTTCCTTCTCTCTTGAATATGTACTCTCAAAGTGCTTTCTCTTGATCCTCATTCTCCTAGCTCTATTAAGCATTTAACACAGTTGAATATCATTCCTTGAAATGACTTCTAGATCATTACAGTATCCTGATCATTCCATCTAGGACCATTCACCTGTCCTCTTTCATGGCTCTTGACCCTTAAATATATATAATCTTCAGGGATCTGTCTTTGGCTTTTTCCTTTTCTCTTTTCCCTACTCCCTTTAAGATCAAATCCACTCTGACACTTAAAATCATCACTTATGTGCAAAAAACTGTCTCCAATGATAACCCTTATCTTTTTAATAGTAGCCTAGGATCACAAGATTTAGAGGTATGTGGGATTGTAGAGGTCATCTAGTTCAATCCAGAGAGAGGAAGTGTTTGTTATGCCTTCAGTCCAGCTTTTTGGCAGATAGTTCTATATGGTTAAGCTCAACTTACCTGGAATGTAACTCCCCAAACAGATTACTCTTCTGGCTTCCCTAGTTTTGAATAGTGCCACAGTTCTCCCAGTTACCTAGGTTCATCCTCAATGTTGTCTTTGATTCCCAGGCATCTCTGGTCCCTATATTTATTTGTTATTCATTTGTTGGTCCTGTCAATTATTTTCCTTTGGAAAATATATGTATATATATATATTTACATGCATATATGTATATATATATACATACTTATATATATAGATGCATATCTATATCCATATCTAATCTCTCTATATATATCTATATCTATATCCATATCTGTATCTATATAATCTATATACATCTATGTCTACATCTACATCGACATCTTCATCTTCATCATCTTCATCTTAATCTTCAATCTCCTCCATCCTTACCTTGTTAACTTCCAATCCAGTAATCCTAATTCACGAATTTAACGTCTCATACCTAGACAACTGATATAGTATCTCACCTAGTCTTCCCGCATTCAATTTCTCTGTTTTCAAGACCATCCTGCATGCTGGTGTCAGATGCACAACAGTCCACAATAACCTTAGCAGATAGTACAAGTATTGATCCCTGCCAAATTTTGTAAGTAAATTCATCCACATCAAAGAGATGAAATGATTTCCCCATTGCCACATACCTAGTAAATGAAGGGACCAAGAAAAGAATCCAACTTCCTAACCCCATTTCCTAAAAATTGGTTTTAACCATATTACTTTACCTGCAAAAAGTTCAGTGGCTTTCTATTGTCTTTTTAGCTTGGTGTTCAAGATAATAAATAACCTCTGTATCTCAGAATACTCTATAGTAGTACTCATCTCTTCCCTGATGTGAATCCTCCACTCCATATAAATTATCTCTCTTCTACAAACTCTGAACATGTACCCCTTTGTATAGATTTATCCAGTTTGGAATGATATTGTCATTCCTCTCTTCTCCGTCTGTCCAAATTCTATTGAGTCTTCAGAGTACAATTTAAATTGTATGTTGAGTTTTCCCAGACTACTTCACTTCACATTGATCCTTACCTCTTTTGTGCTCATAGCACAAATTTTTTTATACATTTGGCAATTAACTATGCATTGCCTTTTGATCATTCTCTTACCACTGTGCTGCTGTTTAATTCTGGTTTAGCTTTTTATGTACTCATGACTTGTCTTTTGAATTAGATAGTAAGCCTTTTTAGCTAAGAGGATCACCTAAGAATTTGTATCCCTAATAATACCTCACCCACAGGGGATATTCAATAAATGTTTACTGAATAAATGAGTGAACAAATGTTTCTTATTACTTCTATCATCTCTACTAAGTCACTTATCCTTTCTAGGCTTCAGTTTCCTTTTCTGAAGAATAGTATTAAAATTGTTACTGGAACAATGAGAAAGTTGGGCTGGATGTTCAGTAAAGTTGATTTTAATTCTATATTCTATGACCTAGGACTTGTGCTAAGGCTTCCTCTGTTAATTATCCACCTTACCTAGGATGAGAGGTAAAATGATATTAACTCTTAAGTGTTAATGAATTTCATAACTTTTTAGTTTCTGTGAGGCTCCTGGATCTACCACTACTTTCACCTTAGATAGTAATCAAGGCATAGACCTATGCTAGCAAATATTTGAGCTAAAAATTAAGCTAACAAATATTATTTGTCAAGTATATTATTAATACAATATTCAAAATATTCTTTTCCATTTACTGATAACAGTATATTCATTTAGATTTATGTAACAATATGCATTTTTGTTGAGTATGACATGATTTCTATCTCAAAGGCCAACAGCATCTTTATCAGTATTTTTATGTATGTCATCATTTTCTAAATGATAAAATTGGACCTGCCATATATAAGAAGAAGAACAAGGATAGCTAGTTTTAAGGTCTGCAAGATGCTTCACATGTCTTATCTTATTTGAGCCTCATAGCAATGCTGAAAGGTAGGTATTATTGTTTGTTAAACATTTTAAAGATGAGAAAAATGACATTCCAAGGGTTAGTTAGTACCTGAATCATGATTCCAACTCAGTTCTTAGATGCCTTTATGTGTATACAAACAATGTGATCAATATTATTTTGCTTTCTTTAAGAGAAGAGTATATTGATATTTCAAATATTTAATTATTATCTTTCAATATTGAATGCCAAATCTTGTAAATTTACATTTTTGGTGGTTTTTGAATTGCCTTAAAATATTTTTGTTGGAAAATCAATATGGTCCATTTATTAACTTCCTAAACTGAGCATGTTTTATGTCCAGAAGGATTATAGTTACATGAGGCATCCTAAGTTTAGCACATTTGGAGCTTATCACTGTTTGAATTCATGGATGGTTTTATTAGCTCTGACCCTTCTAGCAGTCTGAGCCACCAATTTCTTTCAAAGTTAAACCAATATCCCCAGGGGGAAAAAAATCCTTAATGATAATTTCTTTACCAACACAAGTGATACTAATGGTTCATTTCACCAGAATATTTCTTGAAAACAGTTATGACTTGAATTCTTATTTGTTCAAAGCTCAAAAATTAGGAGAAAATCAGCAATTTTCACCTTTTGTTAACTTAATTGATTTCATATCTAGTCAACATTCTAGATTTCAAATATAAATATTGGGATAGAGGAAAAAGTTTCCTACATCTGCATAATAATTTACTTGTGTGAGTTATCACAAAGAAAAGGGGATAGTAGTGGATAAATAATATTTTTATGCTTCTGAGGACAATAGAGATAATCAGAAAGTATTTTAGGGGCAATATCAGATTCCGCCCCCCCCCCCCCCCCGTTCTTAATCTCATTATTTCTTTTGATTCTTGATCCTAATTAAACATACAGTTAAAAGAAATAAACTAGAGGCTACATTGTTCATATTTTGATCAAGTTAAATATATATTAAATATTAAGCAAGTGAATGCTGGGCTAAAGACTCCCAATTTAAGTGTAAAATATGTTAAATTTTTTAAAAATGACTTATTACAAGAGCCATTGCCCATGGACTTTGAATATATAAAAATGACTCCATTTTCAAGAATATTATGATGTAATTTAAGTAGGCAAGATATATATGTGTGTGTGTGTGTGTATTTACATACACACATATATTTCTATATATACACAAACACACACACACATATATATATATATATATATATAGAGAGAGAGAGAGAGAGAGAGAGAGAGAAAGAGAGAGAGAGAGAGAGAGAGAGAGAGAGAGAGAGAGAGAGAGAATATCATGTTACTATATCAAATGACCAGCAGGAACTGCTAAAAGCAGTAGCTAAATATCCACAGGATTTCAGAAAGAATGGATAAGTCACTTGGATTAATTAGGGAAGGCTTTGTTTAGGAAGTAGAATTTGAGTTGAGACTAACAAAGACAAGGAGATGGACCTTTCAAGTAAGAATGATATAGGTAGAAGCAGAGGTTCAGCAATTCAAGAAACATTTATTAAACAACTCTCTGAGCCCTAGATTCCTTGTCTATAAATGAATGGTAATAATACTTGAGTTACTAACATCACAGAATTATTGAGAGAAAAATGCCTTGTAAATCTAAGGGTGCTACATAAATGTGAGCCTTTCTCATCCTTACTATTATTAGTAATACTATGTGCAAGGCACTGGTGATAAAAGATACATAAGGTCTTACTTTCAAGGAATTTTTAGTATAGTGGGGGAGGGCCTATACAAGAATAACAAGATCATAATAAATACTATAAGTATGATACATGGAACAGTGAGATCAATACTAGGGCTAGTTCCAGGGAAAATGTTATGACAAATTAGAGGAGAGAATTTATTTTCCATTCAGGTAAAGAAGATAGGAAAGCTTAATGGAAAAGTAGCATCTGAATTGGGCTTTAAAGGAAGAGATAGGCATTAGTAGAGATGGCCAGGGAATCTTTTCCAAGAATGAGGGATAATGTGAACAATCAATCAATGAGTATTTATTAAGCACCTTATATATACCAAGCCCTGGGAATACAAAGATTAACATATCTTCTGTCCTCAAAGATCTTACATTCTAATAGAGCAAAGGCATAGAGATTAGAAAAGGTATAACAGGAACACAGGATACTCCAATTGGACTGGAATGCAGACTATGTAAAAGAAGGGTGGTATAAAATGAAACTGGAATGAGAGGAAGAGAGTTGGATTATAATGGGTCTTGAATGCCAGGTCAGAAGTTTATGCTTTATTCAGTTGGTAGTAGGGAGCTATTAAAAATTCTCGATCAAAGGATTGGCATGACCAGAGAAATGCATTAGCAAGGAGACTAATCAGAGTGTGGAGAATGTATTGAAAAAGAGGAGAGATTGGAAGAAGGAAGATCAATAGAAAAGTTACTAAATTATACATAGGGAGCATAAGATCACAGAATTAGAATTAGCAGGGAACTTGAAAACCATTTAGTCCATTTCCCTGATTTTTTTTTTGCCTCCACAAATAAGGAAATGGAGTCCTAGAGATAGGAAGTGTCTTGCTCAGGGTCACACAGGTATTAATCAACCGATATGGATATTGAACCCAGGTTTTCTGGTGCCATAACTATTGTTCTTTCCACTGCATCACAATGACTCACAAGAAAATGAGTATTCAAACCAGGATAGTCACAGTAAAGCTGAAAATGAGAAACTGGACACTGGAAATATTGCAAAGATAAGACATGGTAATGGTTGCCAAATGATGTAAAGAGGGGTAGCAAACTCAAAGATTACCCCACGCTTATGAGCCTGGGTTCTAGAAGGATGATGATGCTATCAACAGATATAATTAAAATGGCAGAGTAGGTATTTTTAGTATAACCCCCCTATTTCAATCTCCTCAAAATAAACAAGAAAGTAGTCACATCCATAGTCATAAAATCTGAAAACAAAAAGAAAAGATGGAAAAACTGCAGTTGTACATGGTAAAGCCTTCTAAAATAATAATGGAGAATAGAATTACTTAGAACTCTACCCTGAACTATCTAAGCCATCTGCACATTGGCATAGCCAGGGCAAATAACCTGAAAAGTGTGTGTTTCAAGCTCCCAGTGTGGGGAATTATACTCACTTCACTTATTGCAATTCAGTCTGAAAGCCCTGCCTTAGTAGTAGAAAACATTGACCCTGTCTAACCACACCATGAGATGGAGATATATGTAGCATTGCAGGGGCAGCTACAAGGAAAAGAACTTTGAAGTTTAAGTTCAGTAATTCTACTCCTAGTGGATTTTACATAAACTCAAGGATTCTCAGGCCATTCAGCATGGAGGGTCTATGTAGAAAAAAAGGGCATGCCACAATAGCAGAAGGGGGCAGGGCGGGGGGGGCAGGGAGTCAAACAGTGAGGAATGTCAGAAAAAAATATTATAAATAGAAAAAAAAAAGCTAAAACCCAGAAAGACTAAGTGAAAAGGGCAGGGTATAATCCCAGTTCCCAAGCAGAAAAACCAACAACAAAGTTTGTAAAATCAAGCAAAAAATGACCGAGAATTTCTACAAAGGACAAGACAGTGAATATCTTCTTGTTGAGTCCTGTCTGACTCGTGCTGACTCTGTGGACCATAGCATACTAATACAGTCCATGGGATTTTCTGGACAGAGATGTTGGAGTGACTTGCTATTTCCTTTTCCAGTGGGTTAATAGCAAGCAGAAGTGACTTGCCCAAGATCACACAGCTAGTAAGTGTCTGAAGTCATATTTGAACTCAAGTCTTTCTGACTCTAGACTCAGGGCTCTATCCCCTAGCCATCTAGCTGCTTCAATGAATATGTAGTGAATTTTAAAAGGATAAGAACAAAAAGTCCCCAGAGAAAAATAGTAAGATAGATTCTGAGAAATTCCCAGATATCATAAAGCAAAGGCATGAAACTCCAGAGAAGTTGAAAAGAGAAATAAAACTTTTAAAGAAGATATAAGGACAAAAATTAGGCTGTAGAGAAGCAAAAAGACAAGAAAGTAGCCAGCTAGAACTCATGATAAAGACTTTCTTGAGCATGAAAGGCTCTGAAAAATAGAAGTACAAAAACAACTTTGAAAGAAGTCATGAATTCTAAACACGTCAAAACAACTGACCTTGAATGTACACTATGTAAAGGTAATTTAACATAAAAATACCTTGATATATTTGCAATCATGAATACCATACTTCAGGAGTATTACAGAAAATCTGCCTATAATTTCTTAAAACATATAGCAAAGTACTAAGTGGTAGGATCCATCATTCTTTAACAGAGGAAAACTACAAGGTGTATTGTAGTGAAATCCTAAAATCATAATGCTAAACAATGCATTTTTCCAGCATTCAAGAGAAAGGTCCTCTTTTGTGAAGGAAAGTCCATTTTAATAGAGCAGGATTTTTCTACCTCTACAGGACATCAAAGAAAAGATTGGAATACAATATTCCCCAAATCAAAGTAGTTTATGAATCACCTTAAAATATATGCTGCATGGGGGCAGCTAGGTGGTGCAGTGGATCAAGCACCAGCCCTGGATTCAGAAGGTCCTGAGTTCAAATCTGACCTCAGCCACTTGACACTTACTAGCTGTGTGACCCTGGGCAAGTCACTTAATCCTCATTGTCCTGTCCCCCAAAAATATGCTGCAAAGCTGATCCAAATCATTAAGGAGAAAATATATCTTTAACGAAAGATAGGTATGTGATTAATTCCTGCAAAAAAGAAGAATGGTTTTGGATAGCAAACACTAATCCAGAGAAACAGAACAAAGGTAATAAGCATAGTTATCAAGATAACAATAAATAATGAATTAAATTCTGTAATGTTTCTAGGATATTATGAAACAGGATTTTAAAAAATTAATCTGATTAAGGATTAGGAGAAAGAGCAAAGACAATTTGCCAAGAGACAAAAGAATCTATGGCTAAATATTTAAGGGAAAATTTGAGTCATGAGAAGGGAAGTGGAAGAATTGAATTAATATTTCATTTACTAAAGCTGATAGACCTCTATTAGTGAATAAATGATAGGATGCATGTCAGACTATGCCAGATTTCTTCTCCTTCCCTATCACCAAGTCTAGAAGAGAGTGTTTTCCATCATTTCAAACCCAGTTCTCAGAGGAATAAATGTACCTCTAGAAATATATCAATTGAAATAGAGAATTTTATGTGGAGGGAGGAAAGATTTTTTCCCCCTGGGGTAGAAGATGATAAGTTCAATTTTGGCCCAGTTTGAGGAACTAGTGGGACATACAGATGAAGCTATCCAGCAAACACTTGAAAATACAAGACCATAGCTCTAGGGTGAGGATGGGAGCCAGAGGTATTGGTTTGGCATAGATACTGTGGGGACCAATTTTTAATTGGAGAGTGCTAGCTAAGCGCCTCACCACAATATTGGGGCAAGGAAGGAGACTGGCAGCCTCCCTCAAAACAGAACAAGATTTATTTTAACAAGAATGAACTTAAAAAAAAAACACAAACAGCATCAGTAGGATCAAGGGAAAGGAAATAAAATGGGGAAAGGGAAATTATAATACCTGAAAAAATACCACCGCCCAGAAATCAGCTGAGAATACAGAGCAGAATGCCTGTTGCTTTCCAGCTTCCACCTAGAATGCCCAATTCTCTTCCCCCCAAAATAGAAACACCCCCATACAGCCCCAGCCAATGAGATGGCTGCTCTGACAGTCACATGACTGCCCTCACTAGGCTTCCAATCATTATAATTTTGCCAGGCCCATGTAGGCCTCAATGAGTGGTGATGACATGAGGTTCCAGAGCCCTGGCAATGGTTACAACCAGTGGGTAGAGCACCGTGCGGTTTGCGGAGCCCCAGGCCAGTGTGCACCCAGGCATAAAAACCTCAAGTAACAATTAATTCTTTAAAATACTCTACATAAATATGATAATTGTTGCCATGGGATCAGAGGGGTGAGATTTCTAAGGGAGAGAGAAGACAATCTAGGAGACAATCAAATCAAGGTCCTTAAGATGAGGTAGAAGGACAAATGAGGAAAGACAGAGCAGTCATAAGAGAATGAGTGCAATGTCAGAGAAGTTAAGGGATGACAAAGAAGGAGTATAATGGTCCATGATATCAAGAAAAAGTGGAATGGTCCATGCTGTCAAATGCTGTGCTACCCAGCTGCCCCATAGATGTTTCTCAAGGTTCTGTCCTAGGGTATCTTCTCTTTCTAAACTATCCTTCTTGGTGATCTCATTATCTCCAATGGTTGCAATGATCATTTCTATGTAGATGATCCACAAATCAATTTAACCAGCCT
Source organism: Dromiciops gliroides (assembly GCF_019393635.1). Lineage (NCBI taxonomy): Eukaryota > Metazoa > Chordata > Mammalia > Microbiotheria > Microbiotheriidae > Dromiciops > Dromiciops gliroides. The sequence goes on from NC_057866.1 coordinate 72,379,816, forward strand.
TAAATTCTCTTGATCCACTATCTCACACCATCAGTTGTCTTAGACATCTCCAGCTAGATGTCCTGTAGACATTTCAAATTCAACTTGTCAAAATAAGACATTATCTTTCCCCTGAAACTCTCCCTTCTTCTGAATTTCCCTATTAACACCAAGGGTACTACTACCATTTTCCTAGTAACTCAGGCTCGCAACCACTAATCTACTCAGCTATTAAGTAATTTTAAAGGACAATTCTGACAGTATCATTCCTCTACTCAATAAGCTCCAATGGTTTCCTATTATTTCCAGGATCAAATATATAATACTCCTTGTGGCTTTTAAAACTTTTCACAACTTATCCCTTTCCTACCTTTCCAGTCTTTTTACACTTAACTTCCCTCTGTGCCCTCTGCAGTCCAGTGACTTTGGCTTTCTAGCTGCTTCTTACCTTTTAGTTTGACTGTCCCCCATGCCTGGAGTGTTCATTCCCCTCCATTTCCTGACTTCCTTTAAGATTCACCTGCTCCGAGAAGCCTTTCCTAAGTCATCTACCTCCCTGACTGGGCCAGAAATTTGTTTTTTATTTCCTTCCTTCCTTCCTTCCTTCCTTCCTTCCTTCCTTCCTTCCTTCCTTCCTTCCTTCCTTCCTTCCTTCCTTCCTTCCTTCCTTCCTTCCTTCCTTCCTTCCTTCCTTCCTTCCTTCCTTCCTTCCTTCCTTCCTTCCTTCCTTGTTTTTTTCCTTCCTTGTTTCCTTCCTTTCTTCCCATGTCTTCAGCACTTGACAGCACCTGATACATAGCAAGTGCTTAAAACATGCTTATGAACTTATTGACTAAAGTTTCACATTATCAGCCTTTAATATCCCTTTAAATACTTATTTTCATATTGCTCCCTTTACACATTTTGTACTACAACCAAATGATTAGCTGTTCATTGAACTTGTCCTACACAGTCTAGACTGAAAGGGGGCAGTAATCTCTGATCTCCATCTATTGAAATTCTCTTTTCTTTTTCAAAGGTCAACTCAGGTGCCACCTCCTATATCAGGTCTTTTCTGGTTCTGCTACCCCCTTCCTCAGCCTAAAGTGATATATTTCTTATATTTTTCTGGATTGTTTTGCCTCATCTGCCACAAAAACAATTGATCCTGTTTTGCAAGAATGATAGCCCAGGACAAGCCATTTATGTGTAATGATCATTTGCTATTAATATCACTGCTATTTGGAGGTAGGGGGCTGCCTTTGTTCACCAAAATGGAATGCCTGCTTTTAAGAAGAAACTACACATATTCCCCAACTTTTCTGAAAGAAGAGTCTTATAGAATATTGACTTTAACAGGCTAGAAGGGGAACAAAAACAGTAGCTGTCATGGCAGAGTAAGACCAGCAGCATAATGAGTGAAAAATAGCCCCAAAAGTTGGGGAGAAAATCAGAAGACAGGGCAAATTAGGCCATAAAACAGCAGGCCAAATTTTCCAGAGGAAAATTTGCTTCTACTGCAGACTGCTTTGAAATATAAGAAAGAAGGCAGATAAAACTCATGTGGCCAAGTAGAGCTGAAAGATGAAAATTTCTAGGAGTCTAATTACCCCTAAAATATCCTCTTCCTGTCGATAGACCTAAACCCAAATGTAAGTAGTATTAAGATAGACCTTGTCAGGAAATATACATCCCATCCAGACTTGATGTCACCCTAAGGCTGATTTCATGCCCTAAGTAAAAAAAAAAAGTTAAAGTGCTTCACTAATTTGAGTTTGCGAATAATACAAAACATATTAAGAGAATATGGACAAGAGTAACACTGAATAGTAATTCATGGATTATTAAGCTTTTATTATTGTTTTTTTCATGGATACATTGTCTTGTGACATACTGGTTAATTCTTAACATATGCCTTCCCCCCACCCACAGCACCTTTGATGGGAAATAAAAAACTTAAAATCAACTAATATAGTGAATGCTATTGCCTTCCACTTCTTGTAGTTTGTTGTTTGTTAACAGCAAGGTTATATGCTTTACCCATAGTAATTTGGAACCAACAAATCATTTTGCTTTCTTTATTCTGCCTCAGCTCATAGTTTCCCTCATTTTTCTCTGAATTCATCATTTTTACATTTCCTTATGTAGTCTTCCATAGTGCTTAGAATGCTGAAGTTGGAGTGTAGAAGATGGGTATAGATTCCTCATCCAACACTTTGCTGTGTGACCACAAACAAATTGCTGAATCTCCCTGAGCCTTAATTTTCCAATCTGCAAAATGGGGAAAATAATATCTTTAGTAGCAACTTCACAAGAATTTTGCAAAGCTCAAATGAAGTAATAGATTAAAATTTCCTTCAAACCTTAATATGCTATTAAGGTTTAAAACTGCACTTAGACTTTTGGTATACCATGTGTAAGTGCCAATTGCCATCTTTCCACTTGGTGCTTAGAATTAGACCTGTGATATCATCAGCCTGGAGAAAGTCCCTAGGGCACTGGAGATTATGCTACTTGCTCATGGTCACATGATAAGATGAGCCAGAGTAAGTTCATGAGCCCATGTCTTCCAAAATCCCAACTATGCTGACCCGCTATCCATGACCCCTTGCCTCCTCAGTTATCACTAAAATTTGTACAGCCATTTTGCAATGGTGGCATACATAATTTGTTTACATTCTTTTCTGATTAAACATTGTGCTGCTAAATGTTAAAAACAAAAAAAAAAAGTTAAAAAAACTGAAACATGGGAATAGTGCTGGAGTGACTGGAGAAAGATAATCATAAAGGGTTTAGCCCAGTGCCTGGCACATAGTAAGAGCTATATAAATGTTTGCTGTTCTTATACTACATTAATGGAACTGCATATTGGTAAAATCATTGAAATGCCAATGAAATTGCTAAATCCATTTGTAAAGTAATTTGGAATTAGGCTAGGAATTGGCTAAGATGTCCATACCTTTTGACCCAAGGATTTCACTGATGATTATACCCACTAGAAGGTCAAAGATAGAAAAAATGATCTGAGATACATCAAAATGTTCATAGCAACACTATTTGTAGAAGCAAAGAATTTGAATTAAAATACATGTTTATTGATTAGTAGGTAGCTTAATAAATAAATGTAATGAAATACAATAGCACTTAAAGAAATAATGAATCTGTACAATTCAGAGATGAATGGGAAGACAGATCAACTGACGCAGAGTAAAAGCAGAATCACTAAAACAATGTAAATGGAAAGAACAACAACAAAACTGAATGTTCTGTGATGACCAAGTTAAGATGAGAAGAAAAGATAAGGAAATATATCTTCCTCTCTTTTTTACAAGGGGGTGGGACAGACTAGGGATGTCAAAGATTATGCATGCTGTCAGATTTAGCTGCTCCACTGGTTTTGCAGAACTTCTTGCTTTTTAAATTTTCTGTTACAAATGAATATCATTCTGGCGAGGTGAGAAGGGAGGATGATGATCATGGAAAAAACAAAAGATACAAAAGAATTTAATAGTGTTTTTATGGTGCAGCTATGAATATTTTAGCATAAATTGGAACTTTTTTCTGTCATTGACCTCTTCAGAATATAAACAAAGTTGTGAGATTACTAGAATTATGGGCATGAATAGTTTAGTGACTTTTTTGCATAGTTTCTAACTTTTCCAGAAGAATTATTTTTAATGTAATAAACATTTTTATTTATAGTTTTAGGTTCCAATTTTTATCCCTCCTTCTCTCTCTCCACTGTCCTCTCCCTTAGGTAGTAAGCAATCAGATATGGCTTATACATGTATGATTTAGCAAAGTATTACCATATTTGTCATTTTGTACTGGAAAACTTGATTAAAAGAAAAAATGGGTGGGGGGGGCAGCTAGGTGGTTCAGTGCATAAAGCACCGGCCCTGGATTCAGGAGGACCTGAATTCAAATCCAGCCTCAGACACTTGACACTTACTAGCTGTGTGACCCTGGGCAAGTCACTTAACCCTCATTGACCTGCCAAAATTAAAAAAAAAAAAAGGGAAAAAAAGAAAAAAATGAAAGTGAAAAATAGCATGCTTCAATCTGTTTCATCAATATCAGTTCTTTCTTTGGAGGTGGATAGTATGTTTCATCAATAGTCCTTTGGGATTGTCTTGGATCATTTTATTGTTGAGAAAAGTCAAGTCAGAAGTTTATTCATTTCCTTAACTTTTTTCTTGTTTATTTTTTGGTTAGATTTATCTATTTCTGAGAGGGGAAGGTTAAAGTCCCCTACTAGGATAGTTTTATTATCTATTTCCCCCAGTAAGTCATTCAACTTCTTCTTCAAAAATTTAGATGCTATACCATTTGGTGCACATATGTTAAGTATTGATATGGCTTATTATCTATGTTACCTTTCAGTAAGATCTAGTTACCTTCTTTATGTCTTTTACCTAGATCTATTTTTGCTTTTGCTTTGTCTGATTGCTACCCCTGCTTTCTTTGCTTCAGCTGAAGCATAATAGATTCTGTTCCAGCCCCTTGTGTGTACCCTTTGTGTATCTCTATGGTTTAAATAGGTCTCTTTCTTTTTTTTTGGTGAGGCAATTGGGGTTAAGTGACTTGTCTAGGGTCACACAGTTAGAAGTGTAAAGTGTCTGAGGCCAGATTTGAATTCAGGTCCTCCTGAATCTAGGGCCAGTGCTTTATCTACTGTGCCACCTAGCTGCCCCTTAAATGTGTTTCTTTTAAACAGTATATGATATGATTTTAGTTTTTAATCCATTCTACTATCTGCTTCTATTTAATGGCTGAGTTCATCCCTTTCACATTTATAGTTATAACAGTTTATTTTTCTCCATGCTATTTTTCACCTATTTATTCCCCCTCACTCTTATCCCTCACCCTTTACCTTCTCACAAGTGTTTTACTTATGATCACCACCTTCCCCAATATCCCCTCCCTTGTATAAGTCTCTCTTCCCCCTTTTATTATTCCCCTTTTAAACTTCCTTATAGGGTAAGATGGATTTCTGTATCCAAATGAGTATGTTTGTTATTGCCTCTTTGAGCTAACTTTGATGAAAGTAAGGTTTAATCTTTGCCCATTCCCCTCGCCCATCTTCCCCTCCATTATGATAATTCTTTCATCCCTCTTTTTAAAAATTTTTTGTATGTGTGGGACAATTTACCACCCCATTCAATTTCTCCCCTCCTTCTTCTTCCATGCAGTTTTTTTGCATTTTTTTTTTACCCCTTTATTTTGTTTTCTGGAATGTTGTTCCATCAGTGTCATCTTATAACCACACCCTCTGTCTACATATACTCTTAATTATTCCTATAATGAAATTATTAAAACTTACAAATATTATCCTAATTGATCAAAGAATTATTTTTATAATAAAGTTGTTAAGACTAACAAATATTATCTTATCATGTAGAAATATAAACAGGTTAACCTTATTGAAATTCTTACAGTTTTTCTTTCTTGTTTCTTTTTTACCTTTTTATGTTTCTCTTGAGTCTTGAACATTCAATGGGTAGGTGATTCTTGGTTGTCAACGTAACTCCTTTGCCTTCCAGTATATTATCTTCCAAGACCTGTGATTCTTTAATGTGGAAGTTGCCAAATCCTGTGTAATTCTGACTGTAGTTCCATGGTGTTTGAATTGTTTCTTTTTTGCCATTTGCAATACTTTTTCCTTAACCTGTGAGCTTTGAAATTTGACCATGATGTTCCAGCTAGTCTCCTGGGATTATTTAGAGGTAGTTTTGTGTTGGTTTGGAGGGGAAATATGGGAGAGCTCCCTTTACTCATTTGGCCATCTTGGAACAGGAAATCTTTTCCAGAAGACTTAATTCAATTCATAGTACCACCACCACCAAAAACAAAAAATTTGTGTACCACTAATCCCATGGGACCTCCAGTTTTAACTAACTATATTTATTGTTTGTTTTGGGGGGCAATGAGGGTTAAGTGACTTGCCCAAGGTCACACAGCTAGTAAGTGTCAAGTGTCTGAGGCTGGATTTGAACTCAGGTACTCCTGAATCCAAGGCCAATGCTTTATCCACTGCACCACCTAGCTGCCCCATATCTAACTATATTTTTTTAATAACCCATAATTTTAGTTCAATAGGTGATACTCAAAAATTGCTTTCCTTTTGTTATTTAGTAATTTGAATACTTTCATGTGCCTATTATTAATATATTTCATTTTTGATAATTTGTATTTTTTGCAATTTTGAGCAAATTGTCTAAGGAACAGTTCTTACTATTCTCATAGATTAGTGTCAGCTCCCTACAGATTTAACATATTCAGTGTTTTACAGAGATGTTTCATCCAAATATTTATTTTTTTCTCACTCTGCTTTTTTTCTTCTCATTTTGGATCCACTGATTTTCCTTTATTTCAGTCTGGTCCTATGATTTCACTCTTACAGGGATCTCCCAAGAAAGAAACACTCTCTTCAAATACGGAAATGTAATTGTTTTGCAACTTATATCTTTAGATAGTAGTTGAAGGCATTGAGAGGCTAAGTGACTTGTGTAGTTTTGCCTAGCTAGTATATCGGAGGCATGACATTAAAAAGGTCTTCCTGAAATTGAAGCCAGCTTTCTATCCATTTTGCCATACAGTCTCTTTCATTTCTTGTTTTTCATACAAAACCTTTTTCAATTTTACATAATTTAAATGAGTTATTTTGTCTTTTGTAATTTTCTTTGGTTATGAATGTCTGGTTATAAATGTTCCTCCTATTGTTAAGGGCTAAAATTCTAGCTAAACTGTCTAAAATATCTAATGAGTGGTCGCCAATAAATTATAAACTTTAGCAAGAGTTAGACTTTTAAGCGTTTATTAAGGAGAATAAGAATTTGGTAAAGAGAGAGAAAAAGGCCTAGATTCCTATCTATTAAAGGGAGAGCACATTTCTAGCTCCGCTCTCCACCAGAGTCCAGAGGAAAAAAAAGCGCAAGCCTGAGCGCCAGTCTCTTCCTTCCTCCTCCCACTAGTCCGCGTCACTTCCTGATACCAAAGACAAGACTCCTGGTCTTGCCCTCAAAGACCTTCGCTTCATGGGCAGAACTCTTCTACAGTTAGTATCCAGCAGGTGGCGTTATTCCAATCGTTACAGTCCCCCCTGTTGTTCCTCAAGAAACAAAATGTTTCCTTGACGGAACAGTAAAAAGAATATAATAACTATTGATAACTAATAATATGTGAACAACAATATAGAAAAGGAAGAGAGGAAAGTTTTGTCCAGAGGGGCGATTTTTTTTTGTCCTCATGAACTGACGCTTTGACATTAGTCTTGCAAAGGGAGGGCCTCTGCAGAGAATACATATTACAGATGGTGTATATTATAACAGAAAGAGAAAAAAAAAACAAAAACAAAAACAACAAATCAAAACTGTTCATTTAAAGTCTCTGAAAGTCTTTTCTTAGATGTCCTCTAGGTGTAGTCGTGGAATGGAAGTCTTTTCAGGGGTTGATGTGTGGATACTGGTAATCAGCCAGGAAATTTCCTACAAAATTGAGCTTAACACAACTTTAAAATAGCTTTGTCAATAATCAAATCAAACAATGAAAGTTCTCAAAAACATGTCTAAGGGAATTCAGAATCTTAGTTGTTACACATGAAACATATAATAAAACAAAAATTGAAACATTCTTTAAAATTATAATATTACTATAGTCCCCCCCTTATGGAGGGTAATTGAGAAGACAATTGCTGCGATATTAATTATTAAAAATAATTTTTTATCTTTGTTTCATCACTTTTTGCATCATCTGCCTAATTATCCTCATGCCATTATGAGAAATTAAAAAATCTAATATAATTGGTAACAGATGTCAAGGCCAAATTCAACACTGTATTTATCATGACACCTGAGATAATTATGGGGGTTACCATAAAAGAACAGAGAAATGATGGGATATGAGCATTCCCACACTTGAGCAATATGTACTGCCCATACAGTATGCCAGGCTTAAAATAGGTGGATGGAATATATGTCCATGCCACCGAACATATTGGAGGAAACTGAGTCAGACTTAATCAGATGCATGGGATTGAGATGTCCATGGCATCAGGCATATAGGAGGGAGCATAGAAGCCAGGCGTAGAATAAGATGGGTGGGATGAATACTTCCAGCCATCTGTACAATATTGTGGGGAAAAATAAAATAAAATATTAAACCAAGAGAATCCAACCTCAACATTAGTCAAAAGCTGTTCCCTCGGCCATACCTTGACTTCATGCATGTCTCCCCTCATGTGACAATTCAGTGTCTGCTCTTGCATGTATTCCTCTTGTGATTGGATGGCATCTTGGCCAACTGGCATCTGATAACTCAGAATAAAGGCAATTAATGTCTTAAATGATAAGTTCCCATAATCCAAGTCTCATATGGATTTAAAAATTGAGGATAATAAATGATTGCAAAAAATGTGAATACATCTTGACTCAGAACACAATATATAATTATGCAACAATTTCAAATAATACCCCTTTTTTTTTACTTAGTATACAATTACTTTTTTGAAAAATCTGAACATATTTAAATAAAAGTTAAAGCACAACACAATCTCAAAGACAACTTTTACAAATGTTCCCCTCTTTTTTTTTTTTTTTGGAATATGCTTATCAAAAATAATACTTCTAGAATCAATTTACACTTGCCATGGCAAACAATTTGCCAGGGAAATGCTTTAAAGAGTTTGATCAAATAATCAGTTGAGAAAAAAAAATAACAAAAACAAACAACTCAGAATATGGGAGCACAATACTCCTAGAATTAACATTGTATTATGAAATCAAAACCATGTTTCAAAATTAGATAGATGAATGAATAGAAGAAAATACACATGGAACAATAAAATACAGTGAAATTCAAACTAAGGAAATCTAAATGAATATGAACTTAATATCAATAAGAGTATTATAAAATATAAACTTGATCACATGACTATAAAAAGCTTTTACAAATATTCTCCTTGTTTTAGAAACTAAGTATAAGACACAATCTCAAAAGCATTAAAATCTCTATGAAAATAAACCCATACCATTAATTTCAAAATGTATATGTAATAGTATAGAAATCCTATGTAACCTCTGAACTGATACTATTAATAATCTGAGTGAATTTAGAACACTTTTGATTCCGATATCTAAAATCCCCAATACTCATATCAATACCTTGCTTCTTACTTCTACATTTCTGTAAAATATATATACTTCCATGGCAAAAGAAGCGGAGTCTTGAACTATGGTGATGATTGTCATTCTTATTCAGCTTAAGTTTTTCTTCTTTAACCCCTCTATATTGTCTGTCAGTCTTTTCACCATACAAATGCTTTATAAGATTACTAATTAAAGACAAAAGCAGGTTAGCAAAATTATGAACAAAACGAGCATATCTGGAATTTAAAGGGTTTTCTAAGGTTGTCTCAGAAGCACAGCCAGGCTGGGGAAGGGCTGAGCCTGAAGCTGCAAATGTAGTTAGAGAAAGTTGAGCATGCGCATTAGATATTTGGACTTCACGGGCAGGGGAAGCAAAGGGCTTGGCCATGGGGGGAGTAGAGGGTGGGGTCTGGAGAGGAGGGGAGGGACCAGCACAATTTGAATCAGACTTGATTTTGAACTCAGGCCTGGATTCCTCTTCCCCCACTTGGCCTCCAGGTGCTAGGGGATTAAAAACTTCTAGAGGGTGGGTCATTGCCTCCAGGCATGCAAAATTAGAGCAACAATTAGTGTTAGAATTGGGAAAAGCTGCAGGAATCTCTTCAGGTTTCTCTGAAAAAGCATGGTTGGGAGAGGGAGTGATATTTCCTTGTGTGAGTAAGTTGCTGGCTCTTTTAACAAAAATAAAAAGAAAAATAGAAAATCCACAAAAACAAAGCATTAACATGATCTTATCTCCCATTTGTCTGGTTAAACAGACTAAAATCAAAAATAGGGTAATTAGGGAGTTTAAAAGGTCCATTCGAAAAAATTTAAAGGAAAACACAGCCAGTACTCCAGTACTTAGCAGTTAAAGGGAGAGGGAGGGGAAATTTCTTACCCAACCAGAAGATCAGAAGACTGAAGTTTAGCTTTCCTCTTCGTGGTCAGCCATCTGTTAAGGGCTAAAATTCTAGCTAAACTGTCTAAAATATCTAATGAGTGGTCGCCAATAAATTATAAACTTTAGCAAGAGTTAGACTTTTAAGCGTTTATTAAGGAGAATAAGAATTTGGTAAAGAGAGAGAAAAAGGCCTAGATTCCTATCTATTAAAGGGAGAGCACATTTCTAGCTCCGCTCTCCACCAGAGTCCAGAGGAAAAAAAAGCGCAAGCCTGAGCGCCAGTCTCTTCCTTCCTCCTCCCACTAGTCCGCGTCACTTCCTGATACCAAAGACAAGACTCCTGGTCTTGCCCTCAAAGACCTTCGCTTCATGGGCAGAACTCTTCTACAGTTAGTATCCAGCAGGTGGCGTTATTCCAATCGTTACACTATAGAATAGCTATGAAAGAAATAGCCTTCTATTACTTCTAATTTTTAATGATGTAGCTTTTATTTTTAAAGTACTTATCCATTTGGAATTTATTATGGACTATGACATTAGATGGTAGTATAAAGTTATTTTATGCTAAACTGCATTCATATTTGCAGGCAGTTCTTATCAAATAGTTATTGCTCCAATAATTTAACTTATGTTCTTGGATTTATCAAACACTTTGCTTCTAGGTCTTGGCTAGATTTTTTATTACTACTACGTAGTGTTGATAATTACTACTTTATAATTTAATTTTAGATCTGGTAATTCTACATTTCATTTATTCTAATTTTTCATAGTTTCACTTGGGGGTGACCATCAGTTGGGAAAAGTGCATATGGCCAAATAGATTATAGTATACAAATATAATGGAATACAGTTGTGCTGTAAGAAATAAGAGAAAAGATGGTTTTAGAGAAAACTGGAAAATTTGTGTGAAATGATCCTGAGTGAAATGGGCACAATTTATATAATAAAGAAAATTATTTATATAATAAATTGTACATTATTCTATAATAGCATTGTAAATAGAAACAATTTAAAAATACTTAAAAACCCCAGTCAATGCCCAAAAACAGATGATGAAGCTGTCTACATCCTGCCAGAGATGTGGTGGAATCTAGATGAATGATGGGACGTGTATTTTTGGAATTATCCAATACAGGGATTTATTTTGTTTGGCTATGCATCTTTGTTAAAAGATGTTCTGCTTTTATTTCCTTTTATTGTCAATAGAGATGAGTTGGGACATGGGAAGGAAAGAAAAATTCTTGTTAATTGAAAACAATCAAGTTAATTTCTTCTTTTATGGGAATTTTCCCATTGCTATGTCCAATTCTACAAATTATCCCCTTAGTAATGTGATTGATAATAGCATTAAACTTGTAGTTTTTTGTGCAATTTGGCCTGCTTTTCATTAATATATGGAAAGCGTCTCTTTCTCAACACTTGAAAGATTTTTTTTTTTAATTTTAAAGCTATTGAATTTGATTGCTCTATTTCTGTATGAGTTTAACTTTGTGTTCTTAGCCAGAATCTTGTGAATCATATTTAGATTTTTATTTTCAGTATGTCTCTGGATAATTTTCTCTTATGATAACCTGGATTGTGATTTTGATGGATTTTGTTTCATGGTGTTTTCTTGGGAGACCAAAAATGCTCAGATTGCTTTAACATATTCTGCCTCTAAGTTGTTTTGCTTGTAGGTCCCTTGTGTTCTTATGTTGCTGTGTTTGGTCTTTTCTCTGATGCTTTTTATTATATCACTGCTTTTTCTTTTTTTTCCTGTTGTTTCAACTGTCCTCTTTGTCTGCATATCTGCCACTTAATTTAAATTCTGTACCTATTGTTCTAAAAAAATCAATTATATTTTCCAAAAAAATGCCTCCCTAATTTTGCCCACTTTCTTTTAATTTTAAAAAATATAACTTCTCAACCACCTTGCAACACCTTGAAGTTGTTCTAATATAATTTCTGTGGGTCCAGTTGCAGTTGTCAAATTAGTACCCTTTTCTGGAAATTGTTTCCTTGCTTTCATTCCCCCAACCCCCTTTGTATTATTTCACTGTAAGACTTTGTTGTTTGTTTGCTTAGTTGTTTAGTATCTCTTTTGTTTTTTCAGTGGAGTTTCCTTTGTGAGGATTTTTTTTTCTTTTTACTCAGTTTGTTGTGATCACCACTTTATTTTGTTCATATCTTGCTATTTTGACATAATGATGTGAAGCTGGAAATAGACATTACTATTCACTCAGCTATCTATCTTTTTATCCTTTAAAAAGATATTCTGTTATTTGTAAAAATATTTTATTTAGAGAATTCTAGCTTATTAATAATAAATTCAGGGTTATGTAACTTGGATTGAGCGATATTTTCTTTGCCAATCCATTTAGAATAAAGGATTCTAAATATTGTTTATGACAAAAAGTAGAGTTGTAGCCAGAAAAATGCATTTTTGCAGGAAGCACTTTTAAAGTAAGGCAATAAGACTGAGGGTGTTAGGAGCAAAAAAAGAATGAGAAATATTTGGCTTAGAAAGTGAATCTTAAAAAAAAAAAAAAGAAAGTGAATCTTAAAAAAAACAAAACACGGAGATGAAGGAAAAACAAAGACGATATTCTTGGCTCTGGTGGCCTAGAACCTGATTATAAAGACAAAAGAAATACACTTTAAAGTTGGTCCCATTATGTTGTTGAAGTTGACATTGGTTTTTATAATTTGGTAAATCTTAAGTATATACTATGTGAAGAGAGAGTCACGAAGTACTATCTTTGAGTAGAGTATTTGTTCCCATGGTGGAATTCACTGCAGCAATTGAATTCATTAGTTTTTAAAGGTGACCTGCTGAAGATTTTGGTGAAATTAAAATGTTGTTTAGGAAGATCCCAAAGGAAAGAAAGTTTACAGTTGCTAAAATATAATTAAGTCTATTTTTTAACTATAAAATTTGAGATGGGCATTTACTCCCTTAATTCCCATTTTCAAAGTCATGATCTGTGCAAATGTGAGTTTTCAAATTTCTTCTCCCTTTCTCTAAATAGGTACTATAGCAGATCTCTCAAGGTGGTCTCTAGACATTCTCCTCTCCAGTCCCTCCTGTTACCGAATTAATTTTTTTTTTTTTGCGGGGCAATGGGGGTAAAGTGACTTGCCCAGGGTCACACAGCTAGTAAGTGTCAAGTATCTGAGATCGGATTTGAACTCAGGTACTCCTGAATTCAGGGCCGGTGCTTTATCCACTGTGCCACCTAGCTGCCCCCTGAATTAATTTTTAAAATGTCATTTTCAGCAAATAATTACCTCCTTCCAAACACAGAATAACTTCTTATTACCTTTATGACCAAGCCCAAAGTCTTCAGTTTGGGGCAGAGCACTGCCTGATTTGGCTTTACCCATTTAAAAAAATTTATTCATTCTGGATTAATAGAGCTTTTTATATACTCTGTCTTCATTTAAGTCTTGTAACATCCCTAAGAGGGAGGCCCTACAAGTATGATTATCTACATTTAATTTATTTTTAAAGTTTTCACCATTTTATAGATAAGGCAACTAAAGTATATACAGGTCAAATGATTTCCTCATAGTCACATTGTTAAGTGCAAGAGGCAGGATGCAAAGCTGAGATGCTGGCAACTAATATCAACGTGCTGTCCACGTTGGTATGGCCATAGGACATCCTATTTGTCTTTGAAGGTGAAGTCCAAATTCTTCCTCCTTCATGAAGCTTTTCTTAAAGCTTTCTCTCTAACCATGACTGATTTCCCTCTCATTTGATTCCCACAGCTGCTAAATTTCTCTTTTTCACTTCATTTTTTCAAGTTAAAACACATTTTATCTGCATATAACATTTTCAGTAGTAAGTTACCCTTGGCATAGTGGGTAGAAAGCTAGTTCTAGAGAAGGTGTACCTTTGTTCAAGTTCCACTTCTGACACATGAGTTATAAAATTCTTCCTATTTTACTATCACCAGTCCCTAATAAAAATCAATTAAATAGCATTCTTATCTGTATTGTCAAACAGTATGTATATTCCTTTTTCTGTTACTTTGCCCATGCTCTTCCTACTGGTTGGAACATTCTTTCCCTCACTTTTTTCATTCTATTTCATGGGTGTCTTTCAGATGGGTCAAAGCTCCATTCAAGTCTACTTTAATAACTGTATGTATGTATGTATAGAGAAAACATAACATAATAATAGCCAGATTTATATAATATTTCATGGTTTATAGGGTATGTTATATATATTATTTGAGCTTCATAACAATCTTTGGAGAAAGATACTATTATTATCTCCTCTTTATATATGAGAAAACTGAAGCAGACAGAACTGAAGTGACTTACCCAGGGTTAGCTAGTTTAGGCTTTGAGGTAAGATTCAAACTTAGGTCTTCTCAAATTCAAATCTAGCAAGCTCTCCACTGTGCTACTTAAGTGCCTCTTTCTGAGAGAAGTTTAACCAGGAAAAACAAGACTCCACAACATGGTGGCTGAAGAAAACCCAGAAATCACTTGAATCAATAAACACTTCTTGCCAAATGAAGACACTTAAAACATCAGGAGGAAAATAAAAGATTATGATCAGTGTCTCCTCATACAACAGCAAAAATAGTTGAGAAAATAATTCCATGGAGAATTTGGCACATGATTAGACAAAGACAGATGATCCTGAGAGTGTGTATATATAAACAGGAGGAAAGATAATAAATAGATGTAAAATGAAACAGTATTGCTAGTGTTTTATAGTGATCTTTTTTTTAGTCATCATGGAACTAAAACTACCATACTTGAAATCTACAACCTTAGTAACTAATGTACTACATGATGAAGTGTCAATAGCATTTAAAAATAATATTGGACAAAGAGGCTCAATCGGATACAAAAGATATCTGTACTACATGGAGCATGCTTTTAAAAGACCTCAGAGATAAATTTCAAAGATCTTAATGAGGACAGTATTTCAAAAGAGTGAAAAAGATAATAGAAACCAAGAAGATATTGGGAAATAGGGAACCATATGTAAAATATTTATGAAAATGGCTCATTTATATATTGAGGATATCTTTATTGAAAATATGAGAAAAGAGAGTTTGACAAATTATTTTCTACATCAACTTCATGCATATGATCTTTTTAATAGCCGAACTGCTTAGCCACCATTGGATATATTTTATTTTTCAATAGATTCTAAGTTACCTTAGATTTGGAACTGAGAGAGGAGCAGATATGCTGACTCATCCCTCCCCCACTTGCCTCCATCCAGAAAAATAGTTGTCACCACCTTCATCTGCCTGGATTGAGAAGGAAGCTTTCTGTTATCATGACAGACACTTCTTAATTGAAAAGCAACTGACCCTTAAAATAGAAACACCATAGCTCTTATAGTTTGGAACAAAGATTGCCTTTAAACCATGTTGAGCCTTCCTGGCAAAAAAGAAACCTGATTAAAGTTGTCTAGGAGAACAGAAGTAATGAGATGATCTTAGGAATGGTCTACTGACACATTGTGGTTGCAAAGAAGTGGAAACAAAGTAATCGCCCATCAAGAGGATATCAGTAGCTAAATGAAGGGTGGTACATTAACTTAATGGGATATTTTTATGCTGTAAGAGACAATGAGCACAATGGAGAGGTATGTAGAGACTTAAAAGATCTGATGAAAAATTAAATAAGTAGTTTGGAGAAAACAATATACACAAATGTCTACAAAAATGTAAATGGTAGGAACAACTATAAAACCAATCCCCCTCCCCCAATGGTTGTGAAATTATAGAGGAAACCGCACTAAGCTAATTATCTTTCCCTCCTCATGTATAGAGGTAAAGTCTACAAATATAGAATACTCCATATATCATCAGTTTTTATGACTGTCTTGATTGTTTGTAATGCTTTTTCTCTTCCTCTTATTGTTTCTTTTTTTGAAGACTCCTTTGTTATAAGGAATGGCTCTCTGGGAGGGGGAAGGGAAGAGATACAGAGAGAAAGCTAGTAAATAAAAAACCCCTAACTAAACACACACATATATTATGTATATATATATTTATTTATTTATCAATTAATCAATTTGTTTATCCAGCTATCCATTCATTCATTCATTCATTCATTTATTCACCTATCTGTCTGTCGTTCTGTCTCTCTCTCTCTCTCTCTCTCTCTCTCTCTCTCTCTCTCTCTCTCTGTCTATTTAAATGGTACAGGTTTTTGGGGAATGCTCCAGACTCTTCTCTCATTCTCTTCTTTTTGGTGACCAAGGTAATATTCTTTGATTCTTCTTCTTCCCTCGATGAACAAAGCAGGAGACTCTTAACACCTTGTTTCTCTCTAGTGGCCAGCTAAGGCCCTATTGGACATTTGATAGGTATAAATTGGTAAACACAATTCCACCCAATTTTCAGAGATGTTAGTATGTCTCTTATCTTTAGAGTTACTGGTAAGGTATGTAATCTCAATTTCTAGATGATTTCAAAAGGTTCATTATTGAGAAAAAAATTTCCCTAATAATAGGTGCTTGGTAGTTCTCATTAATCACCCACTGTCTTGGAATACTGTGTGTTAACTCAATGGAGGTTAGTCCCTTCTCCATCACTTTCTTAAGTATAGATATCAACAAAACAATAAATCAAGGCCTGATTTGTGGTATTTAACAATTTACAAGGTATACATATTTACGCTGAAAATTCAATGATCTAGAAAGAACTGGCTCCAGCATATTCCCGATTCTATTTCAAAATTTATTATTAAACCGTTTCCTTTATGCCTAATAGAAGCCATGTTTTGGGCCTTTCAGAATGACATAGTATCTTTTCTTTTGCAGAGTTACCCAGCCTGGGGTGTGTCATTTGAGTTGTTTACTCTCAGATTTCAGAAAATTTCAAATTTCTAAAAGCACTTGGCTGACTTCTAGTGATATTAGGTTTGAATAGCCAGAAATGTTTGATTGAGCTATGAAGTACCACTGCCTTTTCCTGCAGCATATGTTTGTGAAAGTGTATTTTTTCACTCAAATCTAAATATCAAAACAAGCTAGATGTGGAACTAGATCTAAAGTTGACACTGACATTGCTTCTACCAGACTTCCAGACTGAAAGTTGTAAGACAACATCTGTCTCCTGATTCCATGATTTCACTATAATAAAATAAACATGCCTTGTATATACAATAAACAATATCATACATATTTGTATACATACACATATATATCTGAATTAAGTTTTCTAAATGATCATAGATGTTGTTACTATTAAAATACCAAACACCTTTATTTTTAAATTATTAGTGAATTTTTGCTTTTGCTTGTATTTCCAGCACTTAGCACTGTTCCTACTACTTAGTAAATCCTTAATATATTTCCTCTCTCTTTTTGTTTCAGCCTCTCTCTCATGCAGATATCACACATAAACAGAAAATAGCCTTACAGACTATGTTCCATAGGATTTAATTTCCATGAGCATGAATAAGGTTTCTCATTTGTGTGTCTTTAAATTCATCAGCATTCATAAAGACCTTTCAATCTTTTGCCATTTTGTCACAGAGTATTTCTTCTTTGTTTTGTTAAGCTGAGATTTGTTAAATCAAGAAATCAAATTTTCTTTTACCTACAGTTTGCCCTTGTGGGGGGGCAGGGCAATGAGGGTTAAGTGACTTGCCCAGGGTCACACAGCTAGTAAGTGTCAAATGTCTGAGGCCAGATTTGAACTCAGGTCCTCCTGAATCCAGGGCCAGTGTTTTATCCACTGTACCACCTAGCTGCCTCCTTATAGTTTCCTTCTTTCAACAAATATTTCTGGATTCTCTAATACTGTTGATATACAGTATCTTTGTAAGTCTTATGGGGAATACAAAATTGAGCTTGATTTTTTGCCTCTATTAACAAATTATAATTCATCTTCTACATATTGATGTCTGTATAGTAAGTTTATTTTAAGCAGTAGGATGAACTCATACTTTTGGGGTTGCGACTTTGATACTAAATTATGAGCAATCTTGAAAAAAATGTTTTACACATCTGTATGGTAGGTGACACTTTTCTAAATGAATGAATGAGATGAAAATTAGCTCTTACTTTATACAATGCACTGTTAAGCCCAGAAGATTCAAATAGAAAAGGAGAATAGCCCATGCTCTCAAGGAGATCACATTCTAATTGAGAAGTCACATAAAAGAAGTTTCAGTTGTAAGTCAGAAGCAAAAATTCCATGATCCTTACTGTGTATCTGCAAAGCAAATGGTAACTATCTTTAATGCCATTTTTTTACTGATCCATTTAACATTGCTAAGGACTTTGGTGGCAGGTACTGTTTTTGCTGGGTCTTCAGAAGATGTGGCTACTAGGGAAGCAAGGTTCATAGCACCTATAGAAGCAGTTGTTGAGAGCTCTTTAAGAGCAGTAACTCTGTCAGGTATTTAGGTCCTCCAAATCTCAAGTTCCCCCAAGTCACTTAATTACTTTAAAAACTGCAAAATAAGGGGCAGCTAGGTGGCGCAGTGGATAGAGCACCGGCCCTGGAGTCAGGAGTACCTGGGTTCAAATCCGGCCTCAGACACTTAACACTTACTAGCTGTGTGACCCTGGGCAAGTCACTTAACCCCAATTGCCTCACCAAAAAAAAAAAAAAAGAAAAACTGCAAAATAAAAACATATGACCAATTGGAATGCTTAAATGGATAATTTGAGATACGTTAAGATTGTGTCTATATTAATCAAGGGCTTCCATGTTGGGGAGGAGTGGCCCATACTTATGAATTCAAAAGAAAAGAGTTCATGTAAGATTTTAATAATGACTTTATTGGTGATCATATTAAGGTACAACTTATTAGCAGCTAAACATTACATTTAGACCTGGGAAAGCACCTTCAGCTCAGTAGGACCCAGTCACATTTTTGATCTCTTCTCTTCTCTTCTCCCTCTGCCTCCCTCCCTTCTCTCTCTGTCTCTCTGTCTTTCTGTCTCTGTCTCTCTGTCTCTCTGTCTTTCTGTCTCTCTCTCTCTGTTTCTCACTTTCTCTGTCCCTCTTTCTCTAACTCTGTCTCTTAATTTGTCTCTTTCTTTCTCTGTATCTCCTTCTCCCTTTCCATTTCCCTCTTTCCAATCTCTCTCCCTTTCCTTCTGCTCTTTTCTTCCTTACCCCCATTGTAAGTACCTGCCTTACCAAATAATTTCTTTCTGTTGGATCTGAATGGATGAAATCACATTTGATAATTGTAAAAAAAACCTCATGATTTTCCATACTGTGCCTGGATAAAAAGGTAGTAAAAGCTAACTGGCAAATACATTTTGCAAATCTCCCAGGATCTCAATGCAGAAATTAGACAAGTATGCATGAAAAAACCAGCCTCATCTTCCCATTACTAAATCTTTTTATTAAAAAGGGTATCAAATCACAGCTATCAGCATCATACCATCTGGCCTGCTGTTTTCCCTATCTCTCCTATTCTCTTATCTCTGTCCCCAAATGTGTACCTGGATCTGCCCCCTTTGGAATAGAATTGTAGAAACCATGTTTCCTCACCTCTATTCCCTAGCTATTTCATCTATTCAGTTTTGGCATTCCTGCCCTTCTGGCTGAGTGTTCCAAATTGGTGAAGGAATGAATAAAAATTCACCCAATACACTATGTTTAGCTGATCTCAGACCATGTTTCACACCTCAAATAGTCACCCACCAAAGATATCTCACCATCTGTCCTATCACTTCCGCTTCTGTGTATTCTTACTCCACCCCCTTTTATACCTTTTCAGGCATTCTTTTTTTTTTTCTTTTTCCCACGGCAATGGGGGTTAAGTGACTTGCCCAGGGTCACACAGCTAGTAAGAGTCAAGTGTCTGAGGCCAGATTTGAACTCAGGTACTCCTGAATCCAGGGCCGGTACTTTATCCACTGCGCCACCTAGCTGCCCCCCCCCCTTTTATACCTTTTGCTCTGGGAAACAGCATTCAAATCAATTGTCATTTCTTCTGGAAAGGGCATGACAGTCACTGTTTATGGTTCCTGTCACCATTCATGTGACCCTACAAATTCCTTTCTTTAGCCACCAACTCCTTCATAGAAATATGTGCTGCATCTGTATATTAGAATGTAAGCTCTTTGAGGACAGAGACTCCCATTTTTGTTTTTCTGTTCTTAGCAGAATAGTGACTGACAGTTCTTCTCTTCCTCTCTTCCTTTTCCCCTCCCTCCCTCCCTTCCTCTTTTCTTTCCCCTTTTCCTATCTCTCTTCCTCAGATAACAATTATTAGTACAAAACTATTAAATAAGTGGGAGACGTTGTATTCCTAATCAGATCTTTCAGGATTTTTCAATATTTTTGGCCAATATAAATAGCTTCCATCTTCTAATTCCCTCTTGTCTGTGTTCATGGTCTACCAAAATTTGGGGAAAGTCTAAAGAGATTGTAGAAACTAGCCTTCCCCAGAACAACAACATTGATTTCCTTATTTAACTGTAGATCTGGGATTTGTACTGCCCCTGTACCACCTTAATGAGGGAGGAGCCCCGACCCCCAAGAAAAATTAGCATTTAAATTTTCCAAGGGTGTTAAATTTAACTATAATAATATTCTACTGATGACAGTATTATATAAATGCAGTTATCATCCAGAGTCCTCCTTATCCTGTTTTTCTATTCAAGGCAATAATTAGTGATTGCTAACTTTTTGACTTGTACAAGCTTCATAGATTTGTTAATGTTTCAGAATTTATTGGTGTGATGTTACCTCCTAAATTCACTATATTTTAATCCCTGGCAATGTTTTTGACAATACAGAAGCATCACTCTTCACCCCCTCCCCAATGCTGCTTCTCTTTAGTCTGCTACAAATCGCATTGATAGAATCATAAATATTCATTGGTAAGTAAGAAAACTAAGGTACATAAAGACAAAGTGACTTAACCATTGTCACAGAGCCAGTAAGTGGCATAACCAAGTACCCTAGATAACAGTTCAATGCTCTCTCCTCTGATCCATCTCCTGAATTTTCATTTTTCCCTCACTGACCACTTTCTGTAAATATGTAATTAGAATGTGATAATTATCATATAAAATATGAAATTTATATTTTAAAACATAAGTTTTATAGGAACAATTATATTTTATTTACATTAAAATTTTAGTTTTTTAATAAAGCATCTATTTCTTGGTTCTGTAATTCATCATGGGGGAAACATGGCAACAATAAAAGTATTTGAGGTTGGATTTGAACTCAGGTCTTCTTGACTCCAGGTTCACTGCACCACCTAGGTGCCAATGAAACAGGTTCAAATCCTGACTAATACTTAGTAGCAATTGGGCAAATGAGTTATCCTCTCTGAGACTCATTTTCCATATTTATAAAATATAAATAATAATAATATTTGTGCTACTGATATCATAGGGATTTGAGGAATAAAACCCTTTGAATACCTTAAAGCTCTATGTTAATATGAGTTACTAACAAAGTGGCTATTATAAAACTCACAGAGAAGTTAATGAAATATATTTCTTGAAATAAAAAATCAAGATGTTTGTTTTCCATTTTTAACCAATGACTAGACTAAATGATTTATACATAGTCTATTTCTTTTTCAAAATAAAGAATGATGAAACAGTAAGGGTTGAACTTAAATTTTAATATTTCCTTTTTTTCAAAGTTGACTTCTTTATTTTTTTAACTGAAATTTAATGACATGTGACTCTTGTTTATACATCATTTACTGATTTCTATACAAGGATAAATCTTTTTAAAAATAATTAATATTTAATTTTCAATTTTCAATTTCAAATTTTGTTTCTTTCTACCCACAACCCCCACCTCCCTGAGGCAGTAAGCAATCAGATATAGGTTATACATGTGCAATTATGGAAAGCATTATAATATTAGTCATTTTGTATAAGAAGATTTGAATAAAAGAAAAAAATGAAAGAAAGTGAAAATAGCATGCTTCAGTCTGTGTTCAATCAATATCAGTTATTCTTTGGAGGTGGATAGTATGCTTCATCATTAGTCCTTTGGGATTGTCTTGGATCATTGTATTACTGAGAATAGTTAAGTCATTCACAGTTCTTCATCAAACAATATTGCTGTCAACATGCACAACATTCTCCTGGTTCTGCTCACTTCTTATAAGACTTCTTATAAGTCTTGCGAGGCCTTTCTGAAAACATCCTATTGGTCATTTCTTATAGCACAATAATATTCCATCACCATCATATGCCATAGCTTGTTTAGCCATACCCAAATTGATGGCATTCCTTTTATTTCTTATTTATAGCCACCACAAACAGAGTTGCTATAAATATTTTTGGTATAAATAGATCCTTTTCTCTTTTTTGCAATATCTTTGGGATATAAACCTAGCAGTACTATTGCTGAATCAAAGGCTGTGCACAATTTGATAGCCCTTTGGGCATAGTTCCAAATTGCTCTCCAGAATGTTTGGATGAGTTCACAGCTCCACTAACAGTGGATTAGCATTCCAGTTTTCCTACATCCCCTGTATTATCCAATATTTTCCTTTTTTGTTATATTTGCCACTCTGATAGGTGTGATGTGATACCTCAGCACTATTTTAATTTGCATTTCTCTGATCAGTACTTATGTAGAGCATTTTCTTCATATGACTATAGATAGCTTTGATTTCTTTGTCTAAAAACTACCTGTTTATATCATTTGACCATTTATCAACTGGGCAATGACTTGTACTTTAATAAATTTGACTCAGTTCTCTATCTATTTGAGAAATGAGTCCTTTATCAGAGATCCTTGTTTCAAAAATTCTTTCCCAGTTTTCTGCTTCCCTTATAATCTTGGTTGCATTAATTTTGTTTGTGCAAAACTTTTAAATTTTATCTAATTAAAATGATCTATTTTACATTTTGTTTTGCTCTATCTTCTATGATCTTAAATTATTCCTCTGTCCATAAATGTGACAGACAAACTATACAATGCTCTCCTAAGTTGCTTATGGTATCACCGTTTATGTATAAATAATGTATATATTTTGATCTTATTTTAGTATATGGCGTGAGACGTTGGTCTATACTTAGTTTCTGCCATGTTTTCCAGTTTTCACAGCTGTTTTGTCAAATAATTAGTTTTTGTTAAAGGTATATCTTCTTGACAACCAGTGCTGTCACTCTACTGCCCTTTTTATCTGATTTTTTTTTATTTGAGCAATTATATGCTTATTTTTTATTATTTGATACCAGCCATAATTTCTATGATACTGGGTGTTGGTGACAGCTATGAGGTTATACTTAACTCCTTGCCAGGTTAACTTGACTGCTGATACCATCGATGGCTGTGCTTTGGGTCATTCAACAACTTTCAAATCTCACTAATTGTTTTTTTGTTCACATCTCCCTCTCTTGTCCACAAAAATAATGTGGAAAAAAAAAAAACCTTTCAGATTTCTCTCCTGAGAAGTAAGGCCATTCAGGATATGGACTGTTTTATTTTTCTGTTTATATTCCCAGCACTTAGGACGGTCCTTATACATAGAAGTTGTGTAATACAGATTTGTTGATGACAGCTTTGCTACATTCTGATCTATCCACTCTATTAACTGCATCCTGGTTTCTCTGGATTCTTTCAAGTCTTGGCTAAAATTCTACCTTCTACAGAAATCCTTTCTTAATCCCCCTTAATTCTAGTGGCTTTCATTATTTGGTTATTTCAAGTTTATCCTGTACATAGTTTGTTCGTACACAGTTGTTTGCATGTTTTCCTCCCTATTTCACTGTGAGCTCCTTGAAAATAGAAACATTTGCATTTCTTCAGTGCTTAACAAAGTGCCTGGCACAGAGAAGCCATTTAGTAAATGTTTATTCACTGACTGGTAGACAAAATGAAATGACATTAGTCTGGTATGATCTATTTTAATGAGTTTTTTGGTTTTTTGTGATGATCATTCCCTATTTTGAATATTCAATAATCATTCTATCCTACTACTTCACCCTACTAACACAAGCTTTTATCAAACATGCATGACATTGGAATGCATAAAATTCATAGCTTCATATAGGTGGAAAGGAACTCAGTGACAATTGAGCAACTCACTCATTTTACAGAAAAGGAAACTGAGGCCCAGGAAGGTTAATTCATCTCTTAAAGTTCATACAATGACCAAGTATTGAATATTAGATTTGAACCTAGATCCTCTGATTCCAGGATCAATGGTCTTTCTAACTGGGCCACTGCAAATAGCAGAAGAAATGCTTTAATGACTCATGGAAACACAACTTTAATTGACCTTCTGTATCTATGGATTTTGTTACACTCCAGTGACCAATAGAACAACCTGGCATGTATTAATTAATCACCAGATGGCTCTACATGAGCAAAGGTCCAAGGGAAAAATAGGAATCTAAGCAGCCACAGATAGCATGAGGCAGAAAAAAGAGTAATCTTCACTTGGGGAAGCAAAGTGAGATGAAGGAAAAATAAAACAGGAGGAAATAAAATGCAGATTGGCTTCAGAATGGTTTCACGAATTCAGAAAATATGGGATTAAAATAAACATCTCCAAAGAACAACTAGATAGTAGATTACTTTATTCCATCCCATCTAGAATTCTGTATTTCTATGCATGTGTATATGAGTGTTTATATGGACATTGATGGGATACGTACACTATATGTATACAATATGCATTATACATAATGTGTTCTGAATCCTTTACCAGTTATAAATAAACAACCATTTATATGATTTTTAGAAAATAAATAAAATGGCATAATCTCTTTTTCTATAGATTTTCAGAACTGATACCAAGATCTTTTGTCCTCATTATTTTGGAAACACCCACACAGTTTCAGCAAATGCAATTATTTTTTGGTTTTTGTTTATTCATCTTCTGGATGTTGAGCCCCAATTAGTGTTCTCTGAAATGAGTATCAAGGTAAGTTCTGTTAACCTCCATGTTCTCTGAATATTGGACTTTTTCCTACATCAACACACTGGGTGACATTAATTACTGGAGAGAAATTGCTCTGAAAAAGAGGTTCCCAGTACGACAGCATTAAACATCTGGCATTTTGAATGGGCAGGCTTCCAAAGGGAAAGTGACCTCACTTTTCCTCAGAGGTAACACCATCTCAGTCCTGATTGTCTTTCCTAAATACAAGACAAGAAACTGTAGGCTTCTCTCTGGGCACTGCACAAATATAAATAACTTTAGATTTTTTTTGTATATTATGTTAGTGGAAAATGTGATTAGACTAATAATTTCCCAAGCGTGTAACCAGGATCTAAAAATTAAGCAACAGTGTCTTAATGAAAAATGGCTATTGTGGGTATAAGCAGGCAGCAGCATAATACCAGTCTTGTATGTGAAAAAAGGAGCAAAAGACATCATCTAATACACATTCATTTAATACCTACCCTTCATTTCTCATTTTTCCTCCACTCTGCTCTCTTGGACTTCTGGCTCTCTAGAAACTCATCATCATGCAAGATGACACCCCCTCTGAAACTCACACCACTTCACCACACCCTACTCCTGGAGTTCCTTCCTTCTTCCAATTGGTGAGGTTGAGGGGTGAGCATCAGAGAGTTCCTCCCAGATTCTCCACTATTAAGTAGAGCACCCACTATATTCACCTCATTTCCTATCCTGGCTGCAGGATTTCATCATGCCTTTGCACCCCTATCCCATTTTTAGCTTCTTTTATGCGTTATCTTTCCCTATTAGATCGTGAGTTCCTTGAGGGTAGACTATCTTATGCCTTTTCTTTGTATCCTTAATGTTTAGAACAGTGCCAGACATGCTAGGTTGTTAATAAATGTTTATTGACTCTGATGTGTGATTAAAAGAAGAGGTGGGTTTGTCCTAGCAAAAGGGAGAAATAGCAAATTCACAATTCAAGGGCTGTAGTTTTATAATTGAAATATTAAAAGACCCAGACAAAAATCCTCTAGTGTACCAAGTAGATACTCTATGAAGGATATATAAAAGACCATGAGCAAGAGTCATAGTAGATGAGAAAGATATTGGAGGGTTATTAACTGAAGCAGTGGAAGGAATACCCATAGAGATAAGATCACAGATTCATACAAGTGGAGCAAATTATTAGCAAGCTCAAGGCAGCTAGGTGACACAGTGGATAAAATACCAGCCCTGGATTCAGGAGGAGCTGAGTTCAAATCTAGACTCAGACACTTGACACTTCCTAGCTGTGTGACCCTGGGCAAGTCACTTAACCCTCATTTCCCCACACAAAAAAATATTATTAGCAAGCTGATTGCAACAAGTATGTTATAATCTCAACTTGCCACTAGGGAATTTATTTTTTTAATTCAGGGTTTTGTTTCACGCACAAAAAAGATTCTCATAAATATTCTGTAAAGCTTAAAGATGAATTAGTTTAAAAAAAAAGGAAGAAAAATAATCTGTAGCCTCATCCACACAGTCTAAGGATATTTGGGAGAACTGTAAGAGTGTTGTAGACACCCTGAAGTAGGATATCCAGTGTAGGCAGAAAGTAGGGTACAAAGCAGATCAGTGGTGATAGGACAGGGGTTCCAAGAGCAGTCTTGGACACAATGCTTCTCTAAGAAGAGTCTAAGATCACATAAGCTTTTTGGTTTCTACATCACATTGTTGATTCACATTGACCTTCAGATCTTCTTCAGCTAAACTCCTTTCTCCACCTGTTTCTTTTTTCTTTTTTTACTATTTACTTTTTTTTTTGGTGAGGCAATTGGGGCTAATTGACTTATCTAGGGTCACACAGCTAGTAAGTGTCAAGTGTCTGAGGCCAGATTTGAACTCAGGTCCTCCTGAGTGCTCTATCTACTGTGCCACCTGGCTGCCCCTCACCTGTTTCATTTATATTGTTATTTTACTATTTTTCAACCCAAGGTAATCCTTATTTTATTTCATCTTATTGGAACTAGCATAATATTCACCTAAGAACATAATTCCATGAACGTTAGAATGCAACAAGCAGAAAACAACTCAATGAGACAACAAAAATTGGTAAAAACAAAACCAAATGATTGAAAACAAGAAAAAATGTGAGAAATATAATATACAAAACAACCAACCTAGAAAACAGGTGGAGAAATAATCTTAGAACTACTAGAGCATGAAAATCACTACCCACAAAAGCCTATGTATCACATTTCAAGAAATTATGAATGAAAACTCCCCATAACTCTTAGAATCAGGCCATAAAATGAAAATAGAAAGGATGCACTGGTTACTTCCTGAAAGAAACCCAAAATCAAAACTTGGAGGAATATCATAACCAAAGACCAGGGCTTCCAGTTCAAGGGAAAAATACTAAAAGCAGCCAAAAAGAAAGAGTTTGAGGACCACAGTAAAAATTATATAAGACTTGGCAGTTGCCACAATAAGGAGAGAAATTTAGAATATGATATTAAAAATGCAAAAGATAAAGGCTTGCAACTAAGAATAAACTATATGGAAAACTACATATAATTCTACAGGAGAGAGGGTGAATCTCTAATGAAATACAGGATTTGCAAGCATTCCTAATGGAAAAAAAAATAAAACTTAGTAGATATCATGAAAAGGACATGTAAAAACTAAGAGAAATGAAGAGAGATAAACACATTTATTTAATTAGAAAGAAATATCTGAAAGGGCATTGTTTACATTCTAATAGAAGGTTAAGGAACACATCTTTTACGAACTCTAATAGATTTTTGAGTCATAGAATGTGTCGCCTCCTGTGGTCCATGCTGTATATTTAATGAAGAAGAAGGGGGAAAAATCCATGTTCTCATGGGACATTTTATTGGGGGAAACAATAACTTCACAAATAAATGTAAATATAAAATATGTAACAAAATATAAAGTGGGCAGCTGGGTGGCATTCTAGATAGGGTGCTGGGCCTGAATTCAGGAAGACACATATTCCTGAGTTCGAATCCGGCCTCAGATACTTTCTAGCTGTGTGACCCTGAGCAAGTCCCTTAATCCTGTTTGTCTCAGTTTCCTCATCTGTGAAGTGAACTGGAGAAGGCAAGTGTCAAACCACCCTAGTATGTTTGCCAAGAAAACTCCAAATGGGATCATGTAGAATTGGACATGGTTGAAAAATCATTGAACAAAAACAAACATAAAGTCAGTTTTGTTAAGAGATAACACTGACAACTAAAGGGATAAGGAAAAGTTTTCTCCAGGAGGTAGTACTCCTCAAAAAAGTCTGCAGATTCAACAGGGTGGATGTGAGAGGGAGAACATTATAGGTAGGAGGTCTAGCCTGTCACTTTGCACAAAAGTGAGAGGTGGAGTGCTATGTCTAGGGCATGGTAATGTGATGTTTAAAATCTTAATTGTGGTCACCAAAAATTAAAAGGCTTCAGTACCAGTCTTTGGGCATTAAACATTTATTAGAGCATACAGATATTTACAAAGAGTTCAGAAGGTTATGAAAAAGAAGTCCTACCTAGCCTAGAGTTCCAGCTTGGTTGGGTTCTTCCTGAAGTCCTCTTCCACAAGCCTTCTTTGATCAGGAACTCCTCAACGAACCTGTCTTAATCAGGAACTCCTTCCCCAGCCTGTTTTAATCAGCATTCCTCAGCAAGCTGTTTGTGGAAGCTTTTTTATAGATCTGAAACAGAGGCGGTCCTTACACACTGCTTCAAGGTGATTGGTTGGCGGCATCCGAATCTGTTGTCTTTGAAGGTGTTCTCAAATTGAGTTCACAGTCTAGTTTCTGAGAACAATACCTTCTTAAGGGCTAGCCAGGTGTGATTACAATCCAATTAACTTGAAGTAGGCTTAATCAGCAGTCAATTACTCTCACTTGATTCAATCAGTCTTGATTAATCTCCAGGTGGGTCTTTGAGTATCTGCTAAATCCCATTATTTCATCACATTTCTCCCTTTGTTTCTTCTAGGAAGAGGTGTTCCTTGATGAAACAGTAAAAAATAATTAAGTCTTTGGAAGTCTTTTCTCAGTTCTCTTGTCTTCTTGGAGTGGTAAGATGTTATCAGGAGGAAGCTGGATTCTGGTCTGGAAAGCTGGATTCTTCTTCTTTAACTGTTTGAATTGCTGGATTTTTTACTAAACCTTAGCATAGCATTGTCACTGATCAAATTTAATACATTCCATTGCATTCCCTCCTTTATATAATAGAGGGTTGAGGTAGTTACAGAATCTATAACACTTCTTACCACCATGTGTCTGGATCAAAGCCAAATTTAGTAATGTATTCATGACACCTGAAAATGTTATGGAAAGGTTATCATACCACATCTCATGGTTTCGAGACATCCAGTAATTGTGCTAGGCCACAGGTGGATGGATTCTGACCATGCCATCAGACTTAGTGAAAGAAAAAGAAAATTTTTAGAAGGGAGAGAGGAAGAAACTGGACTGTGTCCAGCAATTGTGGTCTATATAGTTGCCATCATAAGCAAACCATAGACTTACATGTACCTGTCTCTCCTCCTGTTGTACATATATTCTCTACAGGGCCTATATCAAACTCATTGTAAGAGTAGTTAGTCTCTGAGATGATAAGTTTCCATAATTCATAAATCTCATATTAATTTCACCAAAGACAGTATGATGGTAAAAATGCATGTTATGTTGCATAACTGATGATGTACTTGTAATATATACAATAATTCCAAACCACAGTATACATAGTCACAATGACATGTAAATGATATATGAATGTAAATGATTGATAATATTAGACATTATTACGTAATCTTCTTTTAGCAAGTAAACACATTATCTTATACATGAATTCTATCTATGGGTCATGATGAAGGAGTGAGAGTAATAAAAGATGGTTAGTCTAAAAAGAAACCTCATGCTTTTATATCCTG
Organism: Dromiciops gliroides; assembly: GCF_019393635.1. Classification (NCBI taxonomy): domain Eukaryota; kingdom Metazoa; phylum Chordata; class Mammalia; order Microbiotheria; family Microbiotheriidae; genus Dromiciops; species Dromiciops gliroides. The sequence goes on from NC_057866.1 coordinate 72,409,552, forward strand.
AACAATTTCTTTGAGAAACCCCTTGTAATTGATGTGGAGTTTATCCCCAAATCAACTCTGTATAAACAGAGTCAGAACAAAGATCAGAATTAGTAAATAACAAGAAAAAATAATGATCAGCAGTCTTGGAATATAAATGAAAGAATGTGATTCCAGACAATTTAAATGAACAGTTAACAAAGAAAACTGTGAACAAGATGACATAAATTACATCAAAATTAATTATAATTTTATACAGTTTGATGGATCTAAATATATCATCACAGAGACCAAAAAGTTCTTTAGTCAGTAAATGTTTGACTACTAATTGGAAAGAAATAGTGGCCAAATGTGTAATTGCTTTAGAATATCAACTAATTTGGAAAACCTACAGAAGAAAAGATGATGCTCAGTATCATGTCATAAGAGAAAGACAGTGAGGCATTAAAAATTCAGAGCCAGCTTGAAACGAGTATGAACTGGTTTCAAATTCTACCTCTAACACATTCTGGTTGTGTGACCTTAGGTCACTTTAAGCTCTTTAGGCCAGAGGTGTCAAAACCACAACCCAAAATTTATCAGTGCACCAATCCAGATTAAAATATAACTGGAAAATATTTTAAAAATAAAATTACAAAAATAATTACATTTTAAAGCTAAGTCAACATGGTGCTTCAAATGTTCCTTAAGTGTGAATTAATAGCCCAATTTCTTTCTTTTTTTTTGGTGAGGCAATTGGGGTTAAGTGACTTGCCCAGGGTCACACAGCTAGTAAGTGTTAAGTGTCTGAGGCCAAATTTGAACTCAGGTCCTCCTGAATCCAGGGCTGGTACTCTATCCACTGTGCCACCTAGCTGCCCCAATAGCCCAATTTCCATTTGGGTTTTAATATGCTAGGCAACTATCACATTTCATGAATAGTAGGGAAGGTGTCAGCTTGAACTGGTAGAGGGAGTTTCCTCACCTGGGAATTCCCTGTACTGTGAAAATTACAATTTAATTCCTTCTCCCTGTCCCTATTGTTTCAGAAATCAGAGAGAAGCAGTTAAGGGTCATTTATAGCAGTTTTTAAAAAGCTTATCAAGAGACAACAAGAAAAGCAAGGTCATCTCATGGGTGACAAAAATGAGGACAAAAATAGGACAACAAACAGGAGTAAACAGGAAAAGATCTACAAAGAATGTTATAGAAAACTGTCCCCATTGAGAAGCCATACTTTGACAATAATATCTCTGTCCTACATGTGCTTTTGTGGAAGGGAGAAATGGCACTTAAGAGAACAAACGTAGGAAATATGGACAAATTGGACCAAATGTATATGGGGAGATCCACGATAGAGGTGACACAATTGTAAGAGCATTAATATACAATGTACCTGAAAGGGGTGGGGGGAGGAGGAAAGGTATAGAAGTTTAAAAAAATTCTGAGACTTTATTATTGTCAAAAATGGTTACCAAGAAAACATCAACTACTATGTCCGCAGAAATCTTTCTGAGTCAGTTATATACAAATAATGAATATCCTAATCCCAATGTACATTTTTACCATTCTGTAATTGACTAAGAAATATAGAGACTATACGATCCAACTATGCTAATTTTTGTTATCAAAAAGCATTTGATTTGGTAGAGCAAAATAACACATAAAAGACATTTCCCCAATAATGTATTTCTCAGTTAGATATCCAAATCATTCAAAATTCTTTGAAAGATATAATGACAGAAATAACACTATTCAATGACGGTCTGATCATGAATATCAGATGAAATACAAAATAAAAAACATGTGCTTGTCAAAGGTGTTTGCAAGTGTTATGAAGGATATAAAGTGCAGAATCCATGTTGAAGAGGGATATTTTTTGGGGGGGGGATAGTAAGATCACTCATTGTTCTGTTTATATCAAGCCCTGGAAATCTGTAGATCCTATTGAAAAAAGATATTACTGCTGAAAAGAAAAGATTTAGAGGATGAAGAATGTGATGTTGTCCCAATGATGATATTTAGATGGCAAATTGGTCCATCTACAGTTGTCCTGACCTGTTTCTTGACACTGGACTGCTATGAGTCTGAAAGAGAGAGTGAGGCTGATGACTTTGTACAGCTCTGCCTCACTTAAATCCAATTCACTTGCAAGTCAAGGCATCACCCTTGCTGATGTCATTGGTTCTCTTTGAAAATGAAAGATGAACAGCATTTCAATGGACGAGAAATATAATTTTATCATCAGTTTGTATATCTGAAACCATACAAATGGACAAAAATTGTTTCCTATAGAAAGGTAGCTAGGTGGTATAGTGGGTAGAGAACTGGACTTAGAGTCAGGAATATCTGAATTCAAATCCAGATTCAGTTACTTCCTAGTTATATGACCCTGGACAAGTCCCTGAACTGTTGTCTGCCTCAGTTTCCTCAACTGTAAAGGGGTGATACTAATAGAACCTAATCCTAAGGTTGTTGTGAGGATGAAATGAAATAAAATTTCTAAAGTGTTTAGCCCAGTGTCAAATACATAGTGGTTATTTATTCCCTTCCCCTGCCTCTAGTACTTGGCAACTAATGTCTTTGTGTGGATTGTGGTTTTAAACATCATTTCCCTTTCTTTCCTCACTATACCAATATTAAATAAGAGGATAGTAGACTAGATATCCTCCAGAAAATTGCAAGGTTTCTTTAATGATTCCAAGTGTGATTGTACCAATATCTATTAGGATTCCCCTGACCTCACCATAAGGATTAGAAGTCAACAAAGCTGTCCATGCAACCTGATTGATTCTGTTTCCCTTGACACAGCTTCCTGGCCAGCTAAGATCATTAAAAGTTCCATTGGAGTTCAGTCCCCATTAATTCATTCTTTACATTTAGCCACATGTGTTTTCCCATGTGCTTTATATTCCAGTATTATCCTACTAAATCTCTAACAAATCAAGGAATGACCAAAGGCCTTGGGAAAATTTGAATTTGTGCCACTAAACTCCTTCAATCACATCATATCCAGTTTTATTTATAGATCACGTTGCCATATATGAAACAAGTCAAATAGAGTCAAACTAAGATTGAAATTTGTACTTAATCTAGGTCACAGTGGTGGAGGAAGAGAAAACCAAGTGAAGTGTGATCTTCCTGGTTAGTTAACTATTTTTCCTAACAACTTCATTGTTCCTTAAAAAAGTTACCTCCTTAGAGTTTTTTACATCATATTTTACTTCTAAAATTGATAAACACTTATATTCTCTCACTCCTACCTTGATCCCACCAGGAGTAAAAAAAAATAAAAAAGAACAAGTATATATTGCAATAATATACACATTCTAGCAAAATGAATGTTTATCTTTTTAATTTTTTTGGCCACATCCAGAAATATGTCTCATCTTCTATATTTAATTCATTAACTCTGTCAAATGTTGGGAAGTATTCTTTAGTCTTCTGGAATCATGGTTAGTCACTGAATTGGTATGAGTTTGTAAGTCCTTCAAGTTGTCTTCTTTTACATTATTGGTTTTTTTCTTCACTTTATTCTGTATCAAGTTCATTCATTTTTTCTGAATTGGTCCCCTTAAGAGTTGGCATAGCAGTTTTGTACATAGAAGATTTTTGATAAGTGTTGAATGCTAATTGAATGAAAATCTGAATTTGGGGGGGAATTCTATTTAATGACTATCCCTGTTATGTTCTGATATTTTTCTACCTTAAGAAAGGTTTACTTTGGGAAAAATAGGATAAAGTTTGATTATTATGGCCACCTTCATATTTATTTGACTCTTCAGAAAGATTCCTAAAGTTGCTATAGAAACCTAAGTAAGCAATTTGAGATAGGCTTTAAAAGATCTAATTATCTCCTTTACTGTTAACTTAGTTTTCCTAGCTTTAAAGTGATTATAATTTATATAACATATTTTGTCCCTAAAACTCAAAATATATTTCAAGAATCATATTACACATTCAACTGCAATTCCAGCTGTTGGAGCTGTCCAGATACAGGAGGTGCTGCCTGGAAAGGCAATAGTAGGTTTCCTGTTAGGATGACAATTTGTCATTATAGAAAGACTTAGTAAAGAGTATTCCTGTTTGGGTGTGAGATGGTCTACATGGCCTCTGAAGTTTCTTTCTACTCTGAGATTTCATTAGAACCTTTATTCACCTGTGGAAGCTCCCAGTACATGAACAAAGTGCTTAATAAATACAAATGCATGTTAATATTCATCTCCCTGAGAGAGATTGTTGGGAGGTTTTCCCCTTGCTGTTTTAGAAATATCCAGATAACATTAGTGATCTGGTGCTCAGTCAGACTTCACACTCGAACTAGAACCCATTGAGTCTATGGATTCAGTCCCCTGGTCCCTCACTCCTACTGCTACAGCAGTGTCTCCCTTCCAGGGTTTATGGAAGAAAGAAACTCTACCAGTCATTCTCTGGATAACATTGTGCTGCTGTGGACCATTTGCAAAGAATAAGTCCAAACAAAAATTCAACTCAGATGAGCAAGAGTAGCAGGAAACAGGTGATTGGAATTTAATTACAGCAGATAAGGGGCAGGTTTTGCTTATGACATAAAGGAATGTAGAACTCAGTTTCTGTGGCGTCTGCACTAGTTTTTCCAAGGTCAAAATAAAGGCCTGCTGTGTGAGTTCCTATTGCTATCATAGAGCCTTATCTATATGGCAAAGAGCAAGACCTCAGGTTGTTATATTTTCAATGGTTTTTCTTGAATTTCATTATCTCATTGACACATTTAGAAATTTAAATTGTAAAGGCATGATGAATTTCTCTACTAGGGATTGCTTTTTATAAGACTGTTGATTTTAGAAAGTAATTCATATTCCTGGGGCAACTCCCTCCCCCTTGCCCCATGGGTTGGGACTCTATTTAATAAACTGGAATCAGGAAAGCTCTACTAATCTGACTGCTTGTCAATCATTTGCCTCTGCAGTTCAAGATACTAGCTTGATTATAGTAAGACTTCAATTCAACATGAATTTATCAAATGACCACTATGTGTCAGACACAAGGTTAGGCATTGAATATACAGTCTATGCCCTCATGGGGAAATAAAGAAAGGCCCCTCATGTGGCAGAGGTAACACTTGAGCTGATTTTTGAAGGAACCTAAGGATTTTTGGAAGGAGGGAGAACATTTAAAGGATGGAAGAGACTGTTCCAAGGCATAGAAGTAGGAGATTTTAATGTACAGGGAACATCAAGTAGTGAGGCAATATTGAAGAGGGATCAATTCAGTCATAAGATCTGAGTTCTAGTTCCAGCTCTATGATTTAGTAGCTATGTGATGATGGACAACACACTTAAGCTCTCTGATCCTTTTTTTTAAAGCTATGAAACATACAATAAAATGGTGAGCAAGGCAAGTACACAAATAGCTTGTTATGAGGCAATCGCTTTATAAACTGGCAAGCACTTTGTAAGTGAGAGCTCTTCTGTATCTTTTTGGTGCTGAGATACTCTATGTATAATCAATTCTATACCAAACCATTTAATAAGCACAAATTTGTGCAAGGCCCTGAACTACTATGTGGACATACAAAGATAAAAATGAAACAATGTCTGTCCTTAAGCAGCTAACATTCTACTCCAAGGGTGGATGGGAGGTGGAAAGGCAACATTTTTCCAAGTCAAGACTTTCTAAATTGAGAATTCTACTGAAAAATCTTAGAAACAAATTGTAGAGCTTTAAAATACTCTAACTTTCTCAAAAGCTTTATAACCTTGCACAGTGTGCCTAGATTTCCATCAATGGTTATGAGAAAATTGATTATAAAAGCCATTTTTTTTGTACTTTACTTATACTAGGTCCCTTCCATTACTGTTATTCTTTGGTTATAAGAGTAAATGCTACCTGAAGCCTTCATATGACCATAGATTTGCAAGCTGGAAGAGAACTCTTAATTCATCTAGCCCAACCCTCTCACTTGGTAGTAAAGGTTTAAGTGGCTTTCCCAGTGTTGCAGTAAAAGAATCAAAATTTTTACCTAGGATTTCTTTTTTTTCTTTGTCTTTTTCCTTTTTTTGTGGGACAATGAGGGTTAAGTGACTTGCCCAGGGTCACACAGCTAATAAATGTCAAGTGTCTGAAACCAGATTTGAATTCAGGTTCTCCTCAATCTAAGGCCAGTGCTTTATCCCCTACACCATCTAGCTGCCCTCTCACCTAGGATTTCTAACTCCAAATCCAATGTTCTTTTCACCACATCATGTCGCCTGTGTAGTTGGGTCTTGGTTTAGCTCCATGAAATCCAGTGTTTTGATACATTTAGAAGAATATGAATTTAACTTAAAAAAAGATGAGTTAAAAAAATATCCATGTAATGATTTCTTTTTGACTTGGAAAACTGTTTTTCCTTCTGAGCAATACCTCTATCCTTCATGTACCAAAGTACCGCAGGAGGGCAGGAAGATTAAATTTTTTTTTCCACTAGTGGTGATGATTCACAATGAACTTGCAGTGCTCTCTTCCCTCTGTGAGCAGGGGCCTAGATTTGCAAAGTTGCCTGGCCCAGGGCTAAGTGTGCCGTTGGTGGGCCATGGAACACAGTGTAATTAACTGGCTGAACCCATGAACTTGGCCTCATTAGTAACCTTCTCTAACTGACAGAGCTAAGCAGCTACTTCCTTCACATAAATAGAATCAAAACCATTCAGAGCTGAAAAGCATGGAGGAGATAATCTAGCCAACTGTCATTATATACATGAAGGAGTGATAGCCTGGAGATGTGCAGAGACTGATCCATACATACATAGGGAGTGAGGGAAAGAGTCAATCAATCAATCACCATTTATTAAGTGCCTACTATGTCTCAGGTGTGACTTCTAGTGTAGTACTCTTGCTATTTAGGCTACCACCCTGGGAAAATGAGAACAATTTGTTCCAGTCACCACAAAGGAGGCTGAAGGAGGAGCTGTGTAATAATTAGAGCTTGGTCAGATATTGAAGACACTAAGGTCTGCATCCAGGACCATTGCCATTCATCTTGATTTTGTCCTGCTGCTGCACTTCAAGGACTCAGGAGGAGAGAGAGAGAGACTGACAAGTTGGTGCAACTCTGCTCAAATCCAATTCTTGTGCAAGGCAAGATATCACCTATGATGTCATTGGTCCTCTTCAAAAAATGAAGGACAAACAACAACAAGAGCTCAGGTCAGGCATGTGTTTACAACTAAGCCCTCTCCAGTCCAGCACTTCAAGAGCCAAGATGGAATCTATTGTCACTGTACTCTAAAAGTAGGCAACAGACCAGGGCAACTTCCCTTTCTGCTTTTGTCCCTGCACTCTGTGATCTCTTTCTGGCCTCAGCTGTGTTGGTATTAGACTGAGTTGGTCATAATTCCATGGAATAAGAATAAGTGATAGGATTCAGAAGACAATAAAAGTAAGGGGAGGGTCCCTATATTTATGATGTTGTGCTGACAATCGAGGATAGGACCTTTTTGGTACAAAAATTCTCATTTCTTACCTGACATACCTGACAGCTGGTTTGCTTAGCTGGAAGCAATTGTAGAGAAGCAATGCAACCTGTGAAAAATCCTGACATGGGGCCCCTATAAAGAGCCCTGTTGACACTTTGTGTCAAGTTGATGACAAATGATTTTGAAATATTCATAGAATCTATATCTGTGAGCATTTTTTGTGAAGAATTTTGGATTTGAATCTCTGATGAATCTCACATTAGGGTTACTCAGGGTAAAACTAGAAAAGTGTGCTTCGGTATCTCATATTCTGCTGAATAGCAGATAAGTGAAATGTATCATGCAGAAAGAGGAAAGTTTATTTAGATATATAGGATATAAACATAGCTCAATTCAGTTCAACAGATAATTCTTAAGCTCTTATAATTTCTCCAGTAATTATCACAATATCTGGCAAATATTAAATGCCCGGTAAATGTTCATTTATTGATTTATTCACTATGCTAAATGCTAGGGATACAAGGATTCATCAATTAATCACTCAATATTTATTAAGTGCCTACCATGTGTCAGGAACTGTGCTAGGTTCTGAGAATATAAGTAAAAAAATGAAGATCTTATAATTTAGGACAGATGGCAAACAAGAATATAATGTCATTGATTTTAGTTAGATAGTGAAGCCTGGGTTGGGGTGACTAGGAGCATGGTAGCAGCTGAGTAGAAAGATAATTTGGTATCTTAAGCTTATGGAAATGATGATCTGTCCTTTGTTCTTGAAGAGGACAATCACATTAACAACCATGACCAGGACAACTGGACATAGCTCCAGATGTTTAAGGCAGTTGTGCTTAAGTGGCTTGGCCAGGGTCACACAGCTAGTAAGTGTCTGAGGTGAGATTTTAACTCAGGTCCTCTTGATTCCGGGGTCAGTGCTCTATACATTGTACCATGTAGCTGCCCATCTGACCTTAAAGCAAAACAAGATGTTCATAAGGAGGAGACTAAAGAAAACAGTAAGTAGTTGGAGTTCTCAGATATGGAATAGAAATATTATTTGGAGTTGGTGGCCTCTTTTTCCAAGAGAGTCAGGGATATTTCTCCTGATGAGATTAAAATTCCCTTAGAGCCCTCTGGCAGATTCTCATATGATCCCCAGGATGTGGGATCTAGAAACTGCATGATGAAAAACAATGGAGAAAATAGATATGAACTATATTATGCTAAGGAATAAGGAGTTTTTCAATCCCAGTAACTACAAGAAGCTAATCCAGCTCTGTTCAGCTAATGATCTTGGCAACAATTATATCAAGGATATGTTTAACCCACATGGGTGATCTGGTGACTCATACTATGAGACTTGAGCAAAAGCAGAGAAGATTGAAAGGGACCAACTGGTAGAGGCTGAAAAAGAACAAAGAAAAATTGAATTTGTGACAAAAACAAAGAAGGGCAGCACAACCAATGTTGCTGTTGTCAATGCCATCATAGCCAACACAGCTGTTACAGATGCCAAAGAAATTGAAAGTAAAGTGTATTCTTCCATCCTATTGAGTGTAATTGGCCAGCCTTCTACCATAGCTCTCAGCTGTCTCAGAGACGATTCATCCTGGTCACTCCAAGACCACAATTGTTTCAACTAATCAAGGGCATGATCCCAAAGGGAGACAAGCAGGGATATGTGATACAACTGGTGTATGGCGGCACATACTTCTCATGTGGGACAGGACTTTGGCCTACCTGTGAGACTAAGATGTACACAATGCCCACTGGGAGATAATACCCCTATGTGCTCACAGAACTAAGACTTTCTGAGTGGGAGCTTGCTCTTGTCAACCCTGACAGAGCATTCGCTCCCTAATCCAACTGAGAGAATCCATTGCCCAGTCAGCCAAAAAGACCCCTTTTGGATATTGGGGTTGTATAAAGTGTTTACATCCATAATATTATGATCTCCATTACTCTAGCAAACATGTAATATTGATAGAAAAAGAGGCTTTTAATATAAAGGGTGGAGCAGCGATGGTGTTAGGGAAAAGATACAACATGGGCACAAATGTCTTTCCAGATTATATTTGTAAGCATGTCTCACAAATTCAATTTGACTAATATGCAACTACTTTGCACAAGGCTCTATGCTAAGCACTGGAGATACAAAAATATATATGATAAAAAACACTGCTCTCATGTAGTTAACAATGTAAGGGCAAGAGGGGGAGGGAGAGGAAGAACAAGTACATGTATAACTATGAAACAGTTATGGGTGATATAATTGCAAAAGAGAGATCCAGGAAAATTACTATGAGAAATTTGAAGAGAGACATATCACACATGGTACAGTGGAAAGACCACTGCTGTTGGAGTCAAAGGACCTGAATTCAAATCCTTCTCTGCCCTTTAGTGCCTGTGTACCCATGAGCAATCACTTAACCTAAGCTTCAGTTTCCTCATCTTTAAAATCAGGGGGTTTGATCAGATGACCTCTAAGGGTACTTTCAGCTCTAGATTTGTGAAGCTGTGATTCACAATAGAGGTCGCATTGGTGGTTGGAGTACACTGGATTTCAAGCCACAAAGGCCCAAATTTGGCTTCTACTTCCAACATTTTAGAAGCTGGGTGAATGACTCTAAGCAAATCACTTAATTTCTCTGAGCCTCAGTTTCCTCATTATCAAAAGGGGATAATAATACCTATCATATCAACCTCTCTGGATTGTTGTGAGATGGCAATGTATAGTGTGGATAGCATTTCAGAGACCTTCAAGTACCACATAGGGTGTCCCAAAAGTCTTAGTGGCATTTTGAGCTTTATTAGCTTAAATTATCAATTATTATCACCCTATAAGTGGCAAAACATCAACTTAAAGACTAGATGTTATTATCATCTGATTTTGCTTATCACTTTGGGCTCAGCAAAGACACCAATATTAATAAATCATATTGATATTGCACTTAAAATTTACAGAACACTTTTCTTCAACAACGCTGTGACGTGCGTAGTACAAATATCTTCATCTCTTAAATGAGGTAACTACAGCATAGAGAAGTTAAGTGATTTTCCCAAGGCCACATAGACAGTAAGTGTCAGAGACAGAATCCAAACCCAGGTCTTCTGGTTAAAAGTCCAGTGAGCTTGCCACTATATCACACTGCTTCTCAGTGATACTGAGTTCTATCTCTGTATGATGCTTGGGTACTTAAGGCACTCATATTTATTAGAAATTATTATAGTCCAAGAGAGGAAATAAAACAAATATAAATCACATCTAAAGCAATATGTTTAAAAACTAGGAATATATTTGTATGTGTATATACATATAGTGTGTACACACACACGCACATATATATGTGTATATATATATATATATATATATATATATATATATATATATATATACACACACACATACATATAAGGCAGCTAGATTGCTCATTGGATAGAGTCCTGGGCCTTGATTCAGGAAGAGTCACCTTTCTGGATTCAAATCTGACCTCAGACACTTACTAGCTGTGTGACTAGCTGTGGCAAGCAGTCTAACTCTGTTTGACTCAGTTTCCTCATCTGTAAAATGAGCTAGAGAAGGAAATGGCAATCTACTCCAGGATCTTTGCCAAGAAAACCCCAAATGGAGTCACAAAGGGTCAGACACAACTGAAATGACTAAATAAAACATGTCTGTATTTATACAAATGTATATGTTCATATATACAGATATTTATATACACATCTATGTATACATACATACATATTAGGTGTATAGGTATGAATGTATGTAGCTAGCTAGAGCAACACATTTTCAAATAGTATTTTATTTTTTTCACCTACATGTAAAAAAATTATATTCATTTAAAAAAATGAGTTCCAAGTTTTCTCCCTACCTCCCTCATCTCACCCCTCTATAAGATGGTGAGGAATTTGATATAAGGTATAGATGAACAATCATGTAAAACATATTTCCATATCAGTCATGTTCTGAAAGAGTAAACAGACAAAAAGAAAAAAAACATGAAAAAATAAAGAAAGTAAAGATAGTATACTTCGATTTGCATTCAGATTCCATAGTTCTTTCTCTGGATTTGGATAGCATTTTACCTCATGCATCCTTTGGAATTGTCTTGGATCATTGTAATATTGAGAATATTTAAGTTCTTCATCATTGATCATTGTACAATGTTGCTGTTACTGTGTACAATATTCTACTCGTTCTGTTTACTTCACTTTGCTAAAGTTCAGGTAAGTCTTTCCAGTTTTTTTTTTTTTTCTGAGGGCATCCTCCTTGTCATTTCTAATAGCAAAATGGTATTCCTTTCCATTCCTATGCCATAACTTGTTCAACCATTCCCCATTTGATGGACATCCCTTCAATTTCCATTTTTTTGCCACCATAAGAAAAAACTGCTATAAATATTTTTGTACAAGTAGGACTTTTTCCCTTTTTCATTTTTTAAAAAAATCTTTTAAGGATACAGACTTAGTAGAGCTATTGCTGGATCAAAGGACATGCACAGTTTTTATTGCCCTTTGGATATAGTTCAAAATTGCTCACCAGGATCGTTAGATCAGTTCACAACTCCACCAACAATACATTAATGTCACAATTCTCCCACATCCCCTCCAACATTTATAATTTTCCATTTCTGTTGTGTTAGCCAATCTGATAGAGGTGGCACCTCACAGTTGTTTTAATCTACATTTCTCTAATCAATAGTGATTTAGAGCATGTTTTCATATGGCTATAAATAGCTTTGATTTCTTCATCTGAAAACTGCCTGTGCATATCCTTTGACCATTCATCATTTGGGAATAACTTGTATTCCTATAAATCAAACTCAGTTCTCTATCTATTTGAGAAATGAGGCTTTATCAGAGACACTTATCAAATTGTTTCCCAGCTCTCTTCTTTTCCTTCTAATTTTGGTTGCATTGGATCAGTTTGTGCAAAACATTTTTAATTTAATATAATCAAAACTATCCACTTTGCATTTTGCAATTCTCTCTATCTCTAATTTAATCTAATTTGGTCATAAATTCTTCCCTTCTCCATCAGTCTGACAGATAAAATATTCCTTGCTCTCTTAATTTGCTTATTATATCAGTCTTTATGTCTAAATCATATACCCATTTCGATCTTGGTATATTGTATAATATGTTGATCTATACATAGTTTCTACTACAGTGTTTTCCAGTTTTCCCAGCAGTTTTTGCCAAACAGTGAATTCTTGTTCCAGAAGCTTGGGTCTTTGCGTTTATCAAACACTAGATTACTATGATCATTCACTACTGCATCTTTTGTAAATAATCTATTATATTGAGCCATCATTCCGTTTCTTAGTCAGTGCCATATGGTTTTGATGATTGCTGATTTATAATATAGTTTCAGATCTGGTACAGCTAGGCCACCTTTCTTCACATTTTCCACTGATTCCTTTTATATTTTTGATGTTTTGTTCTTCCAGATGAATTTTATCACTATTTTTTCTAGCTCTATGAAAAACTTTTTTGGTTGTTTTATTGCTATGGCAATTTATAAATAAATTAATTTAGATAGAATTGTCACTTTACTTTTATCTTTTTTTTTGGTGGGTCAATGAAGGTTAAGTGACTTGCCCAGGGTCACACAGCTAGTAAGTGTCAAGTGTCTGAGGTCAGATTTGAACTCAGGTCCTCCTGAATCCAGGACCAGTGCTTTATCCACTGCACCACCTACCTGCCCCAAATTGTCACCTTTATTATATTGGCTCAACCTACCCATTAGAAATTGATATTTTCCCAGTTTTTCAATCTAACTTTATTTGTGTGAAAAGTGTTTTGTAATTGTGTTCATATAATTCCTGGGTTTGTCTTGGGTATATTCTCAAGTATTTTGTATCCTCTACAGTTATTTTAAGTGGAATTTCTCTATCCCTTGCTGCTGGCCTTTGTTAGTAATATATAGAAAATGCTAATGTATTTGTGTGGGTTTATTTTATATCCTGCAAACTTTGCTAGAGCTGTTAATTATTTCAAATAGTTTTTTAGTTGATTCTCTAGGATTTTCTAAGTATACCATTATATGATCTACAGAGTGTGACATTTTTGTTTCCTCATTGCCTTTTCTAATATCTTCAATTTCCTTTTCTTATTGCTATAGCTAACATTTCCAGTAGAATATTAAATAACAGTAGTGATAATGAGCATCCTTGCTTCACCCTGATCTTATTTGGAAGATTTCTGGCTTATACTCATTATAGATAATACTTGCTGATTGTTTTATATAGATACTACTTGTCATTTTAAGGAAAGCTCCATTTTTCTTATGATCTCTAGTATTTTTTGAAAAGGAATGGGTTCTATATTATGTCAAAAGCTTTTTCTGCATCTATTGAGATAATCATGATTTTTGTTATTGATGTGGCCGATTATGCTGATAGTTTTCCTAATACTTAACCAGACTTGCATTCCTGGTTTAAATTTCACCTGGTCATAGTGTATGATACTGATCACGTAGTGCTGTATTCTCCTTGCTAGTAATTTATTTAAAATGTATCTAAAATTTTTAAATTTTATTTAAAAAAATCAACATTTCTTAGGGAAATTAGTCTATAGTTTTCTTTCTCTGTTTTAGCTCTTCTTGGCTTAGATATTAGCACAATATTTGCATCATAAAAGGAATTTAGGAAGACTCCTTCTTTGCCTATTTCCCCAAATAGTTTATATAGTATTGGAATTAATTATTATTTCAATGTTTGGTAGAATCCACTTGTGAACCCACTGGTACTGGGGATTTTTTTCTTAGGGGATGCAATGTTGACTTATTCAACTTCTGTTTTCTAATATAGGGTGTTTTAATTATTCTATTTCCTCTTCTGTTAATCTGGGATATCTATATTTTTGTAAATTCTCATCAATTTTACTCAGATTGTCAGATTTACTGGCATATAATTGGGCAAAATATTTCCTAATGATTGCTTTGATTTTCTGTTCATTGGTTGGTGAATTCACCCTTTTCATTTTTGATAATGGTAAATTGGTTTTCCTCTTTTATTTTAATGCAATTAACCAATGGTTTATCCATTTTTCTTTTTAAATAAAATTATCCCCCAATTTTATTTATTTACTCAATAGTTTTCTCACTTTCAATTTTATTTATCTCACCTTCAGTTTTCAGGATTTCCAATTTGGGTTTAATTGGGGATTTTTAATTTGTTCTTTTTCTAGTTTTTTTTTAAAGTTATATACCCAATTCATGAATCTGTTCTTTTATCTATTTTATTGGTATAAAAGTTTAGAGTCATAAAATTCTCCCAATGCACTGCTTTGGCTTCATCCCATAAATTTCGGTATGTTGTCTCATTGTTCTTATTCTCTTTAATGAAACTATTGATTGTTTCTATGAATTTTTCTTTGACCCATACATTCAGATTATTTAGTTTCCATTTTAAAAATTTTGGGGGGGATTATATAGGTACAGTAATGTTATACACATTCTGTATTACTCATGTTGTAAAAGAAAAATCAGAAAAAGGGAAAAACCACAAGAAAAGAGAAAAAAACAAGAAAAAAAGCAAAAATAGTGTACTTTGATTTGCATTTACACTCCATAGTTCTTTCTCTGGGAGAATTTTCTATCATGAGTCTTTTGGAATTGTCTTGGATGATTGTATTGCTGAAGAGCTAAGTCTATCATAATTGATCATCAAACAATGTTGCTTTTACTGCTTACAATGTTCTCCTGGTTCTGCTCACTGAGGCCAGATTTGAACTCAGGTCCTCCTGAATCCAGAGCCTGTGCTTTATCCACTGCACCACCTAGCTGCACCCCGCCCCCCTCGACTTCTTTCTTATTTATTTTTTGTTTAGATTTATCTAGTTCTGAGAGGGAAAAGTTGAGTTCTCCCACTAATAGAGTATTTCATCCTGTAACTTACTTAATTTCTTCTTTAAGAATTTGGATGCTCCAGCACTTGGTGAATGTATGTTTACTATTGATACCTCTTAGTAAGATGTAATTTCCTTCTTTATCTCTATTAATTAGATCTATTTTTGCTTTTGCTTTGCCTGAGATCATTTTTTCTACCCCTGTTTTTTTTTTTTTTACTTCAGCTGAAGCATAATAGATATTGTTCCAGTCCCTTACCTTTATTTGTGTGTCTCTCTGCTTGAGATGTGTTTCTAGCAAAAATCTATTTTAGGATTCTGTTTTTTAATCCACTCTACTATCTACTTCTGTTTTATGGATGAGTTCATCCCATTCACATTCATAGTCATGATTACAAATTATGTATTTCCCTTTATCCTATTTTTCCTCCTGTTTTTCCTTCTCTCTCTCCTTTCATCCTTTCTTTCCTCGCCAGAGTTTTATTTTTGACCACCACCTCCTCCCATCTTCCCTTCTTTCTGTCAGGATCTTACCATTTTCTCAACCTATTCCCCTCTTACTTTGACACAGAGTAAGATAGATTTCTATACCCAACTGAATGTCTGTTATTTCCCTCTATGAGTCAAATACGATGATATTAATGTTCAAGTGATTCCCTCTCCCCCATCTTCCCTTCTACTCTAATAAACTTATTGTGCCTCTTCATATGAGATAATTTATCCCATTCTACCTTCATATTCCTTCTCCAATCAGTGTAATCTTCTGTAAAAGTATATTCCTATCTAGAGCAATATATTAGTGTCAAAGAAATATTGGACCTTCGCCAGGTATTTGATAATGTGCCGTACTAGAATGGAGGTTTTTACCAAGGTATTAACAAGAGATGTGTGGCTGGAGTGAACTAGGAAAGGGATACAAAGGACAATTTTGATGGAGGACTCAAAAGTAAACCTGTTGCTCAAGATGGCAGATTGAAATCAGGCAAGGTTTTATTGCTGTCTTTGTGTCCCTAGCCTTTAGTCTTTTTGTTGATGCATAATAGAATTTTTTCACTTTGTGCCCCCGTGCCTAACACAGTGCTTTCCAGTCTTACTTGAGCTAAACTGCACCAACAGCCATTCCTCACCCTGAGCTTTCCTGCCCTATGCAGACTAGAGGCTAGTGGAAAGAGATAACATATACAACATGGTAGGATGTGATGAGAGCAAAACCAAAGTCCAGAGTATTTTAGGAAAATATGAATAAGGGGAAATTACTTTCAACTGGTTTTATGGAAGAGGTGTTGCCTGGTGTCTTAACAGAAGAGAAATAATTCAACCATTAGGGATGAGGAGAGAGAGAATTTCAGACCTGTGTAAATTCATGGGGCAGGAGAGTTCAGGGTGAGGAATGGCCATTAGTGCAGTTTGGCTCAAGTAAAGCTACAAAGATCACTTGGAGCTCAATTATAGAGTGCCTTGGCATGATTGATTATTTTAGTAGCTGTGTGAAGCATGGCTCTGAGAGGGGAAAATCTGGAGGAGTCCCTTGTAGTGGAGGATTGGGGAGTCTGTCTTTCTGTCTGTCTGTCTGTCTCTTTCTGTGTGTGTGTGTGCGTGTGTTATTGATATATGCATGATACAGTGGACCCAAGGTCCACTCCCAGAACTGCCTCACCTGATAAGGAAACATCACACCATCATCTGTGTGTGGAATGAATCTTTACCAGAAAGAGAACACATAGAATAATAACAGATATGGGCCATAGCTACTAGAGATAGCAGCTAGGCACCTAGTGGATAGAATGCTGGAGTTGGAGTCAGGAAAACCTGAGTTTGAATTCTTTGTGATACATTTATTAGCTGTGTGACCCTGGGTAAACTCCTAACTTGTCTCAGCCTTAGTTCTCTCATCTACAGAATAGAATTATTAGCACCTACTCCATAGGTTCTTTGAGAGGATCAAATAAGATAATCAGTGTCAAATGCTTTACAAATTTTAAATTATGAGATAAATTATATTTATTATTATTGTTGTTGAAGGTGTGAACATTTCCTAACAATTAACAAGCAAGGACAAAGGATTGCTGGGAAGGATAGAGAAGGTTGTAGAAGTGATGGGGAAGTAGACAAAGTGATGATTTTCATTTTAGATTCCTAAATCAAATGAAGGGGAGGCAAGGAGCCTTAGAAAAGAGAGGAGACAGCAAAGCAGCAGAGATTTAAGTTTTAATTCCTTTTCTTTTCATGCAGTGACAGTATGTATACCAAAAAGAGGTCAAACTTGGAAAAAGTTAAGGAGGGGAAGGCAAAACCGGGACACTATGCTTTGGCTTAAGTAACCTTGAGATTTCCTAATCCAATTCCATTGTTACCCTAGAAAGCATCCCTAAATGGCAATCTTAGTGTGAGCACAAACCTTCAGAGAAAACTGTTTCCCTTTCCTTTGCTTTCATGAGAGAAGTTTAAACGACAGCAAAGCCTGTGCAGGCTGACAAAGCAATAAGCTGAATTAGGAGGCAGTCGAGACACTTGACACGCCATTTCTAAAAGAAGAGACAGCGTTTGAGCTCTGGTAGCTCCCATCAGCGTTGCATGGCAACCACAGACAAAGATGCTACTAGGACCAATAGTCGGTGTCTCTCACCTGCAAAAGTATACAGTTCAGTGAAGGGAAAGCAGGGAACAAAGAAGCCCGAGCAAACCTCTGCTTCAGCCTGTCTTCTTGCAGCAGTGCCAGAAGTGCCAAGAGCCAAGTGGAAATGGGAACACTTAGAGGATGGAAGGACTCAAAGAAGAGCAAAATTTTTTCCTGGAGCTCAGGATCTAATCTCTGAATAAATCAAGCATTTAGCATTATTTTTGGTATTTACGCACTGTTACTATTTAAAGGGAGAGGCAGCATAACATGGAGTAATGATCTCAGAGTCAGGAAGGCTCAGATTCTAACCCATCCCTGATACTTACTTGCTGTATGACCACAGGTAAATCACCTTCTCTGAGCTTAGGGAAACTCTCTAAGCGTTTAAGTTGTAGACCGTATGTAATGTGCAAAAATGGTTTCCCACAGGAAGGAAAGTTGTGGCTTCCAATATCTACCTCTTCAGCTCTTATGTATGGATTTCATCTCTTGATTCTGCACTACTTTCTCACTTCCACCCCCACTGCCTCACCTTCCAACTGGCAAATCCCTCCTCCACCCAGCCTCACCCCTTTGTACCCAACCTTTTATTTGTGGCACTTCTCAAGTCAGCCATGTTCATCTATGATTTAACGCAGCTCTTCTCTCTAGACTACTTTTCCACCTTTGGGAGAGGGAGAGAAAATGGTGTGGGGTCCATCCACCCTCTTTCTCCTTTTTATTCGTTTTCTTTCCTCTTTGGAATGTAAGACCCTTGAAGACGGGGACAGCTTCTTATTTTTCCGTTTATATTCCCAGTGCTTGGCACAGTGTATGACACATAAATTAGTGCCGTTTATAATCTAATTCTAAAACAGTACTGGAAAGTACATTAAAAAATTGAATACTGATAATAACACAATATATTTACATGGCCTTTAAAGTTTTAAAAAGTGCTTTTTAAAAATAAATATTATCTCATTGGATCCTTAAAATAAGCCTTTGGGGAAGCAGCTAGGTGGCGCAATGGATAAAGCACTGGTCCTGGAATCAGGAGGACCTGAATTCAAATCCAGCCCAGACACTTGACACTTACTAGCTGTGTGACCCTGGCTAAGTCACTTAACCCTCATTGCCCTCCAAAAACCCCCCAAAAACCAAACAACAACAACAACAACAACAACAAAACAACAACAAGCCTTTGGGAAACTCATGAAGAAGAGAAGAGGAGAGAATACACATTTATGAAGTATCTACTATGTGCCAGGCACTCTGCTGAGCACTTTACAAATATTTCATTTAATCCTTTGAACAAGACAGGTATTATTATCTCCTTTACCTATTTTTTAATTTGCCTGCTCATTTATCTACTTACTCATTTATTTATTTGTTTTATTGTTTATCCATCCATCCATCCATCCATTTGTTTCTTTGTTTATTTATTTATTAGGCTATTTGTTCATTTATCTGTTTGTTTTACACATGAAGAAGCTGACTCAAAAAGGTGAAATGACTTGTCCTTCACTAACCTTCTGTTACTCTAGGCAAAAAGACTTCACCCTATTGGTTTGATCTCCTTGATCCCTTGACCCAGCTTGTGGTCAAACTACTGGGAAGTGATGAAAGTGGGATTCTAACAACCATATTTTTTTTTTACTTAATCAAATCCAACCATGTCCAGTCCATCAGAATTAAGGAAGCAATCAAGCCTGAAGAATCCTGTCTTGAAAAGACAGTAGATCTATTGTTATGGTCAGAATAACAAATAGTTGCCTCTGTACCTCTTAGTAACTGGGAGTCACAAAAGAGGACCACAGAGCTAGAGTTAGAAGGGACCTCAAAAACCACCTGGCTCAATTCTTACAGATGAGGAAACTGAGGCTTAGGGCAGTTTAATGACTTGCCCAAAGTTGCTCAGCCAAGTGTCAGTAATGGCATATGAACCCTCCTTACTCCAGAGCTAATGCATTTTCCATTGTACCACATGCCTCCCTACTCCTCTCTTCTCCCTCTGACCTTCTTGGATGACCCATCTCTCTAATCTAATGGTACCTGTAGATTTACATCCTTCTTGGTCCTTGGAGGACAAGCAGGCATTTCTTTGCCCATCCAAATTCCCCCTCTCTGGAAAGAGTTATGTGTTTATTTCTTAGCTTTCATCATTCTGTTATTCTTCTCTTTCTCTGATGTGTCAAATTCTTCCACCTTTCAACCTCTTTATACAGATCAGGATTGACCTTTGCCTTTAGAGGCAGCAGGTGGAGCAGTGAATAGAGCCCTGGGTCTAGGATCAGGAAGACCTGAGTTTAAATCTAGTCTCAGACATTTAGTAGCTATAAGACCCTGAACAAGTCATTAAACCTGTCTGCCTCAGTTTCCTCAACTATAAAGTCTGTATAATAGCATTTCCCTCCCAGAATTGTTGTGAGGATCAAATAAGATAATATTTGTAAAGTGCTTAGCACAGTACCTGACACAAAGTAGGCGTGTAAATGTTTCTTTCCCTTCCCCCTTTCTTCTGCCTCTGGAGACTTTTCTTTGCTTTTTACATTTTATTTTATTTTTAATTTATGGAGTAAAACTAGAATTTCCATAACATAGTAGAATAAAAAAGATGATTACACATGAAACTGCAAATCTATTATGTACAACTTGTTATTCCTTTCAAAAATACAAAATTATCATGTAAATTTCTTACTTTTCTCCTTTCCTATCCCTCCACCACTGCCCTAGAGATGACTACCATTAAGCACAATTAGGTATAGATGTAAAAGTAGTCTAGACATACTTCTATTTATCAGTTCTTTCTTTGGATACAGATAGTGTTTTTCTTCATATGTCTTTTAGAGTTAATTTTGGTTTTTATAATAATCAAAATAACTTATTCACTCAAAGTTGTTCTTAAAACAAGATCACTGTCACTGTATAGAATGTTCTCTTGGTTCTGCTCATTTCACTTCATTATTTCATGCAAGTCTCTCCATGTTTTTCTAATATTATTGAGCTTGCCATTTCTTATAGCACAGTAGTATTTCATCACAATCATATAGCACAACTTGTTCATTCATTCTCCAGTTGATGGGCATCCCTGCAACTTCTAGTTCTTTACCATCACAAATAGAGCTGCTATAAATATTGTAGAAATATAGGTTCTATTCCTTTTTCATAATTATTTTTAGATATAGACCAATTAGGGGTATTTCTGGGTCAGAGGGTATAGGTAGTTTAATAACTCTTTGGGCACAATTACAGATTGCTCTCTAAAATGGATGGATCAGTTCACAATTCCACCAATAATGAATTAGTTTTATTTTAATTCTCCTTTGTTTTTACACTAGGGATAGGGACCAGACTTATGATTTTATTGGTAAAGTGAACTCCATATAAGGAAACTCCTTCACCACCTTATCTGCAATTTAGGAGATATAATTTGAATGGGCAATATGGTATTAGCTTATAATTTCCTTTTGAAAAGGAAAGGAGGGAGTATAGTTCAGGCATGCTTAATCATTTCTACTATATAATAGTGGTAGATTCAGGAAATATGCATGTGGAGTCAGGAAAGGGTATGGGGAAATGATGATGATGATGGGATGGGTCAAGGGATCAAGGAGATCAAACCAATAGGGAGAAGGGAACAGAAACCAGCAATTTGTAGTCTTTTTTTTCTCACTAGAGTAGTAGGTCAGTGACTTTCCTAGAGTCACACAACCCATATGACTCAGATTTCTGGACTTGAGGTCTTCCCAGATCTGAGGTCAGCTCTCTCTTCATCACACCAAGGCTGCTTCTGCAGTAACACTTTTAAAGTGTTTTTTTTCCTTCTTTTTATATATAGAATGATTCCTTTCTCCTTGATAACCTGGCAAAGGGGGAAAAAGTATTCTTTACTACTTGTCCCTTCTATTCCAGGAGGGAGACCTGATCTCACATACATAACAATTATGTGCCCATGTCTGAAAAGCAAACATCTATGTTTATAGATAACAGTCTATTCAGGTCACTGTGAAATTCTCCCTGATCTCCATTCTTGCTAGAAGGAAGACACCTCCTATAAGTCTGTTAATTTAGTGTCTGTAGTCCTAGAGTAGCCTCAAGGATAAAGCAAATGAAGATATTCATCTTCCCTTTTATACTGTTTTCAATCTAAAATAGCACTTTGTCAAAGTGAGAACTTTGAACTTGGACTGTGAAGCTTGTCTCCAGCTGACTCTAGGCATTCCTGCAATACCCATCCTGGGCTTTTCTTTGCTAGAGATTGGAAAGTGACTCTGAAGAGTTAGATGGAAAGTCAAAGATCCCTTAATATATTAGCTGGGTAAAAGGAGAATTTCCCTAAAAATGAGAGCCTTTCAAAAGGTGGCATGGGCTACCTCCAGGGCCAGTGGGCTCCCTCACATGAAAGATTATCAAACCAAGGGTGTCTTTATGACC
This sequence comes from Dromiciops gliroides, assembly GCF_019393635.1. NCBI lineage: Eukaryota > Metazoa > Chordata > Mammalia > Microbiotheria > Microbiotheriidae > Dromiciops > Dromiciops gliroides. The sequence goes on from NC_057866.1 coordinate 72,431,833, forward strand.
AAGAACTTCTGGAGTTTGCTCAGGACAGAATTCCTGACCAAATTTTTACTGGACTAGATGGGTTTGAGTTCTTTTCCGCCTCTGAACTCCTGAGAAAATGATGGATTCAACAGGTTTGTTTTTATCAACCTCCATTACCCATTTCTGCTTCCTCTCCTTGCTCTCAGCAGTGCCCCCTTCCTGGGCACCCAGTTCTAGAATTGTTCTTGTATTATCTTCATTTCCAGCTCTTACAGTTCAAAAATAGTGATCACTTAATAAATTCCTGTTGATTGGCTGAATAACTGACAGCTGCTTAACCCTCCATTCTCCTTCTCCAAGGGTCCCATATAATGCAGGACCTACAGCTAGTCAGTTGATTAGCACAAAGTACCAATTCAAATCTGGCCTCAGACACTTTACTAGCTGTGTGACCCTGTACAAGTCAACCCCGTTTGCCTCAGTTTCTTCACCTGTAAAATGAGCTGGAGGAGGAAATGGCAAACCATTCCAATATCTTTGCTAAGAAAACCCAAAATGGGACCATGAAGAGCTAGACACAACTGAAACAATCCAACAACAAACAATACCAGTTTCACATGCACTGCCAGCCTCACTCTAGTCTGGCTATTTTAACCTCAACTCGGTACACCATATCTTGTTCTCTTTTCCTCATTGCTTTGATCTCCCTGGACCCTTGATCTAGTCCATCACCCGCATCATCCTCATCATCAGCTTTCTCATTATCAGCATCATCACTTCCCATCCCTATTCCTGAATCTACATCCATATTTCATGAAGCTACTGCTATTATATAGTAGAAATAATCAAGTATTCCTGAACTATACCTTCTGGATTGTTTTCAAGAGGATTGTTTAATCTAACACTGTATTGTTCATCCTGATTATATTTCCTAAGTACCCAGGTGTCAGGGACTTCTCTGGTGGCCAGGATGTTTCCATTATTCTCTGTCAGGGAAGAAAGGATCTGATAAACTAATTCTATCTAAGGTCTGTGACCTTGTACTATCCCCTCCTAAAATCATTTGCCTTTCTTTAAAGGGGAATGGGCAATACTTAACCCAAAGTCATGGCTCCCAGTTTTCTTTTACAAAATGAGAGCCTCTTGGGTACTTTACATCTCCAGAGCTATGACTATAACTAGATAGCCTTTCAGATCCTTCCAGCTCAATGATGCTATAGGGTGGCCTACATTTCTACAGCATGTCAAGGCTCCACAGTGATATTCAGTTATATTAGCAACTCATTATAGCACAGTTTCTCATTACACAGATTCAGAGATACCACAGGTCAAAATGGGACTTTCTAAAACAGGACTACTGGTATACAATAAAACCTCCTGAAAAATGGCTAGTCTTAGGGCAGGTGCCCTTTCTGTAACCCAGCAGGAAAACAAACCAAAAAAGAGTTTAATTTTCATTCATTATGCACTCCCTTGTCTCTCTCCCCTCCCCCAATTTGGCTGGAAGGATTTCATTTACAATTGAGCAGCAATACTTTACATGAAATCATGATATTATTGTTTATCAGCAGGACAAGAAAAGGTCAGCTTTTTGCACTTCCTTCTGAGAAATGTGAGGAGCGGGCTGAGCAAAGTCAGATCCTGGAAAGGGAGGTAGTCTTGGGGAGTGGGAGGGGTTGCTTACTGTGCACAGACTTAACTTATTCAGTGACCTGAATAATTCCTCAATTATAATATCCCAGGGTTTGAATACCACCTGATTATTACTTGATTCTAATTGAGCGTCAGGATCCTAGAGCAGCCCACAGTTAAAAAATATTCTAATGCCATGGCAACATGGCCAATCTGAGTATTTTACACTCAGTGAAGCTGCTGAGTTTTTTTCTTTTCTTTTTTAAATACTTGGGCTTCATATTCAGTAAACTGCAGTCAAGTCATTCTCCTAACAGCATTTTCGAATATTTCAGCACCTTTGCCTCTCCTTCCCTTTCTTAGAGAATACTGGAACTGCCTGGTGGGAAGGGGATTTAGCAAGGGGAACAGTACATGGTAAATGACTAAATCACTTAACCTCTTTAAGACTCAGTCTCCATATCTGTAAAGTGGGTATAACTATTTCTAATACCCATCTTACTGGATTGGGGTAAGAAAAACTCCTTGTAAAACCTTAAAATGCTACAGAGATGTCAACTGTGTACATATATGTTGGCTTATTGATTTTCAAATGGAGGCTCGCTGTGTGACTTTCCCTTAGAACCTTGCCCCCCTCATACTAATTTTAGAGCTTTTGGATACCTAAGGTTTTAAACCATATAAGGCAGGGGTTCTTCACCTTTTTGTGGGTGCTGAGCCCCTATAGAGAATCCAGTGAAGCCTACTTCACCTCTACTAATAATATTTTTAAATGTATACAATAACATATTGTGAGGGAAAAATCCATCCTCTTCTCAATAATTCTCAAGAACTCAGCAACGAAGTGACAAAGGCTTTATTTCATTCTCATGAGAAGGAGGCACCCTAGTGTGCAGCTAGTGGGTGCCCAGAAAGAGGGCTCACAGGCCCCGTTTTATACCCTAGTCCCTAACGCGAATGGACCTTCCCCCTTTTCATCATTGGTCTGGGTTACAATCTATGCGCAAAAACTAGCTAATCTGAACGCAGTATTCCCACCCCTCTTCCTTGTATGGGCATAACTCAGGAGTGGACCTTATACTTCCTTATATGGACAGAACTCTGGAGAGGACCTAATTGAGACCAGGGCTCCTTGAACCATGTGACCTTACTAACCTGAGGGGGAGGAGGGGATCTGAGACCTCTGTCCTACAAACAGGTAAGGAGGAGTATGACTGACTGTTATATCCACATAGAGAGGAGACAACTACCCATTTCTCACATATACATTGGATTATAATGGAAGCTAAATATACAGCTAACAAAATACTAAAAAAAATTAAGTTTATAGATCTGAGGTTAAGAATCTTTGACTTAGGGTGCAGCTAGGTGACATAGTAGATAAAGCACCAACCCTGGAGTCAGGAGGACCTGAGTTCAAATCCAGCCTCAGACACTTGACACTAGCTATGTGACCCTGGGCAAGTCACTTAAACCTCATTGCCCTGCCCCCCGCCAAAAAAAATCCTTGACTTAAGGGTGTGTGTGCTGGTTTAGAGGCTACCTGAGAAGTCAACTTAGAATTTAGACCGGTCCAAAAGATTCTCTTAAGAAATCATTTCTGGACCTCTCCCAGTGTGACTTCCAATTGTTTCAGAGAAACTACAAATAGATCCTTCATACTTTGGAGTACTAAATTAGTATCTGTATCTTATTTGGAAAGACCATAGTCCTCTGCAGGACCCTAGAACTCCTCTGGTTTGGGGGGGGGTGGAGTACCTTCTATCTCTAAATCTAAAGCAAAGACTTACTTCAGTTCTTTCTATATTAATGTCAAGAATAATGAGTAACATTGTCAAGGTGATGGTGCTCAGTATTGTCATTTCAATGATAAGGAATCAGGGACAGTATCTAGGTACTATAGCTCTTGAGGTAATTGTTGATGAGCTACCTTGGCCCTTTGTTGACAACATCTGATTTTCAAAGATGACCTCATTGGCCTGGAGCATTAGACATTCTCATTCCAGATGGAGAAATATCCTCAATCAAGTGGGTTTTGAGTATCTTCAGGGTGTCTCACAGTGTAGTATGAGGGAAGCAGAAAAAATTCACAAGGTAACCTCTGTGCTTGAGGTGTTGACAGGCTAAGATATTGCACAAAAAATCAGCATTTGTAGAGTCTGATCTTTCAGCTCTCCAGGTGCTATGATATACTGTAAAGGTTATTTGCATGCAGTTTTAGTCATTTCTTCTGTTTGTTGTTCACTGGGCACTGTTTGAATGGAAATCATTTGCATAACTAAATCTCCCCCTTTTCTATGCCTTGCAGCCTGGCTTCTTGTTGGGAATTACTGTGTAAGGTAAATTATCCTAATGAAGTCAGTATGTATGAAAAATTAACAGATGTTTGTGAAAGTCTAAACCTATTTTGCATTGTTTAAAGTTGTGATTTAAGCTCATCTGTCTTGGAATGGCTCTAAATGATTCAAATAAATAACTAGTCATCCACAGAGTGTGTTACTAGGGGAATACTCTACCCAAAGACAGTGTGCTATGCCAAATTATATTTTAAATTTTCAGGAAAATAGATTATTTTTTTTTGTTTGAGTCATTTACCATTTATAAACTACACTTTTCAGGGGTTTCTAGAATAGATTAGAAAATGAACAGGCCAGAGAAATTATTTTTGGAGGGTGTTGAGAAATTTGCCTGTTGGCAGATGGGATCCTCTGTCTTAGGACAACTGGACAGTGCCCAAGTAGGACGAAACATTTAATACCATTTTCTTGGGATTCAGTTTCCTCATTTATAAAATTAGCTGGGAATAAACTAGATGACCCCTAAGATCCTTTCCAGTTCTAAATTTATGGTCCTACCTGAATTTAAATACCAAATTAGCTCTGATTTGAGTTAATAGAATAATGAAACAATGACCCAATTACCAGGTGCTTATGAGAATTAGATGTTTTTTTGAGGCAAGAAGTTTGTTTCTACTTAGGCAAATCTAAAGGTGGGGATCAGTTGAGTCAATCCATTCTATAATCACATCTGGGGATTTATAGAGCCAATGAATCTACCTTTACACTGTGATTTGTTTATTCTATGTGCCTCAAGTCATAGCAAATTTGACAGTTGGGTTAATTGACCTCTTTCAGTTGGTTTCGAAACACTTAGGAAATGGGCAAAGTCTACCTAGCCATTGCACTTATCCCAAAATGGACAGATATCTGAAGGTGATATTTAGCAAAAGTGATATCCAACCTCCTGGTACTGTTACCAGTATTATATGAATGATTCTAATATTGACAGTTAGATGGTGCTGTGGAGAGAGCTCTGGAACTGGAGTTAGGAAGACCTGAATTCAAATCTGGCCTCAGATGCTTCCTTGCTGTGTGACTCTGGGCAAGTCACTTAACCTCTTCCTGTTTCAATTTCTTCAACTGGAAAAGGTGAACAATTATAACACCTATCTTCTAGGAGCAAATGACTTAAAATTTGAAAAGTGCTTAACCTAGGGCCTGGAACATAGTAAGCACTTAAATGCTTACCACCTTCTTTTACTTCCCCCCTCAAGACACACACATGGTATACAATAGATTATTATAGTATTATATATAATATAACTTATTGTAGTATACGTAGCATAGTATATATATTATACATGATATCATTATATTGATGTTATTGATAATGACATATGATATGATATGATGTGATAACAGAACAACTATGTGACAAAGTGGATAAAGCATTCGACTTGGAATCAGGAATCAGGAATCAGGTTTGGAATCTCAAACACTCATCTTTGTGAGTTCAAACCTGGTCTCAGACACTTACTTACTAGCTGTGTGACCTTGGGCCAATCATTTAACCCCGTTGCCTCAGTTTTCTCATTTATAAAATGAGCTGGAGTAGAAAATGGCAGACCACTCTAGTATCTCTGCCAAGTAAACATCCAACGGGGTCAGGAAGAGTCAGACACTACTAAAAACAACTGAACAATGGCAAAGTAGATAAGTAGGCATAAACAGATGAAATTTGACTTAGTAGATATTAAATAAAATATATTATATAACATTTACTCCATGAAAACACATAGAGAGGAAGTTTGATATGAGTCACATAGCACTGAATTTGGAGTCAGAGGACCTGGGTTTGAACTACTAGCTCTTGTGTCCTTGAGCAAATAATTTCCCCTCTCTGAGGCTCAGTTTCCTCATCCAAAAAATGACCATAATCACAAGATGCACTCTTACCTATTTCGTAAGGCTGCTGCAAAAATCCAGTACAGAAGAGGGACTATGTAGGGAGGCCGTTAGGTGGAATAGTGGATGGTCAAGTCAAGAACCCCTTATTACGTGCTTACTCTGTCTCAGGCACTGTGCTGAATTCAAGGACATACACAGAAAGGCAGAAAGCAGGTCTGTGTTCTCAAGGCTCTCACAGTTTCATGGGGGAGATAATGTGCAAACAATTTTGAACAAACAAAATATACATGGGATAAGTTGGTCTAAGTCAGTGGAGGGAAGTCACTGGCATGAAGGAGGACTGGGAAAGGCTCCTCCCAGAAGGTGGGACTTGAACTCAGGCTTGAAGAAAGCCAGGAGGCAGAGATAAGGAGGGACAGCATTGCAGGCATGGGGGACAGCCAGAGAAAATGTAGTGAGCCAAGATAGCAAGTAACAGCCAAGCCAATTACACTGGAGTGTGGAAGGGAATAATGTATATGGAAGGTGGGAAAGGTAGGAAGGCACCAGGTTAGGAAAGGCTTTAAAAGCCAAACAGAGGATTTCATATTTGATCCTGGGGGAGTGTACTGAATAAGGGAGGCAGGAGGCTGACATTGTTAGACATATACTTTAGGACTATCAGTTTGACAGCTGAAAAGATGAAATGGAGTGGGCAGGGACTTTAGGCAAAGAGACCAACCAGAATGAAAACATGTAGGGTTTGGAGTCAGGAAGAACAGTTGAAATCTAGCCTCAGATGCTTTATAATTGTATGACCTTACATTAGTCACAATCTATATAGCCCCTGATTCCCTCATCTATAAAATGGGAATAATAATAGCACCTATTATATAGAAAAATTTTGAGGATCAAATGAGATAACACATATAAAACTCTGTAATCCTTAACACTATATAAATGTCAGCTCTTATTATATAAAGCATTTTAAAAACTTAAAAATACTAATAAAATCCCCTATTATATATGGGTGTGTATCAAGTTATCTATGCATATGTAAGAGGTAGTCTCTTGTTCAGAATACATACCACACTTTCCTCTCTACAAACCTGACTAGTATAAAACCTAAGTATGGCCAGTA